>NC_139413.1:16568390-17918390 GCF_905368555.1 Meleagris gallopavo
CATTTTATTGTAAAGTGAGCTATTTCTTCTGCTGCCATTCAGTTTTGCATCAAACATGGAATAACTAGTGGAAAATGTTGTGCATATAAGGCTGAAGCTCTGATTTATTCAGTCATTAACAAAAAAGCCTCATGCCATTTCAATGATAATAGAATGAAAATCCAACTGGTGTTTTCTTTCTCAAATTTGTTTTCCACAGAGATTGCTGCTCTTAGGCAAACACCTATTTAAACCTTTGAAATGTATAATCTTAACTTCCTACTGCTCTAGTAGCCTAGATTTGTTAATGTTTCATCCCTCCTTGCAACAGTATTACCATCTAAGTTTCAGTAATATTAAAAGCATTTATGGAGCAAGCACTAGGAAAACATCTTGATGGGAAAGATATTACAGGTATGAAATAAGGTTTAGGATTTTTTATTATTATCACCAAAGCCTTTCTTTGCTGCTTCTTTTTAGCCTGTTAATAAAAGTACTGGATATAAATCTTATGAGATACAACAGTAGGTGGTTAAAAATACTGCAATGTGTTGGTTCTACATGCAATTAAGAAAAAAGGAATGCAAATGTTCAAACTGCAGCCATGGATTAGTTAACCTTGAGAAAGAGCTCTGATTATTGAAAGCAAAAACAATCAACCAACACTTTAAGCTTAGTGTAATAATGAATGCTGATTAACTAGTGAAATATAACTCGTCCAAGAACTGTTGTGCTTGAGAATAGTCTAAATAGGATTGACCTGTATACGGTGTGACATATGAAGGATTGTTATTATTATTATTCTTTTCTTTTTCCCATACAACAAGCCTGCAATATTTATCTTTTTTTGTGTGTGTGTGTGTCTTTTGCTGTCTGCTGCTGCCAGGGATCCTGCCACCAGCCAGGCTATTTTCTCCAAGGGAAATAGGCTGTTGAAAACAATTTTGTGTATGCTGAGATCTTTCAGTTCTTGTGTTCTATGCAGTACTCTTGCTTTATTAGCATTACCACAACTCATTACTATGTACCTCATCTCTTAGCAAGGAGGACTCCAGCTCCTTCCCTATGCACAAGTTACCAAGCTGACCAGCTACAACTTGTTACATCTGGCTTCAGGTGTCACAGAGCTGATGACACTCAGCTACGTGGAAGCTGATGGGCATTGAGAAACCTCCCAGAATTGGTAAAAATCCCAGTCTATGCCCCCTCTGAGCCAGGACTCACAGGCACACGCCTTCGGAAGGCTACACCGAAGAGGATGTTTTGTGGTTGTTTTTTTTTTTTGTTTGTTTGATTTGTTTTGTTTTGTTTGTTTGTTTTTTGAGAGAGAGGGAGGTAACATTTTGAAACTTGAGGCAGGGAAGGGGACACTCAGTGTCGTAAACCACCACTGACATTTTAGGTGACTGTGCAAGGTCTTCAGGATGGAATGAATACATCTATCTTCTAAATCCCACCTGCTCCCCCCCTCCAACTTCTCATAGGCAGTCTCAGCTATGGATTTAATTATTTATTTTTATAGCTGCATTTGTACTGTATATTATTATTATGAAAGTCCTATATTTTGAGTAAACCTCTGTCTAAAATAACACTAGAATTTTGATTTATTTTTCTGTGATTCTCTTTCAAGTGCTGTAAATCATATTTTGGTGTTCATTTACCTTTGCATTCTTTTTTGAGCCACTGGCACTGAAACTGATGGATGGGAATCAAATGAAGTGTGCTAAGTGTTTCTGCTGTAGGCTTTCATCTCCCTACATTCTGTGGTATGATTTATCCTGGTAATACATCATCTGCCTCTTTTTCTTTTGGTTATTTTATTTAGTGTTGTCACAAATGATATTGTTTGACCATCTACCATGAGCGCTAAGCAGTTGTAAATTAATGAAATAAACAGAATCTATGGAACTCATCTGTTCCAAATTTGATTAGAGATGCCAGTGTTGTACCAAGCCATTTACTACTGATGAACCTCATTTATTAAGGACACAGTTTTGCAGAGTCTTAGCTAACTACAGTAAATTGTTATGCATAGTATTTTCAATGATTTTAATAAAGGTTAAAAGTGGCTATTTATATCTCAATCATGACAGGTGTTTCATGTTTATAAAATGGGTGTTTTTAGCTATGTTTCTAATTGTTTTTTTTTTCCTGAGTCATTGGAATATATCTTTGGAAGCACCTCTCCTCATGTCTCCCCAGAATGGGGTTCCTTGTGAGTAGATAAAACTGACTTACTAACTAGGATTCAGTGTACCACATCATGGAGTTGGAGATTCCCTTTTTATTTACTACAACCTTTTGTGTGTAAAGTTTTTACTTTTTGTTCTCTTGTTGTGGCATTTGAGTATCATGTGATCACAGAATCATAGGGGTTGCAAGGGACTTCCAGAGATCATGGAGTCCATCCCCCCCGCCAAAGCAGGTTCCCTACACCTGGTTGCACAAGTAGGCGTCCAGGCGGGTCTTGAATATCTCCAGAGAAGGAGACTCCACAACCTCCCTGGGCAGCCTGTTCCAGTGCTCTGTCACCCTTACTGTAAAGAAGTTCTTGTGCACATTTGTGTGGAACTTCCTATGCTTCAGTTTCTGGCTGTTTCCTCTTGTCCCGTCTCCACACACTGCTGAAAAGAGTCTGGCCTCTCCACTCTGCCCCCCACACCTTAGGTATTTAGAGACCTGGATCAGGTCCCCTCTCAGTCTTTTTTTCTCAAGGCTAAACAGACCCAGTTCACTTAGCCTTTCTTCATAGGGGAGATGCTCCAGGCCCTTCGTTGTGATGATAATATATTGAAATGCATGCTTGAGCCAAACCCTAAAACGCAAGTATTTGGGATACTGGGACTTACAAAGTTGATAAGGAAGCAGCAAAAGCTGTCATTTATCTGGAATGTAGTTTGTGTATTAAAAAATAAAACCAAAACAACAACAACAACAACAACAACAACAAACTCACAGAAAACACCTACAACACTGGTGAACTCAGATAAAGAAAGTGAATAGGGCAGTATGGTATTTTGATGGTACATAAAACATCTGATATGTATTGAGACTTATGTCCTGGCAGTAGGAGCTGAACAAAGGTTAAAAGTGACTCAGAGAAATTCTGAAATGTGTATGATGGCAAGTGGCTGTTAGATATAAAATGCCTAAATGGTCTGGACTATCAATTACATTGAACAAAAAGCAGAAAGGTTAGTTGAAGGAATATATTGCAGAATCAGACAGGGAAAAGTAGGAAAAGATTGAGGAAACAATAATAGTTGAGGAGAACAAAACTGAGGCAAAGAGTAGTTTAAAGCAGGTAAATAAATTTTTCCTTGGACACACGAATGACAAACAGAAACAGAATTAAAGGTATCTAAAGTAAACTTGGTTTGGGATTGTTTTCTTTTTTGTAGTATTCATTGGCAAAGGATGGTGATGAAAATCTGGTGTTCTGTATCAGTGATTCATAGGCCCACCTCATTATCATCTGTAATGAAGGTCTGCTAAAGTAATGATAATTCACCAAGATGATCACAGGCAAGATGAAAACACAGTGGTCTATCTGAACAAATATTTCATCAATGTCTTAAACTATTCAGGTTTCTTTTTTCTTTTTATTTTTCCTGAGTCATTTTTCTCCTGTTAAATTCTCCTGTTAAATTTTGTGGTACGCATCTGCATTTCCTCTGGGCTAGTTTGGATATGTTGTCCAAAAACACTGCCTTATTGTAGTTGTAATGTTATTTTCTCCTATCTAAATGTGTGTTAAATGAACTGGGGAGAACATGTAGGTTGTAAATAGCACATGCAAATAAAACTGCGTTCAGCACAGTTGCCTAATGGAATATTAAGAGGAATTATATGTGGAACTCATTTTAATAATGTTTTATCATTTAAAAAAAAAGGCATGAAAATTTATGAATTGCAAAAAGCTATAATTTTTGCTTCCTAAAGAAATATAAAGGCAGTTTTCTTGATTTCTTTCCCTCAAGTAACTTAATATTATATTCTTGAATTCAAAGGCAAAAATAAAACTGTTTTTCTCATAACTGTGTAAGACTGATGTTATCTAAAGAAAACTGAGTCTTCTGGTTTTACATTCCACCAGAAAATATTTAGGAATAAGAAGTAGCTGAAACTTTTTGTGAATGAGGTAACAAGCAGAATTGGAAGTGCTTGCTCTTTGACAGCATTAATCACTTTGTTATATGGATCACTATTATATTTTTTTAAACTTTATTTTTCATCAATGTATTAATATATAAGAATTAAGCTACAAATAAGGGAACAATCTCTTGGAAAATTTGTAATCCTATTGATGATGAATCATAACTTGATGAAGGATTGCTGTTCAACAGAATTCCTGCTTGATAATATACTTGGCACAGTATGTATGTGTACATATAGGTTTGTGTGTGCATGCATCTGCATACTCAGACCGGAGATAGTATGTACCTGTGTATTTAGATATAGAAAGTGTTTGTGTAATCTATTCTGAAATATCAGAAAACATTTCAACTGGAATGGTGGAATCTGTGGTTCCGATCCCTGTACTGGTACATCCTGAGATACAGTCTCTGCCTCAAGCAGTGACTGTGTGTTTTGGTTTGATGAGACTTAATAATAGACTGCAGTTAAAACACTAGAAAGATAGGACTAGCTTTTCTTAACCACCCCCTCTCCACATATTCCCCACCCTGATCCATACTGAAATAACTGAATAAGGAATTACAGTGCGGTAACTTTAGGCATGATGAATGCTGTCTCAAAAGACAGTTTCTGCTCTCAACAAGAATTTCTCTTTTTATGAAGACTAACTCCAGCCCCATAACCCCATTATGTTGGAGTGAGGTCTTTGATTGCTATTTGAGGAGTTGGGCCAATATCACCAGACTGATCTTGAGTAGAATAGAAATGGTTTTAACAGATGTTAGTGTTTTTTGTGCTGTCTTTGTGGCTATACAATATTTTCCTCTGATATATTCTTCACAGGACATCTGCATTGAATCATACTGTTCAGACAATTTCTTAAAGAGAAGAATTTGGCTTCGAAGGTCTGAGATTTAGATTTTCTGAAAGTCATTTGACATACACATGTGTAAGTTTAACAACAACAGCAAAAAAAAAAAAAAAAAAAAAAAGCAACACATTTAACATGTAAACCTGGCTTGTGAACCTTACGTGAAAAATATAATGCAAGCTCCTAACAAATATGCAGCATCTAAAAGCATTGACTATCATATTTCACCTTGCTGAAAACAGTTAGAGAATTATAACTCATGCTCAGCATGCTAGCACAAAGGCACAATTTTCTTTACTGAAGTCTTTTGCATAACACCCCAGAGACAACTCTAATACAGTCTCTGCCACCTATGGTTCACATCAAGATGGAGGTCAAGGTGTAGAGCTGTTTAACTTAAATTCCTACTCCAACTTATTAACTAGGAAGAAAAAAGGAGGAAACATTCAACAGAGATCTGTTCTACTTGACCAACATAAAATGACTTGGTACTCATAAATATTGATAGGTAAAACAGAAAATGACAACATCTTACATGTCATTAGAGTATTTTAGCAGAGCTTTTGTTCCTTCTTGTAACCTGAATGAAATCACAATATTTAAGGAAAAAAAGAAGCTGGAGATATTGCAAAAGGGAATGTGTGTGTAAAGACAGTGTATTGGTAACTACAGATATGGGTCTACTAGGATTTCTATATTAAACTCTTAATTTCACATGTTTCTTTATGTGAATATTAAACAAATTCCCTGCTGGGAGTTCTACTGTATAGTGGTTCAATACCTGTCCCCTTACATTGCTTACATTTTGTAATTACCTTATTTGCTATTTTATTATTGTGTTATACAGCTTCTCTTTACTCCACTATATAACTATGTAAGTACAGAATTAGAAGAGAAGGGTGGATAATGGAGTATGGTGGTGTGGTGAAGGGAAACATGAGCAGTTTTTTCTTCCTTTGAAATCGTACTGTTGTATTCCAAATGAACAAAACCTACTTGTAGAGGGGAAGCATCACAACTTTTGCCACTTTCCATACCTCTTCCTCTCTCATTTGATCTTCCCAAGCAAACAGTAATGAGAAAAAACAGATCTTTTAAATGTAATTCTGTGTAGCCATAATGATGGCACTGCCTAGAATGGAAGCTAGGATAATACTTTCCAATTTAGCTACATTGCAGTATACCAAAGAATTGGACATAAGTGGCCCAGCTGCAACTTAGTGCTACTGCTAAGCAGTTTCCACTTCAAAACTAGCTTGTTTCTGAAAAGTTCAGTGCCTCTAAAGAATCAATTAAAAGTTCTTGTATGCAACAGTCTGCTTGTACATTCACCTTCAGTGAAATGTTTGATTAACAGCATGTTCTCTTACACGTGGCTATAATGTCATATTTGAGTTCTTTGAATGACAGGTTTACTGAGGAAGCAGTTTTCAGTGTAACACCTGGGCAGTTCATATTAAGGAGGATTTATGTATGAAGGCAGAAGTCAGCTGCTGATTTGGAAAAACACAAGTTTGCTTAGGAGAAAGTTGTTCGGGTATTTCTTTGTTTCATCTACATTACATACTATTGAATTAGAGTGGCCTAGGCCATTGAACAGTGCTTTTGAGATGTAGGAAAGAAAACTCCTAAAACTTAAGCATAAAACTGTTTCCTTGTGAAAGAGCGGAGTTAGTCGCATTTGTAGGAAGACAAGAGGATGTGTGTGGTTTTTGTATGGATATGTAACACATGCAAGGAAGGACCTAGGTGGAAGTTCAGCAGTGAGAATCAGAGTGATTGGTAGGATGATCTGATTTCATTTGAAATGTGAGCACTGTTCTGATTCTTTGGGAATGTCCTGAAGCTGTAAGTCATGAGCACTGTACTGCAGTTTCATACTTGTCCTAGTAAATACTTTGATGCACAAATTCTCCTCTGCCTTTCTGTACAGGGGGAGCCTGACAGACACTTGCTACTGCCACATTTTCCTAAAGGAAAAGGAGAATAGGTGATTTGGTATTTGATGTTAAGGGGTAAAACTGAAGGAGAAAGCCTTGCTATAACCTCCTGATTAATATTGGTAGTTTTAGTTTGTTTTTAGGATGTGGTAGTTTTTGAAACTCATGAATATCACTTCTCTTAAGTGGTGCAGGAACCAAGCTTACTCTTCTAGGGCTCTGGCACAGACAAAATAGGAATGTCTGCATTCATCACTGCATGCTCTTCCATGCTATCTCCAATGTGATCATATCAAAACTTGATGCCTATAAATGCAGTAAACTAGACCTTTCTCTGGACATCTATACCGATGCAAATATAACTCTATTGATCTGTTTATTTAGGTGGTACGAAAACTGTCATTCTGGGCTAGAATTATCCCATGAGCCAAGAACAGCGGGAGATTCATAAGCGTTAGTCTCAGCCAAAGGTGTCAATTTTTCATTTTTATTGGACTTTATCGAACCTGGCAAATTTATACAGTACATAGGATGGCTTGGGTTGGAAAGGACCTCAAAGATCAACTAGCTTAACCCCCTGCCTTGGGCAGGTTTGCTGACCATTAGATCAGACATTTAATCAGGCTACCTACGGCCCTGTCCAACCTGGCCTTGAACCTCTCCAGAGATGGAGCATCCACAACTTCACTGGGCATGCCAGTGCCTTACCTTCCTCTGAGTCAAAAATTTTCCCCAACATCTAATTTAATTCTCCCCTTTCAGTTTAAAACTCCCCCCTTGTCCTATCTGCCTATGTAAAACGTTGATTTGTTTCTGCTCCCTTTAAATATTGGAAAGATACAATGAGGTTTCTACAGAGCCATCTCTTTTCCTCATTGAACAAGCCTCTCAGCCTGTCTTCGCAGGAGAAGTGCTCCAGCCCTTTGAGCATCTTCTTGGCTTCCTCTGGACCCGCTCCAAAAAGCTCCGCATCCTTCTTGAGCTGGGGGCCCAAGGCCTGGAATCGGTACTCTACATGGGGCCTCACAAGGGCAGAGTAAAGGATGACAATTTCCTCTCTCACCCTACTTGCCACCCCTCTTTTGGGGTGCAGCCCATTTAAGCGATTGAAATAAAATTCCAACCTACAGCCCAGTTCTTTCAAGACTTGTGCATATATTTGTGTACACAGGGAGGGAGTTTCACTGAGATGAATGGCTTTTTTCACAGTGCAGAAACCTAAGCACATCTAAGTCTTTGCAGAATCAGGGCTTCAATGTCTTTCCACTCCTGAGACATAATTACAAACTTGCACTGCATTTGCTGTTGAAAGCTCACTTAGTGAAGTCAAACAATGAACACATGCTGCTAGCGCCTAAAGGAACACAGTTGTCTAGTTAGAGATGTTTTTGTCCATCCTTAGGCAGCAGCAACTATAGGTATGAGCTGTGCATACCACTGATTTCACTGCTTTATAATTTTGTAAGCAGATGGGCAAGGAGACGGGTTATTTGCAGTCTTATTCTGGACATTATGAAGGTCGCTTTAACTGTTCAAGCTACATGTTTATAAAGTGTATATGTATTAGGATGCATGTTGTGTAAATTGCATGCACAAATTAAGGAAAATCATATTGAAAGGCTGCAAATGTTAATTGGCTAGGATTATTTTTCTAAAGAACCTGTGATTTAACTGCCATGACAGATCGCCTTTAAAATATTTAGGATGATACATCAGGTCAGTTGCCTCAATCATGTAATGAGTCATGATTTATATTCTGATGTTATTTTGTCAGTATTTTAAATTTACTGATTATGTAACTGTTTCACTTGTTAAATTTTAACCTTTTTTTCTTCTGGTTTTGCTTAAAAATAATAATATGAAGATACACCACAATTGTTTTTTTATTCAATTCTTCCCTTTAACTCTGCCCCTGGTCTCTTGCAGAATAGTGTGCGCATAACTAATGCGTCAGGTAGATACTGTCTCAAGATCCAAATTAATATGGAGTTTGTTCAACTTGGACAGAATGTCTTTACAAAATACATGATAATTTCTGTTGCATGTATAAATGCCTTTGCAGTGAAGAAGAGTGAACCACTCTCATCAAGTAATCAGTAGATGTTTAGAAAACAAAAGAAGCATACAGGATAGGCAAGAATGAATGAGCTGTATCACATCTGTTTGTCCTTTTGCTACGTGTGGTAATGGTTACTTACATGACTACCTGTGGATATGAAAATGCATTTGAAATGATGAAGAACTCTATTCGATGGTAATGACAACAACCCGTGACATTTCTAACCTTATCAGCGGGTTAGAAACTATGTGTTCTCTCCCATTAAGAATTTTACCCCTTTTGACACATCTATTTAGTTCTGTTTGTAAGAGAAAATCACATTAGGATGACCTAAAACCACAAATGAAGACTATCTTCTCCCAAATAATCTGCAGGTGTTTAAGTATTTATGAGCCACCTGAAGAGGATATGAGGTAGTTATCAATCTAATAACACCGAATGTTCTTTGCAAGTCTTTGTAAGCACTAAAGCATATACACATTAATACTAAATGAAAACAATTGACGGATAGTAAAATACTGAATACTCAATGTTACTCTCTCTCTTTTTCCTCTTTTGAGTTCTTAAAAGTGTCTGAAAGAGGTAAGAAATAAACAGACATTATGGATCTCCAATCTGGAACAAGCGTGTAAGATATTTCACTCAGTGTGGCCTAATATTTTGCAGGAGTAATGTTATTTTTTATATGCAGAGCTACAATCTGGATGTATTTTTAAAGCTTACAGTGTTTTTCATTTAAGTGTTTCGATAGACTCACAAACAACACTTATCCACATCCTCTGGATATGCAGAGTTAATTTTGATCATGTTGTTCTTTCTTTTTTTTTCTATTGTTTTCAATTTCAAAGACTAAGAAATATTGCTTGATAACAAAGGCAGAAGTTAATATTGTTGTATTTAATATCCCTTCTGCTGCTGACAATGTAAAGACTGCAATCCAGATGAAATTACTGTTGATACTAGTGAATAAGTTATTCATAGTTTTGCAGCAGTTATGCTTCCAACTTGAATGCATCATGTTTTGTTTACTTTAAATCTTTGGATGTAAATTACCAGCTATTTTAATCTAAGAATATATCAGAAACAGAACTATAGAATAGTCTGGTTTTTACTGCAGCTTTCTCAAACTTACCAGTGTTCAGCCTATTTTCTAGAATTACATGGGTCAAATAGCAAGAAGATTGTTTAGAATATATACAGAAAAACATATTGGGAGATCTAATTTAGTTGCTGACCACTAATGACAAGTGGGGTCTGTAGTTCACCGAAATACCGTTACAGTTGTCCTTAGCAATCAGCCTTTATTTTTCCATAGCAAAAAATATAATGGATTTAGGGCTTTACTTCAGAATCCTATAAATTCTCTTATATCCAGGAAGACACTGATCATGGTAACCATAAGACGTTTTTTCAGTGCATTGTTAAAGTTGAATTTACATTAATGTACATCAGATTTCTTACACTCCATATTTAGTAATAAGCAGCCTGGGATTTAAGTGGGAGGAGAAATGGAAAAATAGACAGCTCAAATTGTTTTGTTCAAGTTCTTACAGTTGGATTTTTTTCCTACATTTTTCACTCTGGCAACCTTGACAGGAGAGTACCTAAGTTAGCTCATAAACTATTTGTGGACTAGATTGTAGTCTTCCATGCTTCCAGCTTTGAATGCAAATAACTGCAGATGGCAAACAACTGAGTTTATATTACAGTAACTGTTTAATTTTTTTCACTTGACCTGTTGTCTTCCATATAAATGTCCTGGGGAAAAAAAGGTATCACAGATCCTAAACTCTTATGGAAGAGATTTGCTTGTGTAGTACCATCATATCACAGTTTTGCAAATGTTGCTAGTAGAATAGTGTTACCTAATTTATGAAATAAATATGCCTTAAAATGCAGAAATATGACTTAAGGAATGAAGAAAGTTTATTTTACTATATTTAAGCATGTATCTGGAAAAAATCAACTAAAATAAAAAAACTAATGATAGAATGATAGAAATTCTTTACAACTTGAAATTGTTATTGGTGACCTGACGAAATTTACCATTTCACACAAAAAAATACAGAAAGTCTATGCAGTGGTTTGATATAGAATATGATTGCATCTACAGTCCCTAGGGTATCCTTTTTAAAAGGCAGAAGGATTAATAAATAAAATGGATCATTTTCTTTGGTTTTTATTTTTTACAGTTTTTTCTATATCCTTGAAAAATTTTACATATATATACACATCAAATTAATAAAAGAATGGTTGAACAAATGCAAGAATAAATTATATTTTTAATTTATGCATGAGTATAGAACTGCAATAGGAATGTTAAAGGAAAAAAGCAATGCAAGCTCTTTGCAAATGAAATGTTTATTTTGCACCCTGAAATGTTTGACTTGATGTGTAACAGGTAAGTTTTCTATGGACATTTTTGCTGCTGAATCAAATTGGTGTCTTACAAATGGAAGGAGCTTAATGTCTGATTGCTAGAAAGATCAGTTGTTCTACTGAGGGGTTTAGAACATAAATTTGTAATGTTAATTTGTAAATGTGTTTTTTTTTCCTGTATATGCTTAAGTTTTATATATATTTTTTATTTTTCTTCATAAATTCATATCAAATTCTTTGTGTGTACATGAATGCATGCATACATAATCCATTGGAGTAGATGTGCGTAAGATTTATTTTGGCCTTTCAGAGAACTACCATGCTTCTGCAGGCAAAAGAGAAATTTAGAATTTAGATTCATGATATTTAGTTATGCCTTAGTTCAGCAAAGTATTTACACATGTACTTTACTTCACTGACTGCAGTAGAACCAAATTTAAATAGTTAAGTGTGTTGTAGAATAGAACCAGAGTTTCTTTAAATGCCAACATACCAGGCAAATGTCAAAGTAAAAATGCTACCAGGACAAACAATAAACAGTGTATAAACTAATGTATTTCTTTATTGAAATAATAGCATGAAGTATTACGCAGTTGAAAAGGAGAAAATAATAATTAGAGTAGTACTTTGGTTAGAAAGGATATAAAAAAAAAAAAGGCTATTTAAGCATCAAACTATGTTTGGAATTGTTAGCTCTATAAATTAAAGTGTTTTACAAGTTCTGTAATAGCTCCCTGTAAAAAGAACTAGCCTTAATTGTAAATAACTACTGTGTTACAAGCCACTGCCCATTGCTAATAACTGGTGAGGCTTTGTGATACTTCAATCTGCTTTTGCTTCAAGTCCAGAATACAAACGGATTGCTGAGTTACTGCAGGGTAACCTAGGGAGTAATTAGCAGCCTGCCAGCTGCTCTGACCCCAGTGCCTATGCTGTGCATAATTTTGCCCACCTGTATTTGTAAGGTAGCTCCACTTTCATTAAGGAGGTACGGATGCTCACCAGAGGTTTACAGAAGAGTAACACCATGTATACTGGCAAATCAGCTGTGAGCTATTAGTTCAGATTATAGCTTGCCTTATATTGACACTTTGGTATTCATTTTCTTGAGTCATTTACTGTCTTGTTTACATCGTAATAAATGATAAATTGATTACTGTTTTTTTTCTCTAATTCAAAGAATAATCTTAAATGCATACATTTAGGTGCTTAGATGAATTTTTATACAGTAGAAAGTGCATATAGCTAGTGAATATGGTGAATATAGTAACATACAGTCAGCACAGGGCTTACAATGAAAATGTAAATAAAATGAATATTTGTAAGCAATAAACATTAATTACATAGTGCTTATGTTCCGATGTAGTGTTGCTCCCACCCTGCACGATGCAGTTGTTGAATGAGCATTTCTACTGGAAAACAGCTAGTGGGAATTCACTAGAGAAAATGCTTTCATCTGTGATATATGTGCAGAGCTTTTTTGCTCCAACTTGAACCAAACAGAATTTTTAAGTTTGAGCTTCTTTCTCAAAGTCTGTTACAACTGAACTGATTTCTTTGATTCAAGGTATCTGCATGCAAGTGTATGAACAAATTGCTGATTGGTTACTATCTGAAGCGCACTCGTAGAAAAAATATAATACAAGAATATATCCTCTACATGTACTTGTGTTGTGTGCTTATGTCATCTGTGTATCAGTAGACAGGTCTATCATTCTGTTTCTGTGGCTTTAGCAACAGAGCTGAGACTGTCTGCAATTTTGAGGTTATGAGGAGCACTGAGAGGACTAAAAGAGGGGACTTTAATATTACCTTATCATTTTCTTGGTCATTATTGCTAGATCTAAGGTGGAACTTAGGTACTATGATATATCTATTAGTCTCAAGACTTCTGTTACTCTACAGAATGTAATCTTTTGTCAATTAAACAAAAATAATTATTAAAAAGAAAAAAAAAAAAACATATCTTTTATTTTTTCAAATTCTCAGACTTGTGATGTACTAGGAGAACCAAATTTGAATATATGGTTTATGGGATTATCTGCTAGCTCACAGCTTCTCCTAAGCAGAGGGCAAATTGCACGCTCTTTCTGTGACTATGCAGAGCATGAATGCAGGTTAATCGTGGTGCCCTATCTCCAACCTGCAGTGCAAAGAATGGGGCTCTGTTCTGGGAAGGGCTAGTGTTGATTTTGTCTCTTGGCCAAAGTAAATTTCAGCAGTGTGAAGTTATGGCAAGAAGCCAGCAAGACCACAAGAAGACGTATTAAGGTTAAGAAAGGGAGCTAAAACTGGTAAGGGGTCCAAGGATATCCATTTGAAACTGAAAAAGTTTGGTGACCAGCTGAAATTAAATGAAAATAAATTAAAATCTAAACATTGTGTTTTCACCCAGTAAAAGGAGCCATATTAGGCATGTAGACATGGCACAGAACAAAAGAGATAAAACTCTGAATATTATATGGAGCGTTGAAAAGTACCTCCTCCAAAACTGCTTGATATCTGGCAAGTTTCAGAAATCCTGTAATGTTTATTTGATTTTTTTTTTTTTTATCAAAAGCGAGAGCATGCCTGCCAAGCTGTTTTCTTCCCAAAGCTCTCACAGCTCTACCTTTTTCCAAACCTTTGTACTTTGATTAATACTTGCTTATTTCTGGTAAAGTACTAAGGATCATAATTCAATAAAGATGGCATTTACTGCCATCTGTCTTGACAGTCTTTGAATAGAAAATGTGAAAGGTGAAAGGTTTACTGGTAGGGCTTATTGCCTCAAGCATACAGATGGAATAAGAAGCATTAGGTACGGTACACATTTATCCAAAGAAAAAATGATCATCTTACATTCCCCATCTTCTCCATCCCAGCCATACCTTTTCTAGGTTTTTCTGTTTTGTTTTTGTTTTGCTTTGTTTTTGTTTTTTTTAACCAAAACACCATTCTCTAGAGAGCAAAACATGGCAACGTCACACCTTCAAATGCCATAGTAGCTCCTTGTCAGAACAAGTGCAGTAATTAGGACTTGCCCAGCACTTGAAGATTTCACTATGATTCCAAACTGCTCAAACACTGATTACTCAGTAGAAAGTAAGGAAATACTACGTATTGCTTTATTGTGGTTATATGGTTTATATGGTTATATGGTTATTCTGATAGGTGAGCAGGTTTAAATCAACATCTCTCTGTAATATATAATTGTATCTCTTTCCAGCAATTCATTGAAAGTAGTGGGTTGTTCTTCATTTTGTGTGTGTTTTTGTGTTGGTTGTTGTTTTTTTGTTTTTTTGTTTATGTTACTTGTTTTTGTTTTGGTGTTTGTTGTTGTTTTTTTTAAAAAAGTTTGTTTTTAATTAAACCATGCGTATCTTCCTTATCCATAACATCTTTCTCTCCAAATTGGAAAGATATGAATTTGATGGATGGACTATTTGATGGATGAGGAATTGGTTATGATGTCATACACAGACAGTGGTGATCAATACCTTAATGTCCAGATGAAGGTTGGTGACAAGTAATGTGACTTCAGGGATCAGTACTGGAATCAGTGCTTTTCAACATCTTGATTATAATGATGTGATTGAGTACAATCACCTCAGCAAGTTTGCAGATGATACCAAGCTGTGTAGTACAGTCAGCATACATGAGGAATGGGATGTTATTCAGAGACATCTAGATAGGCTCAAACAGTGGTGAACATCATGAGATTCAATAAATCCAAATTCAGCCTCTTGCACCTTGACTGTGGCAACTCTCACTACCAGTACAAGCTACGGGACAAAAGGATAGAGCACAGTCCTGATGAGAAGGACTTGATGGTACTGGTGGATGGGAGCTGGACATGAGCCAGTAAGGTGCCCTTAAAGTCCGGAAAGCCAGCCATATCCTAGGCTGCATCAAAAGTCACATGGTCAGCAGGTTGAGGGAGGTGATCCTGCCCCTCTGCTCTGCATTGGTGAGACCTCACTTGGTTGGAGTACTGCATCCAGATGCTCAGTCCTCAGTACATGAGAGATGTAGACTTGGAGCGCATCCAGGAGAGAGCCAAAAGAATGATCCAAGGGATGGAAATTCTTCCCTACAAGGACAAGCAGAGAGAGCTGGAGCTTTTCAGTCCAGAGAAGTGAAGGCTCCAGGGAGAAATGATAGTGACCTTTCAGTGTCTGAAGAGGGGCTATAAGAAAGAGGGCGACAGACTCTTTAGCAAGGTCAGTTGTGACAGGACAAGAGGAAATGGTTTCAAATTAGAAGAGGGAAGATTTAGATTGGACTTAAGGAAAAAAGATTCTTACAATAAGGCAACAGGAACAAAGAGATGTTGGATGCCCTGTCCTTGGAGACATTTAAAGTCAGGCTGGATCAGGCTCTGTGCAACTTGATCTACCCGGAGGTATCCCTGTTGATTGCAGGGGAGTTGAACTTAGATGATCTTTAAAGGTTCCTTCCAACTCAAATGATTCTATGATGATTTATTGGTAAAAGTCATTGCAACTGAGTTTTAGGATCCTTACTCTAACAGAGAAGGATTGTGAATGCCATAATAATTAGCCTAATAAGTATTATGGTGTAGTGTATATGGAAATAGTGTTATTGCTTAAGTGAGCTGTGTTTATTAATTTTTTAATATTTAATGAGACAATTTTCTTCTGTGCTTCGTTAACACCTGTTTTATGTATTAGTCCGGTATGAGGCAAATCTGGTTTTAAACTTCCTGTAGTTTTTCAAAAAGCATGACACATTGTTCTCAACAGATGTTACATAAAATCCTATGTCATTATTTGCTAAAAGTAAGAAAAGTAGAAAAATTGGATTATTGTCACTTTTTAAAGCTAGAAGAAAAACTACTGCAATACTGTAAAAGTGACAGTAACAGGTGTTTCCATATCCTTCATTGCCTGCTACTAGACATGACTAGTAGCACCCAGAAAATAACACCATATTTTTAGTGGTCTTATGGAAAATAGTGATTTTTTTTTTTAATAAAATTTTTTCATACAGTTTAAGGCAGCATTAAGATGACTTACTTATCATCTTATATCATCTTAATTCGAGATAGAGATATATCTTTGCTTTCCAGTGCCCTCTGCAGTAGCAGATCAAAGTTAAATCAAAGGTCAGATGGTGAATCTTGAGTAGAGATTTATTTATTTGTTTGTGAAACTCCCAAGTAGACTTCATTTTCTTGTCACTAAAAGTAACCATCAGTCCAAGATATCTGAGGGGCCTTTTACTGGTGCCTCTCCTGAATCTCAGTGCTATGGGAATAGTTAAAAGAAATCTTATCCTAAAATCAGATCCCTCTTGGAAGGCATATTTAACCATTTAGTCTCACCACCTCTAAGGAGAACGTATTTTGCACAGTGATCTGCCTTTGCAAAACAAACTGCAGACTCAGATAATAGCATGTTGATGTAATGTGGAATCACTGTCCTCATTTGTCACTTTAAATGCAGTTTAATCTGTTGCAGGAATGCGGCTGAAGTACTTTTAGGTCACTGGATGGCAGATTCTAATAAGTGTGCTAGATGATGCCTCTGTGTTTTACAGCTGACAACCAGTTAAAAGATAATACAAAGGAGTGGAATACTTATGCAGTGCAGTGGTTATGATGTTGTATATTGTGCTATGTGGAAGAATGGAATCATTAAAGCTGTTTATAATTTCTCTGTAACACTTACCTGTTTTATTGCTTTGTGATCTTTAAAGGTTAGCTTTTTAAGGCTACAAGTCAAACTGCTTTAGAACAGGGTGAAGAAAAGACGGACTTCACCACATTACTCTTTTCTGAGTAGCTTGTGTGTCTTGAGTTCTGGATCAGATCTAGACAATTATTAAATTACAAAGGCTTATCTGGTTAGAATAGGCAATGTACAAACCATATACAGCTGAGTTTAGACCATGTTGAGGCCTGGTGTAAGTGAACTCCGCTAATGTCAGTGGAGTTACATCTGCTTGCAATAGGTCTTAATATAGTCTTCAGAATGCAGGAAGCCTTATTGATGTACGGAGTGCTGCATGATAGCAATAAATAATAGAATTCACTCATACAAAATGTCTTCCTTCTGAAGATCCTAAAGCACTTGGCAATCCTGATATTCTTCTTGTGGGAGGGAAAAGAATCTAAATGGCTACCTAGATATGTTCCTTTAACCATTTGGGATTAGGAAGGATTATACGCAATGAGGAGCGTAGGTGTAAGGGGGGGGTATGTTATTTACTTTTAAAAAGTAATCATATATTTAGACATTAATGGTATAATTTTATATAACCAAGAGCTTGAAATTTACTGTCCTGACCAAATATATTTTGAAAAGACGATCTGTGGTATACATCAGTTTGCAAACAGTATGAATATGTTAGCCTTTGCTGCTTTATCCTCTGCCAAAAATGTAGAGACGATAGCATCTGTTTCCACTACCCACACTATCCAAGTCATTAAAAACTCACAAGAGTTGGGAAAGAAGTTCTGAAAGCTTTCACATGTCTGTTTTTGCTAGGAAAATCACTGTCTTGTATCCATGTTTTGAGGTTGGATTCCTTACTTTTGATCCTAAACTTCAGGTGGCAATGAGTGAGGCCTGGAAAAGGGAGTCTAAAATTTATGAAATGACAGATCTTAAATACAAATAAGTAATGAGTGCAAAATTCAGTAAGTGCTGCTTAAGCAATTTATTTATTTATTTATTTATTTATTTATTTATTTATTTATTTGCTTATTTATTTGTTTATTTATTTAATTCAATGAGCTATGAAAAACACTTTAAAATTTTGCTAGCTGGAGCTAGGTAACAGAATTCGGTTAGATCTCAATCCTGTGGATGTTGGATGTAAATGGAGAGTTGTTCTCTCCAGTGCTGAATCCTCTATTACACACTGGGTTCAGAACTTATTAAGGTTTGAAACTGGTTTATTTTTTTCTGGACAGTTTGCTAGTACCTCTTAAGAGCCTTTTAAATTAACCAGTGTATGTTTCCCTTTCTCCTTTTCTTTCCCAAACACCCTTTACTTCCCCTATATGCCAGTGTTGGGTTATAGACAGAAGGAACTCTGCATACAGAACTGACCAAACCACAGGAAATAGTGATCTCTTAGCTGTCTTTTTTAATTTTTTTTTTTTTAAACCATATTGCTTCTGCACAATGCAAAAAATTGGAACAACAACAACACAGATTTCTGAACAGATAGAACAGTCTCCTTTTTTTGTGGTCTAAAGCATGAATTTAATGATGTTAAATGGCAAAGAAACACACCACTGACGCTTGTGCAATTAAACGTACAATAAACATTTTAGAGTTGTCTCAGTAGAAAGGGAATTCTGAGGTTAGTGAAAAACAGCTACAAATACAACCAAAGTGTAAAAATACTTAAGAGTCTGAGACACAAGTCTGAATCAAAAATAGTATTATACAAAGTCGAAATTATCAGCCAAACATGGGAGAGCCTAAGGGTCTATAAGTATTAACTTATGTGTTTATTTTGGTTTTGATCTGCTCGAGTTTTACACCCAGAGCAAAGTTTGGACCCCTTTATAATCCTTAACAGTATTTCATCCTGCCCTTTTCCAAAATTGATGGAACTTGCAGTTATATTTAAAATTCAACTTTGTAGCCTTTTACAAAGGCTGAAACTTCCTATTAAAAAGAGTTTAGATAGACTTACTAATTTTATTATATTAGTTTTTCTTTTTACAAACTATGTTTTCATGGAGTAACAGAACAATTGATTTTCTACAACAGTTAACAAGAGTTTCCTTGCCAAAAAAAAAAAAAAAAAAAAAAAAAAGAAGTCAGCTTCAAAATCTTTTTTGCAAGCAATGTGGCCTAGAATGTGTAGATATGCTGACTATTAGAGTTTGTATTCAACATTTTGAGCAAGTATATTTTGTCAGGTCTGAAACAACTTCTGGTGTGAGGGTTTAAAGCTCCCAGTACGTCTGGGGCTGAGCTCATTTCCGTATAGTGTGAGAAATTCATTGTTTTTTCAGTTCCAATCTTATGAGTGAGAGGAAAATACCACAAGACTGCTTGTGTTTCTTAGTGCAAAGCAGAAGCAGTATGTTATGTTATATGAATACATGGCCTCAGGGCTTCCAGACTTTGTAGTCAATTAAAAAGTATTAAATTAAGTTCTGTTCCTATCTGTGACAATGCATGAGTATCTCTAAATATTCAAGGAAAAATATTTCTTCTCATAAGTCACAATTTTAATATATTTATTCTATATGTATTCTGTAACTTACAGGAAAACACTAGTTACTAGTGTGAGAATAAGTAGCGTGATCAAGATATATTTTCTGTGTCTTGATGTACTTGTGTTATGAGATAGAGATGTAGGAAGGATATGATGTTGATTTAGTAGCAGTTCTCCTACAGGAACTTCTCATTATTTCCTGGATTACATAGCAAGCTCACCTGAATTTCAAGTAGCACCAAATTAGGAATGAGTACTGTGTTCAAGTACTGTGTTCAGTTTTGGGCACCTCCATACAGAAAGGACATTGAGGTGCTGGAGCAGGTCCAACAAAGGGTAACAAGGCTTGTGAAGGGCTTGGAGAATATGCCCTATGAGGAGAAACTGAAGGAACTGGGGCTGTGTAGTCTGAGAAAAAGAAGACTGAGGGAAGACCTTATTGCTCTCTTCCAATAACTGAAAAGTGCTTACAGTGAGAGTGGGATTGATCTCTTCTCACTGGTGACAGGTGACAGAATGAGGGGAAATGGCCTTAAGTAGTGCCAGGATAAGTTTAGGTTGGATATCAGGAAAAACTTTTTTTAATGAAAGCGTTGTAAAGCACTGGAATAGGCTCCCCAGGGAGGCGGTTGAGTCACCATCCCTGGATGTGTTTAAAAACCACTTGGATGTGGTTCTCAGGGACATGATTTAGTGAGGGTTGTTAGTTAGGGTAATATGGTTAGGTTGTGGTTGGACTTGATGATCTGTGAGGTCTTTTCCAACCTGAGCAATTCTACGATTCTATGATTTTGGGACTCGTAACAATGAGATGTGGGAAGAAGCTGGCTTGAATTTTGGCATCCTTGTGTCTTTTGAGGTTTTTTTGCCATGAAAAATGGTTGTATTTGTTCATCATCCAAATGTTGTACAGCAAAACAGGAGCCTTCAGTCTGGCAGTGAGGACTCATCTTCTTCCCTCCTCATCTCAAGGCATCTTTAAACAATATCATGCTGCAGTGTTTGCTACTATGTTTGGAAATACTGTAATGAGAAGAAACAGAGCTGATTTTTTAATTGTACCATAGAATCCACAGGGTTAATAATCCCTAGATATCCAGTTATGTGATAATGCATTCATAATGAATAGACTTGCCCATTTAGAATGAATAAAATGTCTGAAGATGTTATACTAATGAAATTAAAAACAACAGACTACTTACCTGTTTTCTTAGCTAGAACACTGAAAGGATATTAGCTCATGGGTTTCAGAACTGTTATTATATGCAGTGTATAGGCACTCTTGTACAGTTTATACTGCATTTCTACCTGTGGAGATTATGTATAGACATATTCCCTTGGGTTCGTGGCAAAGCAACTTTTGTTGTGCATATTTCCAATGGGAAAATTTAGTTTACTTTTTGTGCAGTTCTAAATCTTTTAAATTGTTATGACAGAGCCACTATAGCATTGGGTAGAAATATGAAGCAATTGAGCAACCGACATAATTTGTTCAATGGCTTAGGTAATCGTTAAAATATCTTCTGATATATAAATGTGGTGAAAGATAAAGCAGGACCTCTGCTCTCCACAGTGAGAGACTTTGCCCATGGACAGCAGCAGAGAATATCTGTTGCAAACAAGTGTTTCAGAAATGTAAAAAGTGGAGTACATAGGCATAATTCAGCAAATTTGTCTTCAACTTATAAGTAGCTTGTAGGGACTGGAAATGGTAAAATAATAACGGAACATAGGTTTTCCTGCTATTTGAAGTTGTCATTATGAGAACATGTTGCTATCTTCCAAAACAGTAAGAAAAATAAATTTTGTTTTTCACATTGAGAATTTAGCATCAACAAGGTGTATGTAAAATAATCAGCTAAGGTGCAGAAAACGTGTACGTGGTTTTTCATAAAACATCAGACATGCCCATGACTTATTTGTGTGAAAAACTGTGTGTGTCTGGTATGATGATGTAGTAGTCTCAGAGACAGCAAGCAATGTGGCAGTTACTATGGTAACAAGATGTTTTTCATTGAAGAGCCATTAAAATGGTGGCATATGAATAACATATGTATATTGTCCACTGATTGTAAGCACATGATTCCACTCCCCTTCCCCCTTTTTTCCCTCACCTCCTTCCCCAAATTATGGTATGTTTTTGACGTCACATGGTTGGCCTCCATTATTTTTAGCATTTGCCTCTTTGAAACTGTACTACTCACAGATCAGATGTGGAGCAATGAGAGGTGACTCAATAATGCACTTGTTTAAGGAAATAATTAATTGACCAGAGACGGAAGGAAGTAAAGCACGTGAGATTCATTCCTAAATTGCTAAACATGAGACTCAGTCGAGACTTACTCAGAATATGAGCTTCAAAATACAGAAGTTTGTCCCAGTGCATTCTTAAGTGCTTTATTCAGCTAAACTTTAAGCAGAGTAATTCTATGAATGTCAATTAAGTAATTTATTACAGTAAACCTTATCGAGTGTTTAAAAGTTTTCCTGATATGGGTCTTGGCAGTTCAGATTTTAGTAAGATCAAGACTATATATTTGTAGAGAACAAACATTACAGAGATTGTTCCATCTTTTCTCCAGTTTGGAGATTTTAGCAGAGCTAAGTCAGTGAAAAAGATAGATTGGTATTTCCTCTATGGCGCAATCAGCAAGCAAGACAAATGTCTCTCTTTTCCTGCTGTGCTACTGTCCAGATTCATGCAATGAGAAGATGTGACTTGTATACCTAAGAGAGGACGTTTATAATTTATGTGAGAAATATCCAAAGATGTATAACTAAACAAAACTAAATGAAAATTTCTTTACATTTCCGTGATGTGCATTCACTAAAATAGTCATTGCTCAGTTGGGCAGAGTAGTTAGTGTGTTGAAAGTACTTGGTACATTCAAAGTTTTTTGCTCCCCTAAACCAGGAATAAAATATACTGTGAGGCAGAAGGTTCATTTCAGCATTATTACACAATTGCCAAGGAAATCATAAAAAAACAAAACCCCCACAAAACTACGAAGAGTCACTAAGTATTGGAGGAACTGTTTTAGTAAGAGTGATATCCTAATTCTTCATCAAGTTATTGTATAAGAGGAGTGAACTAACTGAAGAATGTATTTGCTGAGAATAGCATCTCCTGGATTAGAAGGTCATTAGCAGGAATTTTTGCTGTGCAATGATGTAAACTTGGGCAAGCACCTGCACCATGGAGGTGTATTCTTAGATGTGGATGTAGTGAGCCTAATTTGTAAACCCATATACTGTACTGTACCGACCCCTCTACAATTTAATAACAATTTACCCTTTGTCTGCAAAAGATAAAAGTTTCCTCGGAAATTGAAGGAGAATGTCAGCAGAAACCGAAATTCAGTACAAAGAAGCACAATCCTTGGATTTGGTAGTGTGTTTAGACAAATACCAACCTTCTGCTTTCTCTGTTTCTCTTGCTACCACACACACACACATACAAAAAAACTTGTGGTTCATATATAATTATATATTTCCAAACATTCATTTTCAAAGAAAAAAACTTCTGCAGCATATCTGAAGAATATAAAAGCTTGCACTGGCAGTAGGAACATTCGGTATTGTAAAACAGCTTCATCCTAGAGTTCAGATTAGTAAAATTCTGATTTCAATTATTCCAAATTATAGTGCAATAGAGAATGAAAATGAAAGAAAGAAAAGAACTGTGGTGAAATCTTGTATGTATGATCCTAGGAAGGTGGGATCTGAATTTTCTGCTCGCTGCTTTTATTATATAAGACAATAAAGAATTAATGGTCATTTGCAGTAGCGAGGAGGGTTTAGCCACTGTTAGTGAAAGGTATGAGAGAGACAGAATTACGGGAGGACAGCCCTCACTAATTATACTATTATGTTTTCCTGCTCTATGTGAGAAATTCAAGCTAATCTAAATAATAATCCAACATGGAATTGATGTGAAATGGCTGATCAGGTTCACTGATTCACGGGCAGAAATGTCAGCATTTATTTCAAAGTATTCATATAGAAAGTATTTCTATTTAAAATGATATTCTTAGCAACAGTTTTGTTTTTGAGTTTTAAGAAGAGAAAGTTAGGAAACTTCTGTGACTGTATGATAAATATGGACAAATACGGAATTTCTATCATGATTCTATGTGTACATACTCAAAGTATTAAAAATCTCAGGGCATTATTAAGACTGTAAATTCAGTGGTTTATGCTGGAATTCAAGATTTGGAGGACAATCTTATCTGTCTACCTATGTATTAGAACAGTGTTTTTAACAACTTGATGATCCTAGTTTTCCCCTAAAGTTCCTCCTTTGGATAATTCCATAAATTTAGCTCTACTAATCATACATTCGTGGACTAAGGAAATCAACTAAAGCTGAACAACTTTTTATTCATCTTTTCACAGGGATTTGGATAACTTTCACTGATCTCAGTCTTGGGGGAAAATCTAGATGGACTGATACATATTTGAGGTATGTCTCACTTTCTTTTAGATGAACAAGTCAACCTCTGTGACGGAAGAGTAAGGAGAGTACAAGTGAACTGGATTAAGTCTTTGAATATGTCACAGCTTTCTTTTCTGACAGTAGGTAATTCAGCCACCTTCAGTCTATCTGTTAAATAGATGATAGGAAATAGGAAATATTAGTAGTTTCATTATGCAATATGTACTTTAGGATGATGAAAGGGGAATCATCAACTGGTGAAGTTACACTGTGCCAATGTTTTTTTTTGCGATGACATAATAAAAAATAGAAAGCATTCAATTAGACTAATTAGGGAACATGTCTTCATGAACCTTTGGAAACCTAGCAGTGATTAAAAATGTACTTTTTTATTGATGACAAAGGGAAATTTTTCTGAAGAAAATATTTCACAAATATGATGGTAAGATTTGTGCAAATCGCATTCCAATTAACTCAGCCTCTATCTCAGCTCAGCAGCTATAAGATCCCAACTTACTTATTCCCAGATACGTTTTTTAGGTCAAAATAAACAATAATATAAAGCAGAAATAGATGTAGAAGATGCAAATTATCAAAATAAAAATAAAAAATATTGATAACAAAAGACAAAACTAACCACAAAATAAGTAACTAGCTACTAGCTAGCAGTGTGACAGTTACCTGGAGCAGCTGAAGATGGGTGAATATTATACAGGTACAATGTGCTCTTGTTCCTGCACCAGACAAGACCTCTCTCAACTGGCCTAGGCCCCAGGGCCCTGTGCTGACAATTGCAGCTGATGGAATTTAGCTTGCATCCTGAATGTACATGTGAGCAGGCCTTCGTATATGTTCAGTATTGAAACAGGAGAAGACCATGTAGAGGAGGTAGCAAAGTGGTGGTGTTCCATGGGGGTTCAACTGTGGCTTTCTTCCCCTCTATCACTCCTTGGCTCTGTTTCCTCCATGGTTACTCTTTCTGTGTGTGCCTTTTCTGTGCCCACTGTGCTTCTATATTGATGCTTCTTAATCAAGGCATGTTTCTTAAATAAGCATGGGCTGGTGGCAGTCACTTATGGAAATTGGTTGATGAGTGGTACTGTATGTGAAATGATGTGGCTGAGCTGCTCACTCCCTTTGAATGGGTTACAGGTGTCCATTTATACACTGGACAGGTTTTTCCTTTCATGGTTTGTGGAGGTATTTTATTGTTTTTAACAAAAGTAAGTAGGAGCTTGATATCAGTCAGTTCTCAGTTGTTGCCGTGTAATCTTGCTACAGTTGTAAGTATATATTCATAATCATTTCTCTAGTTAATGGCAAAACTGTCCCAGAATTCTGCTGCTGATTTCACATTTTTGCTCAGGGGCTTTATTTCTAAAGTCTCATTTGTATTAATCCTTCTAACTTATTTAAAGGAATACTATATAAATAATTTCCCTTCCTTCCACAAGCTTTCTCTTATGACTGATTTCTAGAGAAAAGATTGAAAGAAAACCACAAAAAAGCTATTATTTTCTTGTTGAGGAAAGTTTGTCATCTATTTGGAAATACGGAAAATATGATTCTCCAATAGCTAGCACTAAAAGTTTTATGTTGATGGTGATTCTTTAGCTTTTGGAAGAAATACATAAACTCCATAAAATTTATTTGTCTTGGGAACTGATGCAGTTTGTGTGAGAAGAGCTTTCATTTGCCTATCTATCCTCTAAAGATATTGCATCCAGCTTCAGCTGCATGAAGCAACGAGTAAACAATTTTTTTTTGTTTTGTTTCTGACATGTTAATTTCAATATAAGCATCTATGACTTATTTGTATAACTAATACAAGGCATGAAAGTTAAAAACTGTACATGATAACACACCTGTGCTTTACGTGTCTGTGGTGGATGAGAAAAAGGGAGTAATACCTAGTAAGAACTACATTATATACAAATTTAACAAAGCCCAATGCATATACTTTGACATTATATGAATATAAAAACATAAGTAAGATGTTTGAATAGGATGCTATCCTTCAACCTAAGATATAAAAGAAAAGAACTTCAAGGCAGGAAAGATGTTTCTCTGTGGCATGGCTCTGCTTAATGGAGTCATTTAAACTCAACTTCAGCTTCATTTATTACAGTAATTTTAGACTGATGAGAGAAATGTATCTTTTTTATAAAAGTTTTCTTCTGGTGGTTATGGAAAAAAATGATACACTGTTTATATAAATAGATAGTGTTTAACTTTATTTTCTTTACTCCTTTTATTTCTTTGTTTCTAACAGAAATATATGGTGTACCAGGTTTTTGTGGTCTAAATTAGCTGCATGCTCCTTGTAATGCAAAACAGTAGGCAGTGATCCATGCAGGCTTCCATTTATAATATTAATACAAGCCATGTTCCATGCTAATACATCTCATTAATATTAAAGTGTGAAGTGTAAGACTAGTGAGTGCTTTATCATTTGCAATTAACACCTAACAGCTAATTCAGTGGAGGGCTTTCAGAAGGGAAGAAGTATGTATATGGAAGAAGGGGGAGTAGCAGTTTTCTTAGTGCTGGTTGATTTAAATTGAAGTATTTAATACTGTGAAAACTTAATAAATAGAAGAAATCTTGTCACCAGACAATTTTCCTTTAATTGATCTTTTAAAAATAAAATCTTACTCTCCTTAGAAAAGAGACCAATGACAGAGTAACCCATAGAAGCCCTCTACTAATTTAACTGAAGACAATTCTTATCAATAATTCTACCATTTAGGATTATTTGAAGTTTAGTCTGTGCAAGGTAAGAATTTTCTCTTTTCTGAAATGCACAGCCTCATGCTCAACTCACAGAAAGTGAATGTAATCAACCTGCAGCAGAAGTCCCCAAGTTGTATTGTTAAACTACTGGTGTACCAAATCTATTGGGGGAAAAAAAAAAAGGATTGTGAAGCAGCTTTCTGTTGTTGTTTACATGAGGTCATGAAGAGTGTTGTATAGTTTTGCAATGACCAGGGACTATTTACTGATTTGGACTTGTCTGCTTGGGAAACAAATCAGACATAAAGATCGCTGTCCTTTTGTTTACACCTATATAATTTTCCATGAATGTGCATTATTCCCCTTGTGAGTGTGACAGTGACTTTGATGGGAAATATGTGTCCTTTTGGATGAGAACACAGATCTAAAATAAAGCTTTGATCAGATACCCTATAAATAAGAATAAAGGTAAAACTTTCCTAGCTAGAGGACCACACTGTTAAGATTCAAGATGCTTGTACTTTCAGTAATAAAGGAAAATTACACAGAATATTTATTAACTTTTGTCTCCCACTCATCTACAAGGCTAGTCCATGGTGCTTATGGATGAAAAACTTAACATGAGCCAGCAGTGTGTTTTTGCATCTTGGAAAGCAAACGGTATCCTGGGCTCCATCAGAAGAGGGGTGGCCAGCAGGGACAGGGAGGTGATTGTCCCTCTCTACTGTGCTCTTGTGAGGCCCCATCTGGAGTACTGTGTCCAGGTCTGGAGTCCCCAGTACAAGAAAGGCAGAGCTTTAGGAAAGGGTCCAGAGGAGAGCCACAAAGACTATCAGGGGACTGGAGCACCTCCTTTACAAAGACAGGCTGAGGGAGCTGGGCTTGTTCAGCCTGGAGAAAAGAAGGCTGCAGGGTGACCTCATTGCAGCCTTTCTGTACCTAAAGGGAGCCTACAAACAGGAGGGGAATCAACTCTTTGAAAGGGTAGATTAACAGCAGGACAAGGGGAAATGGTTTTAATTTGAGGGAAGGAACATTTAGGTTGGATGTCAGGGGGAACTTCTTTACTGTGTGGGTGGTGAGGTGCTGGAACAGGCTGCCCAGAGAGGTTATGGATGCCCCATCCCTAGAGGTGTTCAAGGCCAGATTGGATGGGGCCCTGGTCAACCTGGTCTAGTATTAAATGTGGAGGTTGGTGGCCCTGTCAGTGGCAGAGGGGCTGGAGATTCATGATCCTTTAGGTCCCTTCCAATCCAGGCTATTCTGTGATTCTGTGCTCCAAAAATAATCTCTCCTATTTCATCATGTTGGCTCATGACATTAAAGGGAAATATTGGTTGTATAGCAGTAGAAGTGGAACCCTCAAGACGGTATTCCATTAAATTTTGTTGTTGTGTAACGTGGCAGCAGAGGGGCAGTCTGACAAATATGGTGTCTGACATGGAAGCATTTAGTTCCTTCGTGTGGAAAAAATTATACTCATTGACATTCACTGACACTTGATGAACATTTATAGAGACCAAAAAGTGAATGTGAGTGCAGTGAGGGTGGTGGGTGGTGTGTGTCAGCAGTGGCAACAGTGATGTGAAACAAAAACCACATTCCAGACTGCCATGAACATGCTGTTACACCACAAAATGAAGAGTGTCTCAATCAGCTCATCCACACAAATTGGCTAATAGTGGTGACTATGTTCAAATACAGCGTTCTGTAGAAGAGAATTTGCTCTATCAAATAGTGTTCTTGTGCCCTGTGTACCTGTTGTAGTTTCCATGGAAATAAATGGGAGGCATTACTTTCAGGGAGACCTAAGTACATTTCAAGACATTCTGTTCTGTGATGCTACTTGTGTTAGTGACTACTTCAACGTGAGTCTCTTCTTCAAAGCAGGCCTTTAGTGGAAAAGGATGACTGGTACTAAGAACAAGGCTTTGAAAGCAAGGCAGTTATCTCTATTCCTGGCTTCGCTTCTAATGTTTTTTGATGCCTTTTACAAGACTTAAAATTTCCAGTTGAAAGAAACTGTATATGTAATTAGAGGAAAAAAATGCATTTACTCTGAGGATTTGCGTATGGCTTTTTGGATAAGGAACTGTATATGTATATATATTATACTATATGTTTATGAATCATAGACAAAAACAGTTGCTGAACACTGATGTCTATAGAGAGCAAAACACAACAGAATAGGGGTAGCCTTACTGTCAACAGTTTTGAGGAGGATTGTGTATCGTTTCCAATATTGTGAGTAATCTTAGGTTATTTGTGTGGATAAAAGTGAAGATCTCTTACCTCCTACTTCTTTCCTCTGTATTTCTCCATCCCCTGTGATTGTCTGGCTTTATACTCTGCATTTTTTTTTTTTTTTCCTTACTTTGTTTTCTGTTCTTTCCTTTTTGTCATGGCAGTCTGCATTTTATTCCACCTCAGGACTATCTACTGATCTTCATTCATGCACTATTCCCCATATGCACAAGTCTTCCTGATCTGAGAAGAAACAACCTGTTACAGCTCAGAGCTCGTTTATTCTGGCAGTAAGAACCAGAGGCTATATGGGAACAAACTATATAGGATGGAAACCATTCTTTCTCTAGCCCTACTTAGACTGGCTATTTCAAAACCTTTCTTATGCATTGACCAATATTCTCCCATTTCATAATGGCTGAAAAAACCTAATGACTCTCTGATGTCAAGTGCTACTTATGAGAATACAGGGGTGTCTGTACTTCCTTTTCTCTTGCAAGTCTTCCAGTGTAGTGTTGTCGAACAATGTTTTTCAAATACTCAACTGTCTTGGGTTTTGACAGTTAAAAAGTTAGATAACCGGTAAAGTACAATACCAAAGTCCAACCAAACAAGAAAAACCAAAAAGGGACAGAGAGTGAGAGAAAATATTTCCATATTATTACAATAAGAAAACAAACAAATGCTCAGAAGCTTCAAAATGATGGAAAGCAGTGGAAAGCTGTAACCTAGCTCATTTGGAGGCTTTGAAGTAGAAGAGTTTTGTAAATCTGAGTAGTAGTGCAGCCTCATCTGGAATATTGTGTGCAGTTTTTGGTTCTGCAATTTATAAAAGATGTTAAGAAACTTGAATGGGCCTGGAGAAGGGCAACAAAGATGGTTAAAGGTCTGGAAGATCCTAGGTGGAAAAAATGAGGATGCTGAATTTGTTGAGCTTGGAGAAAAGGAGATGACTTCATTGCTCTCTATGTCTTCCTGAGGAAGAGAAGTGGAGAGGGAGGTGCTTCCTCATCTTTTCTCCCTAGTATCTAGTGATAGAATCTGTGGAAATGACTCAAAGCTGCAGGATGAAGGTTCAGACTAGGCATAAGGAAAAACTTCTCTACCAAGAGGAACAGATTTCCTAGAGAGGCAGTGGTTGCCTCTTGCTACACTGTTTAAGATGCCTTTGCTAATGCTTATAATAATTATTTAATTTTGCGTCACTCCAAAGTAGTCTGACAGTTGGACTTGATGATTTTTCTAGGTCATTTTGAACTGAAACAGTTCAATTCAGTTCAACACAACAATTAAGTAGAATCAGACTTAAAAATTAGGAAATGGTGAGTACCATGTAAACTTCAGAAAGTGAATGATTTTTTTCCTCTCTGTCTCACATCAATCTATAAAAACTGTCTTGCTTTAAGAAAGAGGAAAGGAGCAGAGTGATCAAGAAAAAGCAATGCTGAGAAGGTGATAGGTTAAATTAACAAAATGCTGTAACTTGCCTGTGTTGCTGTGCATTGGAGAAGAGTTGGAAAAGCTATTTAGAAATAAAGAGAAGAAATGATTTTCCAATTATAATTTCAGGATTCAGGAAGGAGAAAGTGAGTTAAGTCAAATGCGCTCAAAAAAAGAGAATACAGTAACAAAAATGAAACAAATAATAGGAGACCTGACTAGAGAGATGAAACAAAAAGCAAAGGAAAATCAAAGCAGGGGAAAGTATAGAAGAAAGGTATGCAAGGGGAAAAGATATAAAGATGCTCTTGAGATTGTCTGTATAACAGGAAGAGTGGGATTAGCATGGGCTTTTACTGGAAGGGAAAAAGAGGAATGAACAGAGAAGGTATAAGAGTAGTAAAGAAACTACCAATATTAAAATTCTTTTATATAATCTCTTTGTACCTTTGGAAATCTTTATCTAGGCACTCTACCTTTCTAACCCCTTTCTGTTGGATGAGGAGGCAGCAATCATCCACAGTGACTAGGCCACAAGATAGGAAAAAAATCTCTTTGGAAAGGAAAAGACAGACCTCTCAAAAAAGAAGTCCTTCACTTGTCAAATTAGTGTCTTTAATGTAAGTGGATGCAGACTAATGAAAGGTTAAACCTGTAAATTACAATCTAACAAATAAGTTCAGTGAAGACAGATGTTTTTTTATTCTAAGAAAAGAAGTAATATTGACAAAATACTATTACCTTGGAGAGATCATGACCAAGCTGTGAATCCCTCAGGAGCATGCTCTCCCGCTGTTCTGCTGAGCTGGGCACTCTTGCTTCTCTTGAAGGATTGACAGACAAACAGCTCTTCATTGATTGCTGTACTTTGAGAGGTCTTTGACTGACACATCGAGTCTTCAAGAATGTATACTATGTAGATCTCTCAAGAAATAATGCCTCTATTTATTTTCATAGAAACTACAATGGGTACAAAGAGCACAAGAATACTATTTGATAATGCAAATTCTCAGGCACAAAACATTTTTCAACATGGTGACCACCATTAACAATGTGTTTTTGTCAGTGATGAACAGGAGTATGCGTGCTGTGCTTATCAAAATTGCACTAGTGGAGGTTACCTACTGTTACCGCTGCTGGAGTGTACCACTCGCTGCCTCACTGTGCTCATATCCGCTGTTTGATCCCCCTGAATGTTCAGCAAGCATCAGTGAATGTCAGTGGGTGCCATTTTTCCCTCAAGGTGGAGTTCAGTGGTGCACCTTTGTTTCATATTCACTTCCATGTCAGATGTCATTTTTTTGGATTGCCCCTCTGTTGCCATCTGTCACACGGCAACAGCTGTCATGGTTTTATGTTTTTTTTTTTTGTTTTTGGTTCTCAGTATTTCGCATCAAAACATCATGTAGTGTACTGGGAGTTAAAGTGTTAATGCTCCAATTCCAGGTACCTATCCCTATACATTACAGAAGTCATGGGATCTGGCTCTTCTGGGTGGGGTGGTCTCTTACTGCCTGGCAGTGGGTGCTGGAGGGTGCTTTCCTGGCCGTTCCAAGCTTTTCAGGTTTGAATCAGTCTCGGGAACTCTCTCTCTCCTATTTTATTTGATTTATTAGTCTCAATTTCAATCAGATTGTATTAATTGTGTTATCTTGCATTTCGATATCATAGTTAGTAAAATAAGTTTTCCTCCATAGATTGTTGCCGCTGTTTTTGTTTTCCTCCCTTCCTTCCCATTTTGTGGGGTGGGAAGGGGAGGGCAGGGGCCTACTGCCCCCTGTCACGGGTGTAAATTGATCTCGTTAACTCCGTGACAACAGCATATAATTGAATATTGTCAGGAGAGTTCAGCCTCTACTGCCATCCCACCAAGACTCAGCTGGTGTCAAGGGCCAACGTAATAAAATAGGAGCCATTGCTTTTGGAGCAGATCTTGTATAACGATATCCCTTCCAGAAACCATTCAGCTCAAAATATAATCATTATGTTCAGTCAAAAGTCTTATGCCTACATGTTGGGAAGTTGTTTTTGAGTTATAGAGCAGGCAAATCTATACAGCAGAGTTCTTATGATAAAATACAATACAATCATATATAGAAGTAAGACTGGAGTTTGGGTTCTTTCTCTCACATTTTCTATCTTGTCTTGTTCTTCTGAATGTATATTTTTATGATTTTGTTTTCTTTTTTTTTTTTTTTTTTTTTTTGTTAGGCAGGAGTCTATGTTTGAGAGCTGCAAGTGTGTAAAAGCAATGTAACACTGGAGAGTTAGCAAGGTGTGTGCCGTGGTTCAGTTTCTTGCATTTTTCTTCATGGTATCTCTTTCAGGATCTCTTTTTATGTGTTTAGTTTTTCTAGGTTTCATTCTTGCAAATTCTTCCCACGTTGCACTAAGGTCAGTTCCACCAGCGCTGCCCTTGCATAAGAAGAATGTAATAAGATTTTTGCTTTCAAGTTCTTTGGGACAACAAAATTTTGCTCTTATTTACTGTTAGTAAGGTGCTCTTTTAATAACTGGAAGTAATAAAAATCAAGTTGTTCAGGTGGGAAGGACTGGTCTCAAAATATTACACTCCATGTGATTATTTAATTTCATCATGTACCACCAACTGCTTGCACATGATGTGTTTCTCTAAACTTCACTTTTGTTGCTGTTCAAAAATCTCAGGCAAATCAAGAAACTTCCTTTCCAATCTGTAGAAGAGTTATCATGAATATTCTTTTCTTCCACTTTTAGTAGGACATGGGCATAATAAATATGTTGTGCAAGTGTTATACTTCTAATTTTTCAGCAGATCAGAATATTTAGTAATTTGTTGTCACATCAGGAAGTCTTAATTTGAGTGCCTTATTGTCCCATATGTTTAGTAGCAATTTGATACTAGAAAGAGGAAATTGTTGCATTCCCTATTTTTCACGGTTTGTTTGAATGAATAATTAACACTCACACATGATTAATTTAAAATATTTAATAAAAAAGCATTTCAGTACCTCTCAAGTAACATCCTGCATCACTTTCACAGTGTGCTGCATATAAGAAATATAAGAAATAAAGTTGGAAAAGACCTCTAAGATCATCAAGTCCAACTGCCAATCCATCACCACCATGCCCACTCACTGTGTCCCCAAGTGCTCCCTCTGCACATTTCTTGAGCACCTCCAAGGACAGTGATTCCACCACCTCCCTTGCAGCCTGTGCCAATACCTCACCACTTCTTCAGAGAATTAATTTTTCCTATTTATTTTTAGGAAGAAAAGATTGATGGGGTTATTTCAGGAGCATCAGATGATCCAGTAGATTTCCGGATGGGTGACTAGTGTTTAGCTTTGTTGCTGAATAGATGTGTACTCTATGTCATTTCATAGGTTTGTGTCCCAGGTTTTTCATGTGATGCATCTAACTATTTTGAGATTACAGAAAAAAAACTATAAGAATTCAGTGAATTGAGTGTTACCAGTTTAAACCTGGGGGATTGCAGCTTCTAGAATTCTGTACATTTTAGGAAATAAGTTTTGAAGCTGGTGAACCATAAGAAGAGATGGAGTATGGCTTAGCAAGCATGTAGGGGTCTGGTTTTCTTCACTTCTTGTGGAGAATAGTTCTCCACAAACAAAAACAAATTGAGAGAGAGTAGGAAGGCATAGAAAAGAGGAAGAAAAATTGCACATCTGCAGCAAATGTATGGAAGATGCACATACAGCTTCCATCATACAGCTGTATGGTATTTTCTGCATGCTGCCTGAGAGAAACCCAGGAGGCAGCCCATCAGCTCCACCTATCTCAGAAATTCTCATCTCCTTTCTTGGATGTACAATTGCAGAAGTCAGAGGAAGTATCATCTCAAAACTTTTCTTAAAAGGTAATATTATACCTTGTCCTTCTATTATTGATAAGTACTTCCTGAAACCTTATTCATCACAGAATTTCTGGGCAAGAAAAATGCACGTTGATATTACAAAATCTGAAGCTGTAATAGTCTGAGTCACTACAACACACTCTAGTTTCTACTCTGAATTGTCTTTTTTTTTTTTTTTTTCGTTGAGAGGCATATAGCAGCTTGCAGCACTGAACAAAGCTGTGCTTTAGTACAGTACTGTTTGCTATTTGGAATGTATTTACTTGACAATAGCTACTGGTTAGCTGGGTGAGTTTTAATCAGACATGGAAAAGAACAAGCTGCAATTTTATTTTCTTATATTACTTTTCTCATAATCTTTTCCCTCCTCATGTCACTGAAACTTGTTTTTATTTGATCATATTAAGTTGGGTATTAAGTTCCTTTTTTTTTTTTTTTTTTTTTTTTTTTTTTTTTTTTTTTTTTTTTTTTTTAGAAGGGCATTCTATGTTCAAGCCAATGTAATTTCCCCTAAGCCCCTTCTTACTTCTGGGTTTTAAGTAGCAGGTTAGTCTGTTCAGAGAAACTTCTTCCATTGTTTTGGCTGCAATTTCTGAATAAGCATGTTATTTCAAAATATCTTTGATATTTTTGAATAGACTGTAACAAGAAACATAAAGTTAGACAAGGTTAGAGGCTTTTGGCCAGTTACATGTAATTTGTCTTTTTTCTTTCCTGCTGACCTTGAATTTGAGTCTTGTTTCCCACTCACTGTGGGCAGGGCAGAGTCCCATGTTGAGAATAGTCTGTAAATAATTTTTGGTTTATGAGAAGACATTCAAAATGCAAGGCTGATCCAAAGCTCTTAAGGTCTTCGAGAGTCTTTCGATTTATTTCAGTCAGTTTAGGAGCAGGCACTGTACATAGTGTGGAGAGGGTATCTATGCTGTTGCTGCTGCAAAGTCTTACAAGAACAAGTAGCCATAAAAAACTAAGTTTTGCTCTCAGACTGAGTGTGACCAGAATCTCTGGGAAGTTATCTGAATGAATTCTAAGCAGCCTCTGCTAATGGCTTGTAAGCAGAAAGTACCTACCCTTAACTCTCTGGTAATGTAATGAGTAAAACTGTCATATTATTATAAAAAAAAAAAAAAAAAAAAAAAAGGCTGCATCAAATAATTGCAGTAAGGTTTTGTGAGGGTCAGATATGACAATGGTAAGTACAAAGTCAGAAGGAAGAGTTTTTACCACTAATATCAGCAAGAACAAGTATGAATCCCAAGTAAAAATCTTTTTTTTTTTTTTTTTTTTTTTAATTCCATATTGAATGTAGCCAACATACATTGTATTCTGGTTAAAATGCAGTTTTCTTTCCGGTAAGTTTTCTTAGTGTATGCGTATAATGTGGCTTTTTCTTCAGATAACATTTAAAGAGGCACTGCAATGCTCCATGTTTTATGGAGTACCATTTTTTTTCTCTGATGTGTGGCAAAGTTTTGCATGAGTCTCAATAAAAGATTTCTAAAAGGCAAAGTACATTTTCTCACATAGTACTTTTTTTTTTCCTGTGCTGTTTATACAGCATGGAATTTTTTAAAGTACATTATATAAATATTTATGCAAATGTTGATTTATTATTCAGTAATCAGTCTTTGTTGGATACATTATAGCATAATCAGTTGTATGTTAAAAGCATTTAATTTCATGCCTAATTAACATATTATAAATTGAGAAGAGAAAATTAAATTATTATGGACAGTTTGCAAATGTAATACATAGTGTTCTTCAGTAATTGCATGAATATTGGATGTAATGTGATGTGTTATTTCCACTCTCTTTTGTGCTCACTCTTTACTGATAGAGTGGAATGAATGGGCTCTGAGGGAGGTGTACTGTACTGCCCTTAAGCAGCGTCAGATTCCCATTAACATCAAAACAAACTTTGTGTAGACCCAGAGAACAGTATATGGCCCAGTGTGTGTAAATTACATCAGCTCTGTTCAAGCATATGGAATTTTGAAACGCATCTACCTTTTGAGGAGCAATTTCCTGTAACTTGATTATTTTGGCAAATAGCTGAGTAGTTTAGGCACAATTCTCCGCTTAGTTCCATCAGGGCAAAATTCCCACTGACTTCAATGAGAACAGGACAAGATGCCAAAAACTTACACGTGGTTTGTGGACTTTGGCTATGCCTAATTTGACAGTGCTGTGAATTTTGCAAAAAATCCTGCAATATAGTACTGTTGCCTTGTTTTTGCTATCTTTGCTCTTTACATAATAAATTCTTGTTTTCTGCAAAGAGAGTAATGATTTCTTGAGCGATTGTAGACATATATATTGGTTCATAATATTTTCTATGAGATCCCTGAGTCCCTGGGAATTTGAGGCCAGCTGTTTGCATTGCATTTACAGTGCTTAGGACCTAAGACTGCTGACTGCTTTGAAGACTGCTGATAGAAGTTTGACTTTTGTCTAATTAAATGTAGTTTATAATGGAAAATTTGACACAGTATACAGAACTGGGGTCAATAAGTGAAGGGTAGAATGGAACTGCTAAGTTCTTTCAGCTGAACCGTGGAAATTGGCTCCAAACTGAATTATTACCAGTTAGTTGAATAAATGAGTAATCTTCGTTGTTTAGAGATAAATAATAATATGTATTACTGAAGTCCACTGACAAATCATTTAATGATTGAGATTATATAAACATCCATATAGGGGAGAAAAAAAAAAAAGCTTGAAAAGGAATGCTCTTTTCAGACGATAACAGGAGAGTTTTGTAAACTACTTAAAGCTGTGATAAAATCCTACTTGACTGGCCCATGAGCAGATGTGACAAGTTGAATTTATTTCCTCTCTTACCAGGAAGCTTTGCAGGAAACTCTTAACATATGGTGCTTTTCACTTCCATCTAGAGCTATAAATGTTATTGGAAAAGGATGTTCCCAGGAGCAGCAAGTTTCTGACGTTTCTGCCAAATGGACTCCAAATGATCCTTCTGTGGTTCTGTATTCCCCAAGTTCTTAGGAGCTGGCAGCCAAGAATCTCTGATCTAAACACAACTCACTAATTTAATTATTTTAGTATAGATCTGTGAAAGGCTCTTGTAGACCAGTGACTTTGCATCTGTATTTTATCTAGCTAGGCAGGAAGCACAAGTTAGGAAAGTGTAAATATTTTGTTTCTTAACTGCTTTTTGCTTGAAAACTTGAAACCATTTCACACACGAAACAGTCAAACAAGTATGAATATAGATGAACAGGAAATAAAGAAAAAAAAGTAACACAAACTTTTATTTGCTTTATATTTTTAATATCTGTATTTCCTAGGTAGACCAAGTAGCATGCACATCCTGTAGGTAGATGTGGTAACAAAAATTACAGCACAGCATTCTATTGTTGTATTGTGTGCTCCCTACTCAAATCTGAGAAGAAGGGTAAATTAGTTGCTTATACGGGGAGTAAGTAATTGAATCTCTTGAATCTGGCTTCTACAAACGCAAAAAGTTCAGAAGAAAATCCAAAGTGTATGTAGGACACTTTGCTTAACTATACTTAATGTAGTTTCAGGATATTTCACTTTAAAAATTTAGTCATTTAATTTTTTAATCTTTTCTTTTGGAAGATAAGCTACTGGCTAGAAAATAACGTTTATTCTTAGATTATGAGCATTTGTTGCTCATTGCAGGAGAGTTGAACGTGTAGTTTAGTTGGAAGACTTGAAGGAAAGGGAGAGTTGTGTTTCAGGCAGGGCCTGCTTTGGAATGGCATAAAAAACATGAGGAATAGGGGCTGGACCTGGTAACTGAGCAAACCAAGAACAAACCTCCAGCTGCTACCGGAGTCTGGTCCATGATTGTTGCAGGTTTTTTTTGTGACCATGAGCAAGGCTCTGGCATAAGGCCATGGGAATTTTCAGTAGTCAGTTCAGCGGTGGATAAAAATTTAGGCAGAAAATAATGCTGACAGGAGAGCTTTGAGTTCTTTGGGTATGGGCATTTTTCCATGAAAGTGACAAAATAAAATCAAGATTGACACATATATAGTATTTGATGAAAGAATTTTTGAATTAAAATCCAGCTTTAGCTTGGGTGTAACATTGTGATTTAGCTTTTAGAGGAGGTGAGATCCAGAGGTCCACTGGATTGCTCTGACTCTACTATCAGTGAGCTTAAGTTATGTGACAGTATAGGAAAGTGGCAATCCTGTGAGAAATATGGAAAAAATAGTGGAGCTAAGTGCCAAACACCTTTTCAAACAAAACAAGAAATAGAAGTCCATGCACCAAATATAATGTTGTTTGATCTACAATCATAAGACTTAAGTCCAAGGATTTGAAGAATATACTCCAGAAGAATATTTTTAGTTTATGGAGGATGGAAATAAAAAATGGTAGTAAGTAGTTTTGCTGAAATTTGTGCTTGTGCTCTATAGACCAGGAAGATATAGAATTGCTGAAAGACAGAAAATGAAGCGAGGATTAGAGGATTAACACTAAAAATGTTGATATCAGGAACAACTGTGGAGTATGACTGTAAAGCATGTGTGTATGTCTATGTCTATATATATATAAGAAAGCATACTGAGGAAGGGCACACTGGAAAAATCACTACTTTTTGTCAAGAGAAGAGCTATCTTGAGATGGAAGAACTGGATGGGAATCTAAAACTGGGATAAAAATGACAGAAATCATTTTTACTCTTTCTGTGTGGCTAGGTATGGCTTTGAAATGCTTTTCTCCTTCCTGAAGGTACCAATGTCTGAAAACAGTGATGGGTAAAAAACCAAAAATATTAACAACAAAGGATAAGATTCTGACAGTTAGTACTGCAATGCTTTATCCCGCCTTTGTTGGAGAGCAACCAGACTATTCTTATGAGCAATGGGTGCCTGCTTAGTGTTGTGTGTCTGGATGCCATGCAACAGAATGAGAGTTCTTTGCTCTTTGCTGAGGGATAACTGAGACCAGTTCAGTCCTTGCTTTTCTGATCCCCATATCATTAACAAAAGTATGTAATGGCCATAATAGCATTAATTGCTATTTATCACATTAATTTATAGCTTATAAGTCTAGTGCCAGGCTTAAGAATTACATATCTTTCTGAACTAAAGATTATTTTGGCTCTTAAGTGCTGAGATATTTACTATCACGTTTGACATGACATAATAATATTCCTTAACATTTTAACTATCTTAAATATCAGTAACTAAACACTTGATTTAGATTCTGTAAGTTAAATAAACACTAACTCAAGAGAAAACAACTATTAAGTCAAATTTTGTTCTCATTTGCATCTGTGCAACCTCACTGATTTCACTGCAGTACATCCAGAGACGCAATTTGGACAGTAATTTAGAAAATCTTCTTATGTGTAGTGGAGCTGTTAAACCTCAGTAAAAAATATTTTAATAATCAATTGCTATTTAATTAACATGCAATTGCTGTCTTAGTAAATCTAAATTAAATCCCCATTTTAGCCACTTAATTGAAAGCGTGAATTAACATTCCCCATTGATAAGTAGTATTATAATAGGCTTTCAACCCTGAGTTGAAGAAAAAATCAATTGTAGCATTAGGTTGAATTCAGAAAATTCATCATATATTTCTAAATCAATGCAAATTCCTTCTTGCACCTTGTCTTGGTGCACTATATATCTTTTGATCAGGTCATCACTTTAAGGGTACAGATTGCATTTCCTGTTCCCAGTTTTCAAAAGGAGGACTGTGTTATCTCTTCACCTCCTGCAAAATTCAGGTATACTATAAAAAAGATGGGTGAATCTGAATTTGAGTTCTCTTCCACCTCCCTTTTTCTACTGTTCATGCATCAGCTTGATAAGGAGATGACTTAGCAGGATGCTTTTGGAATGTGAGCTATGGTTTGGTCTGCTTTCACAACAGCTAAGATTTGTGGCTGCCTTAGAAGAACTACATTATAAAGTTATTGCTATATGAGGGCAGCAACATAAGACCACAGGGGTCAATTCCATACATGAATACAACAAGCACCAGAACCAACTTTGAGGGTAATTTAGGAGTAAAGGAGATCTGATGAGGATTGGTGAAGAGAGAAAGAGACCATGATGTGAGACACAGATGAGAAAGAAAAGGAGATGTATCTAAACAGACAGAAACGTATGAATGTGAAAGGAAGAAGAGTAAGATACTAGTGGATTTTCTGAGAATAAAGGACCTGGATAAATTTGCAGAGAAGGAGACTGGAAACTGGTGAATGGAGTGTGAGTGCTGGAGTGTCATGTGCTTTACTTCACCAGTGGAGTATTGACTCTAAGGAATGCACTGACCATGGTTACTGTGTCCTATCCACCCCTGTGGATTTCAACCAATTCCTAAGTAATGTTAGGGAGTCACATATTTCAGCTGTAGCCAATACTTTCTGCTAAATCTGTCTCTCATAATGATGTCTTAGCAGGACTGGGCCTCATTCTTCTGTCAGTGATAGGAGCAAATCCAATCGAAGAAAATTGGAGCCAATTGGTGTTTCCATTATGCAGTAGCAGGAGAATTGAACTCATTGTCACTAAGGATGTATCAGTACTTCCTATTAATGTCAGTTTTCAGTTTTATAACATTTTGTTAAAAGTTCCCTCGGGCTGTATTCACTACACAGATTTTCAGAGAAGGAAGACATTTTATATTGAGAGCTCATTTGGTTTATTGTTAGAGGATGCTTGTGTGCAGAACTTAAATGGATATTGCTTTCAACAAGTGAGGACATTGCCTTCTTTATTGTAACCACTGGTCTGCAAACGGAAAAAAATTTCATTGGATTGTTTTATAGGTTTCTTGACCAATTAAGTAAAATTATTTTTTTGCTCAATACTTGGCAACAGAGTTATACTTTACATTTTATAATGTATGACTTTTTAAATATTATGTGTTCTGTATTAATTCACACTTCTGTGTTTTTCTAGACAAGTACTACGTTTTGCCATTGGGTATGAACATACAACTTTTTCTAATATAAGTAAAGGTTAAGAGGACAATTTCAAACATTATAATGGATTTTTGTTTGGTGTTTTTCCCTTTATTATTCTGAATTAATCTTTAACTGTATTAGCTAGTTTCATTTGTATAAGCTTGGAGACATTGCTTTTTTTTTTTTTTAATATCTGTTTCGATTGCTGTCAATGTTACTATTGCTTACACTGTTTATTTATGATGTCATTTTAGCTCAGGGCTAGCATGGTATAGTCATTCTGCCTTAAGCATCATTTTTCCCTGTGGCATGAAGATGTACATAGAGAGCAGTGCGAATTACAGATTGGAACTGTTGCTGACATTCTGTTTAGCAACAATAAAAATAAGCTTAAAAACGCTCTCATGGTGAATTCTTCCAGGTGTTATTCTCCTCTCAAAATTCCTGATGTAAATCAGGAGTATTACTTTTTTTTTTTTCCAATTAAATTAGGTGATTTTTGGTGAGGAGAATCTGTTGTCAAGAACAGCACTCCATCCAGAAATTCAAAGGAATTGTGCCACAGTGTGAGTTGCACAGAAATATAATTGCTGGAAAATGCTCTTTGTTGTCTGTGATTTTTACCCATGTATGAATGTATTTGCCATACTGAAGGGTCCTGTTCTTGGGAAACACAAGTCCAGCCAAGGACGTAGTGCATAAGTGAAATGAAGCACTGTTGTTTGTCTGTCTTTAAATATTGAGATAATAGGCTATAATGTCTGATAACACAATAGTAGTGGAATTTGAATGTTTCACGTGTTTACATGTGAAAAACCATCAGTTCAGCTCTTTGTAATTATATCTACGTAATTCTCCTTGTTTCCTGCTTGCGGCAAAAGTCACTTAGCTTTCAGAAGCCGATTCTTTACTTTTACTTTCTATGACACATTTCACTGTGTTTTAATGGCATTCCTTGGAAATTGAGATATTTGTTGCAGAGAATACAAAATTCCATTACAGATTATGAAACTGGGAGGAGAATCTGATAAATGAGGATGTTGCACATTCAGAGGGACCTTAATAGGCTGGAGAAATGAACCTTGTGAAGTTCAACAGTGATGAATGCAAGTCTTGCACATGGGAAGGAATTCCCACCTTTCAGGCTGGGTCTGAGCAGCTGGAAGCCTTTGTGTCAAAAACTTGAAATGATTTCTGGTGGACACCGAGTAGTCCATCAGCCAGTGTTGTACTCTTATGGCTAAGAAGGCTGATGGTCTCCTGTATCACATTCAGTTGAGCATTGTTGGCACGTAGGACGTAATCCTTCCCTCCCTCTGTTAGACTTTTAGAGATGTATCAGGAGTTCTGAGTTCAGTTCTGGTCTCTCCACTACAGAAGTGAGTCCAGCAAAGAGCTGCAAAGATTACTGAATCTAGAAAGTGTCATGTAAGAATTTGGATGAGCTGGGATTGCTCAGCCTGGAAAAGAGAAGGCTCAAAAAGAGAAGCCTGAAAAAGAGAGAGGAGAGATGGGTTTATCAATGTGTATATACTTGATGGGGTTCATTGAAGATGATGAAGCTTCTCTTTTCAGTGGAGTGCACTGAAACAAGAGACAACAATTACAAACTGAAATGCAGGAAAGCCCATGCAAACATTTAAAAACAAACAAACAATGATACTTTTTTTTTTTTACTGTGGAGTTGATTAAACATCAGAACAAGTTGCTTGGTGAGGTTGAGAAGTCTCCACTCTTTGAAATAATCAGAGCTTTAAAGTACATGATCCAGAGTGATCTGTTCTGGTTGATCCTACTTCGAGCTGGCAGTATTGAACCAGACCATCACCAAAGGTTGCTGATGAATCAGTGATTATGTGAATCTCTCACCAGTTCCCGAGATCAATTTTGGACCTGTTTTTTACAAAATATCCCAGTGTAAGAATTGCCTATGTGCAGCGTAGGTTTCAGTTCTCTGTCCTAGGCAGTCAGTTACCCGTATATGATAGACATAGTAACATAATAAAGGCATATTCATTTTAGTATGAAATTATATAATCTTTTCCCCTCATATTCTTGCTCAGAGCTTTGCAGATTTCTTGGATGTCAACCTTTCACAAAAATATTATCTTAAACTTACACATCTTATGAACATACAGTAGATGCTTTTATTTGGTGGTACCGTTGCAAGATGACTCTATTTACTTATAAATCCCATTTGAGGAATATGAGCTCTGTAACCTCTTCTGTTAGAATTTGTAGTCTCATTTACACCATTCTGTGATTATTTTTTCTCTTGCCATAGTGCTAGAATAACTTCACACACCAGTCTTTGTTCTACTTCTGCAGAGGTTTAAATTCCTCATTCTCACTTCCAACAGGTTTTGGTTGATCTGAAGCATTAAGTTATTAATGCATAACATAATTTTTTCTTCTTCTGTTTAACTCTGTTTACTTGTAAGTTGTTTTTTTTTGTTGTTTTTGTTTTTTGTTTTTTTGATGAGTGCTTATTGTTAATGTGTAGTTCTGCATGTTTCTTTATTTTAATACTTATTTGTGAATTTCTGATGTACAAAATGAAGCTGTTTGTTTAGTTTTGACCAAGCGGAGTCCAAATACAACATATTTTAATGCATTTCATTGAATATGCAGAATCCTGAGAAGTAAGGTTTTGTTGTTGTTGTTTTTTTTTCAGTGCAAATACTTGTCTTCATAAACTCAGGATGTGTTTTCCATGAACATTTTCTGATACATCTTTTAAGATCACAGGCATTCTTCTTCCTAGACTTGTTTGTTAAAATATTAAAATGGTAAACAAAAAAGTTTAAGCATGTAGACACATTTGTTCATTGTTTGCTCAGTTCTAATTTGGACTCTCTACTGCTAAGAAGTAAGCTGGACCCCTAACTCATTTTAAACAAATTACTGAACAAATGCTAATGACTTTTGGTCATTATCAGCATGGGCTAAATTCATGCTGGTTTTCATCAGATGAAAGACTGTGTCACACTATGATTCCCTTGAGCCATGCAGTCCCTCAGCTATCAGCAGCACTTTAATTTTCTCTTAGAGACAGTATAATGTGAGCACTCAGCCTGGTTCACTCAGAAAATGTGGTAATTTTTCATACTTTCAAACACAGATGTTCTACCAAGTTTTGTCCAGAGAGGCTAAATCTACATTTTAAAGCAAGGACACCCTAGATGTTACTTTTGAAATAACATACAATGTAGCACAAAGAAATGAATGAATATAATTGTGTAACAAAAGTTATAAATCAGACCCAAGAGACAAGAATAACAAAATGAAAGTGAAAAATCACCTTTTAATTATAGTGGTGAAGCCTCTGAGTTTGTGAAAATATTCATTTGTATAATTCTGGTTATACAATCATTACAGGAGAACCTGCTTCCATGTTTCTTGAATATAATCTTGCAGATGTCAAAAAGTTTTGTTACTTTTAATCTCAAAGAGTAGATAATTTAATTCTAGTAATTGTCACAAATGCATTTTACCAGCATTCAACATCTTTAAAGAAAAAAATACTAAGAAATATTTTCTTTTAAAAGTCATTCATAAATCTACTTCTCCATTTTTTCATTATCAGAGCGTCTTTATTTGTTAGGTTTGATTTATTATCAGTACACCACATCTTAAAAGTGCATGTTCCTAGTCTCACAATAAAATTTGAAAATTTCCTGAAGAGTTGTGTGCTGTTACTATTTTTGTTTATCTGAAGCTAAGCAGATGTATGCTAAGAATTGCCAGGCTGTTTGTATGACACAAAGCAGAGGTACATTGCCATTGGTCATTTCACTATTGCCTTATCACCTGTAGGATAAGCAGTGGGCACAGTGGTTGCAGAAAGCAAGCTGAAGGTTTTTGTTTGTTTGTTGGTTTTTTTATTTTTTTAATAAATGGAGACATTAAGTAAAACCATAGGGAACAAACCTGAAATAAGAATGTTTTGGGTCTTGAATAGGCATGCATATAACGAATATGCCTACCAGCTTAGGGAGTTGTGTTTAAGTATTATGAATTTTACTGATTGATGTAGAAAGGCTTATTAGGGAAATTTGGCTCTTTAAGTTCATGTTTGGTCTCCTCCCTATCCTACATAAAGTCACTGCTAAGCTTGTCATAATTCTTTGTAGATTCAGCTCTGAAATGTTGCCAGCACTTAGAAAAAGATTATTCTCTTCTTCCTCATGTGCGACTTTCCTTGAGAAAAACATTTAATGTATTTGCTCTTCTTTCAAGTAGATTTTATCTTGCCCTATATAGAAATAGCTCGAGACATCAGCAAAGGATATCAATGCACTATATAACAAGAACATATCAGTTTAATATTGTGCTTGTGAATATATGACTTGAGAACTAGTACATCTGATTCAGTTTCTTAAAAGAAAATGATTCAAAGTATCATGTGGGCCATGATACATTCTCTGCAGAAACAGCAAGAGGTGAGGGGAATGTATGGATTCCCATTTAACTCCTGAGATCCTTATCTCATGAGTTTAGTCTGCATGTTCTCCATAAAGGCTGGGGAATGCAGTGAAAGCTGATGTTTCATGCTACCTGGAGAAGCCAGTGGGTTTCACTTTACAATCTTTCATTTTCTCTATTTGTCCGTCGTGGCACTGCAGATACCTTCTTCAGAAACGTTGTGCCTTTCTTTGGCTAACGTGATCATCACAGCATCCCTGAGTATCTAGTCCAAGCCAGAGACCCTTTAACAGCAGAGAGGACAGTATATGAAGCTTTACCAGGCTCACTCTATTTTCTATAAGTACAAAAAACCTAATTAAGATCTGATGTATATGTAGAGAAGCATGTAATGGAATTAGATGTTTAGCAGTGTGTTAAGGCTAGAATCACGTACAAGTTATAGTGATAATTTGGCACTAAGGAAACACACAGAAGCTTATGTGTGGTTTTGGGGGTAAGACTGGATTGGTTTTAAGGAAAAATCTAAAGATTAAGGGAAAGTTGGAGGTGAAATTAATTACGATGGATGACATGTTGGGTGAATATATGTAACATATCTAGTTATTCTCCTCTTTTACTCCTTGTACTGGTAATTCTTTTGTGACTGATTTTTCAAAATTGTTTTAGAATAATTTTTGGCTACAGGTGGATGTAATAACTGAGGAAAAATATCAGAGCATTTGGTTAGACAATAAATAGATATATTTTCACTGAATATAAATGGTAAAATAAGAAGGATCAAACATCTCTGGTAAGACTTTTACTCCACCAAAGTCATTGCTGTAACTTCATTGGCTTCACCAAGACAGTACTCTGCATCTGCTGTATTTGCTATTCAATTATACAAGGTACATCACACATAAAAGGTGTCCGCTAATTAAAAATATTAAAACATGAATGGGTTTTAGATCTCCTTTAAGAAAAATAAAATTGGAATATGTTATCGATTAGTCTTGCTTTGTGAAAGTACTGTCCTTTTCAGTTTTAATATTAGATTTTTCAGTTTGCTTCCAAAAACATTAAAAAAAAACATAAAAAAGAAACAAAACTATTGTGCTACCTGACATGTACTTTTTAGTACAGAAAGTATGATTATATGTGCTTTAGTATCTGTTATATTTTTTACTATTTGTATTCTTGTCAGAAAATATAGAAAAATGTAGGTGTTTTTTAATTTTTTTTTTTAAAGTAAACTACATTATTTAAATGTATAAATTTGCTTAAGCCTCAATGGGTTACTCTGACTTTTAAGACTATTACTTTTCCAGGCAATAATGATACTGCAAAGAGATTCCATTTGAGAAAATATTTAAATAAACTTTCTTCATCCAAAAATGAGATGCAGCATATTTACATTTTTATTTGATGAAGTCCGTTCCTGCTATCTTTGTTCTTAATTTGGTCTCAAAAGAATTAGTAGTAAGAGGAAAAATAGTCTGTAAATATGTATGAAATCAAATTTAGAGGGTAGGCTAAAAGGTATTGACTGCCAGCAGTGCTAAACGGCAGGAGGCAAAATTTCCTCCATAGTTTTCTTCTTGGCTGGAAACACATTGCCTTCCATCTAGATTATTTAATCCTCAAAATGCACATCAAAGCTTCTCATCAGGTGGTGTATGTCTTTATAGGCAGTTGAATGTCAAAGATCTAGCTTAAAGATTTTTGAAAAATGTAAAATATAATAGATACCAGATAATAACACAGCAGTGAAGTTTCTGTACTATTCCTTCCAGCAAAGTACCACTATCACATGTTGTGGCTAATCTCTGTGGCAAAAGGAAGAGCAAATTTTCTAATGTGAATTTGTGACATCTATCCAACAGATAGAAATAAAATGATTGAGGCATGTTACTAGATTAATATTAGTTTTCTAACTGTTTCCTTCTCTCTTTATATGTGTGGCTTGCAAGAACATAGGCTATGAGTTATCTCACTCTTCCAGCCCAGTTAGACAGTGGAAAAACATATGTAAAATATATATGAAACACTTTCCTCTTATATATTCTTAACAGGATGCAGACTTCAGCACTGTCCTTCTTTCCAGAACTAATTTAATTCCATTTCTGGAGAGAGCTGATTACTTGTAATGATTGCATCAGTCTCATTCTTGATTGCATCATATCTCATTCTTAGCAATGATCATTAAAATCTTCTAATTTTTTTTTTGTAGTTCTGAATTAGAATTTTCCCTGATACAAATATGTAAAATACCCAATATAAGAAGATTGAAGAATTGTAGGAGCAGAAGGAAGTGTTCTGTTTTTTCTTGCCACAGGACTAGGACACTGCAGGAGCCAAAACAGAACCCGAAGAAATAAAAGCCAGTAACAGTTTTAAAAAGAAAAATCTTCATTCTACAATTTCTTGTTCTTTCTTTTTACTTTAAAATCTTCATTCTTTTCATATTTGTTAACTATTGGTGATATAGTATTTCCTATAGGTGGCTCAGCTGTGACACAGAAATAAGTTATCTGTCCTGAATTCTCAAGGAGTTCATTTCACATCTTATTTTTTAAAAACCCCGAGTCTTGTTCTCATCTCTATCCACAACCTTCCCTTTTTCTCCTTATCCTCTTCTTGTAGCACCTTTTCTTGCCAACAATCTTCACTACTGGTCTAAAAGCTCTCTTTCCCTTTCTGCTACCTGGAATTTCTACTTTATCACCTGTCTGTCTTTCCAGATGTCACCATCCTTTTCCATAACTTTCCATTTCAAGGATTGTTTTATGGCAGCAAGAATATTCTCCTCTGTGAAGATACTCATTCATTCACCATGCCCTTAGCTTCTCTCCCCTTCCATCATGTTTTAATTAATACTCTGTTATTAACTGTCTTACGTCAAACACATTTTCTATTTCTATCTAAGTAAGATATAGCCTGGCTTTGTAGCTTATCAGAATTTGACTGGCCTTTCAGTGACTGCAGGGTTCTAGTGGTATTTCAAAGATAAAGTTAAAATAATTCATAGTAAGAGATCTAGCACTCAAAGGCCCTTTCCTTTCTTTGCACCAGTCTCAATTGCTTTCAGTGTGATTCAAAATTGGGGAGCAGCTGTGTAGTTCCCCACTCATTAAATAGCTGCCTCATGCCTTTTGTTACTGTGTCCTACTTCTACAACCAAGAAACAGTCATTTGGGAAATTAGGGGACTTGAAAATATTTCTTCACTCTATTTCAGTTTTGCATTTCTCTTCCTCTTTGTTTTCACCTGTTCGTTGACAACACCTATTAGCATGCCATGCACCATTTCAAGAACGTGACAGTAATATTCTGATTGTTACATATTTTTGTTTCCTCTGTGCAGCTTATAAGTTTTGGGTTGAATAGCAGTTAGCTTTCCTTGTCTTTTTTCTCTCATTTATTTGGGTGCAGAAAACGATCCTGCTTCAGTTGGCAAGAGAGGTAAGACATTGATGACTAATAAATACAGACAAAAGTGTGGGCAAGAGTGCAGAATAGTTGAACATCACCCTCCTCAGCCTTTGACTTGAATGTGAGAAATGCTCATTAAAGTCAAAGAATGACTTAATGCAACATGTGGCCTTTCACTTCTAATTGAAAACTGATCTTATGAGATGCAAAGGAGCCACAAATTCTGCTTAACTCACTGGTTGATTTAAGATCTCATTGCATCTTAAGATGTGCTCAGTACTACTGTGTGTTAGACTATAATAGGATATTAGTTTATTGTCAAGCTAGTGCAATAAGTGTATAAAATCAACTTCAGTGCCCAATGAACTCAACACTTATGAAATAGTAATTTATCCTGCATGTAATCCTGCCCTAGTTATTTGCAGTATAAGGCAGGTATTATATCAAAGAAGTGCATCACAGAAGGCATTATCTAATTAATTATGTACTTTTATTGCATCTAAATAACGAGGAATAAATGTCTGTCACCTTGAGGCATAAATTTTCTTTCTTTTAGTGTTTTTTAGTTTTAGTGCTTTCTCATTTGACTTAAAAACGCTTTTGTGTCATTGTTGTTTTATAATTTAAAATATCTCAGCAAAGCTACAATTATATCAGACAAGATATAATTGACAAGAAATGTAATGGATAAATTTAGTTGCCTTATTTTGGTTTTGGATTTCTGCACCCTAAAAATAGAAGAAAAAAAAAAACATGGTTAAAAATAAATAAATATTTGGTAATTTTAAGATTATATTTCTACGAATAACATTTTTATTAAATAATGTTTTGACTCAGTTTCTTTTCTAAACACAATGTCTCCGTTTCATATTAAGAACTAAAGACTTGCAAAAGGATGAATGTTTTTCATTCTTCAGTGATTTTAACATATAAAAATCAATCCATTACTTATAGTGGTAACACATATGCTGAACCAAAAACACAGTAAACACGCTGCATAAACAAGTTGATTACATTAAGCACAGTAAGCATCCTTTTCCTGCACATCCCTAGACTTTGCTTCAGAGGTCATTTTAAGTATGTGTTTCTGGTTTCTGTAGCACTGTATGGTGCTTGAAGTCCATTGTACGTTTAATTTAGATTTTAGTGAGGTTTGGGGAAGAGAAAAAGAAAATTATTTCTAGTTTGTTTCAGTATGAATGTTAAAGCTGTTTCAGTGTCCCATTGCCAAGACCAGCCGGGACACTTTTCTCTGTGATCCATTGTAGGGAACCTGATCTACGAGGAGTTTAAACTTGATGATCTCCAGAAGTCCCTTTCAACCCCTATGATTCTTTGATTCCATGACTGTAAATTTTTTTGGTTGATATAGATTTTCATCTAAATGTCAGCATTTCCCTCTGTGCATGGTATGTAAAACTCACTCTCCTGTGATAGAAATTATTTAGTCTCAGGATTTCCCTTCACAGAGTTTTCTAAAGGCCTCTCCCAACACTCACAAATACCAACATATATGGACCTCAAACAAAAAAGAGGAAGGAGCACAATGCCATTGTGTCTATGTCAATAGTTAAAGTCACAGTCTCAAAGTCTGCAGTAGTCTGTAAGATTCAGTTCAGGTACCAAATGCCTGAAAGAGGTCCAGACCACATAATCCCATGGGTTTTGGGCTTAGTAGGACATGCCTCCATTGCCACCGTGCAGCCTTCTCCTCCTTTTTTTCTGCATTTCCTTTGATAGTCTAAGTTTCAAGTATGCCTGATGCATGTGAGTATAAAGAATGGAAGCAAGGAGATGAGATCATTGAATAGGTGAATCAGCCAAACAAACAAAAAACCACAAACCCTCCACAAACTTGCATTACACACTTCTTCCACGTGAGGCTGGTGGCTGTAGTGCTGTTGGATTTGAAGGGCAATTTTTGCTCAAGAGATTGCACAGGTTGGAATGAGCAAGGAAGCTTAATTACTTTCTAATTACAGGAAACCTCATAGAGAACAGCCTGGCAAGGTGTTACATTTTCAAATACCCAGGAAAAAAAAAAATCGTCTCTCTTAGGTCTAGTGTGTTAGACTTTTCAGAAGTAATAAACTTATCAGGCTTCCCCTCACCTCTTTATGAGGGAAGGGGAACAGACAATGTGAGAATTATATGAGAGACCAGCTAGCAGTTATTTTGTTGAAATAAGTTGCTAGAGAAAATTCTGATCTAAATCAATAGCTGCACTTACCAACAATAAAACATTACATAATTAAATTTATTTTATTGTGCACTTGCAGATATCTGTCTACAGTTCAGAACAGAACTCTTGTTTCTTGTATTTATGTTCTCAGCTTTTTTGGAAGTATGTAATTGCTTAGTCATAAAAGTCACTTGTTTAGAAAAAACTCTTTTTTTTCTGCTCACGAAGTTCTATATCACTAATAAGGATAAATTCAGAACTTATAGAAGTTCATGATTTTTTTCTGTGAAAAATAATTATCAAGTTACCAAGTGCAAAGCCTTGAAACAATGGAGAGGAAGAGAGTTTTCTACAAACTGATGTTGATTCCAGTGGGCCCCTGAATTTTATTATTTATTTATTTAGTGGTTTCATCTTGTGTGAGCAGATTTTATAACAATTCTATTTATTCTGGAGACAGAAACTTGATGTCAGGTCATCTTGGGTCAGCAGAGATTTGTCAGGAGACAAATCAGATTAGCAAAGTTTGTCAGAAGAGATTTCAACAATGAAGGTATCTGTAACTCATCAGAATATATGTTGAGCTTTTCTGATAAAAGAGGCAAGTGTATATCAAGAAAAATCTGGACTTTTCTTTGATTTCCCCTATGAACAAGTAACCTAGTTCCTCTAGGTTAGTTCCCAAAAACCTTCTGTGCATAGCAGAGAGAAGGCTTCTCTAGATTCTGGCTGTCTGTAACACACAGCAATGTGAGTTTGCCTATTTCTGCCCATGTGTGAAACAGATTGAGTGACATCCATTAATGAAGTTCATACTGAGGCTTGAACAGACAGCTCACTGTGACAAAAGGAAATTTCTAAAATAAAAATTCACAAATGGTATAATTGATTGGGAATCTAGCTTTACAAGCAGTTTAACACCAGTAGCCTGTGAACCCATATGGGGACGTGAAGAATAACACCTAGATACCTAGAAGATCATGCATATAAACAAACAATCCAGTTGCTTAAGGGTTATAGAAATTTAAATGCAAATAGTGCTTGGTAATGATACCCTGGAGACTGACATTGTAGTCATTTTCTGGAGGATGCAGCATTGTAAACTTAGTTTTTGCTGCTGGTTTCCTTAGAAACTGGAACAAGATATTGTTCAGGACACAAAATAATATCCTGTTTCAGTGACTGAGGATCTTGAACTAAAAAGTACTTGATTTTGCACGAGACACTGGATTGTCATGTACTTTTTCTAGGAAATACTATAGAACAAAACATATATAAGATTAAGTGTTTTAAAATCTGTCATTTTAATTGTAGTGATCTCCCTATGTAAGTCCTAAAACTGTTGAAACTTAGTTTTTAGACCATTAAAGGGGTCATTTCACTAGCACTGCTTAAAAATTTTAAATGCTTTACTAATCACATCTAATCACTGTCTAAACACACCCAGTATTTTATTCTTTATCAAGTAATAAATTTTAATGTGTACCTTGGCCATGAAAGGATGCATTTAATGTATTTAGGAAGTGAATGTGTATAAAGCACATCCAGATTAATGAAAAATTTTGCTTGAAATATGCGATAAATACAGATTAAGAGCTACAGAGAAATGCAAATACGCCTACAGGGAGGACATTAAGGTCATTTCAAGATTTTGTTCATAAGAAGCTACCACATTCCTGGATGAAACATGTCTTAAGAAATTTAGCAAAGTTGTAATACGGGTGGACACTTTTGCCCTTATTTAGGTGTGTATTTGAATATTCAAAAATTCAATATGGATTTGTAGAACATTTCCAAATTTGAATACCCAAATCAAATGGACATTGGGTTGTATTTACATGACCTTAATTTGGGCAACTGAAAGACTACATTTTCTAGTAGAATTTCAAAGTGAAGCCTACTTTATATTTCTCCAGATGGCAAATTATAGCAACTACCTTTATTGACTACATGGAGAACCTTTGAGATTAGACTTGATTTTTGACTTTGCTACACAGATGTGTTTCTTACCTTGTGTTCCTTTGTCTTTGGTACTTCAAACAATATTAGCTGGTGTTTCTTCATCATGGATAAAAATATGTTCCAGGTTGTAGGTCAACTAGTCATTAATATGTATTTAAAAGACCTTTGAGCAAAGAATGTATCAGCTCAAATCTAGGCCCTGCATTTGAACTGTGAACCTAAGCTAGGCAGTTCCTTGCCTAAATCTTTCTGCACTTGGAAAAGCAGTTCAGAGCTGCTTTCTCCTCCTCCCGAGCTCATTGTTGTTTACCTAACTGAACATAAATCCATCCTCCTAGGGCATGCCAAGTTCTCTAATATTTCTAGTTGTTTTGTTGCATTGTTTCAGTTTAAACAACAAAGTGCAGGTATTGCTGGTGTCTCCTGAAAACACAGAGCTGCAGTTGGGAGCGGGGAAATATGTACAGTATTTTGTGTGCTACAAAGTTTTGCTATTTTCTCCCATTTCCTGGGAGAAAGTTTTCTATTGAATATGACTTGTTTTCTATTGAATGTGAAAAATAGCCACTTCCACCCCCAGAAGTCAATCAGGAACATAAGGTGCTCTAAAACTGTGTATGAGAGCAATGCAAGTCATCTAAGTCAGTTTTAACAGCATAATATCTCACACTTTCCAGAAAGGAGCATGGGAATGCGGCTGTAACAGACCTGTTGCTTGCTGTGATATTATTACCACAGATTCTACTATAAATTTCCCTATATTATGATGGTTTTGACAATAAACTCTGCTTTGGTGTGATGTAACTGGTGATTTCATTTGCTACATTACAAGTTTCCTCATCACTGTACAATGTAGATAGGGCATCCAATACATACAAAGAACTACAAAAACAACAACAAAAAAGAAAAAATGAAATAGCATGAAATTATTTTTTTTTCTTTTTGAGTTTTCTTCTGTGAAAAGGTTAGTATTTTGAGTTGAGAGGCTCTAGCTTTTTATTTCTACATTAACTTCTTTCTTTAAAAATATGAACACTCACTTTTTGAAAATTGTCACTGATCCTGGGCTCGCATCCAGAAAACAAGTTGTTGTGGTTTTTTTTTTTGTTTTGTCTTTTAATATTATTTTTAATAATAAATACCTTGTGCATTCATTCTATCATTTTACGAATCCTATCAGAGGTGTTACTAGGGGCATACATCCCTTCCTAGTTGACCTTAAGAGAAATTTGTTAAAAAGGTTGCCTTTTAAAAAAAAATATATATATATATATAAAGACAAAATAATACATTTCTATTTTGTTCTTGATAAAACAGATAAAAGACAGTTATTATTGGCAAAATGAAATTCCATGTTTCATATAAATCTGTTTATCTTTGTGTTTTTGTGGAAATCATTATTTTATGGATCTTAAATACAGAAGAAAGATTATTGACAATTCTTTCTGCAAAATATGATTTATAAAATGCATTTCCCCACATTTTCTTTTAATATATTAGAATTTATCTTTTGTATATGTGAACACGCTTTCATGTCAGCTTGGAACAGTTTTTCTTTTTCTCTATCTCCACCCTATCATATGTTGCTTTCTTTTTTTTTTTTCTTTCTTTTTTTTTTTTCTTTTTAAATCTCGAGTGTTCTCTACACCTGAAAGTTTTTTGTCCAGCAGTTTCTTATACAGATATTGCAGAAGAATCAATAAGCTAAAACCAGACCTTTTTTCATTTACACACTGTTTGGGTATTATTGTGGCAAAGAAAAGTTAGAACATTCATGAATTCAAATATTTTTCACATCAATTGTGTAAATATAATGATTAATGATGAGCTACGCTCACTATTCAGGACATGCAATGTAGCATTTTCCTAATTACACTTCCCAGCATGGGAAAATACGACTGCAGAGGAAGGTTGAACTATTTGTATTTATGCAGTATTGCTTTATAGCATTAACCAGGAAACTCAATTTTGCAATACTGAATGCAAGAATCTAGAATAACCTGAAGAATTTGTTTACAGCAGCAGCCTGTGATAGTCTTGAGTAGGAATGGCAAACTCAACTCATTCTGAATCAGTAGTCATTTTAGCTGCCTCTCTCATCTGTAATTTCACTGTTGATTGGGTGACTTGAAACACAAGCAAAAATGCTGCTTAATATTATGGCTTTATCTAAAACTCTGCAAGTAGACAAAAAAAGCCAGAAAAAAAAAAAAAACATCCAAACAACTACAAAAAAACTAACTGGCAAGCAGGGTTTTGTTTTCAGTTATTCATGTTTTATTAAAATAAACAAGTAGTTTGCAAGAGGTGGAACTACTGAAACCTGGTGTGCTGTAGCTCTGCTTCTAGTGACAGGATTCTGTGAAGAATAATAAGGTGCAGGCTCAAACTGAAGATTTCCCTGAAATTAGGCCGTGCGTGCCCTGGAATCTCCAGTGCCTATGAGGAGATGAGCTCATATTACCGTCTTTCCCAGAGCAGACACCCTAATTGTTGTGGATTTCATTTCCTTATTTATTTGTTTATTTAAGAGCAGCCTACTCGCACTGCACTTAGAGGAGCTCAGTATCTATATTGGTACATCAGATTTTGTAGAAATAGGAAAACGGATTGAGAAGTTACTGGGGCGGAAAAACGGAGTGAAGAGGGGAGAGAACTCCTTTGCATTTGCATGGTTGTGAAATGATGTGCCTGTAACGATGAAGAGAGATGGTGTTTCCTTGTGTCAATAGGTCTTTGTAGGATAACCATTACAGAAATATCAGAGTTGGGATTGTCCCTCTTTGACTTTCTTTAAATGGTCACTGAATACTGGAGTTGAGGGGAAGGCTGATGATTTTTAATGGGGCTATAATTGCTGCCAGCCAGTTGGAGGATTGCTCCACTTTGTTATCCCCATTGCTCTGTACTAGCAGACACTGGCACTGTTTGTCTCCTATGCTATTTAGAATAAAGCTTTGAGAAATTTCTCATTAAGAAAGAAGGAGCCCTGCTATCCCCAGTGCCATTCATTTGTTGTGTGCTGGCTGTGCCAGGGAATTGTGAATGTGGAGAGATGTTTCCAGCAGAGCTTGGTGAGAATGCCTGTTTGGTTTGATACTTAAGACTACTAAATATTTATCTTGTTGCTTATTCTAGATCCTGATATTTACTATACACAAAAGCAGTATTTTCTGTAAAAACTGAAAGAGCTTGTACATGACTTTTTATAGAAAGACAGTTAAACTCAATGTACTTTACTACCTGTTTGGTTTTTTTTTTTTTTTTGTTTGTTTGTTTGTTTGTTTTTTTTTTTTTTTCTCAGCAAACAGATTCAGATGGGAGGAAAAAAATCTAAGACAGTAGATGGAATAAAGTAAAAATGTTATATGTATTTGGACCCAACTATTTGCTGCAATAATGCTTCAGTTGTTTAAGAGGGAGCGGTTCTTTGTTTCTGTGTTGTTTTGAGGTTTTTTGTTTGTTTGTTTTGTTTTGTTTTAAAAGCATTTTATGTCTGTTTAGAAAGCTGCCAAAACTGTATTCTGACTTTCTTATTTGCTTCAAGTTTGCCTTTATGCTAAAAGTAGCCTCAATGTTTTTGGCACCATGAATTCACCAACTGAATATTCAGAGAAATTAGTGCAAAGACAAAAAACAAAGGGAAGGAAAGCCAGAATAAGAACAATATTTTCAAATTATATAAAAAATAATATAACCAGACCATCAAAGTGTTTAAAAGCTACAAAAAGTAAAAAGCAAAGCATTAGATTTGTATACTTTGGCATATTCTTTAGGACAAGGGCTGAACTTGCAGTCATTGTACGCTGAACAGATTTCCACATATTTTGTTCATATATTTCTTCATATATGTTTGCACATATATTGTTTGCTTGTGATTCACAGTCATTGTCTTCTTTTTTGTTGTTTTTGTTTGTTTGTTTGTTTTGATTTGTTTTTCCTTGTATCTAGATGGCAAGTTGTTTGGTTGTTTGGATTTTGGACTTCCTGAAGTTAAAACATCAGGGCCCATATGAAAAAAAAATGTATGCTAAGATTTTCATTCAATTCTTATATTTTAAATAGAGATGCTATTTAGCCGGTATTCCTGTATTCTGCTTTTATAAGGTGCCCCATCAGAGGGTTACAACATCCGATAAAATGCTCCTGTATAACACCCAGTCCTCTCCAGTGTTCGTACATTTCTTATGATGTGTGGCCGTGGACATTTTTTTTACTGTGTCTGCATCCTGTACTCTACTTATTGAGAAAATATTGTTTGAAATTTGCAAATGAGTGTACTCCTAATCCTAAAAAGTGCCCTGAAAACTTAATGGAATGACTAAATGGCTACAAAATTTATGATTCTCTATCTGAAAAACTTTAGCCATGTCAATACTTGCAAAGAATAATATGATCGAAGAAATATGTGGCTTATAACAACCCATCTCGTGTTTTCTCTATTTCTCTATTCCCCACATAAGTCCTGTAAATCTCAGCAGATTTTACATTGGAAATTCTTAATAATATGACTTGTTACTAGTTAAGTCTTCTATATTGCTTGATGGTGTAGAATAGCTGCTGGAAAAAGAAACTTGATAATGAGTAAGGCATTAAACTGTGAGAGTTGTATGGGATGATGTCATTCTCCTGAATGGCGGAAGTCACTGTGAATCGGAAACTTCTATTCGTGATAAAGGGAGAGTGGCAAACCTTGTCTGTCTTTCCCAGACAAGATAGTTTTAGAAATGAATTACAGTGCATCAGCTGGTTTTGGTGAATAATGTAATGGTGTTTTTAAAATAGTTTCAATATTTTAAAATTGAACATTTTCAGAAAACATTTTGTATAAAATGATATAATATGAGGTGAAAAGAATGTTCCTTTTTTAACTATGGCATAAGTACAGAACAGAGTTCAGGTTGCACTTAACCATTAACAGAAGTTTGATTTTGGTTGCATTTATTAAAAGCTTCTTGCAGGGCTCTCTCTGCTTGAAGGAGTTCATGTATCAAAGCCTTAAACAGTGCTTTAAAGTCATTTTTGTCTGCTAATTTTGTTTAGTTAGAAGATTTCTTGCCAGAACAGAGCATTTCAGTAGTAGGCCTACCCTGCTACTGGGAAACTGTGTTAAGCCTTCTGCATGAGTATGGAGAATTAGAGTCAGGCTGCAGAAAACTATCTGCTTTCTTTGTTATGGCCTGGAATGCTTTTCTAATTAAGCCTGCAGGGTTCTTTTCTTGTAAGATAGAAGGTTCAGAGAATTTGTAAACATGCATCATCTTCAATTCTGTTTCCTATTGGCTTTAGATATTTTAACACCTCCTGTAATATTTTAATACAGACTTTTTTCCCCTGAAGTTATATACTGTTTTCAATATGGCTTTTTATTAATTGCTTTCATAGGCCTATTCTGCACAAATAAAAAAGAGAAGTAGCTTCAAATATATCTCCAAGTTACTAACTATATCTTCTGATGTAGTACTGGTATGATGATTTCTCTTTTGGCCTCAGGGCTATACTGCTTTCCTCAGCTCCCAGTTTTTCCCCATTGTTTCTACATAATACTATGCAGTTCTGCTATCTACCAAGCAGTTGCTGTATAAGCTACATCTACCTCTACTGAAGTTTTATGCTCAGTCTGAAAAATAGCTTGTTTGTGCATTTGTCATTGCATATGTTAAGTCTTCCCTAATCTTTCAAAGTCATTCACCTATGTAACTGTTGAGCAGGCTGTGGAAATACAAATACATCCTTGCTGTCCCTAAGGACTTCCTTAGCCTTCTAATAGACACTGCTTTAACAGGCTATTTTTCCCAATTTCAGTACATTTTCTTGAGTTCAGTCCTTGCTTTTAGAGCTAGGCCTTCTGCCCTTCTTATTCCATAGTATCTACAGCTCTGCTGTCCTGCAAAAAGTCTCTCTTATTGCCATTTCAGAAATGCTTCCTCTTACTCCTTTTAAAATACTGTAAAGTTTTATAATTTTCCAATCGGGTAAATTTTCCTTACTTATAACAGAGAGTCTCACATCTCTTGTTTTCCTTTCCTCTGTGTCTTCCTTTTTCAACAGCCTTGTTGGAACAAACCATTTACAGCAGATTAGATTATCTTTCATTTCAACATAGTTTATCTGCTTCACTTGGCCTTTCTCAGTCTACATGAGACTGTCATAACACAAAATGAAATCCTCTACATACTCTGTAATAAATCAAGCTAGTTTAACACCTGAAACTGACAAAACTTGAATTTCCTGCTTCAATTCCAGAAGAAAAGCCCAGATGAGATCAGGTTAAGTAGCCGCTTGCTAGCAGGAAGACTGCTGCAAATCCAAACCTAAAAAAGGTGAGATCAGCTCAACAGGGGACTAGTGATGTCCTCTGTCTCAGTCGTGACACACCATCTATCTTATGGAAAACCAGCGCTCCTTATTCTTAAGCTGCAAGTTCAGTATGATTTGACCATTTTGGATATTCTCTTCTTTTTTTCAAGACAATTTCCAATTTCCTAGTAGTTTTCAAAATGAGATTTTTATTTATTCATTCTTAATGACAAAGTAGGGAAAAACATTTGATTTTGATGGCTGTGGTTGCTATGTATGTGTAGCCATCCATTCACTTGGTTGTAGTACCCAAGATTAAATTTCATGGGGGATTTTAAATTTTTAGTCATATGCAACATTTTATATTTGGAATGTATAATATATATAATTATATAATATATACATAATATTATATTTCCATATATAATATATATGAAGAAGACTTGGCTTTTTCTTAGTGTCTTTTAATTCTGTTCAGCTAAAATTTGCAACCCTGTAAGACGGCTGACATAAAAGGGTGGAATCTCAATGACGTGAACAGGGAATTATATGAATAACTCCTAATATTAATAATGGGAGTTGTGTTCATTTTTCCTGTGTACTCTTGAAAATTGTAGCCTTGAAGAAGTTGACAACAAATATGCTTTCCCTGTTTAAGTTGCAAAGCACACTAACATCAAGGTCACTTGCTCCATTTGACGGAAATAAAAAAGCACCATATAAAATATGGATAGAGTGTCAATCAAAACTGGTTTTTACAGTATATGCTATGGTAATATGAGTCATATTGCTTTTTTATTTTTAAACACAACTAGATATGGTGGTTTGGCAGCACTGTTTCTACAAAGGCAGTGCCTTCAAACTCTTTCATAGCAAGACTGGAAATCCTGCCAGATAAAAATGAAAAAAAAAAAAAAAAAAAAAAAAAAGAATGTTATGTTATTGAAAACCTTTCTTCCCTTATAGGCCCATTTTGACAGGAAATCTTTGAGAGGCAGCAGCAATGAAGTGCCCAGAGATTTCATCTGTCTTCTTTTGCTTCAGGAAATGCTGAGCACAGGCTCCCCTATTAGGCAAAATACATGAAGTACCAAATCCCCTTAACAATCTACAGTCTACTCTTAGGTTGACAGCTTTCTGTGTCCTAGTCTGTCAAACAAGACCTGTTATGGGACTCGTGTTACTGGGACCAATGTGAAGTTTTCAACAGTACTTTGAGGGGAAAAAGAAATATACATATTCTCAGTGTTTACAAATAATTTAATCCAATCAGTTTTGTATGGACTTAATCAGAATAAAATTTATTGTACTTGATAGGTGCTAGTTCACAGTGACTTTTCTTTTCTCCATAGCCCTAACATAAAAATCCATTTTGAAAGTATTGTCTCTCATTGGATGAGTCAAATTCAGCAATTAATAGCTACTGTATTTTAACACTCAATAGTATTTTTGTTTGTTTTTGTTAGATGCCAATCTAAAATTTAAATAGTATTTCAAGAATGAAAATGACAGCTTGCAGTAATTCTGCAGGTGTCCAAAACAGATGTACCTCCAAAAATAATTAGACAAAGTATGTACAGATTGCAAGAAATATGAAAAAATTGTTATCAAATTTTCATGAAGGGATACTCAATGTGTATGTTTGGACACTTTTGCTACTGTAAAACTATTAGTTACAAAAAAAGACTTTTGTACACTTACAGAAAACGAATGTGCTTAAATTGTAAACTGGATTTAAGCCCTCCTAAAATCTCATCTTTGAACACAGAGTAGGATCATTGAAAAGTAATAAGGACGAGTATGTGAGAAAGTTCAAAATACAGATTCTGCCCTATTATTTAGCACAGTGGATTCACTGACTTTTCTTTTTATGATTTCTACTGAGATGAGTGAAAAGAGAATGGGAAACAGAGTATCTGTATTTATTTCCAATCAACTGTATAACTTTCAGTGATTATGGACATAAAGATGGGACAGAAAGCAGGTTTTGAAGTTTCTCTTGCTTGAAATGGGCATGATGTATATGCCTTTGTAGCTCGTAATGAAAATGCCTTCTAGGAGTAAACTTAGATTTTAAACATCCTGCCCATCTTTTCATCTTATAGTTCATTTCAGAAGTTGGCTTCATTTCAGAAGTTTACTCAATGAAAGGTGAATGCCACAGATAGTGGAATGCTGGCCAGTGAGTTAGTAAAGGCTTGCAAACAACAATGCTAAAAATAGAACAAAATAAGGCAGGTATCTTCCTACATTTCCGAAATGGTTAAATCTCTATTGTTTAAAATAAACAAGCTGCCCTGAATATAAGGATTGGGAATTAGGACTTCTACTCACCACTGAAATATAACCACTTTTCTTCACCTGTTCAAATTTAAAATCCTGTTCTTTCAGTTCTCTGTTTATGGCCCAAGTAATCTCAATTTCTTTTCCCAGTACAGTGATGCAGCTTGCAGATGTCTCACCATCAAGAAGCCTATGGTGTAATGCGTGTCTTTGGGGAAACAGAAGATGTGATTCTGAGTATAGTAAGCTGAAGGAATTTAATCTGGATTTCTAGTTAGCTGGGCAAGATCTCTGAACAACAGGAATCACATCAAATAGTTTGCATACCCTCTTCCTACAGTACTTATCTAGCAAGAAAGTTGTGCTTCCATCCCTACTCTACTTATGGAGCATATCAATACATATGGAGCAAATCAAGGACCTCAGTTAACAAAAGTTTGTGAAAAGCAACTTACACCATAGATTCCTCCCCTCTTCTTTTCCCACTCCATAGTTTTTTAAAAGAAAAATCATTCTTGAGAGAGTTTTAGTAAATTTGAAGTGTACACAGGCATGATCTTGCTGTAAAATATGGGGAATAAGATTTGTTTTTAAACTCTTCATTAGGACTGAATCCCGCTCAGCTGAATTAAATGAGAAGTTTGCTACTGTCCACGGAGGTCACTGAAGCCATGCATATGGTACAGGAATTTTCTAAGTGGAGTAGCAAAAGAGATGACATGGCATGATTTCAGAAGTTTTGGAAGAACTGCTGGCCATTCAAGTGAGGGCCTTCCCTCACTGGGGAGAGAAGAGAGAACACTATTTTTTCTCCTTTATCTTTCTTTTCCTTCCTCACTTGGATTATAGGTAGTACAGATTTGTTAGTCATTTGGTTTTACTCCAGCCCATTTCCTACAGCATATCTCTTGGATTGTTATTATTTTTTTAAGTCCCTGTTATCTTAAACTATGGGATATCTGACATAGTGCTTGGTAGATGACTCCACAATTTAATCAGCGCCAGCTTCAATCCCTTTTTTTTTTGTTTGTTTGTTTTTGTTGTTGTTTGTTTTTTTGTTTGGTGCTGTGAGGTGTTTTTGTTTTGTTTTGTTGGAATTTCACTTATTTAAGACTCAAAATCAGAAACAATCCCACTTCCTACTTTTATTACTATTAGTTTGTGAATATGTTAATCTTTCAGGCATCTTTTTAATAAGTTCTTTCACAAATACACCTCTTATCTGTTTGACTTTACCCTGGTAAGAAAACCAGAGAGTGTTAATCTTTCACTATGGCAGTATTTATAGTCTTAGTTCTGTCAGTGGAGCAAGCTGCTAGTCAGATTGTTCTGTGCAGGAAGTTTTCCATTTCCTCATTGTTTAAATATACAAAATTAAGTACTATAAAAAACATTAAATGTGAAGTTTCCATTCTCTTCCATCACAGTATGTTTGTTTGTCTAAGAGTCTTGGCTTGAGTACTTTAGCTTTTACTTTCTTTTCTTTTTATCTCTTTTCGTATGTATTGTAGTTCCTTTTTCTCCAGTCAATTCATTTTTAAGGAAACCCTTTAATGTGATGTGTTTATAAGCTTCCATTGTATCTTCTATTTTATTTAAACATTTTAAATCAGATGTTGAAATAACTGAAAAACAATAATAATGTAAATTTACTGTTCAGATTGCACATTGCCACAAATTACATTTATACTTCCTTTTTCATTGTGTCCTGTGTTGTTTCCTGTGATGGAATGCATCATTTTTGTGCCATCATAAAAACTGTGGGAAAGGTTTCAAACAGTGGAAAATCTAAACAAAGGGGTATTTGACATCTCCCTCTCCCATCCCTAGTTCCTGGAGATATGTCTGCAGTGCTGTTGAAACTGTAGAGATGTGAAACAAATCTTATGGCAGATGCTATCACTCCTAGCTGAGTTGAGTCATTTTCAGCCTACTAACTTAAATGGTTTTTGAATTAGACCCTAAATATAAGGATGTCATCTCTGAGATGTGAAATGGTTCTTCTCAACATCCAAGGACAAGTATTGCAAACAGAATAGATTTCATACAGAATCTTTCTTTTCTCATTACAATGGATTTAGCTAAACTGTCAGAAAATGTGAGGTCTGGTTTTTTCACCATTATTACCTTTTTTACCATCTCTCCTTTCTGCAACACCACGCGTTTTGCTAAAATTTTATGTACTTTCACTAATATTTTGACCTCAGCAAACATCGGCTGTCATCTCATTATTTCCAGATAATACACTACTTATAAAAAACTCCTCTTGTACTCTGAAATAGACTTGCAAATGCATGTTATAGGGAGAGTTTTGCTGTAGTCCTCAACAATTCTAGCAGAAATATTCTATCAAGTTGGTGTCCATGTAAACAAAGTTTACAGATGCCTACTGTTCCTGACTGATGTTAAAATGAATGTGTTGCCATAAGAGTATTGATGTTATTCATTCAGCTGCAGATTTCTTTGCAAAAGTGGAAACGTTTGTCACAGCACTCTCTACACTAGTCAACTATTTAGTCTTCCTTCAGTCCTACATCTCTCTTGCCACACTATGCAGGTATCCATGTGGCAGAAGCCTAAACAGTGAAATGCTTTCTGATGAAACATTGTACTAACACAATGCTTATGGCACAATATCAGCTTTGAGGTAGGTGAGCACGGCTTGAAAACGCACGAGACTCCACTCAGTGCTATGCATATATAATAACACATTTTCTGTGCAAAAGCAGCTGACAGATGGATAATCCAGGAGGATAATGCAGATGTAGAAATAGGAGACAAAATATTTCTCTATTTCTTAGTATTATGATTTACGTTCTCTGAGATTATGAAGAATAAAATGTTTCTTGTTTGCAATAGGGGATGAGATTTTACAGCTGCTCATTAAAAGCTGGAGGAAAAAGAATGAAATGAATCAATATATGCAGAATGAATGAACGAATTTTTAGTTGTCAGTGACTGAGAAAGGAGTGAAACTATGTTGTGAAACAGCCCTGCTTTAATTCAAAGAATGAATAGTGTTCTCAAAACATCAAATTCTGACAGGAAATTATGAAATTTTATTTTTAGATTCACATCAATTGGGGCAAATGAGTGGGTTATTTATAAAGCACCACATCCACTGACTTTTGATGTTTTTATTTTCTGTAACAAGCTGGCATACAAAAATAATGACATAACGAAATACTGGCAATTCTGTCTCCTGTTGTGTTCTGCTATCCTGATGCAAATTTTATTCTTTCACTTTTTCTACTTTTTTTTTCATGGTACAGGCCTCCTTTAATTCATTTAATGTGAGATCTGATTAGTCACCCCCACGAGTTTTGTCACTGATTTCAGTGAGATGGGATTTAACCCTTGTTTCTGTTACTTAGGTCACAGATTTTTGTCTTCTGCCTAATTCCCTTCTTGGAGAGCAAGCCTACTGTGATTTAGAATAGTTAGGCCTTTTTCCATCCTGCTTCATTCTGTAGATGATTGCCTGTATCTTGTTGGTGTTACAGCTGAGGATTTACTGACTTTGTCGCTTCTACCCTTCCACTGTTCCTGTTCAGTATTTCATCTGTGGAAAATTGACTTGAATAAAAATGTTCTGTGTTTGCTGCTTCCTAATTGAGTTAGGTGTTGGAATCCATCAGTTAACATAAAATATTAGGTAAAGATATTTTAGTATTTTGATGTATTAAGATTGTTAGTTCAGCATAGAAAGAAAGAATGACAAGATTTCTCATCCTTACAGGACTACTTCCAGATGGAATATATCACGTACAAGAAAAAGAAAAAAAGTATCTGTACTAAAGAAATACTCATTAGTTCCCTATCAGTCTGGCACTTAAATAGCTTGGAGGGCCATTGTATGTGTTGTAGAAAGGCTATCTTCTCAGTGCTGTGTTTAGTACTATTCTTGAATTTTTATAACTGTTAAACTTGTATTTTGTGACAGTCGAAACTTGTAATCTGTAGAGAAACAAGCTCTGAGCCTGGTTTTGAGTAGAAGTTCTTAGGATGAGACATTGTTTCACAAGGAACTTACACCCAGCATTTCTTTTTTTGTCTTTTTTTCTACAAAAAAAAATTTAAAATGAAATTTGTTTCTGAAGCACAACTGAGTGAATATTTGAGACTCTTAAGACATAAGCACTATACCAACATAGAGGAGAGAGTTTAAAAGAGAAGAATTGGGGTGTACATGTACTGTCAATCTGAATGACAGAAACCACTTAGATATGTCTTATTCTGTCCTCTTTGTGAGAGAATTAACAGGATCTCTTTAAAATTTTCCAGCTTCCTAAAGGAGTTCAAGGTAGCCTGTTTTTCTCTTACTACATAGATCTGGCCTCCCTCAGAGCTGTATGCTGTATTTTAAAAGCTGCATTATATTGACGTTCAAACACTTAGATCTCAAAAGGTGTTTTGATTCCTTTCATTTCTATATATTGATTTCTAGAAATTGAAATCGTTTTAAATAGAAGGGTGTTTCTGTCTCTCAGTTGAAGGTCTTTACATGTAGTCTTTGAATCTTAAAAATACCAATACTCTTATTACTTTAGAGTCTAAATCCAAAGAGATTTGGACATTTCACTTTTGTTTAAATTCATTGTGTTAACGCCACTTCCATCCTAAAGCTGTGGCTCACTGTGGTGTGTTAGTTTCTGCTAGTGAACACTGGAGTTCCAATGGCGTTAGGCTGCTTACCCCTTTCTCCCACGATGAATGGAGAGAGGATACAATATCTTGCCTACTCTACATCTAGGGCTGGGTTCATTACAAGTTCATAGAACACAAAATTCCCTGAGGATTGGTTTCCTCCCTTCCTCTCCTGTATCCTTTGAAAGATGTAGTGTCCTCATCTGTGATATGCAGGACACTTATGTTCAAAAGCCTTCTTTGCTCTAGCTGGACAAGGACTACTATTAATAACTTAACTGATTACTTTATATTCTGCTGTTGAAGATGCCCACTGTGAAACTACAGTCCTGAATTCAATTACCTCCTTCACGTGTAGTGTGAAAGGTATTTTAATCAAGATCTTTCAGGAAATGTTCTACCTATTACATTTCAGAGCATAAAAAGAGAAGTGGTGGGCTTTTTTTTCTTTTTTTTCTTTTTTTCTTTTTTTTCTTTTTTTCTTTGTCAACCTTTTCCTCCTTCCCCCATCTCTAACTGTGAGGGGAGAAAAAGAAAAAAATGCATCCTAGCTGCAACCCATATGTCTCACAAGCATTCATTACTGCAAACTCTGTATTAAATCATGAATTTCTAATCTGAAGTTAATGATATAATTTGTGGAGATCATACTCACTTTTCCACTTTTGATTAAAGTGCCATCTTTGCAAGGTATGTCATCCTCGTTTTAGGTTTTCTTTTATGTTTTGTGAATACTGGGTCAATTCTTGATGCTTAACTGTTCACATACCACCAGTAATTAAGTGTTATCATACCTAGATCATTTTGTGGATTAAATCATTCCCGCATGCTTTTTAAGAAAAATACTGCACAAACATTAGCTAGAATGAAAGAATAATCACATAGAAACTCATCAGGTACTGAGTATGGAATGATTAAGTCCCAAATCTATTTTTCTAGCTAAATGTTTTGAATGCAAATGGAAAATTCTTTGTTGTCTAACTCAGAATATAACAGATAATACAAACTGCAAATGCAGGTACTTCTGCATTTTCAAATACAGTTGAAAAGACAAAGGCAGCATTTCAGATGATGTCTATTAAGTTTCTTAAATTTATGTATATGGTGCATACTAGATTATAAGGTACAATGATATTAATTTTTGTTGTCTGTTTGTTTTATTGTTTGTTGCTTTGGAAAACATCCTTCTTCAGAATATCTATTAAACATATAGCTTATCTCCATTATAAAATGTTATATATTTATCAAAAAGGCTTGTAAGTAGCATAATATGTGGATTGCTAATTGTGCCTATAATCTCAAAATAGGGACAATTTGTACGTAATATCTTTAGAATCGATGTAAGTTTCATATCAGAACAAAATGCTATAAAATTGCAAATACAAAATTCCCACTGCCCCTTGTTCATGTTTCCTTGTTGGGCTTTGTTAGTCTTGCTAAGAGTAAGAAACGAAAATATTCAACCACCTAGCTTGTAGTTGAGTACACCAGGCCTTTTTTTTTTTTTATCATGCTTAAATCTGATAAATGCCATATGGCTTTTTTTTTTTTTCTTCCTCCATCACCAAAAGGAAGATAACTGCCAGTGAAATTAGGGTTTGTTTTTTTTTTAATTTATTTTTGTCTTTCTTAAATATATGCATACTTTACGCCTAATTTGCAAAGGAAACGACAGAATTAGCTTCTCAAAGACTTTTCCATGCACTGAAATACTAGAGATGGTAAAAATTAGAAAGCTCAGCTTCTGTGTTTAAGTCACCTAGAACCACGAGTTATGTCTGCAATTTTGAAGTGAAGAAAGAGGTGTTGGGTTTTTTTTTGCTTGTGGTTTTTTTTTTTTTTTTTTTTTTTTTTTTTTTTGGTGAAGAAACACAACAGCTATGAATCTATTTTACCTGACTGTTTCTTCGATAGCTTCCCTGTAAGGAGATAATCATTGTCCCTGCTTGGTATTATAAATAACATCTGTCTAGCACATAGATAATGATATAGCATATTAAAGACTAAAGATTAAGCATTCATTAAAAAATGAATCATATTCATTGTAGTTTCTTTCAGTAGAACAGCTCTGTTCTCTACAAACCCAAATAATCTCTTTGATGAATAGGACAGAAGGTGTCTTAATGAAGTAACTCCCTTCTTGGTTATTTCACTAGGAGTTCATCTGCTGCATTATTCTATTTTATGTTTCCTTCCCAGTCAGATCTTGCTTTGCAATTTGCCTGTTCCTGCAGCAACATCTCTTTGAGTGATGCTACTACAGACAAGACTTCCCTCACTCTCTTTTTTTCTCAAAAGCATTGTATAATCCTTTTCCATAATATGATTTTTCTTAGTTGACTTCTATTCCTGTGCTATCACCTACCTGTCTAGTCTCACTTTTCCTGATATACAAAATGTCACAATTCATTAGAAATATCAGTGTGAAAATATTCAAGTATTCAATATCTCTGTATGCATTCCTGCTTTTACTTTCTAAAACTTTTATTAGATAAAATTTTACATTTTGACAGCAGAGAAACATTTACTGATAATATGCTACCAGGAACCCTAGAAATCTTGTAACAGTCCACTTTGCAGAGGACTCCACAAAGTGGAACATTTTGGGACTACAATGCTTGGAAACATACTAGGAAGCATAAAAAAAAAAGTTTGTGTTTGGCTATTTTTTTTTCTCACAGTATCAGAACTTTGGTACCAGATGAAAGATCGGGTAGAAATATTTAAATACAGTTCCTGGATGGTACTTTTTCCCCCACTCCTTTTCTATTGTTTGTTTAAAAACAAAAGGAAGCATTTTTTATTTATTAATCTGATTGACTGAGGTTTTTACATATTTGAAATGTTTTATTGTAAATTCTTGTTTCCAAATAATAAATTCAGTAATATAAAGTTTCTAATAGGAACTCTAATAGATATACATAGTTTGAAGGACTGATGCCCTTTAAGTACAATACAATCATTTATTTCTTACCACAGAAGGTGACACTGTAGACGTTGTTACTGTCACAGACTTGAAGTTCTAAAATAAACATTGAATAGAAAGTGCATAAATCCTTAGCTAGTCTCTTTGCTTAATAGAAATAGATCAGAAAACACTATATATAGAGCAGATGCTCTATATTGCAGCCAGGGCAATATATGCTGTCATTTAGAATAAGTCTCCTCTATTACTGATAAAATATTTGAAGGGGAGAGGCCACGCAACTGGTGGTGCACGGGAGTTGGGCTTAGTGATACTTGTGGTCCCTTCCAACTTGGGATATTGTATGATTCCATAAGATATCACCTATTACTCTCTCGAAAGTATTGTTTGCATTTAAGAATTCTACCAAATCCTTTAAATTTCTTCTAGTAGAGCAGAAAACACACAGAGTTGTAAGTATGGAGGTTGGAAGCAAAAGACTTCCAAAGGAAAATATTGCTTGTTTAAGATTATGAAGTGACCATGGCAGAAGAAAACTTCAGGTTTTAATGTATTCCGAGTACGAAATGGTTATGATTGCTTAATTATCTGTGAGGAAAAAAAGAAACGGAGTAGGATGTTTAAAAGTGAGAAAAAATCCTATTTAGCTTTTAATCAGATTTTTTTTGATTATAGAGTGACTAAAGAAATATAAATTGACTGTAGTTTCATGGGAAAAAAATCCCATGGGTGTTCTAGGGCAGGAGAGACAGGCTAAGAAGTACCAAAAATTTGGGGTTTGACACTTCAAAAGGTAGTGAAACTTTAGAATGTGGACGATTTGAAATAATTCAGAAATTCCAGTCATCTCTCAGCCATATTTTATTTGAGTACCATTTTGTTCTTGCTCTAGTACAATTGGACGCATGAATAAATGAGAAAGGACTATAATGTATTAGCTTATTTTCTACCAGATGTGTACCATGAACATGAGATTGCCCTTGAAAGCGTAAGCTGCAGAGACATATTGATGATAGCAATGATTGTGGGAATGAGAACTGTCAAGATTAGAGACAGTTAGAGATAAGTTCAGAGGTACGTCTTTGTTTTTCACAAATTCAGCAGTGTTGAGGTCTAGGATTCTGCTTTGTGACCAACTCCAGACTAAAAGGGGTATCAGGAACGGTAACAGAAGACAAAACAAAACAAACAAAAAAACACAAACCCAAGAATCTGGTACTTCATTAGTATTTAAAATATTTAGTTTCCCAAGCTGTCTCACCTCCCTTCCACATATCCTGGTTTCGGAGCCTTGACTAAACTAAATGCATTCTTTCATGCCACCATCACAACAGCATCTGATTGCCTTCATGTCTTCCCTTCAGCTGAGAAAGAGAACAAGTGTTTTCTTCAGTTCACTGCTGTGGTCTTGGCAGGAGATGCTGTATTTACAAGGCCTGCAGTTTGTGATAGGAATGAATGGGGAGATGAAATCTCTTGAGCAGTCATCTGTCACACACCTAGCAGACCATTAAGTGCTTTTTTTGTTTCTTTTTTTTTCTGCCCGTGAAAATTATAGGAAACTATATTTCACTGTACTAATATAGCTAATTGTTTTAAGTACAGGGTATTTTTTTTTTTTTTAATTATTTTTACATAGAGAGGAACACCATCCTGTGACAGTGCTAAAACTAGGAGCTGCCAGCAGCCCTTGCTGTTGCTGTAAGATTTTCAATTCTGCTCTGGAGGGGACAAATTTTCTCTCTCCTCCCATTTAGATGAATGCTGTGGCAATTACATAGGTTTTACTGTGTGCCAATGCACAGTTAGTGTTTCCATATTTTTCTCTTCATTCTCTTCATACTAATATTTTTTTGTTTTCTCTTATTTCATTTTTACTATAAGTAGATCTAGTATCTTTGTTAGTAGTTAAGATCGCCTAAGAGTTTCCTTTATGAGAATTTGTTTCAATTACGTGTATATGTGCTAACACATAAGAGTTCAGTTTGAAAAGTTTTATTGAGTCTTCTCTCTCAGAGTACTAATGACCAAAAGCTGCTTCTAACCAGTACCACTAACAACATTAGGGGGAAGAGATTTTTAGGTGCTCCTGAGACTCACATAGGAAGATAAGTTTCAGCATAGTGTGGAAGAAACATACAAAATAGTGCTAACTTTGCATCAAGGAACACTTTCTTCAACCAAAAAATTAGTATTCATTGAGATTTTGCTCTGAAAAAAAAGCATGTTCATAAATGTAGAGAATCTTGAGGAATCTAGCTGTTAGTTCACTGAAGTTTTCCTCTAAATAGTGGGTGTTCGTCTTATTAAATATCATCAGTACTAACTGTACCTTGAATGTGCCAATTCCTCTGTTGAGAATAGACACAACCCAATAATGAGGAAAAAAATACAAGTAACTCTGATAGTGGTTTGTTCTAATTTTATGGAAATGTTCTAATTTTTAAGCTTTTATCACCTTTTGAAATGTTTTTGCATTTTGATATATACTAGGAATAAGCTAAGTCAAGGTCTGAATGTGAATACTGAGCTTGCAATTAGTGTTTTCCATTACAAAGTGTCTACTGAAAATATAATTTTCAAGAATAAATGCCACTACACTGGAAAGCAAAGTTGTGTTCAGACTTTGTTCATTGAGCTTTCCAAACTGGGCCAGGTGGCCAATTTACATGGGTGCTGTAGGTTCTAGCCCAGATGTTGGGATAGGGTAGTTTGTGTGTACAGCAGTACAGATGCCAGTTGAGAAAAGGGACTGTGGAAACTCTGTAAATATGGCAGAAGAGATCAAAATATTTACTTATGTTGCCCTTTAGAGGGATAATTTGTGGAGAATTGTATTTGTTTGCTCCCAGTCATTGAAACCTGCTTTCTTCACGGGAAGATATGTGCACTCAAAAATACAGTTTTGTTTTCCTTGGATTTTTTCCTATTTCTTTTTTTAAGTACTTTCACATAGGGGTAAGCTGCTTCCTCAGTATTGGCTGACCTTGGTTTACCTATTTATTTTGCATCTTGGAAATAACAGAGACCACACTTACTTTCCTGTATTCTCTGGGAATTACAAGTAATTTATTTTTTATATAAAAGACCTTACCTTTCTGCCTGTACTGCTGAAGCAAACCGAAGAGGCCTCGTATCCTTTATCTCATTCTAAGGCAAAAATCCAATGACTTAAATAGAGAATGCATGCAGCACACATTTACTTTTACATGATATAGAACTCCAATGACTTTACTGAAGCTTTGCATCAGATCCTTGCTCTGTACTGCAATTTGCATTACAGTACTGTAAAATATTTAGCTTTGTATTGAGTTCCAATCGAAAACTACTCATGTCAGTGCAAAGACTCCCATTGACTTGAGTGAACTTGGGAATCAAGCCATGAAGAATAGGTAGCATTTTTATGTTGCCATGGTGTGCCACATACTAAACACATTTTTCACATTTGTGAGCCTGGAGAAAAATATTTAAAAGGAGTTGTGCTCTGGGATGGACTGTATTTGGATCTCTAATAGGGTAGCTATCAACTACCTTGTTCATTTAAAAGATAACCACTGTACATTGTCTACCTTTCTTCTAAGTGTAATTATAGCTAAAATAATTTACTGTTTGAAGTCTAGTACAAAGTATGTCTTTGAAACATGTTCTCTGAATCGTAGAAGTATTTTATCTGCTAAAGCTGCCATATAGGTTCCCTCTTTCATGGTTTTATTGCATATATCATAAAAGATCTACTGTTGCTCATGTTTATGTTCAAGTGTGGCCACTAACCTTGCTTCACTTTCACAGATTTGTTCATCTCGTGAGACACTTTACATGCTGTAAACTGGAAAAAAAGATACACAATTAAAACTTGTTAAAGATAATTAAACTGAAGTGAAGGGAAAAAACCTGCCTCACTGCTTTGTTCATAATAATAGTCTCTGAACTATAATTAAATTCTTCCTTCCAATAATTGTATACATACAAAGGAGTTTTCCAGATAGCAAAACAATACAATGATTAAAAATGATTAAGAAGCTGATTCCAAAAGAAAAGATGAGCCAAGGAGGTTGGAAGGATTTTAGGTGCCTCTAAATATACTGTGCCAGCTGGGTACCAGATGGTGTTTGGCTACTTGCACCCACTAACTGAAAATATCAGAGGAGCAACTACACTATTGCCAGAATCAGTTCCCCTCCCTTAAATAAAAGTGGCACTCTCGGGAATGACTTGGCAATGCAGAAAAATGTCCTGACAGTGAGTTCTATTATATAGTGGAATAGTCTCCCAAAGGCAGAAGTAGAAGCCAAATTGCTTGGCATCTTGGAAGGTCTGGAAATGGTAGAAAACTTGCCATAGAGATGTGCTGCTGCAATGGGGTGGTGGTCTATTCTGTTAAATAAAATCTTTAAGACAAGATTCTTAAATTCTGTAAAAAGCTTGGAATTAGGGCAATTAGATGAGAATATCGCTGCTTTCATGAAAGTAATATTAGAATATCAAGCTGTAGCATTCATATTATGCTAACTGCTATGGGGCATCAAGGAAAGATTAGAGAATCAATGTTGGCTGAAGATAATTTTTGTCTGACTTGTCTCTAATAAAAAAATCAATCAGTCATTTCATGATCTTGGTAGCTGTGTGCTGTTTTAAAAGAAATTTTGCGCTAGGGTAATTCATATTCTTTCCTTCCAAAATGTTGTCAGTGCATCTTGCAGAAACAGTAAGCATCACCAATATGTTATACTAGACATGCAGACATCATCAGGTTTTGTGGATAATGAAAAAACTCTTGTAATTTGTTCCTCTTATCTGTGATCAAAAGATAATTAGAAAGAAAGGAAAGATAATTAAAAAGAAATTAACTTAACTTCAAACTCCCATTTCTGTTGACTGTTTGAGAGTTAAGCCAGAAATAGGAAGCACATTGCTGCATGTAGCAGTTTGCTAGCAAGAAATCATCTCCAAATTGTTAGAAGTGTGATTACATTAATTGTGTCCAAACTGAAAGGTTAAAGAAATCAGTAGAAGTACTGTGTTACAGAATACAAAAAAGGGAATAATCAAATTAACTAATGAAGGTTCCAGCCTGTATGGATGTTGTTGGAACTTGTTATTTCAGACTCCCTGAATCGTTATGTCCAAGGAAAGTGTAGCAGGAACAAAAGGAAAGTATTTCTGTTTTCTGTTTTGTCATTATTTATTTATTCATTTAAATGAATGAAAAACCTTGGGGACCTAACGCCTCCAATGTCATTTGAAAATAGCATTTTCAGTTTAAGCCCCAGCTGCAGACTCTTTTGTCTTTGAACTAAATGCAGCTGGGGCTGAAGGCGCCCTTGGCAGAGCGAAAAAACAGTTGTTTTCAGTTATTTGATTCTGCTTATTTCCTCACTGCTGCTACAGTTTTGTTGTTGTTGTTGTTGTTGTTGTTGTTTGTCTCTAAGTAGAATTTAAGTTTAGTGTTTAAAACCATACATCTGCATGTTTTGAGTGGCATCCTGGTAAGCTGCATGGAGAGGGTATAGCCTTCTCTACCTTTCAAAACTTTTGAAGTATTCCCACAGGAGCTCTTCTCAGTACCAGAAAATCTGGAGTCTTGAAAACTCAGTCAGTCAGCTAATAGACCAGTGTTCGTTTCTAATGATAGGCAGAAGGAAGGAGAAGTTTGGTGGAGTCATTTTCAATCATGTTACTACTCCTCACTCAGAGAATGATCCTCAGTCTCGTTAGTACAAAGACAGCAAGACAAAACCACAAGATGGCTAAAGTCCTTGTTTTGATATTATTTAATCTATTTTTTTTAATAGATTATTTAAATCCCAGTAACACCCTTCTTCTTTGTTGTTGTATATTTGCCAACCTACACTTACTAGAAAAGCTCTGCTCAGGACAGTTTGCACATTTTGTAAGGGTCTGCAGTGCTTTAGATGTTACCACACTTCGATTTAAACTCTGTGACTATGAGGAAGTGAAAGGTGATAATAAAAAAAAATTGTTCATCCAAGATCCAAGTTTCATCAGCTTTTCCCAAAGCCAGATAGCCAGGAGTATGATAAACTAATAACACATCAATGAGTTTATTTTGAACTAGCAATTTCAAAAATTATTTCCTGTTCACAGTAGCAGCAAATGTTAACTGTGTCCTGCTACTAACATCCCACTGTTGTCACCTCATTGAAAATGTTAGATGGAGTTTTGGTTGGAGACTGTTGAAGCCGTAGCAATATGAAGAATAAATATTCAATCAAAATATTCAAGTTCTAGTTCTTATTCAGGGACAGGGCGATGTAGAGAACACAAGTCAAATGCAAGCCCTGGCCAGCTGAGATTATTCTTTTTCTGAGGAGGGTGCCACTGTAATAAGGAACTGACAGAGGTGGCTTCCTGTAAAATCTCTCTTCAGTCTCTGCAGGATCAGGTGGGGAAATGATAAAAATATTCTTGTTCCTGACTTTGGAAAATCTCTGAGAATCCCCAAAAATTAAGCAAAAAAATTTTGGGCATCCTTGAGTATATTCTGAATATGTACCACCAAAAAAAATGTTTTTTCTTTCATTCCCTTGTTTAGTAAGTTGAGAAAATGCACCCTAAGTCATTTTTTTATTTAACTCGCCACTTATCCAATCTGCCATGTGTTTACTACAAAATGTACATAAACATCAGTGTACAAATAAGCTGCATAGTGTGAAGTCAGAGGTGGACATCTCTAAATCACTTATATGCAAGCAAATGTGTGCAAATGCACACATTTATTTGGAAATATGCATGCCTTTGTTTACTTGTTCTTCAAAGTGAGACTGTCCTCTCACACAGGTCAGAAGGAGAAAAGCTGCTTTGCAGTAACTCTGCTGACTTCTGTAAAGACTGAACTTGGCATTCAGCTTTTGTGAAGCTACATCAGGGCAGAACACATCCTTTGCTGTTCCACTTTGCAGACATCTGAGAAATTTGTTATTTTAGAGGAGTGTATTGACTCTATGCATCCCAATTTTCTTCCTGAAGAACTACTTTTGTCAGAAACAGAAATTTTCTGAGTTTCTTTTCTATTTGTGCATAGAAAGATAAAAAGAAGATAATCATCCTTACCCTTTTTTACATGTAATTGTGATCAGTCGCTTAGAAATCAAATATTAGTGGAATATTTGTTGTATATTCATGACAGAAATAATATCATTGTATATTTCTTCAAAATGAAGTTCACTTTCTCTGTAGCTTAAAATATTTGTAAGGTAGTGATCTGTAAATGTCCAATAATTGAAATTCAGCAGTGGTATTTTTCATTAAACATTTTTTTTCTGACAGCATGCACATGCAACATACATGAAATAGTATTGTAAACTTTGGGAGTTCACAAATCAGAGTTGACCCATCTCAATGAACAGCTTTTCTCTTTTGAGCTTGTGTGTACTGCACATCCTTTCAGAACACAGTCCCAAATCGTAATGATGTCCCAAATCACAGGATTAATGTGTCTATGAACAGACCTCTTATGCCTCCAGAATGAAATACTCCTTGCTAATTTCTCTTCAAGACACCAGCTTAATTGCATTTTAAACAAATGGGCTGCTTTGCTGGCCAACTTTTAAATGAGATAACAGCAATGTTCACTCTCCAGCAGTGATGAGTGCTTTGCAGTAGATTCAAAACTCTGTTCAATAACAGGTTTAATCTCACACCAGCAGATTTACTGCAGAATAAACTGCCACGGAGCTCATAATTAGTAAAACAAAAAACCCAACCTACTAAATATTATTTTCCAAAGCAGCAGGCTATGTTTTAGTGGAAATTTTTAGTCCTATTCTTTGTGTGTTTTATTGATTTTATGTATGATATTGGGAATTCATGCTATGATTTAAGATAATCGTCTTTATTGATCACTTAAGCAGTTGTTTAGCTACATAGTAACAAAATGATGCTCCCATTCACGGAAATGTGATGCTGACAGCGGGGAGACCACAGTGCTTCCCTTCTTAATGTTTATTTCTTTTTTCCAAAAGCATATTCACTGCTGGAAAACAGCAACTGCAAACATTTGTGCTTTAGAAACAATCTTCCCATAATTTTCTTTGTTGCAGCTATTAGTGGCCAATTGTGATTCAGTGATACCCAGTTCAACAAACAGATGTTCCAAAGTATATTCTCTGTAGCATGAAAACAAATATTAATGAGGTAGTTTGAACTATTGAAGAAAAGAAAATAGTGAGTACAGAGTTTCTAATGTTTGAAGTCATGCCCTTCCGTGTTTTCTTCTATTTAGTGGCTGTTAATTTTCAGAATCTGTGTTTAAACTCCAGAGGGCAAGTTGTCAAAAGTGCTTCATCCCAGGTTCAGGTTTGTGTATGCATGCTAAATTTATTGTCAGGAAGCAGAAATTTGGAGAATGTAATTGAAAAATTTGGTCTCATGATTTTAAATCAAAGTACATCAAAACAAAACAAAAAACTCCCAAGTGATGTAAAGTAGCTGGAAGGATATACATATTTTTTAATTAAAAAGTAAAATGCATTAGTCCAACATCTGAATTATAGGGTAATGATTACTATTGCATTTTCTCATTGCATGTGTGCTATTGTGTTAGAAGTAATTATCAGTTTAAGTAATTTCAAAAGTTCTTAAAATGTTATAAAAGGAAGAGCATCTAGAATCATAGAATCATAATGGCTTGGGCTGGTGGGGAGCTCAAAGTTACCTAGTTCCAACCCCTGCTGTGGACAGGAGTTTCACCCACCGGACCAGGGCTCGGAGACGTATTCAATCTGGCCTTGAACACCTCCAGGGATGGGGCATCCACAGTTTCTCTGGGCAGCCTGTGCCAGTGCCTCACCACTGCTGAGTAAAAAATTTCCCCCTAGTGTCTCCCCTGTCTTAGTTTAAAGTGATTCCCCTGTATCCTATCAATATGAGACCTTGTAAAGTCATCTACCCTTCTGCTTATAAGTTCTTGTCAAGTACCGGCCTCAATCAGATCTCCCAGGAGCCTTCTCTTTTCCAAGCAGAAAAAGTCCAACTACCTCAACCTTTTTCATAAGAGAGATGCTCCAACTCTCTGATCATCTTGGTGGCCTCTTCTGGACCCACTCTAGCAGCTCCATATCTTTCTTGTGTTGGTTGCCCCAGGCCTGAACTCAGTACTCCAGATGGGGCCTCACAAAGACAGAGTAGAGGGGGACAATCACTTCTCTCACACAACTTGTATCTTTTGATACAGCTTGGGATACAGTCAGCCTTCAGGTTTGCAAGTGCACGCTCTTGGTACACATTCAGCTTTTTTTTCCATCAGGACACCCAAGTCTTTCTCAGCAGGGCTATTCTCAATCAGTTCTTTTCCCAGTCTGTAAACATATCTGGGATTGCCCTGACCCAAGTGCAACACCTTGCACTTTCCTTTGTTGAACCTCATTATGTTCATGCTCACTTCTCAAGCCTGTCCAGATCCCTCTGGTTGACATTCCTTCCTTCTATTATATCAACTGCATCACACACCTTGGTAACATCCACAAACTTGCTGAAAGTACACTCAATCCCACTGTCTGTGTCATTGCTGAAAATATTGTAGAGCACCAGTCCTAACACGGATCACTAAGGGACACCACTCATCACCATCCTCTGGCTGTGACCATTTAGTCCATTCCTTATCCATCAAATAGTCCCGCCTTCAAATCCATATTTCTTCAGTTTAGAGACAAGGATCTGGTGCAGAACCATGTTAAAGGCCTTGCACAAATCCAAGTTCATGACATCAGTTGCCCTTCCTTGTTCACTGATGCTATCACTCAACTGTGGAAAGACACCAGATTGGTCAGGCATGATCTGCCCTTGTAGAAGCTATGCTGTCTATCATGGATCACCTCCTCATCTCACATGGGCCTTAACATGGCTTTTGGGAGGATGTGCTCCATGATCTTCCAAGGCACATAGGTGAAGCTTACAGGCCTATAGTTCCCTGGGTCTTCCTTTCTCCATTTCTTAAAAATGTGAGTGGTGTTTCCATTTCACTGGTCACCAGGGACCTTGCCTGACAGCCATGACTTTTCAGATATGACGGAGAGTGGCAACCACATCAGGCAGTTCCTTCAGGACTCCGGGATGCATGTCATCCAGACCCATAGACTTGTACACATTCAGCCTCATAGATGGTCTCTGACTTGCTCTGTTCTTAAGTGGGAAGGATTTTGTTCCCCTGACACCCACCTTGTGGTTCAGGGACTTGAGAGGTGTGAGAAGCCTGAATGACAGTGAAAACAAGGCAAAGAATTAATTCTCCGTGTCTATTGTTGCCTGTTCTCTCTTTTCGTTTTTCAAAGGGTATACAGTCTCCTTTGCTTGTCTCTTCTGATCAACATACCTATCAAATCCATTTTTGTTATTTTTCACATCCCTAATCAAGTTTAGTTGCATCTGATCCTTGGCTTTCCTAATCTCATCTATGCACATCCAGATGACATCCCTATATTCTTCCTGGCCACATGTCCCTGCTTCCACTGTCTGTATATTTCCTTCCTTTCCCTCATTTTGACCAGCAGGTTCTTGCTCAGGCTCCTCCTCTGCTTGATTTCTTATGTGGGGGGATGGAGAGATCCTATGCTTCAGAAAAGCGTCCTAAAGTTAGCTGTTCTGTTACTATGTCCCTAAGGACAGTTTCCCAGGGTTTTTAATTCAATAATTCAATAATTCCTTAAAAGCCTGAAGTTTAGGGTCCTGACTCTGCTCTTTGCCAGGCCCATATTCCTTGTGATCATGAACTCAACCAGGTCATAGCCGCTGCAGCCGAGACTGCTTTTAACAGACATTAACTACCTTAACTCCTTTAATGAGCTCCTCTGCACTGGTGAGCACCAGGTCAAGTAACACTTCATCTCTGGTTGGTAATCAAATAAAGCATCCTATTCATTTTTTCCCAATGAAGATATACACAAGAGTATCAAAATGCCATCTTTCATACAAACATTTTCTGTAGAAATACTTTATTTCAATAGAATTGTGATATTACAATCATTGTGATAGTGTGCATTATACACAGAACTGTGTTACCAAATAGAACCTGTGTGGCTGTCCTTAAATAAGTATATAACAATTGCTTTGGTTTTTATTCCTAATTTTGAAGAAGGTGTACACCTGAAGAATCAGTGCTCTCCCTTGACTCTTATTGCCTATACTAGGGGAGCTCATTTTTCTTTTTGAAGGAAATGAATGCATGAAGATGTGGTGCAAAAGTATGTCTAATTTGACATCCATCTCACAGCTCCTTGAGCACTCACTAGCCTTGAGTTTTGGTAGGCTCTCGAGGAACTTCACAGAATGGGTTTGTTCCACAGTTTAGACATATTGAGATTCATCTTATGCCATATACAGTGTATCATCTCTTTGTTTGCCTTTCAGATTTCATAAAATTCTATTATGTCCTTACTAAGTTAAAGTAGGTATTGTTCAAGGCTACAAAAAATCCTGACATCTTACTGTATCTGAAATTCCTTTTCTGTTTCCATACGAGCAAGTTTTTGTATTAATATAAGAAAGTATCAAAGGTACCATGGAGAAATATGAAGAATTCTAGCAAAGTTCTTCTCAAGGATCCGATTTGTCTTCTTGTTTATCAAATCCCATAGAAACAATGATCAGTGGCTGCAGAAGGTTATCACACCTTCTGTATTTCTTGATATGATTTTTTTTTCCAAAAGATTTCCACTTAGATATATGAAAGAGTGCGGATACCTCTCCTTGTCTGAACAGCCTCTCTGCAGCTGTAGATCTACTAATGTACTGTAAGTGCATTCATTAATTCTTATGTTTCTAGATTCTAAATGGAACAGTGGCATTGACTTACCTAGCCTGACAAAATGGAAACATTTTTTGTGTCATTTTATGTTTCCCTCTTCTCTGATAACTTTTGTCTGAATAAATCCTGAAACCAGAGAGTAGAGATAAAGAGAATGTCAGGAAGGGGGATTACTAAGAGAGTGGAGAGAGTATGGTGTCTTTTTCCACTCAGAATAGCACTTCCAATTCTCATACTGGATCAATTAGTATCAATAAAATCTTCTTTTTTTTTTTTTTTTTTCATGTAAAAATGAGAATGTATCCAACAGATTATCATCTCAGAGAATACTAAGTAGAATAGATGTGTAGAATACAACAGCTCAGTAGTTCATCAAAATATCAGAGGATTAAAAAAAAAAAAAAAAAGTAAAATTTAAACATAATGAGCAGTTGGTACTTCAGCCTTTTATATGTGTCCCTCATGAAAGACATTGAAAATTTTATGTCTTCACCCTGCACTGAAGTTTTATCTATACTGTTCTTGATTTGATTCTAGGCCTTCTGTGCTTTCCTGATGATTGCTGCTACAGTAGAAGACTGATTTATAATAATCTTTTGTATATTTTGAACAAGAGGCAAGGAATCCAAAATTCTGGTTTTATTTCTTGGCTCCAGCACAGACTTCCTCAATGCCTATAATAATTTTAAACATTTGTAAAATAGAAGTAAGAATATGTTTCCCTGCTTAAGGGTTATGATGATAGACTTCTTATTGATGGAGAGTAAAAAAAAATCTGTAAAAATCATGACCATATTATATAGATAGCTTTACTGATAATATACACTGCTTTTTATACAAATATGTATAATATTTCTAAGAGCTAATGTTTTATATCAGATCTAGTACGTTGTACCTGAATGATATTCAGATTCCTCCATTCTCCATCTAGGAAAATTTATGTTTTGGAATTATTTGTTCATTGCTTTTGTCAAAGAAATGTAATTTTCTGGCCAACTCAATATTTTCAAGCTACAGTCCCAAAAATAAAAAATGCATTTTAATGTCTTACTTTTTTTTTTGTCAGCAGTATTGCCATGTCTGTGTTCTAGGCCTGCTGCAAATTGCTTCTCACTCCAAGGAGAAATACATTCAAGCTCAAGAAGAAATGAGTTATATTGACTAGTGCTATTTAGTACATTTATGGGATATTCCACATTTTTTAATATTAAAACATCAAGACTCTTGATGCTTTTAGAAAGGCCTCTAAAAGGTGTAATGTGTAAGAAAAGAACAGTGGAAGAGTGGTGGAAAGAAATTTTGAGAAAGGTATGGAGAGTTTCCCAAGAAACAAGATAGACTTTTACTGGAGGTATGGGAAATAAGAATAGGAATGGTAGGGAAGGTGAATGTCAGTGTTATAAATAGAAGGTTTTAACTGAATCTAGAGAAGTGGAAAGTGCTGACAAAAGCTGAAGTGAATATTTTTATATAGAATATTCTCTGATAATATTTCTAATAATAAAAATATGAGGAATGCAAATATGAATGATACAAAATTTGAACTGAAATTTTGTGTATGTAATATGATAGTGATACAGTCTTTTGTAAGACACTGCTGCTTTTAAGTCATTTTAAGGACTATGCATTCTAACATCATCTACTCAGTCTTGTCTTCCTGTAATAGGGCTCTAAATCTAATGTGTTTGCAGTTCTGAAAAAGAAAATTAAGTTAGTCCTATTTTTCTCTGAACTCTGACTTTGTCACCCTGATAGTTTCATTTTGGGCTTGCCTTCTCTCTATACCTTGGAATTCAGGTACCACAAATATTTGTTCCATTCTCTCAAAGAACACCTGAGAACTCACGTTTTCTGTGTGCATGTTACTGAGGGTACCATTTCATCAGACATGATGCAAGCCTGTGCAAAAGCCCGTTTAGTAGTTGCAAATTGTTGAACAAATTAATCAGCGGAAGAGATTAATATTTATACTGTTTTCACAGCACAGCAAAAATGTTAAATATATTATGCAAAGTCCATTAAGTATCAACAAATACTTAAAGCTACAGCTTTAACTTACCTATTGTTAATATTGTGTTTTATATGTTACTAATAAATTCCTTTTGTGTATTCAAAAAAATGAATATTTTTAATTCATTCTTAGAGAAAAAATATCAAACATAATAGTTTTTAAATAAATCTATGATAGAAAAAGTGGTTTTTCAAAGGAAAACTTCATTTTGTTGCTAATTTTACCAAGACCTTTTCACTCTAGTTCTGTCGTGTACACATACACTCAAAATCAGAAAAAGCAACTGCAAAGCTTCATGCTGAAATCTTTTGATAGTTTGTTGATGAAGATATTTGCTAAGGATTTACATTGAATATTTTTCCTATTGTGTTATGTGATTCTGTGGATTGAAGCCTCCTCAAAGCTGCGTTTTGCTTTGACCAAGAAATATATCTTACTTATGAAATTTTCAGTAGCTGAATTGGAAATAAGGTAAAAAAGCATCACAGATGAAATGTTAGGAGACAGGACTCAGCAGCAGGAAATATATTAATGGCTGGTGGATAATTAGGAACCACTTCATGTCTCAGTGTCACTTTTGTCATGGGATTCATGCAATGAGCCTGGTAATACTTGCTCACAGTTGGATTTTAGTAGGTATTTTGCTACAGCTGCAGCTGCAACTGCTACACAGTGCATGCATATGTGATACCATATATGCAGTGTGTATTTGGATTTGGCTGAAATGTTTTGCCTCTGTAGTTTGGTGTTTCTCTTACTGTTTGCTATTTGCCATTGTGTAGTAGGTATGATTCCACCTTTCCTGCTCAGTCTCAGATTTGCTCAGAACAGCCTTGGCTGATGGTATGAGAAGTTTCTAATTGTAGGGGGAAAGAATCAGTTTTCCTGTACAGAAAACAGCAATTGGAATATCAGTGTATGTGAATAAGACTATTTATTCTTTGCTATTATATTTCTCTTTCTCCAGCATTTCTTCTATTAGAAAAATATTCAGAATACAAAGTGTGACTGATAAGACAAAGGTTATGATAAATGTAGGGGAAAACATTTCTAGATCCACTTGGAATACTAAAACGCTCCTGCTGTTTTAGGAGGAGTACTGAAACAGGGATGGGTAAATTACTTAAGCCATACGTAATATACCGAATTTTCAAACGTTAAGATTTTTGTATTTGCCTGTCCCATTTATGTCATTGAGCTTAACCCTGGGGTACATTAAAGAAACTTATACTTCAATTTCTGAATAAATCTAGTGTATTTTGACATTCAGGCACATACAGTTTTTTATAAGAAAGAGTAGATTAAAAATAAGAACAAAGATACTCATATAGAGAACCTGAATTATCCTCAAAATAAAGCAGAAATGAACAGCAAAACTCCATAAGACTAAGTATATGTATATATCCTATCAAATGATGTAATAAATATGACACTTAGGATATTTAAGAAAGATATAACAATAGAAATAACTTTGAATGGAATGTGAAGAGTACAAAAAGCCTGTGAGGTATTGAACACCTTCAATTTCTCCATTCTGAATTCTTTTTGTAAATTTAAAGCTAACAATATACCAATACATCTTTGTTTGTTTGTTTTAATGTAATGTAAACTAAAGAAGCAGACACTTAAAAATTCAATTCAAAGTGATGTTATAAAGGCAAGAAAATGCAGTACATTGCTCATCCATTAGTATGGCTGCTGATGGTCTTGAATATCGGATACTTCTGGCAAACGTTGATTGTCACCAATTAATCACATTAAACCAAATCTGTTCTTGAAAACTGTGTTTTTAGTTTTTTTAAGTTGTACAGAAGATTAATATAAATGAAGGACAATCATATAGCAGGTTCTATTGTACAACAATATAAATGTTCCAGTGTATGGAACTTGTAAATCACTTTACTCAAGGATTTCTAGCTTAACGTAAAAACATCCTGTGGCATGAAATTTTCATGGAATGTCAAAATTCTAGATTAATTAGTCCTCCTTAATTCTAACAATTTAAACAGTGCGTTATTTAAAGCTGCCTAGAACTCTAAGATTTCCTACATTTATTAGATGCTAAACTTGTTTTCTATAATAAAAATTTCCTACATTAAGGTAGATTGAACATACATTTTAATATATTAGTGACCTTTTTAGATAATAGGGAAGAAAAAAAAAACCCTTTTCATGTATGTAAGAATGCCTCTTTAGCCAAAAATTCGTAAAGACTTCTGGTATGAAGTTATTGAGCATGCAAGGCTCTGTGGATGAAGAGCTCCCCAGGTATACATTGATGGGGGGACTGGAGCTGTTTGTGTCAATGGTTTGCAAATAATGGGTCTCCAGGAGAATTTTAAAATTGCAGTTTTCACTTCAGACTGTGGTGCTTTTCAGGATGAGCTGAGTTGCTGTGAGGCTTGGCACTCTTCAGTGCACCTTAGGCAGCAGTTCTTATACTTCCATTGAGATTGTAACAGCTGGCCATTACAATCAATCAAGTGATATTTCAGGGATATTTTTTCTTCAATATTAAGAGAAAAAAAGAAAAAAAAATATAACACTTATACCTTGTTCCAAAAAGATGACAGAATTTAAAGATTTACCTTTGACTCTAAAAACAGGCACTTGCCATTAATTCACAAACTAATCATGTTTCTATTTGTAACACTGCATTTTTTTTAATTAATATCTAGACATGCTCTCTCAACATCTTAGTACTAATTCTGTGTGGGTGTTAGTTGTGTGTTTCAACAGCCTTCTGCACATCTGAGTGCACCCAAGTGTAAAATGTATGTAAACTTTTGATCAGAACTTAATTTGCCAAATTGCTAAATATAACTTGGATTTTCCTTACTTTAAAACATACCTCCAAAGCAAATAAAAGTATTGGAGAAGTATGTGAAGAAAGCAGGATTCTGAAGGCTAGACAGGACAGGCGTAGGCTTTCAATTTTGGCCAAAAAGTAAAGTCTACAAAAGCAATACTATCTAACATAAATTTTCTGAATTCCTAAACTGGACTAGGAAGCAAGAGAGATATGATTTGCTCCCATGAAGAATTCATCTAGAGACACAGCTCATAAGCTGTGTCTTTCCACTCTTCACAGAATAGACTTTAAATAAGTTAAATTGTTATTTTTGCATAGCACCTGTATCTTAATGCTTTAATGCTCTACATTTTCTAGAGTAACTAATCCTATATGAACATAAACAGATACTCAAACCCGTGATTATTCTATGTGTAGTAAAAAAAAGTTATTAATGAAACATTTTACTGAGTATTGGCAATTTGCTTATTGGCAACAAAGAAACAAATCATGAATGCAGTAGTTATAATCACAGTTCTTAATGCAAAGCACATCCTACCTGGGGAGTACGTAGGTAACTGCATATTTAGCTATTTTGTTGTTGCTTAATGTCTTCAGGGACATTTAACAACTAAAGCATCTGTACGTAAAAGATCAGAACAGGGAAAATTACAGAGGAGCTATAGTATGATGTAAAAACAGTGGTAGCAGCATGTTTATACAGATAGATGGCAATTTTAGTCAGCTGGGTGCGTATTCTACATGATGCCAAATTTCATCTTTCCATTTGTTCATGAAGTAATGCAATTGACACTAATTCACGTGGAAGATAAGGAACAGTAGGTTCAGAAAGAAAAGCTAATCACTTAAACATCCCAGCATTAGCAACTGCTGCTCTTCAGGGTTAATTCTTTCAGTGTATAAACATGTTGTTTTTCCCAAAAATATAAACCAAGAGATCAAAAATGTCTCTTCTTAGTTAAAAGGTCAGTGAAAATAGCCTCTTGAAGCAGAGAGGATCCAAGCACTCTAAGAGGGTTATGTGAGGAGATTTGTTTCCTCCATCAGACAGTAGTGGTCAGGCTTTTGGTAAAACTATGTTTTTCCTCCACCATTAATTAAATGAATTTCTTGTCATTCCCTTTACAGGACATCGTGGATGACCGTCAGGGGGGACCAATCTCATCAAAAATCAGGTTGTTGTTCTGACTTTGATTGAAAGCACTGAGAAAAGTTTAAGATATTTTATTATTTGTGTGGTTGAGGGAAAGAAACATGGAGAGAGGGGGACTGTGTCTTGGACCATATGAAGTCTGGGACTTCATTTTTTGGAGGTTTACAATTATTGAAGCTCAGAAAGCTTTAGGTGTACTTTTAGTATCAGTTCTGTCACCTCTGAAGTTTCATACAAAGCTCTACATCTCTATTTCTTACAAGAAACATTCCAAGTGATGAAGATGGTCTTACGAATACTGTAATATTTCATTATCATAAATAATTAAGTGGGACACAAAATAATTTTTGGCATATACTATATTGAAATATTTTACAATGACTTTAAATGAAAATTGCTTCAGGGTGATCACTTACAGACTACCAATTTGCGTAAAAAAAGAGAAAGTTTCTAAAATGTGCTCTTTGTTGTAATAATTAACGCATTCGTGGAAATATCTTCCACAGCATTATCTTTTGCTCACCTGATTTTAGGAAAGCTACTAAGTTATGGGGGAAGGAGGAAAAAGTGTTCTCCACTCTTCATTTTAGTAAAAAAAATATATATATGTATTTATCTATCTATCTATCTATACATATATATTAATTATTAATTCAAACAGCTCAGTTATCTCATATACAAACTCTGATTCAGATACTATCTCCACAGTACTGAATTGAAACTCTAAACCCCTCGGCCTTTTTCTACCATTTAATAATGAAACATTTGGTCATGATGACAATCTCCCCTAAATTAACGGAGTTGACTGATAGAGCTGTATGACTAAAAGAAAATGCATTATCAGATATTTTTCCTGGTCCTGAGGTCTTCCTCTTAGATTCCATTTTCTGCCACCTTGTATTTCAGGTAAGACCAGATACACCATCATCATTGTAGACCTCCTAGTTAAGTTTCATCTTAGTCTTGTACTTTGTTCTCAAGTAGCACCTCTCAGATGACTGTTTGGATGGATAGGAAAACATTACAAGCTCTTGTCAAAGCTCTTAACATCTTATATTTCTATTGCCATAATAGTCTTTTTTCTGGCCTTGACAAGTATATCATGTCCAAGCAAATGCTGCAAGGAAGCCTATATCTCTTTTTTATCACATGAGTATATTATAGTTTGTCCTCCCCTTCTGTTGAGTTGTCAGCTGCTGCCTTCCATTATACTCTCATTGCCCACTTGTTAGATTTTCAATTAAGCACTTTTGTGCTTTCTTCTGTGTTGACCCAATACTTGAAACTTGCCACAAGCATTTAAAAGATGACCTCATTAAATTCTAGTCCTTAAAACTCTCCCTTGTTATAATGTCTACAAAAGAAATAAGAAGAAATGTCAGGCTGAGGTTATTTTGTGAATGTGGCCTTTCTTACTTTCATGCTTTCCTTGTACACCTGTCACTGCTTACATCTCTCTGCTCTCTCCAGCCTGATGGCTTGTTTTACACTCTCTAGGAAATGAGTGCTTTTGTTCTCTTGCGTGGCATATATTCACTCTATAATTTGGGGTGTCACACTGTGGCAAAATAAAGATCTGTTTTGATAAGTAATTACAGTTAGGAATGGAGTTGTGAACATACATACGGTTAGACTGGTTGAAGTTTTTACTTGCTTAAGCTTATCCATTTTATTGCACAAAATTGGCATGAGTGAGAGTATCTTAGTTTTTAACTGATCTTCCTTAGCTTTTAAACCTGTTCTATCTGTTTTGGACATTTAAAGCTAGACTTAAGCTTGAAACATACAATAACAACAAGATATTAGAGTTTTTGTAGATGTTCTCTTTAGGTCTCTCTTTTCGGCCAAAGTAGATTCCTTCCCGAGGAACCTTGCCATTACTACACCTTGCAATGGTTCCCTTCGAGTATGGATTCCATTCTGCAAGCCAGAGGTATAGCAAATGAATGCCGTAACAGTTCTGTGCTGCTGCAATGACTAGATTTTGGGTCTAGCATTAAAATCCTCAACACTCCTCCTCCAGTTGATTCTTCAGGAATTGCTTGTTTTATTTGGTTTTTATATTTTTTCCCTAGTGTGGGGAAAACAATCTTCAGGAATGTAGACGTTTCCAGGCAATAAAGTTGCTAATGTATGAGATAGAAGAGAGTCTTACGCATAAGTCCACACTATTATAGCATATTCACTATACAGGAAAATATATTGTTTTTGGCTGTGTGAAGGGTGGGTGCTGGGGTGACATGGAACACATAAAAAATGAGTTGAATAGTATTCTGTCAAACCTATGGATGTCCAATGCATGTACATCCTCAAAATTTTTGCTAGCAAGAAGTTTATTGTACTTAGGCATTCAGCCTCTGACTCTCTGTCCTGATCCACTGATTGCTATCTTTTCATTTTGCCAGTAATATGTGAGCTTACTTTAAACTCTGCTGTAATTTGTGGGGACTCAAAGCATGCTTGAAATTACTTACCTGACTGCACTTTGTGTGAAGAACTCCATCCTCTCAGCTGTTTTAGATTAACAGTGAATTACAGTTCACTTCAATGCAATTAGGCCTAATGAGGTGCACATGGAGACTATTGGGCCACTATGTAACCACATTATATGGGCTTGCTAGTTGCTGTTTTAATCAATTGCTTTGACCTTTGATTGCACATAGTACAAACAAGTTCATTGCCCAGATACTTATTTACCTGAATACAGTGAGAGATGACAAAAATTAGCCTCTGATCAGGAAAATCAGTTTCTTTGGAAAAACTTTACAAAAGAAATCCCACTTGCAAAATATTGGTTAAAATGACTGGTCATGTCATAGGAACAGTTAAATATTGCCATTAACATTTTACTTTCACTTCTGCTATGACTTGATCTTGAACTTATGCTTTCTCTCATTGGCTGCTTAGGAACCAAAAGTTACATTTCATGAGAAACAATTTCCTTATATCAGATTACATTGTGGTAATGAAAATCAAGCTTGACCTCATGTAAGACTATTGAAAATAGGCAGACTTCCTATAAGACAGTTAGCTTTTTTTAACTGTATGTATTCCTGATTCTAATTTACAGAATTGAACTTTTACATCACATTGGTGTTACTGAAGGGAGAGAGTTAAATATGATGTTAAAGCTATGAGAGATGAGTGGTTTGTTTCCAAGGGAAATGTTCCAAGCATAGCAAAATGAAAAGTAATGGGACTATTTCTACAGGTTTTACACAGATATATGTATATTGCTTCCTACATAATCACTGCTCTTTGTTCAGTTTCTTGAACTTTACTTTGCTTCTTATTATAAACTCTTGCTTTAAGATAACCACACCAGGCAGCTAAGCACCACACAGCCTGTTACTGAGTTTTATGTTTGTCTTAATGGAGGAAAATGAAACAAAAAAAAAATGTAGTTTGGTACTTCTTAGAAATTGCAGGTGATTTTTAAGTTAATTAGAAATAAATACATAGCTTTCAGTAGGGCTTTGTGTTGTCTTTGTACCACAAAATGTGGATTTCCCCAAAACACTTGTTTACTTAACCAATATTTCTGCTTAAAATTAAAACCCTTGTAGTCATGTCTTTCAGTCTTTAAGAGCAAATATTTGCAAGTAATGTCTGAAAGAATTTTCATTAGTCATTTCAAGGAGTCTGAAATGGCTCCTTTTTATAAGCCTCTATGGTATGTTTGAAAATTATTGTCTTACGACTTTCAGAACAGATTCTGCACCACATATGAAAGTGCATGAGTAAGATGTGTTACCTAACAGGAACCTTAGCATGAATTCCTGGTTATGAGTCACATTAAGAAACAATGCCTTGATCTTCCCTTGAAACTGCAAGCATGTAAACTTCCTTCTTATTGTGCTTAGCTTCTAAATGAAAAAAGTCTTTTTGTATTTTAATTAAATTATATCAAAGTAAATCATGGTATATTATAACTGTGTGAAAGATGGCAAGGAAGCAGATAAGACTTCTGGTGATTAAATGAAATAACAAACATTTTATAGAAGGTGCCAGAATAGACAAAAGTCTATTTATCTCTCTATATGTGTGTGTATATATACATAAGTACAAATTATAATAAACGTGTTTTATACTAACTTAAAAGTATTTAAACCCCTTGTATGTCTCTGACACATTAATGATTTTTTATATTCAAAACAAGTGCTTAAATACATGGAAAATATATAGAAATCCTATCAGTTAATAACAGATTTAAATATGAGTAGATTGTGTGGCCTTCTGGTAATTGCTTAATGTATGAAGCATGTTGACATGCTTGCAGATGTTTTATACCGGTATCTTCCTGTCATACAGTCTTCCCTCTATTGTATATGGCTACTATATGAACAAATGTTACAGTTCAGAGAATTGTCCGCATCTAATGAAGTCTGTTTGATATTAAAATGAAAATGAAAAAATCCTGAATTATATGGGAGAAAAATGCTCGTGGCCCAAGAGATAAGCATCCTCAGATCGATGTAAGCTACTTTGCAATGAGTTGAAAAGCTGTTCCCTTAAGACATAATTTTGATTACAGATGTCTTTAATTATCTGTTCCTTGGATTTTTCACCTGTACTGTACAGTAACTGATATAGGTGATAGCACCAGAACTAGTCTTATCTAAAGTAGCCTTACCTATGCAGTTGAAACATATTTTTGTTTTGTATATCTGGTATATAATGTTCTTCTATTGTTTTCATACTGAGAATTAAAGAGTGTGGAAAGGTAGAATAGATATTCCTTCTTTATGGCCTAGACTGAGGTGTAAGCTTGTAAAGGACTTAAATGTAAATACACAATGTGAAATGCACATGGACTTGACTTGTATTTGAAATCCCTTCCTTTTTTATTGCAAAGTTTGGTTGATGTCAAAGGCCATCTGTTTCCTGTAGTGCAGAAACATGCAGACACTGAGAGAACAGAATTTTAATCTGTTCAGTAAACTACAATTTAAATGTTTGTTTCACGAATCTCAATAGTTTCAACACTGAAATTTTGAGTACAGTGATCTTCTGCTTGTTTGTATACTTATGGTCTGTTATGATATATATCAAAGAAATGAAGCATGGCACAGTCTCAGTCTGCAGTGGCATCATTTCAGACTTGTTGAGGATACCCAAATCTCTAATATCATTTGAGGGAATGAGCTGAATCTGATGTGAACCACATTTCTCTCAGTAGGAGCGTGTTCTTAGTAGATGAGTAGCATTCAAATGAAGTCCTTTATACAGGGTATATATATACAGCCTTGGTGCCATAGCTAGCTGTCTCAGTCTAGAATATGTGTAAATTGTAGATCATCTTGAGAATCCAGATCATTAACTCTCAATTTCTCACATAACAGAGTGACTGTTGCCTTAGTCCTTCTATTTGAAATGGACTGCTCCTGTATTCAAGCATGCTTTGTTAAAGTTTGAACTTTCAAGGGCAAAGTTTAGAGGAAATATTTAATAATTTGAGTACAATGTTTGTACACATAAACACTAGATTCCTGTCATTTGATTTAGCTGTGTGGGGCACTAGAAATTAACAAAATGTTGATTTGAAATGAAATTAGTGGAAGAGAAATTTCATTATGAAAGTGATTACATCAATTTTCACTGGTTGTATTAAAACAAACCTAAGGGCCAAACCTGGCTTAAGGAAGCCATGAAGGAAGCTGAAACTTCTAATTAATTATGATAAACAAGAAAAGAGCCTCCATTTTTAATCTCCAGAAAACCTATTGAGCCAATAACTATATGTATGTCCATCTGACAAGATGTAACTTTTGAAGTTTTTACAGTTCAGACCCAAGACACTTAACTACTGATGGTGTAACTTGAAAAATTGAAGTGGCTTTTTTTCTTTTCTTTTTTTGTGTGTGTATGTGTGTGTGTGTGTGTGTGAACATTTCCATTACCTCCTTTCTACATATAGAGTATATGTTGAATGGTAACCAGGAATCCTTTCAAAAGGGAAAAGTTTTAACAAAGTTATAAAATAATTGTCAGGTCAACATTCTGTCTCAAAAGATTAAATCTTGAAGATGAAAGAATTCCTATTATTACAAAAAGCTGTGCACAATATTTTGATTCCTTGAGTCTATGAGCCTCATACTCTGTTACATCAAAAATTCTAATCCTGAATGAATAACTCTACATTTGTATTTGAATCTAATATAATTTGGATGCCATACAGAAGAAAAAAATATTTAGCTGTAGTCCATATCAAAGGCGATTTAAATGTCCACAAAGGAAGTATCAATTCTTAAGACATTTTTGTCATTATAAAAATAGTGGATTTAGGCTTCTCATACCTTTTCAGCTTTCAGCATGCTGATTAGCCTTAAATAATAGCATTTTAACAATGCTGAACTGAAAGGTAGTGGTACAAATTTGCTAATGATTATATGTACTTTATTGGCAGATAGTTTCCTTAATTGTATTCCTTAACTTGTTCTTGAAGCTAAACTAAAAATTTTAAAATACAATACTGTTCTCTTACACAGTCAGTTAAAGTAATTTTACTTCATTTATATAAAATGTTACCTGTCCGTGTGCTTCACCACAAATATTAAAACTTCTTACTTGTATGTAACATAAAATGTGTAATTAAATATTTTGGATAACGGATGGAAAATTTGCTTGAATCATTGTTGTTCTGGTTCTATTATTTGTTGTGCTGTTTGTTTGGGGTTCTTTTTTGCACGTGAAAATAATAATAAAGAATAATACTTCAGGAACGTTTGCAGAACAGCATTTTTGCTTTAAGCCCAATTAGAACAAAAAGCACAATAACACATTATAATATAAATCTGACATGTAGTTTTCCTACAGGAGACATTCAGTTTTTAGTTTTAAACAAGTCCCTTAGAAGCTTTAGGGTTCTTAGGATGCCTAAAGTCAATTTTGAACAGTTTTGCAACTTACTACAGGGAATCTTAGTTCAAATTCAACAAAACAGTGAAAGAAGTAGCGCTTTGTAGAACTTAATTTCATCAAAGGACCATCAATGTGAAACCTCGGATGGTGAGAAGCATGAAACTTGAAAATAAAACATATTAACCTGAGTACAGTAAATACGAAGAGTAGGTCTCTTATTTTTGATTGCAAGAAAAGGTTGTACCTTTTCACATTATAAATAAATATAACAATATGGACTGTGATAGAAAGCAAAATTACCAATATACATTGCTTGACTATGAGAGTATAAGATAAAAATTATTCTCTGTCAGAAGTTGCAAATAAAGGTTCTAATTATGTGATTCTCAGTTGAGAGAAATTCTGCTAAACTTGGCTTTCATGGCTTCCTTCTCCAGAGATGTAGTTCCTTTAGTATTTCCAAACAAATTGCTAACTATAATAGGGGCAAAACAAATTTGTTTTGTGGGTTTTTAGCATTGGATGCTGATGGTGACTTGTTTACATTTCAATTTGATGCTTCTGATCCGTGACAAACAGTATGACAGCTTATACGGTAGAAAACCACAAATGATGTTATTGAGTGCTCTCATGATGATTTAAGATAGGGGAAAAAAAAAAAGAAGAAAATAAATTCCTGTCACATGCAGAGTCTGTTAGTAGTATTGAGTTAGGCTGAATGCTCATGGTTAACAAATTACTTCACACTAAAATTAACAGCAGAACCACCTCAATACATGATTCTAGATAGCCAGAGAACATATTTTTATTAATATTAAACAGTCCTGCTGTTCTGTGAATGGTGTTCCTTCAATATCTTTCTCCAAATTATATGAAAATATCACTCTTCTTCCATTTGAAGATTAAAGTTTTGGAGCTTATCTCATAATGTTGAAACAGTTGTACAATAGAAAAATGTTAGACATAGAAAGAGTTCTGAATATAACTTATTTCATCAGGAGCTCCAAAAAAATGATCCAAAATTCTTAAAATACTATTTATTTTTCTTAAAGACTGTCAATGACTAGGTTACTATTGTGTCACTAAGACACATCATTACTATTATGCTTAATATATATCTTTGTATGTTAGTCATAATTAAAAAGCTTTCAGACACTATTACTATTTGTAAAAGCACTTTTCTTCTTGTTCACTGTATTGGTCAGCTTAGAAGTTAAAAAAGGCATTATGATAACTTAAAACTGTGATTTTAATTCTGTTCAGAATCTTTTCACTTCAAGAGTCTAAGGGAGCCTGTAGTCACATAAATTCTGCCTTTAATTAACTCATTATAAATCTAATATTGCTGAATCACAGAATTTCAGCGGTTGGAAAGGAACTCTAGAGATCATTGCGTCCAAGCCTCCCACCTACTTTTTGTTCTACTTTATTTAATCTGGTGAATATTCCTATTCTCCCTATGCTTTGGGAGAATAGGAATAAAAATGGAAAATGGGCTTTTTTTTTTTTTTAGTAAATAAAATCCATACCTTTGTATTACTTGTACACTGTATTCCATTTACTTTGTATTCACTGTACAGCGAGCTTGTATCATTACTCAGAATATAAGAAAAATGAGAGTAACTTAACAATATGAACCTACTATCTTGAATTTGAAGATATTTGTGTTGCATACTGCTAAGGAATCAGTATTGCAGTTTTCTTTTGAAAATGGTGCAATGGATTTGATTTTTTTCTTTGGCATATTATATCCAAAGGTTCTTGCCAAATGATTTTGAATATTTATAAAGTTAAATAAATCTTTGGGTTTACACACACTTTATCTGAAAAGATATTTCTAATAAATAATTTGTACATTTTTGAAAGGAATAGACTGAAATTTTAGAATCAACCTGTTAATACTAATGGCTTTCTCTGCCATTGTATCAGAACATGTTCATAAACAGGGCCACTCATATGTACAGCAGAAGGTATTGCTCTTGGCAAGCCTTAGCTGGAAAAATGATAACACTTATATCTCATCACCACAGCACAGCGCTGTAAGGTCAAAACATTTGTTCCATGTTACTTTCCCTATCTTCTTCAGTTTGACACAGTGCAGTAAAAAGATATAGACCTGCTGTCACAATCCCAGTAGATCAAGTTGTTGAAGTCAAATTTTTTCAACCCCTTCAGGGCAGAAGCACTGTTCTGGCAGCCTTGCCAGAGAGCCAGATGAGCCCTCAGCATATCATATAGTCACTTTATTACTCTGTCTAGTGCTGATTGAATACATCAAGAGTAGAAAAGATTATTGTGCATAGTTACTTCACCATTTTTTCCTTCCCTAAGGAGATTTGGCAGAGTGGGTAGGGTTGTGTACTGACAGTATTCACCATGCTGATTTGACAGTTCCTTTTTATATTGTGTTTTATCCTTTGCCTTTCCACAAGCACTTAATACAATCTCTTTCACCCGTTTCAAAATTTGTTGATAAAGTATACCACATGCTAAATAATGTGAATGAAAATAATAAGTTTTCATGAGTGTTTTCTTACAGCTGTGGTTTAAGGTTAACCTTTCTTATAGAGCTAATTGATGCCACGTAGTTTGAATTTTTTATCTTCATTTCTTGCCAGCTCTCCTGAGAACAATCTTGTGTCTTTCTTTTGGTTGGGGTTGGTAAGGCTATCTCTGTTACTTTCTTTCTAGTGGGCTAGAAGAGTGCCCCTCTGTCCTTTGATGTTGTACAATAATTTTAGAGATCAAATTGCCCCTCATTCCAAATTATAATCTGGCTTTAATTTACCTGAAAACATACTGATATTTCCTTATCTTGAATATCAGTATGCTGCAGCATCTCTTGGAGTGATAACAATATTTTTCTAACATAAAATTTGAACAGCACATCATTCAATAATAGAATGGTTTCAGCTGGAGGGAACCATTAAGGCTCATCTAGTCCAACACCCTTGCCATTGTGAAATAGGTTTTGTTAGATCGAGTTATTCGAAGCTTTGTCCAATACAACTAATATAAAAAGAATTAGACACAGCTTCACTATCTCACAAAAGAAAAAGAAATTAAAAAAAGAAAAAGTAGGATTAACTTTAAGTAAATACACAAATCTGTCCCACACTCACCTGCGCACTAAATTTCCATTTGCAATTTGAACTGTTTTTTACAGCAAGGATAACGGGGATATCCAAAGCAATATAATCTTTTGAAATCTAATTTAATAGTAGGAATCTTAAAACAAGGGGCAGTACTGGAATAAATCCTGGAAGTCTCTTTAGTCATTTGCTGGGTAATGCATGTCATTTGTAAAGATTACATCATAGTGAGAAGTTTATGGTGACCACAAACTCTTGATAAAGTCCTCTTAACTTTCATTAAATGAAAAAGCTTATGATCATTTGGTTTTGGTAACTTGCTTGTGTTTGAAGAAAGTACATGCTTATGATTTAACAAGCTGTGATTCCTTGAGAGTGTTGAAGATGGGTTTATTGCATACATTTTTCCTATTTAAATATAAAACCAAGCTGAAAAAACAATGTCCTTTTGCTCTCTTGATAATGGTGTAAATTACTATTTTACCAGAATTGCTGCTGCTAGGAATAATGGTGTGGAGATAATAAAGTTGATTATAAGGTATCTAATCCAGTCCAGAAGGTGTTAATTAGGTACTTCTTTTCCCTCATTTCTTCCTGCAGTCTTATGTATCCCAACCGTTCATTCTTCTAGATGATAGAGCTGATGGGATTCACTTTAGAGATAGAGTTTTATAAAAAACACAAAAATGTACAGCTTTTCAAGCAAAGAGGAAAATGACTTTTCTGAAACAAATGAACTCCTTACCTCTTGTCAGAACTGAGAGGGAGCTGATAGGGGATGGCAAGAGGTCTCTGTTTTTTGTTTCAAAGAGAAGTAATGAGACTTTTAATTTTAAAAACAACAGCAACAACAAAATAAAACAATTACATTTTTTAACTGCTATCCTAATAAGTTCTCATGATCTGTCATAAGAGAAAGAAATCAAGTTTTGTTGATGCATGTTTTCATTTTATGATTGGTTTTAATGCCATCAAATGCTTTACTTGGAAGTTTGGTATCTTACTGATTTATGAGGCTAGAGTGCAGAAATCTGAGTAATCCTAAGGACATACAACTCCACTAAAGATGACTTTATATTATTTTGAATTTACTGAGATAACTGATTTTCTTGAAGTAATCCAAAATCAAATCATGCCTATACTTAACACGTAGAAGAATTTTTTAGTAGTTTTCATGTATTTATTTGCAAATTTTTCTTACTATATTGGTGACCAGTGAAAACTGGTCAAGATTTACACTGAATTGAAAGTAACCTATTGTTGTGTAGGTAATGTTTGCAAGAAGATTCCTCATTAAATCTAGTATATTAATAAAAAATATTAACACAATGTTAGAAGGACTTAGAAATAATTGACCACTTCTAACTGTGCTCTCACTGGAATTATTTTTTAATCAATAACCAAGTCAACACATGTAAACCTTTACTATCAAGGCTTTAGGTTTTTGTATAGCCATTATAAAGAACCAGCTAAATGCACTAGGCCTGGGTTAAAGGCACTAGATTGTAGAATCAGATGTGCTGCCTTTCTTTCTGGACCTGCTTGTAGAAATGTAGAATGCTGATCTCTTGGAGTAGCTCATAATCCTACAGCATTTGAAGGTTTTGTGAACTTTACTGGGGAATAGTACCAATTTATTTTTGATCATAGAATTGTATCTGTTTGGTGGGTGAGACAACTAACTGCTTCAGTAATAAGATTATCATATAAAAGATGATCACCACACTAAAATAAATAATAAATGTATAAAAAAATAAATAGCTAATGTTTTCTGAAGGGCAGATGTGTAACCAAAGTAGACAGAGAAACCTTTCTGGACACCACAATGTAGAAAAGGATGAAATTTGAGATGGTGTGATCTGTACTCTATTTTAGGGATCAGGAGTTACATTATCCATCTATTTCCCATCATATTCAACCTTCAAGAAAGCTTAAAAGCTGCAGTGGAGTAATGAGTAGCACAGTAATAATAATAATGATAATTATGAAAACATAATTACACTAGTATGAACTATAAACTAATATATATATTTTTTTAAGATAATAACCTGCTTTTTGTTGCAAGTGGCCACAAAAAGCTTGCTGATGTTCTCTGTATGTTTCTGTCTTCATTACGTTGTCTACCTTTGGGGAGTGGTTGAATAAATCAATGTGCCTTCTTAATCATGTACAAAATTGGGTAAGGAAACAATCAGAGGTACATTGTAAGATACATACCAATATGCATTTCTTTTTAATTTTTCAGGAACCAGCCTATACAGAATAAGCATGCTCAAATTAAAGTTACAGAAAGCAGTATAAATTTTTTTTTTTTTTCTGTGGAAAGAAATGGTTCTCTACAGCCACATAACTTAAAAGACAAATAACAACATTACCTCTCAGTTTAATTTTGTAAGAAAGCAACATATTATGTGGAACACTTAATTTGTCAAAACATTCTGGCTGCTCTCATCAAAAGACCAATATAAACTTTGCTAGTTTGGCTCATTAAATTGAAAATTGGCTCAGAAAAGGTCATGGGGAATTAAAGGTTACAGAACCAATAATCAAAGCAATTAGCTATAACTTGAGTCTTTTGAGCTGCCTAAAAGAGAAAGCAGACCTGACCTTGTCAAAGAGAAGAAGGATATTAAAATTGCATACCAAGAAGAAACACAGGCTAATAAAACTATGTAAAGCACTGTGGATTTTTTTTTATTTTATTTTATTTTTTTCCCCCCATCTCCAAAGATGATGTTATTTCTGGACTAAGCTCTCTATATGTTTTAAAAATTTCTTATTCACTGTGAGGATTCATATGCTTTTTAGATTGTGATAGTAAGAGGCATTAAAGTCTGAGGGTATGATGCTTATCAGGAGCTCTGTTGTAAACCAAAAATAACTTCACTGAACTTACTTGAGTTACATCAGTTTAAAAGTGGTATGAGAATAGAAGCAGGTTGTTAATGTCCAAATAGGTTGATTAAAACAATCTATACTATGCAATTAAAAATATATAACAACTATACCACATTGTCAAATGCTTCTTAGTACATGTGCACATAAAATTCTTAGTTCAGGCAGCAGTTAGCCATTTTTCTGGCTTTCATAGATTATCCACAAGGATCATCAAGAACAACTCCTGGATCCACACAGGACCACCCAAAATTCAAACTATATTTCTGAGAGTCTCTGGCAGGCTTAGTGCCACTGTTCCAGTGCCCCACCTCCTTCCCACTGAAGAACTGTTTCCTAATACCCAACCTGACCCTCCCTTGATGCAGCTCCGTGCCATTCCCTTGGGTTCTGTCACTGTTATGGGAGAGATCAGATCCTGTAGCTCTGTTCCTCTTGTGAGGAAGCTATAGGTGGCTATGAGTCCTCCTTTCAGTGTCCTCTGCTCTGGACTGAACAAACCAAGCGAGCACAGCTGTTTCTTATCCTTCATGCCATCTAGGCCCTTCACCATCTTTCCACCCCTCCTTGGAATGCTTGCTAATAGCTTCATGTCCTTCTTGTATTCTGGCACCTCAACCTGTACTCAGAACTCAAGGTGAGGCTCAAACTTCCTGAGTCAGACCAGAGAAGAAAACAACTTTTCTCCTGCAACATGATAATGCCACGTCCCTACCAGTTTGAAGACCATGGACCATATTGCTGGCTTTGGGTGGACTGTCCACCACACCTGTTTGCGGCAAAGAAAGATGGACTACCTGGGATACATTTTGCTTGCAACACTGCCATCATAGCAGCTGTAAAACTAGTGGATCACTTCCACTGGTGCAGATGTTTACAAACGCTGCAAGCAGCCTCTTTCTCATTGCTGACAAAAAATCATAGCTAGTGGTTATGACTGTGTTGAAAAAATAGCATTTCATAGCTGAGAATTTGTTTTATCAAATAGTATTATTGTGCTTTTTATATCTGTTGCAATTTCCAAGGAAATAAATAGAAGGCATTACTTTTGGAGCAAACTTTTAAATGATTGTTCTTAACTGGGAAAATACTAGGTGGACTACACTGTCCATTAGGTTCAGCTGTCTGACAACTGAAGGCAATGGACAAATTAAAGCTAACTATCTTGTACTGGGCCACTGGCAGTTCATCAACTGAATTCATGTGAAACCCTTCTCTTCTCTTTCTCTTCTGAATACATGTCATTTCTCATTAAATAATACAGATTTTTTATTATTATTAATACTAATATATTTAATATGACCCTGCTGCTCAAGTGATACTTTTGATGAAAAAACATAAGCTAGTTTTGCTATATTTGCCCTATGAGTAATAGAACTTTAATCTCCCAGGTTAAGAGAAATGGTGAAATTTGATAAGAAATGTAGAGATAGGGTTGGCATTCCTTAGATGTTCTGCAAATGTCCTTTTTTATTAGCTGCAAAGAAAACAAGGTTTCTGGATATCCTCCAATTTTTAGTGTATCTGGAGGAGTCATATTTCCTATTTTCTGATATTGGTCTTGGGGTGATGCAGTAGACATTCTGGGCTGCATTAAAAAAGGGGTGGCCAGCAAGAAGAGGGAGGTGATTGTCCCCCTCTACTCAGCTCTTGTGAGGTCTCATCTGGAGTACCGCATCCAGGTCAGGAATAAGAAAGAAGCAGAGCTCTTGGAGCAGGTCCAGAGGAGGGTCACTAAGGTGATCAGAGCACCTCTGCTATGAAGAAAGGTTGAAGAAACTGGGCTTGTTTAGCTTTGGGGAGACCTCATTGTGGCCTTCCAATACTTACAGGGGACATATAAAAAAAACAGGGAATTACTGTTTACATGGGTTGATAGTGATAGGACAAGGAGGAATGATTTTAAACTGAGACGAGAGATTTAGGTTAGATATTAGGAGGAAGTTTTTCACTCAGAGGGTGGTGACGCACTAGAAGAGGTTGCCCAAGGAGGCTGTGGATGCCCCATCCCTGGAGGCATTAAAGGCCAGGCTGGATGTGACTTTGGGCAGCCTGGTCTGACGGTTGGTGACCCTCCCCATAGCAGGGGGGTTGAAACTAGGTGATCTTTGGGGTCCTTTCCAACCCAGGCTGTTCTATGATTCTATGATTCTATGATTCTATGATGACTTATGAAGAGATCTTTAAGTTCTAATTGGAAAGCTGATAAAACACACTTCAAAGATGAAGATAGCTTTCTATTCCTACCTTCCCTCACCCCAAAAGAGAAGAGGAAAAAAAAAAAAAAAAGCACAGTAGAGAGGAATTCTTTACTTGGTAGAGTATGACAGTGTAGTAGCAAACTGCCCAGTACTGTTGCTTACAGTAATATAAAAAAATAAAACCTGAAAGTAAAAGAAATCAGGCTTTTTTAGAAGATCAACTTTATTATATATTTACTTGATGAGTAATGAATACTATAATATAGTAATGAATCTTTTCGTTTTCAATGATTAAATTCTATTCAGCATATCAAAATTCTGAGTTTTGTGAGGAGGACTTATAAGCAGGGCATTCGGCAATTTCTGTACTCTTGGATTGTATGAAATTCATAAATATATGTTGTTTATAGTATTTTAATACTGCTTACTAGCCCACTAACTTTGATATTTTCATCATCTTCATGTTCTGGATGTGTAGAACTTGTTGTTATGCCAATAATCTTAATATGTCCCAATAATTTTATCAATGAGGTATGTCTGAGTTTTACTTACATTTTTTTGTTTGTTTGTTTTTGTTTATTTTTTGCATATATTTTCAGGAGGCTACTGAAGATAATAAATTATAATGTAAACATTCATTTTATTATTTTTATACTATATTGTCTAATAGCACACATTACTCTAACAGAAATTTATCTAAAATTAATTAATATTTAAAAGCAGCATGTCATTTTATCACTAATTCAAGCCATAATATCTTATTCTCAGTTGGAATGTAGTCAGTGTTGTTGATGAGCAATACGTCTTATTCTAAAGGCTGAGAACAGAACCAAATTATGAGCCAGTTGCATTATCTGCCCAGCCCTCAATGAGTGAATACTGGCACATTTAACTAAACAAAGGTAATATAGATTTATGCACTTATGTCACTTGAAAAATATCACTAGGGATCAGCTTCATTCCAAAAATCCATAGGAAAGGAAGAAGTGTTAAAATCATATAGTGAAATAGGAGATAGAGGTCAGATTTCAGTAATTATAAAATAAAGTGAAAGGTATAATGGTATACTATGTAGTAAATTTGGATTTTATTAGCTCCAAATATCTATTAAAGACAGATAATAAACATAGTTAATAAATTGTATGTCAGATCTCCAGATCTGATAAAACACAAGCATTTATTTGGAGTAGAATGGTCTCGTTACAGCTAGTATAATATCTGACATGTTCAGCTTCATAGAAATCATTAATGCAGAAAGGGATTTGATGAGAACTGCTGGTCAAGTTACAAAAACATGCACCAGAATAGAAGCTAAGTGTTAAGATCCCTTGTGAATAATACTGTACTATGATTATTTATCTTTAGCCTGCTAGTAACTTTATTAAATAAACAATAATTATTTAGTACCTGTATTCACCTCTAAGGTTCAAATAAGGATATCAAAATTTGAGAGAGGGAGGAGATATCTTGCAAAAATTACATCTTCCTTAAGTTGAAAGCTACTTAAGGAGCATTAGTTCTCTGGTTTACTGATGGTGTGATCTTGTAAAATTAGAAAGGCAAATACATTTTAAGATTGAGTTAACTCATTGGTAAATTAAACACACTCTAAAACTGCATCATTAAAATTTGTTATATATGAAATACTGTACTGTAATCAATCTAGCAGGAGGTCAAGACAAATTTAAAAGGAAAATTTCAAGCCACTTCCTGAATTAGCTTGGTTACTTCAGATTTAACTGATTCCACAAGAATGGGTGGGGAATTAAAAAAAAAAAAGGGAAGAGGAGGAGGAAATATTATATAACTGTACAGTAATGGAATGTGTCAGGATTTATCAGGATTTATAAATCTCATGTCTTGGTCTTTATTGATCAGAAGCTGATCATAGCAACTGAATTAATAAAAGTATAGTTAAAGCCATTCACAAATCATGCTTGGATATAAGTGAGAGTAGATTTGATTGATTTGTTGTGTCAGCTCTTAGAGAAATACACCATATGTTCAACATACAAAAATAGCAGAAACAAAACTCAAAAGAAATTCCTCTACCCTATCAGCCAATAAAGTTTTAAGTTCATTAGTAAAGAATTGAGTGGGGTTAATGCAGCATAACCATAATATCTCATTGTCTAAATGAACAACACAAATAATGTTAAAATCTGTTAAGTATGGTTTTTTTCTGATAAACAACTTGCTTAAAACATAAAGTCTGTTTGCCAATATTTTAATTTTTTGAATTATTTTAAGTATATTTTCAATAGGAAAAAGCAGTGAGAATTGTTTTCCTGCAAATGTCTCTTTTATGCATCGTACCTGCCATGAAAGCATAACATTCCAGTGGGAAAATAATTGTAACCAGATTTGGTAGGCCTTCATCATATCATGTCAACTTTTAGTCATAGGCCAAAGAACCTTTTGTTTCTTACATTAAAATACCACACACAAAAAAAGCGTATTTGAGAAATCAAAGAAGTCATGCAGTGTAGATATATGGTATGAAAAGTAAGACTTGATGCTGTTACTTAGAATTTTAATGTGACACCTGCGGTTGTTAGGAATGTGTTATATTAAAAGTATATTTATGTTTATTTAATACCTAATCCTTAAGAATGGGAAGAATATGGACTTTGTTTGTTTGATTTCTGGATTAGGAGTAATTGCCTTCTATGTTTATGTTAAACTCACACCCCGATACCATTAGGTGAAATTGATTTTCTCATTTTGCTTTTCTCAAATTGGTTTTTGGAGAGATGTAGAACCTCAGAGTTGTCATATTTAGACCTTTTTCCTGGTATTTGTATGTATGTTGGTAATAATTATTATCCTACTGATCAATTCAATGCATGGTTTGAGAGTTTGTAAATGGTTTTAAAAACTGTTTGAGAGTTTTCTGAATTACAAAACTGTTTAATCATAATAGGAGTGGTACAAAATAATGTAAGGAAAAGAATAAACTAGAAAATATGTTCCCTAAAACTTACCACTTCCTTTAAGAACTTTTCCAATGTAACTTATAATTGTTCCAGTCTATACTCAATCTGCCTCTTTTCTTTTAGAGAAGGGCTTTTAAATGTTTAAGATGGTCTGTATCCATTTGTTGATAGTCAGTTCTATTGCTTTGGAACAGAACAAAAGAATGGGACTTCTCAGCATGAAGATTGTTTACTCTTATCTTTTCCTAAGTCAAAATTTGTTTTAGATAGAACATTTCCCATTTGAGACCATTATCTATTGATCTTCATTCTGTAACTGCCTTGCATCATTTGACCACTAACATAGCTTAATATAGACCAGCATTCTTGAATTTCTAAATGTGGTGGGTTAGCCTTGGCTGGCAGCCAAATACCCACCCAACTGCTCATTCTCTCCTCTCTCCCATGGAAAGATGAGAAAATATAAGATGTGAACACTCATGGATCAAGATAATGACAGTTTAACTGGGTAAACAAAAGCTATGTGTACAAGCAGGGCCAAAAAAAAAGCATTGTATTTGCAATTTTCCATTGCCTTGTCACATTTAGCCACTTCCTGGAAAACAGGGACTCAGCATGTCTAATAGTCACTTGAGCGACAATCACAAACTTCCCTTTCTCCTCTTTTTCTTGAGCTTCCATTGCAGAGCACAACATCATATGGTATGATGTCTCTCTTGGGTCAATTTTTGTCAGCAATCCAGGCCAATCTTTTAGCCTGCTTACTAGTGGTGGAGAGAGAGAGCACTGGTGCTGTGCAAACACTCTTCAACACTATTTGAAAAATACTGTTTTTGAAAAATTTGTAATGTGAAAAAATCTGTAATTTGAAAAATAGTGCATTCTCACCACTTTTTTAGCCAGAAATCCAAACCACTATACCATAGCACAGCTATGAAGAAAGTTAATGACATCACAACCACTATTACTGACCAATATTCTTCACAAAGATGAACAAAACTGTGCATTGTAAAGTATTTCATGTGATGAGCTCTTTTCTGACGACTACTAGAGTATGGCATCTTGCATCAGAGAAAAAGCGTGGCATGCCAGAGCAAGAGGAAAGTAAGTAGTGTGTCTATCAGTAGATCTTGTACTTTTTTTTTTCCTTCATTGTAAATGTGTCACATAGCTATTTGAAAAGAAGTCTATGTTTGAGATTACATATTGTTCAAGAAACAATATATTTAATTGTTAACAAATATGACAGCCATAAAAAGCAAGAAGAAAGGGAGATAGGCCAGGTTTTATACATCGGCTTTTAGTAACTACTTCTGTATTTGTTCTAAAAGAGCTTAAGTGTTTTTTAGTGTGAAATGTGCAATTATTGTGAAATTCATATTCTGTGTGAAATGGGTTAGGTTTGAAGGGTGTGCCAGTTGCATTTGTAATTAATTTTTATTTACTTTTTTACAACACAACTAAAATATACTACTTAAAAGTTTGGAAAGCCACTACATAATACGAGAGAAGCAATGAAGAGCCTCTCAAAAGATGTATGTTTAGAATACTCATAACTTACAAATACAGAATTTTTAATAGTCATACTAATCTGAAACAGTGTATAATACATGTGTTGTTCTAAAGTCTACATCTGATAAACTTTTCAGTAGTATACACCATAAAATACAGCCTATTCATCTAATATATTTGTAGAGTTGCAACAACACAACCAAGATTTGAAAGTGCGGTCTTATGGAATGTGGATGTTCCTCTTGTGGTGGGTTTGTGGTTCAAACCACTAATCCAAGGACTTCTGCAAATATCACTATAACTTAGAAGTTGGTCTACCCTAACCAGCTGAATGGTCTTGCTCATTCAATTCTTCAGGAACAGCTGTGTTAGTCTAGTTAAGGTATTATTCTCTGAAATACTGATGTGACATGTATCCTAATTTGAGAGTATTCAGAAGAAGAAAAGAAAAAAAGGTGCTTGTTAAGCACTTTTAAATTGGACCCAGTGTGTGTCTTTGCTATTAATGTAACAAAATTCTTTAGAGATAGAGGTCTTGATTTCTAGATCCTAAGCAGAATAATGATTTTTTTTCTCCCAAGGCAATAATAAATCCTTTCATTTCTCAAAATCTTCATTCATTAGAATCTATAATTCTGAGTGGAAATCAGCTTACTTGAAACATACTGCAGTTGTCAACTTAAACTAAAACAATGTCATTGTAAATTCCAAGCAGACTGTAGAAAAGCATATGGTTCTGCAAATATAATAAACCTTCTCTGCAGAAATCATACACATAAAACAGATCTCCATCTCAAGTAGTAACAAGGATTATAAAGGTAGCCTGTGAATAGACATCCCTCAATTTAATGAAACAAGTTTCATTTAAAAACTGAAAGATTAAAGAAACACAACAAAAAAAGTTTCCCAAAGTCATAGCATTTATGATTACAGTCAGTTTCCAGAAGCAAAAATGATTTTTTCCTTCTGTGAGCTTGCAACTCAAGCTATACCTTTTACTGATCTACAAACCCCCTCTAGAATGACTTTTGTGTGCAGTTCTGCTAAGTATTAAAAGTCCAGTAATCTTCATAGGCACTGCTCAGATGTAAAAGAAGTCAATATACAGAAGTTTACAGCATCAAGACCTTACCTTTCTTCTCAAATTTTTCTCTTTCAAGTCTGTTCCCATCTTTTATAATTTATGTATATGAGGATTATTAAAATATAGTAAACAATGTACTATAAACCTCTTAATTTTATGATAGCAAAATAAAACATTAGACGTACAGATGAAATTCTACCAGCAAAATCAAAAAACATTAATGACAGAAGCTAGATAAATTGAGACCTTCATATTATTTATTTTGAAATGAAAAGGAAATTTATGCTAACTGCCATGACAATCTTGTAATTATTTTCAATATCTAAAGCTAGAGAAAGGGAAGAATTTATGACTGACTGTGTACAGTAAGTAAACTATTCCTTTCTGGACAAACAGGAGTTATCAAGTTGAGGCATGTATATTTAACTTCAAATTATTACTCTTTGGCCCTTCATGGCAGACACTACTTTGAACGTACTTATGTGCAGGTGTTTATGTTCTTATAAATTTCTATACCTACGTCAGTATTTCATCAGTCTCTTTATTTCAAGAATTTTATCTTCTTGTTTTTTACTACCAACCTCCCAAAACATAGAATTCACATAGTAATTTTGTTAATTTTATTTTTAATATCAAGCAGACATTTTTCACTATTTTCTGACACATATTTTAACTACTAACTGGCATTTTGTAGGACTGCAAAATTTCATGACAAAAATGTTTCCTTAAAATCTTTTTAGCAACCATAAAAAAGTGGAAGTCTGAGTTGAAAATATGTGATTGAGTTTAATTCTTGGTTTCTATTTTTCAGACTGCTGTCATGTTAGTAAGTGATCATTTTGTATTTGTATTTTATGCACTCCTAAATGATGATGCAGGTATATAAAATATTTGTTTATTTGATTAGTTTCTATTTTCTGGGGTTTAAATAGAGAAAAATACTTGTATCCTTTTCAGGATGCTTATTCTTACTTTGATGTGAACTCTGAGATAATTCAAAGAGGGAATGTGCTGCCCAGTCAGAGGAGATTGTCATTTTCTGCATCAATAGTGTGTATGAGATGATGGAGGAAATGTTTTATAAAGTTTCACAAATACATAATTTTACTACTTGACAATAGGGAATGAAAAGGAATTTGATTGTCAGGAATGTTATCTGCTGTAGAGAAAATAGCCAACTGATAACTGCCTAAAAATTGCTCAATTAAAGTTGAATGGCTGATGAACAGTTACGGTGGAATATATCTCGTTTTTGGACAAAGCATAAACATACGTGAATACTGTCAGTTCAGAGATTTACTCTCTATTGTAACCGAGAGAACTGGAAATTAAATCTGTCACTGAAGTTGCTAAGCTATACAACAGAAAAGCTGTCCTCACCTAATAAATTGTATAAAATGGAAGTGGAATGAAGTTTGAATCTCAAAACGGTCATTTCCTTTAGCAACATGATCTGACACTTTTGCAGTAGTTAGTTTGGCCAATATCCATGCAAAGTGGAAAGGCCAAGAGCTACCAGTATTAAAAACTGTCTTTACTTCCGATAATATCTGTTCCTGTCCAAACTCAGTATATGACTTAGGCTGGACACCTATACTGTCACTGACTCAAATGCTATGAACACAAAAATAGACTTTTTTTTTTTTGTAAATTTGAGGAAAATATTAAAGAAAAGCTTATTTGAGAGGGTAATATGATTTATTTTTAAAAAGTAATAATTGCTTTCTTATGATTGCATGATTTCAATTACTTAAGGAAATTATTAATGCTAGTGATAAAGTAGAAATGCATTCCTGTGGCAAATGTTAAGAATTATGAAAAGCCGTTCATTTTATGTCTTTTGTAGTTTCTTCTGAAAGTTTTGTAAATTCTATTCCTCCAAGTTGTTTTGATTATAAAATAATATTGTCTTCTAATAGAAAGATGTTTAATTGTATATTTTCTTTACAGGTCTCTTTTGTTTGTTTGTTTGTTTGTTTGGATCATGCAAAATGATCAATTCAGTAGTAGAAAAAACAGAACTGCACTTAACCATTTTTTGCTCATTTTTAAGTTTTGATATTTTTCCTTTATTTGCTCAAAGGTTCATTGGTGTCAGTTGGCAATCTCTCACATTACATTTTGGATTCCTAATTTTTCCCCACTGGGGAAATTCTTTCTGTATGCTAATTTAAAGATCCTTGGAGGCGATAAAGACATACTAGAAAATTAATGAGATAATTTTTTTACCATACAATTTACAGACGCTTTATTTTAAATCTCTAATATTTAGACAGTCATGTGGGTTGCCAGGATAGGTATCAGTATAACACTTTGGATACAACAGTATATCTGGAATTTTTGAAGTCTATACAAAAGAAAAAATAAATTCTGTTACTTAAGGCATGTGAAGTAAGTGGTACATTGCCTTTTTAATAAAAATTTAAAGTATTAATATAGTAGCTTGAATTTGTGTTTGTCTTCTGTTATATGATATCTGCAACCTGAATACTCATATTAAAGCTGGCTAATTGGACCTGCTTACTCTTGATTTTTACTTTTGCTGTGGAAGGAGTTCACTGAAGAAATCTAGATGAGAAAGCCCCTTTCCATTAAGTTCAATCTTAAAAATATGAACATTTAAATTAGAGCATTGAGATTCCTTAAGTATTTTAAAAATACTCTTATTTCTGCATTGTTTCTCGGTAGTTCTGGAGGGGGAGTCTCTCGGAGAAACATCAATGTGCGAACAACCAAGCAAACAAATTTTGAAATGACAATCTGTCCAGAATATCTGTGGTCTAAGTAAACTATGTTTGTTGAGATAGTCTACTTAATTTAATGTTCTTCAATAGCATTTCCACAAATCAGCTTTCAATTAATATATGTGCCTCTTAAGGGAGCTTATTAATGGAAACATCAGCTGGATTCACAAGTACAAACAGGCAATTTTAAGCAAACTCTAAAATTGAATGGTACCTTTAACTAACTTGGATTTAGGTTGGAATTTTCAGATTACTTTTTTTCTTGTTTTAATTTCAATTAAAAAGACAGTGAAAGAGCTAGCTTGTCAACTGGGATTTTACTGACTTTCAGCTCTAACCATGACCATACTGCAAATAATTCTTAACATGCTGAAAGTACATCACTGTGCCCAGTGGATATTTGTTCACATCACACAATTAAATGCTCTTAGCAATCTCTAGTTAAGACCAAGAACTGGAATAGCAGGAGTGTTATAGGTCTAGACTGTCGCTCGCTGGCCAAGTTTTATTGGGAAGTTTGCACAGTGCCTGTCTATGTTATGCTTGGCTCTATACAGTGTTGTCAGTCCTTCATTTTCATGAGCATGAAACTCATCCCAAATGTAAAATATATATTACGTGTGAATGTCTATATTATATTTGATGGACATTTCCTAGTAGAGTGCCAGATACTGAAATACTTATATAGCCCCAGAGAGAGGATTAGTTATGATGCAAAGTGCCTGTTATTACAGCTGATTTTCATGGCATTTCGTAGGATTTTTTGTTATCAGTGTAGCTTAAGTAGCTGATGTAGTCTTCTATATATGTAGCTGTAGCTTTTGAAATGTGTAGTATAATAAGGTACAATTCGTTACGTGCAATGTAGATTTCTACACTGTTTGTATCTGATATACCTGAAAACAATTGTTTTACCTTTGTGCTTTAAAGAGAATGAATACTTCAAAAAGAGCTTCCCTAAAAGCTAAAAAGTTAACATCTAAAATCATCTGATTTTTTGAAAGAGTTTCTGGAAAGCTAATAATTTTGCAAAATAAATACTAGGCTTTTAGGGTAACTGACCAGATACACATACCATCAGTCCTAATGATATATTCAGCCAGATGTAGTGATTTCTTTAGCCTGAAGAAATAGCTCTTTTTGCCAAAATTAAAAAACTAGGTAGACTATGCATACCTTTGCACAATAAACTTATAAGTCCTTGTTGCTTATTCTTATATAATTATTCTATACCTGCCTGGAAATAGAACTGGGATTTTTGTGTGTTTGTCAGGAAGATAAAATATTTATATGGCTGCTGACAAAATTTCTGTTTATAGGAAAAAGTCCTATTGAGCTTCCCTAAAATGCTTATTGTGACATTTGCTTACACACATTTACCACCTCTGGGGATTAATATGTCATTTCATTAAACTAATGTAATGTTTGTATAAAAAGATGTAAACTGAATATGGTAACAACACATACCTAGATATTTTATCTAAACTGGATATGCCACTCCAAGTTTATAATGATCAAGCTGAAAACTACTCTTGGTATTCTCAGAATATTTTCTGCCTGTTTTCTAGGGGGATGTTCTCCTTATTTTCAGTGACCTCTTCACTAACCTATTTGCTAGCAATTGGTATAGCAGACAACAAAAGGGAAAAATCTGTATTTTAACACAGTAACACAATACACCAGAATTAATTGTAACAAATATACTAAGTATTTGCAATGATTTACTAGTAATGATTTTAGCTAAAGTTCAAAGAAGTTTGAATGAATGTTTTTGATACATTATGTCAATTGCTTGTTTAAGGTTCTCCTTCTGAGAAAGCAAATTTTATGTAGGTGAGAAAACTGTGAAGAACACAGTTGTCACAGAATTTTAGAATTTTTAGAACTATTGAAGGCATACACACTTCAAGTATTTTCCAAGGAGGTTTCAGACTTACCTTATTGTACCTTTACATATGTATATAAGACCTTCTTCTCACTATCCATTCCATTATTGCCAAGTCCTTTTTACTCGTATCTGTTGCTTCTTATTCCAACTATTTTAATAGATTAAATGACTGTAGATACCACTCCTTCTTTACAAATATGTTATTTCTGTTCATTTGTTTTTGTTCTTTTTCTACTGAGTATAGGCTTAATTTCTTGTATTTTTTGAAGTAGCTGAAATCCTTAGGTCCTGCTGTGCTCCTAGATTTCCCTCATGCAAATCTTGTTAATTTTTAAAGCAACTAATACAATTTTCTTAAGCTATAATTCACAAGATCTACATATTCCACAAGATACACATAAGCTGCAGCATAGGAAGTTTCGCACGAATGTGCGCAAGAACTTCTTTACGGTGAGGGTGACGGAGCACTGGAACAGGCTGCCCAGGGAGGTTGTGGAGTCTCCTTCTCTGGAGATATTCAAGTCTCGCCTGGACGCCTACCTGTGCGACCTGGTGTAGGGAACCTGCTTTGGCAGGGGGGTTGGTCTCGATGATCTCTAGAGGTCCCTTCCAACCCCTACAATTCTGTGATTCTGTGATTCTGTGATTTATTAAAGTAAGCATGTATATATATATGTATATGTATATATATATCTAGACAAAGTAAGAATTGAATTGTATTGTAGATGACAGTTCTGTTGGGATCAAGCCAAGATGTTTTTGCTCCTTTGTTTCCCATGTCAACTGATGCTACGTTGCTCTTATCATAGACTGTCTGTGTCAACAAATAATGCAGCACAGTAGTTGCAGATCTTATAGCTCTGAGAGGTTAAGATAACTCATCATTTCAATGTTCATTTCTTGAATGCCCATTGTCTGTCTGACTGTGAACTTGGTTTAACAAACCCTATTGGGATTATATTGGCCTCCTTCAGTTTTTTTGTCATTAATAAAATAAATCATGATATTTCATGGTCATTACTATACCTTACATGTTGTTCCAGCACTGATTGTTATAATTTCCCTCTGTTTTAACCTGGTAATTGTAAATTGTATGATACTCTTTCCATTACTTTGGCCAATGCCATAATGGCAGAATCATGGAATCATTGATGTTGGCAGAAACTTCTAGAGATCTTGTCCAACCCCCTCTTCTCAAAGTAGTGTCAGCTAGAGCAGGTTGCCAAAGGCCATGTCCAGTTAAGCTCTGAGTGTAGCCATTGTCTCTGGGCGACTTGTGAATGAATTGCAGCAATGGGGAGAAAGAAGTAACAAAAATTTGGGTTTCTTTTTTTTTTTTTTAATTTTTTAACCATTAATAAGCAACTGTTCATTGGAGGATGAGACATCCAGATCTCAGGCATGTTTAGGAGGGGGAGTGACATATCACATAAGATTGACTGTTGGCTGTTTCACTTTGGGCTCATGTGCATGATAATGTAGAGGTGATAATAATATAGAAGAGCTTTTGAGAAGTATCAAGCTTGCAAAAGGGGTATATGATAATGCGCCTTGAAAGGCAAACTTGTCCCTTCAGCAGTACTTCATTGCATTACCTTCTATAACTTATTAATTTTTCTACCCTGATTTTCAAATTAGGGTGATTTCTTTGTTAATATATCCTAAGGACCTGCAATAAGATCCTGATAATATGTTCTGAGTAATAACTGAAATACACTAGCATTTTCAAATTATGAGAGTAACAAAAAAAAACAGAGACACACTTCACCTTTTTTTTCTACACAGCTGTTTGTTGGTGTGCTATCCCAGCAGTTCTTAGTAAGGGATGTTTCTCTTACTCCAGTCTGAAAGATCAACCTCTAATGTTTCTGCAAATATCTTACAATGAGAAAGGTTCTAATATTCCTTATTTGTACTCTTATCACTTGGAGTATTTATGAAATCTAAGGGATGCAGCATATTGTTTAATGGAAAAGCTATAAAAGTAGCTAAATATGAAACAAATTATGATGGAAATCATAGAATCATTAAGATTGGAAAAGACCACTAAGATCATTTAGTCCAACTGTTGGCTCATACCCACCATGCCCGCCAAACCATGTCACTCTCTGCCACATATGCTCTTTTCCTAAAAACCTCCAGTTATGTTGACTTCACCACTTCCCTGGGCAGCCTGTTTCAGTACTATACCACTTTTCCGAGAATAAATTTTTCCTAACTTCCCCTGACACAGCTTAGGGCCATTACCTGTCATCTTGTCATTAGTTACCTGAGAGAAGAGGCCTACACCCACCTCACTACAACTTCCTTTCAGGCAGTTGTAGAGTGATAAGGTCTCCCTTTAGCCTCCTCCAGAATAAACAATCCCAGTTCCCTCAGCTGCTCCCCATAAGATCTGTGTTTCAGATCATTCACCATCCTTGTTGTCCTTCTTTGGACATGCTCCAGGGCCTCAATGTTTTTCTTGTAGTGAAGGGCCCAAAACAGATCATGGTACTCGAATTGTGATCTCACCAATGCCAAGTACAGAGGAACGATTACCCCCTAGTCCTTCTGGCTATGCTATTTCTAGCAGAAGTCAAGATGCCATTGTCCTTCTTGGCCACCTGGGCACCTGCTACTTCCTACCCTCAAGCAGATCAACACTTCTTTCCAACCTCGTGTCATCTGCAGTCTTATTGAAGGTGCACTCAGTCCTCTCATCAAGATCATCAATAAAAATACTAAACAAGGTTGGCCCCAATACTGACCCCAGAGAAATACCAACAGTGATCACTTGCCAGCTGGAGTGACTCCATTCACCACCACTCTCTGTGCTCAGCCATCCAGCCTATGTTTTACCCTGGATAAGCCATGAGATTTTCCTTGGCCCACCTCTTGACATTAACATGCTTGTAAAAATATTTTTTTTATTATATATGGTGGCCAGATTAAGTTCTTTCTAGGCTTTTGACCTTCTAATTTTCCCCTCTGCATACCCTAGCAACATCTTTGTACTCTTCGTGAGTTGCCTGAACCTTCTTCCAGAGATAGTAAACTGTTTTTCCTGGAGTCTCATCAATAGCTTCCTATTGAGCCATACTGATCTTCCTCTCCACTGGATCATCTTATGGCACATAGGGACAGCCTGCTTTTGTACCTTTAAGTTTTCCTTCTTGAGAAATATCCAGCCTTCCTGGATCCCTTTGCCCTTCAGGACTAACTCCAAAGGAATTCTCCTACCAATGTCCTTAACAATTCAAAGTCTGCCCTCCAAGAAGTCCGAAGTAGCAGTTTTGCTAACCTCCCCTCCCCCCATGAGAACAAGGATAGCAACTGCTTGACTTCTGCTAGTTGCTTCATCTCTCTCTCCCACCAGGATGTCAGCCTCATTGGCCATCCCCCTGATCCTTTCTTTGATGCTGCAAGCTGTGGTCTAGAGATGCTCATCTTTTAACGTAAGCACAAAAAGCACAATTTAATTTCCATTTTATTCAGAAGGAGCAATAATTTTCAACTTGATTGACAGGTTCTAAATGGCTGTCACTTGTAAAGTACATAACTATCACTTCCAGGTAGTTTTGTTTGAGTTATGTGAGCATTGTAGTTTCTTGTGAAAGTTCCACCAAAAAAATAAAATAAAATAAAATAAAATAAAATAAAATAAAATAAAATAAAATCTTTTTGCCTTAACAAAGAAACAACTTGTAACTCTATCATGGTGGGAAAAGGGAGGAGTAGGCGATATCAAAAGAGAATAGGCAATATCAAGAAAACCAAATGAGGAATTGATGATAGCAAGAAAAACTTCTCTCTTAGTCAAGCACAGGAGAAGACAGTACTCCCTGCAGTACATTTTGGAGCCAGGATCTGGGATAGTACCTCAGTTCCACTTCAGACTGAGTGCTCTGCTTCTAAATGGCATTGGACTTAAGCATTAAAACATCTTCGTGTTCTACTTCTTTAATGACACTGATCTTCATAGCCAAATGCTGGCGCAGGACACCAGATCCATCTGGGATGAGATCACTGTCTCTTTACAGGCATTTCACTTGTTATTCTCCTTTTCATTGCTAAAACATAATCTTATGAACGCCTGCCACACTCAATTCTTGTTTCATTGTCATTTTAGTGATGGCTTACTACTTTCAGCCCCTTTTTCATTGTACCCAGCTCTTGACCAAGACAAGACAGTGATATCCCTGTTAAAACTCAGATATTGTGTTAGTGCATTGTCATCTTTTGTGACTGAGCATCATGAAAGAAAATGTGAAGCAAGGCAAACATGTGAGAAGTGGATGAAGTCATCTTATGTATACTTCCATTCACATTAGAGAAGTGCAGGAGTTGGTCATACCTTGATACAAATTGGCAAGTAAAAATAAGGCAACAACTATGTGAATGACGAGCATCCTGTAGTACACTTCCTTGACAAATTGTTAAAAATGTATTTATAGCTGCATTTCTTGGTCCGTGATATAAAACTTAAGCATATTTCAAGATCATGTCTGCATGTACCATGAGACACTGCTATTGGTTATGCTACTAAGCTGTGATAAGTTAAATAAGTAAAATAAAACGTTCCATTATGACACAAAATCACTTTTGATAACTCATACTGGAGTAAATTCCTCAGTTTCTCATGGACAACCACAAGCATAACACCTTCTTTCCCTGATGAAACTGCAAGAGCAAAGGAAAGATTATGGCATCTTGATTAAATTCACTAAAATAAATCATTTTGAAAAAGTGATCTCAACCAGTTAATAAATAAATAAGTAAATAAATAAATAAACATCAACAGTGTGATAGAGTGACCTCTCCTCTCTTCTTCAAGGGTGCGTTAGATTGACAACAAGACCTTGGCTGGGATAGCTATATATTCCTGTCAGCACGAACTAAACACACCATATGTTGGTGTGCTTAATGTTTGATTCTTACTGAAATATGATTTAGTTACTGAAATACTTCTGTTCTCCATCACAGAGTTCATCCTTGATCTGGCTGCATAATGTATTTAAAATTACTGAGTGAAACCTACTACTAACGCAACCTTGTCTAGGAAACTTGCTTTAGCAGGTTTAGGGGTTGCACTAGATGATCTCCAGAGGTCCCTTCCAACCCCTATGATTCTCTGAAAAGTGGAGGTGTGAAGTTTCAGCAAGAGGATTAAAAGGGTTGTGTTATTGTTAAGGAGGTTTATTTTTAGTTTTGCTTTGGATTTATTATCTACAAATTCTGTGTCAAAATATGTTCTTTGATATGCAGATTTAAATTCGGTTAGAACTTACAGGACCTGTAAATGGGTGTCTGAGAATACATCCTCCTTTACACCATATGCCTTTGAGTTCAGACTGAAACTTTATAAAGTTCTTTATTGAAAAACTGTTACTAGATAGGATATTCAGAAGATCCTGTACCAGCTTCTTGTAGAATTTTTTGACAAATGTAAATGTATTTGCACAAAAACAGAGAAAAGTCACTGTAGTAAATACTCAGTATATTGAATAATAAATGATTCAGGCAAAATTCAAAAATGCTATTTTCTGCTTCCAAGATGATACCAATTAAATTATTCTCAATCTTTGGAAGTAATGCTTAATTAAAAAAAAATATATAGGATCCTGACTTTACTTGAAGGGATTCTCAGATAAATAAATAGTCATATATTCAATGAAAAAAATTGACTTTTCTTTTTTGTTTGTTTTCTTCAAAATGCAACTTAACAAACATTGCCAAACACCAATTGGATATTTTAGGTAAAATACAGCCTTGAATATATATTAATACACTTGTGTATGTTCTGCACAGCAGAAATATAGCACAACTTTTTTTTGAGTGATTTGTTTTTAAGATTAAAGTTTGTGTTTGTGTTTGTATGAAGAATCATTATCAGACCTTTCAACTCCTTTCCAGTGTTCCTAGCTAAAAAATAAGAAGGAATGCAGGAAATTTCTCAATGCTTTTCACCTTCAGATATTAACATGGTCAATATTTTTTCTTCTTTCTTCTTTGTAGTCTATGAAATAATTATAGAAAGAGACAAAAGTCATATAGTCATTTTGGGGACATTGAAAGTAGTGTAAGACAACTTGTATGATTTTTATGCTCATTTCATTGTTCTTAGTTTGGGTTATATGAACACAGAGGTGAAATAGCAGAGGGAATTAAGCTGCAGGTACAGCAGACGAAACCTTGTGCAAGAAATTCTCCTGATAGGAACAATTAGGCAAATATAAAATTTGCTCATGGAAATGGGAATCTTAGAATTTCCAGCACTAGGCAAAAGAAATTGTTGGTGTGAAATGTAGATAAAAATGCTTTAATGTATTACAAGTATAAGACTTTCTTGGACGTGAGAGTTCGTAGTATATTTCTTTTCCTTCATAGTCTGCAATACACTGAAAGTTTTAATCCTCTGACATTATATGCATACCAGGATGAGATGTCTTTATTATTACTTATCACATAGGTAATCTATAGATAATATAGTGAGTAGAAGCTCACTTGTAGTTATTACTGCAGAAGTGTGTGACACAGCTATTGTTTTGAAAAGGTCCCTGATAGGATAAAGCAAACAAAAGAAGATGATGTCTTCATTTGATCCATGAAGAACTTAGACACAGAAAAGATGCACAGAACTCAGAATTTCAATCATGATGCAGAACAAATATATTTTCTGATTTCCCTGGATCAAGTAGTTTTGGTAAAAATACTTACAATATGGTGACTGACTCTTTAAAATTACATCTTCTCCAGGCATATCATTTTCAATAATAATTTTATAATGTGAATTTAGGAAAATCTCTCTGAGTTCTTTGTAAAGAAGTGAGCTTTAGTATCTAGACTATGCTATTTTGTGTATAAAATAGAATAGAGAACGGCTTCAGTTGGAAAGAACCTTAAATATCATCTAGTTCTAACCCCCTGTCATGGACAGTCTAGTGATCCACTAAATAAAGCACTGGATCAGGTTGCCTAGGCCCCCATCCTACCTGATGTTGAACGTCTCCACAACTTATGTGGACAACCTGTTCCAATGTCTCACCATCTTCTGAGTAAAATTTTTCCCCTGAACTTCTAACCTAAATTTTCTCTCTCTTAGTTTAAAACCATTCCCCCTTTCCTATTACGATCAGGTCATTCATGATGTTAGTCTTCCTCCTGATTATAAGCTCCTTTTATGTACTAGAAGGCTTCCATGAGATCTCCTTGGAGCCTCCTCATCTCCAAGCTGGACAAGCCCAGCTCCCTTTACCTTTCTTCCCGAGAGAGGTGCTCCAATTCTCATATCATCTTTGTGGCCGTCCTGTGGACCTGCTCCAATAGTTCTACATTTTCCTTGTGCTGGGGGCTCCAGGTCTCAATGCAGCACACCAGATGGGACCTCATGAAGGCAGAGTGGAGGGAGACAATCAATTCCCAGTCTGTTGTACCTCTCAGCTTGGAGTCATCTGCAAACTTGCTCAGAGAGCACTGCATCCCACTGTCGATGTCACTTGTCATGGATAAAGATCCTGAAGAGCACCAGTCCCAGAAAAGACACCCTTGGGACACTACTTGATACTAGCCTCCACCTGGACAAAGAGTCACTGACCACAACGCTGTGGCTGTGACTATCCCATCAATTCTTTATCCATTTAATAGTTCATCATTCAAATTAATGTCTCTCCAATTTAGTGGTAAGGATTTGGTGTGGGACCATGTCAAAGGCCTGCAGAAGTTCAGGCAGATGACATCAGTTCTCTTTCCTTCTACATATGTAACAGTCTCTTAATTTTCATCTAGATCTGTTTTCTTCTTAAATGAAAAAATGTGTTCATCTTTATTGAATTATGGTTTTCGAGAGATTAAAATCATTTTTGAGTGATTACTTTTCAAAGCAGTGAATTTGAATGGATCTCTCCAAATATTTTGAGGGTATTGGCTTTCTGTAGAATTTTTAAGGGAGATTAATATTATTTCATTTCCTCTGAGTTAATTATCTACACAACTGGCCTCCCTGTTGCGTCTAGCATGGATGATCAGAGTATCAGAGTTCAAATTTATCTAAACTTCTGAAGCTGTGGGGAAAGAGATTCCATCTATGTATGAAACAGTTGTTTTTCGGGAATGAATGTCTCTATCTAGTCTATTTTGTTAAAAAATGGTTGAGGTAAAAATCTGCGTACCTTTATTTAGAGAAACCTGAACTGAACTTCCCAAAATTACTGAAGTTTTCTTAAGCTTAAAAAATGTGTTGTGCAGCTGAGCTTGAAAATGCTGCTGTGATGATGAAAAAAAAAGCCTATGTTTTGTTTTTAGATGTGCCAATCAATACACTTTTTTTCATTTTATTATTATTATTATTTAAGACATCCATCTCTCATTGCTTGTGAATTTGTTTTATTTCAGACTTTGGTAAGACACATATGAACAAACATCTCCTAGCCTGAATGTTTGAAAAGGAGGTTTGTGGTGTTTTTTTTTTTTTTAATTCATAAACAGCAATACTCTGAAGTTTGAAAGAGAGAGGACTTAACTAAAAGAATATAAGTAATGTCATGGCAGTGACTCATTTGTCTTGTCTAGTGCAGCAATTTTAACCCTTGAATTGCTTATTCTGGGAACCTGGTTGTGAGATTTATTGTATTAATTATTGTGCATTTGTTTTTCATAGACTTCTGAGACAAGCTGCCTGATACTGCTGCATGCAGTCAGTACACTTAGAAATTTTGAGTTTGTTTGTTTGTTTGATGTTGTTTTAGCATTAAATTCATAATATCCACAGCTAAAGGTAACTATTACACATATGAGATAATGTGATGTAGTGAGATAACGTGAAATTAATGATCAACAAAAGCTGAATGGATATTTAAATTACATTCTTGCTCCCTGAGACAGATTAGTCTACTCATACTATCCATAATGCTAAGATATCAGTGGCAGTAGTTAATATGTCATTTACTTCTCTTTACAATTTAAGCCCAAATTTAGAAGAAAGATAATGAAAGAAGAGTGGTGTGAAGTTTGTATTTTCATCTATACCTGCTGAACATGCTTGAGACTATGAAAGTCAAGGACAAAATTTTAAGAACTGTTTATATTCTGACCAATACAGTAAGAGGAAACATAATATAAAGATATGTACTGAGCACAGTCTGTAATGAAAGATTTATAGGGAAAAGGTAAACAGAATATAATTCAAGCTTTCATAGTCATCTCATTAATTATTTCTTATTTCAGCATTAAAGAGGTTCATAATGGTAATGTGCCCTCACCACTTATCAGACTGCTTTTAGAAGATGTTTAATAATTTTTGGTTCTGTCTTATTAATAAGTATATAATCAGTTATGTGTGTACATTTCTCATGCAAACAGTGATTTGTTGTTTTTTTACATAATGTGTATGTTAAATGAGTATCTGTATTTGATTGAAAAGGTGAATGACTTTGAAGCTGTTCACCAGTTTGAGTTAAATTTTTGAAGGATTGTTACTTTGTAATTTTAAGTTTAAATTCGTACTTTAAAATGCCTCTTTTTACCTGTCACTGAAAGAACTCAAAGATCTTCGGACATCCTAGATTACACTCTTCAGTCTCTCTTCTTCAGTAGAAATATATGCCTTAAAACCTACTGCCTCCAGAATTGTCCTCTCCTCCTTATGGTCCAGCAAGATTTATAAAAACATGAAAAGTAAAATTCCACTGTGTAACAGCATGTAAAAGTACCTCAAAGGGTTGTTTATTTGGTACTTCTCAAACACAAAGGATGTGAAATTCACTTCACCTCTAAGGAAAATATTGTCTTCTTTCTTTTAAGATTCTTGAAGAGAAAACTATTGCCTTTGTGGCAGTATCTGTTTCAAGAAGGCATCAAAAGAAAAAGTAGTTACTACAATACACAGCTCAACCGGACATTGGAATCTATAGCCATTAAGTGTGGTAGTACCTTTTCTTTTTCTAAGGTGATGAGAATGGTGCCATTAACATTATAGCCAAGCATAGAAAAGCTACAATATAAAAAACTTAAATAACTTCCTTAAAAATAAACATGGAACTGTTTCTTCTAAAAGAGTTTTCTCAGCAGAAGCTGAGAAAAGACAACTTCCCTCATTTGTCAGGCCAGTAGAAAATAATTTCTCTATACTCAGGAGTTTTAGAAGCTTTATTTTTATCTCAATTCTAAGGAAACTGCTTGTGAACCGATGTTTTTTATTTGCTTTTTATATCGTCAGTAAAATATTCTATCTTACTTTGATAAGCAGAGTAAACTTAAATTATCACTCAACTTTGAATGCTTCGTATCAGCTGAGTTTAAATTACAGAAGTTTTATCATGATATTTTTCACATTGTCAGTGGTCTTCTGCTAAAATCAAAGCAAGTAAATCTAGCACTGCCACACAGAATGGAACAAAACAAATGTAAATATTGTTGTTTGTAACTGTTACTTTCTATTTTTGTATTATGTCATGAGAATGACAGCTTGATATTTACCTAACAGGCGCATAAGTCATTGTTCAGCAACAGCATATTATGGAACAGCTTGCAAATCCTAAAGCTTCTTTTTGAGGAAAGTTTTTGCCCTTTTGTGTTGTTCGTTTTGCGTATGGTTCTTTACACTTGTCTAAGAATGAGATAAATCTTCTGCTTTTGTTCTTTGTGAATAAAAGATGATCATACTCATGCAAAACATAATTAATGACTTAGGTTTGCATGAAGTATAAGCAGGATGCAACACCTGGAAAAGTACATCCTCTTTCTTCTGGCATTCCTGGATGACATGAGGTAGCAATATAGCTGCACTGAGTTCTTTTAGTAGGATTTAAAACCTCTGCCCTTCTCTTTCTTGTCTAGTGCCCCTTTGAACTTACAACAAACCCCCTGGACAATTAACAGGAATTACCTCCAGCTCAGTAAGCTTGCTAAGATCTACCTTACTACAGCTATTTTCTTTTGAAACAGAAAAAGACAAGAAGATGTGCCACTAAAGATTATATTCTTTCAACCTCTTTAGACAGAGAATAAAACAAACCTACTTTTAGTCTGATACAGACTGGGGAAAAGAAAGAGATAATGTCACTGCTAGAATTCTCTCACTAATTGCCCAGAAAGTAAGAAAAAAACAAGGCAGTTGCAGTTTAAAAGAAAAAAAAATTCAGAAAGCTAATGAGAAGATTGAGAAATGTTTTCTAATCATGAAGAATTCTTTCTCTCTGACATCTTCCAGTTTCTTCTGCACAATAAGGGACAGTCAAAAGGGACAGCTTGATATAAGGAAAACTATTCTGTAATTGTATTTATTGAAAAAATAAATACATTTTAGCACAGCAAAGGCTGCTAGACAGGATAACATTTATCATGCCATGATACTTTCTCTTCTACTGTAATTTTTGTTCCCTTCTCATTTTTGGAAGGGAAAATTCCACCAATATTACAATATATTACAACTTCCACTATTCTTGAAATAGCACTTGCTGAATGCAGTGGAAGAGAATTTCTGAATAAATGAGAACTCCTAAACGAGTTATGTCAACATTTTCCTTTGGGGAAACGAATATACCAAGAGCAATAAAATAAGCTCAGATACATATTGGGAGGCTTATATCAGCTGTATTCAGTTTTTATACAGCAGTGAAAAACAATCTTCTGTCCAACAACTTCCCCTATTGTCAGTCTGCAGTGATGACAGCTACCACCAGCTGAAATCTTGTCTCTTCTTAGTGTCCTCATCTGACTGACATTCCACACCAGTTGGTTTTCACAGGATTTATATAGAAGTTCAAATTTAGAAAAAAAAAAAAAAAAAGACAGAGAACAGACAAAATTTCATCAATTTCAAGATTCCCCTTGAAGATAATAGCGATATACAGAACATCAGACAAGAACTGAAATAGGCAAGTTTTACAGAGAAAACTCAAAGAGCTTTCCAGGCTTGCAAAATGAAGAACAGTGTCACTACCTATCAACGAGTCAATATTTATATATTTGAAATATCAAAGACTTCTAATCTTTAGTCAGAATTCTTATTTATGTTTCATCTTCCTTGTCTAATGAAATAGTACCGTTCAAATTCAACACTTTAATTGCACATAGAATTTTTGCTTAAACTCCAAAAAGCATATCATCTTCAAAACTGCACACTTATTTCTCAGTGGTTGTGTAACACATTACCACAGTAATGTAGAGAGATTTTAGTTATTTAACTGGATATAAAAGCTACACATAAGTCCAGGATCTTTGGTCAGTACTCTGTGGTATCTCTAAAATACAATCTGTAATGGAAACAGAAAAGCAGTGGAAAATTGATTCATAAGTCAAAAAAGACCAGCATTTCCTTTTCTTGCCTTTCTTTAATTCCAGCATAGAATAAAGGGAAAGATTTTACCTTATTATATAATGTCTACACTTGCAATAGTGGTTATTTAGATTTAATGTCTGAAGCTGAAGTGTACAGTCAGTTTACTACCATTTATTTCTGTATGCCTAGAAACCTTTTAAACAACTTTTAATGAGCAGTACTAAGCTTGGTCTTTGCAGTTTGTCACTGATTTTTTTTGATTGCAGCATTGGGCCACCTTACTTATCATGGGCATTACATATACACAAGCACTTATGTGGTGGTGCTAACTGCAATGGAATAATATATGATCAGTTGTGCAACCACCTGATACATTAATTTATTATGCATCTTTGATTGCTTCACCTGCCTCCTTCCCATTAGTTCTTCTTTCCCAGGACTTCCTCTGACACTCCAAACCTCAGAGCAGATTCACACAGCTACCATTACTATAAAAAAATACCCTAAACTTTTATTTGGAATGCTGCTTTCCTCTTTCAATAGAGGTAGAATTTCATCTAAAGATACATCCACTTGGTGTATGAAAGGGAAGAAACAGTCAAATGACGGCTTTCTTAGATATAAAAATGTCTCCTAAATCAGGATGATTCCACATTTTACAAACTGAAGTTTCAGAACCAGGAGGAGACAATTTCCATCTTCCTAATATCTAAGAAACTTTCTAACATACATGTCACTACTAAGACATTGGTTTTCAATTCTGCATTTCATAGCTGCTTGATACAAGATTTTCTTGGCAATTAAGGAATGACTTTTGTAATAGATTTATGATTTTTTAGTGAGGCAGCTATCTTGAACTTGAACATGTGTTTGTATCACAGAAATCTGTGTGTTTCTCTGTAGGAAATACATAGTATTATTATAAATGAGCACAAATTACCAGAATAAATATGGTGGCAATTATGAGATCATAATTCATTTGTTTGTATAGAGGTAAATGGACATTTGCCAGTGATTTTGATTAAAATGTATGAGCAGATTAAGATAGGAAACAAACTTTTCTCTCTGTAATTGCAACTTTTTTTTTTATGTAACTCACTGTATTTGTTGCTTTCTTGTATTGTCTTTTTGTCTTCCATCTTCAAAGATAACAAGATCAGACTAGCTTTATATGAACTTTTTTTTTTTTTTTCTGGTAACAAAGCATGTTTTAGTGTGGAGATAATTGTTATGTGTTGTTTTTGTTTTTTTTATATATATATAAGAACTGTGTTTAGGGAATTTCTAAATTTTCTTGCATATTTTGTCCATCTGAAATTTTTTCCATTTTAAGTCAATTTTAATGAGGTTCAGTAAGGCCAAGTGCAGGTGCTGCACTTGGGTCGGGGCAATCCCAGGTATTTATACAAACTGGGGGAAGATCTCCTTGAGAGCAGCCCTGTGGAGAAGGACTTGGGGGTTCTGGTGGACAAGAAGCTGGACATTAATCAGCAGTGTGTGCTTGCAGCCTGGAAGGCCAATTGTATTATGGGCTGCATTATAAAAGGGGTGGCCAGCAGAGAGAGGGAAGTGATTGTCCCCCTCTACTCGGCTCTTGTGAGGCCTCATCTGGAGTACTGCATCCAGGTGTGGGGCCCCCATCACAAGAAAGATGCAGAGCTCTTGGAACGAGTCCAGAGGAGGACCACTAAGATGATCAGAGGGCTGGAGCACCTCTCCTATGAGGAAAGGTTGAGGGAACTGGGCTTCTTTAGCTTGGAGAAGAGGAAGCTCTGGGGAGATCTCACTGTGGTCTTCCAGTACTTAAAGGGAGTGTTTAAACAGGAGGGGGAATGGCTATTACGAGGATGGATAGTGATAGGACAAGGGGAACGGTTTTAAACTAAGACAAAGGAGGTTTAGGTCAGATATTAGGAGAAAGTTCTTCATACAGAGGGTGGTGATGCACGGGAACTGGTTGCTCAAGGAGGCTGTGGATGCCCCATCCCTGGAGACATTCAAGGCCAGGTTGGATGTGGCTCTGGGCAGCCTGGTCCAGTGGTTGGCGACCCTGAACATAGCAGAGGGGTTGAAACTCAATGGTCATTGTGATCCTTTTCAAGCCAGCCCTTGGGCTGCTGGCGAAGGATGTGTTGCTGTGTTGTTGCTGTAATTTCCTAGATAAATGTTGAGCCAGCAGTGTGCATTTGTGGCCATGAGGGCCAGTGGTAGCCTGGGGTGCATTAAAAAGAGTGTGGCTGGTAGGTTAAGGGAGTTGTCTTCCTGTTTTATCCACATATAATGACTTTTTTAACAGCAGTGTAGACACATTTGTATTCCTTCTAAATAAATTTGTGGAGAAAATAATTATTTGGCTTAGACCAAGAAACTAGGTCTTGAGGCTGCTAACTTTAAGTCATGACACTCTACGTTATAATCTTGTTTAAATAGAACACAGAAATGAATCTTCTGGCTGCAGGATTGGGCTGGTAGGCTAAGGTTGCATACCTTTTGTAGTCCACCAGGCACGAAAGTACGTACACTGTAATTGAACATGGCAAAGATTATTCGAGATTTGATTTTGTGGGTTTAAAATTCATGAGTTCCATGTTATTTGAAATAGACTGGCTAATAGCATTGAACATGAGGGAAATTGGGGATAAAGTACAATCAACAATGCATTTAAAAAATAATGGACTTCTTCAGTTTGGTATTATGCAGAGTCATTTTTCAACAGAAATGTTCATTGCTAAAGTTAATAGTACCTACAATCCAGATCCATGTTTTTGTTTCTCTGTAGTATTTTGTGATCTGTAGACATGTTTACCCCACTGTATTCTATTACATTAAATGTAAAGAGAGAGGATTGAACTATATGGTATCCCAAGAGATATTTAAATATAGTATTTAAGTAATAATTTAAAAGTTATTTATTTAATATAAGCTACCCAATTAACTTATGATATATGTACACAGATTTCTAAAAAAGTACTTTGCATTTCTTTTCATAAATTTAATATGATGAAACATAATAGTCAAGAGTATTTAAGGAGAGCTGGAAAATGAGAATATTGGAATTGTAAAATTAAAAGAAGGTCAGTTATGATTTCAATTTCTTAAGCTTTGAATTAGGCTTACACTTCTCATTACTAGCAGATCTGTGAAGCTGGACCCAGACTCATCTCATTTACTGTGCACCGTACTGGAAAAATGCTCTGACACCCTTTCTTTTTTGTTCTCTGCTTTATTATTTTTATGTTAATCCTATAAAAGTGGAAAGGAAGCAAGACAAGAGAATAAGCTTTCCTAACAATCTTGATCTCAAATTTAGGATGTTATTCTAAGATATTCTGCAGATTCATTTGCTGTCTCAAGCAATTCAGGAATAGTGCCATAAAAAAAATGCAAATTATGTTTAGTAAAGATTAATGCAAAGTTATGTATCCTTCTGCTAAAATATTAAATACAGCAAAACTGAAGGGCACAACGTCTAGTGAATGGACTGTGAATTGCATGTTAAGTTAATGATAGTTCTTGTCTCAAATTCACTCTGCAGTATAAAACAGCAATGATGGTACATTGACTTTGAAGGGAGTATGATGAAGGTTCTGAAACAGGGTGAGATGTTTAATTGCATATGTACTGAAAGCAAATTTAACTATGAAGCCATGGGCCCTGAAGAAATGATTGACAATTTGAACTGTCATTTCTCAAAATCCTCATCAGAGGATTATACCCATATATGCTAATAGGCAAGAAACAGAGGTTAGGCTGTTCTTAAAATGAAGAAATGCATATGAAAATAATATATATATATTTTTTAAAGCAAAAATTTTATAATTGAAAACAGAAGCTTTGGGGTAGATTTCTTTTTTTGTCTTTCTTCTTATATTCACCTGTCAAAAGGAGTAAGAGAAAATATTTTTTGTGTAGATGCAGATAAAATTTTAGGTGAAATAACACATTTAGGCACATTTATCAAGTGAATTTCTACTGTATGATACAAACAAAAGAAAGAAATAACTTGTAAAGATAAAAGCTTATTCTTTATCACAAAGTCAAATTTTTAAATAGGACTCACTTCAGCCTCAAAAAATTGTAGGTACTGCTTTTATTTTCAGGCTGACTTGTGCCAAAAAGATTCATCTTGAATGCAGGAAGTTGTGTGTTTATCTACCCATTTTTATATACAATTTATGGGTATGAATCGTTTTTGAAAATCTACAAGCGGGAAAAAAAATGGCATGCATAGATATTACAAAATTGGTTTTGAAAAATACAATTCCCTTTTAGCATATCTCAGCTTACAAGGGAGGCTCAGAGGCACAGACAGACATTCCCTGTGTGGAAAGTGAAGATCTCATGTAAGATAAAATTACTGAAAGACAAGTGAGCCTCTGTCTATGTTGCAACATCTTCATTGTAATCTGCCAGACATCTTATACTCAGAATTGCCTTATTGACAGAAATAATCAACTTTTAAAGCTTAATTGGTAGTGAGGTAACTGGATGATGAAGAATCAATAGTTTTTCAGTGAAACACAAAAAAAAGTTAGTAATGCATCCTAATGGCATGCAGAACTACATTGCTCTGAAAAGCCTATATTTAAAACACTTTTAAGTCAGATTTTCCACACTGGAAGTGTCAAACTGTCAAATTAGAAACTTTTATATCATTAATACATACTTAACTAGGGATTAGGATGCCATAACAGCAAGAAGTGGGAAACAACCTAAAGTTTCTCTCTAGTGCAGCTCACACTGTGGCCGCCCCCCACCCCATGTCATCACAGAGATGCTGAGTGACCTGGCCTGGCCCCAGGCACATACCCATCACTCAGCAACAAATATTGCTGCACATTGGGTACTGTCAGAGCTGAAACCAGGAAATGGGAAGGGCTCAGTACAGTGCCAATTGAAATTATGGCAAATAATTTTATGCATTTTGATACATTGGCTGAAGGGAGTCCTGTGGACAGTGAAAAATATGCAGTTGTGCTTTCAATTTTGATAAAGGAATTTGAGAATAGGTTTCAATATTGCCAAAAAAAGTTATAAATTTTTTTGTATATTTGCAACTCCATTTTCAGTCATGATCAAAAATTTGATCCTGTCTCTTTACGTGACCTTTATAAAACCTCTTTTACTAGAGAAAAATGTCCCTCATTTTGCAACCATGCCTTATTCATGTCATTTGTGAACAGCTGCTCTCAGGGGTGAAGCACAAGAAGGGCAAAATGTTATCAAAAATCTCTGATGAACACCTTAAGAACTCACTGAGAATTGCAGCCATTGCCATCGAACCAGGGATTGATGCATCAGTTTCACAAAAACAAGATCAAAAATCCCACAAGTTTTGTGTTTTTTCACTTAAAAAAAAAAAAAAAGAAAAAAATTAGAAAAAAAGGATTGTTTTTTTTTACTTATATACATTAACTACAGTATATATTTTATGAGGTTGTTCCAAAAGTAATGCCTTCTGTTTTATTAAATAGTCCCATAACACCAAAGGTGAATGTTGATGGAATGGCAGTAGAGGCTAAACCTTCCCACCAATTTGCTGTTACATTTTGTTGCTGTAAGACAGATGGCAGCAGAGGGACCATCTGAAAAAATGGCATCTGACATGGAAATCCATCTGAAGCACTGGGATGGAATTGAATTCTTATGTGCAGAAAAAATGGCATCCATTGAGGTTCACTGATGCTTGCTAGATCTCTGGAAACCAAACAGTGGATTTGAGTACAGTGAGGTGGTGGGTTGTGTATTTCAGTAATGGCTACTGTAGATCACCTCCTCTGGTACAGATTTTTACGAGCACAATATGTAGGCTCTTCATCACCGGTGAAAATGCATAGCTAACAGTGATGACTGCATTGAAAAATAGTATTTTGCCACTGAAAATTTGCTCTATCCAATAATGTTATTATACACTTTGTATCAGTAGTCATTTCCATGGACATAAATAGGAGGCTCTGAAAGCCTCCTATGAGGCAACCGATGTGTATATGGTCCAAGACAATTCCTGTACATTCAGTGTGGCTCAGGCAAGCCAAAAGGTTGAACACCCATGGTATATTATGTCATGTACAAGATACATGACACTTCCTAAATTATGAATGTAAAAAGAGACTAGATCATTGGTATTTTAGCAAAAAAACTTTTGGATTCAGGAGATCTTGAGGAAAAAAAAAAGCTGTGCAGTTGAAATAAACACCACTTTACTTTCTAATACCAAAAAGAAAATTTAGAATCAAGTTCTCAGAAGAACAAGACAATATCTTGCCTAGCTGTTGGCATTTAAGGGTCCTCTGGAAAGTATATTCTATCCATGAGAAATATACACTATCTTCAAGGACTCCATTTTCTTCACCACTATTATTTTAAGCCTCTGATTGACATTTATTGCCCTGTATTTGTGTTGGCTTTACATAATGTTAAAATACATTATATCTTTTAATTCCCAACCACAATGGGGTGGTTTTAATTCCCTTTGCACAATGTACATTGTACATTTACATCCCAATGCTGTACATGACAACAAGAAAATTAAAAACATTCATTTCCTGTGCACCTTCTCTGAAATGGGAGGAACAGACACATGAAGATCATTGTAGATCTTGCTAATAGGTCAGCTGTAGCATAAGTACTGTTAGATGCAGAATAACGTGTGGCTACCTAATTAAGCCCCCTTCATCACTGAGATATGAAGCAAAAAGTAAAATTAACAAATGATTGAGGTCAGGTTTGCCCTATTAGTCTCTCTTAGTATAGGTCAGATATGACTGAATAATTTTGAAAAATGCACTTTAGTTGCTGCCAGTCTGGTTAGATAGGTTTGTAGTAGATCAACTATTTTTAATTAGATTTCTATGCTTTAATCCAAACTATTCCAACATCAGCACCTATTATTGGTCCTGGTTGTAAACAGTTACTTCTGTTTCTGGCTCAGTTTAAGATTTAAAAAAGAAGCACAATGGTAGTAAGCAATTCTAAGAGTAACTTTCACAATATAATCAAAACAAATTATACTTCCAATCAGCATATGCTATAAGATAAAACAAGCAGTTTTTTCAAGTCCTCTCCTCAGATAGAAGGGTTTGTTGCTGAACACAAGAGCTGCTCCAAACCAGGGGAAAAGCAAAGAGGGAACCAAGGAGCTAATGGGAGAAGCAGGCTGCTATTGCTACCCTATGCCTTCATGCAAAACCTACAAGGGACCAGAAATGTATAATTGAGAGGTGGGTAAGGAAGGAAGAGTTAAATAAGTGCATTGATTTGATCTGATAAGAGGGATCAATAGCAACAGGAGAAATCAGGATTAGTATAGACTGAGAGACTCTTGTGGCTATAGTATGTCTTGTTCCTTAAATCTCACAGCTGTTTACTCTTAGCTTTCTAACTGTGTTTGGCATTTGTTGTGATTTTCCCTTAAGTAGGAGCCTCATCCTGTCTTCATAGTTACAAAACAAGGATAGAAATTAGATTTTAAATGCAGTTTATTTTTTGAAAAGAACCTAGATGTGTTATTTCCCTTATAGCTAAAGATGCTGTCAGGCTCTGTGTGTAGAAACAGGTAAAACTAATATAACAGCAATGTATTTATATATACACAGATATATTTTCCTGTAAGGCTTAATTGTTAGGCTCAGGCAAAGATGTAAGTCCTTTTATTTCAGACTTTTGGTGAGTCTGACAATGAAAGTTCAGGCTAAAGCCAGTTTTAGTATCTCTTTTAATCTTTCCCGATAGAAAAAGGATAAAGACTGACAAAATAATTCAATGGTATGAGTGAAATTAGTTGCTGATTCTGTGATCAAAATATTGGTCAAGACCTCGGGTAACTTGTTTACTTTCTTGAGCATGCCTCAAGCAGAGTAACTTTTCTTCTAAACCTCTATTTGCAACCTGCTCTGGATTTGCTTTCAGTTGGAAGTGACAGCCATTTTGTGTTCATTTCAGTGCAGCCTGTTATTGTTGAAGGGGTGCTCTTTTCCTTTGTCTGTCTTTATTCCCTCAGTCTTGGAAACGTGAATGCAGAAACCTGAAAATGTGTGTTTCCCTTTCTAAAGGGCAAATATAATACTGGGTCTAGTAATTCTGTCATCGTTTTATTGCTAATAAAATGGGCTTCATATTTCTGTGTAAGATAAAATATTAAATGTGAGCATAGGAATCTTTTCTGTTTTTATGCGTGTATTTTACTTAGGAAGCTTCTTAACAATTGTTTAAGTTCTTCTTGGTACTAATTTGACTACCATTTATGGGAGTGGGAGGTAGGAAAATACTCCACAGTGAGTACGTTGATTGTTGATAATGGTATATCCCAGCAAACAGAACAAAATTTACTTTGTATTTTAGGAAGAATGTTTGTTCTTTAGAATCAATTAGAAATATCTTACAGATTTTATTTCTTTTGTTAGTTATTAATGTATATTTGGTAACTTGTGTAATCTGGTTTGGACTCTTGCTAGTGTATTTATTACTCATCTATGGAAAAAAAATTGGGACTTTATTAAAAAGCTGTAAAGGAGTATAACTTCCTGATTTTTGTATAAGTGCTCTTATTTCACTTTCTACAAACAAATAGAGATATAAAGTGAATGGAAACCTGAAATAAGGCATCATTTAGATTCTAGCCTTATTCCGGTATCATACAAGTAAGATAATTTTCAGTAAACTTTTTAATGTGAAATTTAAACTTCTTACAAGAAAGAAGTTAAAGTGTGCTTGCAAGGGTATTGAAGTTTTACTTTGAGACTTGTCTCAATTCTAAAATAGAATAAACTTCTTATGATTAGAGAAGTAAAGAATGAAAGTTTTTCTCTTACCTAGAATCTTATAGCTTATTATCTACAGCATCATATCATTATCTTTAAGGTAGGAAATCTTTTATTTACTTAAAGTTTTGTTCCTCCCAAGTGAGTGCGATACTCTGCAGGACTGGGTTTGTCACTGTCAGCTTCTAATTTAATCACATAACACACTAATTTATCCCTACAGTTGTTAAAATAAACCAAATTTAGAAAGACATTTTTTGCCTTGAATATTCTATTAAGCTTATCTCCTGATTTTATTCCTTAAAAACGTGTTTCAAGCAGACAGTTGAAAATGAAGCTATCGATTTCATTTTTATTTAGGATTTTAAAATATGTTTTCTGCCTCGGAATGCGGTCTTATTTCCGTAACTCATGGTGATAGGCTAATACTCTGGAACAGATTGCATACTCAGAAATGTCAAGCATAATGGAAAAAAGAAAATTCAAAAGAGAGGAAGTTGACCGGAGGTGATATGAAGGGTCTTATGCTCTACAGGTTCTTCTATAGCAGCCAGACTTAAGGTAGGAGCATCATGCTGGTCTCAGGACTCTATTCTGTGTCACTTTGCTGCCATTCATCAGAAATAAATCTTCAGATAAACAGCACAGTGTCAGTTCTTTTTGCCTGCCTAAGATAACAGTTGTTGGGTTTTTTTTTTTCTTTATTACTGGAGCTCTGCTGGAATTCTTTTCCTTCCTTCTTCTCTAACAGTCTAAAGTGTTAGAGGATCTAGTCTAAAAGTTATTAGAGTTTTGCAGTGGGGGGTACCACCTGTGTGTCCCTTCTTCTGGCAATGCCTCTGTCATGCAGTTGTTCAAAGGTTCAGAAATAAATTTTTTTCCTACTCTCACATTACTTGTTGATCAGAAGAAAAAAAAAAAAGATTAGTTAACAGTAACTTCTGACATTGAAATTGGTATTTAAGTCTCACGTCAGTTGCAAAAGCAAGTTGTCAGTCTGCATTTTGGGGAGTTGTTGTGAGTTTCTTGATAAGTAAATGTGCAGTTACACATGAAAATACTTGTAACAGCCGAGTTAAGAACTTAGCTAACCTCATTATCTAGAATTAGAAGAATGTCATATTCTGTGTTACTATATATAGCTGTGAGTCCTTGGTCCAGCTGGGCTCAGCTGTGTGTGTGAGAAGGATTTTTGTGCAGTTCATGCAGTAGGAAGCCTTGAGGAAGCTTTAATTTCTTGCATGCTTGAATATATTCACGTAATGGTATGCAGTGCCATAGCCTTTGAAACAAAAATACTCTGCCTTTAGAAAAGGAACTGTAAAAGGTGGATTCTCATTTAGATTCTAAATGCATGCTTGATAAAGGTCACAAGGTCTAAAATCTTGGCTTCAACATGATTCTTCAGATTTCTATCTCCTGAAGACACATGGTCAGTCAGCTGGACTGAATTGGAACTGGAATTTTGGGGACAGGCAGGCAGGAAATTGATCGTTAACTGTTGATATGGGGACAGAGGGATAATAACTTTATTGATTAGTAACAATCATGAGTAACAATACGTAAAAATTGAAACTACTGAGATAACTTGTTGACTTGTTAAAATATTGAAATATAGAAGTGTTTCCTGAAATGCAACATTTTTTACCTGTCTGAATAATCAAAAATTGCTGTAAAAATGTCTTATTACTTTGAGAAATTATGTAAAACAAGTATTATAAAATGAAAATGACTGTTTCACAATATATTGTTATTCAGTTTGTTTCTTTGTGACTGTTTTGTATTTATTTAAGAAAGCATGATGCTTTTCCTTTAACAACTTTGGACATATATATGATGAAGACTTTCATGTTGTTTTTTTTTTTTCCTTTTTTCTTTTTCCTATGCTAACTTTACATGTCTCATTTCAGAAAAATTGCATTAGTCTAGTATCCTCAGCAATCACCTATATCTTTAAGAAATGCACACTGCGCTTAAATTAAATAGCCTTTTTTTAATGAGACAGATCTTGTGTCTGATCTTAGGTGAAAGTATGAGGTGGCTGAGAATATATGCAGCAGTTTCATTAGTGTAGGCACTGGCACAATGTAAATTTTGTTTTATTTGAAATTCTTGTTATCTGTAATTGTGAGGCTATAGAGTTGATCTAAATGATCTGAGTAGTGAAGTGCAGCAGCCTCCCTGACTAAAACGCAGTCTGGATTGAACACAGGATATATCAAATTGCAGAGAGGTTTCAATATGTTACATGGTTAAACTTACTGAACTTTTGTTCTTGAAATTATGAAACCTTTTTTCTACCTTTAACACACACACATACATGTGGGAAAAATAGACATGCTATTAACTAAGTCAGATGATCAGGAACTGAACAGAATGATCAGATATGCATTATAACTGTGAAAGCAAAGCTTTAGATTGGCTTGTGTATGGGGCTGCTGAATCACAGCATGAACCTCTGATTGATCACCTGAGGCAAGCAGTGAGTCAGCCATGGGAGCACAGGTGAAGGCAATTCACCTGTGCTGTCGGAAGGGGTGGAGCCTGGCTCCATGTATACATACATATACATATACATATACACACCATCTGTATATCCATTGATTATACAGCTTGTCAAACAAATTTTGGGTTGTGCTCAGAAAAGTGAAATTTTCAGTTTGCAGAAAAGCTTGTGCTTTAACTCCCTTCCTTTTTTACCCTTTTAATGGGAAAGCAATTGCAGTGCACTGAAGGCATGTTAGAAGCTGCCACACTGCAAAGGGTAATGGGAATAAAGTAGGCTAATATGGTTATGTTAGGAATGTGGTTATGTGAAATACTTGAAGATCTGTGTGGATATAGCAATTTCACTAATTAGTAATTCTGGCACACAGATATAGTTTGTGTGTCATAATGTACAAATCAATAGATAATAGGTTGTTGGTTTTTTTTTTTGTTTGTTTTGTTTTTAATTTTCCTAGTGGAGTAAATGGTTCCTACACTGTTCCCGTCAGTTAACATTTGGTAGGTTAACCAATTCTATCAAGACAGGGAAACGAGATACTTGTAGTGATTTTTACAGTATGTGCACATAACCTGCTTTTCTGTTAATTGGGGACAGGAAAGGTAATCAGAATTCAAATTTGCCGAAACTCACTTTTGGGACTTGCATTTAAAAGCCCTAAAACTTCCATACGCATATACTGTTCTGCCTTTAAAATGGTTCGCAAGTTTAATCACCAGCTAGAATTGATTTTGCAGCTCAAATGGGACCAACACATGGCTGGAACTTCTTGTTATATCTGTCTGGGAATAAAGGCACCATAGTTTATAAGTTTTAAAAGGGAAGTAAATGCATCTGAAGTTAAGTCTTCAAGCCGTATTTGAGTCCCTCTCTCCTATGGATGCTGGTATATATATATATATATTTCCATTAGTACATGCAGTTCAAACTGTTCTAAATGAATTTATGTGGTTGGCTCAGTTCCTCAGTCTTTGTGATAATGCAGCCATAACAAAATTGTCAGATATGTGGAACTGATTATGAGAACAAAATAGATTTCCTGTATCTTCTTGTCCTGTTACAATGCTTGTTCACTGTATCTACCATTTTTAAGTGGATGAACCTAATCTAAAATGGAACAGCCTTTCAAGAAAGAACTTGAGATGCAGTAAACTTTGTTGGCTACAGCTGATGAGCCTTATTCTATTTGAGGTCATTATTAATTGTTCCTTGGGTGGATCACAGGAGCAGTTGGAGACCTAGGTGATATCATTTATCAGTAACCCATTAACAGTTGGCTTATAATATAATAATCTTATATCTCTTTCACACTTTTCCCTTGAAGAACATAAGAGAATAATATTTGGTCAAGCCCTGATAAATCAATAACTTAATGCCGTTAATTACACTTAGTGCAGTTAATATGAAGAGCTTGTAGAAGTTTCTTTGTATTTACTTCTTTATTCCCTCATCAGCTATTAAAGAACATTCTCATTTTCCACATGAAAGCCTCAGGAGCCATTTCACAGTACAGATCCAACAAACTGAACACCAGAAGATTAACTGACTATACTATCTAGTATTGCTTGTTTGGCTCTGCCTGTAGGATTTAAATTTGCAAAAGCAAAAACAACTTAACTACATCCCAAAAGCTTCATATAGAAAGCCTGTTCAATCTCTTCTTTCTTAAATTACATATTCTACGTAACTTCTTCTAAATTAAATGTCGTTTGATGGTGTTAGAATAATCGGGACAACTTCAGATTTTAATAAGCGAAGTTATTGTAGATTAAAACTATTGTCTGATGGCACAGTTAATGGAGATAATGGCATTCTAAGCACATAATCACGTCTAAATTTTTAGCTCTACTAAAATAAATTTTGAAATTAAGAATTTAAATAGATTAACTTAAATTCTTGAATGATTTGTCATGTCAAACTGTGGCTCTTTTTTAAGGCCTGTACAAGAAGTGGTTTACCTTAATTAAGCTTATTTTTAATGTAATGAAACAGTACAAATGTAAACAATACGTGAAACCATTAAGAAACCATGGGCAGGATTTTTGTATTAGTGAATATATGGCAAATTTGATCAGATGGTCCAGATATAAAGTATTTATTTCTAATAGAGAATCTCTTTATATTTAATACAACGGATTGAAGACAGAGCAGTTGTTCACCCTTCCTAACTTCATTTTTTTGAAATAATATCCTAACTTAAAGATTGTCCTCATGTTGCCATTTCTTGTTCCTGCTCTCCGTGCAGGAATTTGTTTTAAATACAACAATATTACACTCATTTTTAAAAACACATTTTGCTGTCTGAGTAGGACTGAAAAGCTGAAGTTATGTTCTCTACTGGCCAATCTATATGTTTCCAGGTTTTCCACGAATTTATCCATCTCCTTCTTGAACTACATGTTGTTCTAACCAGACCAAGGTTTCCTTTCTAAGTTAACAATTGTGACTGCTAACATCACAGTAGTGTTTTTGTTTCTGCTGTGCTACTTTGATATTGGCAGGAATCAGTTCAAAAGCATGCTATGAAGCCTTCATTAAGGGACTGTGATACTCAGACTCTGGGAATTCAGCCAGGGGGAATCAATTGGTGAAATATTCAAAGAGAAAAATGAACCACCTCGTTTATATTCACATATTTGAGAGCAGACTGCTGAGACAGAGCTAGAGAGACTGGCCCTAGACTTTGCAGTTATGTACAATAAATTCTGTCTCGTTTATCCTTAAGTCTTGAATACTGTTTGTATTAGATTATCCAAAGATGATAAACTGTGATGTATTATGGTTTCATGCCAAGGCTTTGGAAACTTTGTTGTATGTTTATGTACCTAATATAATGGAAGTAGGGCATGTATGAGAGCAGGGACCCAGTGTATTCACCTACGTGAATAAGACAGGTCTAAACAGAGAATGCTTCAGGTCACTGGGCCTGTGGAAGCGTTCTGCGTTGAAGGAGTAAAATGTGTATTTTGCAGGGTATTCCTGAGTACAAAGAATAGTAAGTATTAGAGAGGAAAAAAAAAATACACTGTAAAGCACATTGCCAGAAACTTGAAGATTATCTTATATAATTCAGGATACACATTTCATTGAATTATGCCTAAGTAACATCTTAGAAAGGATATAGTAGTAATCAAAGGATCAAGAAGTAATAATCCTGTGGCAATATTTTAACTGACTAAACAGCTTGCTGTAGCTAAACTTATTAGTAATTTGATAAGCATGCAGGTAACTAATTGTAGGTACTTAATTATGAAAAGTAAACATGAGAATTTGTCTCATAGTTATCTTTTAAACTGAAGGGATTTCTCTCATTAACCTGGGACTAAGTAGAGGAGGGAAAAAAACCTCTGTAATTCACTATCTGTATTTGCTTATAATTTGATCTGATTTAATGTTGTACTAAACACTGATACTGCATATGTTGAAAACTAGTTACTTAGAAACATTTCCTTCAAAAACTGTTTTAAATACAGATCAAAGTTTCATGCTTTCCTAGGCGCTATTTTGCCTGTTTTTTGCAGTCCACAAAGATCCAAGATGCTCCAGTTTTTGCCCTCTATTTAAAGCAGGAAGTAACTAGACTTTGCTTTAGCCTAAGAACAAAGGTTATGCAGTTGTTGGTTTTTTTTGTGTGTTTCTTTCACCTCTCATTTATTTTCCCATCTAACAAAAATATCCAGGTAAATGCAGAAAAATAATAATGAATGATTGAGGAGGGGGAGGGGGAGTGGAGGCTTATGATCCTTGAGGTCCCTTCCAATCTGGGCCATTTTGTGATTCTGTGAAAGTCTGTATGTTGTTAATTTTGTTCTGTAAAAATCAATTCCCTTTGTCATTTTCCATGATACCTGATGCCCCAAACGTCTCTGGGTCCCTATCCACAGTTATTCCAGATCTTGTAGCTAAAACTAAGTAAATAGACCTTTGTTAAAGCAAGTCTTTTCTTAAAGAAAAGCCAGAAAAGAATCAGGTTGTTGAACTCAAACTTTTTCCTTTCATCTTGTGTTTTCTGTTCTTGTTAGCTCTTGCTTCTTAGGGTTCTGCCCTACTGTCTGATTTGCTGATCTGGCATCTTCAAAGAGCCTCAATATAACGGCATTCAAGTCGTGGCCTGCTTGTCTAGCTCTTTACTGGAGATATTCTCAGCTGAAATTGGGGATTTGAACATTTAGGCTTTTCATAGGCTTGGCAGAATAGCTTGTAGCCTAAATAAACTTATGAGCAACAGTAGGAAGAAGTGTTCTTGTTTAGCAGATGGGTCAGAGCTCCAGGTTTCTTGTTCATGTTCATTGTTGTTAGAGCAGTGCACCAGTATCTTAATCTGCTGTCCAGAAAGCTATACTTTCCTATGTAATTTTTCTTCATGTTCTTCTAGAGTCAGTGGATATATGTGAAGGTGCAGATTAGAGAACATTAACAAGTTTCTGTCTACTTCTACAATAATAACAGTACCATGCACATGGACAAAAATAGGGAACAGAAAGTGAATACACTAGATTACAATATGCAAGCATAGGCATATGGGAAATAAAGCAAAGCAAACAGACATTTGTGTGAAGGCAGCCCCTGGAAAGAGAAGTTCTAGGGAGTGGTTGTTTGAATGAAAAGCAAACGCATCAGAAGAGCTGTGACAATGCAGTGAATTCAAGATCTTCTTTCAGAAATGGACTGTACTGTCTATTTTCCATAGGAAATTCTATTATGTGGGTCAACGGTATTCAGAGGACTTAAGTCCTTGTGCTAATGAAATGGAACATAAGGTGGTCATTTTTTTTTTAGAGATGTTATCTAAAGCTCCTAAACCTTCCATAATGAGATCTGAAATTTTCAATCACAATCTGGTTCTTTAAAGGCCCAAATCAGTGTCTAATGAAAGGTTACAAAGGCCAATTCTGTGAGTTTTACATCTATCTTGTGCATTTCCCATTATTTCCATACATTGTTACATAGCAATATGTAAATTTCTATGCCATAATTAAAATGTACATTATTGTGGTTGGGGAAAGCAAGGAGGAGAGTTGCAGATCACATATATAGTTCACAGCTGAATCAGATTAATAATTTTTGATTTGGGAAACTGTAGGCTCAGTTAAAAAAATCTCTAACTTTCCAAAGATGTACAATCGTCAAGTTATCTTCATCTGTAATGGAAATATCAAATTTTGATTTGTCTTAAAATATTGAAGTTGTGTGGGGTACACAGGGTAAATGTCTACGTAAGATCTCTAAACTGTGTTCTGGAGAGCCTCTCTGTGCCCGCGCTTTAAGAACAGGGCTGAGAAACTCATCTACTGCCACCATATTTAGACCGTATAAATAGAAGCAGAAGTGTCTGAGTATGTTTGCAGGGAAGCAAATACACTTTTCAGGGAGACACAGCAACATGTGAATGCTCAGTTCTGCTGTTGTTTGCCAAGAATGTAAATATTTTTATATAGTGATATACAATATTATATCATTCTTGGATTCCTCCCCCATACATTTCACACAAAGAATGTGCAGTTTTCAAGCACTCATACCACATACTGAGATGAACCCTAGTTTCCACATTTCAAGTACCCTCACTAAAGGAAGATATAACTAAGTGTTTTACACTGAGAAGCATCCCATATTGATGTTGTGGACACTGATACATGAGACATACTAAATTCTGTTGTTTTTTTTATATCCGTCTTACTGATAAGTGTTCAAGCTGATGCATTGACATATTCCTCTTCAAATCTTTTTATGATCTGAAAGAATGGATTGTAAACCTTCAAAACATTTGTGTATCTGGGGAAACGGAAAGCAATAGTATTGCTATACTTACCATTGTTAACATTGCAGTGTAACAAGAACATTCTGAATGGAGATGGTGAAAGCATCTAGGCAAGATAAGCATGAAGTCAGCGTAAGAGATTATTTCATTGCCTAATATATTGCTTTATGATAATGCAAAATAACTAGAAGTCATGGCCTTTTAGAATAAGCTTAGTGTTCATGTTTTGACTTCTGCAGATGTTGAATGCAGATCTTTTGAGGTAACTGAAAGAATCTATAGAGAAGCAAAACAACAAAATATGTGGGCAGCAGTGTAAATGGAGAGGGAGAGCTAGCAAGTGTTTGATGTAGGAGGCCCAAGAATGTGCTGTGAGTTATGTGTGGATGGCAAATGAGTATTGACTGGTGATAGAACCCTTTAGGAGCGCAAAGGCAGTTCCCAGACTTCCATTTGTGCCTAGAAGTTCCCCTCACCATTGCCATCTTCACATCACTCTGACTATGTTACTATGGAGCTGTTAGGAGCTCCATAGTTAGGAGCATTCATTCTCTTTTCTACCTGTTTCTTAAAATGATGGGAATGGTGGTGGAAGTTAACACTGTACATTTAGTTCAGCTTTGTGCTATGTGCTTAGAAAATAGCATGTCTACACAAGATGCCTTCTTCTGTGGTTTTCTTACCAGAGGTCCACAGGTAAGGAATTAGTTATGTGATGCAATCTCATTTCATTGTTTGCTCTTCTTCAGTTGCATTAGAAGAAGCTATATTAAGTAAAATAGATGTTCTGTGTAAGAAATTGCTGTGCCTGCCCTAGGGACACTGAAGGACTGTGAATGGAAAAGATGATCATGTCTCTTATACAGAAAGGAGAAGACATGCACATATCTTTATTAAGATGACATACAGAATATGGAGAAAGTTTTGGGACTGCTGTGCAATAATGAACTTGCTTTCACTTAATTTCTGAAAGCATCTATTTACTGAGGATATCAGTTGCAGCCCTCTGGAATTGAGGGTCAGACAGAGTTGATTATTGCCAGCTCAGAATTAGGATTCTCAATAACTTTGCAGCATTGCTGAGCGCCTGCTATTTAACCCTAAATGACATTTATTAAGTTTGCGCAGCCAGTGGACTGACGGAGTCACTTCCTCATTATTAAATGTGTGTTTTTTCTAATCTTGCATCATCACAGTGCTTTATTTAAAACTAAAATCAATATTCATGGTACAGAGGGATTCCTCCCTCCCCCTCCCCCCCCCCCAACTCTTTCATAAGTCTGAGTATTTAGTTTTTGAGCACTTTCATTGCAGGCAGTGAGTATAATAAATCTATGACAGTCTCAAGAAAGTTGTTTGAAGTTCTTTAAAATCTGAGAAATTGCCGAGGTTAGCACATTGTTTTTTCAGAATTTGTCTTGTAAATGAAAATAAACAATTGTACTTTGCTGCAATGTATGATGTAATATTAAAGATAAAATAAACAAATAAAATGGCTTTTTGATAACGTAAAAAGTACTTGTTACTGTACAATATTAATAATTACTGATTTTAATACTAAAATAATATCATCTGAAATCTCCATTAAATTATTTTTAAATGAAAATAAATGAGAAATTAAGTGCAGTTCTCAAGTACAAATTATGCCAGTTATGTGTATTACCCAAAGAATGTTCTGTATCACGTCTGGCAATTTAAATCCTGCATGAAAGTCATAATGTCCTTTTGCAAAAAGCTCATTTATGAAGCAATCTGTAATATATATCGCTTTTGAATATCCTAAAATTGTGATGAAAAGAACAATATTTCAGTCATCATGGTGTTGTTTGGTTGTTGGTTTTTTTTTAATTTAAACCGTTAGTATGGGAAACAATAAGATAAAGTCATTGGAGAATTCTTTGTGTGTAGATTTAGAAATTAGTGGAGGAAGTAAGTATTCTTTTATACTATATACATTGAAATTAATCACTAAAAATAAAATGAGAGAAATTGTGACATTTCATGTAGACAATATGAAGACAGTTAGACCTAGAAGACTCTGTAATGAATCAATCAAATAGAGTTAGCAGATAGAAGGCTTAAAGGAATGTAATAAGACCATGCTAGAGATATCCTCAACAGGAAAGACTGGGGAAAGAAAAAAATGCTATGTGGTAAGATAAGAAAGGTATGTATGGATAATAGCATTGTGATGATGGCTGATAACACCTCCATAATATTAATTTGAAAACCTTTGAGATATGATGGAAATAATAGCTGTTGCAAATTACTGTTTCCTGAATCCTATCAAGAACAGCCTTAAGCACAAGTCTGGGTGTAGCAAAGCTAGAGCAAATACCAACCTGAGTAAATAAGAAATAGTTGATACATAAACATTTTGCTAATCTAGGAATTAACCAATCGCTACCAAAAGGACATGCATTATTTTAATAGCTTTTGCTTCCAAAAGAAACTAACTGACACGGGGAAATGGATTGAATCAATCTTAGCACAGTGAATAAATCAATAAGGGAATTATGCTCATAAAATTAGCCAGTTAGGTGTCTGTAACCTGCAGAAATAGTGTATATAGAAGTGAGTAAAGGAAAATGGGTATTCTTGAGGTGACATTGAGGGGAGATGAGGGTGGTAGCAAGCGAGGTTAGGAAAAAGGAGGAAAGAATAGATGTCAACACTTACCTGAGTGATCTAGGAACATTATACTCTACTATAAAAGCATTTGTAAGGGATCAGGTGCAGAAGAGAGGATAGGAAAGTCCATTCTATTATTAGGTAAATTTTAAAGATTTTTGGCAAAAAGTGGAGAAGGGTAGAAGCAAACAAAAGTACCAGAAGGTTGTAATACTTTTCCTAATGTCAAAAAACCATGCAGAATGTTTTCTGGTGCTCTTCCCTGGGACATATGTTACTGAACTATTATTTCCAGTACATAGGATCTGGCCTGGTATGGGAGATGATCTTATTGAAAACCTTACCATAAAATGTGCTGCTGGGAGACAGGACATGTCATGTTATCCCCAAATCTTGCACAGTAGGAAAACACTGAAATAGTGGTGATGAGTTTATGGAAAAACAGTTGAGGAATACTGTGTACTCAAGAATGTTCTTAAAGCATTTCTCTAATACATCCTACTGTACACACACACACACACACACACACACACACACACACACACACACACACACATTCCATTTAATGCAGTAAGTACAGGTAAGCTGGTAAGTTTCTAGCTGTGGATCTTTATTTTTACTAGTAACAAAATCAGTATTTTCTTTCCCAAGTGTATTGGCTTCATTTCAACTTTCTTTAAAAGTTTGCTTCACAAAAGCAAGTAGTAATTTTTAATCCCACTTTTCAGCTGGGAAAGTGAGCCATGAATTAATTTTGTGAATCACAGAATATTCCTTGCAGGTACAAGTAAATTCAGAGCACAGACCTCCTCATGGTCAACTCCCCTTCCTCTTTTGTGTTTCATGAGATTATTTCACAGCTGACTTTGTGAACACAGCTTGTAACAAAAAGCCCTAACTGGAAAATAATGGAGACTTATTCTGGGTATGCAGAGACACACTGTGTCATGGAAGGGATGCTCTTCAGAAACAGGTCTGTGCTAGTGGCTTGCTCCATGCAAGTGCAGATGCTCAGTAAAGTGGCAGTGAGACGTTCTCCATAGCTCCGAGTTCTGTCTAGTAAATCCCCTCTAACTTGTGAGCTCCTGTAGTGAGTCCATTATGTTCTTGTTTGGCAGACAGGCAAATGCTGCTGTGCTGACATTCATCTTTAAGCATTTTATTGTGGGTCTGGTCTTCTTATTTGATATGCTTAGCTAAAATCAGCATGGGGGTGCATTGGACCCTGTTCAGCCTGCTGCTGTCTGTGGAGAGTGCTTTTTTTCTCCCCAATTGCTTTTTCCTATAATATCGTATTATTTTCTGTCTCTGAAATCAGGTATGAAATGGGGGTAATGGCAAAATAGCACAAGTTAGAAAAGGGCAGTAATGATGTATGTATGGATCTTTTATGTGACTGTGTATTTGTTTATATATCCTCTCTCCACATTTGACATACTGACTTCAGAATCTTGTACTGCAGGAGGAGCTGTGGCCCACTGTCACCTTCTTTAAGCAGTCATTTTGTTGCAGTCACGTGTTTTGCTGTGTACCTAGAGCAGCAGCATTTCAGTTTTAGCGGGGGTAGTCTGAGTGCAGGTAAGAGTTATTCTTCTGGAGGGTAGGCAGTTTGCGTAGTATGGCAGTGTAATAGATCAGAAAATCCTAGGAAGAAAGATAGCTGATTCCATGTATAGAACACAGATACTATCAACACTTCGCTGATGAAAAGTGATTGTTGCCTCCCTTATGAATCTGCACTCTCCTTTCAGAAGGAATGATGTTGGAAAAAAGACTGGATTTAATTTTCAGACATGCAAAATATCCAGTCTCTTTTAACATGAAGTTAACTGTCTGAAAATTAAATCATTTTAGAGCTGTTCAAAACTGCTGAGTATTAGGAGCAAAGCTGTGTCGGGTGTTTCTTTTCAGTAGCATCTGAGATAGGCTGTCTTTACATATTCATATTGTCCCTGCTTGTTCCATTTAAGTTTGCAAATACGTTTATTCTAGTATGCTAACTACAAGCACTAGTACTGTCTTTCATTGTTTAAAAAATGTGTATTTTACTTTACTAAGCTACTGTCACAGTGTAAGTGAACTACTTTGTAACCTTGGACAGAGCGCCCACATCCATGCTTAATCTGTAGGCTATGTAACTAACATCCCATATTATCTGTAATCTATAATATCTATAATAGTATGTGCTGAGACTGTAGATGTACTCCATATGTGTACAGTAAAAGGAAATCAGTATGAAAGAAAATGTGCAGGGCCTTTTCTATTCTGCACGTCATCCTTGCTGAATTTAGTGCAAAATTATTCTCCTTTGAACTGAAGCTAACTCACCGTTTTAAGAGAAATGCTCCTGAACATATCTGGCTATGAACAACAGCAGCATTAGCTTGTCATGCAAAATGAAGAGATAACTGATGTATTGTTGCCCCAGCCTGCAGCGCTTGCCGGAGCTGAATGCAGCAGTTCTGTGAGAGGTGGGAAGTATGATTTTTTGTTTTGTTTTGTTTTTATCACTATGTTCTCTCTTAGTCAAAGCACTCAGACATTTATCCTTAGTATTTGTATACATTTTTATTGCTGATCAGACTTCCACTGCTCTTCCAAATCTATTTTTAGGAACACTTACAGAAATTGTTGTTTTAGTCTTAATGTGTTAACATAAATCCTAATAATGTAAATAAAAAGAAAGTTGATGCTTAATGTGACTGACTTTCCTGTAAAAGTTTGAATATTCAATCAGGAAGAGGAACAACTCTGCTTGTGATCATGTCGTAAACAGTGTATTAAATACTGCAATAAATACTTAAGTGAGAAGGATTTGAAAACAACTTATATTAAAATGTAGCTGCATAAGATATTAATTTATCCATTTATAATTCTCTTAGGTAACTTGGATAAGTGGTTTGCCTCAATCTAGCTATGGTTAGCCTTGATCTTCTATTTCAAATATTTTCCCCAGATAACCACGCCTAATTCTCTGCAGTGCTTTGATCTCTTTTCCAAAGTTGACCAGTGTTATTTATTTCAGTATTGGTGAAAAATAGTAATAATCCTCCATATATCAACCACTGTGACATGAAAAGCAGATGATAAAAGTTTAAGTAGAAGATGTGCTCTCTGCAACTATTGTGGTAAAGATATTCATATAGTGACTGTTGCAATCTTCTTTGGAGGAACACATTGCAAAAGCTGAAACTTGCTTTTTACTCTCAAAGCTATTTAAAAACAAAAAGCATAGCCAATTAAATAGAATCTTAACATTGTTAAACAGATCTGGGCCTTTGTAGAGGCAGCTGTTGCGTTCAGCTGGTTACTAAGGGTAATTTTACCCAGAAATGATTTTGAAATTAGAATTTAAAGAACTATGTAGCTAAAGGAGAGGATATACTATTTTTTTTGCAAAGCAGTTTAATAAAAATCAACCCACTGGTATTTATTAAAAGTAATTTAACAACAAATAGTGTACCAGAGCCTAAAAATAAAACACTTTGTACACCAGACCTGCTATGTTAAATTCTGCCTATTTCAAATTTGCATCTTCCTTTTGAGTGTGTATTGCATCCTGAAAAAGGGATTTTGATTGAGGTCGTCTATTTCTTTGCGAAAAGTACAGAAAGGAATACAAAACAGAAATGTAACTAGAGAAAACATGAGCATCGACAAACCTAAACACAACTATTTAGTTTATCTAATGTTATGTACTTAAATCCATATTTGGACATAATAGAAAAGGACCTTATGATAAAAAGAGACGTATTTGCAGAATCTTTTTTCTATTAAGGACAGGTTATGTAGTCAGAATTGTTTTATTATATTTGCTTACAAATGAAAATAGTAGTGCTGTGTCAATGGCTTTCTAATGCAACTAAGGTATAGTTAGCTCTTGGGTAGTAAACACAGGAAGTAAGAGGAGTTCTGATGAATACCATACCATTTTTTTTATTGGCATATCAACTTGAAAGACAGTGAGAAAAGCAGTTGTAGTAAATTAAGTTAGTGAGAGCCCATCTATTTTCTATTAAAGACTGAAACATTTGGTAGTAAGGAGAAAGGGACAATGAAAAATGTGGCCTAAAATGACAGTTAAATTGTTAAGTGCTTGGATTCACCTCTATATAAGACAGAATAAGGGAAAAGGGAAAAAAGTGATAGTTCAAGAAGAAAATGAATGAAAAGTGAATTTGCGCAAGCTAACAGTATGACTGTGGATTAAGAATACAGGGTGCTCATATTTGTATCTTTTGATGTTAAAAAATGTACTTTAAAATAAATACAAATGATTAATAATTTACATTATTTGTGTGCTATTTAATGAGGTCATGAAGCTTGCTGTCACCATGTATGATTAAAAATCAAGAGTGTAAGGGTTTTATTTGTTTGTCTCCACTTTAAAAAAAACTTTGTTAGTGTGGATATGCACCTTAATATCGACAGGAGAAGAAATAGACAATAGAAAATTTGGTGCGTTCTGCTTGAATCATTTGTAAAACAAAGTGCTTTTCTGATCAAGTGTGAAATAATATATGGCAGTGGAAGGTCTGTGAGTTAATGTGCTAATTTAGAAGGTTGAGCAATAGATGTGTTAATACTTTTTCCTTAACACCTGCAGTTACCTTTGCTTTTTCCACATTAAGGGACTGGAACAAGGAGGGGCTCGCATCAGCTTAGTGCCTGCGAGACAGTCAAGACCTGGCATATGACCAGGACTCCCATTATTTCTGGGCTAACATATGTAAATTCTGTTGCAGACTTCTCCCTGATGAGTTTTACAGCCACTGTTAGTGGTCTTAGAAGCTCAGAGGGGCAGTGCTGCTCAGCAGCGTAACAGCGCTGGTTGTACCACAGCATCAACTTGGTAAGGAACTGCTTGCCGAGGGCACTGTGTGCTTTGTTTTACTGCAAAAACAGCATGTATACTTCCAAGGAGCTGGAGTTGAGGTGTTTGGTTTTGGTTGTTGTTGTTTTTCACTTTTTAAACAAAAAAATGGGGTAGGATGAGAAACCTTAATTTCAAATCCTTACGTGAACTGTGGCTACATAGAGTATATTGTGCTACGTTTATAAAGTGTGCAGTCCTGCAATGCAGGAGAAGATATGTAGAGAGCCAATGTTTTCATCTGTGCTGTTACAATCTAGCCAGCATTGTTGAACTCTGAAGACAGGCAAGCAGAAGAACAGAGCCAGGCTTGGTTATCAGAGCTGGGCATTGGAAAAGCACTGCGTACCTTCCATGTCATGTTTCTTTACTGTTACTCCAAAGTTGTAAAATAACTGCAATTTAATCACCACAGTTTAGGTGTCTGCCTTTTCAAAGTTACTATTAAAATGGAGTGGTAGAATGAACTGATGTGACCATTGTAGATGCAAGCAAGTGATTGCAGTCTTTCTGCTCAATATTTTTGAGCTTCGTGTTGAAGAGAGTAGATTTTGCATATTCAGTAGCACGTTTGCAAGTGTAAGAAAACTTGAGATTGGAGAAGGCATAATTATTTATAGGTTTTGTCTGCTGTTTGGACTATGAGGAAACAGCTTGAATTGGACTATATGTCATGGTTTTTCTGCCAACACAAATATTTTGGAATATTTAACTTTTTTGAGATTGATATGGTTTAAAGTGGCTTAGGTATTAAACTAAATGTAGGCATGTGCAATAAGTTCTTTTTAAATAATGCTAATTTTTTTTCTCAAGCAAGGAATCATCAGCATATTGCCTATTATGACCCTATTTTTATTTATTAAAAAACACAAGGGACACACACAAATATGCTCAGTAAATAGTATTAATCTTGTTCTAAGATTTTACTCTTGAAGACCACTGGTATATATTATATTACTAGGATTTACTATCATCTTGCACTGCGTCAGTTGAATCTTTGGTAATTTGAGAGAGTAATAAGCTTCCCTTTGTCTGAACAAGGAAGCAAAAAATTCTAGTCACTTGTCCTGGTTTTGGTTGGGATAGATTTACCACTACAGCACCACTTCATATGTGTAACCGTGAGGATAAAGTGTCAAATTATAGACATAAATTGCAGATAATGCTGGAGTAGAAGTAGTTTCCTGTGACTTACGCCTGCCTGTGATTACTGTGAAACCACAGTCAAGCGCAATTAATGAGTAACTTTAGAGTAATTCTTTACCAGGATATGAGGCTGAATGTTCCCATTTTGCCCTGCATTTCCTTGGAACCTGGCATAGAAAACAGCTTTCCCTCTTAGGAGCAGTCTTTCCTCCTTGGGGATGGACAGTACAGCTAAGTAATTCAAGTATTTCCGTGGACAGGAGTAGTGAAGGCAAGTAGGAGTGACTGCCTAGGACACCAGACAGGATGTGGACAAACAGCCATAGGCCAGCACCCATTTTGTCCACTCTGAAGCTGGGCTAAAGATTGCTTGCAGATGGGGCTGCCTATGCTCCTTACTGCACCCACTCCTTTCACTTCTCCATTAATAACAGGAAAGAGGCTCTCATCCCTGTTCCCATCCCTTTCTTTTTCCAAGCAGCAGTAGTTCAATCTCATTCATAGTTTGTAACGTGAGAAGCTTTGAGCTTGCTCTGTCTTGGAATATGGACCCACAAGGCATCTGGGGTCTTTCTGTATTGTCAGTAGCAGCTCTCTTTACCAGCGCATGTGCTTTCTCTATGCAGAATAGGGACCTCATTGATAAGGGAGAGATTCCATTTGTTTAACTCTTATTCCTCTAGACAGTAAACTGGTGACTGGATGCATGTTTAAAAAATTGCTGTCATAATGGTATTTTATTTTCTGCCAACTTCTAAGTCCAGTACTGATAAATGCTCCATAGTACTCTGCAGATTACTATGGTCAGCTGTCCCCATTTTTTTTCTCTGTGCTGTGACAATAGTGGTTTCTTGAGTTACTTGTAGTTCCTGAATGTCTTCCGGAGTGTGGTTGGTTTGTCCTGATCAGGAGGACCTATTGGAAAAAGCAGCAGAGCAGCAAGAATTTGAGACCAAGTCAGCCTATTTTCTGTCAGCACAGACAAAAGGTGAATGAAAACTGAATTTAGCTCCTGGCACTCCCTTACTTCCATGTCACACTGTCCAAGAGACTCTGAATGCTTGAGTTCAAACATAGCTTTTTGGACAGTTGCAAATCACTCAAATTCTATTAAAGTAGGAATTGATTTCATTTTTTCATTCTTTCCATATTTAACTCAACAATGAAGATAATTTTTTTTTCTGAAATACTTTTAGCCTGGAAGTCACTGAAATCATTCTCTTTGTATGGTATTAGAATTTCTCTTCCACGTCCACATGTAGCTACGTTGTACAAGCAGGATTTACTATAGGAGATTCAGAACTGATATTTGTACTCAGAAGATGGACTGGCTATTTATAAGTGTGAGCAGGGATCACTTTCACCCTGTCAGTACCAGTACAAATATTTTCTTCGAACTTTCATCTTTGCTTACCTTGGAGAACTCTCAGTCTCATTGATTTTAACTTTGCTTGAGTTCAAATTGTGTTCTTCTGATTCCTCAGTAATTTGCAGTATATCCCTGTTAATAGTGCTAGCATTCAGGATCGTTTTCTTCTTTCTGATCCAAAATGGTACTATTGACTTCTCCATTGAAAAGAATAAGTCTGTCTGGGAACTCTCTCACAGACAGAAATTGATATGCTGCTGCCTGTACTGTCCTTTTCTTTGCTGCTCAGATATGTTCTTTTTCATGAAATGCAGCCACAAAAGTCATTCTTATTTTGTGGCAAAACTGGTAAGCTTGTCCCCAATAATAAAAGGATTTAAGAGGATTTCTTTTTCTCTTTCTCCTGCTCTGATTATAGCTATAAGCTTCGAATTTTTTTTCCTCATACTTCTTGGCTCCTAATAGAATGATGCAATGTGACCAATTTGTTCTTTTATGTTACGCAACAACAAGTGAAAACTACTTTTGGAGCAGATAGTGGCTTTCCCAGCAACCTAGTTAAAATTGGAACGAGAATTTTCACTCAGAGACAGAACCTGGTAGCCTAGACAGAAGGAAGGCAGTATATTTGATGGAAGATATGAAGGAACTGTAGTGTTTTAGCAGACAAGATTGAGAATTTAATCTTTCTTCAAAGGAAGTTGATGAGAGTTGCATCTTTTCTCTTTGGTGATGGTTGTGGAAGATGCTCTTACTATAAATGAAATTTTGGCACTAGAGGAATGTGTCCCAAGGTATTCCTTGTCATTGATTGGAGAGTTTGAGTGCACAGACATGATAGCTATACCATTAGGGTGTGTTCTTGACTAAGAGAAGCTAAATAGATCTTTGTGTTAACATTGCATCTTCCTGTAATTTAACTTTGGATGCACTCAACAGAATGTCTTCATGTTAACAGAATTGTGTTACTGCTGTTGAATTACAAAGAGGCATTTTTAAAAGCAGGTGTCCGTGTAATGTGTGCACCTGTAATTATTTACTGTAGATGGTTATGTGGCATTTAACACCTCATAAACTGACCTGCTAAAGTAGTAAATGTCATTATGCCCATTTCACAGATAAGGAATCTGGATTTGGATATATAATGATATATGACAGCGCAGCTTCAGAGTTAAGTGGCTGATCAGTCACACGGCAGGTTTATGAAGAAGGTGGAAAAGGCTAAACTCAAAGATAGTGCTTCCTTCCAAAACAGTATATTTGTAAACAGAGGTTCTTAACAGATTGAACAGATTGTGATTAAGGTAGAATGTTCTTGTTATGTTGTTTTGTTGTTTATTTATTTATATTTTAGAATGACCAAAAAATACACTGGTTACCAAATGGCAAGTAAAAATGTTATTAAAAATCTTCTATTCCCTGGATCTTTGATACTGCAATAATAAGGACAATATAGACACAGAGATACCATCCTGTATTTAGAGAGCGTTCCTAAAACTTGTGATTAACTGTGGCTTCTGTGTTTTTTGTGGAACATAGCTCCTTGTTTTGTGTGTTGGAATTTAAGGGTTTTTGAATAATTTTCATGATTTTGTGCCTGTTGAGGAACAACTGGAAAATGTGAGCAGGGAGTGTTGATAAAACAAGGGAAATGTAGTAGTCAGTTTTAAAAATAAACCGTGTAATTAGCTTTATGGCCTATATATCTGAATGCCTCAAGTTGGCCAAAGTCTTGAATCTCACTTGGAAGATTTCTTGGAAGAATTTAAAGTAAGTGTTGTGTATACCAAGTTACAGTCGTCACACTGCATTCAGCAGGTATGTGCCTGACAAATGGTACAGAAGACAAACAGAGCATTCCTGCCTTTTCCCATGTCCTATGTGACTTACAGCTTTATATACCAACCAAGCAAAATCTTGCAGCACATTCACTGATGTGTAGACAGTCACAGCAAATCACACCATGGATGTCATTGAAGAGCCTGGACAAAAGCCCTTGATCAGCTATACTGCTTGTTCTACAGTAATTGCAATGTCTGAGTGTTTTTCAGGGATATACACAAGCAGAGCACGATACTGTAATCCATAGATAACACATTGCCATCGTATGAACGCTTAAGCCCTGCATTTAAAAAGTAAGTGATTTATAGTGTGTGGGATTTTTAACTCTTAAAAATATCATAATCATATTGTGGATTCATTGAAGTCAAGGATCAAAACCCCAATAACGGAATAGGAAATGCATACGTATCAGTTATGAAAATGCATGTGGGCAAATAAATGATATACGTTCAATAGCTGCTTTAAAAGTCATGTGAAAGGAATAGCATCTCTGTTGTAGGCATACCTGGCTGCCCATGAGACTTCTGAAAATTAGAATGAAGAAACAATACAAAATACATTGTTAGAACAGGAGGCAATGAAGGAAAAGTGTTTGCTGTTTCTTCCTCATAATACTAGTAGATAAGGAAGATTGTATATGTGATGAAGGATGGACAAGCATGAGTTTGTTTTGTTGTTTGGTTTTGTTTTTGTGATTGTGGTGGACTTTTTTGGTGTGGTTTTTCTCTTTTTTTTTTTTTTGAGGAGGGAGGTTATTAAAAAGAGTAAGAGTACAAAAAGTCATGTATTGGCAGTGAGTCAAAGTAGATTGCAAAGAACAGTGCACACAGAAGAAAAACAGCAAAAAAGATGCTGCTTGCTTTTTTATTATTTTTATTTCTTTTCCCACTAAAAAGTTTGAGAGAGAAGAAATGATCCTTTATATCAGAAGAAAAGAAGTAAAGACATTTGCAGTTTCTGGGTCAGCAGAGAAGTGTCTCCTTGACCTTCCAGGCGGAGGAACTGCATCCTAGAGGGAGAAACTTTGTATTGTGCAGACCAATGACTTGTGGACTGCGGGAATCCCACAGACTATGAGATTAAGTGGAAACCCTCTAAGAAAATTGTCTGATTTTTCCATTTGCAGATAACCCATTTGTAGCTGCTGATTTTAAAAATTTGGAAGTTCACCAGTTATTTGGCTTCTTGATTAACTGCAGCAGGAAGAATTAAGTTGGAAATAGCTCACAGCCTCATTCTTCTGAACTGCTTGCTTCCATAACTTGTGTTGGTTGAGTAAGTTGATTAGGATAGCAGCCTCCTCTTTTAAGTGTGCAGTAATCCTCACTGTAGATATGTAGCACAGGAAGGATGTGATTTATCCTACAGTCACAATTCTGCATTTCAAGGAAGTTTTGACCTTCTGTTCTTCTATTTTCAGTTTCAATTGGTCAGCAGATTAAAAGGCTAAATTTGAGCCATGGGAAAGTTGAAAAAACAAGATATCCTTGAGTTCAAACTAAGCATGAAGATACTGAAATGCCTACTGAAATTAAAAGAATGTATACTGACCAAGCTAAAGATCTACTAGTATAGCCATTTCTTGGAAACTTTGTCTTTGTAGCTTTTTTTGCCTGCTCAGATCCTTACACTGCAGTGGTAGATTTAAGTGAAATAATTATAACACCTGCTGGGGATGGGAAACTAGTTCTAAAAGACTGTTTCTTTCTACCTTTAAGATGGGCACTACTTTTACTAGATCAGAAAGGCATACCTTTTTATAGGAATGCTTGTGAAAACGTGACACAAAAAGACTTAAAACTAAACAAGACTTTTATGTAAAGCAGAAAAGGCCCCCTAAAAATCAACAAGGAAATTATTATTTTTTGTACTCACAACACAGACTGAACAGAATGTGATTCTATGCATGGTGCAGAGATGATTAGTACTGCTCATTGTGCTGAGCATCAGCCGTTTTGCATTATGATACAGTTTGTGCACTTGTTTGCCTTCTTGTCAGGGTTCTGACTGAAGGTCATCTTTGCTTAGCTTTTGAAAACAATCTGTTCCAACTAAGTGAACCTTTTCATCCAAATTCAATGTCAGAACAGAGTATTTTGAAAACAGCAAGGCTTTGTACTACTACATCGAAAGGAAAATACATGCCAGGCTTTCTTTTGCTGTTTTGGGGACCAAACTATTTCAATACAAGTGTTCTTGAACTAGACTACATAGTGTATGTCCAGCTTCTTGGCTGATTGGCCATTGGGGTACTTTTCCCCTTTTAATTGTCACAGTACATTTAGCAGAGACGGTCTTTCCCTACTACAGATTCAGAATGAGAGCTATGAGGCAATAGCAAGGAGCACTTTACTATATTTACATCTTAGGCACTCACATCCAGTGGGCAGATATATTAAGTTCAAGAAAGTAGAAATCTTCATATAAAATAGGTTTTTTTAACCTGCTTTTTTTTTTTTTTTCTCAGAATACGAGTATTTACAACTACTTGTTGCTGTTAATGAAGATTTTCTAGCCCAGATTTTTGTCCAGATACTTTAGAGTTCTCAACAATATAGATTTAGCATTGCAAGGATAATTGGGGCATGATTGTCCTAGCTTTTATGTCTTCTCATTTGGGAACCTAGGGACCAGAATATACAAGCACAGCTATGCTGAATCCCAGCTGCGAAGAAAATGCATGTTATATATCTATGCCTCGCAGACTTGTACAATAAGATACACATAGAGTACAACATCTTGAAGCATCAGAGTTATTGTAGGATAAGTAATTGCTTCATCTTCAGCTGCATCCAGATGCACAGCCCACAGTCTTGGCCAGTAGTTTGCTCTTTCACCAGAGCCTGGTAAGAAGAATTAAATTTTTGCAGTACAAATGTTGCCATAACTAGCCACGTTTTTCTCACTTGAAAAAAGATTAATCTGTTCTGCATGTGGCTGCAGCCTGAGATCATTAAGAAACAGAAACTAATACAGAATGTCACAACTCACTTATGCCTTTCCACAAAGATCTTATTACACTAGTGCTCAGAGTTCTGCTCTGTTTGCCAGTAACTTTTTGAGTAAAGTTGTTGGTTTTAACTTTCCTGCACCAAACAGTTTGCATGGGAACAGTTAGGTCATAGCCTGAACCAGTGATTGAACACCTGGTGAAGGGGCGTACCCAGCTTGTGGAGCACAGGTGTGTGTGTGAACAATTCATCTGTGTGACCCAGGATTTACCCCTCCTAAACTCATTTAAGGGCTGGCACCTGCAAGGGAAGGATCTCAACGTGGAGGCTGCCTCGCTTGGAGAGTGTTTGGTGAGCCTTGGTCCTTAGAAAGTGGTAAGAGATTCCTCCTTTATAACTGGATTGTAATGGCTGTGTTTCTTGAGTGATCTAGAACTGGTTTAAAGCAGCTATATCTGCTGCCTCCTGTCCTTACACTATTGCTGTTAGGATTAGTGGACATTGTAGCTCAGAGGTACTGTCTGTGAAAGGACAATGGTTGTAGTTTAACCCCTTTCTTTGGGAAAGGAGCGGGGAAAAATCTTCAGGAAAGTGGTCTGTCCATAAATATTCTGACTAGTCTGTTTGTTCCTTATGGCCTTCTACAGGGCACAGCAACAGTCTGCTTTCAACCATCCTGACATTGTGGTTTTTACCTGCATGTAATGGATGACGAGAGTGAATTTATCTATACCATTTGATAGAGTCATCTTTCCCTAGGATGTGCACTGTTGCTCTGCCTTGTGACATGTTATTTCCCTATCTGGGGGAGTCCAAATATATTGTGTTTAGTCAGATTTTTTTTTCTCCATGTTAAAAATTCTGGCAAACTCTAACAAACACACAGCCTTGTTCTTAAAAAAAAAAAAAAGTGTAGGTTTTACAAAACAGAAAAACAGTATAGCAGTGCAAGGGAATTATGAATATTGCTCTGAAACACTCTTTAAAAAAAGTTTTTCTAGTTTCCTGAAACTTGAAACAACTATCAGAGGGCACAGGTAGAGGATATTGGCTCTTCTCAAAGACAAAAGAAATTTTGTGGTCTGGCATCTGAAGAGCAGGCAAATAACTTCTTCCTCTGTGAAGCTAACATTATAATATCCCTACTACTCAGCTGTAATTTAGCAATTTCCTTAAAAACATTATCCTCTTACAAAATACACTCCCTTGCACTTTTGGTGAGTCTATTTCTAGTTGTCTATTTCTAGGAACACAGGTGGAAAGAAGGTAGAAATATTTCTCCTCAGATCTCCTTAGCACTGCAGGTTCTTTCAAAACACCATATGGTTAACAGATAAATGGGGTAGGATTCAAGGTGTGGCCCTGATTACTTAATTATATTTTTTGATAGTCGTGTTAGATTTGGATTCATCAGTATCAGTTTTTTTTATTTTTATCCTCGTGACCTTAGATAATCTGTATGTGCTCTGTCCTCATCACACTTATGTTTCTGTAGTTTAATTTGGTGTGTGTATAACAAAGCATAAGATGTATGCTAATGCTAACTGTGCAAAGAAATAGTTTATCCTGGTAAATGCATTTGTTTATTTGAAACCTGTTTTAAGTGATATTTATTTTTCATAATAGGGTCAATGCATCTTGTCCTCCTGTTGAAGAATTAGGTAGTGTTTAATTGCCGTTCACTTGATATATTGTTTTGACATAAAGTAGATTTAATATTAATTGAATTATAAAATTTGTGTTTATCATACTGAACGCTTATGATCTGAGGTATGTATCCTTTTTCTACATAAATAAAGGTGACCCAAAATGTTGGGTCACCTTTGATAAGCGCTATTATCAATTATATCCTTAATTATTATTATCTGTCAATACATGCATTATGAATAAGTTAGGGTTGAAAGGTTATGTTTCTGAATCATTAAATTGAAGTTGCATGTATACAGAAGTGTTTGTAAAATTGGTCTGTGATTGTTGTATATTTCTTCCAAAACCATCTGAACAGGTTAAGGAGCGAAGTAGTGGTTAGTTTAATAATAAAAAATGGAGTTATCTTAAAAATCCTTTGAGAATAAATATTCCAAAATACACATTATAGAATATGAATAGAAAGGAGACATCATTTGTACATCTGAAGATTTGTCTTCACAATTATGAATCTGAGGGAGACATAAAGAATAGATTCAGATCAAAAGTACCAGGCAGAAGTACAGGTTTTCTTTTTCCTTCCATAATTTCAAAAGTTATGCTACTGGCAATGTTTGTGCATGTTGTCTGAATATTTATGCTAGTAAGGAAGAGACAGGCAAGATCAAAAGCTAAAGGGTAAAGTCCACCTAAGCTCTGTTAAGACCACCTGTCTGAGAGCCAAGGTTCATTGAGGACTGAAAGATAAGCAATTTCAGCTTTCCATCTTTACCTGAGGAAATTCCTCAGGAAGTTCAGATAATCCTTCTGTTTAGAATTGTCCCTTTTAAAATGTAAATTGAATTCTTACTGAAACTTGCTCATCATGAAGTAGAAATGGGTCTTTTTTTACCACTTTATGCTGTTTTAATGAGATAAATTTTTACTTTCTGGTGAGGTGAAATATGTTTGTTTGAATTTTATCCTGTGACAAAGAGTCTTTGTGCTGATGACTTGCTGCAGAACTGTCCAAATACTATCATTTTTCAGTCATGCCTACCTTTGATAGGAGCTGGTATTCAGACAAAATCATTGTCCGTGTTGTATGTCAGTGAATTAGCTTGTAAACTCTGGATGTGTTGCGAGTTTGACCAGTCCTTTATACTGAGCAAATATCTGTGGTTATAGGCTGGAAGAATACCACAAATAACCCATGAAATGCATCTGACTCACAGCTCCTTTACAGCTGTTGAGAAGTGTTTGTTTGGAAGCCATGGTATGGTGCTGTCAATCCAGACAATTCATACATCTGAAGTATACTGGTGTTATTAAATGGTTCACTAAAATTCTTGACACTGTAAGGGAAGGCAGCACTGAAACTATTAAATGGTTTGTCAGTTTACATAAGTGGAATTGTGGAATTGTAGTCCACAATTACTATTATCTGTCAAGGTCATCTTTACAAATATGGAGACTTTGGTGTTAATATGCATGTTAAGTTATATATAAATTGAAATGCATGAGTAATAGGTGATTCTTGGTATTTATGATACAAATAATGCAATTAAAAAAAAAAAAAAACAACAGCAAACATAACCGTGTGGTTCTTACTAAGAGTTATGTATCAGAAGGAAAATAAAGTTTTTGTAACCGGAAGATGTTAGAAAGTATCTACAGATAAGTGTTTTAAAATAGCCAAGTGGATTCCTATAAGTACACTCAAATTAAAATATTCAATTATTGCTGAAATATATCATTTCCCCTGCCAGATGGCATTAGCAGAACCCAACTACTATGAAGATGATTTGTTTAAAGCATCTGAAGTGACTGCATTGCAGATACCTGATTATTTCTGAGAGCATGTCAGCATTCTGTATAATTCTAGTGACTGACCATATGAAACCAAAATACTCGTTGTCTGAGGAAAATGCAATACAATTACATTAAAGATATTGATGAGCAAATAGAGATCACATACAATGGCCCTGCTAACTTTGTTTCTCTCTAACCTGAACCTTTTTTCACTTCTTTAGTAGACTATACTAGATACAGTTGTTTTTTTTCCTTCTTCTTTTTTTTTTTTTTTTTTTAAACCTACTCTAGGGAACCTGTTTTAACAGGGAAACTGGACTAGGTGGTTTCCAGAGGTTCTTTCCAACCCTTGTGATTCTGTAAAGATAGTGTTTGTAAGAGTTAAATCTATTTTAAAAAATATACGAGAACTTTATCTTTTACAGTTTGACTGTGTCTACTTCAAACGTTCCTTTGCAGTAGTCCCTTATGCAAGCACATGCTTCTCTAACTTTGCTGTCTTGCGCCAGTGCCCTTAGAACACAGACCTCTAAAGCAGATCTTTGTAGCTTGTTGATTAGTCATCAGTAAAGTTCTTACCATGTGAGAAATTACTCCAAACAAAAAATATAAATAATAATGTGAGAATACGTATCATAATTTTTTAAATTGTACTGAGTGCAAATCTCTAAGACTAGAGGTTTCTGAAGAAGTTAGTGTCCTATCCTGTATTTTAGGTTGATATTTTTCACGGGCTGTACATACTAAAATTAAAGCCTAAAAAAGTAACAGCTTCATGAAAGATTGTTTAGGTGATAGCAGAGGGAAGTTATACTTTTCTTTTGGCATTTACAGTAGCTGAATGAGACTTCTCTACACAATTCAAATTTTCACTCAAAGGAAAAAAAACAAAACACTAAGGTAAAGAAGAACATACTTATGGTCTTCTACATTTTTCAGGCCATGTAATTTTTGGCAAACATAGCCACAAGCAGAAGAGACTAACATCAGTTGCAGAACTACATTATAAGTTTTTAACTAGGGTAAGCTTTGTGTGTGTGATATATGTTGAAATTGTATTATTTGATTACACCAGTACAGGAGATCCTGGATACCCGAGTGTATTGTTGGAAATCTGAATTTATTTGTATTTGTGATATACTACATCAGTTGAAGTACTGTGCTGCATTGGAAAGAGCTTTTTAAGAATTCAACTGTCTTTTTTTGTCCAATTTTATGATGTGCTATCAGTGCTGCATGAACTACTTGGAGCTAAATGACATCTCCATGTTAGAAAGGCAACCCATTTTTCTTCTGTTTTGCTTATGTACCTGTGAACAACTCTAGTTCTGAATTTTCTTTTTGTTTTCCCATGAACATTGGTGTAATGAGTACTTTGAAAAGACCAGACTGTATGACTGAATTGTCAGATAGCTCTAATATTTCAGTAGCTCATCATTTTTTTTTTTTGTACTTTTTTTTCCACAGATGTTTTGGACTGGTCTTTCCTTATCATTGCTATATTTTGCTTAACAAACTACTTGAGGAGAGGCAAAAATACTCTATTTCCTCTTTTTTTTTTTTTTTTTTTTTTTTTTTTTTTTTTACTCCTCACTATTAAAAACAAACAAAACCTTACCTCAATACTTTCCAATGCATGTGCTGCATTGTCAAAAGCATAATTTGCAGGACTCCTTTCACTTCATGAACTGATTTTAGAAGAGGACCTGGTAATTCAGAAATAAGACTTACAAGGAGATGCATTATGTTCTTAGATTCAGCCATACTCAAGCTAGTCTAGTCTTGGTAACTGCACCTTATGATTACCTCATCTATCTCATGACATTTTATGTCAGATCTGAAAGTACAGCTACTGTAAGTTTTTTTTTGTTTTTTTTTTTGCTTGCTAGCATTAACCTTAGAACCAAAGATGACAGACTGCATAACCTCTTACGTACTTTGGAGCCCTCGTTACACCAGTTTTCTGTCTATGCACAAGTAGTTCATTTTCCTTAGCAGCACCAGACACAGCTTTAATATTCCTGAGTGATTACGGCTAGTGAGATAAGACACAAAAGACTCTTCTAAAGTGACATTGTCAAGTGCATTTTAGTACTTTAAAAATATGTTCATAGAAGGACGTGTACATAAAAGAATGAAAAGACAAAGTCAGAAGCAATCAATTATAAAGATTACGAAAAATCTTGAGCACATGCTGTATTTCAAGTAAGCTATCATGCTTTTGAAAACTTAATTCAGTCAGCAATAATGGACTATGATGTGTGGAATATACAAAAAATTACGTTTTATAGGTAAATAATGAGATTTCTTTTGACAGTTCCAGTAAAGAAAGATAGTGGTTAAAATTTTGTGTGAAGATGCCTAAAAATATTTCACTTCAATTGGGAAATGGGAAAGACACAGATGTTTGAAAAATAATATATTAAAAAAGATTATGCCTTTTCTATAATCCTATTAAACCACTGTCAGAACAGTCTGCACGTTTACATATCCTTAACATGAAAAGTGCCTTGAAATTCATTTAACTCATGATCTATCTTGGTACTCCAACCCCCCCACAAATTTTTGTATTACATTTTAGGAATTTGTTCTACTCATTAGAAGAGATTTCTCCTAACTGGAGTTGTGAATGTGTCTGGTATGCATTATAGTTTTAAAACAGTTCTGTGAACATTGGATGTTAGGCAGTGTTTTCAGATTGTTTGCAGCAAGTAGATTATTGATTATTGTGCATTCTAAATCTGCTTTTGAAGTGCTTGATAGGTCAACCAAGAACACAGTTGTGTTTTCCCTCTCTAGTGGTGTAAGTGCCGTACTTCAGAAAATTGGTTGGTTATGCTTGTGTACCTGTTAATTCCTAAAGGTACTATTGATTTTTATATAACTTTCTGGAAATATTAAAGAAAGTGTATATAAAAGTGCTTGAAATATATAATAACATGGAATATTCAAGCATATCTATGAATAATTTTTTCTGTTCCAAAATTGTGTGAAGCCAGTAGGAAGACTCAAGTGGACATTTGGACAAGGGCCTATCTGTCCAACTACATTATGTCAACTATCATAAAAGCTTAATCTACAGACAGAAATTCAATAATATTTTTATATCTGTTCAATACTGCTATTGATTCTTTTCTCTTTTTTTCAACACATTATTCTACTTCACTTGGGTACTGCCGAGGAGAGGGTCTGATTATTTGATTTGACAAGCAGAGACTTAAAGTCTCCGGTGGACTTCTTGATTTACTGTCAGTACACTTTGCTACTGGCATGGTAGAAATCTTGTTTTAGTGATCTTCCTGCTAATTTTTAAATTATTTAAATTGACTGAAGCAACGTCCAGTTATAAAACACACATCAATATGAAACAAATATGGAACAGAGAAGACGGTAACGTAGCTGCTTTGGACAAAGATAATTTGAGTTCATTATACTGCTTATAATAATGAATTTGTTTATGCATATATGAACATCTCCTGTATATGTCTAAAAAGGACACTGAATTACTATTTTGACATAAGTCCTCGTGTATAAAGTACATGGCTTTTCAAAAGAATTAAAAAAAAGTTGTCAGCCGATCTGTGCACTTGGCTGGGTTTAATCTGAGAGCTAGCTCTTGACTTTAAAAACAAACAAAAATTGTTGTCCCTTCAAATCTGAGTTTCTTGTTCTTTATTTCAAGTGTTGGTCTGGATTACTGTTTGTTGTTTTTTTTTTTTTCTTTGGCTATATGGAAAGTAGATTGTGAAAAGGTCACTGGTGAATTTAGTTATTATTATTTATTGGATTATCATCTTTATGTAATTCATTTTCATGGTGATCTCTCACAAGTGGTCTGGCATTGTCTTTGATTTGTGCTTGGTGCAGAATAGAGGCAGTTTGATCACAGAATCATGGAACATCTGAGGTTGGAAGTGACCTCTAGAGGTCCCTGATCAAACAGGGACACACCCAGAGCAGATTGCTCAGGCCCACGTATAGGTGGCTTTAAAAGATATTTAAAGAGAAGGCTTTCTGGGCAACCTGTGCCAATGGTCTGCGATTTACACAGCACAGTGTTTCCTGATGGTCAGAGGGAAACTCCTCTGTTCTGGTTTGTGCTTACTGTTGCTTGTCCTGGCATTAAGCACCACTGGGTAAGGCCTGGGTCCATCTTTTTTATATCTTCCTTGCAGGTAATTGCAGACATTGATCAGGTCTCCCTGAATCTCTTCATCTCCAGGCTTGAACATTCTCAGATCCTCACAGGAGAGATGCTCCAGTTCTTCAGTGATCTTTGTAGCCTAGCTCTCTGTTGGACTCTTTCAAGTGTAACTATATATCTCTTGCACTGTGGAACCCAGTACAGATGTGACCTCACCAATGCTGAGTAGAGCGGAAGGATCACCTCTCCTTTAGCCTGTACTTGATGTATCTTATTCCCAAGGATCAAACATAGAAACATGTCTTTACAATTGAAGCTAAGCAGAACATCTGTAAGGAGCCTAGTAATCAAATACTGGAATATGTGAAATCAAATACTGGAATACTTGCAAGTCACTTAACACTGCCATAAAATCCCTGCACTGAATATTAAAAGGAAATTTAAAATATTTTAAAAGGTGACTAATGTAGCACAGCAGAGTTACGTAGTAGTGCCAGCTGCAGTGGGAGTCTGTCAAGAGCTATGAGAACTGTTATAATCTACTAATATTTGATATTTCATCACATCAGATTATACAAATTCTTGCAGCTTTATTTTGGTACAGCAAAATACTGTAAATTTGCTTCCACAAGCTGGCTTGTCATTTGGATAATCTCAAGAACAGTAAAACATTTTCATCAGCTGTTCATCTGATTGTTACTCTTATGTTGCTCTTATTTTAGCTGATTTAATAGGGGAGTTAGTAACATCAAATATAAACACTCACCGTCTCATTCCTGCAGTGACAGAACATTATAGCAAACAAAGCAGTTCTGCTACAAAACAATGAGAAGTCGGACTTAATCAGCCTCTTCTACGTGCTATTATGGTGAAGGAAGAAAAAGTTTGAGAGGGCTTTTCTGCTTAGTATGCAAAGTTGTAGTAATAATCAATAATAACTGATGAAAATTTGTGTTGAAAAGATGGTACAAGTTCAATGTTACAGAGATGAAAGTGCCTAGATGTCCTTCATCAAAATTGGATCTATTCTTTAAATGCTCTGCCTCAAACAGGAAGTCCCACATCCTTAGTTATGCATTTGAAATTTTTTAATTTAAGTTCCATATAAAATAGGGTTTGCTGCCTCATCTGGCAGCCATGTTTGTATTAACACATAAGGCAGTCAATGACATTTTTCTAACCTTTAGTCTGTAAGATTTAGTTATTTTCCGTTCATTATTTAATTCTTTAAATAATGTAAGTATTTTAGAAATTAAATACATTATTTATAATGTATTACATTTTCTGGTGTTCCATCACTTTCATCCAGCAACTTTTTAGTGCTGAGACTCACTATCTTCAATTTTATGGTTAATTCAAGCTACGTGAAATTTGAAAACTGTAATGACACTCAAGTAAAATTATTCTCCTGTCTTGTCTCTAAGGAGCAAAATTCTAGCCTTGTTTGCTACAGCATACACTGTATGGGACTCTTTCAATGCACCTATCCACCATACTCTGTAAAGTTCATGTTTATCTTAATTATGAAATATGCATCATAAAAAGTAATTATGCTCAATCCTTTTTAATGTATCTGCATTTTTGTGTTGTTTTACTGACAAAGTTGTATATTTTTCAAGTAAAAGGAATATCTGTTTACAATCCCTTGAATGCTATACTGTAGTTGACTCACTAAGAGCACTATATAAGTGGGAGACAACACTGATAACATTCATTCAAAATTTCTAAAAACTTATTTTCTTAAAATGTATTTTTTTGCCACCTCATGACTCTCATTACTTGTAACAGTCTGGGTAGGTTTTAAATGTACCATATATGAAAAAAGAAATTGCTGGCCAGCTGAGACCATGTACACTGAATTTCAGCCTGGAGTGAATTTGACAGCTGAGTTATTGCAGGCAGTGCCATAATAACAACATTACCACCCTGACTGGATACATACATGGAATATTCTTTACACAGGATCTTATTTGCAATTCAGAAAACTCAGCTTGAACTTTAAGCACCACTGAAATGAATTATAGCTTCACAGTGATGTGCTGGAGCAGGTTTTCAGTGATTCAGGAAACCTCTTGCTTAGTTCTGCTTTAAAACTTCTGGGGAAGTCACCCTTCACTTATATTATAGAAATCATCCTTGCCTGTGATTACCTCAAGAGTTGCTTTTTACCTTCAGAATGTAGCTCGCAACTGAGGAGCAAATGCACTTCCTGGGTTTCTTCTCCAGGAAGTTATGAGTCAAACTGCCTTCTAAGAAGTCCTCTCTTCCTCACTCTCACACATTTACTTGCACACTGGCAACACACTTCAGATCATGCACATTGGAAAGTGCACTTTATTATTGTAAATATAAACAAATCTACATTTTCAGAAAATTGCCTGAATTTGGTAGTCATTCTCTTAGTACTGCCATCTTGTCCTTCCTCTTCATCTACCATTGACTGGGAAAGTGTATTTCTGTAAAACTTGTCTTTTTTTAGTCATTCCCTTCATAGATTAGGGAATTCTACCACAGGATAATTGCGTTATTGAACTGATGCAAAGAGCCTCTTGTATCATCTTTAATTATGGCCAGACTGCGAGAGCTCTGCATTCACTTAATGCAAGCATATAATATGTTTCATTCTATGTGGATATGTAGAGTGCCTTTATCTTGTTGAAATGTTGCCAGGAAAAGGAACCATGTGGTATTCACCCTCATCAACTGCTTAGCAATATTTTTGTTTTTATTTTAAGATCAGTGCGTATTATAGCAGTACTTTGAAAAACACTTTGTTTCCTTCCATTTATTACTTTATTTTACCTTTATCTATTTAGAGGATTTCATTCAAAAAAGTAAGGTTTCCTTTCTTGTCAGTTTTGAAGCAGGATAGGTATGTATGAAAGTCATCCTCTTTGAGCTGTCTCTGTACATTTTTATAAAAAAATTCATTAACTTGGAATTTCATGATGAAACTTGGAATAGACATCTTGTTGATAGAGTAAATGTTGCTCTTGATCTCGTAGCTTTGTTATTCTTGCTGCATGTGTTACTTGGGTTGCTCTTTAGCTGTATGTCAATGCAAGCTGCTTGTCAATAGAAGCAATATCACTCCTTCCAGAGAGTTGGTGACATTATAATGTACATCAGAAAAGCAGAAAAATGCTAGATCTCATTAACACACACACAAATCCAGAAAAACTGTGTGGAAGTGGCCAAAATGTTTAATTTACTGCAACTATATTTTTCATTGTGGAAAATATGAGCAAAGATCCAGGAGCTGCCTCTAGGCAGATCTGACTTGCCAGCTGAGCTTGTACTACTATTGTAAACAGCACATCACAGGAAACCACTAAAAATAGTGCTCACCAAAACAGTTATATCTTTCCCAGATTTTGAGGATAATCACTTGGAAGAACTCGTGCGTTATTAGAAAAGTTTCCAGTGTGTGGTAATTCACTATTAAAAGTCAATTGGACTGTACACTAGGGTTTTGTCTATTCACATATTATTAGGAGTTCTTTGCGTAACTGTTCAGGTTGTAACATAGCCTGAAGTAAGTTACAATTCCTTCCAAGGGAAAGTTTTCTGCAGTTTACTGTTAAATAAGGCACACTGTTTTTGGGAGAGATTAAGACTAAATGAACCCAGAGGAAACCAGAATCTTTAACCATTTTCCAAGTTTTTTAATTCCCCTGTTGTGTAAGAAAGAACCCTCCATGCCTGAGCCCATTTTCTAATATTCTGTGAAATTCTGTACCATGTGACATTACTGAAACTATTGTGCTATACAGCCTTTCTTGTGCCACCTTCTCATTGCTGGGAATGATGGTTATGGCTAAAATTGAAGTTGCCTGATATTTTTTTCATAACTTTCTATTTTCTAATCTAATATACTATTCTCTCTGTAACTCACGGTGATTTTTAAAATAATTTCAATAATTATTTAATTTTAATAATTATTTTAGCAAAAATAATTTTCTGCAAGCAATAACTAAAGGCATATTATTATTAATATAACTTGCAGCCTCTTTTGGATAAACCTGTGCATTTCCATGCTCTGAATAACATATTGTAGAATGGTTTATGATACCAAATATGTACTTTGCTGCTCAAATAAAGGATCTTCCAAAGCTCACTATTGTAAAAAACAAAAAATCCATAGTATGAAAATAGTTGAAGGAGTTGAAACTAAAGTCCTCAAGGATGCAATCTGTGTTTATAAGGCTAATCCTTACCAAGTTTCAAGTGCTTGAAAATGCTGCAAATTGCAGCAGCAGCTGGGTCCTCACTTCCTAGTGGCTGCTGAGGCACTAGGAATAGTCATTTTAGGAAATGCGTAGATGGCTGCAGGTGATGGAGTTTCTCCAGCTTGATGAGTTACCATTCATTTGCTGAATTGCTTCAGTTCATGTGAATGGTTGAATGGTTACAGAAGTGATAATCAGCTAATGAGTTGTAACTTATTATGGTATCACTTAATCGTTTATACATTCAGTAGCTGACTGCCTCCTATGCTCTCCAGTTTCTTCCTGAAGTGAAATCAACGGTCAAGGTTGCATGCAAAGGAGTGGTAAGACATAAGTAGGAATGGGAGGAGCAAATTTTTTACAATACGCTTAGTTTCAGCTTGAGCTTTATGACATTATAGTTTGAAGAAATCATGTATGCTTACACCTATTAGCGTGAGGAATTCTGAACAGCTAGCATGAGGTCCAATGCAACAATTTCTGAAAAGTGTTATGCTTTTCACATTAGTGAAATCCTAATTTTCTTTTTTGTTTTTTTATAGAATCATACAATGGCATGGGTTGGAAGAAATCTTAAAATCATATAGTCCCAAGCCCCTTGGGACTATATTAGTTTTAACTAGACTAGGCTGCACAGGGCCCTATCCAACGTGGCCTTGAGCACCTTCTAGGATGAAACATCCACAACCCTCTATCAACCTGTTTCAGTGCTTAACCACTCTCTGAGTAAAATATTTCCTCCTATCTAATATATCTAATATCTAATCTGAATCTCCTCTCCATCCCCCCTTGCTGAACAAATGTTGAAGAGTTCTTCTGTGCCTTGTTTTGTGAACTATAAAATGACAATATCAGTTCTCATTTCATCAGAAAATGGAGTGAAGATGTAAGGAACTTAGGTTCCAGAGTGAGGAAAAACTAAAGCATTAGTGAGGTCTCACTAGCCTTTAGTCCAAATGTAGAACTGTAGGGATGAAACAAAATGTAGAATACTCACTTTTCAAAGTAAATATCACTTCTGCTATACATGGGGTCCAGAATTATAAGAAAAAAAACAAGTATGTGCTTAGATATTTAAAAGCAAGATTATAATGCAAGTAAAATAGCTGAATCCTGATTATTTTTGGCATCTCTTATATTTAAACACATGACTTTCAGAAACAGTGTTTTGCAAACACTATATATATATATATATATATATATATATGGAAGACCAGTTTGTATTGAAGCATGTACCAATATGATCTCCTTCTGGATTTAGAAGAGCTGTTTCTTATACCACTGTATTTATTTTTTTTAATTTATTGCAAGAAGCATCCTGAGTTAAAGCCTTTCTAAGTGACCTTGATGATACAGGGCACCTTTTAAGCCACAAAGTATAAATTAAAGATGTGCAGGTGCTAGGTCAAAAGATCACAATATAATATAACACTGTCTTTTATGGATGGTGCTTAGAATGTGTTTTATATTACAGGGACTTAATAGGAGAAGAAACATTTTTAAAAAGCGCTGACCTTAAGTTTGTATCTAACTCTTTCTAATAGCAAGTCATTTGTCAGAATGTGGTTTTGTTGCAAACATTACAAGAACCAATTGAGAAGAAAATACTGTTGGTTTAAAAAAAAAAAAAATCAAATATTCGTTTAATGTGGTCTAGTTCCCCTTAGTATTATCACAGAGAAATTCTCCTTTAGATAAATTGCTATCATCAACTTATGCAATATAGCTGATAGGCCCATTTGTTTCTCAGGTAACATTAGATCATTATCTTATTCTATACACATACTAAGCTGAATTTCTATCATTATTCTCCCTTTTTTTTACTTCTATGGAAAGGCTTTCTATTTAAAGGCAGTGGTAAATTCCAGCCAAATGTCAGCTTCCTGTCATCCACAAAAAGATGCATTTGGCAAGCTCAGAGCTCACTTCAAATTTAACTTAATTTATTAAAGTTATACTATGATCATTACAGAGGTGATACACTTGGGAGTATTAGCGCACACAAATTATAAACCATTGTGAATGCTTTTCTACCTTTTAAATGTGTCTAGAATTAAATAGCAGATTTTGCTACGAATCAATTACTACCTGATTGTATTTTGTGAGTGGTCTTCAACAGAGGACTATTGATTTTCTTTCTAAGTTGTGCTTTTGAACTAATTCATCCACAGTGCTCTATTTGTAGAAAAATAAATGCTGAAATTATATGTATCGAAAGAAGAAATTTATATGTATCTTATTTTAAGACTATTGAAAAGTGGATTAAAATATTTATCATGGGATTAGCAGCATAGTGTTCAGGACTCCTGAGTTTAGTTAAACACTTGATATAAATGATCTTCAAATTTGAATTCTAATAAATCATAACATAAAAATACACTTTAGAGAATGTTAACCTGTATTTTATCAAAATTGTCTATATTCAGAAGAATCTTTCCTTTTACAATTTTAATAGGGAGATGTTATACATAAAATGAACAAATATTGATGTAATGTGTAATATCAGCTAGTCATCACACCTCAAAAGAGGAGCTTCAACACCCATTATAGCAATAACTAATTCTATGAGTTTCAGTAGATATAAATTATATAACACCCAAAGTCTTTAATCCTTCTGATATTTTATCTTTCGCTGATGTCAATAAGATTGCATATAATTTACATCACAATTTCTACCTGTACTTTCATAATTCAGCATGATTAAAAATAAAAGTAGACTTATTACTTCTGTTAACTATCTGAAATATTTGCTAAATTTACAGCTTTTGGAGAATCTGCATTTCTATAGAAAGCTTTCCTTACTGAATCACACTGTCTTTATTAATTTGACTGAAAATCAATAAAGTTCAGGAGAACCTGGATAAAGCATGATAAACCTACTGTGATTTTTTTCAGTTATTCATAGGAGCTATTACCCTTTTGCATATGTAGTCTGTTGGTGTCCTATTTTGGAAGTGGCTATCTGTCTATGTACCTGTGACTCTTAAAAGGGACAGGTGATTCTCCATAAGTTCATGATAGAATTATGTCAGTTCTGTGGAACTGGTAAATCATACAAGACCAGTCTAGAAGGCCTATAGTGGGAGCATAGTCTGTGCACTGCTGCAGTAATTAGAAACATCTGAGAAGCTTAGGCTGCATGGAGAGTCTGTCATTGATTTACAAGCACCAACAGAATAGCTAACTAGGCTGAGGGACAAAGATACCTGTGGGGTATTTAAAGGATTGCTGGAGGTGGAGCAATTGTATTATCTATTTGCTTCTTGTTTATTCAGAACAATACAGGAAAACATCCTCTGAAGAAAGCTGTGAGCTTTTTCTGCTAGACCACTAGTCAGTGCAAGACAGACGCTTTAAGAAGTGGAGGTGTTAAGGATTATAATAGGAGAAAAAAAAAGATCTTGGATGAAGCAGTGAAAAATAGTTTATTCTCATTGTAGTAGCAAAGAGTATGAACGTATTGCAAAAACATAAAACTATTCCGGACCTTGCCTGGAATTCTTGATATTCATATTTATTTATGTAAACTATATTAATTTAAATTCTTTGCAGACAAGGCACATGAAAATTTTTGGAATTAGGTTTACTCTCGCAAGTGAATGAATTTACTGTTAAATATTAACATATAAATTTACTATCCTTCACTGATGGTTTGAAGAGTGGCAATGTCATCATTATTGGGGAAAAGCTTTCTATGCACAGAGAACTTGTATATATTAAAGTTGTTCAGTTGCACGCTTTATTCTGAACAGTACTATGCTGTTGATCTCTGAAACTGCTATGGAACCTGTTTTCTTCTTTTAACCAAAACTGTAATATATGCAATCTTTGCCCTTCTTTAAATTTAAATTTAGCATATGGAAGCATATAGACACATGACTAATGGATGAATTCAGACAATGCTAGTTCAGACTTTGATCATTAATTTTTTTCCCTTCTTCCAAATGCAGCTGTTGACCAAAAGTGTCAGCAAACCATCAAGAGGAAGATCCGTTACTTCCATACTTCTTCCTTTTTTTATAATTAGGGTCCTCACTAGTAGAAATAACCGGAGGGATAAGAGACCCTCCATCTCTTTCTTAGCTTGAATTCTTAATTGGAATGGGTTTGAGGACTTTAAAGAGAATGGGTCTGTTCTTATTAGAACAGACTCATCTGTATTAGATGAATGGGAATTAGATGAAGAATGGCCTATATAAATCAAAAGCAGATTTTCAGGTTAAGAGATAAAGCTTTTTCCTCTCTGGTTGTGGTCAAATGCTATGTGGTGTCAGAGACTTCCTGAGGAAGGAGTTGCTGGCATGAAAATCACTGAATTATGTGGGAAATAGTGGGACCGGGGACTAAGACAAGCAACGTGAATTTGTAAAAGTAAAAAAAAAAAAAAAAAAAAAAAAACAGGTAAAAGTATCAGGCTCTTGGTTGGCATTTGAAATATTTGTCTTTCCTCAATCATGCAGTGCTTCAGCAGCTCTTTGGAGGCCAATTTCTTTTAATATATTAAACATTGAAGAATTGGTATAAGGATCAAAAGTGTGTGGTGTTGTGCTTGGTCGAACCTGTTATGATTAGCAAAGTGATATTGGAAGAGGGGTGGTTAATGAAGTCCCAGTCCAAAATTCCGGATTACAGCATCCAACTTCCCATAATCTACTCAGTAGCTACTCTCTCATGATAGGGAATCACATCCCACAGCTCTCAGCAGCTCAGGAAAAAAAGCTAAGTTTTTGTACAAAAACTAGAGAAGCTGCATCAGCATTTTCTTAGCAATGGAGATGATCATGCATTTCTGGAGAGAAGAGGGGAAAAAAAAAATAACATACTAAAAAGGGCAGGGGTAGGGATGAGTTTTCTTCATTTTTTGTTTATTGCTGTAAACATGCTTTCAACTTCATTTGTGCTGAGTAAATATTACAGATAACCACATGTGTATTCCCAGCTGTTTTCTACTCTGTTGTATTTTGACAAATGGGGAGAAGTGACTTGTGTTATGGATATTGACAGTATCAATCATGGGGCTGTCATGAAATTAGGAAAGGCCACGAGTGTTTATGTTCATTCTGCTTCTCCATATTTCATTGTCAAGAAGTGGTTGGCAGGAATTGTTAGGCTGCTCAAAAAGAAAAAAAACAACAACAAAAAAAGAAAACCAACCTGGAAATTACCTCTTGTTTTTTTGTATGAGCAGAGAAGGTGACAGTAACAGTAATGCTTTCTGCTGCGGATATTGATCAGAATGGACATTAGTGCTTATTAAAAGAACTCTTCAGTATGAACAACAGAGTTTGGGGGGGGGAAAAAATTGCCTAGGGTTATCTCTCTTAATGGCTTAATTACCATAGAGTCACACCCGCAGGCACTGCCTTTTTATACTGTTCATCCCAGCTTTATTGCTGTGCAGAAAGCCCACAGCAACGATGGGAAAAGTCCATTGTTTACTGTAGCTTTACAAAAAGGACACTGAGAGCTGTATAGGATGAGTAATTCTACAAATGAGTATTGAGCATAGGTAGACAATCATGGGTTTCCAGCAATGACTGTTTAATGTAAAAATGGGGACTGCTGGATTCAATCCATACATGTGTTGAATGTGACCTTGCATGTAATGGTATTTTATGCATCAGAGTTTAGCCTCAGTGTGATATGCAATTTGTATGTGCTTGAAAATCCCAGCGTATGTGAGGTCATATATTGTATATATCTGTGTACATATGCATATGCAGTTACCTCTGTGAACATGATAAAATGAAAACAAAGCCTAGGTAGCTAGCAAAATTGAATTCATCTGTGTCCTCATAGTCAAGAATAGGCATATTAAATTCTAGAATTTTAAATATATAACATTTATTCACAAAAAAGAAAAAATACTAAAACTTAGAAATTCCTAGGCCCACCATATTTTCATCCCTAAAAAACTTAAAATCAGAGAGAATTAAGAGTGCTTAAATACCTCTTTTCTCACTCTTCCTGCTTACAAATGTAAAGATACCTAGCAGGGAAACAAAAATCCTCCACCTCATTTTAAGTAAATGCACACAAAATATAAAGTAGTTTGTGTTTGGGTTTTGTTGTTGTTTTTTTATATATATTATATATATATTTCTCATGCTTATTGGCATAGAATTCATAGAATTTATATGGCTCATATATTCCACTGAGTCCTCAGAACTTGTCTGCGGAGAAAAAGAATACTCTTAAGGATTCACAGGGAAGTAAAATGAATATATTCCTAAGTAAGTCAGAATTATACTAAAGTCAGAAAAAATGCTACCTCAACTGAGAAATATCATTTAGTCTGTATAAAAATCTACTTTTTCTTTCTAATGTCTGAAGATAAAGTCTGTCACTGTGGCTGGTTCAGACATATCAAAGCACGATTACAGCTTTGATCCACCCTACCTGTTTTTCATTTTTGTGTGTGTGATTTGCTTGTTTTTAAAAGAGTCATGACTTCAAATCATTAGTTAATTCTTTGCTGTTATATGTCCTTTGTTTCTAATGAACTTAATCACTAGTACTTTGTTGTTCACTAACCTAATGGTGACATGGTCCTTCTGTGGCCTGTGCTGGATAAGCTACTTTTTTCAAACTCAAATTATTGAGCTATTCTGCCTTTTGTCACTTTTAACAACTCTAGAAGGACATGAAATATTTTAAAAGGTATAATTCCAATGGTGGTATAGTGCAGCACAAGTAAGGTGACTCTTGAAAACCAAGGTATTGTTACAGTATATCATTATCTGGACATTTGTCATAGAACAGGTTTTCATAATAAGCTTCAAAGAAGGTGGAAGCCCAGATCTAAGCTTTGAGTTTTTCAGAAGTACTTCTATAACAGGAGCTTTATATTCTCTGCACTTTGACCAGTAATCTCCACACGACCATTAAGGTTGAAATAAAGCTGGCTTCTCTCTCTGACAATATAAGGTGAAACTAAAAAGACTGAATTTTAAATCTTTTATTCTATTTTATGCCATTTAAATCCCTATTGCTTCCCTGAATTTCCCTTAATCTATTTGCTATAAGGTACTGAAATTAGAGGTGGGGCATAATTATCTGTGAAACACCAAATCCCTTTCACAAGGTTTATTAAAGATGAAAGGATATCAAACCTGGAACAGGTTAAGGAGATCGTGAAGCATGCCGGACCAGCAAACTACTTTTGTAGTTTGGATTCCAAATAAAATGTCACTAAAATAGCCTTTTTTTCACAGTATTACAACATGAGCTAGGACCATAGTTCTTCTCAGAATTCTCAGGCTGAAGGAGATCTCTCTATTTATAATACATACTTAACTCATACTTCTTATGGGTAGGCAAGTTTTAGGATGGACCCAGCATGCCTCTGGGAGCTCTAACACCAATTCTTGAATATCTCTCATTTCCAGATAGTCTAAGTAATAATCAGAACATTTCAATTAACTTTCCGTGTACAAATCGACACATATTTAAAGCATTAAACAGGCAAGAATTTGAGTAGTTTTTGGTGGTGTTTTTTTTTTTTTTTTTTGCCTCATTCATTTTTTTTCTTTTTCTTTTTTTTTTTTAGTAGAAAAAAAAACAGAAAGATCTATGCAAGTTTTATGTAAAATTCATAGTCTAAGTATAAACTAATATCTTTTCTGTAATTTCTTCTCTAGACATTTTGCAAAAAAATGCTTCAGTGGGATAAAGTTTCTCAGTTTTTCAGGAAAGAGTATCTTCCTCTCATAATTGTATAACTACATTGAGATGACCATAGGCCATCCAGTCATATTGCTTGTTCCAGATCTCTCATTTCTCTTTTTCTCTTTGGAAAGTATCTCTCTCTTAGTTCTTAAAATCTTAACCAAAGGGCTTTGCAGAAACATAATTATTATACACTTTTACTGTGTATAATTATATATTTTTCATGTTTATTTGAAGGTTGGATTTGCATGTTTTTTTTTTCCTAGAGAATGCTGTAAGCAGTTTTAGAAATACGTAACTGCAATATCAGGTGGTCTTGCAACCAAAAGGTCAAGACGAGTGAACTGACATAGCATTTTTAAATATGCTGCTTTGTCAAGATGACTGACAGTTCTCCTGTTATGTACAGAAAATTGTATATTGCTGTGAATACTAACTTGGTTGTCAGGAGCAGTTTTGCCATTCGTTTTAGCCTGTGTCATGTAAGATTCCTTTAAGCAACTAAAAAAAACAGCCATAATCCATTTGATTTTCTGTCTTCCCATGAGAAAAACTTTTGACAGATGATAAATAGCAACTGCTGACAATCATCAACGTGAAGCTATCGTGCTTTTACATTAAATACAAAAACAGAGTTGTAATGTCACTAGGGATAAGACTTTTGACACATAAGAGACAAATGTATAATCCTCAGAACAAAATCACTATTGGGATCTAAGGCAGTGCAACAAAGCACAGCTCCTTTCAGAATCTCACAAAATCGAAATAAAGCTAACTTTGATATCTGGAATCATATGCATGTTTCAATCCACAGCATCTTGCTGTTGCACCATAAGCTGCTGTTATACGTGCAAACATCAGTGGATGTATATGCACAAACAAGAAAGATGTTTTACAGCACTGTCTTATTTAATCACAGCTAGAAAGGGACCAACATCAGAAGAAAGAATGGTATTTTCTGAGACAGTTCAAAACTAAAATACTAGCTCATTCAATGATAAAGAGCCAGTCATAGTAGTCATATTAGTCATATTAGTCATATTTTCTATATAACTTTCTTTATGCCTATATTTTACTCATTTACTCATAAAAGAAATATTGTTGAATATATAAATAGTAACTTTAAAATACATTGTACTAGCAGGATATTTTAGCAATAAAATCTGAATTTTGTCTGACTAAATATTTCTAATTTTTTTCATCTCTCCAAGTGTGAAAACATTGCCAACAAAGTGGTACTTTTAGTCTAGTATGTCTCCTAATGAAAGCTGTAGTTAAGGAATTATACAGCTATTTTGAAAATAAAAGTACTTTTGTATTAATTACTATATAACTCTTTTCCTATAATAGGCATGTATTTATTCCCATTATGCATTGTAGTTTCTGTTCCATTCTTCTAAATGTAGGAAAGATAATTTTTGGGTGAAATTGAAAAGTCTCATGTTAAAAGAGATGCAATATGAGTCCTGTAGTATCATCATAAAGCAACAACCAGGCTAGCTGTGTCAAAACAAATAATTTGCATAAAAGTCCTAGTCTAGTTGAAATTCTGCGATAATGAGAAATTTAGGAAAAGAAATGTGTTGAATGTTATGTGTTTAGACCATGCTTATAATTATTACCACTTTCACTGACACAATAATATCTTGACAATGCAAAATAGCTAGGACTATCATGTTCGTACCAATGCATCTTTACATGAAATGTGAAATGCTTTCAAATGATATCATAGTAAAATAAAAGTCAATAGACAGCACATGTACGCTTATGCCCTTTAACAACACTTTTCCTTCTCTTTTTAACAGTTTCCTGCAGTCTCTCTAAGATTTGTCTATGTAGATGTCAGTTTATTGAGCTTATTTAGCAGGCAGGCTGGACTGAGCTGGTGAGATCTTTGATACTGGAATATTCTTTCATCAGCATGAGATGTCTTTATAATCTTCACTTACCTGGGGAAGCACTTCTTTATCATATCAGTAAGAGGAAAATAATTTTTCTTTTATTCTATAGGGTTTTAAGGCATAACTACTGTCCAATGCTGTGACAAAATTTATCACAACATAGATTTTCTCTTAGCTGTTCTGACTAACATAAAGGAATTTTTACTGGTTGATCTACATCTCTTTACCAAGAGACTGTTGTCCTGCATTGCCTGTATAATGATATTTGTTTCATATTCAGGGCCAGGAGTTGATTGAGATGCACAACCTTGAATGCAAAATTTTCTGCATTAAATTCATTGACCTATTTTATGTAGATACTAATATTAGGAGTTTGCAATGCCCTTTTTGCTTTTAGTGTCTGGAAATGTAAATGGTCTGCGTAATCACTTCAGAAATGTATTTTATGTCTATGACTTCCTGGATGTTTTAACTGGAAATGTTTACATTAAGCCAACAGAAAAGTAAGTTTAGGGAGATAGCACTAACCATTTGCATCTGTTAGATAAAAGTTTCTTGCATGAGTGTTCCATCATGTCTTAATGTCATGAGCTACAGGTTAAGACAAGAAGGAATCTATGGAATGGATAATTTAAGCAAAAGTACTCAAGTGTAACAGACAGTAGAGAAACTGTTTTTCCAGCTTGTGAGATCTCCGGAGGGGAGGAGGTGTCTTGTTCTTTGTTTTTCATATAATAAACAAAATACTGACCATCAAACATACTCTTTCACCCTTTGGACTATTCACCTTTTCAGAAATGTCAGTTTTGGGATCTTAATCTTCCAATAACCCTTAAAGTATGTTTTTCTCATCACAGTGTCTATCTTGAAGATCTTATAAAATTAAAACATTAAAATCTTGGGTTTTAGAAGGCGATGCATAGAGAATGACACATAGTAAACATTCAACTGCTGTTTAGGAACTGCTGAAACCCTGAAGATTTAGAATTATGTAATGAATAATTTTAATGATCACATCAAATACAGTTGACAAATTTACACCTGAATTAAGCTCTTCCTTTAAGCTACTAGTTTGAGTGCATTTTTTTTTCCTTGGGAGAAGCCTCAACCAAAACGTTTTTTTGTTTGTTTGTTTGTTTCAGAAGAGCTAGAAGGAAAGAAACTAAAGCAAATTATATGGACTGCATATTATTTAATCCAATCTTAATAAATGTGCTGAATATGTTGCTACTGTCATTTATGTTTATGAGAGAAAAGATTTAAATTCTTATTAGCTTTACTAGATTCACGAGTTCCAGATTTACTTAACTGTATTTTTTTTTCCATTTTACTGCCTGCCAAATGTTTTCTTCCTTTCAGGCTCTTAAGTAACTGTGGAGAGGGGGAAAAAAAAAAAAAAAAAAAAAAAAAAAAAAAAAAAACCAAAAAAAAAACCCCGACAACAAAAACCCAATGGATCTGTCTGTTGAGGGGCTCTGGTCACTCTTATAAGGAGTCATGCTTCCTTCCATAACACTGTGGCTCTGTTTGGCTAATATCATACAGATGAGTTGTGATACTGTTACAGGAAACAGCTCTTATTGTAGGGGAGAAATCAATCTTTGTGAAGTAGTCAGTCAAGATGGCTTTTATATATCTATAACAATAACATAACATTGTTAATTGCTTAGTTTCCTAGTAACTGAGTAGCACAGTGTTGAGAGAATGCTTAAGAAAACCATGGGATATTTGTGAGCATCTTAACAATTCGTCTACTCAGTATACCAAGTAGATACTGCTTCTTTAAGAGTTGACGTACACTGAGGTGAACTGTCACTTCTTTTTATCCGATGTGCCTCTTCTATTTTACGTCATTGTTTGATGATTTCTATCCTTCATGTGCATACAGTTGTTAAAATACCTACTTTAGCTGATGTTTCATTCCTCAAAAATCTTAAGAACCCGAGAACTAAATGTGCTAAATGATTTGGTACTTATAGCTACAACATTTTTTTCAATACTGGCCCAGTGCGTACAGATGTTTTGTATGTTAATTTGGCTGAACATTTGTTGAATTCTTTTAGCTAACAGACAAATAGAAAAAAAGCATTCCACACTACATGGTAGTGGGGCAGTTAAATTGTTTTCTGGGATGGAGGTAATTGGGTATGACTGCTAAGTCAGGGGAAAAAAAACAGACCCATTGTGTCTGTTTTACAACTTTCCTTTGATTTTTCATGGGATGGTTTGGGAAATCTTTGTGGTAGAGAAAAACAGATTCCTGATGAATTCTTAGAACAAGTACTTGATATTAATCTTTACACATCTAGAACTGTCTTTCTGAAAAGGAATTCAAATACAAGTTATTTTCTCTAAATTGGTTTTCTTTCTTTAGTGCTCATACTCTATCCATTAGTACATATATGTATAGGAATTAGAGAACTTGAAAATCCAATCAGAAATGAAAAACTGAGGAAAAGCTATTCTACTACCAACAATATTTTTAATGATTGTATGAGCACTCAGTACTTTATGCCTTTCTACATAACAGAGAGGAGAAACAATTTCACTTATGAGAACAGGTACTTCAGGAAAGTGAGATAATGTTTTCCTCACTTGCGTAACTGTCCCCATGCTGCCAGGAGTTCTTTCATTTTGTTTCCAGCTTGTTTTACAATTGTACTAATAAGTTCTTCTGTGTTAGACATAGTACTGTGTCTCTGTGGTGTTTAGGAGAAGCTGAATGGGAAGCAAAGGACTGTAGGTGTATTTCAGAGAAAAGTTTTAAATACACATCTTGCCACATAGAAGTTGATAACTCAGGGACTTTGCCCACCCATAAATCTCCCCACTAAAGGTTTTGAATGTTAAGCTTTCAAGCATTCAGGCAAAGCAGTCTCGTGGCTTGTCGCCAATCTGTTTGGGAATTCAGACTTAATTTTTAAATATGAAGATAGAAGTATAAGACTGAAACAGTTTTAACCCTTTTTTTCCATTATGATGCGATCTTCCAGATTTTTGAGAAATAGAAATAAATGAAAGAATGTTTTTTAATAGGCAAATATATGAGAGGGAAGGAAGTGCTTTCTTTAAACTTATCATCTTTATGCTCAACAGCTTTCGTGCACTCTGCTTTCTCATTATTCATTGCCTTCTTTTTCCATCTTTCCCCTTCATTTGTTATACTTCTGTGTAATTCTTTTTCTGGAGGCTTCCCTCAGGCTACCCGCTGTCTCCAGAAAATTCTGTTCCCTTTTATTTGCATCCCATTTATTTGATTCTTTGTTCTTAATATATCCTACATCTATTTCACTTCAGCATCTTGGTTTTTCTTTGTTTGTTTTTATTCTGCTACGAGATTTTTAGAGTTTGATATTTTTTTTCCTGCATCTGTACGATTCTTTGCTGTTCTCAGAGAACAAGTGTCAAAATATCAGACAGTGGCATTTTTTTTTAATCCAGGCTTTATTGACAGAAGATTTTGCCATGCACCAACTGAGTAGAAGCTACTTACAAACCTTCAGCATACATTATTTATACATATTAATTGCATACAGCATCTCAATATTGGTTTGTAGAAAAACATAAAAACTGTCCTTTGTACAACATTTGGTTTACCAGCAATTTCAATTTTCAATGCTGTGAATTTCATAAAAACAGCTTTGGGTTTATCTGCATTATTTTCGCAAGCTGTTTATCTTCTTGGTGTTTATAAATAGAACATTGCTTTGCTAATAGAACTATGTGGTAATTTAATAAAAGCACGGGTGATATGTATGTTTCCAGGGGAGAAAAAAAAAAAAAAAAGCTTTAAAATGTCCAAATTCCTAATGACAGAAATTAAAGAGGAAGGTGTGATCTAAGTAACTTTTTTTAGCAACTTTGATGAATAATTACATAGGATTTATATTTCAAGGCAGAATGTTTTATTTCTCATAAAAATGCTTTGCTACAGCATCGCATCTCCAAATTCTGCTTTCAGATTCATTTGAGAGATTTTGAAGGATATAAACTAAGCAAAATTTTCAAAATTATTTTAATAGCTAGCAGTTTTTATAAGAAGTAATTATTTTTTTTACTTGAAATGGTATGTGTTTAAGTACCATTTCTTTCCATAGTGAATTCGTACTGTGTCATGTAGTTTCAATCCTTAAAAATCTGAGTTTTGAAGACTTTGAGTTATCTCACAAATTTTTGCAAATTTTCAACTTTAATGTTGAAATAACCTGTATGATTTTACAAAGATATATATATTTCATCTTTCTGGGCTTGTGCATGCTGGGGAGTACATGAGAAGCTTGTAGAATGCAAACTAAAAAACAAACAAAACACCACCCCACAAAGGGTTACAAATCTGTCTGTAACATTTAATTGCAGTCTACCATATTGTCTAAGCACATGCTTACCTCTAATTTAATGAGTGGTTTCACTAACCACATTTTTGCCTATTGTCATATTAATTATGTGCTTATATACTTCACTCAATTAGAGTCACAAACTCTTACTATTACATTTCTAATAATTTGTGCAGAAATTTTTTGCTGCAAAGTTGCTTTTGATGTCAGTTTGAACTATATCTACTTGACAATCTAATGGGTTATTCTAAGTATTTCTCATTCAGAACTCTTGCTAAGTTAGTTGAATTTTTGCCATTTTAAAAGTTGCGGAATCAGATTTAATCCTCAAATCTGTTTTTGAGCGCCTAAAATAATAAAAAAAAAATGCTAGTCTGCTATGCCAGTGTATTGTATTGTCTATCTGAGTGAGTCTTTGGGCTTCCTAATATCTAATTTAACATTTCATTTTAATTCAATATCAGTCTGTCATCATTCCAATACCCTGCTTCTTAGGAAGAGATATAACACTAATATGATTTGTAAATAATCTTTCTGAAAACCGGCAAATACTGAAACTAGATAACTATTCTTCAGAACGAATAACACATCCTCCCAAATAGTATGACATTTTGATGTCATTCTACTACTTTATTTCATCCCTGTGATGTCCTTTCTGCAGTGTAATGGGGTGATCAAAATGGCACAAGATATCTTGCATGTGGCTTCTGAATTATTTTATATAGTGCCAGAATGCCTTCCATTGATAAATTATAATTCTGTCTTTACTCTTTCCCATCTACCTTATCTAATTTCATGCTCCAAACATTTGTTTGCCTTTTTATTGCTGCTAAATATTGTGCATGGTTGTGAAAAACACACTTTAAACTATCTTATTCCCCCTTCTTTTTCCTGGTCTGTATTTTGTGTTCTGCTTTAATTTAGACTTTGGTCTCAGTGACTGTTTTTGGTCCCTAGTCTCATTACCTTCTACTTCTTTACATGGAACTGCATAAACTACTTAGCATCCCATAAGCCTAATTCTATCCAAATCATTATGACTTTGTTTGCTTTGTTTCTCTGTATTTACTGCTTCTCAGCTCTGTGTCATCAGCAGATTTAGCTACTTTTGAAAGAATGTCCTTCCACAAGGTCATTTCTCTACTAGCCCAATAAAAGTGATCCATGTGTGATCACCTCCTCTACTTTTCTTGTGCAGGTAGAGACATTTTCTTGGACAGAGGATTCTCTGAGTAGTAAGCTTATTGGACCTGCTGGAATGACTCCAGAGGAGCCACAAAATGATTAGAGGGTTGGAGCGCTTCTCCTATGAAGAAAGATGGCAGGAGCTGGACTGGCTTAGCTTGCAGAAGAGGAGGCTCTGGGGAGACTTTATAGTGGCTTTCCTGTATCTAAAGGGGGGTTTAATATTTAAAAAAAAAAAAAAAGATAAATTAAAAAGTGGAATCTGACTTATTACATGGTTTGATAGCGATAGGACAAGGGGGAAGAGCCCTAAACTAAAAGGAGAGATATGTTAGATGTTAAAAGGAAATTCTTTACTCAGAAGGTGGTGAGGCAGTAGAAAAGGTTGTCCAGAGAGACTGTGGATACTCCACAGGTGCTCAAGGCCAAGCTGGATGGGGCCCTGGGCAGCCTGCTCTGGTGTGTGGCAGCCTTGCCCATGGCAGGGATTTGGAACAGCATGGTCATTAAAATTTCTTCCAACCAAAGCCATGCTATGGTCCTGTTAATCTGACATTTGGTAATTACCATACTTTGGAATTAGTTTGTCTGTGCCTCAATTGCTAAATATCTATTTTAAAAATGAGTTAAGATTTGGAAGCAAGCCTGATATTGCTAATTTACTCTTTGAGATGATCTGTAAAATGGCAAGCAGTTTCTTTGTACAGGGCACTGTATTTCTGTTGCTATTCTGTTCCCTCTACCATTTAAAGCTATTTCTTTTGAATTCTAGCGTAAATATATGGCTATATTTCAAGTGAAAAATGGAGAGAAGAATAATAATAAAATAAATAATAAAATAAATATAATATAAAAATATGTAATAAAAATAATAAAAGCTTTAATTTCAAGTAGATGGGAATCAAAACAGTTTAAGGCGAGACTGACTTACAGGAATTAATCCCAAGGAAGAAGAGAAAGAAATGTGACTGAAAACATTGTATTTGCTATACAGAGCCCTAAGTTCTGTAGCTGAATTCATGTTCTGATTCACTCAGTTGGAGTGATTGTGTATGATCTATTGTAGATAAAGTAGGTAGTAATATTTAGATGTCATCTAATTTGCATTCAGACTTTCAAAACAAGCTAGAGGAATAATGAAAACAAAAATGTAAAACAAAACAGTAAAAGGGGAAAGTATATTTTGTAAAATTTAATCCTGACTGACTCTACTTTTGATTTTAAGTTTCTTACTAGAGTAATACAGGAATTGATGATTTTAATTTGCATCTATCTTTTATAATGTTTGCTGTGTGCCATAAACAAAAGTTGTTCGTTCTTAGAACAACTTAGAACATTCATTTATGGCTTCCTAGTGTATTATTCTTATAAAAATCATTTATAACTAGCATCTTTTTCTAGGACCTGAAGAAGATGACTTCATAAGAGCAAGATGCTGAATTTTCTAGACTTAGAAGTGTTAGAACTGTGTTCAGTTCACCAATAGAGCAACCCGTCCTTGGTATCTTAGAATAGAACTTATGTCCTAGAACAGTTAGGAGCTATCACTGGCCTCTTCTCATTTAAGTATCCTTGGAGAGTCTCAGCATATAGAGAGGCTGAATCAGAGGGAAAGTGTTGTAACATGGCTCAGGTACAGTAATTCTGGTTAGCTCAACAAAGTGACTTACATTTTGACTTAAGTCCCTGTGAGAGGGAAATCTGTCAAACAGAAGATGCTAATGAATTTCTTACATATCTCCATATAGATGTATATGCTGCGCATAAAACATCCAGGTAAGGAGACAGTATGACTAGAGAGGGAAAGCATAAGGTTCGTTTAGCTGAGAGCAAAATGAATTCTTTGCATAAGTATTCCCAAAAGAAAGGTAAGGCAGCATTCCAGAAACTGCAGTACACTCTCCTTGGGGAAAAGTGAAATGTTAAAAGGTTTTACCATCATCATAAAGCAGATAATTAGGCAATTATGACTGTTAACTTTGACAGAGCACCAGGCTAAAATGCATTAGATTCCAGAGTTTTGAAGTAGATAGCTTGGGAAACAGTACGGTCTTTGAGCCCTTCTGAGAGCTCACTTAAGGCAGGTTGGCACTGAAGAGTAGAAAGTGTACAAATAATTCCTATGTATGCGTAAGAAACAACGAATGAGTCTGGAAAAGCTACAGTAGTAAATTTGTCTTCAGAACATAGATATTATTAGAAGCATTGATAAGAATTGCCTCACAATCTATTTAGCAGTGAATAATTTTAGCAGTGCAGAATCAAGTCGGGTTCTTAAAACCATTGTTAGATTTCTTAAGTTAATCTGCTTTCCTTATGTTACTGTGAGATTTCAGGAGCTATTTAATACTGTCAAGTAAGATGAAAAATTCTCTGAAATCTTGACATCTCTCCTCAACTGTTGATTACTGCATGGACATGTACTGGGTACATTTCTACTTTTCCCCTAAGGCGTATCACATCAGGCGTATGGATGACGTGCAAAGAACAGCTTTAACCAAACTACCACTGTGATAGATAAGCAAGAATTGGCTGGAAGATGAAGAAGGGCGGAAGAGAGATAAACTCCATTCAGCCTTTGTGCTAGCCCTAGAGCTGCATGTGTGAATAGGAAAGATTATTCATCAAATACAGATAACTTCTGCCACATGCTTCAGTGCAGATGTTTAAGAAAACCTATGAGTGAAGAGAGACATCTGTTGTATTTAATCTCTGGTAAAATTAAAACAGGACCTCCGAACTTCTGGCTCTGCAACAAAGGACAAGATGTTTTCAACTGAAAAGGTTCTTCAACTTTTCGTTTAGCTTTTTTAATATGCCTAGTGATTTGAATAACTAATTTTCAGTTGCTTGTAGAAGTGCTTGGTGAAGTTACATTACAAAGTCTACTTAGGCAAATAATATATGAAGTCATGACAAATGAGATATAGATCCACAGCAAATCTGTCCTGGTTCCACAATTAACTAGGAATGCTTGGCATTTCTGATAGCTGCTTTCACTCGATATCTTCAAGAAGCTGTATCTGAGACTATGTTCCAGTTTCAGTAGCTTCATAACAACTTGAATCAACTGTGAATTATCTCATCATTTCTTTCTGTATCTTGCCTTTGTGAATACTCTTGAGGAAAAACTAGGTCAAATTCTACTCCTAAATGGCACCTATTTAAAATGAGCAAGAATTATGCGCAATCTACATGCTAAATTTGGTTTATAGTTATTTTAATGAGCAGTGTGACAGCTGAACAGAAATGTTTTCTCAGCTACATAGGGATATCTTAATTCTTTAGTTTTGTGAAAAAGAAAAACATTTTCCTTTTCACCTTGGGTTTCTAAAGAAAATTCGAAGCATTTTTTTCCAGATAGAAAGCAGTTATTTTTACATGGAAATATTTGTGAGGTGAAGAATAGCTTCCTACCTGTATTTACATTGTAGTCTGCATCCTACAGCTGTATGAGACGAATGCTCACTTGAGGTGATACCAAGTTACATAACAAATTGTGCAAGCTTGTGTGAAAGTTTTGTAAGCAAATCAGTAGAGCCCAGGTTGCAGAATTAATGTGCTCATGTATTTTTTTGAAACTTTCAGCCATCATTGTATGCTTATATTTTATCACAGTGGTTATATGTATATATAAGATTACAAAGCACACAAAAAGAGAAATTGAGACAGGACTGAAAGTGTGTGTCTTTGTAAAAGACTGCTTGCAGGATTATCAAATTTACTCTACATAAGCTTACCTAAATTCAGTCTTTTATCCTTTGCCAAGTCCTTCACTAGTGTTCTGGACTATGCTATCACTGACAACACAGTCATGGGATACACATGATCTGATAAGCAGAATATCTGGATTTTATCTCTGATTACTTACAGATCTGCTGTATCAACCTAGCAGGCTGTACCTTTCTATAAATTATTTTTCTCACTATCAAATTAGTTTTGTATTCTGCTTTGAACATATATTAAGATCTTTGAATAAATACCATTACAGTGCTAAGCATTTTTGTTGTTGTATTTTAACTAAGGCAACTAGATCAGGAAACCCAAGACATAAAGCACAGAAATGTATTAAAGGGCTTTACTCTACAATGGTCTATATGACTATAAATACTGCAGTTAACTTTAAATACAAGCACACTACATGTGCGCACACACACATAAAGGAAATTAACAGCTTAACTGCACTATTAAAATAGTTAATAACGAAAGTTCTTGACTTTGCTGACATCTGATATATTTTTTGAAAAGTTTTGTTTTTATGGTCCAGCTCTAACTTTTGTCTAGATATGCCTAGGTGGACAAATGTAAATGAGATTCCTTCCTGTGAGGAGTTACTTAGTCGCAATCCATAGAATCTTAGTATGGTTCAGGTTGGAAGGGACATTTAGGATCACCTAGTTCCAACCCCCCTGCTATAAGAAGGGGCACCTCCCACTAGAACAGGTTGCTCAAAGCCCCATTCAGCCTGGCCTTGAACGTCTCCAGGGAGGGAGCATTCACAGCCTCTCTGGGCAACCTGTTCCAGTGTCTCACCACTCACAGTAAAAAAATTTCTTCCTAATATCTAGTCTAAATCAACCTCTTGGTCATGCACGTCAGCCCCCATCCCAAACCTGCGCAACTGCTTTAGCATGACATTGTAACAAATATAATGAGACGTGTTGACTGTACTGTGATTGCTTAATAGCTTTTGAAATCGGAGTTGGCCTATGTCACTTTGAGTTCATGCAGAATACATGTTGACTCATCAACATGAATAAATTTCCCATGCTATCTTTCTTCAGAAAACATAGGTGTTATTTCTTGAAGAAGATCAGGTAGAAGCAGAAACAGATTCGTGAAGAGAAATAATCAAACAGTAATTGTCTGGAAACTGATTTTTGCTTTCGGAGATTCCAGATAAAAGTTTGGTATCTGCTTACAGTTGAACTAGATGATCTTAGTGGTCTTTCCAATCTTAATGATTCTGATTCTATCTCTGCATGGATCCTCAATCACCTCAGTCCAGATTGTAGTACTGAATCACATAATCTTTGATTTTCATTCTTTCTTCTGCAAAATCCATTCATAGCATGATCACTATTAAGCAAGATCTATTTCTGGGCTTTGCCCTGGTTTATGCAATCAGAAATTCATTCATCCTTCTCTGGGACTGAACTTTGAGTTCACTTACTGCTCATACTTATTCTTTTGCTTTCCTTACACCATTTCTGATTCAATTGAAGACAAAAGCTCATTCAAACTGTTCTGCTGCAATAAATCACCAGAAAAATGAGGATGAGTGTAAATCAGATCTTTGAGAGCAGAACAGCATACAGAACTTAATCTTGGACTTGACATATGCCAGGCTTTCCTATCTCCTCTCTTACACCATCTATCCCTAAATCTATGAGAGCAACAATGTAAGGGATATATCATTACGTCTGTTAGTGTAGTTAGTATGTCTAGCCACAGATATAGGGAAGAGAAAGCTTTGGCATTATGGCTCCTCATCTTCAGTCATTTTGGGAATGTGTTGAGGGAATGAAACTGTAACTACTTCCTTTTACTTTCCTTGCTCCTCTTTTTCACTGTGGAGACTCTGACTTGAACAGTACTCAGGACATACCTCTAAGGAAGAGCCTTTCAAATGCTTATTTGCTCTATTCAGTGTTATAACAATAATCTTTCAATTTTCTCCTTAAACATACTCTTCTCTATCAGCTCAGTTACATCCTGTCCTTCTCTATCTTCAGGTCACTGTACAGGTGCTTTGTTTATTTTTTTCAGATAATCATTTGAATCATGCATTTGTCTGGAGAGACATATTTTATCTGTTTCTTTCGTTCTAATATTTTGATTTTTGTTGTGGTTTTGGGGACATTTTCACTTAGAAGTATTATGTGTATTAACACTATACTGTGTACTTCAAGTATGCAAAAATGTAATTGAGATGAAAGCACATTCTTTTTTTACTTTTAAAGGTGAAAAATAGAGAAATTTGAAATCATTGCCATTATTAGAAATGTGTACGTACTGAAAGGGATGTGATTTCAAGGCTACTTAAGATTTAGTTTTAAGTCTTAAAGGAGGAAATATGATGTTTTGGTTGAAATCACATGCTGGCAATCATACTTTTCAACATTTTACCCAAAATATTGTTTTGAAGGCAGTATCCAGGTCTCACTTATGAAGGAGTAAATGCATGCAGTGTTGATGACAAGCAAAATTCCCCAAAGGAGAAGATGAAAAATGAGTGTGCCTGGTTTACGTTGTTTCTTCTATTGCAAAATCTTAGCAGAGAGACCTTTATTGGTTGTTGGATGAGATAAGCAGTGTTGAAATCTTTACTTGATTATATCTGCCTCTACCATCAGTTGTCTTTGTGACACTGGGTCTATACTAATAAATATTTTAAAGGAGACAGTATCAGTCTAAGAAAACAAATGTTGCTTAAAACACATATTTCCATCTAACATTGTTATAATGCTTCTACATTAAAATATGTAAATCTATTATGACTGTGTGGGTGTTGTAAAATATGCCTTTCTAAACCACCTACAGGTGGTAATATATCACCCATATCTCCAGGTCTCTTGAGAATTTCACTAATTACTTTTCCAGAAATATATAGGAGGTCAGTTGCTGCTACCTTTTATTACTACTTAACTCTAGCAACAGATTGGAATAGTTGTCTGCAAAAAGAAAGGAGAAAAATAAGGAAAAAACTTTAAAACCTAGAGGGAAATGTGCTTTTTAAGCATTTGATCCATGGTTCAAAATATAAGCCATAAATGCTGCAGAAAGCAGTATAGAAAATATGGTAATTGAGAGAAAATGAGAAAAGATAGGCTGGAGTGGAGGAGGGGAGGGAAATTCAGTTTTACCTCCAGTCATCATGCATGCTCTGTAATAACTTGTTTCTGTAGTGGATAGGCAAATCTAGCAATAAAATATTGCTTTTTTGTGGTTATGTGTGCTATCAGTGACAAAAGATAAGTTCCTCTTGTTACATATCTGTTTCAGACTAACCTAGTAATTTTTAGGTTTATATTTGCACTTCATCCAGAGCTGAAAGGCAAACCCAGGTACAGATACGCTCTATATGTTTTTTTTTTTTAATGTTTTAAAAATAATGATGAAAACATAGGAATAGACCACTATGACTGTTGCAGTAGAAGACTTTCAAAGCTCTTCATACAAAAGTAAACACTTTCCTCTTTAAAACAAGAAGGTCTGAAGGGAAGAAGTGCTTCCGGTCTCTTTTGTTTGAGAAACCCATGTGGTGGTAGTATAATATTCAGGCAAATTGTAGATTTCAGTCAAGGCTGCTGAGTGAATCCTGTGAGGTGTTGGGTGTTCTGACCAGAATGTGAAAGATTACTATGCTTCCCAGGAAGTGCTCAAAGTTGCAATTGTATGTGTACAACAATGTGTATATACTCTCTCTCTCTCTCTCTCGCTCTCTCTCTAGACATAAACACACACCTATACCCTTCCAGTCCACTGTTCGTTCCTGAGTACTTCATGTGACTGTTTATGTAAATAAGGGTTTGCAAGCTAAAATAGTCACTTTTTAGTTGGTTTCTGTGAAAATATTGGGTACAACAATGATCTTAAATCTCTATATGAGATATAAAAGTATTACTCATTAATTGACAGCACAAGTAGGGGAATGATTCTGCAAACATTCTCAAGCTCTAGATTGGATTAACCAACCTATGGATGGTTGTCATGAGGGTAAATCCTATCCATACGAATGAGTCCCTAATGTAATAAACATAACATGCTGGAGCCTCAGCTAATGTAAATGAGTTTGGTAGTTCTACTGATTTACACCAGCTGAACATTCACCCATATGTTCAGTAGTAAATATTTGCAAGATCAGCTCATAAATAATATTTTATTTGCAAGTGAACATGGACACAACTGTCCAGACTCTAAAAGAAGCTTAACACATGAATGCTGAAAAGATTTCTCCTGTACAAGTAAACATGGTAGTAGTATATTCTGTTTAAAAAAAAAAAAAAAAAAAAGTGATGTTACTGCCAGCTCCCCTTCTCTGTAACACAGATACCTCAGTTTGTATATCAAAAGAGACTTCAGTAAGTTTACTTTGCCCCCTTTTCTTGTTGTTTTTGTTTGTTTGTTTGTTTTTCCTTCCACCTGTTTAGCCTCAGTGAATACCCCTCTGAAATAGCTGGACTGGTTCTGTTACAGGCAGTGAGCTTGTCTAAGCCTCGGCTAGAGGCCTTTAAGCCTTTAAGTCCTTCAAGTATTTGTCCAGTGTCAGATCTGGTGATCTGATAGCAGAGAAATTACCTGAAACTTGGGAACAGTAAATCAAGCTTCAGGTTCAGACTTTAAAATAATCAGGTTAGCAGCTATTGAAGATGGAAAATGATGTGGTTATTTAACTTTACTAGCTTCTTCTGTTGTGAAATTTCTCCTGGCCTTTATGCTTGCAAAGAACATGATTGTAAATGGTTCAGTACTGTGTTACTGACACTGCAGATTGTCAGTTAAACCATAGTTCGGAGATAAAGTGTCTGCCTTTTGTTGACAAAAAGTATTACAAAAGCAGTTTGAATATTAACTATTTAGAGGTCACTCCCTTTAGCATTTTTATATTTCACTTATTGTGGAATTCTAAGCGAAGTGCAATTAGTGTCAGTGCTGGCAAAGAAAATAAAGATTGAAGAAAACTGATAAAAGAGAGGACAGTGCCACAGCAGATGTTTGCAAGCAGGTAGGGTGTACCTCTGACAAGGCAGGTTAGGGAAGCTGAAACTTTTTCCACAATTAAATTCGTTCAAAATACAGCATCCATTTCATCTCCCAGTATTTAAATTGAGACAGGGTACAAAATAGCAAGATGGCATATTGATCTTAACTTCCCTTCTTCAAGAGCTCTTAATTCTTGTACATTGGCCTCAAATCCTTCTTACTCTTAAATATTTATCATTTATTTATTTATTTTGATTTAGGTTTCAAAGGGCTGCTTCACCACTCTTATGTGAAAAACAGGAAGGAAATAAGTGAGTGTGAAGTATTTCTTTTCTAGTCTAACTGAATTCCAATGTTATCTGTGCAGATATAAGCTGAGTCTAAATTGGAAGGTAATACAATACTAGAGAACAGTGGCCCCATTCTCATTTACATTTTGGCTACTTTGTATTATTTGGCAATAAACAGACTTTAAATTGGGTGCAAATAATCTCTTCAAGCTAAATTGGCATAATGAACATAAAAGAATTATAAATGTTAGTGCATCCATTGATATTAAAGTACAAATAAAATATGGTATCTTAGAACAATTTAACTTTCCTTCATGATCATCATGCATCTTTTCTAAATTTTGTATGCATTGTTGTTGATAGGGAAATTTTTCACCAAATAGCACAACGAGTGTCACAGGGAGATAAAACACCTACCAATAGCTTTGTATCTTGTGTTGTTTTGTTTCCCAAGTAAATTTATTTTTCAGTACTCTATATGATATCATGCAGGCAGGTAGCAACTGATGTGTTCTTTTCCAATTTGGTGTGCAAGTAGGAAGTTAGCATTTTCCATCAGGATACAGTTATTACAAGAACATCCTTAGGAGATGGATATGCAAATAGAGTGAAGTTTTCTCTGCTTAATCTAAACTGCTAACAATACAGAAGGCAGGTATCTATACCTAATGTGGAAAATTAAATATTTTCAGAAAAGTGAGTGATTCAGATCAAGATGCATGCTTCTATGATTAATAAAAAGTACTTCATAAATGTTATAACTGACTTCATTTCATGCAATCAGTCCTCAGGTGTTATCTGAGGTTAGATGTAGTTAAAATTTGTAAGTGAACTATTTTCAAAATGAAAGTATCAAAGGTTTTCTCACAGTCTTCAGAGAGATCTAAATGTCAAGTATTATTTTATTTTTGCTAGCATTGAAGTGGACCCAGAACCTCAGTTGTTAACTTTAAACTGGTTTCTGTAATTCAGAAATGTTTCTGAAACTTTACGTAGTAATAAAAATGTCTTACAGTGTTTTTCAACAACTTTGAATATTAAATAATACACTATTTTCTGTTGGTCTGAACGAAATGCAAAATCTTATGCTATGTGTTGACAATGGCTTCGTCAATTTGAAGTGTTATAGTATGCTATTAATTGTAGCATTTAATTAAAATGATTACATTCATTAGAATCAAAGACATTACGGATGGATAAACTCTTCTATCACTGAGAACATCTCCCCATTCAAATTTGTAACATTATGTAGCAACAAGGTGTTCCATATTATTCTGTTCTACTTCTGAGATCAAAGGGAAAATATTACAGTAATAGTTCATATGTTAATCTGTGTTACAAGATTGATGTGCATTGTTTACTAAGAGTAATTTATTATGGGTTGTGAGGTTTCCTTTTTCTTTTCATCAGACTGAGAAGGTTTAAGAATGTATTTCATCAGTAACAGCTACATTTCATCATTTCATTATGTCCACTGTGCAAATAGTTTGCTCCAAATGGCATTTTAACAGATGCCATCAGAGAACTCAGTTACATACATCAAAGATGATCCTTTGGCTATGGTGTCAATACCAAAGCCCCATCTCTTTTGAAGTGGATTTTTATGTCTTTAGCTTTGGCTAATGTCTTAGCTAAAAGTAAAAAATGTTAAAGTATAAATTCAAATATGTTTCATTAAATAACCTATATATTTATTACCTGGTATTTTCTTTATTGACAATATATTTTGAATAGAAGTCTGTAAAACGATAAGCAGCATAAGTAAAACAATATCATGAACGCTTTGTTTTATCATAGACATATTCAGTGATATCCAAGTAATTTATGGTCAAATCCTTTTCTTTAGTATTATGACCACTAGATAAACTTTCCTAACTATATTCATTTGCATCGTATTTGCATGTGTGGAACTCAAAAAAGGGGAATAGGGAAGTTTTTCAGTTTGCATTCTATATTCAATTAGAGTTGCAATGCACTATTTTGCATCACAGAAATATTTTCCAGGGAAAATAATACAAATGCATAAATAATTCCTATGTTAAATTAAAACAGATGGATGTGATCTAGAAAGCCTTGCAGTGAGAATCTGCTTATGGGTGCCAGCTTTGCTGTAACATAAGTAGGCTTAGCCATAGGGGCTGGTTTAATGTGTAGGACATAGGGATATATCTCCTTCAAACTTATAGTTCCCTTTCCTGTCTTCTCTGATGCAAGAACTACTGTATTATTGAGGATAAGTGATGATTTAAACTGGCCCTGGTGCTGAATTACTATCATGTTCTAAGGTGCATTTGCTGCTGACGTGAGCCACAAACTGGAAGGTGCCCACAGGTGTGCGGTTGCCAGCAGCTCTCATCCTGCTTCTGATCACACTAGATCTGGGCTGGGCTGATGTGAACTGTTTGTAAATTTTGTGCTGTTTTAGAGCCATAGGTTTGTCAAGCATGTTGTGCTGATTCGGTCACATTGAAATAACAATATAAGATTAAAATACTTCCAGATCTCTTACTTTAGGAATGAGAATACACAAATGTGTTTGTGTTGAGCTGTGGTGCTTGTTTTGTTAGGGATCCAAAATGATTGTACGTGTAGGAAAGTCTCCTGGAGGGCACAAAAGGTACGGTAAGGTGGTGTTTGAGTTCGCTTTGTTATGGTGAAATTTACCTATGGCACACTGGAGAGACTTGAGCAAGGGAGAGATTACCCACAGTGTTTGAAGAAAAGAAAAGGTAATACATTTTGCAAATAACACCTCTCTGTGGGGGGGTTAAGTGCATCCTACGTATTGGTTAGATAATACAAACTAAAAGTAACTTTTCTGATCTTTGTGAACAAGGTAAAATTGAGCTAAGGAGACTGGAAGAAAATTGCAAGGGAATAAATGTTTTCTATGAAATTAAACCCAATGCAACTGAAGCTGCAGGGAAAATCAGCAGTTAAAATATAATAAACAGTCTTGAAGTCTTTGAATTCTCACAGGAAGGAATTGTTCTGTTACAGGAATCCAGTATTATTAAGTGGAATTCACCCAACAGGGCAGGAAATCCCTTGTAGGACAAGCAGATGTTTAAAGCTCAAGGCTCTGTATTGAACTTCTACTTTGTGCTTTTCAGTTAGAAAGAGTGTGTATTAAAATAAGAGTAAGATAAGGCAACAACACTGCTCTTGTTATCCAAGCGTGCCATGCATTCTGCTTCTGCCCCTCATTAGTGGACTTACCACCTGTCTAGCCTCTGTGGGACTAAAAATGCTTTCCTCTTACTGAACAGAATGTGAAGTTCAAAAAAAAAAAAAAAAAAAAAAAAAAAAAAAAAAAAAGGAAAAAGGAGTTCCTTCTGAGAAAATACTGCAGGAGTGATTAAGAAATAGAGCAAGATGAGTTTCTGTGCAAAGCCAGAGTTGATGTAAAGCTGGGATGGGACACAGGTGTGCTTGTTGAGCTTCCTTGGGGGTCAAAAACCTTAGAGGTAGGGAAAGCTGCTGGGAGATGTATCATGCGTGCCTGTTCATGAGTCGTACATTCTTGTTTGAACATGTGATGGAATTAATATTGGTGGAAGAAGCTGTCAGAGATTTAAAAATGACAGGGTAAAAATGTCCCAGTGGAAGGAAAGGGGCTCGGTGACAGGAAGAAGCAAAGGCCGAGGAAAACATCTGTTACAAACAGTAATACAGGGGATGGAGAAAATAGTGTGGGAGGCAGAAGCACATATGCCTTGCTGCCAAGCATACTGAAAATAAGCTAACATGTTGGATTTCACCCTCTGCCCTTTGACAGAAATGAAAAAACAATGAACTCTGCCACAACTGTAGAAAGTATCAGTAGAAGGTAAACAGGTATAGGAGTGGTACTTCAAATAGCTGACACACAGAAGTGTGAGACAGATACCTGTGGAAGGAGGAAGGGCAGAGTTGCTAAAAACACAAATTAAGTCTGTGTCAGTAGAAGGACTTAGGAAGGTCAAGGCAAATCGACTGAAGTTGATTCAACTGGGTGGATTATCTCATTTTGGAGGAAAGCAGTCATAAAGCTTAGCCACATTTTGCACAAGGGTGGGGAAATTGTATTTTTTTTGCATACTGACTACAGACTTTCAAGCTGCCAAGCTGCCTTTCCTGAGTGTCCTGGAGTCAGAAATTACAACATGAGTATAACTTGTGCTTTCAAGTCACTCCTGGAGGAGGTGTCACAGGTAGCAATGTGACAGGCATAAAGTGTATGCAAATTGCCCAATTAGATAAAACCTGCTATTGAAGAAACTGTTGCAACTGCAACAAAATACAGCACAAACAATTGTGCGATATGAGAATGCTGATTCAAAATCTGTCCTATGAATACATATATAATGTATCTGACTTCTCCATTTACTTACTGGTGCACTGAAATGCTTCTGGATTTTGTGAAACATTCAGTTCTGAAACATAAAGCACTTTCTCTAATAAAGTGTGATAGATAGGAACGTAGGTAAGAGAAGTATCCCAGCCCCAGTCACATAGAGCATACAGGGATTAATCATAGATTTTCATGCTGAACTATAGCTCAGGTCAGTGTCAGTTTAGTGGAGATTTATATCACGCATTGTCTGCTTTTTCATCAATGTGATTTTGAAAGCAATATATAACTATGGGAGTGTATTCAAAAATTGAAAATCACTGGTTTCTAAATAACACATATAAGTGCATTAGATGATAAGCGCTCTTCTCTCTCCCAGGTTTAGCAGAGGGAAAATAACAACACTCAGCATATTTCTAAAGGTGTGGAGCATCATTCAGTTTCAGATGGAGTATCTTTATTTTATTCTGTCTAGCAAGTTGCAGCTAGATTTATCTCCTGTGCTCTGGCATTGAAAAGTGTGAAAGTGTTCCTTCTCTCCTCCAGAAAAATCTCACCCACCCACTGGTGTGAGAAGTAAATTGTTCCTTCTCTTGGAAGCCTTCTGCCTTCTAATGTTGTATCACACTGTGGTGTCTGGAAACTTTCTGAGAATGAGTTAAGTGTTGCAGCTGAAATCTGGCATGTATGCTTCCCTGGCTTTTTTGCCTTTTCACCAAAACCTCTTTAAGAAGTAAATGCCTTCTGTATCTCCCCATGCTCATCATATGAGACGAGATCCGTGCAGGAGGTAAACTTGTGTTTGTTTTAGTGTTCAGAAGTCTCATTGATGTTCCTTTCTCCCATCCTAGGGGTTGATTCCTGAATTTTGTATCATGAAATAATTTTCACAGAGATCAGTCTGCTGAGGCTGGACGTAGGAGATCATTGTGCTTGCCTGTCTCACTAGGAGATGAAGCACTCCCCAGAAACTGCTCAGCAGTCAGCAAATAAACTCCTAGTATGGGAATTTAGGGAACCTGTTCTCTGATGTACCCTTACTTCAGAGTATTACAGAGTCATCTTTTCAGGCTTTTAAATTACAAACCTTATATTTGTTATAAGTTGGGAGGATGTTTGTGATGCATGAATGAGGAGCACTTTTTCCACAGATCACTTCCAGATGAAGCAGCTGCTATCACATGATTGCCTGAGATTTTGGGAACTATTTGACGATCTGTGTGACCTCTCCTAATCTTATTATTATCATTGTTGCTCTCTGCTTTTTCATTCTTTTTGATGGTTGCTATGGAGACATCATACTCTCCTTCATTCTTAAGTGGGAGTGCGAGCCAAGGCAGTGCCTCCAGCCTCCCTCTCTTTCTCACCTTCCTCCCTCTCTCACACTTTCTGGCTGTCACTGGGAATCATGTCAGCTCCTTCTCTCCATCTTCTAAAGAAGCATTGATGGCCTCTTAGCACCAGCATGGTCGTTCAGCATTTTTCACCGTACCTTGGGGAGAAGTGTGGCAACACAGACTGCGTCCAGCGCATGTGCCACTGGCAGCCAGGGGCTTGCCCCACTTGAGCATGTGGATTGCCCAGTTTCTGTGCAGCACAGTCCTGTGGAGCGCCTCAGTCCTCCAGTTTAGCAGCACCAAGAATACTGGATGCTGCATAACAGTAGTAAGAGATTCTAGCAGAATGATATTAGAATGCTTACGTTTGGTTCAGAATAAGAAAATCACATGCTTTTGAACACTGCAGATTAAGTGTGAATTGTTTCCAGAAGATATGTATGGAGTGTATTTAAGTTTGTATTTTTTTATAGTCTATTTTGTAAGTGATATTTCTTTACAGGATAAATTGAGTGGATTAGGTATGGAATCATCTGTAATTAACTGGGTGCTAGCTACTTTGGAGGGCGCATACAGCTTGTTATTAAACAGCATCATGTCAGATTTAATGGATGTCATTGCAGAAGTACCTCAGGGATCTATCCTTGGACCATTCTTATTTATGATCTCTGTAAATGAACTGACAAGCCAGTGTACTGAGTGCAATGTTCATTTTTATTCTGATGACACAATCATGTCTCGAGCTCCTAGTTGCTGACTGAACTTGAAATTGCACTATGTGTATTTTTGAGAGCTCGGCAATGGTTAATTCTCAGTGAGGTTGTTTTAACCAATTCTATGGCAGGCATTCTGACTAGTGTAATTCTATGTCAGATCAGGCCTAAAAGTAGTCTTAAACAGATCTAAAACCTTCACATAGAGGGGAAGAAAATCATGAAGCCTCTGTACTATCAAAAATTGACAAATTTTGTTCTTCACATATTACTCTTTTGCTACAAACAGATTTTTCCATTTTTGTCAGTAATATCTGATCTTATTGATTTTATGAGGCATATAATTGCTAAATATGGATGTGCAAACGAAATCAGAAGTGAATTAATGCAAATATTTTTATTTGCATTGTGCTGATTTCTAATTTTCTGGTGGTTCGTTGTTTTTTGTTGTTGTTTTTTGTCTGTTTTTTTTTCCTTCCCCTACATTTTTGTAAGAAAGGAAGATATTGTGTTTCCTTTTCAGATATCTTTGCAAATCTCTCACTGCTGGAAATCTGCTTTTGATAGTACAAATTGCTTTTCATCCAATGACAGTGATATGACTTATATAGATCATTTGTTGATATATCAACTCTAGGGGGGAAAAAAGCCTGGAGGTTAAACCCAGATTCTGCCCTTGGGTTTGGATTAAGATTACCCATGGGGGAAGGAAGCAAGTTCCAACAAGTCTTTATTTCCGCCTATAAATTGAACTACAAGGCACGAGAGACAAAATGAGGAAGCTGAGCTAATGCTCCTGCTCTGGAAAATTGTGTTAGTGGCTCTGATAAAATTGAGGGTCTGACATGGCAAACGGAATTTAGCGTACAATGAAAATGACTGAGGGGAATGGGTCAGAAGGTGATTCATTCAATAGAAAGTAATCAGCAGAGTATCATCATAAGTTGCCTGTCCATAAGCAAATGAAAAATGACTGGTGTTTCTTCTATTGTCTCAGCTGTACCTGATTGTCTGTTACTGGGTCACTGTACTGAGCTGAGAGCTGGAAGAAAGGTAGAAACATAAGGAGCACTTTGGCTCTGAGATTTCTCTCAGGGAAGAGTACTGGGTGCAGGACATCTTCCTTGCTGTAGAAAGGACAGGGGATGCTGTGCCTATTCCCCATACAAATTCCTCTCCACACACATATACATATCCCTCAACAGAACCTTACAAAAGGCCTTTATACTGGTCCCCACCTACTGGAGTAACATTTTTTTGTGTAGCTTGTACTAGTTTCAGAAAATTAATTCTGGTTGCTTTCACTTTTGCTGGATTTCAGCAATTCAGCTGCCAAGTGAAAAATTGAAGTGCTAAACTGAAAGTACCAGGAGCATTAGTGCCTGTAACAAAGCAAGAGTTTTCCATTCAAATTTCTACCCAGAGAAAAACATTCTCAGCATTTAGTCATAGTCTTGTCTGGCACTCATTCAGACAAATTCTTTCTACTTTTTAAGTTTCCCAGGCCTAAATGATGTCACTGTTTAAAGGAGATGTATTGCCTGATTCATTTTCCTATGTCAGTTTAGCATCAGTGTAAGTTTGACTTTTTCAGTCACCAATGCAGTCAAGAGTTCCAGGTCATTGAAAGGACGATGATTTACTGTTCAGTTAATGACATGTGTTATGTTCTTTTGTTACCTGTAACACATCATTGCATCCTTTTGGGGAAAAAAAAATCATAAAGAGAATGTGTTTAAATTCTTTTTAAACTGCCAAAAGAATACTGAAGCTGCTTAGCTGGTTCTCTAGGACTTTTATCATGAACTGGCCTTCCAGAGTACCTACAGAAAAGATAGAAATTGAAACTGATTCTTTTTTTCTGAGTTCTGAATAACTGCAGTAGGCATTTTCTTATGCTTAATCAGTAAATACTACAATATCTTCCAAACGTGGCTCATATGGTTATTTAAAGCAGAACAATGGTTGTTTTAATATGGTTATTGTAGCCATACATTCTGTTTTTATGAGTTTTTATATAGCACTATTACTTATATGCTAATCTTAAGGATATTGTTATAATTTGTTTTATGCGTTAAGTATTATAGAGGCAGTTGCTAGCATCACTACAGTTTAGGGTCTTATGAGCATCACATCTGACAAACAATTGCTTGCTGCCAGAAGCCCAATGAAATGGTTATATCCAGGAATACAAATCACCTTTGCAGACACATAGATTTTCTTCAAGTAGTGAAAACCATCTAAATGTATTCTGTAGGAATGTTTGTAATTCTCCACACACACAGGTTTGCTTGTGTAGAAATTTCCCAAGTTATTGGTGCTTACTTGTTGGAATGGTCAGAGGCTCATTCTTCATAGTTTCTCTGCCTCACATTTTATCAAACATCTGTGTCATTCGATCCCTTTTTGTACAAGTCCCATGAAAGGGATATGAAACTCCTTGCATGCTTTAGAGGTTCCTTGTTTTCTTTTTGTGACATGGTCAGTGCTTTATTTTATTTGTCTCATTCGAAAAGCAAAGTGATACATTTCCTTTGAGAGGGACACTCAGGCAGCAGTGACAACTTGCTTTTCTAGACAAAATCCTACAGGAGCATTAGTGCCAGTAAGTTCTGTGACAGGAATACATTCCTTATCCTGGACATTAATGACATATGTGCTTTGTCAAGTGTTGTCATCAGGCTCACCAGGGACTCATATGACAATGACTTCTTAATTTATTCTTGTGTCTCTGGGAGTGACATCGTGGATTTCTGTTCTCCTTTGCCACCTGGAGTTCTGTGAGGCAAGCTTAAAGGATTCATTGCTTATACTCATACTGACTGGCTGTAGATTTGATATTGTAAGTGTTGTTGGTTTTGCTGGATATTTATTTACTAAGATGATAGGACTTGAGTCCTTCTGCATAAATGAAGGGCTCATTAATTGAAGCAAATTGTGTTTGAGCAGAAAAGCTTTGCAGGCCTGTTTCAAAGGGACCATTTCACCAGCAGTACTTCACTGTCAATATTCTAATATTAAACTAGTAGAGTTTTCTCTTAGTGAATGAATATGTAAGCCTACATATTCATGTCACAAATTGAGTTTCAACACTAGATGATGTCCTCATCCTTAGTACAAATGATTCAAATTCTTGTGCACAAGTGGATATTAAATCATGTATTTCTATGATGATGCTATAATCACAGCATTATTAAGTAAAAAGCATGAGGAAAAAGATGAATGCTCCCTATTTCACATCTGGTGTTATATTTTGAAGGTGGTTTGAACTAGAAAACATTTACTAGAATAGGGCAGAGTTAGAAAATTGCCCCAACAGGCTTTACATGTGAAATGGGCAACCAGGCAGGCCTGGCTGCCATACCTGTTCATGTGATTGTGAAAAAATAATTTTGAGAAATGAAGCACCACAATTTGGGGTTTTCAGTCTGAATCTCATTGTGCAGAGAGATTTTAAGATACCAGTTTCGTTCTAGGTAATTATCCTCTGCAGAAACTGGCAATTCCACATTTCTACCCTTCTTATATCCCTTGGGACACAGTGGTAAGCTTTTAGGCACTAGGCACTGTAGGGTGGGTGGTCTCTTTGGCTAATAGTTTGAGTGATTTCAAAACATCTGTGTGCGTATCACTGAGAGGAAATTAAAATCGAATTATAATCATCACAGCCATTTATGCCCTAAATTAGTTATCTAGCTATTCACAGAGAGGTCAGCAAGCCAATGGACTATAGACTAACTGGCAGTAAAAGCCTTACTAGGGTAAATGATAATTGCTTACAATGTTGCGGAGCCTGCAGACAAGAGGACAGGGATATGATATAGCTGGCATCGTTTTTGTGTAGATAAGGAGCAATAAGACTGGTGGTAGCAGGCGATCAGTAATAGGAAAGTGGCAGAGTATAACAGAACTGTTATGACACATCTGGAGTTTGAGACAGAACATGGATTCCACTTATTTTTTTAAAGTTAAAAGACAAGTAGGGCAAGATTTTGTCAGAAATTTTGTTGATCTTCTCTGATATCCTGTCTGACAGAACCAGATACAAAAGCATGACAAGCTTTCTATGTGAGTAGAGGTACCAAGGGAATGATTTCTTTAGCAATTATCCCCATATGTATTAAGCACCCAGCTCTAATTTATTACACAAGCTAGACAAAGCCTGCATGCTGAAGTACCTAGGTTATTACTTTTGGATGGCTTGTAACATTTTTACATCTCTGATGAAAATGCTTGACAAAAGCCAGCTCTTCTCATCTGGAAGAACTCTGCTGTTGCTAGATGGAATATCTATGCTTTGTAGCTTGGGAGGGCATGAATCTAAAATACTGATACTATGTAAAACAGCCCTGTCACCCATATGACTTGGATGCCACTACATGTTCTCCACCAATGATTGATGTGACAAACTCCATATGTTAAAAAGAGGCTGAGGAAAATCTTTTTTTCCCAGATGGAAAAAATATATAACAGTGGTACACAAACACTCTTTGCAGAGTTTCTCTGTTTCCTCAGCAGTAATAATGTATCTAAAAATAAGACTTGGATCTAGAACAAGAAAAATATAGCCTACTGTCGCCCTAGTTTTTTTTTTTTTTTTTGCACAAAAGAAATGTAGACATTCAAACGTGTCAAGGGAAAGTGAATTTTTATTTATAGTGGCCATGCTTATTATTATTCAGTACAATTATCTGGAGAGAGAATAAGGAAGAGGACTTAAGGTGTTGCTTTCCAAGTAATTAACAAAAACATTTTAAACGTACACAAAGACTGGCAGATAATTCATCAGTGCTTATTTGGGGAAACAGCTCTCAGTAGTTTAGCCCACATGGGTTTGTGGCTGCACCTTAAGGGAGCCTCATAATTAAAGAAAAATAATTACAATTGTTAGCGAAGAATATTTTCTTATTGCTGAAAGAAATGATGCAAGACAGGATAGATAAAACATAGTTAAAAGAACAGAGATGATATCTTCAGATACAATGCCTTATACATGGTTCTGTTTTGGAGATTATTTAAAATTTTTTTTTTTTTTTCAAAAGATAGCATTCCTAGTGAAGACACTGTTTCTATATGAAATGGTATTGTTGCAAAGCACAGAGATTTCCAAAAATTACATATAGCGTATATATTGGCAAAGAAACTTCGAGGGTTGGTGAATGGTAATTTACTAATTCATACATTATCTGTTTATAAGCTATCAGTTTTTAGGCAGAAATATTTGATAATTAAGACAATAAAGGAAACTAGGATTCAGAGAAAGTATTTAAAGAACAAATTTGAGATAGATAAATTAATGAGCATTAAGACATTTGGCTTTTAAATGAAATACACACAATTCTATGTGCACACCAAGGTGAGCTGATGAAAGCTCTTTTTTTTTCCAAGGAAGCTGAGAAGGCAGACAACACTATTATTTATGTAGCCTTATTTTCAGAGTTTTGAAAACAAAGATTTTTATTGCTAAGAAATGTTCTGAAAACATTTTTTCTGCTCAAGGCATTCTCCACAGCGTTTGAGAATGTAGGACTTGTCTAATGAGTTTCAAGAATTCTTTGTTATGAGTTTAAAAATAAAGTTTTGCAAGAAGAGAAGCACTACTGATTTAAAACACTGTTAAAAAACTGATAGACAGTTACCCTTACTGCAAGGCTTTGCACTGTTTTACACTCCTGTGTTTTTTTTCTAACACAAAAATGTTTTAAAGAATTTTCTTTCTGTAAATAAAGATTCTGATCTCAACAGCTGCTATTTCTAAGAAGTGGTAATGTCTTGATCTCTCAAAAGTTATTCTTGTTGATAGTTTGCATGCAGCTAAACTTTCCCTATTTCACAATTCATAATATGTTTATAGTATGGAGTATAGAACTACTGTCAAATAATTTTCAGAGTGTGGGACTTTCCAAGTATTTCCTAACCTTCCTTTTCCTAAATAAGTAGGCACTCACAGTAAGCATGTAAGTTCTGTTATCTTCAAAGATCACATTCAATAATAGTATCACTTATAATTAAAGATAGGTAAATTTTTAATAGCCTAAGATTACAATACAAACATATTTTGTATCAATATTAAGGGTAGTTCCTTATAAAGAAAGAAAGGACAAAATTATCAGGTTGACTGGAGGAATATGTGTGTTAATATACAGGCAAAACTGTTCTTACAGAGAAACATCCCTGAAAAATATCAGAATTGAAGTACTGAGAATGTACTATTGACATCAGGAGCCCAAGTGATTTGGTATGGAAATATTTGTTAGATGTTAACTCTAAATTACATGTCAACTTCCATTTCTTTTTGGAAATAGTAATACACTCTATGCTCATTTGCATTGGTTTCAGACTTTTTCACTCCTTTCCTAACTTATTTTACAGCTGCATTTTTCACAGCTGGATAACAAGCAGAAATCCCGTTGCATAACATATAGCCCACGTGAAGAAAACTAGTTCTATGCATGGATCATGCAGTGAAGAATACAAGAAGAAAATTTCAATAACTTTCTAGGTTTCTGAGTAACCAACAAACACAACTGGAGCAGATTTTTAGGATATAGATCATATTTTAGGACTTGCAAAAGGGATGAATTTTCAAAGTGGTTCAGTCTGAGCACATTTACCTCAGGAATTGTCCCAATTATGACCACTTTTTGAAAATAGTTCAATTCTCCAATAGGCTCACAAAATTCTAAAATCACAGCTTAAACCTATTATCAGACATAAACATTTTGTTCTGTTTCTTTTCATTTTGGAGGGAATTCTGAATGTAGACTGATTTATTTGGTAAAGAATATAAAACTCAAATTTCCTAGGTCTTGTTTGTGCACAGTCTCAGCATGCTCATGGAGATGTGAGGGACAGAATCTTGTCTCTCTTCCTTCTGAAAGGTTTTATTTCAAAAATATAGCTCTTCTAACCTGATAACAGTTGGGCTAGTGCTGTGCCTGGTCTGATTTTCAACTTACATCTCGGTATGCAGGGAAGAATCCAATTTCATAGTTTGATAGATGCAGAAATTTTTGCAGGGTCGACGAGGACAAGTTTACAGTTGTTCAATGCTAGTATGTCACAGCAACATATTAGGCTGTGCAAATAAATTGTTTTGTTAAATATGTTGATGTTTGTTAGCATGAGTATATATCATTTTGGATGATCTGCTATAGAAGATATTGTAGATAGATACTATTTTCCAAATGGGCTTGGGAAAAAAAAGAAAAAAACAACACAGAAAAAGACAATCATTATTTGTGTCTTTTGGAAACAGTTAAGTCCTTCTAACTACAATTCACTGGATATGGAAATCACAGTACATTACATCAAGATTATATGATACCTTCAGAGATAGTAAAGTCTCATGTCAGTGACCTATAGGTCTAAAATAGCAATGAAGTATAAATCAGTTATGCGAATGTAAGAAAAAAACTGATGTATTTTCTCATAGCTTGGCTCACCACCTGAAAAAGCTTAGTTGAGGATATGTAAGATCATTTGGAGTAATATGTATCTTACTTTCATTTTACTGCGGTTTAAAATCTTGATCTGGAAGAATTCAGAGTAAATTTTAGGATTGCTGAAATTCAAATCAGGATCCAGTTAAACAAAATACACAAAATACCTAGATTAGACAAAATACCTAGATTTCAGTGCTTTAAATATTTTTGTTTATTGCATACTTATCAAGTTGAAGACCTTATCTCTTTGATTTCCATAAGCTTTGCATGTTCCATTCAGTCCCCCCAGTCTACTTAATGGGAATCTGGGTGAGGCTGCTATTCTGTGACTAAGGGCAGAAGATACTCCAGGCAGCTAGTTGCCTAGGGCTGGGCATACTTAGGCAGAGTGGGAGGATAAGGAAAATGTGCTTGTTCTGTCAGACCAAGGGAAGGTGATAGAACGCTGTTGCGGGGAGGCCAGCTATGGGGAAGAGGCTGCCAGTGCTTTTGTTCCCAGCAGCTGCTCAGCAGCAGAAATGTCAAGTCTGCCTCTCAGCCTCCTCTTCTAGCTGCTAGAATTTACTTCATTGTGCCATGCTAGTGGTCTTGGCTAAAATGAAAATGATTAAACCGCATTTGACTTTAATTTGTTGAGCTGACATGCACTTCTTTTTTCTCCCAGTGTGACAAATTGCTAAAAGAGCAAATGAAATAAAATGTAATTTACAGTTAGTCTGCAGTTGTGCGAACATGGAATTAAAAGCAAAATAATTTAAGAATTGCACAGTACTTTAATTAGAAAAATTACTTTTTCCAAGTCTCCTATGTTCTGTTTTCCAGCCCATGTATAGATTAGGCCTTCTCAGAGTTTCTTAGAGTTGGGCCCCCATACTGTGAGACAGCTTACTGGGGAAACATAGGTAAAATATTTTGATGGTTGTGTTTCTGGTACTTCTAGAAGTTTGGTGTAGCGCTATATATGTGTAAATACAGATTTGCCTACTTAAAGAAATAAATCCCTTACGGATTTTGAGGTAACTCTTTTAAAAGTGCTGTTAGAGTGATAGACTGGCACATCTATCTGATGATATTCGGTGGCAGCTGGGAGTAACAGCACTGAGATTTTCTTGGGTAGAGTCAGTTAAGAATACCTGAAAGAGAGTCTTCAAAACATCTAATGCATAGTTTTCTGAAACATTAAAGAGAACACCAAAATCTGCATGTTCTGAACTGGGACTCCCCTAAAGAATTGACTGAGTTTATACCCAGAGTTCATAAAACACTAAATTTAATGCTCAGCAGTGCAGTTAGTGTTACCAGAACTTGTGCTCAGGAGTGTGTTCTGGAGTGTAACTGATATAAAGCAAAGCCTGAAGATAAAGATAGAAAGATAAGAGATGATATTGAACATTAAAAGTAATCCAGGAAACACAAGTGCCAACTGGGTCTGTAATCTTCAGTGAGAGCACAAATGAGAAAAGATGTCATTGTGATGCAAAAGCGTGCTATCAAGGTATTGGCTGTGTGTGATAAGTCACCAATCAACCATCTTGTGACATGAATTTCTTGTTCTTTCTCTCACTAAAGACTGGAGCACACACAAATGAACAAATAGTGAAACACTCTGTTTTAATTCAGCTCAATGAATGATTTCCCACAAACTCCGTTTCTTATAAAATATTGACTCTTTCTCTTTATGTAGTCAGCTATGATCTTATTAAATCCTTGAACCTGCTGGCTCTGCAAAATTAATTGAATACTAATTGTTAGCAGATGAAACTGGTTGGTTACCAATAGCTTTCTGCTCTTCTTTCTCTCACTGTATTGGTTAATTTTGACTGGCCAGGAAACCTCCAATTTTTTTCTCTTCCTTCTTTGGCTGGCTGAGTGAGAATCATTTGTCTTGTACAAATATAAATGCACTGACACACTTCAGTTCATTTTAAAAGCATTTTTCTGATCCTAATATCTCTGGCTACATCTTTGGAATTTACTTTTATAAACATTCATGGCGGCAAAACCCAAACGAACAAGTTTTTTTGTTTGTTGGTTGTTTTGTTTTGTTTTTCTTTCCAGAATGTAAATACACAAATGACATTAATGTGGCTTAAGTAAATTCATTTATAAATGCAAGTAAATATTCACAGAAAATGTAGCCCTATTAGCAGTCCCCAGAGCTTGTCAGTCTCAGATGAGGTCAAGGGCAGGGAGATGTAATGGTGTCAAAGAAAAACAGATGCTGGCAGATAACTGTTGTGTGATTTAGAGATATAATTCACCTGAAGTAAGAAATGGGATCTGAAATGCAGCCTCACTCTCTTAAATAGGAGGCACTCAAGCTTGTTTTTGTAGCAGGTTGCAATTTTCTTAAATAGTCTGTTCTACGTGTTCTTTTCCAGCCAAAATATATTATATGTTTCTCTACTTTTTGAAGTGGGTAGTGTAGAGTGGTGTGATTACAGCTTTTAGCAGCCACTTTTTGGCTGTCTGGGTGTCCTCTAGTAATTGAAAACTTGTTTATTGGCATCATTTGTTGGACTTTATTTAATCACTGCTTCTCCTCTAGGAGCTGCTTTTTCCCTTCTGAGGGCTGACTCTTTGCATAGGCTTTGTGTTTTTTTCTTATGCTGGGTAGGCTCTGTTTCATGCAAGTGTAGTTGTAATTTCGAAGTGGCGAGGAGCCACCAGCTATCTTGTCAGGGCTGCAACAGGCTCTGCTCACCTAGGGCTCAGTACTGGCCTCATGCTAGGAGGAAGAGAGGTTCATCCTGTAGCTGCTATTCCCAGAAAGGCCCCCCTGGTTCCCTCTGAGTGTGGCAGCAGGCGGTCTGGCTATGGTTGTAACCAGGAATAGTTTGCTTAATGTTGCTCTGTGTATCAAAGTGGACCCTTGTTAACACTGATCACTTAGATTTTTGTTTTAATCAAATTATATACAGTGCATACCAGATTATGCTGTAATTTAAATATTGTCTTTTTATCCTTGTCAGCACAGTGTTTCAGCTTCACTTCCTATTAATCCTGAGAAGAAATGACCAAGTAGCTGGTGCTTGCTGGCAGAGCAAGAGGAATGCTGCAGTAAGCAATGAAAGTATGTTAGTTTTTTGGTTTTTTTTTTGCTGTTGTGAAAGAGATCTACAGACTGTGTTTGCCCCAGTGTAATCACGCTAAATTTCTTTTTGACCCCTTAGGAAAAGCTGCAGGCAAGATTCTTCTAATGGGTAGTTATAACAAGGACAAAGGGTCATCAAGTCTAGAGTCCCAGGTGTCTACTGCAGCTGAATTTTCAGCTCATCAGTTAGAATAGTGCTTGCAGATCAGTATTGAATTTTTCCACTTCCTCTGTGAAAAGGATAGCTAAGAAGAGGTACTGAATAACGTTGCTTCTTTTATAGATTTGTTTGATTAGTTTTTTATGTAAAGGAGCATCACTCTTGTACTGACACTTACGTACAAGAAGTACCTCTATACATGTGTGGTGAGCACCTTCATATATATTTAGTGAGGGTGTATATTCTTTCTTTCTGTCAGTCAAGATGATGGCTCAGCAAATACAAAGCTCCTTCCCCATGTTATAGGTAACATAGGTGAAGAGTAATCAGCTGCCAGGCATACCTGAAAAAAGAAAATGGAAAATAAATGCAACGTATGTGTTTTATATTCCTGTGAACAGAATACAGGCTGTATTTTCAACTGCCCTTGCTGGCAATTCTCAAACAATACAATTAATTGCTGAAAATTCAGAACTGAATCCTAAATGTCCTTGTTTATTTGCACAAGAAAATGAAATACATAGAGACATGCCCATACATATACATACATGCCTATTTATAGATTTGTGACAGAGGATAGACTTCTCTTTCACCGTTCAATGACAGATTCTTTAGAGCTCTGGCACAGACCCAGTTAAGCAAGCCAGACAAGAGGATTACTGCCTTCTTCCGAGTTTATAACAAGCCCGCCTACTCAATTAGGTTGTGTTAGTGACAGAAAATTAGAATACATGCAGAGTGGATAGTTATTTCTTTATAAAATCACATTATTCCTAATGCAGTAGGAGTAAAAGGTTCTTAACACTTCTCTCTCCAAAATCATACTTTCTGGGAGCTGTCAACTGGGAAAGGGACCTATGTTGTTTGAAATTATACCCCGTGCAGCTGCTTTTCATCATTTGTTCTAAGACACTTAAAACTGACTCTGCCCTTAGCCAGTAAATTTTAGTCTATCTCCTTTTTGCGCAATGATGTAGAAAATCTTTTTCCTTTCTCTATGGTACTCACTGAATACCTCAGCCTTCTCCATATCTGTTGAAGTCATTTCTACCTTCTCATTTATTAGAGTGTGTACATTCTCCTTTGTCTCTTCTAATCAATGTACCTGTAGAATCCCCTCTTGTTATTTTTTCACATTGCTCACAAGTACAGTTCCCTGATCCCATCTCTGCATGTCAGGGTGACATCTCTTGTTATTCCTAGGTCACATGTTCCTGCTTTCACTACTTGTACTTTTCCTTGTTTTCCCTCAGTTTGACCAGCAGGTACTTGCTCAGCCATGCTGGTTTCCTGCCTCCTATACTTGATTTCTTATGATGGGGAATGGAGAGCTCTTGTGCACTTCATACACAGATCCAAATATGTACATGTCTCTCTCTCTATATATACCTACAGTACATATCTGAATACATTACTCACGTGTATGTATGAGAATTGAAATATATATATTGAGGGCTTATGATCTTTCTCCACCCTGCTGTTTCCTTTATTCTCTTGCAAAATATAGCAGCGGCTACTTTTGACAGTGGTCTATTGTATTTTAGTTAAGGTCTTGGATACTTTGGATAGAGAACTCCCTTCTGCACCTTATGAAATATCCAGCATTGTATTTCTCTTGTATTTCTAGTCTATATCTGAAAAGCTGCTTTGCCAGATGGCACTGTAAATCTGTAACATTTGAATGTATTTTTGGCAGCTCTGGGCATGCATAGTATCCTGGATGAAATATTTTTGCTTGCCAGGCTAAAAAAGTGTGTAAACTTCAGAACTGTATACATACCTATATTTTTCCAAGTACCTATAGAGAACTTGGCTTACCCAATAATAAGTAGATAAAGTATAATTCTCTTCTACATCTCCCACCTGACTCTTTCCAAAAGATGTGGAAAAAGTAGTGGCTTCCTTTAAAAGTTATTCTAATGTTTTGGATCTGGGAGTGTTGAACAAAACTTACCTTTAACGTTTCAATAGGTCTTTATACATTCATCAGTGTAGTAGAGATTTTTTTGTTTTAGGTTATGACCATAAATATCTGTTATTCACAGAGCTATTTTCTCCATGATTGTAGCACAGGCAGTCTTCACTGTATTACAGTTTAAGTCGTGTAAATAGTCTGGCCTCTTTATTTAGCTGGAGCACACAATTAACATAATTTACAGAATACACAATTGGTGGTATTTGCCAATAGATGACATCGACACACACACACAAAAAAAAATTATTAACCCAGTGGAAATTCACAAAACATTTGGAATACAGGTAGCAGATGTGAAAAAGAAGTCGAAAATGCTGATTGAAATTTCAAATCATACCAGGTTCCAGACGCAGCCGCAACTCTGCATTCATTTAGCTAATCAGTAATTAGAGGAAATTGTAGGGCAGCCTGAAGAATGAAGATGGAATTTTAATACTGGTTCTTTGTTAGTGATAATGAGATCTTAAGTCAGTGCTTTGGACTGTTTCTGTTACTTGAAGTTTGAAACTTAATCTTATGCAAGTATATTTGAAATATTAGTAAGCAGTGCCACTATCTTTTAGCTTATTCCTACATAAGTTTGCTCATGCTTAGACTTTTTTTTTTCTAGTGGAGCAGATTTAAATGGGAATATGTCTTGGGAGAATGCCTACCAACCTGCTAGTCACCAGTGGCAGGAATTCCTCTCTTTCTCGTGCAGATGTTCCATTATACAGAAAGCTGGTGAGCAGAGATACATAAATCTGTAATTTAGCGATCAGGACTCTTTTCAAGAAGAGTGCAGTCTTGTGTTCTGGTCCCTCTCTTTTTAGCTAATTTCTTTTCCTGTATTTTATGTTAGGCAGCTTAGTCTCTGGATCTCCATCACGATATTCTGCTAATTGTCAAGCTGTTGAGCCTTGTCAAGACTAAAATGCTCTGATGATTCCTACATTTTCAATTCAATTCTAAATGTCTTGGAAAAATTGAAGAGGATCTAATGCAGTTTAAGCATCAACACAATTAAACAGAACTTGAATACTCATAGTACATGTATAAATGCCTTATCCATAGCTGTGTGCTTAAAAATTATACCATCCAGTGACCATTTCTGCTTTTCACAGCTACTTTAGGTGTTCCTTCCAAAGCTCCTTGATCCTGATACTTTCGTGCAACTCTTCCATAAACTCTACTTCAACCAATTCATTACAAGCATGAAATGAAATGAAAAGACACAGCTAAGAAATATATGGAAATTTTAAGCAAAAGCTGGTATTGGAGTGTGGAGGTAAAGAAGTATGAAAAGATTTTAAAAAAACAGCATAACAAAAACCACCACAAAACATCAAAGTATAAAACTGCAGGGAGGAATGAAGAGAAAACAACGGCAACAGCAGTGAAGGCATGAAAGAATTCTCAGTATTTTTGCTGAAGTACAGTTAGTTCATATACAATATGGATTTAATATAAATAACAATTAAAGATAACAAGATTTGAGGAAGACAAGATCATCAGGCATTCCATTTTTTTCATTTGTTTATTTTAGCTATTTGGATCTTGTTTGATTTCTTACCATGAAGACCATTTTGTTTTTCTTCTGTTATTTCGAAGTCCACAGAGATTTAAAAACCTCGGAGTACATTCAGAAAGGATTTTAGGAGATAGTGAGAAATTTAAAATCATTTAGGATCCAGAGACATATCCAGTAGCATGTTAAAATATGTATCATAACTGATGGCAAACCTAAATCAAGAAAACTGAAGGGAGTTCAAATGTTTCAATGGAGAAGCTGGAATTTATTAACCTGAAAAAGTAATGTTCTGCCTCAACTTCTCCAGCCACTGCTTGTAAGTTTACTTGATATGGATATGCTTTCTAGACTGTGGAATAAGTAACTATTTTGGCTGAAGATGGCATGTGTAAGTGAAGTAGTCAGAAGTATGCCTGTGAGCCATGCTTATGTTTTTGGATTTGCTTTTAGCAAACCACAAATGTATCAGAAGAGAACACAACCTTTGGTGTCCTCCAACTGACTGACATTTGTTCAGACTCCTGGTGTAAAATCACTTTAGGAGATGTTGAGGCTTTTGTCACATCTATGACAAGGATTGGCTCATTTCCTGAGCAGATGTGTTGGTTACCTATCCTATGAAACATGACATATAACATATGCTCCATTACAGCTATGATAGTCATACCTACTATTGCTCCCAAAATAAAAGAAAACCTCTGTGTCCTCTGTGCTATTCCCTTGAATAATGGGGCTTATTCATTCAGCAAAAGGATTTTCCATATAGTGCTTCATATCTGGCCAACTTACCACTTATTGGTGGAACTTGAAGAGTGTTTCACACAATGTCAGTGTCCTGGCACATTTAGACTTTTGCTTTAAGATAGTAGTATATAACAGCAGAGTCTTTCAGTTACCTCTGAACTCAAGATTTAAAAGTTAGATGTAGCATGTTTTCAACAATGGAAAGACTGTGCTTTATAGTTATGCATTCTTCGTTTACCTTAAACCTCAAAAGAAACTGAGGCAGGAGCCACTGAATTTCTGGAGGTAACTTCTTGCCTCTTGAGTACGTACCAATGTCTGTTCCCATTTCAGGCTTTGGGTTGTAATGTGGCTATGCCTTGTAAATATGGTGTCTCTCTCTCATTGCTATAGCAGTGAATCTGGGCTATGCTAAGCAAAAATGGCTTATTCTCTTGCCCTGTAGTTTAGAAATAAAGCAAAAAACTGTAAATACGGAGTGGGGGAAGGACAATTCTAAAGGAACTGAAATTATTGTTTTCTGCCAGGTGGAGACAGAACAACTAGTGAAGTGTTGATGAACCAAACTCTTTGAGAATCCTTCACGTGTCTCAACCTGTGTCCTCAGTAGCCTTTCTTTTCTTTTGGGAATCCTTAAAAATATGTTGTGCTGTAAATAATTGATAGGTATATTTTATATATAGCTATTATGGTAACTTTAACCTTCATGTGTCTGATTAACCATAAATAGAAATCTCTATTTCTATTTGGGGCATTACAACTCTTTGCAGGGGTATAATTCAGTCTCCTGAGCTCACATGTTACAATGGTGGTTTCTGACCTCCAGATGTGTTTATTATAATCCACTTATTGTGAAGAAAGAGCAGATAATGATAAAAGTTCGAAGTAGTAAAAATTGCAAGCAACTGAAAACACCACTCTTCTGTTCTGCATTCCACTCAGACTCTCTAGTGAATATATTTTGTAGATTGTTTTATTCCCTGATATTCAGAGCCCTATATATTTTAAATATACTCCTTGCTATAAGCTCTGACAGCTGCATTCCATTGAAATCACAAAGCTGTGACCAGAGGATGAAATCTCACTAGCACAGAGAGGAAAATTAAGCTTATGAAACAGCACAGGTATAAATAAAAATGACTCTTAACCTCACATCATTCAGCAAAATTCAGCTCATTGAATAGACTTTTCCTTGTTAAATTTCTTATGCTCAGACACACGCTTTTCCATTTTCTTTTTCTCATTGCTGGAGACATGTATCTTTAAAATTGTTGGGTGGAGTTTAGATAACATGTAATAAATAGAAATGCAATAGTTTAACATTACCATCTGCCTGCTTATGCTATAGAATATATATATATATACATCTGGCTTTCAAGGTCTCAGGGGAATTAGAAGAGAACTTGAGATTATCATGAAGTCCCTTAGTTTAGTTCTATATTCGTAGGTGCTGAGAAGGCGTGTAACAGCTGGAGATGGTCTGGAAAACGTGACATTGGAATAATCCTGTTTGACTGAACTTGAACCAACATTTTTGTCATCAAGAAACATGCACATCCTGATCTTTTCAAATGCTGTGTGAGACTAACCCTTTGATCATTTGTGGGAACAATCCTAGTGCTTTTTCCTCTTCTGTTTGGGAAATTATACCTGGTCTGACATTGGCGGGCAAAAGAACTTACCTCAATTTTCTGCTGAGAGTTGGACTCGTGATTAGAAACTATCATTTGAAACAAAGATTGATGTAGACTGGAACTGTGGTATTGAGCTTCTAATTTTTTATTACACTTCTTGATGTGTCAGTCAACTAAGATTACTATTTTGAAGTGGGGCTATAGATCAGTGTCAGAAGTTGTCTCTTCATACAGGTTTATTTTATATTATTGTCTTCTTAGTGGTTTTATTGTTGACTGATAATAGCTGGGTACCAGCTGCTGCTTCACGTTTTTCTTCTTTTTCGTAATGCCTAAGAAGATAGTATTTGTGGAAGAATGTACCTAAATATTTACTGTTTGTATGCTTCTAATTAGTGGAATCCATGCTTTTGCAGTGTCTTTTTATCTTCTGAAAGTCCCGTAAATAGAGAATGGTAGAAGCCTACTCTAACTTTGGAGTTAAGAAATCGTTTATAGAAAAAGAAGCATTTATTGTGTGTACAATATGCCTCTTTCAAAATTTATTGAATATGCTATACAACATTATGCATTCTTTTTTGGCTTCAGCTCTGATGTTTTGCTTATGATGTATCTGATCCCAGATTAGAAATAGCTTGATCATGACAATTCAGCTGTACATCTATTCTTAGTCTCTTTCTTCCATAATTGTGGCTTTGATACCGTTTCTTAGATTTACATACCTTTTCAGATTTTTCTTGCTTTGTGTTGAGTAGCATACAAAAGTAAAAGAACTGCTTTACTCTTCTTCACAAAGGTATAGGGATTAGGACTGGAAATTACATTAAGGATACAGGTCTCTAGTCACATTTTTCAACACCTTGGTATGTGTTGGAACTCTGAAATGTATCCTGACCTCTGTGGTTTTGTCTCTATTTGACTAGCTCTTGCTTCCAAGATAGACTCGACTAGTTTTATTTCTGAAATAGATGATGTAGACATTAATTGCTTAGAGTTGTATGTACAGCATAGTCAAAATTAATAGTTTCTTTTATTTCTTATAATTACAATACTCATTTGAATGATCTTTCAGTTGGTCACATTCATAACCATCCATTTTTTGATGGGCTGTCTTCTTTTCTTCCCCTTTGGCATGCTATTATACTATGAAAAACATCAAGGACTATGAAATTTGTTTCTGAATTAGTTTAGGATAAGGATAAAGAAAAGATAACATCTCACTCGAAAGCCTTCATTCATATTGCCACAAAGACTGGCACTTGAACGAAGTTACGTGTTTAGTTTGGTTCCCTTTAAAAAAAAAAAAAAAAAAAGCTTCTTCGTACACTTTTCTAAGATACTTTTAGTGGAAGTTTAATAGGTTTGAAGATCAAGTCAAATAAGCATCCAACAAAATAAACCTTAGTCCATCTGTCAAGCTATTGAATTTCATTTGTAATACATTTGCTACATTCCATCAGTTAGTTCCTGTCCCAAGAAGAAGATATCTACATGTATAAGATTAGCCAATAAATACATTACTTCAGGGAAATGGAAGAGATCCACACTTCTGGCATTTGAAAATCTGCATTCAGTACTTGGTTGGGTGCTCCTGTATATTTATCATTGGAATATACTTAGGTGCCTGTTATCATATATGAACATTTGTGAAGATCACAAAAAAAAAAAAAAACACTAAACAACAACAACAAAAAAAACTCAGACATGTATTGGAATTCCTTAGTAAAGTGCAGATTTTAGAAGAAATGTCTTATATGACTCCAGCTTAAATAAACTTCAGTTGCATACAACTCAACCACACCAAAAGCACACCGGTAACAGTAATAAAAGATAATATTCTTCTAGAGATTTCTCAAAGACAAAATTTTATAACAATCAAAATAGCAGGAAGGCTATTTAAATCTCTCTAGAATTCACACATCAGTTAAACTGTAAATCTGAATAATGCTAAATAAATCAAATATGACAGTCATTTTTGCTAAATACCTTCTGCTGTGGTCTGAATACCAGCTGTCTGATACTTTCAAATATGAAGAAGGTTATGGTGTTGAATTAACTTCATCCCATCTAGAAAGGTGAAGATGGTTTTCTTGCTTCCAATTCTGTTCAGGTGATAATTAGCTAGAAATAAAGTAGTAAAGATGATGCAGCTGTTGTATGAAATTATGAACCTACCATTACTTGTATTGAAATCAATAGCTGCTTAAAGTCAATGGGATTTATGAGATGAACAGAATTTGATTCTCATTAGACATTTTCTTATGCTTATAATCCTCAAGAATTTTCCCAAGGAACTATCTGTTAAGCTAGATCTTGAGTTATTTACTGGAGAAAAATAAAGCAATTATGATGTGTGTCTGTATAGCTTTTGAGAAAGATATGGAAGTGTTCTTTCTAGGGCAGAAAGAATATTCAGAAAGACATCTGGATTACTCACTCTGTATTACATATTGTTGAGGGGGTCTGTAAATTTCCATGCTTCAGCCACTTGACTTCTAGCTTCTGTGGCTGATTTGTTGTTGGGGAGTGTTTTTCTCCCTGATGTGTCACTTTCCCTTCGAAGGAGCTTAGAAGCCGTGCACTGACATGATGCAGTTTTAAAGAACTGCTCATAATTTCTTCCCAGGCTGCCTCTCCATCTTCCTTGAATCACTGATTTAGATGAAGTTTTGAATAACATTTCACCCTAGTCAGTAACATAGGACTAATGTGCAAAAGAAAGCCAGAATTATTAGTATTAGTATATTTATTGGGTACTTATTATGTACTACTTATTATTTATTACTATTATTTTAGTAATGGGGTTGATATATTTTTTTCAAATAGCTGATTATGTTAATAAGTAAAGATATCAGTTATGAAAGTTAGACTTCATTAAATATTGATAGAGAACTCACAAAGCTTGTCCATACTTTATTACTAAAATAAATGAAATATTCAAAAAGCAGTTAGTCTATTTGAGCCATTCATGATTTTGATAATAATTTTCAGGAACATTGCTGCTGACATGCCACCTTGGGGGTAACCTCAGTCATTTATTTACTTTTTGATGTGTTTGATACAACATTGTCAGAACAGAAAAGATGCAAAGCAATTAAAAATTCTCTCCTTGCCCAACTGGAGTAATTTACCAACACACAGACCCTTTGATGCATTCAGTTTTATTGTGAAAAAAGGAAAACAAAACACTGTATTTTTTACAGCTTTTGACGAGATTCATTTTGAATCTTTGTGTCAGGAGATGTACAAGTGTTATCTGTAAATGAGAAATGTATGCAAGGTAGTCAACTACTGCTGAATTTCAATGAACTTTGTGGTTCTAATGTCATGAAGCTCTGTCAAGTGTTAACAGAAATTAAAGGTAAAATTCATATGGAGCTTTCACAAATCACAGACTTATCTGTCAACATTTTATAATAACCTAACAGTTATGATCTATCAAGGTATTAAAGTGCAATTCTGAGTCCCAAAGGAAAAATCATGACATTCTCAGACCAGTAAAATAACAATAAATATTTTTATTGAACAGTGTTGTCAAGCTTTCCTTTCAAACTTTTCTCACTAATTGCATTTCAAACAAATTCCATTACAAATTCTGAAAGTAAACAGGAAAAAACATTGAGACTGTTATAACTTTGAAATGCTTATCTCTCTTTCCTCTTGCATATTTTTAAAGCCAGTTTTATATTTTTTATAGTGTAGTTTTCTTTACAAGCACATTAAACTGTGGAACTGCAATTCCCATTTAGCAGGGCAGGAGAGACGTTTAATACCTGAAACCATTCCATCTTATCTTTCAACACTTAAGTTTCTGCAAAGACGTCTCTTACATTGTACCAAAATGCGTAGCTTTTTTCAACTACTTGGCACTAACTTTGAAAATCTATCAGGTCTATGAAGTTCATTATGCTTATTCAAATCTGTATTAATCTTATTTTCTGCTGCTGAAAACACAAAGGAATAGAGCCAGATTTTGGTCTGCATTACAGCTTGGTTTTGCTGCTTCAAGGTTCAAAGAGCCAGAAAACCGGTCAGAACAGTCAGCAAAGGATTGGATCAGTTTCATCTGACTCTAGTTTTCCAATACAAAGTCATGTCGAATTTCAAATATTCCCTGCTACAATGACATCTGTTTGGCATTGTCTAAATAAAAAATTATCCAGGAATAGTGTATCTTAATTACTTATCAGTTTGCCATTGCCTTTTCACTGAATGGTTCAGAAGTGTGGTTGGTCAAGGTGTGGAAAATCGAAGTTAAGTTCTTATATGTGTATGTTTGCTAGACATACCTGTCCAAGTGGATTAGAAATCAAATATCAAGAAAGTTCTCTGATGTCTAGGCTGTACACAACTCACTCTTTAATACTGAAACAATTTTTTCTTAGTTAAACTTTCAAAAGATCAGGGACAGGATGGATTACTTTTGACCCTACGTGACTACCATAATGATCAAAAGATTGTTATTTTTCATCTATTAATTACTACACTTTATACAAAATCAAACAGAAGACTACCTTCCAATGCCTTTTTTTTTTTTTTTTCAGATTCAAAGGTATGCACTATATATATGTAGATGTACATAGACTATATATATATATATATATATATGTATTTATATAGTACCCTGTGTTCAAGCATCATCTGTGTATTGGAAATAAAACTGCATTTGGAAAGGAATCTCTTACAGGTGATGCATGAAACTTTAGTAGTTGTTTACAGTGAGAGTCTAAGGAAAAGGGTTATCCTCTATTCTGGTGGCTGGGACACGTGCTTTAGAAACGTTTCAGTTCTCTTTAACTGGATGTAGATTTCAAACTGTATTGCCCATATGTCAGGTAGACATTGTTACCAACTTCTGTATGTATTTACTCCTGCTAAGAGTGTCTGTCCTTTCATTTCCTTTCCAATTTGATACAAGAAAAAAAAAAAAAAAAGAACTTTAGGGGTTTTCCATTCCAGCAACAAAAGCCATTTTAATGTTTTAATCATTTTAAATTTTCTTTGCTATGAACTATTTTTTTACAGGAAAGTTTTTCTATTTCAGATAATCTGCCAAACCATAAATGACCTCTGTCTCCTTATGTCATAAAACCCTAAATTTAGGTTGTGAACAAACAATAATTATAATAATTTAAGAATTTATGAAGAGTTGCCTTCTTACCATTTCTCTTCTGTAGGAATACCAAAGAAATCTTTCTTACTACTTTCCATTTAGTATTGTTTTTGTTTAACTGCAGTCTTTTTGATACCTTCTGCATCCTGTTACAGAAGTTTTGACATAGTTGATGTGAATCGCTATTTTAGCAGTTCTCATATTTAATCTATATGCTGTTGTCCTCCTTATTGCAGAAGTATTAACTACGTGTCAGACATGCTGTTTAAGAGAAGGGTACAAAGTATTCTATTTCTCTAGGAAAGGAAGTGCTCCAGTGGAGCAGAAGGGTGGCTGAGCTTGCCTTCAAATGTCAAAGATCATTACACAGGGATCCTCTTGCAGGGGACTGTTTGCATGTCTTGGAAAGTTTTTCAGGGATAATTTCAGTAAAACAAAAAAGCTGAACTAAGGGAGTACTTATTCTAAGGGGCGATTTCCTGCCTTCGTTATAAACTTCATTAGCTGTAAGAAAACCTCAAGATGCTTGCTGCTGTTTGCCAACAGCCTACTCATCTCAGAATCTTACTACGTCCTCATTATTGCATTGACCAGTTTCTTAAATGTGCTAGATTTTTAGACCCTGTTATTTAATACTTCTTACTAGACTTTAACTCTCTTGTTTTGCTTTGAAAATTTATTAATGTTTATTTGTAGGGAATAATGTTCAGTACTCTCTTCACTGTATGATCTTTAAAATGATTTAATGCTTAGATTGTCTCTTCCATGCAAAAGGAGTACATGTATTCCCAGCTCTGACATTTTCAAATTGTATGCATGTATGAAAACAAAACTAGAATGCCTGAGGAAAATCCTCAAAATTTTTATTTAAAATAATAAAAATAATAATTAAAAAAAGACTTTTTTTTTCAGCTTTAGCTCTGGGTTATGATACTGCATTTCAGCTTCTAGGCAGGAACATTAGGACGGAGCAAGTTTGCATTAGTTTAATGCTTGGACTGCCTTTTTTCACTAAAAAGCTCCTGTTGAAGCAGAGTTGGTGGAAGAAAGAAGATTACTTTCATGCTGTGATATTTTTTTTCCTAAGAACTGTCTCAGTACTGCAGAATTACTAAGAACTACAGAAATAACTACAGATACATTCTTAAGCTTGTTGCAGATGGAATTTCATATTATAGCATACCGTATGTACCTAATGGTATCATAAATCTGGTGAGTTTTGGAGAAGCCATTGTGAGGCATATTTTGAATCCATTTCTACCTAGAGAATTTTCATTCTGAGGTAATTCCATTTGAACGGGAGAAATATTTTGCTTGGAAAGGGGAAATTGGAATTTCAAGTTTAATAGTATCTAGAATCCAGGAAAGACAACAAAGATCCATTTACATTTAAACATTCATAAATTGAGAAAATGATATTGTTCAACAGAAACATTAAATCCCAGTTTTAAAACCTCTACTTTTGTGGGCTAAGTATTCCAAGGATAACTGAAATCTTCAGAGTTACTTTTTTGTCCTTAAAACTGTGTTATGTCAGAGGCATGGTGCAGTTTTCCAATTTTAACTGTTTTATGTAATACAGAGCATAACTTAAATGCTCACTTTTGGAGTATTCCTTTTGATTTGGTAGTTGTTGTAAATGTTATGGTATTAGAAACTTGTATTTTGTGGCATAATTCCTTCAGAGCTAATGTCTCTTTCTTTTATGATATTATTGGACATATAAGTGCCTGAAAACACCTGAAGTTATATACTAGTTTATTCCTGTAAGTAATATCTGTGGTTGTAACAGATAATACTGTTAGTAAAACCCAGGAGAGAATTTGTGGACAGTAGGCACAGCAGGACTGTATTTCTGTGCAGTGGATTATAGAGTAATATTTTTCATTTTAAATTTTCACCTATGCATGCACTTAATTAATATGGTTGCAGAACTGGGTCACTGAGAATTATCTAGTGTTTCACTTGCTTGAGGCCTCTCTCTTGAGCTCACAATCTTTGATTTCTTAACTGAGTCAAAGTGCATTCTGGAGCAAGACTATGGCTTTGTTTTTGGTCACCAGAAACGTGTTTGGAGGATTTGTAGTATATGGAGTATTACTTGCAGTCTACATTGCAGTAACATGCGAAAGAGCTTTGGGTTTATGCATACAAAACTAACAGAATTTCATGTTCCAAAGTTTTTTTCTTTCATAGTTCTTGTCAGTTCCATCTGTACACTAACAAGTTTGCTATTTCAGCTAAAATTTTATCCTTTTACCAATTCACCTTGTTTTTCCTTTAGTATTGCCTTTTTTAAATTAGCATATAGGAGTAGTTTCATTTTGATTTCCTGATTCATATAACTGAATTCTATTGAATAAGGTTTCAAAGACCTTGAACACAAAAGATAAACAAAAAGAATTTATTTGCTTTCATACAGCTTTTGAAGCTTGTTTGCTAGTACCAGTCCTATCTGTGAGATGGACACTCTGTCTGCTAAATCCACCTGGAAAAATCAACGTGAAAAGAAGATAACACAATGATTGCATTAAAATGTGAGAAATATTTCAGTGCCTAAATTCAGCTACTGGTATCAAGGATACATAATGAGACAATAAAGAAGAATTTCAAGGAACAAAGGATCAGACTAAGTTTTTTGAACAGATGGGGACATACATTGTCCATTGTATATCAAAAGTGCTAGTAGATTGTATTTAGGAACGCTACTTTACTGTGTTCCTAAAAGCTTACATAATTTAATACAAAACAGAAAACTTACTCAAGTAAATATATATAATGTATATATATGTGTATATATATGTACATATAAGTTTTCATGATAACTTAATTAAGGATCTTTAATTTTTCTGTTTAAACATCAGAAATAACCTAGTGATTTTTGTGCCTGAATTATCATTAAGGATAGCTGTTTCTTGGCTGCTTTCAAAAATCTTAGCTTTATATGTAGGTCACTCCAAAAGTAATGCCTCTTGATTATTTCCTTGGAAACTACAAGAGATACAAGGTCCACAGTAACTCTATTTGATAGAGCAAATTCTCAACTGCCAAACACTATTTGACTACATAGTCACCATCATTAGCTGTTCCATGTGAATGAGCTGATCAAGGCACTCTTCATTTTGTGGTGTGACCCCATCTGGAATATTGTGTTCAGGTCTGGGTTCCCAAATACAAGAAAGAAGGGAGCTGTTGTAGAGGGTTCAGAAGAGGGTCACAAAGATTATTAGAGGGCTGGAGCACCTCCCCTACAAAGACAGCCTGAGGGAGCTGGGCTTGTTCAGCCTGGAGAAGAGAAGGCTGCGGGACCTCAACAGAAGGGGGAGTCAACTCTTCTAAAGGGTAGATAGTAATACAACAAGGGGAAATGGTTTTAAGTTAAGATTTAGGTTGGATATTTGGAAAGTTTTTTACCAAGAGTGGTAAGGTGCAGGAACAGGCTGCCCAGAGAGGTTGTAGATGCCCCGTCCCTAGAGGTGTTCAAGGCCAGGTTGCATGGGGCTCTAGGCAGCCTGGTCTAGTATTAGATATGGAGGTTGGTGGCCCTGCCTGTGGAAGGGGGCTTGGAGCTTGATGATCCTTGAGATCCCTTCCAACCCAAGCCATTCTAAGATTCTATGTGTGACAGATATAAATGGTCATCTGGCTTGTCTTTCATGCTGCTGCCACCGCTGCTGAAGCGCACCACCTCACTTTACTCGCATCTGCTATTTGGTCTCCATAAGCATTCAGCAAGCACTGATGAATGTCACTGGGTGCCATTTTTCTTCATGGAGTGTTTCAGTGACGCACCTTTCCTTCATACGCACCTCCATGTCAGTCTCCATTCCATCAGACTTCCCCTCTGCTGCTACCTGTCACAGAGCAACAGTATGTAACAGAATAATATAAAATGTCATCTAGTTCTGCTGAAAGTTTTTGCTGGTTTTCTAAAGTTTCCATGCAAACCATTGGCACTAGTGTTAATGTCAACACTGTTAGAGACCTGGCCTGACATGAAATAGCATTAAGGCACGGATTTTTCAAAAGTATACATGACACCAGGCACCAAACCTGCTCGTCATCACTGCTTTTGAACTTCATCCTCTATCTTGTGAGGTTTTCCATGTCAAGAATATGTTCTGTTTCCTTGAGCTAGCAGATAAATATGCTCAATCTAATCTACAGGAAAGAGGCATTAAACAGCTTCAGTGCTCTCTTTGAAAACTAGTCTGTTTTATTTTTCTGTAGCCTTTGCTTCATATTGGTTTCTTTAAAAGATAGTTTTCACAGTTATTTTCTTTTTACCACTCATATTTAATTAATTCATTTTTGATATTTCTCTTTGCTTCCTCTTACATTCTTCATCTTTTACTATCCCCTTTGGTGGCGTTTTTTTTTTTTTGTTTGTTTGTTTGTGTGTGTGTTTGTGTTGTTTGCTTGTTTGTTTTTGTTTGGTTTTGGTGTTTTTTTTTGGAAGAGAATACATAAAATGTATCTTCATTCTTTCTCAGTAGCTGTTCCTGGCACACACGAGGACAACATGAATTTACTGTGTATGTGATCTGTCTGTCTTTCCTTGGCTTAATGGAAATGCCAGAGGGGCTCAGGCTGATACACAGAAACGTGCATCTCCTGAGATCCTGCTCTCTTAGAGTTGCCCTCTTAGGCTTGTTATCTTTTTCCTCTAAAGAAGTAGTGTGTTTTGGGCCCATTCCTCTATCATTCCTAAGTCAAAACAGACTTCTAGGAAACCATTAACCTCTTGTCAACAAATTTGGAAACAAAGTTAATAAGAGAAAAATTGTGTCAAATGACTGTACTTAGGAGTTAAATGGCGTTCTGGCTGCTCCTTTGCCTGCTCTTAGGCAAGTCACTGGTCAGAGATCAGTTCTCCAAAACTGATTCTATAACTTTGACTGCAATGAAATGTGTTTCATATTAAAGCTCTGCTTCTTCAGTACTTTGTTACTGACTTCAGTCCTTTGCTAGGCTATTCTGTCTGTGATTCTTCTGCTGTTATTTATTTCTCCAGGGCTAGCTTCAAGACCTCTTCCATTCATTTGGTCCTTGTATAGACTGCTGTAAGCGTATAAATTAGAAAATTGCAATTCCCTGTTGTCCTGGCCAAAACTTCTGGAGGAAACCATGTTTATAGTTCAACATATGTGGTGGTTTGTTTGTTTGTTTTTGTAGTCAGTGAAGAAAATAACCAATCCAAATCTCCTGTACTCCTAGAAGATTTGCCTAAATAATACACTTCATAGATGTTCTGGGAAAACTAACGCCTGAATGTTTCTCACTTACTGATGTTGCTTTTACAGTTTTGATTTTAAAGGAACTTTAATCATCTGTATCCTATTCTTTCATCTCTGGCATTTTGCAAACATTGCAATTCTTAGTTCCTGCTATCAGAACGACCTTCATCAAATAATAATTCATCAATCTTCTTCTGCCACATCCACAGAGGAAACTCCAGATGGATACCATATCAGCTAAACAAGAAAATATTAAATGTATACATGTAAGAGAATCTATTGATTAAAAAAGAAAAAAAAAAAAAAAAGAAGAAGAAGAAGAATAAAAATCAGGTGTAGAAGTTAATATGGCCACAAGGCAACATTGGCATTAATTTATGTGCTCACAGTTTAAGCAAGGTTTATGTTCCTGTTTATTCTATGTTCAACCATACATGAAAAAAAAAGGTGCCATCAAGTAAAATTGCAAAATGGACTGGTGTTATCCTAGTGGTACAAAGTAGCAGTTAATTGTATGAACAACACTAATATTATATTTACATTTGTCTATTAGCTGTCCATTTGAGGCAAAACTGTAGGAGTTTCTGCCTGAATTACAAGTGTTTATAGAGCTGTACATGCTATCAGGAGCTATGGAGAGTGCTATTTGCAGGGATCTTAGCCATTCCCACATTTTGGCTAGCTTTTAAGGGATGGGTAAGTGCGGCCACAAAACTGCTTCTATCTAGAATTATTTTGTAGTACACTAAGATTCACTGGCTTCTGAGTTAGCCCCTGAGCAGGGGAGGATGAGGGTGGACACAGACAGGATTCCTATAGTATGTAACTCATTTATTTATTTAAAACGTTTTTGTAAACTAGAATAAAAAGAAATGCCAATGAAGTTCTGAGTGTTTCTGAAGTAATTACCTGGCATTGCACACCTAAAACTGTATTAAAACTTCTTTTTAAGACTTGTCCCATGTTATCAGAAATATGAATAATTTCTATAACTTTAAAGGCATAACATTTACTTGCTAAAATTCTGTCTAAAAGTATAAATTAATGAGATTCTAAAAATTTCTGGATAACTGAGTACTGTGGATCCTGACCCACAGTAAGTAGGTTATCAAAAGATAACCTACACAGATTATTGCCCAAATAGTGGTGGTCTCAGTGAATGCACACCTTCCAAAATAAACAGAAAAATAATTATTTTTTGAAATTTAATTTCAATCTAAGGTTTAAAATGAACAGATATTTTTCTAAGCAATTTTTGAGTTTCAAACTTGAATCACGAGCGCAAACACATCCAAGATAATGCAGAGTTTAATTTTGTTCATTAGTACATCGTTAATGACAGAGAGCTGTTGAATAACACACCTTCTGCTGAGAATCTTTTGCATCTTATCTCAAGCATAATCAACAGAGAGAAGAGGATCCATTAAATCCTTAATAATAGATGAAAGCATCGATTGATCTTAGTAATTTAAAATGCATGAAAAAATTAGAAATGGAGTACAACTCCATGTCTTTATCCCAATCCTCTTTCCTTAGAAGTGATGTTATCCTTATATGAGATACATGGGATTGACTTGCAATTAATAAGAGACCTTAAGCAGCTCAACATACAGTGATGGCTTTCAAGAGAGCTTGTTATAATTACATAGTATAGTTAGTGGAAGAAAGAGCTAATAGGAAAATTTTGCTATATAGCTGCTCGTCAATACTGCTGGTGCTACTCCTTATGTTTGACCATTTGGTCTGTTATATTTTATGTAATCAATTTTTCTTAAGGTGTTGAAAGCTTGTATGTCATTTCCCTACAAATTTAACTATGATGACATGCAAAGCGTAGAGCTCTTTCTCAAGATTCATTTAATACAGGACTGTTATGGTTAACTGTAATCTACTTTTGAAGTAAAATAGCTTTCTTGTTTATGATGTAACATATTCTCCCTACTCCAATGCTAAAATTAGTAAACTGATTTAAACTGTGATTTAGTTTGCACTGAACTGCTTACTGTCATGTATCAAATCTGGCAGCTGATTTTCTTTTCTTGATATAGTGTCAAACAAATGTTGTTGTTTTTTTAATAGATAGACTGTATACACTGTGCGTCTTTCTTTACCCTCAGAATTCTCCACCTTTGTAGACCTCTGTTGCTAGGTATATATATATTCATGCCACTGCACAGTGTTTAGTAGCAGTGGGTATAGTGGTATAATATGCCCAGTAAGCTATCTGAAACAGAGAACGATAACTCTATTAACTCAAAAAGAATATTGTGCTACTGGAGATATGTTCTAGTATTCGCTAGCATCTGCATTGAAGCATACTTCATACAGATGGACACTGCCAATGAGACTAACATCTTTGGCCATTTCAGTGGTGATCTATGTGTCAGATTATTTCTGGTTTCTGCAGCTAGACATCCTGAATGTAGTCAATAGGCTTGTTACAGCAGGGCAAGTGTTAAAGGAATCGCAAAACAATCCTGTTCTCAATGGCCCATGAAGGAAAGCAATGAATAAAAAGAAATGCCATCCCAAATGCTATTCTCTGCGCTCTTTCTGAAGAGGAAACAGGAGTCTAAGAAAAAACGCAACAGTAAAACTTACTTTTCCACCTCTATGTAAGGAAATATTTCTCTGAAATACACAAGTGATTGATTTTCTGAACAAGGATTCCCATTATGCACAGGCGTTTTGTAATCATTAAATTAGCAGTTTAGTCCTAAAGACTATTATAATAATTACATGGCTGCAGGTGACTTCTTACATTTAATGTTCCATGAATACCCAAAACCCATGTCATGTTGAACAGAATCTTTTCCAGAGATAGTTCATTCCTTTGCCTGTCAATTTTTATCTGCACTGTTTCATGTTGATTTACATGGTCTTGTTAATTGTTACTGTAAGACAGCAAACCAAACTCTAAATAGGCAACTTTGCAGACTTCATCTAAGTAGCTCTTCTGCATAGATCTTCAGGGCTATGGGTGCAGGTCCTTATGTTAATAATCCTTCTCTCAGCTAAGGTTGGAAAAGCAAAAAAAAAAAAAAAAAAAAAAAAAAAAGAGGAGCAAAGAAATGAATAGCTGCTTCATCTGCTTTGTCTATAATCTGCTCCTACTCTCTGCTGCTTTTAGATACTGGTGCTGTCCCTCCAACTTATGAGCTGTGTACAGCCCAGAATAAGAGACAGCATTTCTTTTTCTTTCCACTTCTGAATACTGCCCCGTAGCTTTCCCCTTTTCTTCCCAGTGATCCAGCCAAATTAAATTACTAATGCCAGTGAACCCTCTTTAGCTGTGAAGAATTAGATTTCCTCTGGTCTTTTCATTTATCTCTGAAATATTATGTACTAGGCTACACTAAGTTCTAGTATGGAGCATATGACGATAGGATTCAGCAATAAATCCATGCTAAGAGAGACCTGTTGTACAACTCACTATTCTCTTATACTCACTTGTGTCACATCTTTCATCTCATCTGAGATCTGTCAATAGGGAGAAGATTGATTTTTAATAATGTATTATAGAATTTATTTCCCTGTATTGGTCTAGAAGGTGTGCAAGGTGTGCAAAATATGGGCTGCTTATGTACATTCTGCGGTTTAAACTGTCATGAAGTTCTAGAAAAAAGTTAGAGAAATTCATGAAGACAACTATTAATAAATTTGCTGTCAAGTGTTTAAGTTCAACAAGAACATAGGCCTGAAGAGTCTATCAAGATCACTGAATTCTGTCCCTTGCGTTTCTCATTGCAGATCTCATTTATAGGATACAGTCAAAGGATTGTAACTGTTAACTTGTTTTATGTTATCCTTATATTCCTTTATATTAGGTTATATAAAAATAGATATCTCTGTTTTTTCAATTATAATTTATGCCTTTCATAAAGGTAGTCACTATTTGGCCAATTTGATCTGGAAATTTGTTCCTGCAAAGAAAGAACAAGAAGGTGAAAGAAACTGATGAAAAGTTAGAAGAAAAGCAGCAGCTACCAACCCTACAAACAACATCCCATCCCTCCACTCCTCCCCCCCCCCCCCAAAAAAAAAACCTTTATTTTTAGTCAGTATCATCTTGAATGATTAAAACAATCTACCTCATACATGTATTCAAGCAATAGCTCTTGAAATAAGATGTTTTGGATAGTGCATTTCAAAAATGGTTGCATTTTCTATACCGTGTGTATGATATTTCTGTGATGTTTCTCATTTATCTTCTGAGCTTTCTCTTTTTTGGGAGGAAGGAATCTGAACTGCAGGTTTCATATGCCCCTTCCCTGGAGGTGTTCAAGGCCAGGTTGCATGGGGCCCTGAATGTGGAGGTTGTTGGTGGCCCTGCATGTGGCAGGGGGGTTAGAGATTCATGATCCTTGAGGTCCCTTCCAATCCTGGCCATTCTGTGATTCTGTGATCCTGATTTCAAACTTTCCTGCATTCAGAAGCATTCAGAACTGAAGGTTTTGTTTTGGCCTATTTCTCATCATAAGTAAATGTATTAAACAATATTGGCCTTGATGCTGGTCTCTAAGGTGTTCCGCTATTAACCTTTTCAATACTAAGAATGGGTAATTTATTCTTAGTCCGTGCTCCCCACCGATTAACCAGCTTTTAATCATTGACAAGAATTTACCTCTTACACTGCAGTTACTAAATATCCTTAATATTCTCTTTTGAGGAACTTTGTCAAAAGCCTTTCAAAAGTCATAAGTATATTCATCGCCTTTTCTTTATCCACTGTTTTGTTTGCCATTTCAAATAATCCTAGTGGGTTTCATAATAGAAAAAGCAAGGTTTTGTTTATCGTATTATACTGTATAATACAGTCTACTTTATTTTAAATTATTGCTTTAATTTTATTATGGTTCTAAAGCATTTTTGTAAAGTAATAGAAAATGTTATATCTTCTTTAGTGATATGACTTTATTTCTTGTACTCAATAAAGCTTTTCTTCTTACTTTTCTTTTCAAGTGCCCACTTTCCTATAATTTATCATAAAACAAAGTGTGTTTCTCTTTCTGCTTGTACACTGATTTCAGGAAAGGGATCTAATGCAGGGCTTGTATGTTGGTTTGTCTGGGAAAATGTCATGATAGAATTCTGGGAAATAGAAACATTTTTCTAAAGAATATGATAGCATGAAACACAGCAATGCTCTTCATCTCAGCTATTCATTCTACAGAAGACTTAAGATCATGATTTCAAGTAATTTATGCAGAGAGTTTTATGTCCCAATTATATATGTGTTAAATCAGATGTCAGTCCATGCCAATGGACAAATAAGCAATGGGGAGGAAGATGAATGCCACTTCAAAAGACAGAACACAAATTATCGTTTCAGTGCTGAAAAGCCTAGTGTAACCCAGGCTATTTACCAGTCATACTGAGAAATCTTCATTCTGCTCATTGAGCAAAAGTCAGATCTTGTTATCCTCATGCTCAGTGTGTGACTAACGTATCCAAGTCTAGCACATACACCAGAGTCCTTGAATTAACTGATCCTTGTCTGTAAAAAACTCAGTGTGTATTTGTGATACAGTGTAGCCCTGATTCTGTAACAGTGCCTGTAATTAAAAATATAATTTGTACCTTTTCTCTTAATGTTTTGGTGGCCTTGGGCAATAATTAGAAGTGTAATTAATTAAACAAAACCCCAAATATCGCTACATGTTATCCTAAAATATAAAAAAGTGAAGACAATATAACCCTTCGCTTGTATTTTCTGGTACTTGATTTATATATTGGAGAGTAATTGCCATAGCATTTAAAATACACTGATGAAAACTGTATAGTAGTTCCACATTTAACAAAAACGTTGCCTGAGAGCCCCTCAGAACTGAGAATTGATGCTTGAATATGGTACTTAGGTATGACCATGATATAAATAAATGATAATAGAAAGAATCTTGCCTCTGCTGACTGCAGTAATTCTCAGTCTCTTTCAGCTTTTCAGGAATCATTTCTCTCCCCACCCTCCTCTTACCTCTTCTCTGAAGATTCTCTCTTCCCTCAGTCAATACCAGTGGTTGAAGTGACAAATAAAATTTCTGTCTCTCAGTATTTTTCTAGGCTACAGGTTTGAACAAGTGAACCATTAGTCACTTTATGAAATTCTCCTTTGTGCGACCAGGCTGAGAGCAGTTGCACCTTTATGCATATTTTATGCACAGTTATGGGCTGCATTTCACAGTGCTGTATTTAGTTCCATTACAGTTTTCCATCATATTGCTCTTTTACTATGATATTAATTATGTATTGTTTTTACTTTATCTTACCATATTTTTTAACCTCATTTTCTTAGTTGTGTTTTATAATGTTTATAAAGTTAATTTGTAACAATAAGGCTAAGGTTATCCTGGCACTTTCATTAGCCAAGTTGTTATTTTATGAATGCTTTTGTTTGGCTACCTCTTAAATTCCCTTAAAAAAAAAAAAAAAAAAAAAAAGTCTTATACTAAATAATTCATAAGCAAAGGGAATTTTTATAAAAGTACAAAGGCTTTTTTAGGAGGCTGTATTTCCACTATTACATTCCAGGTCGTATGAAACAGCCATGTTTAAAGTGGACCATGATCAACCAGAAAGATATGCTGAAAGAGTAACTGATGAACATATTTTGAGGAAAATTGCATAAAGGCTTATTAAGATACAGCTGCATTTTGGAAAATGCCATTATCCTACATTTACCTGTATTTTCCCATACATGGAGTTTTACTACTGTGTTGTTTACTAATAAAATGTTCTTTTGCACAATCTCATGAGTAGTTTGGGTGGCTGTAGGAGTGCCAGTACAAAGGCCTCTGAACCCTTGGCAGTTACTGTCCAAATACTTTGCCTCTGATGCTACAGCCCTGCGGTTTCCACAGCTGCCATAGCCTGAAGGCTTTTCTCACTACGTACAGCCTGGGTTCCCCACTTATGTGATGATGTGCAGTGAGCCTCTGACTTGACAAGTCATGCAGGTAATAAGTTATCATGTGTAGGGTTTGCTTTGGAGGTTATTCAGGGCACTGAGAGGAGAATCCTATCGGATATGAGTCAATGACACTGAATATGTCACTTTATCAAGAGCTAATGGAAAGGTTAGCCATAATACTAATGCAAGAAAAAGTGAAACAAAGTTGTTGTGAGATGGTGGAATTCAGGATCTTGTGTGGAAGAATCAAAGCAATAAGTAGAATTGCAACTCTGGTCTTCAGGAGAGCCATATTTTACCTCTTCAAGGACCTTCTTGGAGGTATCCTGTGGGCTAGTGTTGGAAAGAAAGGAAACCCTTGACAGTTGGTCAAACACCAGTTCTTCCAAGCTCAATATTAGTACATCCCTAAGAATAAGAAATCAGGGAAAGGTGGCAGGAGACTTGTGTGGATGAGCTAAAAGCTCATGGATAAAATCAAAGGAAAGAATAAGGTTCACAAAAAAAAAAAAAAAAAAAAAAAAAGGCCAGTCCACTTAGGAAGAATATATAAATGTTGATGAGGCCTGAAGGGGTGCAACAAGGAAGGCTAAGGCCCACTTGGAATTTAATCTAGCAGAAGAGGTAAAGGATAGCAGGAAAGGGTTTTTTTAAGTATGTCAACAGTAAAAGAAAAGCTAAGGAAAATGGAGATCTGATACTAAATGAGGTGAGTGCGCTAGTAATGGGATGCTGAAAAGGCAGAGATACTGAACTTCTTCTTTACTTCTGTCTTTACTACAAAGACTGTCCCTTGGGAATCCCAGACCCTGGAGGTAGGAGAGAGAGTCTGGGGAATAGAAGACTTCTCTTTGATCAAGCAGGACATCATCAGAGACCATCTAGCCTAGGTCAATGCACACAAATCCATGGGCCCTGATGGGATGTACCCATGTGTGCTGAGGGAGCTGGCAGAGGTGACTGTTGAACTTTATCATCTTTAAATGGTTTTAGAGAATGGGGGAGGTGCCTGAAGACTGGAAGATAGCTAGTGTCACTCTATTCTTCAAAAACGGCAAGGGCAATTCAGGAAACTACAGGCCAGTCAACCACACCTCCATCCCTGATAAGGTGGTGGAACTACTTGCTCTGGATGCTATTTCCAAGCAAACAGAAGAGAAGATTATCAGGAATAGTCATCATGGATTCACCAAGGGGATTCATGCTTGACCAACCTCAATCTGGTAGCCTTCAATGATGTCATTACTGACTGGGTAGAAAGTGGGGACTGGGGGAGAGCAGTGGTGTTGAGTACTTTGACTTCATCAAGGTGTTTGACAGTCTCCCACAGCATCTATTTAATGAACCTTAGAAAGTGTGGGATAGGTGAGTGGATGATGAGGTGGGTTGTGAAATGGCTGCCTGGCAGAGCTCAGAGGGTTGTGATCAGTGTAGAGTCTAGTTGGAGGCCTGTAAATAGCGATGTTACCCAGGGGTCTATGCTGGTTCTAGTCTTGTTAAACATATTCATAAATGACCTGGGTGAAGGGGTACAGTCTACCCTCAGCAAGTTTGCTGATGATATGAATCTGAGAGGAGTGGCTGACGTACCAGAAAACTGTGCTGTCATTCAACAAAAGCTGGACAAGCTGCTGTGTTGAGCTGAGAGGAACATGTTAAAGTTCAAAAAAAAGCAAGCAGAGTGTGTCCTGCACCTGGAAAGGAATAACCGCATGCATCAGTACAGGTTAGGGGATGACCTGCTGAAGAGAAGCAATACGGAGAATGACCTAGGTGTCTTGGTGAATAACAGGTTGGCTATGAACCATATCTGGAATATTGTTTTCAGTTCTTGGCTCCCCAGTTCAGGGAGGGTTCTCCTAGAAAAAGTCTAGAGGATGACAACAAAGACAGTGAAGTGCCTGGAGCACCTCCTGTACAAGAAAAGGCTGAGTAACCCAGGTCTGTTCAGCCTAGAGAAGGCTGCAAGGGGATCTGATCAATGTTTATAAATATCTAAAGTGCAGGAGGAAACTGGATGAGTCCAGACTCTTTTCAGTGGTATGTAGTGATAAGACAAGAAGCAGTAGTCAAAAACAGAAAAGAAAGAAGTTCCACACAAATGTGCAGATCTTCTTTTCAGTGGGGGTGATAGAGCACTGTTATTGGCTGCCAGAGAGGTTGTGGAATCTCCTTCTTTGGAAATATTTAAGACCAGTCTGGACACTTACCTGTGCAACCTGCTGTATGTAACTTGCTTTAGCAGAGGGTTGGATTTGGTGATCTCTAGATGATCTTTCCAACCCCTGCAATTCTTTGATTCCGTGATATCATCATGAACTGTTGGGATAGTCTATGACATACAAAAGTAATAAATTCGTTGAAGAGATGAAAATATAATCTATATTTTCTTAAGAAAATAAGGAAACTAAAATCTGTCTTGGTGTCCAGGGGATCTATCAGGTTTCTTTGAGTAATGTCACTCTAGACTTTGGAAGTCTAATTGTTGACGTTAGTCTGGAGGTATCACAAAATAATGACCTTGTTGTCATAAAGGTGATTTCAGGGCTGCTATCTGTGTTCTACTTAAACTAGCAAGTCTCAGCATAAATCAGAAGTCTGGAAACCCAACACCCTTTTGCAGGCAGAACCTTTTGTACCACAGAATTTTTACAAAAAACAGTTCCCAGGCCATGTTAGAAATACAGTATTGATGAGAGTGCTGCAACAGACCATTTACTCAGAAATACAAAGTGATTTGATTGTGAGACCAATGCTTCCAAAGGACAAATGGATATGGATGGCGAATTTGGTCTTGAGATTTGAACTTGAGAAGACTAAAACTGCAACAGAAATCACCTGGAGTTGTGATGTTGCCTCTGCTCAGGGAACAGTGTTAAATTAGGGGTGGGAATTTACTGCATTGGTTACCTATCCTGGGGCCATATGGTTTGGAAAAAAGTGAGGACAGCTCAAGTCCTCAAGACTGCTCAAGAAGATATATCCCTGTACTTACATTTCAGTGAAATAACATTATAAACTCCTACCTTCTCTTTCACATGATTCATTCTTTTTTAATTTCCTATGCTGTTATGTACCAGTTGTTCTTAAATTTTTGTGGGAAGATTTATTCAAATCAGTCAATTTATTAGATTCTCAAATATTACCAGCTCTTTATTAAAGGTAAGAAATTATAGGAACAAAAGGAAAATTGTTTATGTAATTGACAAAAGTCTTGATTATGTCTTTCAATCTTTCTTCTGTAATTTCTTGTCTTTTTTTTTTAATTATCGATTATTTTATGAATTATAAGTAGGTTAACAAAACTGAACGAGGTTTTATACTTGATTGTTAAATGCTTACAGATCTCAGAAACTGGAGCTGCTGTCAGCTTTTGAAAATCAGACCATGTAACACTTCATATTGAATTTTTTCACATATTTTCTTCTGTTTTCAGAGGATGGAATAAATCTTGTGAGTCTGGTGATTGAGAACAGTCATTTTGAAGTGATTTGTCCATTTGAAACAAAGATTGAAAAGGAAAGGCAAAGGATAAAGGTTATTTTGTTCTTTGTTACTGTTTGGCTGTTTTTAAGAGCACAAGAATTCTTTTACCTCTTTCATACTGCTTTTCTAGCTGCAAGCACAGCTGGAGTTCCAGCTTCTTCTTCAATCTGAACACAGGCTTCTATTTCCTACCTAATTTTGAGGGGAGAGGCAAAGGAAAAATATCTAAAAATAAACAGAGAAAACAAATATTTAAAGATAATCTGTAAAGTGATCATGGATGTACTTTTTTCTCATTAGATTTGCCATTTGCATCCTTTACTTAATTATAAGGGTCAGTTGCACATGTATTCTGTTGTTTGTGCTTCAACAATATTATTCATTCCTGGCATTTCTATGGAGAAAAAAAGTCATAAATCTTTCTGTCAGAAAAATTCTGGTAATTTGTTTTCAGTTACACTTCCTACTCTTATGTATAGGTGCTGAACTACTTAAACCCAAATTATGGCTCTTGCAGAGCCTCCTTGCATTTTCTCCTTTTATGTTCCCTTGCTTGTATTTTCCCATTCGGGGCTGTAATGTGGGTATAGGTTTGAGTCGTGCCCCACTTGATCACTGCCACGGTGTGTTGGTGTGAGCTTGGGCCTCTACCCCAAGAAGAAGGCAGCTGAGACAAGAGAGTGAAGCCAATTAAGCCAAATATGGGTCTCAGGTGGCTTAGAGAAAGCCTTGGAGGAAAGCCAAGGGCAGCAAGATCCAGAGCATGCAAGTATGGCAGGGAAGTGGGAGTGCCCTTGCTGGCTGCCTTGTCAGAGTGACTTAGTGACATGCTGTCAGTGAAAGACTGAGGATTCTTTCTCTCTATGTCCTGCTTTTTAATTTGATTTGTACTTGAGTGTGCAGTACTTGACAGCTCTGGTGTAGAAATCAGGAGCACTAGAAGCTTTCAGTGAAGGGCACAACGGGTATAAGCTGAGTACAAGTGACACACTGAATGCCTGCATAGGGCCCCAGCATTGCACAGTGACAACAGCTCCCATCAGCACTCCTATCCACACTGCAGGCAGCACAGAAATTATGAGTTGTTCCAGAAATTCACTAAAAGTAATGGAAATTTGTATTATAACAATGACAGATGAAGTTAAAAGCAGTACATTAGGCAGAAATCAGTTTTTAAGGAAGGATCACATAGAACAGCACGAAGCTCACTTATAATTAGGCAATTATTTAGAATTCTTATACCTTTTAAGATTAATAATTATATTCAAAATAGTAACTTATAATGCATCATTTCAAATTACACTTATGAATTTATACCTACTGTAAGAATGAAAAGAAATATCAGAATGATAATTTAATAGTTGTGAAATAAATTATATATTCCTGCCTTGTGAATATAATAGAAAACAGGGATAAATAATTTAGTATTAAAATTCAGGTAACTATAGGGCATTTACTAAAACTAACAATAATATTTTAGTTAACTTTGAAATATAAATAAGGAGTGGGTAAATAACTCTGTGTGAAATCTGGAGTATAATTTATAATGAATTTGTGCTAATGATATCTAATGCGCCTAGTTAAAATGAAAGCTTTATTGAGAATAAATGTTACTTGTTTACTTCAAAAGGAGTTACCAGACACATGAAATTTGACAGTAATTTAAAAATAAAACAATATTGGCTAGTAAAAGTGTGATTTACAAATTTCCCTTATGAAAATGAGATTCACAGACTATAAAATTTTATTTGTTTAATCTTAAAAATATATATTCCTCTTGTAAATATATTGGCTACAAAACATATAAAAACAAATTCCTGGAAAAGCCTCCTTACGATGAATCTTTAAATAATAAGAACAATTACTTTAATCAACAGAATAATACTTTAGTGAAATGTTATCTCTTATGCTGTAACTACTTTCTGGATATGTTCACAAATTAGTTTTTTAAGTTAATTTGTGTGACTGAAACATAAATGGGTCCTAACTCTATAGTCCTTGGTAAATAGTTAAAGGAAAAACAGACCTGTGACCATATATATTTTATTCCTAAATCTTACATATAAGCCACTAAGATTAGTATTACATCTGTTTGGGTTCACTCACAGAAATACGCAACAGAAGGAATCATGTTTTATAAAACTGTCGTTGCTTTTAATGAATGTGTAATTTGTTCTAGTATAATAAAGTGAAAATCTATCCTGCAAATAGATTTTCCTTAGATCTTCTTCACAGGCATGAAAATCTTCACTTAGAATGGCATTTTCTAAAATATTTTCCCCCATATATCTTTTCACTTTTTACAGAGGAACTATTCAATCATCCTGATAGTTTGCAATATAAAAATTTGTTCCATCACAAGTGGGCATGTGGAGACCTTTCTTCATAGTACTTGTTCCATGGGGAAGTTGACTTTTTAATTTCATTTAAAGTGCAGCAATCATTAGAGCTTCAATCCTGCTTAGAATTCACAACATGGGAAGGCTACCATTCTCATTCAGCCATGTTTATCATTTACATTACATTCATTTACATTAAAGAATTGTTAGCTAAAATAAATTATTATTTCATACTTATTTAAAACAGTTTATTTTACATGCTTAACAGCCTATTTGCCTGACTGCCACTTATCTATCTACCTTTACATACTTTGTACATTGACATCTGGACCTGTGAGCCACTTTGTCCTGGTACAGGTTCTTACTCCTTTGTAAAAGATTTAACAAAGGTTGAATAAAGTTGTTATTAGGGCAGTGTTGCAGTTTTTAAGTCTGACCGATCAAAGTAGACTTTAGATCCTATAGAGAAACTTCACTGGGGAGTCCAGAGTACTGCCTCACAGTATTTTGATGCAATTTCTGTTTACCACTGAAAAATAAGACCACAAAATGCTAGATTTGTACTGAAAATATGGATACGAATTCACTGGGACATAGAGATTTTGGATGTTTTCCTTCTTGTTTTTTAATTTCTCCTGATTTTAGACAGTTTGTTCTTAATTTTGTTCTTCACTTATTTCCACACTCCAAGCTAAAGTGGAAGCATGATCAGTACCTGTACTATGTTGTATCCTGTCTGCTTAGGAAGGCTCCAGACCTTTTCAACTAATCAGCACTCATGTCAGCTAATGCAAGTGTAACACTAAACATGTTCTGATCATCCCCTAGAGAAATGACATTTCATTTTTAGATGTACATTGTGGGGAATTCAAAATGTTTTTCTCTTTGGGCTGAACACTGGGTGAATATCAAGAAAACCAGCTAACTTCAAAAGGTCAAATTAGACAATTCTGAGGTGAACAGATGTGACTATATAAGGTTACAGCTAGGTACTTCATGTGCACTTTTTAGGCTTGTGTTGGGAATTGCATTTCTGAAATGGTCTCATAGGTGCTATTATGCAAATTCAACTGTAAATCACGAGAAGACCAAAAACCAAGCAAGTCTAAACCTTCAGTAATACATTTATTTCCCATCAGGTGAGTCAAACCAAAGCCCAAGACATACCCTTTTGTGAAAGAAAACCTTAATTAGATGAAAAATGTAGAGCACCATGACCTGATAAGTAATGTCAAGTTTTTTTGAATGACATTTTTTCAGTTAATAGGAAATTATATGAACAAAAATACTAAAATGGCACATTCTTCTGAGTGAAAAGTAAGATTTTCTCTAATGAATACACACCATTTTCATAACCATTAACTATAGGTATCAGTAGAGTGTTGAGCCACGTGCAGACCTCAGTGTGTATTGGGATAAATAGAAGTGTATTGCAGTAAACAAAATATAAGGCAAAGCAATGTATTTTCATTGTGGGATTAGAAAAGGATTAGTATAACTTGATACAGATATTGTATGATGAAGTAAGAATGTCATCTAAGTGAAAAACCCTGAAAGAAGGATCACATTCTCTTCCCAGCAGTTCAGAGCATCACAGATACTTTCACTAATGCTCAAACTGTATAAAGCTCTGGGTATCCATATTGACCGTACTGATGAAAAAATGACACACAAAATTTGTGATTGTTCTTTGGATTTTTGGATGCAGTATGTGAATTTCTAACCTGTTCGATTCTGCTGCAACTCATGGGTCAAATATCTGTGATGCTTCTTCATGCTGCACACCAGAGAGTTAACTAACAGGTTCCCCATCTTTACAGTATTGATCAGAGATACGAATAAAAAAATAGTTTTTAGATTATACTTGTTTCATTTCCTAATTTCTGCATTGAAAATATATTTAATAATATAGTTTGTAAAGATACAATGCAGAGAACAAAAATTAATGTAAGTCAAAAGCTAAATATAGCAAATGGCCCCATATTTACATCTCACTAGTCAGAGTACAAATAAACATCCTTTGTGAAAACACATCAGTGCTTCCAATTAAGGTAATATAATTGCATGCTTTGAAGTGGAACAATGGAGAAATCTGACAATCCATTGTATTAATGTGAGGCACAGACTTCAGAGATGTATAAAAATAATATTTAATCTCTATAAAGCATCTGCTACTATATATTTTTTCTATAACATTTGTGTATTTTGTATAAAAACATATTAGATCAATAAATAGATACTTGTGTAGGTAAAAATATATTGTATGAAATCTGGTCAAATATTTCAGTGCTTTGCCCTTCCTGTTGCAGGGGGGTTGGAGATTCATGATCCTTGAGGTCCCTTTCAACCTTGGCCATTCTGTGATTCTGTGATTCCAGAGCTCATAGCTTTAAAATGTTCAGAATTTTATACACATTAAACTTAAGTGAACTTGTAGTAGGCAGTGAAGCTACAATTAAAGCATGTGAGACTCTTCACTCAACTGGCAGAATTTTTATAAGCAGAAAAGTCAGTCTTTTATGTACTTTTAGTCATTGTAAATTCTTCCTCAACTACCTGCAAGGGTGCAAATTGTCCTAGCGGGTGTTCTGACACTTTTCTCATTAAGAATATAGTGTGCCAAACAGCTTATTGCAGACAAATATATGTATATGACTTACATGTTTGCTAACAAATAAGCTTTTCTGTTTGATGTACACTGTGAAAGTTTTTAAGATATTAGTGTAGTATTGTAGGTCTTTTGATGTCACAAAGTGTTGCTATCCCTAGTTTGGAAATAAAGTTTCTCAAAGAGAAAAGCAGAAATAACATATCTGGTTATCCTTATTACTAAAATGCTTAGGATTTAGTCATCGAGACCTTTTCCTGTGCTAGATTTTGTAAATCTGCAGATCGTGGAATACCATAAAGTTTGTGTGGAAAAAGAGAAAAAAGAAATTAGTTCTTTTCAATAGTAGCCTTTTGATAAAAGCCTTTTTAGCAACAGCAGCTGAGTATGATTTGGTATTAAATGCAACCAGCTTGTGTCACATAGGACCAGGTGGTCTGATCATGATAGTGTCTATATAGACTGATCTCATATCTAGGCTGAGGTGGGAAATTTTTAATTGGGTCAGTCTGATAATACTTTGGAATGGTGGTAATGAAGCACAGTGACATTGTGGTACAGCAGAGCACAGAAAACCTGGAATAAGATGCAAATGTAAGTATTTAGTCATTGTTACGGTTTTACGAGACAACTGTTACAATCATGTATGAAGTAAATAAGTAATCTGCATCTTTTCTCAACTGAAAATTCCCATTGGCTGTTGTATTTATTGGTAAGTAAAAATTATCAATGTTTATTCAGTTATACCAATGATTGAATAACATAAATTACTGGTGATTTTTTTCTCATTGTATCTAATATTTTCATACTTTTTTTCTCCTATTTGGAATTCCATGGTAGAACATTCTTCAGTCAGAATCACCAAAATGAGTACTTATTTTTCAGTCTGTGCTCATGAGACTTGTTTACCTTGATTATTAAAATTGAGATCTTATAATTTAAACAACTCCAACTAAAACCGACTTTTTTGTCAGAAATATGTATTTCTGGGCAGAGGTATATATTAGTCATTTTTTAAAAAATAAGAGCTGCAGTCATCTTTTTTGAATGCAATCCCACAATAAAGTTCTGTATAGCTACTATTGATTTGCTCACTCTGTGATGCAGTATCTTTTCATGGAAAGGGAGAGCAGCTTCCTAACAAAAATGAGTAACTGTTGTTTACTCTGCCTCTTCAACAGGCTGACTATTGGAATAATTTGTCTAAAACACGGTTTGGTTACCAGTGGGAAACAGAGCCAGGATGCAACTCCAAGCATGCACGTTTTACATTCAGGAAGGTTGAGAGAGATTAAGTGGGTTTAAAAGCAAAAGAGTTCATTGAAATCACTGATACTAATTCTAAAGGGCACAGGGGAGATTCTTTATGTCAGTGCAAGGTAAAGGGTGTGTAAAATACTACCACTCCCATTTGAAAATGTTTTAGACCCTCTTAGCATTTAATGGAAGGCTACAAAAAGGTCAAGGCAAAGAACCAGAGCAAAGATTTGACAATGACATCAGGTTTTTCTGATAGCCTTCTTCTCATGCTCTCTGCACCTGGGATTCGGGCATGTAGGCATCCACCAAAGCTCTCTGCATAGCTAACCTTCTCCTGAGGATGCAAGAGAGGAATTATGTGTGGCTCTGGCCATGCTTTTCTCCAGGCTGTCCCCAGACAATGCTGGCGCTGTTGGTTTCTTGGCTGAAGGCCTAGAGCAAGATTCAAAGCTGTCTGGAAAGTGTCCAGGTGTTTTCTGTGCTCCTTTGAAACAATAACCAGAGAGAAAGTAGTTGAGTAAACCAAGAGTCGTGTTGATGGGGATAAATGAAATGAGAATACATTAAATGTGGATGTAAAGATGAGGGATAACAACATTGGTGACTAATCTTGCTGGTTTGAAGATTTTCTATTGCACTTGCTGCTGTCTCTGTCCCTTCTTTCATGTATCCCAGCTGCAATGTACAGCCACAATTATAAGAATTACTGTGTTTTTTATTCTGTCTTTGTTAATATGAAAGAATTTTCACTGGAGGAGACTTTTGTTGCTGCTGTGCATGCCAAATGTATCTTCAAGCATAAAATCTCTTGCAACACCTGAGCTGGCCAGACCTAAAGCTACAAACTAAAGACATCATAGTGATGTATTGTTTGAAGGAATTGTGCTACATCTTTCTCTTTAGTACATTCATGTTGCCAACCAATAGTCCTGTGTGTAGAGTGGCATTCATTTACTCAACTTCTTTTTGTGCATGATCTAATGCTACTGTAGCTGAGGAAGGTAAAATAGCAGTTTCCCTATAATTCTAGCAGTGTATCCTTCTGGTCTCATGGAATCACAGAATAATTGATGTTGGAAGGGACCTTATGAAGACTTTAGTCTGTTCATCCATCAGCTCGAATGAGACTGCTTAGGGCTGGGCTCTGGAAATCTCCAAGGAACGTGCTCTCTCTGCTGCACTGCTCAGCTGCAGTCAGGGCCCCCAGTAAAACAGATGCCTCCCAGCTCAGAAAGTCTGGTGGCAGATGGAGATAACCTCCAAAGCAGGAGATCTCACACTACCATCAGTCTTGCTTCCTCTCAGTGCTGGTTGATTGTTCGGGCTTGGCCAGCTATGACAATGCTAAAAACAGAGGTTTCATATCCTCATCTGCTGCCAGGACACAGAGCCTACTTTGCAGCTGCAGATCTGCAAGTTGAGAAGGGAGCTTCTGCTTATTGCCAGAAGCTGCAAGCCTCCAGACTTGCCTGTGTTGAGAAGAAAAACTATCATTTTTTTGTTCTTGTGGATTCTATGTATTTTTAAGGAATTTTTTATTGTTTGCAAAGCGAACACAGCTGAATAACTCAGTAATAAGTTCCTAGGGTAGGTAGTAGCATCTTTACTTTTCCTCATTGGTACAATATTTCAATCCTGATCTTCAAAAATCTTCCCTTGCGGGTTAAGGAAGTAGTTCAGAGTCTATGGCCCTAGGACAGCACAATCATGACAGGCGCTTATCGTATAGCATATGTGTGTCTGACTTACAGAATGTGTTTAAACACAGGCTTCTACTACATTACATAGAGAATGCCTGGGGGTGATAGTGATTGTTCACTAGTCAGTATTACAATATGGTGGGTTTTTTTTTTTTTCAGTAGCTGCTATCTGAACAAAAAAAAGAGAATACAGAATTTTAAATAGAAAGTGCTTATAAAGAATTTATTCCTTACAATACTTTGTCAGTGCGACACTGCCATACCAACACATTCTGAATTTAAGAAAATGAGAAATAGGGATTTACTTATTCCGTGCACTCCTCAGGTGCTGAATAACACCTTTGAGTTAAAAACTGAGTACTGGAACTTAAGGATACTTGTGCTCTAAGTTTGAAGCATCACCCTAAAGTTAACAGAAATATTTTGTGTGCATATATATATATGTGTGTGTGTGTGTGTGTGTGTATATATGTATATATGTATGTATATATATTCATGTATACTTGATATAATCTTATTTTTATTAGAAATAATTATATGGTAATAAGGCTGTAGTTAAGAAATGACAGTGGGCTTGTGGAAAAATGTGTGCTACAATTTTGCTACAGAATATGTAACAAAACATTGGAATTATTTTAAAGTAGATCATTAGTGGCAAAGTAATGATTTTGAGCACAAAGAGTCCACTATGAAGCATTTTTTATGCTTCAGCAAAAGAAATAAATATAGGCATGCAGGCATCTTCTTCATCAGCTATTTCCTATGAATGCAAGGCAATGATTTGAACACAAGAAAAACAATGATTTTAAAGTACCTTTGCAACACCACTTGACAAACTGTAAGAGAAGCTTGCAACTACTGTTATTACTTTGCTGTTTATGGAGACTATTTAAAATGTATGTGAAGAAAGAAGTGTTAGGAATAATAACCACAGCTGGTCATGTTGCTGCGTAAAAAATAATATGCTGCAATGCTGTGGAATTCAGGTCATCAGCCATATTAGTATTGTTACAGAAACAAAAATATTATGTGTTCAAAGGTGTATATTTACATATTTCTCTTATCTTTTGAGCCATATTTGTATTTATGTATTTCTCACAACCTTTTGAGTCAAGAAACTTAATAGATTTTTATATTCGTGGTTAATTAAGACTTCATTAAACTTTAGCTGAATTTACCAAGCTAAGCTGCTGCCCTTCAAAAGAAACGACACCTCTGTTTTTGACTGTCCCTTGATCCATGAATGAGAGTGAGCAAAGTCCTGTTTCTCAGTTCAACTATACAACAAGCTTTTTTCTTTCTTTCAAAAATCAGTCATCTTCCTAGGAAAACTACCCTTTAAAAATACTTTGGGAAATGATTGCATAACAGAAATGTCTTCTATTTGAAGGATAATATGGAAGAAAGCATTATTGTTAGATAGAAGCTGCTAGATAGTAGTTAAAAACAACATGATGGAGCCTCCAAAAATAAATATTGAAGTAGTTGACTTCTTTTTTTTTTTTTTTTGTCTTCTCTTGAGGTATTTTTGTACCACTTCCTTTCCTTATTTGAACAATATAATCTTTGTTTCCTTTAAAAAGTACTTTCATTGTTTTCCACTTTACAGAATGGAAACATGACCTAAGAAGAGTATTGTTGTCTGTCAAGATAAAGCACAATGCATTCCTGTGTCATATTTCCCTTGCTCTGTCCCAACCAACTTCTTGACATTTGTGATTCTTTTCTGCCCTCTAAGTAGTAACGTGCTCAACATCTGTGAGGAAGAACCAGAAAAAAAGATTTTTAGCTGCAGAGAATAAATACCTTAAATATAGTCACAAATGAGATTGAAGGTGACAATAGTTTTAGCATATATAGTTAAAAAGAAAGGAAGGAAAACAGAAATATATTAAATTAACTGGCTGGACCAGAAAACAGATGGTGAAAACTCCCCATTTCTCTCTCTGGTATTAAGGACAAGCAGGTAACTTCTGTTTTAATACTGCATTTTCCCTTAGTCAGATCTTGTTCTACCTACTACTAGTAGGCATCAGTTATGTTCATTCTCAATTTTACTAACTCCTCCTTATCATAAACTGCTAAGCTTAGCTCCTGCTGAACATTTCCATGAGCCCTGACAAAGTTCAGGCCCAGAGTTACAGATATCTTACTCTTTCCACGGACTCTTCCTACACATTTCAGAGTGCATTTAGAGGCAGTCTGTCAGCAGTAATCTCATGTTACCTCCTCTAGATATTTTTCATTTCCTCACTGTCTTTATTCTTCTTTGTGGTCAGTCCACATATGCATGTAGCTATGTTTGTCAGGACCAGCTAAGTGGGTGGCTGGGCCCGTTGCATCCTGATAAATGCATCAAAAGTACACAGAGGTCAGCCACAGGCATGTTTTGCAGAGCAAGCAGCACAGGGCCAGATTGCTGTACAGACAGAGGATTAACTATGTGAAGATACAATTCAGACAAGACCTTTGACAGATTTTATGAAAATGATCTGCAAGGAGAAATTTGAGGAGGCACTCAGTGCTGCAGTCAGCACTAAATCCCTTGTATTTTACAACCCAATAATCAACCTGCTGCTGTGATTATCAGAGTGGAAGAGGATGAGTGGTGAGAGTAAGTGGCTGTTGGTATGGTGCCCAGGGCCCTGAAGCAGCTCCAGCAGGAAGCTATCCCTATTTGACATCCTTACAGTAGAAGCAGACAATGTGTATTTGGGGAAGGCGAAATTCGTGTGTAAGGTCTTAATTCGGTCGCCTTTGTCCTGTATTTGTTCCGATTCAAATCCATTCTCCACTCTTTTCTTTACTGTCCCAAAGTCAGTGAAAAGATAATAATGCCAGGAGACATAGTAGAACATTGTCTCCTCAGGAAAATGTCATCTAACAGTCTGCAGCTTCATTAGCATTGATTTTATTCTTTCAAACACAATCATCACCAACTTCTAGGCTTGCCAACAGTTTCAGTAAAATCTCTTTAAGAAAATTTTGTGAGCTCCAGAGGTTTTTCTCTTTTTTTATCTTCCTTCCTTCCTTTCTTTCTTCCAGACCCAATTCTCCACAGGAAGAAATAAAGTTCCCTGGCAGATTAAAAGGTTTGCACCAGTAAAACCAGTACTGAACTTGGGTGAAAATATCACTAAGCTGGCTTTTTCATATTAGTTAAACAAATTTTTTCCACTTGATGCTCAGTTTTTGGGAGATCTTTGGCATTTTTAATAAAGCAGACACTCCTGTGGAGGTGTGAAATCCTGTGGGTGGGAATTCGTTCAATAAGAATTGCCCAGATAATTAGTACGCTGAGTTTGAGCTTGAAATCTGAGACCTGCCCAGACTTCATATGCTTTTTGGCTGTATCCTGCCTGAAGTACTATGGTCTCATGAGCCCTTATGCTCCAAACCTGCAGGGAAGAAAACAGGTAATGCCCTGGAGAGCTGGTTGTTACACAGCAATGGCATACACATATTCTAAGCCAAACAGGATATTAAATAATACCAATACTATGTTCAGTCAGTTCACTCTGCCTGCAAAAAGAGATGAGAACTGAAAACGTTCCCTTTGTTTCCTCCCAACATGGCAGCATATGACACAGAACTTTTAAGTTCTTAAATGACTGTCTCCCTAGAATGTGTCTGAAGCTGGCAACTCAAGTCCATCCTCAGTTCTGTCTTCACCTGCTTACAGTCTTCAGTGAGCCCAGCTCAGCTGGACCGGAGGATCCTGCTTGGAGCCATCGCTTGTGTTGACACATGTTGCTTTCATCCTTATCTGTGGAGTTCTGAGATATCACTGATCACAAATAATTGAATAAGAGCTCCCTGAAAAACACATTTCATGTGGATAAGAAAAGTGCAGGTGTTAACTGCAGGCAACTTTCAAGGTCATAAAGTTTAGATGTGTTCTTTCATCAGCACAGACGTTGGAGAGTGGAGAGGAGGGAAGAAATAAGTATATTCAAAGGACATACTACTTTACATGCATTTGGAATTCCAGCATTTCCTTTGAGTTATCTAGTACAGCCTCTCTGCGGCAGAAGAGTAGTTTGTATGTAATATAATTCAGCTTCTCAAATTTTAGGAAAAGTTGAACTCTTGCTGTTTCAGTTACTTTGGACAGGTTTAAGGATGACTGATCAATTGCCCTACTTGCTTGTACACATAGAAGATGAGAGCTGATTCATGACCTCTGACATAACTTTCACCTGTCCAAGGAAAACAGCGTACAAGCTGAATACCAAAATGATGAATTAACAAAGCATTATGTACATCCACTATTGAAGGTTGTGTGTGGTCTGAATGTCAGTTTAGCAAGGGCAAAATACTTTTTTTTTTAATTATACATAAGCCTTTTTTATCCTTTTGTCTTCTAGAATAGCACAGTGCACAGGGAGAGAGCTTTGCCATCAAGTTTGGAGTACAGACACACTTGTTCTTGTTTCTTTTATGTCTGGAACTTTTTTCCACTGTTAATCCTTTTAGATCTCAACTCTACAAGTTTGTTGGTGTTTTTTTGTTTTGTTTTGTTTTGTGTGTGTGTATGTGTTTATTTTTAATGAATGTGCTACAATTGACTCCTTGTTTATAAGTCTGAATCTAGTCTTTTGTTTAGTGAGGATAGGCAGATTAGACATACATCTGAATGACCTATTATGCATTGTAAGGGCTGTGTTTAATTGAAAAAAAATAACAGCTGCTTAATTTATGGATATGCACAACAGGACAAACAATTTCAACATGGCACGCAGAACACTCATCGTTCATAGAGTTGGCATCATTTCCTCACACGTCTCAGTTGCAACAGGGATCTCTTTCTTTCTGTGCTAATTTAGTGCTTTTTAAAGGTGTTGGATGGTGACCCCAAGACTGCAGCCTGTGCTCCATGCAGAACAGATGCAGTACCTGGCAGTGCAGCACCCTTACCATCACCAATTTGCTCACCATAATGTGAGGGAAAATCAACAAGGGAGAGGAAAATACAGTGCCATGGCTCATAGCCCGCTGGGAGATTTTCAGCACTGGTATTAATTTGGAGATAGGCTTTTGGAGATAAGCCAGGAACTGGGCTTTTCTCAGAAATAGGATATGAATTCTGAGGAGGTAATAATAATGAAGCTTTTGTCATCATACCAGCACCTTCTCTTTTCTGAGGACTTAAGTCAGTGATGTCCCATTTAACCCATATGTTTGATAGGTGAAGGAAGAATGACTAGAAGCATGATGGCATGGTCAGGTAGTCCATGCTCTCAGTTCAATGCAAGCATTGTGCTGCCCTCATTAATCTTTTGTGAGTGCCTTGGAGAATGTTGTAAGGAAATATATGTTTAATTTTTCTTATTTTAGTTCCTTATTGCATTTTCTTGTTTGTTCTCAAAGTACTCCCCTAGGGAGAAGAAAGCATGTGTAGTGGAGGCTATGAGTTTGGTAGTATTATTGTTGGTGGTGGTTGCTTGTTTTCCTTTTTTTTTTTTCTTTTTTGATAGCTATATGTATTTGCTAAGGGCTGTAGTATCACAGAAGTGAGTACTGAATTTATTTCTGTCTTCAGTCACTGGGGATGTACTTCTTCTGTGTAGACAATTCTCTTTTTGAGGATTATGCTACCAAAAATGTTTTATGTTTAATGATTATGTTTTATTGAAGCTCTACTTTAAGGTTGTGGATCCCAAAATTTTATTTAGTTTTCTTAAAATCTGGGGCCCAGGCTACTGTTTATCTTAACAGTAATAACTGAGAATTTTACTTGATTTAAAAGTCAATAAGAAGCTAGCAAAAGAGAGGATAGATTTGCTCAGGGCAGCTCATGTATTACAGCATTTTGTTCTAATTGGAATTTCCTAAGGTGTGATGGCTTCATGCCCAGGAATTACATGGCTGTAATCCAGCTGAGAGGTGATACATGTAAATAACCAAAGGCTGGACTTCATCTGCCAAGATGGGGTGGAGCCTTGTAGCAATCAATGATAATAGAAGCTGCTGCTTATAGATACTTTATGGAACATAGCTGCATCAAGGATTCCAAATACCCTTAAGTTATAGACTGATCTGGCTAATTTGTGGCCAGCATTTTCAATCAAAGAATGCACCTTCCTGCAAATTCTTTGTAATGCCTTCATCTGCCTCTCAGTTTCTTTTAGAGTCAAGTGCAGACAGATGTTTTTATAAATTAAGTGATCTCATCTAAGTACTTTGTGTAGTGGAAATGTGGGAAAAATAGGAAGAGCTGGGTACCCTCATTGTTTTATTGTCACATGAGTCTAGATAACCTAAGAAATTCTCCTTGGGTGATTGAGAATAATATAGAGAAGGACTGGAGAGAGAATGGACTCTCATAGGATACCTCAAAACAATTAAGTAAAACTTCTCATTATTATTTTTGATTAGAACAGAAATGCATGCACTCCTCTCTACTCTGAGAAAAATACCAAGACATCTTCTCACAAACTGCTGAATATATTGGGACAATAAGCATATATATCCTCCACTCATTTATGATCAAAGCTCCATTTATATTTCTAAGCAGTTCTAGTTTCATGGTCTGGATTTAACCAATGTTTTTTCAGGTCTAGAATATTAGTAGCTCTTTCATTCAGTTATTTATTTTTCTGTCTATTTAGTTCTGAGCTTTTTAAAGTATGCATGAATTACCACTAGACAATGGTTAAATTGAACTCGATCGGCAGGGTGGTCTTATAATTAAGGCTGAGGAAATTGTGGTGTATATGAAGAAGAAAGAGAAGAGTCTAGATTTCTGTTGCTGGCTGACATGAAGTCTGATACCAGGAATCAAAGGGTTTTCTGTCCTCTTTAACCATCCACCACCTGCTCTGTCACTCACCTGTGCACAGTATGATTCTTTAGTCTCTGCAAGATCATCACCTCACTCTCATTGCACTGCTAGAATTCTTCATAGCTAGGCGACAATGATAGTCCTTGCTACAGTGATGCACTGATTAATTCTATTAAGAATGCCCAACAATTGGTTTTGGTTTTCCATTTTTTCTTAAGCTAGGGAAGTTACAGACTGAATTTGGAAGTGCTACAATGCAGCATGTAATGAAATGTTAGGACTGAAGGTACAAAGTTATTCTGCACATCTGGGCAGAGCAGCCCATGGAATTTGGGAAGGCTTTCCAGTGGGTTTCATCATTTCTTCTAAGCAGGTGATAAGTGTGTCTCGAGTTCTTACTGTTACTGAGTGTTCGGTTTCAAAACAAATCTTTGCTATAATCAATAATGTCTGAAAAAGCATCTGGTACTTCAGAATTTCAAGCATATCTTGTAGGCTTAGAAAATTAGAATCAACCATGGATCTAATTATATAAGCTGCTCTCTTGGCATATTTCATCTGGATAGAAATAGGCAAAGCTCGGTATTTTTTAAAAGCTTGCTCTCACAAAATTTCTAGTTTCATTGGGGAGGTCCATTAAGTATTCAAAAGTTAAGGAAGTTACTGAACCTCCAGCCCTCTGAGACTAACTCTTCACCAGCTGCAGAGACTGTTAAATATCTGCATCATATGTTGCATTTTGTGAGAAAATAACTAAAGCTTTTTTTTCAATCTGCGTGCACTTAATATCTGAGCATGATAACGTAGCCTGCAAATTATGCTGCCAGTGCAGTATACCCTTTCTTTTCTGGTCTTTGATTTTTTAGGCAAAGTCCATGTATTCACTACTCCAGATCAGTGTGTGTATTAGACAAATGTGTATTGTTACAAAGCTAGTGTATGAGTCTTTGAGATCAACTGCAAAACTTCCTTTGATTGCAGTGGCAGAATAACGATGGAATTTTCAAAATATCATTTCTTTCTCACCACCAATTGCTGCTAGTCTATGTCCTGTTTATTTAGGGCAAAGAGAAAAGGCTGGTTTCTGAACTACACTGTATTCTACTGGTTGGGTTCATAATTGATGCAAAAAGTATTAAAACCTAATAAATATTGCTTTGAGTGATATCATTACCTGTGATGTTATAGCTTTTGCTTATTGATTAGCATGAAAATCATGAAAAACTAGATCAAACTCAGTTTATTTTTGTGTGAAAGTCCCTACTGTGTAGTGGACAGCACTACCTATTATCATGCAAGTACAAGGCTGCTCTGAAAATAGTACCTCCTATTTTGTGATATTAGCCCATGATGTCCGAGGAAGATGGTGGTGGTATGACAGTACAGGTTGAACCTTGCCACCTACAAATCTTTACATTTTGTTGCCATGCAACAGATGGCAGCAGAGGGATAGTCTGACAGAACGGTATCTGACATGGAAATGTGTATGAAGCAAAGGTGTATAATTGAATTCCTCCATCTAAAAAAGAAATGGTACTTATTAACATTCATTGACGCTTGCTGGATGTTTGTGGGGACCCAACAGTGGATGTGAGCACAGTAATGCAGTGGGTGATGCATTTCAGCAGTGGTGACATAGATGTGGAAGACAAGCTACATTCCAGATGGCCACACATAGTTGTCATACTATGAAATGAAGAGCCTCTTGGTCAGTTAGCTCATCCATGCAAATCAACTAATGGTGGGGCCTTTGTATTTAAAAATTATTTTACAGGTGAGAATTTGGTCTATCAAATAGCAGCATTGTGGTCTTAGTATATGTCATAATTTCCATGGAAGTAAATAGGAGACATTTCTTTTGGAGCAACCTACACAATCTGCTTGCCCTGCTCTTAGAAGGGATTTTCATATTGTTAAGAAGGAATAATGCCACTAAATATCCTGTCTACCTTCAGCAGAAGGGAAAAGTAATTTTTAGAAATCTCACCCAGATATTGTCCTGATTATGATCTTTGGACATAACCTATTGGGAGATTTTCATTATTATTTTCTATTTTAAAATTAAAAAAAAAAGTTTAAAATATGGTCTGAAAAACCTGAATATATAGTATGTGCTTATGCAGTATTGCTGTAGAAAAAAAAAATGTGAAGAGAATAGAAGTTTTCAGCATAATAACATCTGATAAACTAGAATAACTGCATATATCAAGCATATTGCTGTTTACAAGAGGTGGACTTCCTTTTATGCATATGCATAAGGAACTAAGAGCAGACTCGTGCTTGAACATAAATGAGAATTTAATTGTCAACTCCCACAATTATCTGGGAGTTACAGTCACAATACAGTCACATAATTAGTATTAAAATAAATGTGCAAGCCAAAGTTTTACTGCAACAAAGACTAGTGACAGGATGATATTAAACTGCAGAAATGTGCTTTGAGTCTTTTCTTTAATCATTCTCAAAAGATATTCATTTTAATCATAGTGGAATTCAAATCATTTGTTTTATCAATGTTAGTGTGAGAAAAGAAACAGCTGGAGGATACTTCTTGAAAACAGTCACTAATATGATAATTGTGTAAGCAACCAAATGCCGCATCCTAAGATGTCAAGTAGATGAACACAGAATGTGTTACAAAGATATCAACTTTCTCACGTTTGGCTATAGCAGAATCTCAGATAGCAGGCTGCCAATGCAACCAAAATAATTGGCAGCCAAACTCGCCTGTTAACATAAGGCTGTCCTCTTTTTCAGTTCTTAATTCATTTCTATTCCTGTGACATGCACTAATACTATTGGAAATAACTATATCCACCTGCCAGTCTAATCAAAAAGGAACTTCGTGGCTTAATTATAGGAAGAAAAGAGCCTAGTTATTTTAAGATCAGTCTAGAAGTTGTCATCTTACTGCTAACTTCTACAGTCCTGCTAAGTGATATTACAGTGCTTTGTGTTGTGAGGTTTTGCAACTGTTGAAACTGTTGTCTATCATTAACGTAAAAGTAAAATACAGATAGAGAAAATAAAATGAATTCCTTATCTATAAAGATACACTATATAGTTCTAACATGAGTATTTTAAAATACTATACACTTGTCTAAACTCACAATTTATATCAGTTTATCCATAGTATCCCTTACAGCTAGGTCACCTATAGCTGTGACATATAAAGTCACATCTACACAACTGCTTCTCATATCCCCAACCTAAATGAAACGTTCCAGGAAATATCTAACTTATGAAGTCAACATGTCAAAAAGGTTTGGGATTTCATAGATGCCTCTATTTAGTGTTCTTAGGTTTTATGCTTTTGCTTATTGTATTCACATTTACTTATTTCCTGTTCTTTCTTTTCATTTTTGTGGCATGCCAGTGTGTTTTTAGGTCATTAAAGTAAGATGTCTAAACTAAAAATAAAAAAAAAAGTAATAATAATAAAAAAGACAAGCCTTCTGATGAATGCAGTTCTAATTCTACATTGTGTTCAGATTTTACCCACAAAATTTTGTTTTCTGAACACTGTACAAAAATACTGTGCAAAATGCCTGTATTTTTCAAAGAACAAAGATATTCTTCCTAGTTTCAACAATGATGATATTTTCCACCCACTTACTGTTTTAAAGTGATACACTTGCCATAGAATTGAGATTAATCAAAGTTAACAGTGTTTGGGAAAAAAATGCATTTTACGATTTGAATGATATCTTGAAGAAAAGCAATCTCAGAGTTAAAGCAACAATGGTTTCAGTATTCCATTGGAAACGTTCCTCTGTCTCATCTAAACTCATTTGTAAACCAAAAGACTTTTTGCTGATGTTCTGCCAAATGCATAGTTTGGCTTTTTTCTGAGGGGTCGGGAGCAGACAGCCAATCTGGTTACTGTCTTGAAGTTCCATTTACACAGGGAATTTATTGTTGGCTTTAGTCAGCTACTTCAACGATATTCTGGGTTGCTTCTTATCTTCAGTAACTCTGACAATCAGATGCATGGAGCAAGATCATGAGCCACTGAGTCTGCTAGACTTGAAGAGGCTTGGGAAACGCATACAGAGTTTGGTAGATGAGGGAGGAGGGGACATTTACCAAAGGAAAGAGGAATGTCCTTATTCCATCTGGGAGATCCGGTAAAAGTATTTGTTCTATACAATATACAATTTTTCATCTGATGATGTCTCCTTAAGAAATTTTGTAGAAACAAAAGCCATGATATAAGACAGTTATTTTGGATCTCTGAAGCCAGAAGAAAATCTTCTTTCTAGAATAACAAATATACTGTTCAATTTTCTAAAGCCTTTGCTAATTGTAATGCTATTTAACTTAATATTTTGTTTTTTTTCCCCACATTTTACTTTTGCAGTTGGTTTTTATGCTAAAGAAGAAGAAACCTTGAGAAAATAAATAGCAACTGCTGTTTTCTGTAAGTGGTTTTAATTCATTACATTTCTTTATCCCTCACTCACCCCCTCCTTCTCTTATTATAACAGCTTCTATCTTATGCCACAAGCAAATATAATTTCTGTTGTTGCTTCTTTGCAAAATCCAATTTGTTATGATGTATTATGCATGCCAGTATAATTGCAGAGGAGGAGTTAAACTGAATGACAGTTTAAAGAGGTGCATTCCTTTGGCTGTGTCAGTCACAAAGAGCAGCAAAAAGAAAAGTGGGACGAATTGATGTTCTGATGAAAGTATTAATCTGCTGAGATTTCAGATGAAACAATGGGACTATCCTAATCAAGCCATATCCTCTAGAGAACAAAGTGACACTATGGACTCCTGTTACAGAGAAAATTACCATAGCCACAACAATAATATCAGTTATAGTATCTGCTGTAATCTTTGCATATACATTACTAACAATTAAAAAAGTGCTTGTCAGTACCAATCTTAAGATAAACCATTTTTTTGAAGAAATACGAGAGCTTTATGAGATCCTGTATAATGAGTTAATCTTTTGCCATTTATTTTCTTACAAAGAATAGAATAAAATATGTAATAATCGTAAATAAGTGCTAAATTGCAAGGTAGGTAAGTATTCCAAGTGAAATCTCTTTAAAGAAAATCTGTAAGATTTTCACTGCAAATGAGGATAGAGGTTATAAATACAACAAATTACACCTTTGTAATTCTGATGCTGGGGAACATGATGTATCCATTAAAATAATGGTAAAGTGTTCTATACTTTTTATTTCCTTCAACAAATTGCAGTGGTTTAAAAAAAAAAAAAGCTTTTAAAGTCAAGGTTTTTTTCCACTCTTTTACACCACTGAGCAACAATTCCTTTGTAACATTTTAGAGATAACTGCTCTGAATATGTTTGTGTCATTTGTTTCTGCACTGTTTCCTGAGTCTGCACAGAAAGCCTGATCAACCACTGTAAGAGTGGTGTGGGGCAGCAAGACTTAAGCAGTGATGCACTGGAGACTACTTCATGCTTGAAACTTCCAAAGCAACTCAGTTGTCTACTATGGAAAAGGATTCTCTCCAACTCAGGGTGATTCTTCTCCCAAGCTGCTGTGCATTTTCCTGTCCCTGGTCTTGAAAAACACTTAGAGGGCTCCTTTAGCAGAGGAATGAATGTACTGTTGCTCTGAACTATTTACAAATCTCTGATTAATTTATGTACATAACAAGAAAATAAGAAGGATCTTACAGAGCCTTGAATCTTGAGGGAATCCGATTTGATAAATCAGCTCTTCAAATGAACAAGCAAATGTTTTGAGTGGGAATGGGCCTGCAGATTCAAATTGTCCAGCCGTACTTTCATATCAGCCAATAAAAATAAAATACGAGGGATTGCCTTCAAAGCAGCCCTCGTATTCATATATGCAACTTACCAGTCAGCTGACTCAATCATGTAGAAGCTTGGGATTCCCGTTATTGTGAAAGTCAGCCCCTGAACTTTTCATCTTTCATATATAAATTCTACAACCCTTATTAAGAACAATAGCAAATCAAAGAAAGGTATGCTAGGTCCTCATTCTTTGGAAAACTGGTTAAGTCTGAGTATTACCAGATGAGAAGCCATTCTGACATTGAAGGAGCAACACTGAGTTTTCCCCAAGTATCCTGAAATTGAGAAGGCAGTAACCAGTTTGCTGTCATTACCAACTGTTCCAAGAAGTACTGAATTTTTTTCCTTAGATCTGTTTTCAGATTAAATCAAATCCCTGCATACATATGAATTGAACAGGATCCTATGATAATAGTTTTATCCCAGAGAAGATCAATTCAATGTAGAGACCTCATCCATAAAAGGCTTTTCTGACTGATAGTTAGCAAGTCCATTATAAACAGAATCTGTTTAGTATTTCTTCAGAGTTGTCTTATCAAATCTTCATAGAAATGAGATCTATCTAAAAGGTCCTTTGAAATTGCAAACAGGCATACAAATTGAAGTGTTGCTATTCATGAAAATAATCTTTTTACAGGGCATTTGTAGAAAGAGAAATATTATGTTTGGTAATTTCTTTTCTAAAGAGACACTTCAGGCTTCTGTAATAAATAGTACTGTTATCAACACACACACACACACAGAAGTAAAGTGTCTGCAAATTCTTACAGGAATGTTGTGTACTTCAGAAACAGGCATTTCTTTCTGTCATAGAACTGGTCATAGAACTGTATGGTCCTAAATAGAATGGTCCTCACAAAACAAAGCCCTTCTAAGTTGCAAGCCTTTTTTGTGCTAGCTACTCCAGCTAATGGAAAAGCCACATAATCTAAATATTGCACACATTTTCAAAAGAAATGGCCTAATTTGTCTTTCCTATACTTACCTTTCCTACTGCCTACTGCATTTTGTGGGTACAGGGGTGCCCAGTGCTTGGAACAATAAAACAAAAAGCTCAGGAGAGATCAGTCTAGCCCAGGCAACCCCACAAAAAAAAAAAAAAAAAAAAAAAAAAAATCTGCCCAAAGGAAAGGCAAAGGAGTGACTATACTGTTGCTGATAGGACTGCATGAGCCGGCACAAGATTGCCCTGGCATCTGTTGGCCACTCCAGGATCAGAGATCCACAGAATGGAGGCTGATCACCAAGGCACAGCGTTTCAGATCTGAGAGAAGCTACAGTCAGTACTAAATGTAAAGCTGGGGTGGGGAAGAAAGAAAAAAGAAAAAAAAGATTGACTTAATGGTTGTTTTCTATTTCACTGTAGATGAGAGACTGCATCAGCACTGATTTCTGCCACGGAAATCCTGGTATATATATTCCCTGAATAAATAATCTAGCACCCATAGGGTATATCAAGTAATTGACTTTTGAAAACAATAGAAAAATGAATAGAAATCAATCAGTGGTCATTTAGCCGTAGTTTAATCATAGTATTATCTCTGAGTATTTTTATTTTTCTGTTCTTTTGTTAGAATGTCTGCTTGGATGGTGTAATTATTACAGATTTCTCATGAAGGTCATTCCTTTGCCCTCATTATGGGTGAAACACTTTTTATCAAAAGAATTCTGGGAAACCCCTTAACTCACACTGATTTAGACTCTGGAGCAGCTTAATGCTGTTCTAAATTGTTCCTGGTAACCAGTAGTCCAAAGAAGGCATACAGGTTATCTGGGATCAGGAATTCATCAAAATGATGAATGTTGGTAATCATTAGGAAGAGATCTTTTATAGAAGACAGAAGGAAAGAAAAAAAAAAGATACAGTAGCTTTGCAGACGGCTATCCACAGAATAATCTCTATGATTCAGTTAAGTCAATTCAAAGCTGTTTTTTGCTTCCTTGTAAGTCAAGCGTAACAAGAACAAACCCCACACATTATTATAGGAGAGTGAATCATTCAATCTAAGGTGCCTTTCCTTTATTGCTCTATGCATTACAGCTCAAAGAATAGCAAAAAGTATGTTTCTTTTAAGGTATTGCATTCCAGTCAGTACTAGAGTAGGTCATCTGAAAATAGCTGTTGACATTGTTTTTTCATCTGCTACTTGGATGGATAGGTCAGTCTGAAAAGGCTTCCATCCCTGACTATTAATATAAGCTAGAAGTGTCATATCACCTCTATTTTTGTAATAATTTCATTCACATTGCACAGTGATAAAAGTGAACATGATTACAAACAGGGTCTTGAGATATATTAATAGCATGTTTAAAAAAATCAATATGGTGGATTATAGGATTTAGTTTGAAGTATTTAAAACAGAAAAATATTTTCTTGTATTAGAAGCAACTGGTAGAATTCTTTATTTATTTTTAAGTATCGAGTCTTCCCTAACAAATTCAGTTTTTATCATCTTGTACTATAGGCTATCTATGGAAACAGCAAGATCAGTTATGAGAGCTTAAACAAAGACCTCCTCATTGAGTCAATGCCCCTTCAATCAAAACTATATTGTTTTCTGTAGAACATTTACTTATGTCATATCATGGGAGACTTCTGCATTAGAGCATTGCCCATTTCAGGAAGAAAAAAAACAAAAACAAAAACATGTAAAACATTCCTGTGAACTATTCTGTTGTATAAGAAAATGACCTTGTATGGCAATTTCTTCAGAAATATTCCACCTTGCTGTATAGCATATATTTTACTGACGGGGTTTAAATCTACACCTGCTATGACATCAATGTGGTTTCACTAAACAGCCCTGGCAGCAGTACATTAAAGATTTTCAGAAGTCAATTGTGTATTTTGGTGCATCACAGCTTCTTACCTAAGCTTTACCTGGAATCACCTGATACAAAGTCAAGCATAGTCAGTGACAGAACAGTCCCATTGATTTCACTTGCAGGTGTTCTGTTCAACTTGGAATGGTTTTGAATGTGCCTTGAATTTTATAGAGGCTTTCCAGTCACCTTTGGGCCTGCCTAGTTCTGAGACAAGTGCTTGGGCTGATGTTGGGCAGCCTCAGATAGCTCCAGCCTGAATGACCCATGCAGAGTTTGTTCTCTTCTGCTCTTAGCCTAGCGTTTGCACTCTGAGCCATAAGCGATGTAAGTACATAAGAACTTCTCTGAGGTGGTGGCTTAGTAAGAAGATTAAACACAAATCCAACTTGAAGCTCTGTCATAAGGGGGCCTGATTCAAGACTAAAGAATTTTCCCTCTATTTTCTGTGCCTTTATGATTCATATAAGTTTATTGCTTTGTTCTGAAAATTATTAAAAGAAAAAGTACATATCAAAAGGGAAACAGGTTTCACAGTGTTAGCTTTGAAGCTTGTAATCTCCCACAGAAAACCGACTGAAACTTCCAACATGATTTGCCCCATAGAGAGCAGGTGAAAACATGATTTGGAACAGCGTGACAATGTCTGTTACCTCCAAATACATCCATTATAAAAGAAAATCTTTCTGCCCACTAATTTTGTCTGTGTTCAATTAGGATGAAAATGTAACAAAAGCTAGGTGGATTAAAGAGTACTTGTTTTCCTTACTCTCCAGAAGCCTAAATTCAATATTCTACAACTTGGTTGTTTTGTTTGTACAGATCTCCTTGCTTGCTTGGTCAGGCATTTTTGGTTTGTTTTCTTTTTTTTTTTTTCCCAGCCTTTTTCAGCTACTAGGGTTGCTTGTGCCACTTGCATTCTTTTCATATTGTGTATACAATGAATTTGTATCATCTATTGTTTGTTCAAAATGTCCAACTTTATTTTACCAAGGCTATCTGTTTTTAAATTAGTAATTTTCACTCCCTCATACAATTCTTCTAAATTACTTTTTGGAGTACTGGCTATTAATATTTTAGGTAGCTTTGATGTTTTACTTTATAGTCTTCAGTTTTATTTTACATTTCACAGGTTCCTAGTTGCAAATAATCCTACAGGCAATTTTCTCACATTGCAACTATTCCTTGAAAGATATGCTAATGTAGAAAGGCACTTGCAATACTGAGGGTTAAGTTAATCACCCAAAATGAGTCGTATTACTGTCAGTGGTATATAAAGACATCCCATAGTGAATTACTAGGCAGAGTAGTGTTAAAGCTCCTCTATAAATACCGGAAGCTGAAGATGTGCAGAAATAAGCATCCATGTCAGAATCCATTGAGCTAAGAAATTCAAGGTTTTTGGTTTCTGGAATCAAAGATACAAAATAAATACAATGTTTGTGTTTTCTTTTAAAAACCTGCAATATTATTTGGAAAGCCTTTGTGAATAGTAAAAATAATAATAATATTAACTCCCTCTATGTTAATATATCTGCACAGGAAAGGAACTGTTTGCTCTTTGTTCAGGAGAAATAGTAAGAAATAGTAAGAAATTCAGGGCACTCAATAAATGGATTGATGAGATTATGTCATTTAAAACTGAACTTGGAAAAATTCTCATAACCTTAGACTTGTTTACAAGTAGCCAGAAGATACACGCAATAGACATATATGTTTGCATATTCTTTATAAAGGAGGATTCACGGTATGTTTGAACAGTGCTTCAAATAGAGAAATTTTAGGTTCCTACATAGGAAATTTCTGCCAGATATTTCTACGTCCCCTATAATTCCAAATGAAGTAAACTTCAGCTAGAATCCACTGGGATGTGAGTGATAAACCTTTTATCCAAGAAAGCTGAATGCTGAGCTGACAATGTACTCTCTGTATATACATAGAACAAACCGGTCGCTATCACACAAAGTGCTCCTCTGGTCTTGCTGAGCACAAAGAAACATTTAGCTGTGTAGGCTGAAGAGCATAGTTAGGATCTGCTGCCAGGTCTGATTTTTATTGGTTGCATCTGTTGTAATGCCACAGTGCTATTCTGTATGGACAGTAGATTAAGGAGTTTTGGATAGTCTTAATCTGTTCTGTCAGAAGGGTACTTTCTCAGCAGAATGACTGTTTAGAGTGAGGTGGGGGTACAGTTCAGGGCTGCATTTTTAAACATCAGTACAGCTGTACTTATAATGATCTAGATTTCTGTTCCTTTCTGGAAAATAAAATGAAATAAGATTTAGTTACATTGCAGTGATATGCATTTTTATGAGAACAAATACATTTCAAAGCAGAAAAGATAGGGAGTGCATGGGAAAGGTTTATGTGGAACACAGTATTTATTTGCCATGCATATTTGATATGTGTTCATTAAATACGCAGTAGAAATGTCAACATAAAGTGCTGTTTAGATCCTCCTATAAAAACAAACTTCATCGATATTAAAATTGGAATGCACTAATCTTTGGTTAAATACAAGCCATATTTGCTATCCAGCAAAGAAATGTTTGGTTGACTGTTGTTAAATAACCGTATATTTAACATAATTTAATTTGCCCAGCATTTAGAAAGTCTGATAAAGTGATACTCTGTCAGTGCAACCAGCACTTTCACATACCATTATCTGCCATTATATGTTGTTTTTTCCAGCTCTCACCCGTTGACATTCAATGACTAACAATTATCACCAACCCATGCCTAATTCAAAAGCATTTTCACTGTCCCATTGAACCACTGCCAATCTTTCTTACAAAAAGGAAAAAAATCATATATGTCTTCAAGGAATATTTCAATATAACATACATTTATCTGACATAACCACAACATCTAAATCTACTCACTACTAAATTAACATGTGAGATAGATGGCAGCATTTAAGAGCTGGAATTTAGAACTACATGCCAGTCATTCCTAAGTTACAGTATTTTGGTTTGTCTGATGGTTTTTGGGGTTTTTTTGCTGGTATATCCATATTGATTTAGAAAGTTATTCCTTCCACCAGATTAGACTCAGGCTTTTAAACAGTGTTTGTAATGATGGCCTATATATACTGAAAAGATTCTTCTACAGCAATCATTGCAAAGGTACTTTTAATCAGGATATCCAATTAGAAGTATAAAATATACCATACAAGATTGTCATCAATATAAGATATACTACGTGGGATTGTTATCCAAGCCTTATATGGGCCAGCAGTTTAAAGGGAGCTGTAAATTGGGGGTTATGTCCTGAAGCATACTATCTTTTGCTTATAGCCTTGGCAATTTCATTCTCTGTAATGCAACCTTGAATGTTCCTGCTGCCTCTGTATCTAGTATTTGGAGTGGAGTCTTACTGCACTATACTGTTAATAATATTTTTAGAAGGAGTTACATAGGTGTACAATTTATCCAAAACCTGTCTTTGTACAAGTCTTTCGGTAGGTTTATCCAGCAATCAGTCAAGTGCCTGCAGTGTAATGCACAGAAACCTAAGCTAGATTTAAATTCAAACACCGGTAACAATCTAACCAAGGCAGCACTGAGCTCAGCACAGCCAATTTACTTTGCTGAGAAGCTGGGTAAATTAGCTCATGCTGAGATCTGCACTGCCTTAGCTGACTGCTGGCAGTGCCTGGGCTCACTAGTTTAAAGCTGGTGTGGGTATCTCTCTAGTGTACTGCAGTCATTGCTCATGTACTCTTGCAGTACAGCGTATACATACACTTAATCCATTGCTTTTCTGTTTCTGGCTGTCTTTCTGTTGGGTATGCTCCATGCAGGAATTTCCCAATTTTATTTTGCTTCCATTATTGCTCTAACCTTTCATCATATCCCCTTTTAATTTTTAATTGTTTCTGTCTTTGGCCTCTTTCCAATCCTGCCAAATGTTTTGAGTTGGGAGTGACCAGAGTAAGAAGGATGTCACCTCTTCCTATGTGCTTCATAGTACTGTCACTATCTGCCACATCTGAATGTCTGCTTTCTAAAATAAATATCACTACCATATCCTTAGAAGACTTTAGGGAGATTTAGTTATCATAATGCCATTATGACTGCTTCCACTCTCCTGCGTGTCTAGGCTTGGTGTCCTGAGGAGTGCACACATTAGGTTGATTACAGCCTGGTATCCTGAAGTATGTACATACCATGTTTCATAACTACAAAGGCATTGTGTTGTATATTAGATAGTTGGTAAAAACTAAATTGATGAGGGTAATTATACATTTTGAAAAAATTGAAGATTTTGGTAACTGATGTTCAGTCACTATTATATTCCCTCTCCAAATTTCGGTATGCCTTTTACTGCTCTGATCTCCCTGTTCCTACTTCTTTGTCGTCTTCTACTCTGTTCAGTGTGACTCTTTACTATTATACTTTGATTGATAAATCATCCTCTCAGCCCTTTAAAAGCACAGTAAGATCGTGCACTACTTGTGATAAAATAATCCAGTGCATAGCTTGATACATGTGAAATACAAAGGAAAAATAACACAAAATTTGTATTTTACTCCCTAAAAAAAGTGTCATTCAATAGGCTTATTGCAGTTCCTTATTTTTTGCATAGTTGTTGAAATTCATGAAGGGAGACAGACAGATGAACAGATAGGCAAGTAATGTACAGGTCTTAGTACATTATTGATTTGGAAGACTGGTGAAAAACTATGGTCTGTGGCAAAAATAGTAATAATAATAGTAGTAATAAACTTTATGAAAGAGAAAGACAGAAGAAGAGAAAAAGACTGAACTGTATTTAGGGATTTCATTACATCCTTTGTTAAAGATCAGAGTGGGAAAAAAAAAAGGATTTAAATAATGAGGAAGAATTCAAAATAATTAGACAATTAGAATGAATGTCTCATTAAAATAATGTGATCTGTAGTAATATGGAAGTTTTGTTTAAGACACTGAACACCCAGTGATGCTGCTCTGCCAGTGGTGGCTTCCATCACAAGCCTGCCCCGGCCTCCATAGCCTTAGTGAGCGCGGCAGACCTTGCCATCACATGGCTGCCTGGTTCCTTCCGAGCAGCCAGCAGCAACCATACTTCTTAGCTCTTCTCAGTGCTTTTTGGAAATAATGATGTGAATTTTGTCACTTTAAAATGATCTTCTTGGGAAAATAGCCAACAGTAAAATGGATGTTAGAATGACAGGAACATGCTGCCCTCCAGGCTCTTTCACAATAGAAAGGTATTTCAGTGCCATTTGAAACCACCAGAGACATACATTTGTTTGCATTCTCGTATTGCAAACACCTAATCAAAATGGTCTGAGGAGACAGGGAAAGCCATTACCAAGCTGAGCCCAAATATGCCAGATTTCAGCCTGAGAGAAATTTGTAGCCTGAAGTTATAAGCCACTGAAAATAGGTGTTTATAATGGAAGTGCCATCTTAACCTTATCTGTAGTGGCACTACTGCTTTCCTATAATATCTCCTTTCCTAGCATCTGTGAAATTGTAATCTGTCCTATGGCTAGTAACTGTAGAGATGATGAAACCAAGGGATATGCTCTGAACCACCTTAATTTATCTGTACTAGGTTTTTACTGACACATAAAAGGGAAGGTGAGCAGGGGGGTGAGGGGCTGATGTCAAACAACTGAATACCTCTGCTGTGCTTGGGAGAAAGAAAAACAGGACACTGGATGGCTTTCTGTCTGTCACCAGCTTACCTTTTAATACCTCAACATTTTTTCTTTCTCTCCAGCAAACAAAGAATGAAATTGTTCATGATATTTGAAGGTTTCATCTGTAATATTTGTGTTTCTGCCTCATGGGCCTAAAAGCAAGCCAGTGCAGGACATCATAGTCCTGCTAATGAAGATGTTATCTCCGGAAACATTCTGCATTACTCAGCATTAATGCCAGTCAGCTGCCAAATAGCGGTATGTGCTACACTGATTCTTTTGGACCAATGTAGCTCTTCCATTACAGCCTCTATCATGTAGGCTTGATGACCTGTAATGCTGTCTTAAAAAACAGTCATAGGATGTATTTTTGTTCCATAACTGCTTAATTCTTTTCATTTCCTGAATTGCTTGTTGCACTGCTTTGCTTCTTTTTAAATTTGGTCAACTTTATACGTACCCACGCAAATTGTCTTTAATAGCCCAACAAATTAACTTATTTTCAAAACTGTTACGTTTGTACCCATTAGCTCACAGTAACTTTCAAAGATACAAGATCTGAATCCTCTGAAGTTTTCTTACAACATTTACCATTTTTCCTGTTTGAACTAGAGCACTTAAATATTGAGGGCACAAGTGATGTGAGCCCTGAAAGAAGCCAGGATTTTAACCTTTGACAGAGAAAGCTTTCCTTGTTATTTAAATAGTATCTCATGACTTCATTCACCCAGGGTGAAGACCAAACAATGTAGAACTTAGTCCTGTTATCAGTCTGCAGGTTATCAGTCTGTTCAGACTTATCTGGTCAAACTTTGGATTTAATTCTCCAGAGGAGAAATAATTGGCTCAAATTTCTGTTACCCAAGCCACTGAATTTGAACTGCTCCATTTAGCATATTTCTGTCGCTAGTTTTCATGTATTTCATATGCAGGACACAGGACAACTATACTGAAGGGACACAGGAAATCTTTTCTGGGCATTGTGGCAATGCAGCATTTACTTGACCCTCTGGTCGCATTCTGTCAGAAATTACCCTTACTAACACTTTGCTTTATCCTTGCTTTACCTTCTGATTCTCTTAAAGCTGTGTGAGTGCTCTCATTCTGGCTCTTGCAGTCACATCATCAATGATTTCTAGGCATTCCACATTATTCAGACTTCTACTAATTCTGGGAACTATTTGACTATAATTTGCCTGAGGATATATGGCTTGTTAGTGACCCCAGAGACTAGTCAGTGTAGGCAGAGCTGGAGAGGCAATTCATGAGTGCATGTGTGAACATGTGTGTTTGTGGTTTGGGTTATGGAGCCCTCAGCATATTTGAAAAAAAGTCATTTTTCCTCTACCTAGATAACATTTATATTATTATTTTCACATACGCTATCCCTCCTTTTTTTTTTCTTTTCTTTTTTTTTTTTTAATGAGTGTAGAACTTATGTACAGTAATATTAAATAGTAGGCAATTTTGGGAAGGGAAGGGAAGGGAAGGGCAGGGCAGGGCAGGGCAGGGAAGGGAAGGGAAGGGAAGGGAAGGGAAGGGAAGGGAAGGGAAGGGAAGGGAAGGGAAGGGAAAAAAAACCTGTTTGTATAAACAGGTTTAATTTCTGAAATATTTGTAGTTGTTTGTGCTTTTTTTTTTGTTTGCTTGTTTTTTTTTTTTTTTTTTTAAATACTTGTTAGGACATTGTAGAGCTACTACATGCCAAAACTACCATAACTGTTTTCCCCTCCAGTTTTCCACGTATCTGGACACACTTGTTCTTTATCCAGATGTCTTTCAGTACCAAGATAATTCTCTGAACATATGTAACAGTGCCTAGAAATGCCACCTGAAATTGGAATATCAAGTTTTGAAAAGAGATTTTTATTTTATTTTATTAGTTTTTAATGAATTGTACTGTCTTTGACAGCAAATGAATACAGAGACTTTTATCAGCTATTTACCTAGCATATGTTTGCACATTTAGCTTTCACATGAGAGTCATGCTTCCTAATGGATAGGTACAGAACTGTAACCGAACATAATTCTACTTTAAGGAAGCCCTTTTAGATACTCTCACTGTCCTTAGGTACATTGAACATTTAAAGTAAAATAAAATAAAAAAATAATCAGTAGCAGTACCATCTCTATGATAGGAATAGAGACTTTAATAGCATTGATTATGTGCACGTAAACTGACAAAATATCCTGCTAAATGAACATGTAGATGTCCACCTTAGAGTATGAGCAGTTTATTGCCTTCATCACAGTTGGAATAATTACAGAGATTTACGTATGTGTGTAAGGGTATGTTTCATGCATAATAAGAGTCTACATCTCTTACTTGCTATCAGAGATTTTGATACACACTGAAGCAACATACAGTAGCACGAGGTAAGTCCTCTGCTGTAACTCCTCCCCTTCTCTATGTTAGAGCATCCATGCAGAAATGTTTGAAAGAATCAGGGTGGCCACTGCTTGTCAGAGTCTTAGGCTGTTAGCTAAGAACATGCCAGAACTGGAAAGATCTTCTAAAGACAGGAATTTAACTAAGTTTAACTCAGTTGATTTTCACCCGAAACAAAAGTGACTACACCTGCTAACATCTTAGTTTCAGATTAAATTGTCTGCATTTGGTAAAATAAATCTAGTCTTTTTAAGATAGAAAGTATATATGTATATAAATATTTACAAGGGTTGCTCGGAAAGTAATGTCTTCTATTTTATTATGTTGGCTCATGAAGTCAGAGGTGGATGTTTGTGGAAGGCAGTAGAGGTTGAACCTTCCTACCAATATTCTGTTTTTACTGCTGTGCAACTGATGGCAACAGAGGGGCAGTCTGACAAAAGGACATCTAACATGAAAGTGTGTATAAAGTAAAGGTGTGTCACTGAATTCCTTCATGCAGAAGAACTGGCACCAAATGACATTCATCGATGCTTGCTGAACATTTGTGAAGAACAGTGAGGCAGTGGGTGATGTAGTTCAGCAGTGGTGATGCTGATGAGAAAGATAGGCCACATTCCAGATGGCCGTGCAATGCTTTCACAACATCAAATGAAGAGCGTCTCAATCAGCTCATTTGCACTAATTGGCAGATTATAATCAGGGAACTGTATATAGAGCTCAATATCAGCTTCAACTTGAAAACATTTGAAACAATGGTGGCAATGTTGGAATATTGCTAAGTTTGAGCCAGGAGGGTTCCACAAATTCTCATACAAGGAACAGAAAGAACACTGTGTCCGAGTTTGTTAGAACCTATTGAACTAATACAACACTGAAAATGACAGTTTCTTGCATCACATCATTACTGGTGATAAGATCTGAAGTCAAAACAGCAGTCACTGGAGTGGCGATATGTGAATTCCCCATGAAAGTTGTTCAATACTGCTCTCAGCAGATAAAGTGATGGGGATAGGAAAGGAGTGATTTTCTGATTTTTCTGGAACCCAAACAAACCTTCAAATCTGACCACTACATTGCAATCCTGACTGAGCGAAAGGCTTGAACTTTCAGAATTAGGCCAGAGAAGATGACAACTTCTCTCTTGCAATATGATAACACCAGGTACTATATCACTTTGTAGACCATGGAGTACATTGCCAGTCTTGGCTGGACTGTCCTATCACACACACCATGCAGCCTGGATTTGGCACTTTCTGGCTTTCATCTGTTTAGGCCAATGAAAAATAGATTGTGTGGGCAACATTTTCCTAGCAATACACCACCATAGCAGCTGTGAAAAAGTGGTTTACCTCTGCTGTTTTTATAAGTGCAGCGTGCAAGCTCTTGTTCATCACAGGTGAAAATGCATAGGTAATTGGTAGTGACTATGTTGAAAAATAGTGTTTTGTAGCTGAGAATTTGTTCTATCAAGATCAAGTAGTGTTATTGTGTTCTTTGATGTCATTTCCATGAAAATAATGGAGACATTACTTTTGGAGTGACCTTTGTGTGATGTGTATATGTACTTGCACAAAATGATATGTAAATCTGTTTTGCCATAGTGAAGCTAGATTAAAAACAATCTGTAGAAGCATACATCACAGGAACAGAAGCTGAAATAAGAATCCATCGAAATTCATGCCTCCAGAGTTTATACATTTTCAGAAGTGTGGTGTTCTCTTTCAGACTGGTAAGCTGAGGTCTTTACTTGACAAAGATAATCCAGTGCCTCACCCTTAACCCCCTAAATTTAATTTTAAGTAAAATGCATATGCTTCTCTCTAGTGGTTACTTTTTAATTGTCTTGAATGTCCTAACTCTGTTAAAATATTTGGAGTTTCCAAGTTCAGTTGTACATAGAAAAAATTGCCAGTTTGCAAGCTGTAACTGAAGTCAGAGATTAGGTATTGATCTCAAAATAACATTACTGAGGATTGTGGGAGATCTTGTTCTGACAAGAAAGAATGACTTTTGAGGCCTCCAAAGATGCAAAATTCTTTCAATGATATGCATTAGTGCTAATCAGTATGTGCTGCCATGGTTCAGTAGAAGTCAGTGCTGAACTTCACAAAACTCTTTCAGCCTTTCCTCTCTAACTGTATAAATGTGAAAGTAACAATAAGTCTTGTTGACAATTACTTCCACATCTATTGGCAGTCAGTCAGGTGCAATGTGAACAGCATTGTGCACAATATGGGTAGCACAGCCAATAACTATTAACTATCTCCCTAGTTTCTCCTGTGACTTACAGAACATGTTATTTTTCCCCAGTGAGTATCCCTTTCAAATGTTGAATTAGTAATATTAGCACCAAATACTACTAATTTGTCCGCCAGGCTGTGTTTTTCCAAAGTGTTCACAATAGGGGCTGATAACTGCTTTGCAGTTCAGCAGAGCAAAGATGAAAATTCAGAAACTTTCTAAATCATTTGTATGAGACTTAAAGTAGGGTTGTGGAATTGTTTTTTTGTTTTGTTCTGTAACCACTAGAATATTCAGTATGTATGTTTAAAAAAAAAAAAATTGGCATTTCAGCTTCACTCAGCAAGATACTTAACTACATGGTAATAGGAAGTATATATTTAGGTGCTTTGAAGAACCAGAGCTAGAAACATTTTTAATAGCATGAAATCCTTGTTCAAAGAACTCATTGTCAGGAGAACCTTTTTATTTTCAGATTTTAGTGGCTAGCTTAAGTAATATTTATGAAGAAGTAAATCTCTCTGCTATAAATAACAATTTTCTATTGTACATAATGCATTCTTTGCTTGAACAGTTTTCATTGACATCAGTATGAAATCTGTGCAAATAATTTTGTAGCATATGAAACTGAAAATCACAAATGTTTGAAGGTTGATAGTGTTACTTTTCTAGTCAATTTTCTCGTGCAATTCTTACAAGCAAGTGCACAAATATTTTTATGTGAAAGCATACATACAGAAATATGTGAAAACATAAATAGATAGACCTGTATCTAATTTTTCATGAGTTTGTAGATATTCACCATTGGTAAAAGAATGGCATTCAGTAGACAATGGAGATTTGCTGTGGACATATGAGAAGTTCAGTCTGCCTCTTTCCTTTTATGATATGTCTTATTTTCAATGAATGATATGTAAGTAAGGGTCTGTTACAGATAAAACTGTCCATAGTTTTTCCCATTACAAGATTCACAAGAGGTCAGCATTATGTTGAGTTATTTAGTACATGGAGGGAAAGGTAACCAGTTTGGTGATTAGGGAAGTCCTTCTCAGTATAAAAACTTGAAGGAAGTTTGTGAATTGTGTGATTACGCAAAGGAGTTTTGTCCATATGTGTACAGCTCTCTTTTTTAAAGACAGAGGTTTTAATCTAATCAAGCATCGGATGGCATTACAGGAATTTTGACTGTAGAGAGAGCTTATGTTACTGAACAGCTTTGTTAGTTTTTTTCACTGCCTAGAAGTTTTCTCACTTCTAAGACCAGAAAGCTGTCTGTCACAAACTGGGAAGGGTGACTTCTGTGACTGCCAGTCATTTCTCAAATGAACTAATGATTCAATTCCAGTTTCTAAAGGAATCAGAGCAATCCTCAGTCTCCCTTGTCTGCAAGTCAAATATATGTGCTAGGTATTCAGCTGAATCATATGTGAATTTTTATAACATTTTAGGATGACTTTGTGCTGCTTTTATGAGTTCTAAAAGCTGTATTATAAGAAAACACATAATGTAGGAAGAATTGTATTTAGTTTCTGATAAATAAGTGTTGAATTAAAAAAAATATATATTGGGAATGAGGTCTCTCAGGTAGGTTCTTTACTTGATTTACTTGATTTACTTGACTCTGGGCAAGTCGCTGGCAAACAGTTTTAGTGCTATATCAAATGGATATCTATATCCATTCAGTTCCTAATGGGTTTGGTAATTTTGAGAGAAGAATGTTTCTCAGGGTTTCTGGAAATAAAATAAATTTGATTATTCTCTTAACTGTGTTCTGAGGTGCTTAACACTTAGTTCCCTGGAGCCTTTATGTATATTGTGGAATTAAAACAATTTCTATTTATACCTCTTTGGCATGGTTAGCAAATACTAAAACAGTGTAGTGTCCTTCCATGGACTTCTACTGGAAGGAATATAGTATTCTTTGCAGAATATATTAGCTACTACCTGTTTCTTTTATTTTACTTGAATTTGGATTTAAAAAATATGTAGTTAAAGAAATTATCCATCACAAACAGAGCTGAAGCAATGATACTGGTTGTAAAATCCGCTTCTGAGCAAAAGTGTTATTTTTTATTGAAGTGAGTCTTCTGTTTTATGCTCAGCCATTGCCCTGTGTTTTAATTCCATCATAAAAATCACAAAAAATAATAATAGAAAAAAGGGGAAGAAAATGTTAGAGTATATGCTGTAAATGTTATGTTCACATATTTTTCCCCCACAAAGAACTGGAAACTGCTAAAAATGTTTATTTGTTTTAAAACTTTCAACTTTCGGAGATTATTGAAATACTAAATTACTAGCACTCAGGAGAACTAGATGATTGTTGTTCCACTTTTACAACAGAAACCAAATGATGGCATGGAAAAAAACAACAGTAGCAAATATTTTGAGTCTTAATTATCAGACTGAAAAAACAGATGAACAAAAGAGAGAAGGGAGGAAGGAACATGTAGAATAGTGAATGGAAGGACAAATATATTTTTTTAAAAATAAATAAAGCTTTGTCATGTTAAAAAAGAGAAACAGACTTAATTATTATTTTCTCTTCCTTCCATTTTGGAGCTTTATCTGATACTATAACTTACAAAGAGCAATTATAAACAAATGGCGCCCAGCATGAATACCTCTCTGAGGTTTGATAGTCTCATCCTTGGCTCTTACATCAGCACAGTGATGTGTTACCCATTGGCAATTAGCATGACTAGGAGGGTAGAAGACAAGGGATGCAGTGATTTAAGCCTATAGCTTCTTTTATCTGCTCCATATGGAATTGCAACCTGGACAGTGGTATCAATCCATTAAAATAAAAGGCTCATTCCAAAGGAACCTGGCTAAATTAGTTAAAGTATTCTCCAATTCATGGAGAACAGCAGAGAATATGGAGATAATTTCCTAGAATAATCCAGAGAATTGCTTTATGCTTCTGATATAGATCGCTGGGGAAATAATTTAAAAGCATTTTTAAATATCTTCCATTTTCTATTATGAGCCTTTGGATTTCTACAGTTTGAGAGATGTGAGACATTGTGGCTTAGAAAACTAATTACAAAACATAAAAATGCTCAAGTCTGATGGAACAAATCAGACAGAAAAAAAAAATTTCCATACAGAAAGATCAATGTTGAAATGGAAGTTACAGTTTTTACATAAGTGTCTTCCTCTCAACATCTTTGTTATACATTCTCTTTGTTCCTGTTGGCTTACTAATTATCTGTGATTTTTTTTTAATGCCCCTTACACTGGGTTAATTTTGTCTAACTCGACAGCAGGGGTTTGTGTAATAATAATTCACATAGCAATGTCAATGATTAAAATCCTTTCATTAACATGGTACCTTAAAGATAACAAATGTGAAGCTTTTAGCTAACCCAATCTCTAGCCTCAGAAAGGCAGTTTTTGCAGAAAATAATAATTAAAAAAAATCCTTGTACCAATTTGCTTTTGCTAGCAGAACAAATGAGATCTTTGTTTGGGTGTATTACAAAAACAAAGTCATACCAATCAAAGAGCATTTATTATGAATACAATGGTGTAGCATGCTTCTTTTGACAAACAAATTCTAATAATATACTTGAAGTATACAAAACAAACATTCAGAAGTGCTAATTTTCTGGCGTTTTTTTTTTGAAGACAGTACTGTCAAGTCACAGATAATCAACTGAGGGGTCAGAGTGCCTTGAGCTAAATGTTGTCAGAAATGCAGTGGAAGGTGCTTTGGGCTTGATACATCACCTCTCTTTGGCCTCCACAAGAATTTTAAAAAGGTTCATCTGTCAGGATAGAAGCATGGTTCAGTAATTAGGGACACAAGATAAAATAGTATTTTGGTTAGTTTTCATAAATGCTAAAACAACTGTTCTACGAGTGTGCTGTCTTTTCTGAAAAAAAAAAAAAAAAAAAAAGAAAAAAAAAATCTATCCAAAGACGTTCTAATGGTTCTTAAATTTCATTTTTAGGAAGAGCAAAAGATGTTTCCAGGATGAATTCATCTATATACAAATACCCTAAGTCATAAAAAAACGTGTCTTAGCAACAGCAGCAGTGCAACAACATTGAGTACACCAGTCTCATTCAAATCTCTCATTGTCTTCTCCCCTTCTTTTGCTGTGCTTTCACTTCTAAAACGTTGCTTTTGAAAACTAACATGTAGCGTGTCTATATATTCTACCATCCCACTGTAGCATACATCTCTTTTTAATGTCAAATAACATTTGTACAACTGCCAACTCATCTAGATAAACAAATCCTTCCTTTAATAATTTCATTGCAAAACCAGAACATTGTTCTAGACACTGTTTTATATTGTTTTGTACATTTTAAAACTGCTTTTCCCAGTGCAATAACAACTTCCATATCAAGTAAAGGGATCATGCTACAAAGACTCAAGCAAATCTGTGCCTTTATTTATGTAGATGCTGTATGCTTACTAAGCCTTCACTGTAGTAAGGTATTTAGCAGTTGATCAACACGAACAAATTTCTTCTGCAAGCTTAGCTGACAATTACAGTGGGTTGATATCTGAAAAGTTAGTTCAGTTTGTCTCTCTGCTGCCTCATGCACTCAAGTAAGTAATTCAAGAAGGAGGTCAGTGAATGGGTAGTTAGTGGGAACATTTAATGCAGCTGTAGCTTTTCTGTAATTTTTCTGTAGATAATTTCATATATTTTTGTCTTTAGTGCATTGCTGTTCCCATTGCTCTCATAAGTGGAAATAATTGCTTATATTTTTTTAAAGAAAAGAAACCAGAAGATAGCTCCGTAGAAAGCAAAGTCACTAAGCTGAGTACTAAAATTAATATAAATATGACTAAGTAAATTTTCATCCAATAAAGGCTTTAATATGAAATCTGAAATAATTGCTCTTGTATAAAAGATTGTCAGGGCAAAATTTCAGGATTTGATTTTCCCAGCTACAATGCAAAATCTGTAAAATTCATAACCCTGTGAACCTTGTGTATGTAAAATGAAATGGACAGTATCTTGTTATTTTTCCTCATACTATAGTTTATGGATAACAACAGTTTAGAAAATTTTGTAGCAGAGTTCTATAAGCTATAATCTTAGAACTCATCTGCAAAAAAAGTTATCTACAATAATCCATAGGGATTCTTGTTTTTCAGAATGTATCACAGCCTGAAAAGTGAGCATTTTTGTTCTCCAAATAGGCATGTTGTTGGAGTAGCCAAAGTTTGTTTGAGCTCCACTGGTGAGGTCTGTTGCTAACTGGATGCTTCCAGCACTCTGCTACTTCCAAGCAAATAACAAAGCAAAGCATGATGCTGAGACTTGCATAGTGGTAGGGCATCATATGGTAACAAGAGGAAGTTATAGAAGGTCAAAAAATATGTATAGACAATTAGCGAATGAGAAGAGAATGTACGTAGCACTGACATTTTTAATGCTGTTGTAACTAGGTGGATCTTATTATAATTATTTATTCTCTTATAGCACAAGTTTCCTAGACTTCTGTTTATATCATTAAATATTAGAAAAAGGAATTCATCAGCCCTGATAAGAGTCGAATCACTGTTTCTGCTTTGGCAGACAATGAAGAGCAAGCTCAAGACCCACAGATATAATCCTGGGAATATACTTTTAGAGCGCAGTTTGTATTATATCTGTTTACTATGGAAGTAGTATTTTCTAGTTGAATATTATGTTGGTTCTTTTATTTAGTATTCTTTAATCTTTTGAGAAGTTAGGAAAAAGATGTGTTTTATAGAATCGTTGCTGCTTCTTCATGGATATCCTTTCAGCTCTACATTTTGCTAATTTTCTCTTCCTTTTTTACCCATTCCAATATGTAGTGGATGCCTTACCCTTCCTTTAATAATAAACTCTTTCCAATCAATAAACTTCTAAAAGAAGTATATCTATCATGGATGAGCTTTGCTCAACTGAGGAAAGAGTGTATGTTCAGTAATGATTACTAATAAAAGCACCAAACTTATTCTCTTATGTATTTGGCTATATGCTCGTGTCAATTTCCATGGCAGGTAGAATGGCATATATGATAAAAGAGAGAAAAAAATCAAATTAAATTGTGCATATACAAATGCATGGATAAAGAGTAGATGAAGGATGTAGTTTTCTCCTAGAAAATATTTTCAAGCAGGTTTTCTCATTCCAGTATGAATGGGGAGTATCCTCTTGTACTGAACTGAGTGGAAATGTCTTGATTATATTTTTTATTGGGTTTATCACTGGTCTGATTGAAAAAGGGAAAAAAAGGTGAAATAAGTAAATAAAAATAGCTGTGGAAATAGAAATAATTGTCAGTATTGTTCTTTGAAATGTCTGCTTATAGTTTAAGTGCTTCTAAGTGTAGTGGGCTTTTGTGGCTATGACCCACTGTGGGCCATAAGGGCCACCACAACCCTGGTGTTGCAGTTTGTCATGTTTTTTTTATGAGCTCTTACTCAGAGAAATACGTTCTCCCCAGCCTTTAGCCATAGCCTATGAGTCTGGAACAAAAGCCTTGCATGTAATCAGAAAAGTAAAATTATACAAGAGAAAATTAATGGCCATTTCTATACATCAGTCTTTTCTACTAGGTCTGTAAACACTATGACCTCACCAAAGCTGAGTTACTCTTCATGCTCCTACTTCTGCCTGAAGCTCTGTAAGATTTTGCACATCTATAAATTTGGTCTAGGGAAAACATTTATGCAGCCAAAAGGCAGTGGTTGTGTAGGTCAGGATTTGGCCTCATAGATATGAAGAAAAACAGTTTATTCTTAGCCTGTATGTGTAAAAGCACCCTGACAACTACAGTTTGTATCTTGTCTTTGTGGTAGACTTTGGCACTGGTGAATCTTTTTGACCTCTTTCACTGTATTATGATGGTTGTTGCTCAGCTTGTGATCTAGGTGTGTCTTAAATCCAGGGAGAGATCACTGTCCCATTCTGATAGGCTTTGAAACAGCTGAAGAAAAATGCTGAAAGGGAGGGAGGCAAGATTTATAATGTAGTTTGGTGTAGCAAGAGAAGATTTTTTCTTATTTTGCTAGCCAAAATGTAAGGCTTTCTGCTTTATAGAACAAAAGAAGCAGACAGACTTGAAATCACTAGGTTAATCATTCTCAAATGTAACTCCCTGAAATATGTTTGAAGTAACTCTTTGCAGTTTCCACTAGGAAAAAAACTGCATTGCACAGAAATCCAGGTCACCAAGATGGAAACCACTTAACCCCAAGTTTTGGAAGGATTGTTTGATATCTGACTTTTATCTTTTTAAAAGAAGATATCAAATGTATCAAATTCATCTCTCAAAAAAAAAAAAAAAAAAGGAAAGAAGAGGTTCTATTGCAAATTCTAGCAGACACATCAATGATTTCTTGAAAATGACACTGTATTACTTATTTTGACAGTTGAGATTTTGTGTTTGTGATCCATCTATACTGTAGATATTGTTTTATTTTTGTGCATTGTTCAAAAAATCTTGGTGAGGTGAAGGAATTGGAAGCAGTGCTGACTTGCAAAAGTTAATAAATAATCAATACAGCCTTTTGCTGCAACCTTCAAGTTTACTACTGCTGAAATAATGAGCTACTTAAACTGTATCTGAGTACAACAGTATGGTTTAAATCACAGAAACACGTTCCTTTCATCATCAGTTGAAGATTTTGTTACTTAGTCTTGGACTGGAATATAAATGGGAGTTCATAATTAACTGATTATTGCAGAATTAGGTGACATTGAAGTGAATTTATTTTAATAAGCAGTACTACTTGCCCAAATGAAAAGCTTAGTTCTCCGAAGGACCTCCCGAAAAGAACTGGGAATAAGTTCTGTGCAACCAGTATCTTTTGTGTTAATTTATTTATGTAATTACCTATGGTTAAAGAATGTCAAAAATGTAGCAGAGTTAAATATGTCTTTAAAAACTTATATTAGAATGGGGTGTGGGGGGCAGGAAGAGAAAGGAAGACATAAATAAGCTATAGGAAATAACTTCAATTTTCAAGAAAGAGCTTATAAGAACACTCCGAATTTCTCAGGTTCAAAAGCTTACTTCAGTGTGGAATTCACTACTGGCTTTTATAAACACTATCTCATCTTCCTCAGCCCAGTTCATTTTTGTCTTGATTTTGCACAAGCAGATGGTAGGAACAAGCTTTGGAGTTCAGTTATGCTACTTTTAATGTGAGTGAGTTAACCCAAAATGAAGTGGACAATTTGTATCTGCCTTTTTCATCAGCTTCAACAATTTGTGGTCCCGTATTATGATGAGCCCTAGGTTAACCTAAGTCTTTCCCACAAAATCTTGTTGAAATCTAATCCACAATAACTTAGAAAGCTCTATGAAAAAGAAAAAATGCTGAGGTAGTAAATTATGCTTCTTGAACTCAGAATTACATAGATTACTCCTACTGACACTCAAGAGAACAAAACAGGCACATACATTCATGAGGCAGAATGAAGCATACGAAAGAAATAAATAGGTCCTACCAGTAACTACTTCTCTCAGTAATTTCCAACATCAGTAATTCAAATTCAATAGCAGTGTTTCAACTGGTAATTCTGGTAAATGATCCAACAATAAATCTTAGGGATGACCCTTGAAGAAACTTAAAAATTAGAGCAATTAAGAGGTCTTCCAAATGTATTTGAATACATTTCTGAATTTTATGTTAGCATGTTCATGTCAGTACAGATCACAGTAGATAATTTTATTGCAGAATACATTCCTCTAGAAAAAAAGAATCTCATATTCAGAGGATAGTATTAGAGTGGTCTTTCTTTTGCCTGGCTTCAGATAAATGGTGGTGATGATCTGATGATGGACATCAGCACAATGACAGAAAAAAAGGGACATATAAATGATCTTGAGTGTAATAAATGCTTGAGAATTTGATAATAACAATTTGAGAGTCAACAGGGAAGCTTGGCACGATGAAGTGTGGTGAATCAGGATGATCAAATGATTTTATTAGTTTGCTTTTATTAGTCAGATCTATTTCCATTTTTTTAATATGACCAAGAGAAAAAAAAAAGTAATTGTAATCAGTTTATCAAACACAACCCTGGCAGAGAGTATGCCACTGGTAACTTGATTTTGTCCTAAGTGAACACACAATGTTTTGACTAATCTTTGGCATCCAAGATCATTTCTGTCAGGAAGATAAGTCAGAGCAATAGTTTAGTTATTTTGTCTTGGTGTTTTATTTAAAATGATCTGAAAATACTGTTTCAGAGCCGATCTTGTTTCTGTTAGACATGGGACAAATGAAGCCTAAAAACTGAAAAATATCTTAATTTACCTTCAAACCCCAGAACGAGTCACAGTATAAGTTTAGTCAGTGTTCCTGCCCTTTCCATCTGTCACCTGAACTTCACCTAAAATAATCACGTACTCAGTGTGGGAGAAGGAATTATGTAACCATGATAGCTAATGCCTAAATCTTCCTCCCCAGAGCAATGATGAACAATTATAAACTATTCCAAATTATAGACAGTAGACACTGTGATGGAGATTTTTGTAGACTGGACTGAGACAATTACCAAATGAAGGAAAATATTATTATTTTATGAAATGTAACATTTTAATACATTGTGAAAAATGATGAGGGAATAATAAATGGAGGGCATAAAAAGAGCTAATAATAAAAAGGAACTTAGTGAGAAATCCCGCTGTCATATTTGCATTTACCCTGAAACTAATGCCGTGCACATTTTTGAATGCAAATAATTCACAAGAGGAAGCAAAATGAGGATGTTAATAATCATTTTTCCCTTAATGAGAAGCTGTACTTTGATTGAAAGGAGCTTTAAGGTGGCCTAAACTACGCCTAACAAAAGAGCTTTTTTTTTTCCTTTTTTTTTTTTCTTGAGACTATTTAAAGGAATGTGTTAGAATAATATTCTGTCACTTAAGATCCCCAGCATTAACATTGTTATCACAAATCTTATTTCAAATTAAAAAAGACGTGTTAGGAAAATTATTCATTCCATATGGGATTTTCTTTTTCACTTTGGCTATTAACTTAAATGCTTTTTCTTGTGGAAACAGCTTAAGATTTTTTTAGGATGAATTTTCTTTTTTTCTTTCCCTTTTTTCTTCTTTTTTAAAATTTCCTTTAAAAGACAGACTGTTATCTCTAGACTTTATAGCCAAAACTAGTTGTCTTGCTCATTCTTTTACCTGGTGAAATCTTGTCAGTCCAACTGGAATTGCCCTCCTAAATCAACTCTGGCATCTATCTTCTTTCTGTTGCTTAAAAACTTTTATGTATTTAATATAAAATACTTAATTAAAAGTAGGTTAATTCAGGCTTGGAAACACATTTTCTCCAGGTGGAATGCACAGTACCAGATATTAAGAATATGGAAATTACTTTGCATTGTACTAGAGACGGAAACACTCCACTAATTCATTGCCAGTATTGGTCAGCACCTTTTTATCCACTCAAGATAAGTCCAAAGTGAAAATAATTCTATTAAATTATACACATCTTCTATTAAAAGGAGACGCAACAAGGTTGTCCAATGTGGCTTGAATCCTGTCACTTTCCTCACAGAGTACTACAGAATCCTTCTCTGTGAGTCACTGTCTACATGTAGAAAACAAAGCAAACGTCCTCCTATGTCAGGAAATAATCCCATGTATGCTGGACAATAAAATTTTCTGCTAGGAATTATAGAAATCAACATTTGATTTCTTTTGATGAATTTGTTTTCACTCGGAATTTTGCAGACAGCCTGTTGCCTTTGAATGCTCCACATTCTGTGTTTTATGTGGATGATCATGGATATGTCATGTGATGCAGTTGCTCCTTGATTGCAACTTTAAATTTTATTTAATTTTAAACAGAAAAATATAAGAAATAAGAATATGACAGAGCAGATACAAATAGGAACAGTGTACAGGTCTTAATCTTCAAGATGAGGCTGAGTACAGGGCCTGCCCTCATAAGCCATGCCGTTTCCAGTCATATGGTATAAGAACCAGGAAATTTCCCTCTCTGCATACCTGGGGCAGCCATTTTATTTCAGCCACCATTTTATGGGAGTGGGCCTTATGTTCAGTTATCAAACATACAGATTTTCAAAAATAAAATTTCTCACAAAGTTTTGTGAGCTGAAACAATTCACTGGAATATTTAAGTGGAATCTAAGAGGACAAATAGAATTTAATTGTTTCACAAAATAAGAATAATTTGCACTAATTATGTTTTCTGCAGTGACCATTTAGCCATAGTATGCCTTTGCAGGGTATACAATTAATATACCATAATTAAAATGTACTATCTTTCTCACATTACCATTAATTAGCTTGCTTTGATGCTCCTTGTTACCCATCAACTGGTACTGGCATGACAGGACAGATAAGCTTTCCAAAGTAAACAGTGACTTAGTAATCTTTCTTATCATTGTACTGAATTAGTTTCTTTGTGAGCTGGGCCAAGTAATCATCTTGGCCCCTTCTGTATGCTAACATTACTCTCTGAAGTAATCTTCTGTTCCACATTTATAGCTTTTTAAGATTGCTCTATGCTATCTTGAATTTTGTCTTAGTTAATTCTCCCAAAAAATGCATGAAAATAATTTGATGATAAAAACGACTAAAGATTTTAACATATTTTTTAATTAGGAAAACATTTCTTTGATTCTTTCCCCTTTTCAGGCTTCTCATTAATGTTGCAGCATGATTATACCTTCACGTTGATCAACCAAAAATTGTCATCTCTAAAGGTGCAAAGCTTCCATTTTTCTTATGTTGTGTAGCATTAACTCCACAAGTAATAAAATTCTAATGCACTCAGTTGAATTACTCATTAAATCTTAGCCAACATTGAGAATGGCTGCATATCCACCTCAAGAACAGCTTCCAGTCATCTGAGTGAGCACTTATTTGGGATCTGATTCTCTACCAGATAGTCTGTCTTGAACTACGTATGCTAGATTTAACCACGAGATTGTGTGCGTAAGTACATGCATAAATCTTTGTTTGATGAAGGCCTTGCACATTGTAACTAGTGAAATGAAATTATTTGTCTTCTCTTAGGGATGTGGGTATTTATTTCTTTTAACAAGCATGTGTGATTTTTACAGCTTGGTATCTGATTATGTGTTACACTTAGAAAAATATTTTTTCATGGGGCTGTAAAATTGTGCTCAGTAACTTTTTGGTTTTATTTTATTAATGGTAGTATATAAGATTTTATATTTGTGGAATGGCTGCCCCAGCATTTGGCAACTTTTAACTGAAGCTTAATATGTTCACATTTAATACTTTGGTGTTTTTTTTCTAATGTGTGTCAGAATGCTGCTTATATATTCAGAGGTAATCATGCAAAATTCTATAAAAGAAATCATGGTATACAACATAGGATCATCTTTCTGTTTCATAGACTCAATCATAGAAAGCCTTGAGTTGGAAGGAGCTTTAAAGATCATCTGATTCCAGTCCCCTTGCAGGGGACAGGGTTGCCACCTGCTATATCAGACTGCTCAGTGCCCCATCCAATCTGACTTTGACTGCCTCCAGGGATGGTACATCCACAATTTCTCTGGGCAGCCTGTTCCAGTGCCTCATAACCCTCTGATTAAAAAATTTCTTTCTAATATTTAATCTAAATCCTCCACTCTTTTAGTTTAAAACTGTTCCCACTTGTCCTGTCACTGTCAGACCATGTAAAAAGTTGATCTCCTGCTTATAAGCTTCCTTTAAATACTGAAAGGCAGAAATGAGGTCTCCCTGGAGCCTTCTCTTCTCTAGACTGAACAAGCCCAGCTCCCTCAGCCTTTTTTCATAGGAAAGGTGCTCCAGCCCTCTGATAATCTCTGTGGCCCTTCTCTGGACCTGCTGCAAGAGCTTCCCATCCTTCTACTAGGGGTCTCATGCCTGGATTCAGTACTCCAGATGGGGCCTTAAGAGGGGGTAGAGTGGGGGAGAATAATTGCCTCCCTCTTGCTTCTGGGCACCCCTTTATTGACGCAGCCAGGATATGGTTGGTCTTCTTGGCTACAGGTGCACACTGTTGGCTTGTGTCAAGCTTTTCATCCACCAGGACCCCCAAGTCCTTCTCTATAGGGCTGCTCCCAGTCTGTAACTATATATCTGGAATTGCCATAACCCAAGTACAGCACCTCTCATCAGATTCATGTGGGCCCACTTTTCAAGCTTGTCCAAGTCTGCTAGGATGGCATCCCATTTTTCTGTTGTATGAACTGTAGCACTCAACTTAGTGTCTTCAGCAAACTTGCTGAAGGTGCACTCAATCCCATTATTCACACCATTGATAAAGATACTGAAGAGCATCAGTCCCAAGATAAACCCCTGGAGGACACCACTTGTCACCAGCCTCCAGCAGGACTTAGAGCAATTGACGACAATACCCAAGAGGTGACCACTTAACAAATTCCTTATCCACTGAATAGTCCACCTTTCAAATCTATATCTTTCCAGTTCAGAGGTAGACCATTTTTGCCTTTTTTGAAAATAATTAGTTGTAGCAGATAGACTTTAATGATGACAAGATTTGAATTTTCTTTATATATATTGTATATATAAATCTACATAAATATGTAAATATATTTACATATTTTCATCTGTGTATACTGTTACTTTATTGAAAAATTAGTGTTATTGCATAGCAATCTACAGTTTAAAAGAGGCTAAAATAAGACTTAAATTCCTACTAAAAGTGAATATGAAACTCAAAAAATTGCAATCAAAAGAACTATAAAGTCATTGGCATGTACTCTCTGTGTATATCTTCAGCATTTCATTATCATTTGCAATTCACTGTCTCCTAGCTTTTATGTTTGTTCTCACACTGATTTTTATTTTTTTTTTTTCCTACTTGTGTGTTATTCTGTGTGATTAGGTGCACTTATTTTCAACATTTTTAGACAGTGATCATTTCAGTGGAAATATACCTAGGAATCTGTCACACATGGTACTTGTGTTTGGATTTTACTTTATGCCCTTTTCCACAACTTATGACCTTTCATGCAGGCTATTTTTCTCTCTCTGACCCCCAGAGCTTTGTCCCCATAAGACTTTTGAAGTTTTATACCTTCTGATCTCCAAAAAAGAATAGCAAGGGAGACAGAAACAATTCTTGGAGAAAATGTCACAGATATAATCTAGTTCCAGAGAAGAACTCTAATTTTTGTTTAGTTTTTGAGTGTATATGACTGAATATCAATCTCTATCTATCTCTGCTGAAGCAAATGCTGAATCTATTATTATCATATTTGCTAATTAAAATGCATTATTGCAGGTCTGCCTGCATCTGATAACTGATGGAAGGTTTGCATTCTGAGCTAAAAGCAAATTGCAAAGTGGATATGATATTGCTATAAACTATTATTTACAATCACCCTCTGTTGAATCTCTGAAATTGGTTGAAGAGCAGTTGTACAGTGTATGTTCTCTAAGAATACTACATATTTATTAACGTATGTATAGAATATGGCAATGTTTTTTCCTGGGAAGTCTGGATTTGCAAGCACTGAAGGCAATTGAGAGAATAATTAATCATTCTTTCAACCATGTATTCCGTATATATGTATGTGCATGTGCATATAAATACACACACAAAACCCTTTTCTGTTAGCTATATTTTAAGTATTGGTAGTTAAAAATTGTTTCAGGCTAAGAATATCAAGAATATAGGGGGAGGAAATGTAAATTATTTCTAAGGCAGCCTCCTGATTCACAGTAATTGTTTTTATGGCTGAAAAGCAAACTTTTGACATCCCCAAGGTTAAAGATTGTCAACAAAGGAAAACTTTTAATGTATTAAAGGCCAATGCTTTTTAATGTGCTATGTAAAGTTATAATGCCTTAACATATACTATACAATGCATTTTCATTTGTGGAATGTGCACCACCTAGACGATCTATTATGAGTTAGTATTAGGATTTTTGTTTTCCCATTGACAGCCATTATCAGCAGAGAAGTCAATGGGCTCATCATCAAGAAAGGTAACAAAATAAGATATCATATAGCTTCATTTTCACTCCAGGACAGAAAATGGATTATATTAACTGTACCAAGAAAGTTTCTCTTTGAGCACTGGAGATTTTTAACTGAGTTTAGAAAGGTATGGAGGGATCTTCTAGATCTTGATTTCTCTGTATGAAACATCATACAGAATACTTTGCACTGGATCCCTATTGAGAGTGGTGGAATCACACTTTTCATTACTACTTATGGTAGGTGCAAGATAATGACTCAAGAAGAGTCACTGATACAGTTTGGGAAGCTTTGGTAAATTTCATATTGTTCTTTGCACAACAGACATCAGGACAAATGTTTATCAGGAAAAAAAAACCTGAGGGTTAAACAGAACTAAAGAGAAATTCAAGCATTTTTAAAACTGTTTTCTCCTGGGCATTGTTCCAGTTTTTGATTTTCATATGTCTACCAAAATTAAACGAGGTTGTAAACCTACCAGTCATTCTCTATCCATTATTTAATCTTTAACTCCTAACTTGAGAATTATTAATATTAATTATTAACATTAATAACATTAAATACTAGTCCTACAGTGTTAGCAGACTAGTAAATTGAAAAGATGTCTAAGAACTCTTATTATTAACCTTACTGAAATAATTTCAGTTAAAACTTGCAAAATACATGCTAATATTACAGTTCTGTTACTGGAGCTACCCAGTGATGAATAAGAATATTCAATATAATACCAGTTAAAATAAGATATAGAAAGGGATCTAATATCTCTACATTTATATATATATAATATTCTAGAGAAACAAGAATCCTATCATTTCTGTTTTGTTCCACAATTGATTAGTATAACAGTTTAGAGATATGCAGAGGAATTCAATTTTAGCAATGGTAAATTCTTTCTGGTAATTTGAGTTAGCTAACCAGTTAGTATATGCAGAGATCTGACCAAAATTAATTAAAGGTGTTTAATTTAAAAATTGAAATGAATTTCAGTGATTTTTGCTTATTATCTATGATGAGTGATTTTAGAACAGATAAATTAATGAATATCATAGAGGACAAATTAAAAACACATTCATTTCCTTTGTTCATGAAAGTTTATGTTCTTTCTTGAATGTACAATAGGCAGTACAGTATTTACTTGGTGTGAGTTGCTGCTTCTTGAAGTTTTGGTATCATGATGCTGAAACTAAATTGTAGAAACAATGGCTGTTTATTCATGGCACTATCATGCAGCTTCCTTTTTATCTTCAGCTGTTTACTCGTTTAGGAGGCATGAGGTGAAAGTGTATAAATGCAGAATTCATGTTCTATTTTTAAGGGAGGTATATTTTCACTTGTGGATTACCTTGTTCTGTTTTTCTTTCCCATCACAATAAAGATGTTTATCAAGGGCCTCAGGAGTTCATTCCTTCATAGAGGTAGCATGGTAAAAATTCATTCTATGAACATGCCATCTGCCCATATATGTAAAACAATACTGTAGTTCTTCTGATGCAAAATGTTTGAGCATTATTGACAGATTTCTCTTTAATCATAATTATGACATAGAATTTTTTATTCAACAACTATTTCAAATTAATCTAAACTGTGCCTAATATCTTTGCCCAAGTCTCTACATGTAAATGGCCATCAATCACGAAGTTGTTGCTTAAGTTTTTCTAGAGGCAATTCTTTCTGAGTTTGCCAAGGAAACTGGAAAAACAGTTCCTTAGTTGCTTAAATAATATAAATATTTTGTATTCAAAGCGATTCATGTATCAATGACCAGCTACATCATGATCATTAGATTATCTCCTCATGGACTACTTATACAATAGAGCATAATGTCAGGGAAGATTGGAGACCAATTTCAAGAGGCAGCTAATTCACTAGCATTATGAAATCCCAAGTTTTCTAGCATGAGTCATGAGCTCTTAGTACAGGTATGAAACATAATGACCACGGCATTTTCACTAGATATTTAAAAATGTGCTAGCTGTCTGTTCTTAGAATGAAATGACGAATAGTTCTATAAACACTAGAATAAAATATCTGACCATTACTGCATAAATAGCTGGCATTCTATCTACATTTTTGCACTTCCCCTTCGTTGAGGGAAGAATGTCTTTTGTCCTTTTGGAAATAAAGAATCCATTTTCTTTAACTGTAAACTAATTTTGATTTGTTGTCCTAAATCTTTTATTTTTCTGATTTACTACAGCCCCGAGACAATGTGGAGAAACAGTCTACAAATGTGTACTTTCAATCTTACCATGGGATGTGGGGGGAAGCATACGTTCCAGCTGGCAGCACTTCAGCTTTCGATTTGAAAGCCATGAGCTTTGTTCTAGCTCAGTTCTTAATTAACTGCATGTGTTGAGGTTAGTTGTCTCAAATGTCATTCATAGGCTCTAGTTCAATGGAAAGGCATACTTGGTATCACTGCATCTGGGGCTGGTTCCCTTACATTTTTATTACTGAACTCTATCTGTATTTTGTTTTTAATGAGAATAGTATTTATATAAAATAGGACATAATTTGATTTTCCTATGAAGAAACTTCTGTGTGATAAGGATAGGTAATAACCAATTAAGAGATGGAAAGATGGCTTTTGGGTGTGTGTGTGTGTGTGTGTGTGAATTTGAATTCTATCTTGGGTTTAATCCTACTAAAGAAGAAGGCAGGATTTGGGTTGTGGAAAAAGGGAATTGACAAGAATTCAGCAGGAGTCTTAGATACCTTCTTCTGTAATAACCTAGCCTAAAATAATTTCATTAATCTTTCATTCATGTTAGGAGTTAATTCAGAGTTCTACCAAACTGTGTTCTGTTTTAAAAAATCTATATTCTTAAAAAGTTTTCCAGAATGAGAATAAGAAAATATTATCCCAGAAATGTGCCAAGGCAGAGCAATCTTGCATTTTTTACTGTGTAAAATACTGACTGTATGAACTGTAACTTGCTGCATTCCTCTAGTTTGCATGGCTCATATCTGAGATGTTTTCTCAATTTAAAATAAATCTGCAACAAATTTTGTCTTTTTTGAGAATTTTACAGTCCAGTCATTTTTCCTTAATCAGCTCAAAAAGTATTCTTTTCTTTTAAATTTGATTTTTTTCTGGTTATATCTATTTTCCAACTTTACTCATAAAAGCTAGCTATAACTGGTATAAGATCAAATCACTCCTTTTTTTTTTTTTTTTTTTAACTTTGGATGTTTTTATGAATGTTTGTATTTCCATTAAATGAGTATTTTCTTCAGTAAGTGCCATTTAGCTATTCCAGTAATTAATAAAAACAAGAATGCTTCCTACTGTGAGCCTTGCCTACATACTTTTAAGTCTATGTATTGTAGGTGAGGATATGCTTGTAAAGTCTGACAATTAATTAAGTTGTTTTGATCTTTTATTCTCCTGTTTACACATATTATTATACTTATGAAGTCTAATTTAATTGTTTGATGTATGTTGATGTGTTTTCTTATAATATAACAAGGCTTTGTTTCTTTTGTTCTAGAGTTATTGTGTAACTGTGATCACAAGATTCCCTGAGGTTAATAACATATAAGAAAAATATCTTTCACGACCCAAGTTTCCAATACTTATTATTTTCCATATACAGTAAATGTCATAAATTTGAATATGTGGATTGATTTCCTTTTTAATGGTTACTTTTGATATAATTGGACTAAGTTCAAAGCTTAGAGGAAACATATTTAAAAGCAACAATGCGTAAGCCCTAATTTTTACTGTTTATGATCATTAAAAATGATTTTGACCACTTCATGAAGAGCTTGTGGTCATTCGAAATAAATATTCATATTCTGTAAATTAATCTGCTTCTTTCTTACAAAGAAATTTCATACACTGAGTGCAATTCAAATTTTAATCTCCTGGTTGTTTTGGAATTCTGTTTTACACTTCCCTAGACTAGGCCTGATTCCTCCTTGCCAGATCCTAGTGAGCCCATTTAGAGTGAATGACAGCAACCAAAGCAAAGATCTTATTCTAACAGATCTTAGTCACTGAGGGGGACTACAGAACGAAATTCTCTTATGAAATAGGATTTTTTTAATCCAAATTACTTGAAGAAGTATATTTTTCCATTAGGCAGTGATTCCACTGATTTTAAAAGTGAGTTCTCACTTTAGTTATTAACAATCATTGGATATCTTGCAGCGTACCTTGTAAGATTGAGCCTTCTTTTGTCTAACCTTGAGCAAAGTCTATGCAATAGGCTAACTAAGAAAGCAGAGCAACAACTTATACTTCATCTTATGGTAGATAATATGAATATAAGTAAATGGCTTGAGAATTGTTTATGGCTTGACCAACATTATCTTGCTAGCTATTTTACCTTATAGATCCACTGTTATGCATCTAAAAATTTCTCATCAGTACAATAACGATTTGGATTTTAGCTCCCAAAGCTGATGGGAAAGGCAAGTGATCTGAAATGCCTATAAACCTCAAGTCAAAGGCCTGATGGTCTATCTAGCCTTCATTAAGTCTGTTTCTTTCACAATGTCTTGGCTTTACAACCAAAAGATTTTTTTTCTTCTTCCACTGTTGCGAATAGCATCTGATATCACTCAGTATGCTATTGTATCTTTTTACAGCTGTTTCGTGTGTGTTACTTAGTGATGCAATATGAAGAAATGTCATATTTTAATATGTAATATTATTATTTTAGATAGGATCAAATATCTTCTAATCCTAATACATGCTAAGTGTACTTCAAAAGTAACTTGGGAGAATGTGTTTGAATTTTTTTTTTTTTTAATAGTATGTTTTAGATGGTAAGATCTTCTCTGTGGTTTGCAATATTTATTTACATAATCTGGAGAATGAATGGTTTGGAAAGGTTATCCAGCTTCTCAGAGTGAACATCTCCACGATCTCTGACTATGTGTCCTGTGTATGTGCAGTGCTGCTGTTGATTACCTTATGATCATGTTGTCCTTTATACTTCCAACAATTTCCATAGCGTAAACAGGAGATATTTTTCCATTACTTAGATCATATCTAACGCTAAAAATGATTATCTTCTTGCTAACTTGATTATCATAAGTAGCTTTATTAATTTCTATTAATATGAGGGATTCTCTGAAAGTAATGCCTCCTATTTTGTGTCAGTCCATGGCACTGGGGCTAGGTGTTTGTAGTATGGCAGTAGAGGTTAAACCTTCCCACCAATATTTTGTTATATGTTGTTGCTATTTGACAGATGGTAGTAGAGAGGCAGTCTGACAGAATAACATCTGACATGGAAGCACATATGAAGCTAAGGAGTGTCACTGAATTCCTCCATGTGGAAAAAAAATGGGGCTCATTGACATTCATCGATGCTTGCTGAACTTTTATGGAAACCAAATAGAGGCTGTGAGCACAGTGAGGCAGTTGGTGGTGCATCTCAGCAGTGACAACGGTGACAGTTGGTACCTGTGCTGGTACAGATTTTTATGTGCAGGTCATACAGGCTCTTGTTCACACTGGTGAGAATACACAGCTAATGGTGGTTACTATATATTCAAATGGTGTTTTGTAGCTGAGAATTTGCTCCGTAAATGTTATTGTGCACTTTGTGGTTTCCCCTGGAAATAAATAGGAGGCATTATTTTGGAATGACCCAGTATTATTATGCAGGCATACCATGAATCAAGACTTTCCTGGAATGCATGGACACGCCAGTGCCTTATATATGTTATCTTGTTCCCTTCTGTGTAGACGTCAACAAAAATACCGTAAATTCTCAATGAAAATCTTTTTTAAGAGGCTGTAATAGGGAATAAAGTTCTACAGAGGCAGATGGCTATTTCTAAGCATTATCATGTTTCAAGTATAGAATAGAAAAAGATATAGGGTCTCTTATTAGAAATATATTTGCCTTGGTTGTTCCTATTAATAAAGTTTTGTACCATTTGTTTGGCAAACAATTATTACCCTTTGAATACTGAGAAAGGAATTAATCATCTAGAAAACTGATCATTGTAATTCTTATCTGGAAAAAAAAAAAAATTGAAAGAATAGCAAAAGACTTGTAAACAAAAATAGAGTCACAAGTTAATCTTCCAATACAGAAACTATGATCTAATCGAAGTCACAAAAGCTAAATTCCAAGGCAATGAGAGATTATTAGATTGGCAATTTTTCATAATGGAGAAACAACTTGTTGTAGAACTAAATATAAATGAAAAATTGACCTAGAAATCCATTGTGTAAGTGCTCAAAGACTTGGTTCATTAGTAATAAGGAAATAAAGATCAGTTTAGCTTTGTATAGTTAAATAACTGGAATTCATTTTCAAGTATGCAAAGCTGCACACTGATACTTCATTAATGTTTAAAATCAATACGGGCAATGTTTGCATCATGGTATCATCTCTTAAAACCATGTCTCACCTATCTGGAGAGTCCTTGTTAACACAGTTCAATGGGTTTTTCACACCACTGATTCTGTTCAAGTTTTAGATCTATAATTCTACCTACTATGATATACTTAACTACACAACAATACCTATTACATACCTCTCTTCACGTATTAGCTTTGTGAGGAAGTATTTTTAATTAAAGAAATTCACTGAGGAGTTTAGAGAAGAAATATGAAGAAACAATAATTTAATGGATTTTGTTGTTGTTTAAAAAAAAATAACAGAAACAATAACCTCCCTTCTGTCTAAAGACACAGATTTTATGGATGATCTTTTATACCCCTTATCTAACAGCACAAGAGAATATGGCACATTCACTTACATCACATAAACTGATTGCACTCGCCTGCATAGCTGTTTTTTTCCACCCATTTCAATCAGAAATCTGCTCTGGAGTAGGAGCCAACCATCTTGTTTCTGTGCGATCTGCAGCTGTTGTGTGTGACACCCATCACAGCTCTTCTGTAGCTGAGCTCTGTGGTGCCTCTCACAAATCTGTTTCCCCCACGAATGGCTTTAGCCACACTGTTCTGCGCACCTGGAGACTATGTTCATTAGAAACAGTAGGGCTGTGGGGAGAAAAAGAATAAAGAAACAAATAGATTGATATGAGTGATTTGAGGAGGGAAAAAAACACCCTGCTGTGCAGATTCTTAAGCTTACATTTTTGCAAATTTGTGCTCTGCCTTTGTCAGAAGGGAAGCATCACTGTTTTAATAACAACATATGACAGGCTTAAGAAAAGGAAAGACAAGATTTTCTTGCCATCTTCTCAGCAGGTGTAGGCAGAATGTGTTTGTCCATGCTGGCCAGTCATTACCTGAGCAAAGGTTGGCTTGGCAGTGGAATATATGTGTGACAGATAATAAATGAAGCAGGCCAAGGAATTAACTGAAGATTTGAAAGCAACTCAGACTATTAAATAAATGATGCCTGTCAAAGCCATCATCAAAGCTTTCTAATAACAAGAAAAGGCTGCATATGGTGATCTTAGGGGGGGAAAAAAAAAAAAAAACTTTTGGACAAAGAGGTAGATAGTTAATTGTGAATTAAATCCAGCTGCACAGGGAAGGTAAATGAGAATCAACTTCAGCTGCAAAAGATTTCCATAAGTATCCAGAATTCAGTTTAAGTTTTAGGCCTTGATGTAATGCAATTTGCTGGGTGCATCTTGCTGCCCTTGACTAAATAAATAAATAAATAAAATAAACCACATTTGTGCTGCTCTAACTTCAAGAGTATGTTATTGGCATGCTTACACAGTGTGACAGAGCTAGACTAATCACATGCAAAATATTAAGATAGATGCTGAACAAATGTGCTTGCCTCCCAAAATGTAATGGCTGTATGATGTTTTAAGTGGGTTTGATTTAATGTTTCCCGCTTGAGTACTGTGTTCTGTTGTCAAATCCATGCTGAACTATAACCTTTTCATTGAATAGCACAAACACAGTCATATGATACACAGTCCAACAAACTAAGTAATACTATATTGTTTTCACTGTAAGGATTTGTATATGTACATAATTCAGTGTTGTCATAATCATTCTATCAGTGTTTTATGTATTCCCAATTTTAACTTTTATAATTTTTTTCTTGGTTTGTCATTTACATACTCCTTCCTACTCCTTAATGGTATTCACTTAATGGCATTTCTTCTAAGTAAAATGTTTAGTGACTAAAACTGAGAGGGGAAACTAAAACTATGAGTGGAACAAAATGAGACCTTTTCTGAATAAAGGGCCTCGGGATGCCAGAGGATCCAAAATGTCTATTGTCTGGGGAACAAAGTGATTTATAATATATGCTGAATGAATTCAGGGTTTGAAAATGAGCAGAGGAATGAGGCTGATTGTTCCAGGACTACGTTTATTAAGAAATCTGGCATTGCACTGCACATATGGTGCATGTTTAAATGGTCCCTGTTTGCTGTATAACCAGCCTAGTCCTACAGTGCAGCAGGGTTTTCATGAAGCAGTGGCAGCTGAGGAGTAACAGACAGACAGTTATCATCTAGATCAATTCTTCCATTACCAAGTGGTTGGGTTTTTTTTTTATTTTATTTATTTATTTATTTATTTATTTACATTTAACCAGATCTGGAAAAAGGCATTTTTAGTGGAATTAAGATTAAATATTATATAAAAATGAGTTAACTCTTTTTTAAATTTTTTTAGAAAAGAAAGAAAGAAAAAAAACTTCCGTAATTTCTTTCTAAGGAAAACTAAAAATGAGATTATAGTTGCACTAATCATTAAGCTGAAGCCATTTGTTGCAGGTGGATGGCTAAATCTAGCCTCTAATAGATTAGTTAAATATAAATCATAACCACTCAAAAGTGATTTTGCTTCAGGAACAAAGTTTTAGTTATTAAATCTCAGAATCAGTTCAGGACACATACACTAACTGAATAGAACATGCACCGAGTTACGTGACCTGTGAAAAGTTATCTTAACACCTGTGAGGTGAGTAGAGGCACATGAAGGTGTTTGCTAAGAAATGTTTCAAGAAACATGCTTTGTATTCCTCCTCTGTCTAGAGCTGAATTGATTGATCAAGGGTTTTTAGGTTGAACTCTGCCCTGCAGTCCCAAAGCCCACCAGGTTTTGCACATAGAACCATTTTTTGGAAGACCAGAGCACTAGCAATTTTCCTTTCAAATGCACCTGTGGAAATGAAACCACACGATTAAGATTTTATTGTTGGTTTGGTTGATTTGGATTTTGCTTTTTGGTTACTTTGTTTTGTTTTTCTATGAGATATAGGTGTAAGCCCTCTCAGGATGAACAAATTCAGCACATTTCCTATTTGTAACAAGTACTCTTCCTTCTAGGATGCTTAACCCTCCTTCTCTTACATTCATTCCAAAAGAATACTCTGCTGTATTTTCACTGGGAGTAAATTCTTTTTGTATGTTATGTATGTTTTCCATCCGCTGATTGCTCCCTTCAGGATTTAAGGAATCCTCTGCATAATTTTTGGATTCCTGTCAGGTTTAAGACAAAGTAAATGAACTGCTAAAACTGGAATGGTTTTGAACATGCTCTGAAGCACACTCCTAGATCCTCGAGGAATTAAACTAAGTCAAAAAAAGAGATGCCTCTGAAGTTAGATAGTAGGGAAGCTGGAGCTTTTTGAATTACAATGTTAGTCTTTTCCCCAACTGCAGTTAAATTGAGGGAAGAGGGGGTGGATTTGTGTTTTGTTTTTAAAATGTCTGGCCCTTAGTGTTTTTCAAAATAGTGCCCAAAAAGCTGAGGGACATAACATGTAAATTGGTAGACAGAGAGAGAACACTGGCTGCAAAGACATTTGTTGCAGAAAAGATAGATCAAGAACATGAAACAAATTGTATTTATACGTAAAGGAAATAAAAACCAGCTTGCATTTTTTTTCTCTTGGAGACTATCTCCCCTCACCCCCCCCAATACTCTTGAAAAAATAACTGTTTCTGTTCTATTTAGCTCAAATGTTTGAGAAGGAGAAAGGCAGAATACATCTTCTTTTGTCAAGGAAATTACAGATAACAGTTTCAGTCTTGGAGTAATCTTTTAAAATTGTCCATGGTCAAATTCAACAATGCAACCTAGCCCAGCCAAGTACTTCAGTATGCATGTAATTTTATTCACTTACTTAAATCTCTCTGACTTCAAGAGGATTTGAGCAGTGCTTAAGTGCTTTGCTGCAACAGTGCCCTAAATTGGTAGATGGCAAATTTTAGACACAGAAAGGAAGACCACAGGTTTTGCAATTTCTGTTCGTAGGTGCCTAAAAGATTGGTTTTATTTCTTCAGATGATCCTGTAATTCTTAGTGCTTCCAACTTACTTTTACTCTTTTGAGTTTTTTTTGTTTTGTTTTGTCTTTTTCAGGTCCTCAGGTTGTATACCATTCAACAAAACAAAACAACAAAACAAAACAGATAAAAACAACAACAACAACAAAATGAAAGAAGAAATATTCTGGTGGGGCTTCAGTAATCCATATTTTAAAAATTACAAGTGTCACGGGTAATTTGAAGGCAGATCAGGCATCTTCTAAATCAGAATGGATGGACCTCACTAGAAAATACTACCAACAGTTATAAAGGTAAACAGAAACAATTTCCAATAGTTTATTTTCAAAAGCAGTTAGTTGTTAACCCTATCAAAAGTAAGTTATGATTTTGAAAGTGCCACATATCTTCTTTTTGTTTGCTTCAGTTTACATAGATGTTATCTTCTTAATATGATGACTGCTCTTTAATATTGATCGTCATTGCACTTCACTGGCAAAAATAAATCACAGGGTGTTAAGATGATTAATGTAACTGTCAGGAGAAATATTAATAGATTTATCTGACCTACCTCACATGCAAAGACATAATATATATCAGGGTTTATGTGCTTCATTCACTTTGCAAAGCACAGCCTCTGACTTAAGTGAACGTATGCTAAATTATGAATGTGAATAGAAGGGGAAAGAGGAAAAAGCAAGCTGTTTTTTTTTTTTTTTAATTTTAAATCAGTCTTCAGAAACAAATATTTTTACCATATGTTTACACAAAACATAGTTCTCACCCTGATTTGAAGTTTTGAACAGCACAGAAGTTATTAATTAAATTTTTAATAATTAAAAACAGTTTCTGTGAAAAGAAAATCCATGGATCAAAGCAGAGGGAGAGGTGATATTGCAGTATCCTGTGAGCAAACCTAAGCTTTGTGCCTTTGCTCTTTTCCCTATTGATTAGGACAAACTTTCAGCACAAACCCAAGTTTGTTCTTCAGACAAGGAGCATAGGTACCAAACAGCTGTGTGGAATCACTGCTGATTAGACTTTGCCTGTTGGAACCTGTCCTCAGCAATGTATTCTGGGAGGCAACATTTCTCTTCTTCAGTGTGCATAATGCAAAGAGAGGACTCACTAGCTGTATGAAGAAAATATACAGCACATTTCATTTCAATTTTTTTTTTCACAATATTTTCAGCTAAGAAAGGAACATTAACAGGGAAAAAATGTCTTTAGGTCCAGCATCATGTGGCATACCTTCCCTCAATCTTTTCCTAAGCACAAAGATATTCTTGGTCCTCTTTCAGCAGACCTAATGTGTAAATATGTAGATAAGATGATAGGTGCAATTTGAATAGTGCCATTTTGTTTTCCTTCTTTTTCCCCAATGACTTATTCACCCAGACATTGCAACTAGTTAGTGAATAGAAGAGTTGAGTAACTCTGGTTGTGCATTTCGTATAGTTTTAATGGTTTTAGCCTCCGAGATGGATGTATAAAACTCTGAAGAATTTATCTGGATAACACTTTGAAAGCAGCTTTTCTTCTTTGCTGCTTTGAAAGTTGTTGATAGTGTGGAACACTTCTAAGCACTTGTTTGAGTGCTGGAGCTTTTTGTTTCCAGTAAAAAACTGATGGAGATCAACACTTTTTTGACACTCCTTGTACCAAGTGCTTATAAAGTGTTTATATCTATAATTGTGTCAAATTATGCTAATTAAGTGCTGAAAGACACTAGTAAGTTGAAGTACTCAAAAAGTGCATTACTCTGAGTGTCACCCAGGGGCTCTTCACAGCAGACACTTGGGGGACATTTTTTTTCTTTCCAACCACCTTTAGAGCACTTTGTCTTAAAGTGTCTTTCTGACATTAATTTAATTAAAAAAGCAAGTGACAGTTAAGTGCACATGATTTACTCTAATCTTTTGAAATGCAAATGTATTTTAGACTAAAATGCCCTTCCTTTTTTACAATTCTCCATTTTCTTCCTCCATCGTCTCCCACCTTTTTTTATTGAGTAATCAGTTGCTAAAAACAGCTGTGATAAAGGCTGGGAATTAATTCAATTATGAACGATTAGGCAGAAAAATTGAACTATTCAAAGATCAAATAACAATGATAGGGTTTCTAATAACCTTATGAGGAAAGATCATTGCTTAGGGGTAATGCTGTAGAGACCTGTGTTGCTCTCAGATTTTTATCCACCCTGTCTCCAGGGTTACTCATTAATTCTATGCTACAGAATTCTAGGGTAGCTGCACAAGACAAGAGATATGGTTTTCTTCCAGTGAACAAAGGAGATGTTGGTCATTAGCTATACACTGGTTATGCACTAATGAGTTCTCAAACACTAAGCTGTTTGGCCAAGGTGGTCTAGTAAAATGGAAACTTATGTCACACATTAGATGATTGAATTCTGCTGTTGTTTTAAGATGGAAAACCTTTGTATACAGATAACACTATAGGTATTTAGAATGAGAACACATTAAAAAAAAAAAAAAAAAAAAAAAAACTTTGTTTCCGAAGAAAAACTCAGAAACAGCTGTGCAAGGACACCAAAATTTAATACATGTCTTCCCGAAGAGTGAAAATAGAATAAAATCTGAAGTCTGATAAAAAAATAAACAGGCACTTTTAGGAGTGTTATTAGTGAATATCCTACTTCAAGGGTTATTCTGTTTTGTGATAAAATATTTTTGTAGGTGTGCAGATAACAATTCTTATGTTACCTAATTCTGATTAGACTCTATTAAAATGATTTTTTCACTTTTCTGAGAAACTGTATTTAATCCCTATGTCAATGTGCTGAGAAAGATAGTAAAGATATATCTGAACTTTAAACATCTTTAATCTTTCTCTTTAGCTTTCATTCTTGTTGCACAGCCTCAGCAATCAGATTTCAACACTCCATTCCTCAGAAAAACATACAGATTTAGAAACCATAGGGAGATAAGATTCTCCTTTAACCCAAAGACACATTCTGCTATCTTACATCTTCGGGAAGTCTTTTAAGTAGTGATGTCTATTGAAATTTTCTAAATAGATAGAATTTTATTTGGTAATGAATAGATAGTATCAGGCAGGTGACTGGAGTCCACAGGGGAATAGAGGTGAGTTGCTCCAGGTAAAGAGACATCCCAGACAGTCCTCACTAGAAGCATTATCTGAAAGGTCCTTCGTAGCCTGGAGTTAGTAAACTGAATTGTTCTTCACGTCATTCTCCAGGGAAGGATGTCGATCTCACAAGTGTCACTCTCAATGCAGCAGGAGTGAAGAAGCCAAGAACTCAGTAAACACTGAGCTTGTTTTGCCAGTTAGAGGTAAAGTATATTGCCAAGGCATCTGACACCTTCCTAATGGTTGCTTACACTGTGCGTGTGCTTGAGCAGCTTACACCAGTATATAAAGCAGAGAGCTTCATACTCTACAGTTTCCAGTCCCGCTCTTACCTGCAGGTTGATCCAGTTATCACTGCAGTCAGTTGCCAAGGGACCAATTTAGAGTAAGCTGAAAAAACTCTCCAGAGCATCAATTAAATGTGGAAATGAAAATTTGAATGGTGATTTGTTTGAACTGTTATTGTCTGTTGCTTGGAAGGAAAGGAATCAGTGATCTAATTGTCTTATATAAGGTTACCTATTGTAAACTGTATCCTTCTTTTCTGTCCTTACAGCTACTTGATTGCCTATTTATTTGCAATAGTCTTTGGAGGTAATGAACAGATTAAATTTAGATAGAGGGCTCAGATTTACTGTTGGCTCAGCTCTGCTGAAATAAGTGGAATTAGCCAGGATAGTCAAAATTCCTTGTGTTCAGCAACCATAAGCTATCTGGCGTGTTGATGATTTCTAAAATCTCTCCTGTGGATGCTAGTGTGTTTGTAGAATGTAGTTTTAATGGACAATACATAAAGATTTGAAGAACAGAAAGTACTGAAATATAGAATGCATTATGTTACCTAGATAAAATAATTGTCAGAATGAGCAGAATTAAGCATTTGGAGGAGGGAGCCGAATGGTGAGAGAATTATTCTTCCACTGGGGCTGTGTTTCATTTGGTTAGTTTCTTGTGTGTGTGTTTTTGTTTTTTTTTTTAATATTATTATTTGTTTATTTGAGGTAAAAGGAAGCTGAACTGGTCTTTTTAATATGAGATGCATATGATCTATTTAATGTTGTGCATAGTTAGACAAATGGTGTTGGTTACTGTTATATAAATGACTTTGTAATCAAAGCCAACAGATAGCTTCCAGCATTGTTATTGTAGTACATGCTGCCAGTATTAACTAATTTGAAGGTATGATGGGCTTGAAAATCCCAAATCCTCTGGCAGACCTTAGGACATCTGCTGCTTGTCTAACTAGGAAAAGAGAGACTGATGAACATACACAATTACAGGATCATTAAGGTCCAGATTGTAAAGCCACAGACATATAAAAAGCTGGACAGAAAAGGAAAAAGGGAAAGGGTAAATTTAAAAAGAATGGTTTCTGTCTGTGCAGAACACAAGAAAGAAAACCATGGGAGCAAGAGGAATAAACAGCTAACTGCAGATACATGCCATTAAATTGTGGTGAGGCATTTACTGTGGACTGTGTATTTCCGTGTAGCATGAAGGGGTCCTGGGACATGGCTGTACGAAGCTCTGGTGTAGCAAAAGTGCCACTAAGCATTTAGGCCTTCAACTCATGGTAGAAGAAATGGTGGCATACATCAGTTTTTACTTTACAAAATTCCATTTGCATGAATGTAGCTTTCAATAGCAACGTATTATTTGATGAATAGCTTATGCTACAGAATTTTTAAAATAAAATATTCATAGCTGACATACTTGGCAATTATTTTCAAATGCTGTAAACTTGTATGTATCTTCCTTATGCAGTCATAACTCCAATGATTTGTTTTCCCCTCTGCACCTACAGTAAGTTTGTTTTCATAAGGATGAAAAAGTGCCTCCAGAGACAACACGTTGCTGAGAAGAATTAGACGGCCAAAGGTAATAGATCTTTTAATTTAAGATAGGGCCACTTGCCATTTCTGTTCCTTTAAAAAGCAGTCAATTCTAATTATAAAGATTTATCTTGGATTAAGGAAGAGAAATACTGAAGTAAACACTACTGCTTCTAGTATAACTCTAGGGTTAAAGCTTTTCTAAATGGGAATTATGTGCAGTGAGGACAATAAAGTGACTGCCATAAAATCCTGAATTAACTGTTCATATGATAGAATTTTTGTTGTTCTGAAAATGGTTTCTTTTTAACATTGTGTTTTAGTTTAGTTTTGTTTGTTTGTTTTTTAAATACTCACCACTACTCATCATCTATATCTAAAAAAGTGAGGCAGAGGGTTTTTGAGAAGAATGAATTTCTAACAGTTCTTGTAAAGTAATATTCACATTCTTCCATAGAATATTGGAATTCCAATGGAAGAACACTGTTGTGATCCATCTTAACTTGAATATTTTCAGAGTCCAAATGAAATAACAAAGGTTTCAATAAAAGCTACAGATCTCCAGTTGAAAAAAATTTAACATGGAAAGAGTAACTTTCAGTGCAGTTTCAAAGACAACTGTTGTTTCCTCAACTTCCCCTTTGCCTCACATCCCTGAAATGTTTTTGATTTTATCATGTCATCGTTTTTTTCTGATAGTATTTGTTCTCCACATGGGAATTCCTTAGTACTCATCAAGATAGCTGGTGTCTTCCTTGAGATATCATTTATCATGGGACTGTTTATCCCTTTTCTTATCTGGGCAACAGATGTGCTGGCCTAGATTTGGAGACTCCATTCTTTTCTGAGCTATCAAACAATCAATGGAGAGGAATGCGACAACAAAAACGAAACCACGTCCAACAAAGATTCACAGTCATTGCAACTCTTAAGATACTTTTCTTTTGTCCTTGCTACTTGTAGAAAATGTCGCCTGACTTTATTTAGTTTAGTTAAAGATCAGTCCCAAACTGTTTCTGATGTTTCACTGTTACCCAGTGAGAAAAGTGAAGGAAAAGCTGTGCTACTGCTCTCAAAGATCTTGGTATTAATATTGCACAGCTTGCAATATTCAGCCCTCAGTCTGTTTCTGAGAACTAAAGAGTCAAAGTATGTTTTCAGTATATTTTATTATGGATATCTGTGATCTTACAGTAAAAACTACAAGCCTCTCTTAAAGCATATATTCATAAAATATGAAGCAAGAGAAGACTTTTATCATCCTCTATTTATGTATAACAAAACTCTCTATATGCTCGTAGCATGAGTATTTTCTGTAATTTCAGTTGAGGACTGACAGATAATACAAGAATTTGGAATTAAAATAAATACCAAGATCTGAAAAATGTGCATTTTGGTTTTCATGTTTTATTAATTTAATGTCCTTGAACTAATATGATGATGATAAGAAGTTATGCATGTCCAATTGCATTATACTTTATTGCTTGTCATCCTATTCTAGTATTTCTGAATACAGATACATCTGGAGTTGCATTAATTTTCTTAAGAAGATAACCACAACATGAGAAGTCACCAGGAAGGAACTTTTTTTAAGGGCATCTATATGCACAAAATAAAGTGATAAATACAAATGAAAGATGAGTGTAAAGCTATAGGGGCTACATCTAAAATTACCACAATGCAATATAAATCAACTTAAAATGAAAATGTGGCTAACCTTAACTGCAGTGTTTATTGATGTAGTTTGCTTAGTACAGATGACAGCTGAAAACTTGTTCATGTATTGATTAAATGCATGAAGGGACATAAAAAACAAAGCAATTTAAAAACCTTGTGGCAGTACAAATATCCATTTGAATTTGAAGTGTTGGGTTTTTGGTATGTTCTTTTTTTTTTCTGTGAAAAATAGAAGTATATATTCTACTCCAACAATTTGGCCAGAAGATGCACTAAGGATATAAAACTGGAGTTCAGAGCCTTTGCCCAGTGACAGAAATGTGTCTGTAGACTGTACTCTAGTGTTCTGTTAAGCTTCTTTCAAAACATAAGAACAAGAATGAAAACAGAGACTTAGCAGCATGTTGGAAGGTAATGAGAAGTTTGTAGAACACTTCAGGATCTAAATGAGCTGTCCTGAGACCTCCCTTTCTCCAGCACCAACAGATCATCACTGATTACCCTGTAAGTTTGCAGATGACACCAAGTTGGGAGGGAGTGTTGATCTGCCCGAGGGGAGAAAGGCGCTACGGGGGACCTGGATAAACTGTATTGATGGGCCAAGGAAAATTGTGAGTTTCAATAGGGCCAAGTGTTAAAACCTGCATTTTGGTCACAACAGGCCCAGGAAACCGTACAGGCTTGGGGAGGAGTGGCTGAAAAGCTGCCTGAGGGAAAAGGACTTTGTTGTACTGATGGACAGTCAGTTGACTGTGAGCCGGTAGTGTGCCCAGGTGGCCAAGAAAGCCAGTGGTATCCTGGCTTATATCAGAAAGTGTGATGAGCAGGACTAGGGAAGTAATCCTGTCCCTGTACTTGGTATTGGTGTGGCCCCACCTGGATTGCTGTGTTCAGTTTTGGGCAGAAAGGACATTGAGGTGCTGGAGCAGATCCAACAAAGGGCAACAAGGCACGTGAAGGGCTTTGAGAACATGCCCTGTGAGGAGCAACTGAAGGAACTGGGGCAGTTTAGGGTTCCTCCTCTGGGGAAGAGGAGGCTGAGGGGAGACCTTATTGCTCTCTTCAAATACCTGAAAGGTGGTTGCAGTGAGAGCAGGGTTGATCTCTTCTCACTGGTGACAGGTGACAGGACGAAGGGAGATGGCATCAAGTTGCACCAGGGAAACTTTAGTTTGGATATCAGGAAAAACTTTTTTACAGAAAGGGTTGTGAAGCACTGGAACAGGTTCCCCAGGGAGGTGGTTGAGTCACCATTCCTGAATGTGTTTAAAAACCATCTAGATAAATGGGATATTATTTAGTGGTGGGTTGTTGGAGTTAGGGTAGTATGGTTAAGTTGTGGTTTGACTTAATGATCTTTAAGGTCTTTTCTAACCTGAGCAATCCTATGATTCCATGATTTGATGAGTGCCTGGACTTCTTTTTGCAGCTGCAGAAGGGACTGCATCTTTGGAGACACCCCAGAAGTCCAGCACCAAAAAAGTCCCTCACAATACCCATAGAAGAACTGAGGCCAAGATGGTGCAGGGTAGAGATGACATTTCTGCACAAGATCAGCAAGCAGGAGAGATCTGAGCCAGCAATGCAGGTAAGAAGAGGTGCAGTGATGGTTGCTCCTGCAGCCTGAAGAGGAGCCTGTACAAATGTCTTCAGACTCCAAACCAAAAAGTCAGTTGTTCTATGTAGTTACTCCAAAAGCAATCCCTCTTATTTATTTCCATGGAAATGACAAGAGATACAAAGGGTACAGTAATGCTATTTAATAGAGCAAATTCTCAGCTACAAAATACTATTTTTCAGCACAGTAACCACAATAGCTATGCATTTTCATCAGTGATGAACAAGAGCCTTCATGTCATGCTCATAAAAATCTGCACCAGTGGAGGTGACTCACTAATTCAGTATTTCACCACCTATTGCCTTGCTGTGCTCACATTCACTGTTTGGTCTCCATAAGCATTCAGCAAGCATTTACGAATGTCAATGGGTGCCATTTTTTACATGTAGGAGTAACTCAATGACATACTTCTGCTTCACAAACACTTCCATGTTAGGCGCCATTTTGTCAGGCTGTCTGCCATCTGTCACACAGCAACAAAATGTAATAGAATATTGGTGGGAAGGCTCACCCTCTACTGCCATCCCTCCAACATCTGCCTCTGATGTCATGGGCCACTTATAATAAAATAGGAGATATCAGAGCAGCCCTCATAGGTCATGTCTGTGGGCTTATTTTATGTACTCTGTTGTGTTTTCACAAACTAATGCTCTGTTCCATTTCCATTTAATGAACTATTTGCTTTCTACAGAAACTTTTTGCTTGCAAGTGGGAATGCATTGCCCAGTGAGTTATCCAGAAAAAATATTTCTTTCCTCTGTTTTAATGTGGGAATGGGCTGATTTTAATTCCATTTTGTTAAGAACTCTGAGTCCTGAATCTAGCACTTAATGCTATTGAGAACTCCTTAACAGAGCACTCAAAATACTGTATATGCTAGTAAAATATTTATCTCCTGTAAGTAAAGTCATAATAACTCAAAATTTTGGTCATTAGCAATCTAATTGGAAATCATTATATATCTAAACAAGTAAGTTTTTCAGCAAGAAGGCGGCTTCCAGAGTTAATGAATGATTCAAGCCACTGCTGATCTGAAAAAGGAGTAATGAATACATTTGCTTAAGATATGAGTACCAGGCTTTGTTCAGGAGGAAATATCTAACAGGTATTCTGCATTTTACTTCTAATTGTCACTGATAGAAGTGTGTACAGTGTGTGAAGGTTCTGGCAAAAATAATGTGACCCCTTTTACCATTTAGAATCTAACACTACTTTCACATGTGTCAAAACATTTCTGAAATTGCTTTGTTTTTTTTTGTTTATTTTTTGCAGGATATTTCCTTCAAAGCAGTAACTGTTCTAAGTGGGAAATCCCAATCAGATTTAAAATGAGCACCATTGATCAGAGACAGGTTTGTTAGTTGCTTCTTACATAGTGTAAAGGAAAACTGTCACAGTTCCACTTCAAAAATAAAAACAATAACAGGCAGCCAGATTCATGCATTTATCCAGCTATTAAAATGAAACTTTCATAGTGGTATATCTTCTGCTGAAACTAGGACATGCTTCTTTCAAAATGCTCCAAGTATCTTTTGCAAAGGAAGCAGCCCAAGGTTCTGCAGCAAGTGTCCAATATTCCCTTATTCATTTATACCAATGCCAAGAGTAAAAGGGGAGGGACAGTACATGGCTATTTTCTTTAATTCAATGATGAATCTGGTTTCAATGTACGTAGAGAACAAAGCAGCTTAGACTTTCTAAACAGAATATTTGAAGGAGTACCATTCCTCATGCAATTGAATGAGGTAGTGGTAGCCAATACTTGCCAACTCTTCAGTTATATCACCCACACTGAAGACCCATTTCCTCCCCAGTGAGATGACAGGACACTTTTTTTTTTTTTTTTTAATTGTTTTAGTTGTTTGTTTTAAATAAATCTTTCATGGATTAAGCATGTTGCAAATTAATCTCAAAGGAAAATATGAGTCACAAAGGCTCCTCTCCTCAGGGTACATAGATGGCCTACAATACTAGTTGTTTTGTTCTCTGTCTTCTCAGAAGGGTCAAAGACATTAGATAATCCCTGTCTGCCCTTGAGGCTATACCTGATTTTATGTCACTTTGCAGTGCTGAAACCATCACAAGCATGAACAGCCTGGCTTCAGTTTCTGTCCATTCTTGACGTGGAATCCACATCCCCTGGTGGCCAGGATGTTGACTGGATACAGAAACTGGAAACAGAGTTCCTTGTGAGTGTTGAAAAAATTGAATTCTGGAGTAGTATTTGTTCTTACTTTCCATCTTTTGTCCATGGCTTCATAGTTAAAACATAACAACAAATGATATATGTGTGATTTGTTCATTTACTAAAGTGAAAAAATAGTTTCACTTCAGTGGCAAAATTTTATGCTGATTTTTACCAATTTGACCAATGTTTGTTTTGGTGTTTTTTTGTTTTTTTTTTTCCCCACTGTTTTTTGTTTAGTTGGTTTGATTTTTGTGGGCTTTTATTTATTTAAATACAAGAACTACTGAACTTTTCATTACTTATGTGTTACCAACTTACATCATAAGCCAAGAGCACTGTAGTGTTTCTTTTATTTTTGATATGACAGGGCACGGTAAGAGAGGAAGGATTCTATACTGTGACTTTTTTTCCTTCCGCAAAATACAGCTACCTTAAGCTAGGGATAGATCCAAAAAAAGATTATGTCAGTAGCTAGGATTGCAAGCTTTAAAAGTGAGCACAAGCTATTTAAACTGAATGTGTCTTTTTGTTTGATTTTTTTTTTTTCCTATAACAAGCAAATTACTACTGTTGGTCAATGTTTCATAAAAAACTAATGGTAGACATACAAATGTTTCTGTATTTCTGGAGTGCTCTTGTATAGCTCTTTGAAGTTTTTTAACAGTTTACTGTTTGGTACTAGATAAACAACACTGGTAATTATATATGTATTTACTATTCAAAGCTTGCAAATGCACATATGGTGGATAAATTCTTTCACAAATTTAGTGATGCTTATGTTTGTAGAAGTAAAGAATACAAGCAAGAAAAGAAAAGAGAGGTATGCATTATGGAATTAAAATTATAAGACATTTTAAGACCATTAGACTGCAGTTATTTAAGTTGGAATGTGTTGTTAGCATCTATGCTGTGTCTTATGTTTACTTTTGCTTTTTAGCATGAATTTGCCTTGACTAAATGCAGTACATAGTACCAGTGCAATCCCCACTACAACTACCAAAGTAAATTGATATAATCTGCACACTCAGCATCTTGGTGATATTACATCATCGAGCTAACATTCACCCTATGCTTGCTCCCTCACATATAACAAGAATCCACTCTCAACATATATGTGGTTTTATTGGTAGCATATTAATGTGCCCGAATTGTGTATGATTTCTGATGCAAGAATAAACCAGGTATTCTTCTTGTTATAAGTAGGACAACCATTTCCATGACCCCAGATGTACCTGTGTATTTCTCTATCCTTGGTTCAGGAAGTCTCCCCCTCTCAGTTCTGGGCAGCTCTTCAACTCATCATCAGAAGTGGAACTGCAAAGACTTGCACATATATTTGAAGTCAGCTAGTTTATTGGTTAAAGACATTTCTATGAAGATGTAAGGAAAAAATGATCAGAAGTTCATAGGTCAAAGCTCTCTGTTTAATTTTTTAATGATTTCCAATTCTTGTGGAGGTTCCTAGTATCAACATTCTGCTCAGTCCTTTGCACAGCAGTCATCCTATCCATATTTGATATGGGATAATTAGCAACCACCCTTCAGAAGTGGAGCCCTTTCTACCATCTGCACAATCAATGCTAGAAAATGTTCTGCTTCCTAGGGATAGCCATGTATTTTTTTAACAGCTGTTGATTTATTAAAAGGGATGTAATGATCATGAAGAGTGTTAATCTTAAGGCCTTCTATTTACAGTGGTTCTGTTTAGCTTCATTAGATGTGAGGCTAACATCTGTCTGGTGAGATGAAGGCCACCTGCTCATTTTATGTAAATTCTAATAATTATCAATTGCTAAAGATCTATATATTCAACACATTAAATAATGCCAACGATAAAAATGAAAGCACTTGTTTTTCCCTATCAGCTTTCCAATTTTATTTTCATTGCAATTATTTTATTACAACCTTCCCTAATCCTTTAAAAGCAGGCAAGAGTAACAGGTCCTTGTCCTTTCAAGCTGGCAATTTAAATCTCACTATGATACCAGCCTGAGATGGCGGTGCTAGATTCACTGGCTGACATGATGACTAAAGAGTGCACAAGCTGTGAATGATCAGATTTCTAAATGGTTTGTAAACACTGGAGAAATAAGAACATTCTCCACCATTGCTTGCCAATAGAAAGAGGTGATATTGCCATGAATTTTCAGTACGTACTTAAAGAATAAACACATTTTTTCAATGATTGGTGGCATAAAAATCATCTCATTCCTTTTTTCCCTTAAAAATAAGCAATAAATTCTAAAGTCCTCTGTACACAGCAACTTACATCATTTTTTATAAGCTGGCAGAATGATATTTTTAAAAGCAACAACTATGTCTTGCTTTCACATCCGGTAAGAGCCTTTTCTTTTCTCTTAAGGGAGTTTATACTATGATGAATAAAAAGAGGCAGATAAATGGTAATAAAGCTACGTCAACCACAGCTAAAGAAGTACTTTTATCAAAAAAAACAGGCAATTCCTGAAATCTTTAGGGGATTTTTTCTTGCAAGGCAAATCTAGCAAAGTCCTAGAAAGTCTCTTACTATTAAATTAGTATAGCCATTGAGAATGTATGCATACCAAATGGAAATGTATTCTGTATTAGACAATAATACACTTACACCATTTCTTAGCTTAATAGAAACAATAGTTTTAGTAAGAGTATTAAGTTGGAAAACACTACCTGATGATGTGTATTTTATTTTGCTACTAAAAAAGAGAATTGCATGCCAAGGTGGGATAGTTAGCTCCAGAGAAATGTTACTTCTCTATGTTTTTTATTATATGTTTCTCTATGGTTGTATTGTGTGATTTTTCTTGTGGTTGTTGTATGATTGCTGTTCTACCTTTTCTACACTATGCAAAATATAATCTTGGAACCAAGATCCATAATTTCTATATGCATATAATTTTACGTAGTTGATGAATCCAGAAAGCAATGGTAAACAGCAGGGAGGGGCTCAATGGAAACTCATTTGTTAGTTTTCTCACTTGGAGGCTGTTATTTTTATAAATTACTGATATTGGACACTGTAGGAGTGCTCTTTTTCATATACATTGAAGTACTTCACTGGCCCCAGGAGTCACTAAGACTAGTGGATTTTAATAGTTATAGATCTTAAATGGAGGGTTAGAAATTGTTTCTTTTCATTACAATTACAACAAGGAATTAACCCCAAGGGTATCCACTTAATTTCATAATATATAGACTGGAAAGCTAATAATGTGACTCTTCTAAAATGTAATGAAGAAGCAACTGCCCCTTGGCTCCCTAGGGTAGGGTTTTGTAAAATGTATTGCAAAAAATGTAACACAAAGAAGATTTTACGCTAACAAGCTTTGTAATGTCACTAGCTCCAGTGCTCAAAGTACTCCAAAGCTCAAAGACACCAAGTATTGGCACTGGTTTTACAGGAATTTAGTACCAGCACTTTCTCCCATGTCACTTCACTGCTACAAGGAAAAGCTACAAGGATAGAAGGAGTGGAGGGTAATTTACAATTAAGCACATAAAGAAATGAAAGAGCAGAGGGAGGAAGAAGGGAGTACAGTAGTACAAAGTAATTACTTCCTTCAAGGTTCACTTGGACCCATCCTCTATGCAAATTTCCTTTGTTATTTTAATCTTTCATGCCCTAATGCAAAACAACTCTTGGCCTTACAATTGGCAGCAAGTGAACTCAAGTACATTTGCTGTTCCACTTATGGTTGTAAGTAGTAAAGTAGCCTCTGACCTCTCAGTCATTATGCATGGTGACTGTGGAACAAATTCCTGACCAAGATCTGAAGTATTGGATTGGGCAATGGTTTTAAATTTAGGCTGAAGACATTTCTATTTGCTGATGATTTTGACAGAGTCTGACTAGGTACAGCATCTTGGGAAAGCTTTGCAGTAAAGACAACAAGAAAAGAAGTACACTTGCTGTGCCTGTTCTAAAGTGAAAGGAAAAATAAATGCATTTAGAAGAAAAATCCATTTTGTTTTGGTTTGATTTTTAATGGTAGTTCTTGCAGGCATTTCTAACAAAGGCTTTAAGATAGTTGCTTCTTAGGAAAAATTCATTAGGGAAGAAACCTTTGGCCAGTATTTTTAAATTATGTATGATATGCCCAGAATTCTGTGTGCCTACTTATTTTGCAAATATTCTGTTTGTAGCAGCAGATTTAAATAACTTGCCTGACTAGTCATGGTACGTGCAAATATTCAGCTGATGTGTTTGTACCTATCCACTAAAAATCTGATTTCCTTGTAGTTATAAGAGTAAGATTTCTCTTGTAAGTTTTGTAATTTGCAGCTTGTACACATCTGTTGGACTCCTACTCCCAAGTGCTGGTAATCCAAAATGATGATCTCTGAACTAACTTTTCTAGATAAACTCATAGCTCACATTTAGTGCATGTAAACATTTTAATAAAGATGGAAAAGCAGCTCTGCTAACTGCTAAAGCAACACAGAATGGATTTTCAGAAGGCTGGAAAGAAAAAAAGGGAAAGAGTGAAAGCACCAAGACAGTATGTGATCATATATCCCACAGTACAGTACAAGCAGAGGTAGAAATGCTAAGTGCCACATACCACATACCAAGTGCTGCTGTATGGGCCAGGTACAAGAAGGTATAACTGGGACTACCTGAAAGGCAGGGAAATCAGATCAGAATGATCTCAGAATCCCAGAATTGCTGAGCTTGGAAGGAATCTCTGGGTCTATCTGCTCCCCCTTGCTCAAGCAGAGACACTCAGGATCACATCCAGGAAGCTTTTGGAGATCTACAATGAAGAGACTCCATAACCTCTCTGAGCAACCCATTCCCGTGCTCAGTCACCCTCAGAATAAAAAAGTGCTTAAGAAAAAGTGTTCAGAAGGAACACAAGTGTTTTATTAATTTGCTAGCTTGAGACCTCTATTCATGTAGAAGAGGTTAGGAAAAAAAAAAAAAAAAAAGGCAAGCTGGCCTCTGCAACTGGCATTTTCAACTCACAGTGAAATATATGATTTGTATGTATATGAGTTAGTTTCTACTGAGGTGTCTTTGGGCATTTTCAGGCCTTCCCTCACTTCCTCGCTTTTTCTTTTTTCCTTTTCTTTTTCTAGTCCCATTTTCATTGGATAGGAATCTCTGAACTTTGATTGATTAACTCAGTCTTCAAAAAAAGCCTACAAACCAAACAGGGAGAAAATCTAAATACATTAAGTCTTGCCAGCTGGTTTCAGTTAATTTTCCCTATACCAGTATTAAATTTGGCATTTCTGTGACTTTTTTTCCCCCTTTATTGGCACAAAATTAAAACTGGGGAAAAGATTTACATTTTAACAGATTCCACCAACTTGTTCAGGTTGCAATGTTAATGTTCTTAAATGTATCCTGAAGCCAGTTTACTCAATAAGAACAACAACAAGAGCAAAAATGTCAAGGAAAAACAGGAGAGGCAGAATAGACATTCTGCATGAGCAGTTAGAAGCCAAAAGCTGTCAGAGTCTCTGAAGAGAAAAGTTTCAGGATTAAAGGAAATGCTTGCAGCCATTCCTCCCACTCATGTGTAATTACTTATATGCAATTGAGTAATAATTGCAATTGAAATCATATGAGTGATTTCAGCACTCAGCATTTTGATCATGGATCATAATCTGGATTTATAATCACGGACAAATTAAAAACTAAAATGCTGTGGATCTCTTGAAGAAATATATTTGTAAATGATGTCAGAATTGTGTTACCAAATGAAATTGTAAGTATGTTAGAAATTAAATTGGAGATCTTAGCAAAAGGGCTTCCATTTCACTTATTTACATGAAAGCACCCATGCCAAGTTTCTTCCATCTACTCACAAGTGGTACAAGATCAAGTCATTTCCAGTGAAATCCATGTTATAACAAGATAACAAATGTGATGTACTTCACAAACAGTGTTATCTCCTTCAACCAGATACAAACAGTGATGCTGCGGGTTAGGTGCCAATTTCTTTCACACAAATGACATGTTGTAAATCACTCCTGCTGTATTGCCCTGTATCTAGTCATATTGTAACCCAGCCTCTGCAACCCCAGAATAGACTCATTCATAAAGTAAGAAGATATATGGCAAAACGTATACAATAAAAAATAGAAGTACCATACCTGGGAGTTGGAAGCTGAAATCTGAAACAATGACTATTCCTTTTTCACTATATTGTAATTTTTTGCCCTTTTTGTCCTGCCTTTATTGAATGATAGGTAACTGTGTGCTTTGTTTTCCAGCAGGGATGATAGGTATCAGCGGTTCTCTGGCCTTTATTTTAAAATCCCCCATTCTTTTAAAATAAAATAGGGATGCTTACTATTTATTACACTGTGAAAATGTGTTACTTGCCCATTCCATAAGTTTTTGAAATGACATTAAGAAAAACAAAAGTTGTCTTAAGTACTAAGGTCATATTTATGTAAATAATTGTTTTAGAGAAAATGGCTGTAAAGTATCTTATTCTTTGAAAGAATAATGCCAATTGTGCACAGTCCAGATTGCACTGGATCTCTATGCTGTGGAGAGTATGAGACAACTATGGACTCCTGGCTGCAGAAAGACCAATATACATATCATGAAAAACAAATCTGATTTGGACTCTTAGGAAAGGCAAGAGGGAAAAGCGTTTCAAGTACTCAATCTGTTTGATACTTTCCAACAGGTTAAGTCTTTAAAATGGCTCATCATGAACTCCCATAGGGAGCCTATGTCAAAGTAATAGGATTTTTGATGGAGTGCCTATTGCTCTGACTGTATGTGAGACTAAAATTTCTGTGCTACTGAGAGTCCTCAGCAGAGAAATTACAGTCCCAGGTACTTACCTACTGTGGACCAAACACAAACCTGTTTGTAACTCTTATCACAGATACAAGCAGTCAATACTTTGAAAAATTCAGACCCACATTGTGCAAGCTAGGTTACCCATTTCCCCTTTTGCAGCAGATACAACTGAGAAAACTCATACAGAAAATGGAAGCTTGTTCTGAAATGGATATTTGGAAAAAAAAGAAAAGGCCGTCTAGCCACAAGTGACCAGCTGCATTCACATAAATCATTAAGTGCCAACCATAAAATGCCACAGTGCATATGGTCAGCAAGGGGTTATTGTTGAGTGTGTAGCCTGGGAGTGGGATCCTGAAATCACTTTTCCTCTGACTAGGGAGTAGAGGCTAAGTAAACTTACAGTGACTAGTAATTTAGCAGTGTTTCATCTATTTAAATTCTAGCTCTTTCAAGGCCTTATTGCCCCGCCTTTGTTTTTTTGCAATATGGGAGCAGTTACAGCTGGAAATACAACATGTTTATCTTTGTATCTAGCCAATCACTTTGAGACAATTTATAGGGAAAGTTTTTGCATTATTTAGCGTAACAGGGATGAAAGCAGTTAAGACAGCAAATTTAGTATTAGAAAACATGAGCATGCTATTTCATAATAACTTGTAGCTGATATTAGAAGTAGTTAAAGACTGAAAAGATCATCTTCAAGGGATTAAATGAGATTAGGATCTAGTTGTCTTTATGTTATTAGGCAAAGGAAAACCTTGGATCTGTCTCAGCTGAGGTCTTTGAAAATATCTATTGTCCTTGATCAAAAGTGTAGTAGGTAAAGGAAATTTAGAAGTGGGTGGATTCCCTGAGGTAGGCTTTGGAAGTTCTGCTTTAGGTTTCTCATACTACTAGATGCAGAATGCTCCAACTTGCACTGGATTCAGTTAAAAGCCTGGAGTGCAAATATGAGGTGTCTGGTTTTTATATATATATATATAGATATATATATGCAGTATGCCCTTCCAGAGATAAATGAATGAAACTGTGCAAGGTGTGAGGACACAGGGAGTAGAAAATTAAATTCCCGTTCAGCTTTAAGCAACTAAATTATGTGTTATCCTTGATGTGGAGAGCTTTATGCAGCATGTGGTTGAATAGGGACTTAGATCAGACATTGTTCAGGGATTTAGCCACAGAATCAGAAGAGTTAAAAGGGATGTCTGGAGATCATCTAGTCCAACACCCCAGCTAAAGCAGGTTCCTTGCAGTAGGGTTACACAGGAAAGTATCCAGGTGGATTTTGAATATTTCCAGAGAAGGAGAATCCACAGCTCCTCTGGGCAGCCTGCTCCAGTGTTCTGTCACTCTCAAAGATGGTTTTTCTCATGTTTACATAGGATAGTTTGTGTTTATTACCCCTTAGTCTGTCACTAGGCAATGCTGAAAAGAGGTTGGCCCAATCTACTTGACACCTGCCCTTTAGATATTTGTAAGCATTGATCAGATCCTTTCTCAGTCTTCTCCAGGCTGAACAGCCCCAGCTTTCAGTCTTTTCCCATAAGGGAAATGCTATAGGCCCTTAATCATCTTTGTGGCACTCTGCTGGACTCTCTCCAGCAGTTCCCTTTCTCGAACTGATGAGCCCAGAACTGAACACTGTACTCTAGATATGGCTTCACCAGTGCACTGTAGAGGGGGAGGAGAACCTGCCTCAACCTACTGGCCACACACTTGTTCATGCAGATGTAATAGTTATTACTCAGAAGGTCTGCTAGAAAGGACTGTGGATGTAAATGTTTTTAAAAAGTTTTTAAAAGTTGATTTGATTTATGAATATGAAAAATTCTTCTGTTTCTACTGGTTCAGAATGCCAAGGAGCTAAAAGAATATAGTATACTTTGTCTAATTTTTAGCAGCATAAAGACATTATCTGAGTGGAGGGGCATATGCTGAGAATAGGAACAGCTTCTGGGAAGTGAAGAAAGTACTTCTATTTTAAGAATGAGTTATGCCATTTTGTTTGTCTCTAGCTATTTCAAGTGTGCTATATTCTTTTATTAAATCATAATCCTTCTATTAACTATGTAATCATTATGTAAATGATTGCTTTCTGTTTTCACAATATCTGTAAAAACACTATAGTTCCATTGAGGAAAAGTATAATCATTCTATTTTCATCCCAAAACACGTTTTATTGGGAGTTGTTAAGTAGATGGCCTCTCATGCACAAACTCATAAAGCAAAGTTTATTTCAATTTTCTCAGTTAAAATCAGCGCATAGTTGTATGATAACTGTTGAGTCACGGGCTGAACCACTAGGGAAAAGACGCGGTCAGCCTTGGGAGCACAGGTGAAGGCAATTAATCTGTGTGACTGGAAGGAGAGGAGCCTTGTTGCACCTCTTTTAGGCCTCATTTAATGGGTAACTGCCACTGGGGAAGAATCTCTTTCTGGAGGTCTCCTCTTAATGAAGCTTTTTTTCCATGAACTTGGATTCTTCTGAAATGAGTGAGCGATCTTCTTTCTTTATAGCCCCTTTCTATTGTGCTGGTCTTTCTGTTATTGTACCTTTGTTGTAACACCTTTCCTATGGCATTGATCTGTTTAATTACTACAATAGCTCTGCTTGTATGTCTGGGAAAATAACAGGTGTCTACAAGGAGACAGGTATACTGAAATTTAGAATATAAACAGGTAGCAAATGCATTCTGATTTGACAAATTAAGATACACTTAGATTTTAGTGGCACTAGTAAAATTTGTATGAAGGAGTCATTCTTAGTACTAGGGGAGAAATTGTCTAATCACAGCCGAAATGTTTTTCGTGGTCCTCCTTACTTGCCTTGATCAAAGACTGATGAGTCACAATTGAGACAGCTGTGCTTGAAGTTCAGAGAGAGACCATGGCTCTCAGCTTCAATTTGTGACTGCACAAAAGCACAGTTTACTGCTTGAAATCTACAGCCAACTGTATCTGTTAGAAAACATACTTTTGTGCACCATAAAAACTTTCTTACTTGAAAGTATTTATCATAGGAAGCAGTAATGCCACCTCTATTTAAACCTGAGTATATCAATTTCCACATGGGCATTAAGATATCTTTGCAAAAATGTCTGGTGTTTGTACTGTTTCCTTTGTTATTGCTCAAGCTCCTAAAGAAAACATAAGTGTAGCTAATGTAACATCAGTAATAATTGTGACTTTCTTTTGTTACTTGGGAGTGGATGATAGATGCGAGTGCTTAAAAGCTGCAGAACTGGTGTCAATTGTACATGTGAAATGCAGAAAAGGAGCAGCAGGATCCTGCTTACTGGGTGGATTTTGCAGGAACTCCACTGTCAGATAACATATGAAACTAGTATGCAGTTATTGGAGCTGAAACAGCATGTTATAATGTCTTTGAAACATCCTAAATATTTTTTGGGACAGTGGAATGGGTATTGTGACCATGATACCTTGTTACATGGTTTTTATGTAGCTGGATCAGAGAGCCACAATGTGGTAAATTGGGTGTAGGTCTCTCCTCTTCTGTACATTTCAATTCTCTTGCCTATCAAAACATTGTGCTGGTGAAAAAAAAACTAAATTTGTCATCCAACTACTTTCAAGACTGGCAAAATGTTGGTTTGGGTAGGTGGATTGCAGTTTTTCATGGAACTTATAGGAGTTAAGCTGGTCATGACTGTACTGTTATGAATTTAGAGTTGAAGAGTTGTGCTAATGAAACTTTTGTACTTCCAATGGCTAAACTGCTGAATATCCTCCACTACAACACTTGAATCTTTCTGTCTAGTTCTGGACAAGTTCCTCTTACTGATTTTTTTCACTAGATATTTGTAGGGGAACTGTTAGGTCACAGCTTGAGCCAGTGATTGAGCACCTGGTGAAGGGGTGTGGCTGGCCCAGGGAGCACAGGCAGATTGTTTGCACCTGTGTTCCCAATGTGAACAGGAGAGTGGACCCCAGGTGGAGCCAGCTGCTGAAAGGAGGTCTTCTCTTGAGCTATGCTGCTTCTTGAGAAGAAGTGCTGCATGGCTGGAGAGTGCATTCATGAGTTGGGTGAGTTCAGCTCTTTCTTTCTGTGTGTGATTATTGACCTGCCTCTTAATACCTTACCTGGTATCACTGAGTATGTGTCAGAAGCAGTTTTGCTTCTCCGTGAGCAGAACAATACTTACCTTTAAAGTTTAGCATTTAAATATCTTCAATTACTTGGCTATCAAGGAACCAAAAGTAGATATAATGGGAGAAATAAAATTACACAGGAGGTGTGCTTATTGCAGGCAAGCTAATATTTCTATTGTGCAAACAGGGAACCAACATCATTATATGTTGACTGTAATGCTAAATGTGCTACCCAACCTCTTTGTCCCTGTGTTTTCTGGTCTGCAAAATTATGATGATGATACCTATTATGTGTAATTGTTGAAAGAATTAATTCATTAATGTTTGCGAAGAGTTTTGAAATCCTCTAGCAGAAGGTACTGCACAATTGTAAAGAGTTAATTTAGTATTCTTTACTATCAGATTCAATAGGACATGTAGCATAAACTTAAAAAAGCAAACAAAAAGCTAATCAGGAGTCTCTTATTCACACTGTCAAATGCTGGTAATGACCAAATAGTCTTGTTTGTAGAAATAAAAAAAAAAAAAAAAAAAAAAAGCTACTTGGTATGTTGAAGCAGCAATTAGCACACATTGTAGGGAGAAGAAGTGGAGCTAGACCAGAAATGAGCCTTGATGAGCCTAATTGCCTTTAATTATCCCTAAACATTTTCTTGTTGTCTGTCTTATGGAGACTGAAGAAACCCTGTAGGTCTAAAAGGAAATAAGGCTTCGTTTTGTTTTCTTCTTTTAAAGGGGGACATAATAGCCACCATGGAAACATGTTCTTAATCAATGACATTAAACTCCTGGCTGTTCTGCTTCTCTTGAAATTGCCTGGCTTCATTATTATCAGGGGAAAGGAGGAGGAGAAGGGGTTTAATCACTATTTAGCTTTTCTTAGCAAATTAAAATATTAATTACAATACACGTTATTTTATCTCTGCTTAAGCTATTTCTCAGTATTGGTGAATGAGAGCTCACTTTATATTGGAGTAATTTATTCTCAAACTATTCAGACTTTCAATTCCTTTTAAAAAATCACTGTGGCATGAAATGTTATCTGAAAGCCAGGGAAATCTGTATCTTTTCCAATTTTTTTGTCCTTTTATTTCCACATGCATTGCAGTAATCAACCTGATTTTTTTTTTTGTCCGTTCACAGAATAATGGGGGGGAGGGGAGTTGAGACTTCATTATAAAAAAAAAAAAAAAAAAAAAAGAGAAATCCATACTGTGGATGTAAAATCTTTCCTTCTCAAAGTTGATCAAACACAGAAGAACAGTGGGATTAGAAAAGTGACTTGCAAGGTAAGTACTGTTATGCATCCTTCTTCAGTGTTGTACACAATTTTAAGTGTGTCCATGCCCCTTTCAATTTTTCACTGCTGTTATACTTCATTCGGAAGAAAATTTGGAGAAAGGGAACAAATGCATAAGCACATAGCAGTATGCCAAGCAGACGTATTTCTACACTCATTGCTGGTATTGCAGTAGGTCACTGGACAATAGGTAGAGGAAAATCAAAGGCATTTTTTCACTAAACAATAATGTGTCGTCGTCTTTCTTCATAGTGCTTGCAAAGTTTGTGAATATTGCTGGAAAAACCAGAGCATGACTGGAAGCTATGAGAATGATTAGCCTCTATTAAGAGAGCACTACTAGTCACTGGAAATACATCTGGAGTCTGAACACTCAATATTATTTAAGAGATATGTGAGCTGATCTAATTAAATCAAATTAACAAAATGAAACTTGTGGTTAAACAAGGGAAAAGACAATAATATGAATCTTGCCTTGAAAGTAAATCAATGTTCTTCTTTATTTTTAACAGTGAAGTTAGAAATTAAGGGGGGGGAGGAGGGAAATCAGTGAAATTTGCCAATGGCAACTCCCATTTCAATTCAGTTCTAGACCCGACCTCTTTTACCATCATGATCTCTTCCTTTCACCTTAAAGAGCAAATACTATAAAAGCTCAGGGTATGTGTGCAGAAAGGGTTAGCCAATCCAAACAGTAATTTTAATTGTAGCCATGGGATATTCAGCTTGGAAGACTTGTCATGAGGTCAAAGGATTGTCTTTTCTTAATTGCAAATACCTTGTACAGGCTTACTCCTAGACATTCTTGCTGACCTATGTTATTGACAAGGTCTGACTTACTGGTCCTTATTTATTTTGTATGGCACCTCATTCTCCTGCCCTGTTACAGTGTCTTGAGTCTTTTCCTGTTATCTTTATTGATGCTAATGTTCTTATCCTGCAAGTAAACTGAGAGCACTACATTTTGAAGCCTAACTATGGCATAACTAGTTAGAGTGGAAATGAACAATATGGCCACTTCTTATTCTTTCTATTTTACTTAAACACAAAAATACAGCAAAAATCTGTGAGCTCCTACAGGCCTGTATTTATACTACCACAGCACAGGACCCAGCATACTGCAATACCATCCTTTGCTTGCAACTTTCCACTAAGTGTAGATCCAGGACATGCAGCTAGGTCTGTAGCCCAAGCAAGAAATTCATTAGAGTGATGGACTGCTAAATGTTCTGTTTTGGAGGCTTCAAGGCTTCAGGAGTTTTACCATCTGTAGTACTAGTAAGCTACTGTCAGAAATTTTTTTTTTGGCATCTTCAAATGAATTTTTCTTATTGAATACGAATAGGAAATGTTCAAGAGACTTTTGTCCTGACAGACTGTTTGGTTTAGTTTAGGTTTGCTGCAGAGCACATCTAGTAACAGCAGTGTGATGTGGGCATTGCCTAAGCTATGCTTTTTCCCTTACTTGGACTGACACTTTCATTGTGCTTCAGCTGTTTAGAGAAGACCAGATGCTCTTTGAAGATGCTTTTCTCTCATTTTCAGTATGTTTAGTTTCACAGGAAAATTACAGAAGTGATTTAAACACACATTACTTCTGCTGTTACCTTTATAATTCCCTCTTCCCCTAGGTTTCCTAAAGTTATTCAAACAAATTTCTAACTGAACTAAGAAACAAAATCCTTGAGAGTTCCTCAGTAAAATATCTATATTATCTGCGTGAGGATGATGAATTGGTGGTTCTGTGTAGGATTATGTACATCTTGTGCACAGATGTTTGACCTTCCCTTTAGACGCATGTTACTTATGTATTTAGTGAGGAATGGCATTAGTTTTCCTATAAGAGGTTGGATCAAGCCCTTTGAAGACTTTGTTTATGCTTCTCTGTGGCAGAATTAATGCAAGCAAGCCAATGATTGCTATTTGCCCCTTTACCTGTATCAGCAGAATTCTGTACAAGCTGAGAGGAATCCAGGAATTAGAAGGCTTATGGGAGGTAAAGGGGAGATAAGTTAATAGGAACCACATTACTACAGCTGCTATATGTGTGCCATTTTATTTGCTCTGTGATCTTTGCTTGCTGTATGTGAAGCAGGTTTAGCAACCGAGCTGCCACTGAGTACAATTGGGTTGGAAGCCAGAAGCAGGTGTTTTTACAAATGTGAAATGCTGTATATCTGTTGATTTTTGCAGGTTCTGTAGAGCTCTTAGGTTCTCTTACTTTCTAAGTACCTTGTCTTCCTAAGGATCTTGGCTTTGAGGTGCTGGAGGGTTAATGTGATCCAGAAGCAGTTGCAGGGCAGTGAGGCTTGGTTTCCCAGCTCCTGGTAAGCTGGAGTAAACACTGACTTAAGTGGTTAATGTATACTGTCATTCAATATTTTGTTCCATTTTTCTGTGGTATTTTTTATTTTCTGTTCTTTTTCTTAAATTTGGTCCTGTCTGTGGCTTCAAGAAGTTGCTCTTTTTCCCCTGCTGTGGGGGGAAACATGCTGAAGATGAAGCAGCCTCATAGACTGACTGTGCAAGGTCAAGCACAGTGAAGTCTAGCGCTTACCTCTAAAATACATGCACAGGACTTTCACTTGAGTCTGCTTTTCTCTCTTTTTTTGGAAAAGCTCATATCTAGAACCTACTTGGAAGTAAGATCAGGGAATACACATCTCTTCAAGACAAAGAAAACAAGAGTATCCAGGCTTCCTACTGACATTAACTGAATGCAGTGTAACAATATATAGGGGGCACCAACACAATTTATTAACTTGTGGATGTGGCAATAGAAACTTCAGGCTGAATCTCAAAGTTCAGTGCATATAAGGAAAGTCTGTGTTACTGTAGTTTCCTGTGTTACCATAGTTTGAGTACTTCTGCTAGTTACTTAATTTCTTTTTGCCCTAATAAGTTGTCTTTGAGAATTTAAGATAGGGACTGAGAATGCTTCTTAAATTGATAGGTATTAGTAACTGTCAGTGAATGGACAAAACCCAACAGAAGCACAAGGCACTCGAGATCTGTCCCTCAGGATCTATCTCTATCCACTCAAAGATAACACATCTTTGTTAATGAACTGAGAACTGTTCTAACCTCATTGCTTCCTTCTGCTGGGAGTAGTTTCATGGTGAATGGGTGGTTCTGGCAAACAGTTTTTAAAATTATATTTGATAACAATGAATTTCTGAGGAGTACTGTGGAGTCTTGGAAGCAATTCTGCTCTTTGACATTCCGTAATCTATGAAAGAACTTGTGCTACAGTGTGATCTGTTTAAAGATTACTAGGTTAGTTGTGGTATAAGAAAGTACAGTGTTCACAGAGTGGTGCTTTGCTAAAGTAACTGCACTGATGATATGTGTTCCTCATCAGAGTTTCCAAGCATGTGTAAGTGCACAATGGTATGACTGTACAGCTCCTTACTGTTACCTATTTAATTCACAAGTAGTAGTTTAGTATATCCTTATACTGGGAGCATCCTCCTTGTTTTATAGTTCCCTTAATCACTTTAGTTTCTTTGAAGCTTGCAGCAGTAGAGGACCTATGGTGGATCTCTTTAAGTATGGAAAACTGAAAATCTTTCAGGGTGTGAATAGTTAAATTGGAGATGTTCAAGGAACCTTGACTTCAAAACAAAGCTGTGGTATATGAGGATGAGTAGCTTTTTCTTGCTAATGTAATTTCTCAAAGTTTTAATTTGTGTTTTCAGTGCTACCAACCATGGAAGCTTCTGTTTGAGGCAGAGCAAATTGGGAACTGTAATACTGAGCCAAACAGAAGCTCAATAGTGAAAGCAGTAGCCTTCACTCTGGAGACTATTGAACTGATGTCTTAAAGTGTAAAATCGTACTTCTGAAACTGCTAATAAACCACCCGTTGTCTCCAAAGGGCAATTTTGTCTTGTATGCTATGCTGTACTTCTGCTTATATTAATTAGAACTGTCCTCATTTCTGATCTTTGCTGTTTTTTCCTCCTTTGCCTCTTTCATCACTCAGCAGCAAGCTTGTATTTTATGTGCAAAATAAATGTTAGTCCTGTGTAAACATCCTATATAAGGTTTATGTACCACTCAATTTCACTTAAATATGTTGAACTGCAGGTGACTTGAAAGCTGTCTAGACTTACATTAGCTATCAGTGTGAGGTGAATGTTACCTCTTAAGCCTGTATGGCCTGTTGTGGCTTAGAATTAATATTATGAAATGGATTCTCAGGCCATAGCGCTTCCTGCTGTAGCAGCTGCTGACAAGCTGATGTCATCTAAGTCATTTAGAAACTTGTGGGCTACTGAGAACTATCTTCTGCTGTTGGAGTAGATACATGGTTTTTTTTTTTCTTGCCAAAAAAAAGTCCATATATATATATATATATATATATATGCATACCTATGGCACAGGTACTTCTGATAATTCAGCAGGAGATGGTAAGAAAACTAGAAATTTTTATACATTTCTGAAGATGTCTTTAAAACAAAAAAGCAATTCTTATCAAGGAATGATTGTAGCATGAGTAGGTGTATTCTATCAGAAGTGGAAGAGACCTGTTGAAAAATCTTCCCAAGGACTTACATCCAGTGTCTGAAAATTGGGTATTATTTTTTTTTTTTACCACCTGCAATGCTTAGGAAAGAATTTTTAAGTGGTTGCAAGCTTACCTGGAAAAAGAATTTTTAATTGCAACTGACAGTGGGTTTAATTCTGGCTTATGGTACCTGTTCAAGAAGTCCAATTACCATTGGACAGGTGGTCCAATATAAATGCATGCTATGTCAAATACGTCCAACCCATTAACTTACAGTTGTTCTTGACATTTTGGGGTTAATAGAAATATGAACAAAAGAAACTTAATTGGATCATTAGCATTACTAAGTTTAGACTGAACTCTATACTAGGTTAAAATTGTCTGTGACTTTACTAGCTGTTATCTTTCAAATATTTTATCTGGTGAGACATTCATTTTTAAATTGAAAAAACATCATTCCTTTGTTTTATTTTCAATAACCTTGATTAAAAAAAAAAAAATTAGGTTTTCATCTTTATCACCTTTTTGATGCTGTCTGTAATGAATGCCAAGTAATCAATAGTCTTGACCTGGGATTTATTTTGCAGTCCTGGATTGGTTTTAAAACTTGTCAGATTGCATTTTTCCAGCTTTTGTTCTCATGCCCTATAAGGCTAAAGTTGTAGAATGGAAGGTGGGAAAGTAGAAATAACTACTGAGACTCTCAAGATACAAGCAAATTTAAGTTCATCTTCTCATTTCTAAATACAGTGTAAGGTGACAATAGCACTCCTTGCTAATCTTTCCCAGTGGAACTTGCCCTTCGTGATGAAGAGAGCCTATGCAAAACCCTGTGCTTCCAGGCTGTTCTCCTAGCAACAGGCAAAGAAATTGCCCTGCCATAACTCAGGTTTTAGACAGCAGGCATATAGGTCTTGCTATTGTCTTCCAAATACCTTACTTTTAAATAGGTGGTTGGAATAGAAAACTGTACCCTCAAATCTCCACTTTTATTGAGGAGGGCTCATCTGACACAATAACCCAGGTCAAAAGGGAAAAGTAGGTAATCTTAGGAAGATACAACCTGAAAAAAAGAGGAACTTTGTCTGTTTTCTTCCCCAGCTGCTGCTGAGCTCCAGAAGTACAGAAAGGATTTATTTTCACATTCACAAAGGATTCATTTTCATCCCTAAAACCTGGAGAAATGAAAAAAAGTTTACTACTGAACTAGAATATCTTTTACCTGCCTAAAGCAAAGACACAAGGTTTGGATTTGCTCTAAACCGCTAGTTCTCCACTTCTACTTCATTTCTACTAGGGCTTCAAATAGTTATCATTCATTTTGTACCACTTTTTACATCTCCATTGACTTTAAGTTTGCTCTTCTATGCATGCCTGACCTCTGGTAGGGATGTGGACGCTAAAAGACCCACTGATCTGTTGAGAATAAAGACTAGGATTTCAAAAAAGATAAATGTATAAATGTATATTTATACATTGGGTTTACTTTTGTCATTGAAACTTGAATATGTTTTTAAAAATGGGGCAGGGTTTGTTTGAAGTACGGTAACTGTTTTGTCTTTAACTATGTGTTTGTGGTTGAACAAAGCTGAAGATTCCTAATTCACAGTATTTCCAATTCAAACTACAGTATTAAATACTAACATTATAGGAGTTTTGTGATTATCTACTTGCTGAAGAGTATGACAGTGTATTTGAATATAAAATAGGGAAGGCACTTTCTTCTGCTAAATCACTTCATGAGGTTGTGCATCTAACAGGAAAATGTTTGGTAGATAAGATGATCTAAGATGAGGTTAAATGAATTAAAATTTTATGGAATATTGTGAACATTATGGGCTTCATATGCCTGTTACATATTTTAGTAATGCCTCCAGATCAGCGGACTTGCAAGTTCTTTCTTTGTATATAATTCTGTTGTGATTAAAATAAAATAGTGTGTGACACTTTAAGGATCATAGCCTCAACTAATAAATATGGAAACAGTGTAAACTTTGTGCTAAAGGAATTAGACATGTAACAGCAATTGCTCTGTCTCTTAGAATGTTCCCCTGAAATCTCATCTGAGACACTCTCTGGGCAGATGTCTTTGCTCACAGTGTCTAAAGTAACACTAGATAGCAATGTTTAAGCACAGAATTGTTTTCATTGTTTATTGCTTGGTTGCTTCTTGTGTCTTACAGGAGTAGAAAAATCTCAGATATAATTAGACAACTGTGGAGGTTTGCCCTTGGAGTGCAGATCTAAGCTGTGGGTTTTTTACAACTGTTCCTGAAGTTTGCAAAGGATTGTGTGGAAAACAGCTGCTTAAAAGTCTTATTTTAAGAGGAACCTACACCAGGGAACTTTTCTCCTGGCTTTCTCTGGGTGTTTATGCCTGTCCATTGTCTTTGTGGAAAAAGAACTGTGCCCCACAGTCTTTGATCTGGAATATGCTGCGAGAAACTTGCCACCAGTTTTTTCTTGTGTGAATTGTTCCAGGGACCAGAACATGCACAAAGAGACAAAATACCTGTTAGTGAAAGTATCTTGCTCATAGTTATGGAAAAGTATTTTAGGATAAAATCTTGAGGCCAATTTTACTGATATGAGCAATGTATTCTCACACATCTTAGTAACTTCTGTATTGAATTACTACATGCACATTAAATTCATCTTTATTCTGTGGATTAACATAGCAGAGTAACTCCAATTTTAAACCTCCACACAAGCCTGAAGAAGTATATGAAAAGGTAGTTGGATCATATCTTAATCTAAATGAACTGTATTTAGATGATTACTTAAAAAGCTCTACAAGGTTGATATTAGCTGATTGACTAGTTTCTTAAATCTAAGCCAAGGTCTTCAAGTGCTGCAATATCGTAACAGGACTATAATTGTTCAATATCTTTTAATTGCTCTAAATATTTTAAAGGCATTTAGGGTACTTAAAGGCACTATTAAAAAGTACTCCTTTTCACTTTGACGTTCTCCTGGAAGCCCAGTCAGAGAGATGTGTTTTGCAGCCTGTCTGAAGGTACTAAATCAGTTTACTTTATGAAAAACAATAGTTAGACAACTTTTGTCATCATCGTTTTGTAGATGACAGTTTAGGACAGGACATGGTTTGTAATTAGCATTATCAGGAGCATTCTTTAGATGTGTGCATGTCAGTTTTGCAATTCCTTTTACAGATTCAGTCTCAGAAGTGTAAATGATTTGTTTCATGGAGCTCAACAACGTCAGTATAACAAGTTTCTAGATAAATCTATTTTAATGCCCAACTAAAATTTGGATTCACAAAAGTGAAAAGGAGGTTTTGTTGACTCCAATAGATGACTTTTATTAGAAATTTAGCAGGAGTTTTTATATTAAAATATACCATATTAGCTACAGCAAAGGCTCCACTAGCTCTTTATTCTTCATACCACAGAAGTAAAATCTATTTTGAATGTCCTTCAGTAACATTATGACTTTACACTTAGGTCCTCACTGGATGAATACTTGTAAGTATTTTGGTGAATCGTTAAAATTCTCACTCTCCTTCATCTCCTGAGAGAAAGGAGGGAAGTGTACAGAAAGTGGAAGCAGCGTTGTGTATCCTGGGAGGAATACAGGGCTGTTGTCTGTGTGTATAGAGATAGGATTAGGAAAGCCAAGGTGCAGATGGAGCTGAACTTGGTGACAGATGTAAAAGATAACAAGAAGGGGTTCTATGGATATATGGGTAGGAAGAGACTGGCCAAGGAGTGTATTCTCCATCTGATGAAAGGTAATGGGGAGCTGGCTTCCTCAGACATAAAAAAAGCTGAGGTACTCAATGAGTGCTTTCTCTCAGTCTTCATGGGTGGTCAGGCTTCCCATGTCTGCCAGGACCATGAGCCTCTGTGTGAGGGTGTGTGGAGTGGATTCTGTCCCACTGTAATGGTGGAAAAAGTATGAGTCCTCCTCATGAAATTGAACGTGTATAAGTCCATGGGGCCAGATGATATCCATCCTAGGGTTCTGAAAGAGATGGCTGATGTGGTTGCCGAGCTGCTCTCCATCGTATTTGAAAAATCATAGCTATCTGAAGTCTCCAGTGACTGGAAAAAGGGAAATATTTCTCCTATTTTTAAGAAATGGAGAAAGGAAGACCTGGGGAACTATGGCTGGTGAGCCTCACCTCTGTGCCTGGGAAGATCGTGGAGCAGATCCTCCCAGAAGCCGACGAAAACCTAATGAGGTTCAATAAGGCCAAGTGCAGGTGCTGCACTTGGGTCAGGGAAATCCCAGGTATTTATACAAACTGGGGGAAGATCTCCTTGAGAGCCCTGTGGAGAAGGACTTAGGGGTTCTAGTAGATGAGAAGCTGGATATGAGCCAGCAGTGTGTGCTTGCAGCCCTGAAGGCTATGTTCTGGGCTGTTTTTTTTTTTTTTTTTTTTTTTTAAAAAAAAAAGGTGGCCAGCAGGGAGAAGGAGGTGATTGTCCCTTCTTCTCAGCTCTTGTGAGGCCACATCTGGAGTACTGCCTCCAGACCTGGAGCCTCTAGTACAGGAATGATGTGGAGCTCTTGGAGTGGGTTCAGAGGAGGGCCATTAAGATAAGAGGGCTGGAGCACCTTTCCTATGAGGAAAGGTTGAGGAAACTGGTCTTGTTTCTCTTGAAGAGAAGGCTCTGGGGAGACCTCATTGTGTCCTTCCAGTACTTGAAGGGAACATATAAATAGGAGGGGGAATGGCTGTTTATGAGGGTGGATAGTGATAGGACAAGGGGGAATGGCTTTAAACTGAGATAGGAGAGGTTTAGGTCAGATATTAGGAGGAAGCTCTTCACATAGAGGGTGGTGATGCACTGGAACAGATTGCCCAAGGAGGTTGTGGATGCCCCATCCCTGGAGGCATTCAAAGCCAGGTTGGATGTGGCTCTGGGCAGCGTGGTCTAGTGGTTGGTGACCCTGCACATTGCAGGGGGGTTGAAACTCGATGATCGTTGTGATCCTTTTTAACTCAGGCCTTTCTATGTTTCTATGAGCACAGTCTAATTTTCTTTCAACTCTTTGCTCTCATCCTCCTTTTGCAGTTTTTGTTTCTCTTCTGTTATCCTGCTTTTTGTTCCTTTTTTGTTTTCCAAGGAGTCATATTATGTTCAGTGTCTTCATTTAGCTTTCCTCATTGATGTTGCAGGAACAATTACTGACCTTAAGGGGTGGGCTTGAGTGATTCCTATCCTTTCCTCAGCTTAATTCTGTTAAAAGAGTGGTGTCTGATTTTGCTTTGTTACCCCCTGGATGAAGATAACCCATCCTACAAAAAAGCAATGAGCCGTACTCTGTTACTGAGCACTCCAAAAGTCGGTGTATGAAAATGAATAAATTGATTCTCTGTCCTTCACTATGATTTGTATTATCTTGCTCTTTATTGAATTAAATGTGTTAATAAAGGACTTATGTAGCAGCTAAGAAGGAGCCGGTTGTCATTTATCAATTAATTACCCATGAAAACTGAAGCTACGTGGTAGTAGTAATTGTACCCATGGTGTCAGGCATATGCTATGTAAAAATGCAGTCACCTTGAAATAATCTGGTCAAACTAGCTTGTAACCTACGGAATGCTATTGAAAATATAGCTGGACTAGAATTTGTCCTGCAGTGATATATAGATGGCAGAATATATTATTTTTGGTTCTAGTTTAGGGTTACAGGTGATAAGAGAAATAGCTCAACCAATTTTAATTCTGAAATGAGGATTTTCTCCCTTTCCAGATCTTGCATGTGTGAAGTAAGTTTAATGTTTCTTTGGTGTAAGGGGAAGAGTTTGGGGAGGACAGGTGATAGAAAACCAAGATGTTTTGTCAATGCATCTTTTTTTCTTATCTGTATTGACTTCAACAGCTAATTTCTAAATGGTATGATACTGTCTCCAGTGCTGTTCTTTTTTAAAACCAGGCTAATGCTTAGTCAGCTGCATTCATTTTATTAGTAGGTGAAGAAAGGTTCTATGGAGCTGCTAAAGTTACAGGTGGCATTATATGCTTCAAGTCATTTGTGCTTCATTAGATTGCTGCTGTAGAAGTTTAAAGAGAAAACAGTACAAAACAGGAGAATGTTTCTGCCTTGTAATACCTTCCAGGTTCACTCTGGAATGAATAAAAGAACTGTAAATGAAAATGCTTATACATGTATGAAAATCTTATCTTGGTGGCTGTGTAATATGTGATGTTCCTGCTCTCTCCTCTTACAGTACTCATCGCTGGAAGTGTTCTTGAACCCCCACAGCACTAATATTGTTTAGTCTTCTTGCAGCCTGTTTGCTGTTTTGGCCAAGTCATTGGCTTGATGAACTTTTCCTGTTATGATGACATGAACAGATACTAAGACAGTTTAGAATTTGCTGCAGTAGTGTCAGACAGTGAATGCAAATGATTGCAAGTTATTGTTTGTGTTTATATTAGAATTTAGCTATGCTAATTATATTGTCAAAGTCTATTGTCTTTTTCATTCCTACAGGGGAAGATGTAGTTGCTTCCCAAGAAAGCTTACAGTTGACCCTTGTAGATGAACTATAATGAGTGAGTAACAAATAGGAACAAAAAGAGGCTGAAAGAGCAGCAGCAATGTGATAACCTAAAGCCTGCTCAAATCAAAACCAAAATGCTCATTAACTACAATTGTCTTTGGAGTCTGGAAGGATGAACAAAAAAAAAAAAATCTGAAGATCTTTCAGTTTTTATATCTGTCAACTTGTATAACCTTTCAGTAGACTTTGAGCAGAAAATAGAGGATTGTCTTGAGAAGACAATTGAATTTTGGTTTGATTAGTTAGTGCTTTAAGCGGTTATTCATCATGGTTAAATAAACAATGCTTTACTATGAATGTAATATTGTAAGCTAGATATTAGAATTTTTGTCAACTTTAACCTATAGCTTAAATGAAAATTAACATCCATCAAATTGCAAGAATTATGCACAGGCATTTATTTCAGTGTCAGATATTTGGATGCAGTTATGTGTTTCAGTTGTGCCAATAAATAAACAATACGTTTATTCTAGCTTTATTTTTGGAGCATTTTACACTTCAAGTATATTATGCTTCTGATCATACATTATGCACCATGTACTCTTTGTAATTATGGCAATCTGGCTAGTTGTTAAGGTTGAAAAAGGTAACTGCCACTAGAAATCAGAAAAAGTGAGTTAATTAATGCATTTTGTTATATAAGAGCACTGTCAAAATTGCTATTTTATGTCAAGTTCAGAAATATGCTAAAATGCTGCTCTTTGAGAAAATGTATTCTTAATATTTCAGTTGCACTGACAGAAATGCGCTTCAGGTTTCAAAGTCATATATCTATCTCATGTCAAAAATCTTGGCTGTAAATGATTCTACCTATGTGCAGTAGAACAGAATGAGGAGAATGAGGTCAGAGTATAGATAATTGTTGTGTAAAAAAACAAACAAAAAATAAACAAAACAACAACAACAAAAAACAAACCAAACAAAAACAAACAAACAACAACAACAACAAAAAACATGAAATAAGAGACTACTACCTCTTTTTTTTTAACTGTCCTGTATCAGAGAGGTTCCCAGGTAGGATAAATTTTACATTAAAACTTCCAGCATGGGGTGCTGGCTGAAGAAAACTTCTCTGTAGAAGAAAGTGTTTATGATAAGGTTACATCTAGTCCAGCTAGGGGAAATGTGTAAAGCTTGGCTATACCCTTAGGTACTCAACACATCTAATAGATAACCAGATTACATAGCATGTTTGCACAGGGAGATTTTTGGATGCCCCCTCCCTGAAGGTGTTAAAGGCCAAGCTGGTTGAGGCTTTGAGTAATATGGGCTAGAAGGAGATGTCTCTGCTGATAGTAGGGGTTTGGAGTTAAATGACTTTAAAGGTCTCTTCCATCCCAAACCAGTCTATGATTTTACTTGTCCGTGCACCATAGAAACTCAGGGTGTTTTGGCCTGTGGTTGACCTCTAGTCCTGTTGTGAGGCATACTTCCAAATCAGGTCACCTTGTGGTCATTTTGTGTTTGGATCTAGTAGGGAAGGCACTGATGTTTGCTGGGTACCTGGTGTTGCTGTGATTAGCTGCTGCTTTCTCAGGCTGAGGGATCCCTTGTTAAATCATTTTTGGCTGATTCAAAGCATGGTAAAGGTGGTAAAAGGATAAGTATCTTAGTTTTCCTGTTATAACTCTGTAAGAAGTCTTCAGTTTGAAGGAAGTGAACAACTGCTTTTTCCTTCTCTGGATACTGCTTTAAGAATACAGGTTTTAAATCCCTGATGAGGGTGAGCATGGCTTGTCTGTTTCTCTGACAGAGACAGAAGCACAACCTCCTCTAAAGACAAATCGCGTCAGTGGCCAACTGCAGAAAAGATAAAGGATTCCAAGCGTTGTGAATATTGCAGTCAACTTATTTAATATCCTTTCATTCCAGCTTCTTTCATAACTTTAGTCTTTGCTAGTCAAAATGTAAGTTGTTTAGTTGAATACTTTCACAGTAGTTCTGTCATATTCCAATATAGTCTGGCTTACCTGTATGTATTACTTGCCCTTTTACTCTTCTTCTCCTTCTATAGAACAAGTTTCTCAGTCAGTCTTTTCCATTCCTCATTTAGATCATCATTGTCTTGTCTCCTTTCAGCTATAGCGCTGAATGAACTCTCTGATTAAACAAGTGGAAAATCTGTGATGTAAACTAAATTTCAGAGAAAAGAAGAGCAAAGAAAAAGCATCATATTAAGGGCAAGCAATAGCCAGGAAGTTTTTTTTTTTTTTTTAAAAAAAGCCTATGTCATATAGCAAAAAAATGAAGAGCAGAAAAGAAGTTCAAGGGTGATAATGAAAAGGATCGGAGCCCTTTTCGAGAGTAAATACTTTTAGACAGGTATTGATCTGGTGGGGGAAAAAAGAGCATATGCTCTCCATTGTGAAATAGCACTTATGGGGGTGATGCACGCAGGAACAAGGTTACAAGTAGTGAAGACAAACAAAGCATTTGTCCATGGCTGGGAAACACTTTGAAAAATGGAAGTCTTGTTTGTCTTTATTTTAAATGCCCAGTACCCCCCAGACTAAGAGTCAACAGACTGAAATATAGGAGTGGTTCAGAAGAGTAATCATGCTCACTGAAGTCAGCAAAAATCTTGCTATTAACTGGTTGTCAGGGCTTCGCTACAGGCTTTACAGTTGTAGTCTGCTGCTGATTGCAGAATGAAACGCATCAAGAAAAAACGTGGCAAAATTGCTTTTCCTTTTTTTCATTTTTTCCTACTGAAGACATTGCTATAGCCCAGTGTTGGGCTTGGAGTAAGGGGCATAGGTGATTTTTCTGCCTGCCTGCCTAGTTGAACTAGATTACTTTTAGGGTCATTTCACTAAATGGAAGAAATTGAATATGCATAAATACAAATGTTCTCTTATTGTTTAAGTGGAAGCTATGCACTAAATCTTATCATTCCCTATTTTTTTTTTAAGCTTACCTTTTGAAAGAAAAGGGAGAAGTAGTGAGCATTAAACTTACCAGTGATGCTACGAGTAGGAGAGCATGGGTGTAGAACAGCACTGGCTCTGCAACAAAGTAATAAAACAGAGGTGATGAGTAACAAAGAGAAATGTCGGGAAATGGTACCATGTAGCAAACCTCTCTTGCTGTTAACTGGTGCAGGTATGGAATAATCCCTCGGACCTCAACCAGAATATGCTGATTTTGTATTGACATAAGTTTAGTCAAAATGTGTTTGGGTGGATTCTGCCTGTCCTGAACCACCTTGGGTTGTAACAGAATACCTGTGCATGCACTGCCTTGTACCTACATTGAGATGACTGATAATGCTTCAGTATTTTAGCAAAAATACCCACTGAGAGCTGTATCAGTAGGGCATAGGTATTCTTCTGTAATTCACCAAAGCCAACCAGATATCTTTGTAATATCTTACAAAATTAAATTTCATTCCTGACGGTGACTTTTTTTTCTCAACTGGATGCTTTCAATAAGTCTTGCTGGACTCGCAGATATCAGTACACTGAGCACATTTATGTAGCTCAATGGTAAAAACTTCTGAACTGTTGTTTGTTTGGAGCTACCTTTTTGGCATTAATTTACTTGTTTGATCTGGCTGAGCATATCATCTACTTTGCTTCTTTCTGTGGCACAGAGCAGACAGCAGCATGCTGATTCATTATTTCACATAGAGGTTCTGTACATCCTTTTTCCTGTTTTCCAATTTTGGAGGATGACAAAATGCAAGTATTTGATGTGAATCAATACTTCCCCTTACCTCCTTAAGCATTATTGCCATTCACTGAGGGAAAAAGTTTATTCTTCACAAAGAAATGGTGCTGGTGTTTCCAGCTGTGAATTCCCAGGCTGAAAGCAAACTTCATACTATCCATGGAGTGCGTAAGACAATGAAGAGAAGTCAGTGCTTTTGGTGTTTGCTAGCAGATGCCTTCTTAACCTTGCTCACTGTCAGTATTGCTGACTCACATGAGGTATACTGGCTGGTATGCAAAATGCTTCAGAAGCAGCCAGTCTTTATTTCTTCAGTGAAACATAAGAATGTGGAGTGGATAACTTTCCTCTGTAAAATGCTGAAAAAGTATTTAAATTTAATAAAAGGGCAATTTTGTCTGTATAATAAGCTTGCAAGCTTCTAGAACCTGGTTGCAACTAGTTGCTAGAAGATTCCCTTCCGAAGCTGAGACTTGTAAACTAGTGTCTAAAGGATCAGACCGCACAAGACTAATGGTTTCTGAAGGATTCTCCAGGCCTTGTATAAACTTTCTGCTCCATAGAAATGTAATTTGTTTCTGTTTCCTGATAAATGCAAATCAAATATTAACTGCTGCTTACATTTTAACCTAGTCATCATACTGGGGATTGGAGAGAAGAAGGGGAATTGTTTGTTTTTATCAGGGCAACCAAGAGCTTTTCTGTGCATATGTTTAACAAATTAATCAGCCTATTTTAGCACACAATGGCTTAGATCAATAATTATTCAAGAAATAATACTGCCTTGGGAAAATCTATAGCAATAAAAAAGAAATCTAGATAGACTAAATAACCTTTTTTGGGGGGCAGATATTTATCTCCAAATAGAGCTTTTTTTCCATTTCTTTTTTAAAAAATTTCTATTCTTTAGAAAATGCATTACTGAATAATACATAAAAAATAATCAGATTGTTAGTGTTGAGTCTAGAGTTCAGGGTAGCAGTGAAATAAAGCATTAATGGACAGTATTCTCGCATGTATAGCTGGGAAGATTGATATTTTTTTTAGATATAAAATCAAAGTGGCAATATGAGCTGAATCTATGCATCTGTACTCTAGTGACAACTGTTGCCATTACTAGTATGAACAGTACTAGCAGGTTCTAATTAAAGTTGCAAACCAGAGGGAATAGACATTAAGAAAGAAAAGAATAATTCTCTGAATAAATTGCACTTAATTTACTATTTCACAAAAAAGGTCTGAAAATTAGTACCTGAAATTACTTTAAATACAACATCTATCAGACCACAGAACAATAATCAAGTCAGCCTAATTAGAGCGCTTATAGTTATAAGCAGCATGTAGCATGTTTCTGTCTTGATGTGGAGAGACCAAGCCATACCTTAAGTGCCAGTTAATCTCCAACAAACTTTTGCTGAGACTTTGGTGAACCCCCTGAACCAGCAACCTGCTTCTTTCAGGTGTTGGAATGCCTGGGGTGTAACTGTTGTAGTCTTTCTGTAGCCACGTGAAAAGCAGTCTCTGTGTGCACACCATGAGTTGGATCATGAAAGCTCCTGAGTGAATAATGTAGTGCTTGGTAGGACAAGTTTGGCTCATAAATGTGTGTTAATCTTCCTTATAGATATCACAGTTATACTATTTCTTTCTTAAGAGTGCTAATCTAATGAATACTCTAAATATAACTGGTGAGCATTGTCTGTGTGATATATAGCTTTTTAAAGTGGGCATAGGTGAGATTCCTTTCACAATGCTGGGATTGTGAATCACTGGTGCCCCTGGATGGGTGTCAATGCCTTGTTTGTGCTGGTGGGCCTTGTCAGGGAGGGGGTGCTCATAGTGCTTGGTGGTGCACGGAAAGGCTGTACCAAGGTAAATGCTTAAATGGATTTCTTTCACTAAATATGCTGTTTTCTTCATTTTCAGTGGTTTTAAGAATGGTTGAATTTTGGTTACTGAAAGAATTTGTTTTGAATCGATCCAGCTTTGAAAGTCTGCTTTGAAAATGTCAAGACATGCTTAGAGTGATAAATTTCTCAACTGTTGGGGATCTGGCAATAACTGTTAAATGTAGTATTTAGGATGTTAACATGAACTAATAACTCTAAAGTATTATAAATTTTTTGCTAAACTGAAATACTTTGCTGAACTGCCCAGATAGATGGACACAGATGAGGTTTCTCTGCCCTATTTGGTGGGGAGTGTGGTTAGCTGTGTTGGAAGTAAGAGCAAAATTAATCCTGTACCTTGTTTGATAACTCCTTTATTTTCTTCCCCATCTCTGTGCATTCTTCTTTATCCCTCTTGGATTTTGTGAAACATGGCTGGCTCTGCAGGCAGCCTTTAATATGCTTAGAAACTTCTGTTGGTGCCTTCAAGCCGGCACATGTTTGTGCTTTGTCATGGAGCAGTCTCCCTGTCACCAGCAATTTCAGCTACTGTGAAGCTCTCCTTAGAATTTCAGCAGGTGCATGCCCACCTCAGACAGCAGTGTGACTGTAACAGGTCAGGAAGAAGTAGGTCACTCTGAGTAGCCCGGCAGTGGGGTGTGCTGAGGGGCCGTGCACTCTGGGCAGCCCAGCTGTGGCTCAGTTTCTCAGCTAGAAGCTCTGTGGAGACAAGGGCCTGTGAGCTCTGCTGGGCCCTGGAGCCTGGCCCAGCTTTGGCATTTCATTGCTGGCACCCACAGTCTCTGTGGGCTGTGTGCACTCAGGACAGTAACTTCAGCAGATGGAGAGAAGGAACTCTTTTTTTTTTTTTTTTTTTTTTTTTAACCCTATGTATGGATTATGGCATATGGAGACCTCCCTGTCACACGTAAGGAGGGCAGTGTCTGTGCTCACTGTCTCACCTCCACCATAATCGTGTGGCTGCATGTACAGAGCAGCAGAAATTAGGAAAACAAAATGTATGTATTTGCAAGGTTAAAATTACTTCTGCCCCTGAAATGACATCTGTTGTGCCTGTGAGTTATGTACCTTGGAATTTCATTGCCTAAGTTCCATCTGAATTTCACTTTGAACAGACAAGTTCTTTTTGCTCAGACATCTAGTAGTATATGGTTTGGAAGAATCAGTGCTGAAAGAGATGGATATGGTCAGGGCCAGAAAATGGTGCCTCTCTAACACACTGAAGTTAATCCAGTCATATGGCTGACATCATTTATTTGGAGTTTAAAAGGAAAAATTCTTGTGAGAACATCCCTACAGAGGCCACTAAAGCAGTCCAGAGTTTGGGAAGTTAAAGTAGTTGTGTGTTTAAAAAAAAAAAAAAAAAAAAAAAGGCAGAATTAAATGCTCAGCTTTTCTTTATCATGGCAATAGGCTAATGGTAAAGTGCCCCAACACTCTGTATTAAAACTTATGCTATCTGAAGGGGGGATGAGCACACTATCTGAGAGGTGGCAACATTTTCTTTTAACAGAGAATTATTTCAGTTAATCAGAGCTAGGGAAGATTGGGAATGACCTGAGTTAACAGTGAGTAAACGGGCCATGTGAAGCAGATGAAATGCAATGCTGATAAAGTTGGGCCCAGTTTTGAAGGAATAATTGAAGTATCTTGTAAGCTTTTCTGGGTTTTACATTAACTGTGACTATTTAGGTTGTTACATGTCATGATCAGCTTAGTAGGAAAAATTGTGTTGTGAATAGACAGTAAGAAAATATCATATGGGATGAGGAGTGGGGAGGTTGAGAAGGACAGGATAGAAAATACAATTCCACCCGTAAATCAACAAAAACAACACAAGAATAATTTTGTGTTCGTCTTCTCTCTTGCAGCATTCTGGCAAAGAGTGATTCTGGCAACTAAATGATTTTAAAAACGGAGTTTGAAAATAAGAACTTGCTTATAAAGGATTTGAGTAGTAGGAGATAGTGTGGAAATACTTAAAACAACGAGTACTAGGAAGAATGCAAGCTAAGCAACTTCTATTTATCCCACTAATGCAGGAAAAAAAGCAAACTGGGCTATTTAAAGTGAGTGAAAATGAATTATATTCATGAAAGCCTTGTTAACCTTTGAAACTCTTCTAAGCAATCTGGAGGCTGAAAGTTCAGCATTAAGCTATTTAAAAACTATTCTTATTCTACAAGGCTAGAATGGCTTTCTCACAGAATGTTTCTTATCAGTTTGATTCTCCTTTTTCAAAATAAAACAACAATGCATGCAGGTACTATATAGGTTGATGTGAATCAGACCTTTTAACGTACCTACGTCTTTCTGTGCTCAGCTTTGCTATCTCTAAGCTTCGGACTGGCTTGCAGTGCAGCAATTCCATTGTACCAGGGCTCCTACTCAAAGGTGCAGAGGTGATGTGCAACATCAAAAAGGTTAAAAATTAGATCAATGCTTTAGGATTCTCTTGATTAAAACTATCTATTCTGAATGTTATTTCTGTCACTGTGACTTCCTCAGTCTGGGATTTCATGCTGGTGTGTTACATGGAATAGTAGTTTAAATCTCCTTGCTACTGAGCTGAGGCTTGTATGGTTGTCTGCATCTGGCTGCATCTTGGTGTGATCTGTTTCACATGCCAGGAATGTTGATGGGGTGCAGTTGAGATTAATGATGACATAATACAGTAAGAAGAGATATTAATGGTCTTAGACATGAATTAATGAAATACCATTGAGAATTTATCCTGCATGAATAAGGGGATTTGGAAGTTGTCATTCTAAAAACCACATGAAGTATTTTACTGAAGGAAAAAAAGCTTTCTTGAAATGGACAGAGTTCTAATGAACACTTACTCCAGATTTTTTGTCAGAGCTGGATGACCAAGATGGATCTGTTAATTGAATTCCTACTGCTTATATATGCAAGGCACAAATCCCTTGCATCCAAGGCTGTGCTAACTTCAGTACAGAGCTAGATTGCAATCTCTAGTGTAGCTGTGGGGTAGAGACTCAGCATGCCAGGCATCCATGAATCTGGATACATGCAGCAACCCCCTTGCTTTCTGTAGTGGTAGCAATGCCCTTCATAAATGTGGAGGTCAACTGTCACCAACTATTTGAAAAAAATCTAAAGTATGCTTCACTGTGAGTTCCCTCTTTGAAGGGCTGAAGTGTTTTGTAGGGCTACAGCAGAGCTGAAACTGAAGAACTACTGATGTTTCCCAGTGCTTCTCACTCTCAATCGTTCCTTAGAATGTGTGAGCTAAAACTCTTGTGAAGGGGTGTGTGTGTGTACATACAGCTGTCTGCCTGTAGCTACTCTTGATTTATAAAAAAAAAACAAACTACGTTTAGAGAGAACTTTATCCTAAGTTGTCACATTCAATTATGGAAGACAAGCTTTGTTAGTTTTGAGGCAAAATGGGCTAACAGTATACAGGGAACACTGTATGTTTTTGTTATTCTGTTAATGTCTGTTCAGTTCAGAAAGAAAAATTCCTTAAAAATTAGGACATAAAATGACGCATATTTTATCCATAACTTATGTCAATTTGAAACACCTTTTATTGTCTACATAAGTGAATGTATGTAAACTTTATTAGTAATTTCATTTCCAATTTAAAAGAAGCAAAGGTGGATTGTAGAGTTCACAGATAAAGGTTAATTCTAACTATAAAGATATTACCAGTGTTGCATTTCTTCATGTTATGGTTCACTTATGTAGAATTGAGATGTATTTTATATTAAACAATGCATAGCACCATTATACAACAGTTCACTAAATGCACATCCCATTTAATCTTTTGCTGGAATATAACTGGACTGAAGTTACAAGGAAGAATTGAATGGAGCCAGTAGGGTTAACACTGATAGTAACAGGAGATTACTAGCCATAAGAAAATTACAGCTCTTCTGAAAGACAGTGCCTAAAATAGCAGCATATCATTGGCACCATCTTAGGAACTGGTTAACTGATGACCCTGGAGAAACACTTGTTTCCATTAATTCTGCTGTCATTATTTCGCTATTCTTGAACTCTTCCTCTCAATTCTTCTGTCCTTCTGATCCCAAGACAAGATGGCAGGAACGTGAGAGAGAACACAAAGAAATTACAATAAGCTGTCAGCTATATAATTATATTGTAATCTACTACACTGAGAAGTTACACCAACAGAAATTTGGCAAGCTATTGACTGCTAGCTGCTAGTTAAACACAGGACATTTCACTAGCAAAACATTAAAAGAAGAAAAAATAAAAAGGAAAAAAAAAACAGGCTTGCTAAAAAGCAACATCTATACTACAAAGAAGCTAACAAAAGAATTCCTGTATGATACTTAGGTTCAGCTGGTTCATCTTAGGTTCATCAGCTCAATTTTCTTGTTTTATGAATACTTGTTACATTTGCAATTGGATATATTTTTAAGATCACAATGCTACAAACCTTCCAGCATATAGTTTCACCACTGTTAGTTAGACAACGTGATACAAAGGAGTACTCGCTTGAATTCGGGTTGAATGTTCTGCTGAAAGCTGGTGATGTTACTAGGTCATGTACTGTAATTACTTGAGCACCATGGGTTTTAAATCCCTAAGACATGATTTCCTAGGTAGAAGGCAGCAGGTATGTTTTTAAGTTGCCAGGCAGACCAAAGGAATCATTTTGCTCCAAAGTGTCTGCTGGTATATCCTGAATCAGAACAAACCCTTACTTCAGAGAGACTTCAGATTTTTAAAGCATCTCTATTAAACAGAAGTAAACAGTTTCTTACTAAATTTTAAATGACTTTGACATGAAGACAGTAACTTCTAAGTATTAAGGAACTTACTGGCAAGAGTTACCAGTAGGATACAGTAAAGATGCCTTTGTCTTCAGTGACAACTGCTATAGTCACAGGCCTGATTACAGATACATTGAGGTTATCTGAGCTATGTGGTTCCACCTCAACCCAGGTATTTTTTATAGAGTTAGATCTGTTTCAATACCAGGAATTCTTGCCCCCAGAATTTTTCTGAAATCCAAACTTTTTCAAAATGCACCTATGCAAAACTATTGTGTATCAATACATATTCCTAATGGAGCTTTATATATACTAGCAGATTAGAAGCTAACTTAGAATTTATAAGGCTTTCGAATGAATTTTTGCTGTTATCATACCTGTATTCAGTCACACTAGCCACGTGTGAAACAGGTGGCTTCTGTCATAACGAAGGAAGGCATTTTCGGAAGCTGCAACGAATAAAGTCCTTGGCATGATCTGTGAGAAGCCCTGGTGTTAGAGGGACAGAAAGAGGCTTGGGAACCAAGGAAACAAAGCCTTCACTTCCAATTTTGCCACTTATTTCTAGATAACATCTTGGGCTGCCTTCTGCAGTTTTCCTGTCTGATAGAAATGAGGGCAGTCATGCTTATTTATCTAATTCAAAACAGTGATGGATTGATTATTTGTATAGCACTCTGAGTACTACCCAAATGCTGCTTACTCATGTTTTCCCTGCTACAAGAATATATCTTCATCACTAATAAATACTGCTAATTACTGTTGCTGAGACTATGATAGTGATATTTTATTTCAATACATATGCCTACTTAAAAGTTGTGTAAATATATGAAATTACAGTACTTTTTCCTAATGACCCTGCTACGTCTGAATTTGATCCTAGTCAATTGTGACTAAGGTAATGAATAGTAAAGATGAACTCTTCTGTAGCACTACACAGACAGTTTCTACTGTATTCTCAACACTTAAATCATAAAATGTAAAGAAGCCATTCTAAGCAGGATACAGCTGGGTCAAAGGACTTGCTGATGCCAATTATGCTTTGTACATAATAATGCACATTTTACCTATTTGGAAAAAAATTCACATTTATTTACTGTCAAACAGGTGTTAAACTTTACACTGGATATTAGTGATGGGCTCATTATTAACAAGTTTACACAAAGGGATGAAAAAAGCAGAATTTAGTTGAAACAATTTACATTTCATTAGATTTTTATCATAAAATAAATTAATTACTAAATATAGACAGAAGGAATATGGAAGAGTAATAGTTATGTTTTATTTATTCTTTAAAGGACAGGCACCTTTTATTCACGAGGAAGTTTGTGAGAAGTGTCCAGTGTCCCCTTTGCCCCTTACCACCCAACCCTGGTTAAGAATGAACAGGGAATTGAGTTACAATCTTTGTTAGCTATACCAAATTTGTGGAAGGCCTGGCATAATTGGCTTCTAAAACAATTTTCTCCCCAAATTATGTTTTTGGCAATAAAAATTAAAAAAGAAAAGAATAAAACCTAACTTGTCAAAGCAGAACACTGTTTACAGTGAAAAATAAGTGAAAAACGGGCAGAACTTGCATTTTAAACATACTACTGTACTATGAACAGAGTGTAAGAAAAACAGCTTATAACATATGTGCAACCAAGAGCGATTCACAATATTTTCTTCAAAGTCTTAAAATTATTTTTAATGACAATTATATTTCAGTTGGACACAAATGTATTTATTTTACCCTAGTAATAGAACAAAATATAATTTCTTTAGCCATTTTTTTTTTTTCATGAGAACGGTTCATTGTACAGTTGAGGAAATATATGAAATAAGGCCTGTGGCTTGATTGCTAGTGGTTAGACATGTATTCAATCTTTGCCTTAATGGAAAAGATTTGCAGTGAACTGCAAACTGATGCAGAATATCTCTCCTGCTTTTGCAAGTCTTGTCAGGAATAGTAAGGTACAGTAAATTTGTCCCACAGGATTTTAGAGCCTACGCCTTGTATATAATACAATGTAGGCCTAGAAAAAAAAAATGGTGCAGCCATATTTACAAATTTAGTTCACAAACTGCTGCAGTAAAATGGCTGGAAAGTGTTTTATTTCTTTTTTCACAATTTTGTTTAATTCAGCAGCAGAAGATATCTTAAAATACCTTGTTGGTATTTCTTTTCTTTGTAACAAATAATTCATTTTAGTATACTCTGTGTATATACAAAGTTTTTGTTTTATAAAAATTCACAGAACTGCGAGGTCCAGTCATCCCCATTACAGAGGAGAACCACAGGGTCAACAGAATTGTCTCTTCAAGCAGATACGAGGGAGCCTGCACGGGGCCAATTAAGTCTTTTTAATACTTGTACATGGCCTTTAATATTTCTTTGCTACACTATTAAAGGCTTGTCACTAGTTGCATTTGTCCTTCTCTAACATCTCCTTCTGGAATACATCCTTCCTTGTTAATGGGAATTATATAGCCGTCGCTATTACCCCTGCTGATTTGGTAGTACATCTGAAGCTGATGGCCAGCTCCTAGATTTGGCATGCTCTTGTAGTAAACGTCCTCATTTTCACTCCTCCTGGAAGGAGAGAGATCTTCTTCAACATCGGGGCTGCTCTCTGGGTACGGAGAGTCTCTGAGGTTGGGCATGCTTGTGTAAAGAGAGTCTCTGTTGGGGGACTGGAGGTGGTCGTCAGCCTCGGCTGTCAGTTGTGAGACATAGCTGTCAGTTCCCTCGGTCTTCACTTTCTTCTGGGGCTGATACAAAAGGGAGTGAGTCCGCTGAGGAATAAGTGGGGCCTCGAGCTCTTTGTGGTGCAGCTCCAGCCCGGGGGTGTCGCTGTGCATCAAAGATGAGGCGTCTGCCACGATGGCGTCATCTTCGCTGCTACTCCCACCAATCACAGCCTTGGCTGGCAGTGTGCGCTCCAGGTTGTGGTTCTTGCTGCTGCCCCGCAGGTTGTTGTGCACTAATTCTGAAATGATCATTTTCTCAAAAGCAGTATCATTCAGGCTTAGTCCACAGTCTACAACTTGCACACTGTCGTTATAGTCACCGTTGCGCAAAGAGTAGCTGTTGTTGAAATTACCATTTAGCGGTAGAGTATCCATGGCACTTGTATCCCTGGCATTGTTCAGTGAATGTCCTGAAACAGAAAAGGATGGTTCTGGTTATTGCCTGATATGCTTATCTTTTTTTTTTTTATTTTAACAAAATTCTTTAATGTAGTTCAGGACAAAGTTGTACTTGAAAGTAAGACTTGAGAAAAGTTAGGTTATTGAACATTCCCAAATGTAAACAGTTGCACGCCTTATAGGAAAGATGCCTTTATACAATAGTAACATGCATTTCCTGTGGGGAATAGTGGCATTTTAATTTCTTAATTTCGTGTCATTTCTGTGACTCTTCCACAAGGAACTGTTCACTCCATGCCCTTGCATATGTAATGCAAAGCAATTTGTTTGGAAACATCTATGTTTTGAAGTACGTCACCATGATTTAGAAGAAAGAAAATTAACAGAATTTGTCCTAAACAACACTAAATTAAAAAGGAATTAGATCACAGACATAACTGAAGGTAAATGTACAACATAAACCCACATAACTGGCAAGCAACTACTTTAATTTAACACGTTTCTAACATTTTTCCCTTTTTTTTTTTTTTTTGAGATGAGGTAAAGAAAAGAATGGAAAAAAAAATGGATAAATACAAAGAATTTATGTTAAACAAGGACAGCCATCTTTCACACTACAGGGACCAGGGCCCACAAGCACCATCCAACAACACGATAGACAGCAGGTGGAATGACTCACTTTGGACAACTCACATCATGTCTGTCTGCTCAGGCTATCTGGCCTAAGAGTAGCTGATATATAAAAGAAAGTAAAATGATTTATTGTAACATGATGAAGAATTACTGAGCTTCTCAGCAACTTAGTCAGAGCAAGGGTTCAGCAAATTATATTACTAAGCAATAACAGCTTTTCTTTTCCCACTTAATGTAATTTTTTTGCACTAATTGTCTGCCAACAACGGCCTCAGGCTTCTAAAGGTCAAAGTTTGCCTGCAGTCTGCATCAGTCACAGTGACAGCGCTGAATGAACTGGAATAGTTAATTAAGAGTTAGGCCCACAGTTACCATGGGCATGGAAGTCAAATGTGGAAATGTTAGGAATTTCTGTAAGTATGTGTCATAGAAATTAAACCAAAGAATAAATATTAGTTGTGGAATGGGAAGAGGAAATCAGCCATGGCTGATATCTCATAGCTGCTGGACAAATGACAGATTGGGTAAGTCTGCTAAGAAACATGAAATAAGTTTAGGGGGAGAAAATGAAGTCTTATGATGATTAAGGTCTTTATGTTTTGATTTTGACTTTTTGTTTCTGGTGGTAATAGGGGGGGAATAACACAATAAAGAAAAGGATTTCCTACAGACACAAAGACATGTAAACTATGACGGCACAGTGCTTTCCAAGCAAAGGAAAAGAAAAAACTTTGAAAGAAACTAAACAGTCTGAATCATGGAAAGTCGGATGGTTAGAGCATTCCTAGTAAATCACTTTATCTACAGAAGAAAGAATGGAGTGACTTTACTGAAATGAGACTGACCACTGTGAGGCTGCTGCATTATATGCAAGGCTTGGAGGAGTATAAGAAAAAAAGTTGTTTTGGAGAAGATTATACATTTTTTGTTTTTGTTGTGGTTTTTTTTTTTCATAATTAAAGCTGCAGCTTATCCTAGAAAATTCAATCTTCTCTAGAAAATACTGTTTTCAATTAAAAAGTAATTGCATTTTCTCATGAAAGAGTTTTGTCTTCAACTTTAGAAAGCAGAGTAATAATTTCCAAATAAATTCGAAGTAATTTGCAAATCATTTTGTAACTCTGTTACTGTTAGCTTCTCTTCATGTATACTGATTTAAACAGAGATGAGGGTTGTTTGAAAGGTCTCCTTAATCTTTGATTAAACAACTTTGTAGTTTTGCAATTTCATGTATGTTCTAAGGCTTTTTCTTGCAATGGATTTAGCTGCTCAGAACATATGGCATTTATAAAAGTAGACAACACATGGACCACATGCTGGCATTCATTTCCCTCATGAAAGTGATTTAATTCTATAATTTTAATTCTCTTTTCTTTAGCTAAGCAGATACCAAAATGTATCTGATAATCCAAAATGAGTTTTCTATGATATACTGCAGAGTTAAGCGTACTAAAATATATTTAAATTGGTTTGATGAGGCAAATTTTGTTGCCCATGATCAGGTAATTATTTGAAATCTTTCCATAGCCTGTAGCAAGATTACTGTGGGAATGTAAAAATATAAGTAAATTGTTAAGCGTTTCTGCTTGACACTGCTTTGGTTTTGAACAGCAAATTATTTCAGCATTGTATAACTTCCGTTACCAGTGGGGTTTGCTACAGACCTCATGTTGTTTTCCAAAAAGCAGTATGCAAGTACTTTTTGAATGTGGAAACATTTCATTTGCAAATTGTGAACCACTTGCCCGCTGAGTCTACTTCATGACCGCTAGTTATGTTTTAATTGTGCCCATTAAAAATCATGCTGAAAAAATTTACATTTGATAGGCAAAGTTAAGTTTTACTCCCATACTTGTCTCTCTGTAGGTTGCTAGAGGAAAGCATAAGGAAAGTAAGAAAACAAGAAAATGAAAATAGAAACTACAGTTCAGTTAAAAAGGAAACTTGAAATAAAATCTGGAAACAAGGTTTTATGAGCTCTTTATCAAAGATTTATTGTTCCAGTAATACTAAAGTGATCTTAACGACTCATCTAACAGCAACTGCTAGATATTTACTGATGAACTGCACTGTAGTTAAAAAAAGCAACTAGAGGATGTAACAACAAAATGTTAGGTAAGTGATGACACCCTTTATGCTGACAGAACTAAACTATTCTAACTGTTAATCTCAAGATTTTCCTAGAGGAAATGATCTACCATAAAGCTGCACTATACTATAGATCTGTTTGACGCTGGATACAATTTTCTGTGCTGCAGTATCCAAAGGTGTCAAGATGCCTTGCGCTGCTGTAGTACCTAATCTGTTCCATGAGCAGGTTTTTCTCAGCAAGCTTTAGAGTCAACCTTACATTGCATAGACATGATACCTCTAAGTGATATATATCTTGAAGATGGGCTCTCGGACCATGTGGTGTCAGTCCTGTAATAGTATATTAAGATTTATGGCACCTGTGTTAAAAACATGGATAATTATTGGTAAATACTGTTATGGCAAAGGCATTACTATAATATAGTGCAGTTTTACAAGCTGACATTGGTAATACTGTATTTCTCAAACTGACAGAAATTTTGAATGTACGGCTAGGGTATTGCAACTTGAGTTTCTATCTAGGGAAAAGAAGGGATTTGGAGCAAGCCAAGAAAAGCGGTTTTATTCAGGAAGTATAAGCACACCTGGTGAGTTAAACACAGGAGCTGAAGGGGCATTACATACAACAGTTTCAGCGAGCAATGTGTTATAGGGGTTGTTAGTGCCGTGTGGTCGAAGAAGAGGGTTTGTTAGTAGGTAATTGCCAGTCATTCCTGAAGCAAAAGAAACAGAAAAAAATGTCAGTTCTTTAATTTTATTCTGACAGTTTCAATAAAGAATATTTTTTTATTCATCATGAATCATGTAGAACCTGTCAAATGTAATTCAGTTGAAAATTTCTGAGTATTTCTGAGCTATATGTTTGAAACGGGAGTAAGAACAGTTAGATTCCAGTAACTCACAGGTGCTGTCCAAATCCCCAAAGTAAACATCTGGTGAGAGTGACATTTACTAATGTATACAAAATCGGCGTTCATAAGAATAGCAATTAAATGGGTAGAGATCAAGGTACTACATAAAGCTACTGCAACTTTTAAAATGGCATCATGGAACGTTTCTGTCCAGAATGGAGAGAACTGAGTTTCTTAAATTTAAAGGTATTGAAAAATCTCTTATGACAGGATCAGAGCTGTTATTCACTTTATGACAAACACACGGAGAGTGGAAGGGAATTGTGTTTTCAAACAGACAGTAGATGACAAACTGCAAGCATTATTTTAGTATATGCAAAAGTATGCATGCTGAGGGGAAAGCAAAATATTTGCTCTAAGAAATCAGAGCATTCACATTTTCTCCCGGGACATTCATGCTACAAATTTATCTGCCAGGTTTTAAAAAAGAATTCCTTGAATGACAAATTTTATTTAAATAATCAGTTCACAAACAATGTAATGTGAAGCATGATACTACAGGAATGAACAGACTTTTTAAAACCTAGTTTAAGTGTTAGTGCAACATCATTTAAAGAATTCAGAAGAATTAGAAAAAAAAAAAAAAAAAAAAAAGCATCTTTTGAGATCTAGAAAGACAGTTAATCCCTGACTTCTAGATACTGAAAGAAAAAGCTGCCTGGAAAAGTGACAAAGAAAGCTTACTTTAAACAATAAAGTTAAATTTCTACTTCCTTTTCTGTTGCACTGCACAGCAACAAATCAGAATGAGTGTATCACAGAACCACGGAAAGCTAATAAGCCAGCTATATCTCTATACTGTAATTTTATTTGGCAATGGAAAAAGTAATATAATATTCTATATTAATGCTTGGTACTGTACAGATACAGAAAAATCTAAGATGCAGAGAGCTACGGCCTGATAATGATAGTTCGTATCAGTGAACAAACTACAAAACAGTTCACTGTAGCTTTTTTCAGTTGTAATCTAATTCCTACAAGAAATACTAACTGAAATACCTTTTGTTGTGTACCATGTTTAATATCGTTATTTGAATTACAATCTGGAATTACGTATAGTATACAATTTTTTATCCAATCCAAAGTTTTTCTGTTTTAGTTTAAGGTGCTGATTTATATTTTAAAGAAAACACTAATTACTAGATAATCACTAAACTTCTCTTACACATATTTATCACTGAGATAGCAGAATTATTGTAATTGAATAACAACAGCATCAATTAATTTTTTCTAGCCATCGCAGTGCATCTCAAGTGATGAAACTGGAGCTCCACAGCAGGGAAAAACCTCCAAGATCTGTGCTCAGCTCTGAAGTACTTGAAGCTGTAGCATGGGCAAAGTGTACCCTCCTATGGCGAAATCCTGGACTTTTATATTTATACCATATTTGTGGGCTTTTAATAAATGAAATAAGAAATACATTTTCTACTTAGGATATATTTTTTTAATTTATTTTGGCCAGAAGAACATAAAGATTTAGGAGGGAACAATAAGACACACAAGTCATCTTAGATATTTCTGTAAGCCAGTAGGATCATGCTTTTTGAAATCTTGTCTTTTGCCAAATACTACACTTTTTACTCCCAAAGCAAACATGAGTTAAGTACAGGTCTCAACCACCAAATCTTGAAAAAAGCACAAGGGAGAAAATTTGCTATTTGTGGTTCACAAAGGTTTTACAGTAGTCCTGACAATGGTAAATTTTCTGTTTGAAACTTTTTAAGCCAAGCAGGAACTGGTCAGAACTATGTTTGTCTCTTAGGGATGTCAGTGGAACAATAGGCTGTGACCTCGGCTTTCACAGTCTTTGCCCTCCATTACTTAAATTGTTTAAAGAAAAAAAAAAAAGGGGGGTGGGGAGAAAAGAAGGGACATTTTGTGTTGATTAATACCCTCATCTTCTAAGTGGACATGAAAATGCAGTTACAGATTTCAAAGTCTAATGGAGATAAGAAACTTAAAGTTTTGGCTTCTGTGCCTGAAAATCTGGATTCTATCCCATGTGACAGATACAATGCTCTTTGAAATAAAAAAGATAAATGCTTTACAGACATCTTTTGCATAGAAATGATATCAATTAGATTTCACTGGGAAAATTTCTGCACCTAAAAATCATAGTCAAATATGCATTAAAATGTTACTGCACTCATATTTCTGTTTCAGATTTAACCTATAAAGGTTAGGAAAGATTTAAAATTATGATCTTGCTTTTAAGTTAAATTATTGATTAAACTTATTTAAATGCGCTCCCATGAATGGAGGAATTCAACTTCTATATCAGGGGGCCAGCGGAGGGAACATGGCTTTAAAATGTGCTGGTGGTTGACTTTAAAACTCTGCTTTTAGAGTACATTTGTTCCAGATTTTTTTTTTCAACACATTCTTTTCAATTCTTCTGTGTTAAATTAAATTATATAAAATCTGTAAAAAATTTAAGTCTTCTAAAACTGAAATGTTCCCAGTGACTGACCTTGATTAAGTGTTGAAGTGCTGTTGATGTCACCTGAGATAAAAGAAGATTCAGATTGTTTTCTCACAGTGTCATTCCACATCCTCCTTATACGGCTCTGTTAATGTAAAGCAATAAGACAGAAGCGCATTAAGTTACAGAAGATTTTTTCCTACTTATGTACTATTATTTATTCTCATTTATTTTGGACTAAAGTATGCCCTTCTTATAGCAGAGAGCAAAGCTCCATCCTCTGTTATTACAATTCTAATTTATTAAATTTCATTTAGATGAAACATGATGGTATAAACCTTCCAATAAACCAGCCCATAATTATAAGAAGAAAAGGTGTTTGTTTGCATTAGACCAAATTATAATGAAATCTTTAAAAAGAAATCAATTCTAGCATGCAGAACTATGTATTTGCTACCTAAGCGATAATAATGAGAAGACAATTACTACTTCTGATTGGAGCAGATCTCAGGGGGCTTTTTATAAATAAGGTTAATTAAAAGATGTTGTCAAAATCTTTGTTACCTGAGTGCCAGAGGAATAGCGAGCACTAGTTCTTGTTGTTGATGCCTTCACTGAACTGTGAGGACTCTCAGTTGGTAGTCCACCACAGCAGTAGGAATGTCGGAAGCATTTGCCATATTCCTTACGTACCTATGGAGAAAAAAAATACTTTAGCGCAAGAAACAGAGTGACAAATACCTTTATTGACAAAAAGACATCAATCTTGCACTGAAAATACTCAACTGCTTTTTGAGCAAATAGATAATTCTTGCCTACTGAAATGACAGCCTTTAGCAAAATTAAATATTTTGCCTTACTTAATGGCAGCATTATTAGTTAGCCAGGATTTTTGAATTATTTCTAAAGTATACATATATTTCATTTAGACATGTATGAATAATTGTTGCTGAGTTGTTAAGGGATTATTTTTGTTTTGTCTTCATACTGTGGATTAATACAGTTGTTTACCTGAATTGAATACTGGCTGAAAATAGTCATTTTTTGCAATAGTTTTTGGTGCATAAGCCATAGAAAGCCTGTCTTCCCATCCTGGCATACAAGAAAGGCTGAGGCAACGAGCCTTTGAGCTTCTCAGTACTGCCCATTTAAGTTATTCCTTCTAGAAAAGCATGCCAAGAAGGCTGTATTTAGTTTAAACTGCAAGGCCTGTGAGCATTTTTTCATATGAAGTTACTCGGGGTAACTCAAATAGTTGCTAGTTCACTAGCTGCCAGCAGTAGGGCACCAGCAACGGTCAGAGTTGGAGTTGAAACATACAGCCTGGGACACTTGCTTTTAGGACCAAAAAGTAGAATCTTTGCTATTGTCTCTTCTGACTGTAGAAGTGTGAACACACTGTCTAACAGAATAACTTTATTCTGATGGCATAATGATTCTAGTATTTGGCCTGCACTTATTTACCTTCTGTTTCCATTGAACAACTGGAAACTTTAGTTTTGTAATTCACATGCATTAACATTGTCATAGAAATAATCTGGATGATTTTACAGAGCTTTTAATTCTCTCACAGTTGATGACTGCTACATTGCTATTTATTTTCCAATAACATAAAAGAGCACATGTATCCTGGCAACATGATCAGTGAAAGGGCGCATTGGATAAAACTTGTAAAGATGCCAAATGTTACATTCACAAATCTTCTGCCAGATTCTTGATAATCCAGGAGTCTCACGTGCATCAATGAGACTTCTAAATTCCTCTGAAAAGTGACATTTCAGCTAATCTGTAAATTCTGCTTGGCCTACAGAATATATGGGACAGAAATAAACTTGTGTGTGTGTAAAACTGAGAAACAAAAGAAGGAAAAATGCAAAAAATTAACAGTGTGAATTTACGTAAGCTAAGCGCCGTTTTCAATATTCCAAGAACTTTATCACCACTAATGTGGTGTTTCTATAAACCATGAAGTTCAGGAAAATTTGAATAGTTAATGCCTTAATTTCCATCTGAGGACAACAACTCATCTATTTAAAATATACATATTTTAAGTGAACTCCTACCAATATCAGCACAAAACACACATACAACAAGGAAAACAGAAAAAACAGAAAGGCCTGGACATAGAATTGTAACCTTTATCTTTGCATTCTCAAAAATGAAAGCCTATGTATATAATCACTAGAGACTATAACACTTAAGAAAACACATTCCTGGCCATTAATGGATATTAAATGCTCCAGAACACTATATAGTAGAGACAATAGCAATCAGAACTATATTTTCATCCAAATACCACCCTCCAGGGCTGGTTTTGCTTAATGCCTATATTGCTGTGAATGTGCATTATCCGTCAGTACAGCGCATTCCTCTGTCATTATTTCTAAATTATAGCTTGTTGGAAATAGTTGGAAACAACGGCACTATCATCCTGTCAGAACTGCAAACATAATAGTTTTCACTTTCACAATTCTATTTCTCTGTTCAATTTAGTGACCAACTAGTAATAACAGAATAAAAAGACTATATTAGCTATGCAGACAGAGGATCGGATGATATCCAGTCAAAAACTCATTGAAACTTAAAAATCTTAAACATTCTTTCAGGTATAAATCTTATTGCTCCAGGTTATGCTTTTTCACACTTGACTGGTATTTTAATATTGCTTTTTGCTGACTCCACTTAATAAAAAAACAATGCACAGCTGTAAAAAGAAATAGAATCAGAATCTGTTTTTTATTTTCAAGCCCAACACAAGTGATAAAAAAGCAACATGATATGAAACCTTAAACTAGAAATTATTTACATTTTGAAAATTTCTTCCCTCTTTTCTTATGATCACTCTCCTCTCCAAGTGTGTTTTTATTATCTCAAAATGAAAGCAATACCATTTTCCTCTGGATAAAATACATTCTGTCTTCCACATCTTTTCCCAAAACACGTCTGCAAGCCATTGTCTACACTAAGTCTAGAGACACTGCTCCTGTTAGATCTGAGAACATGCAAGAATGTGATTTTGCCCTTACATAATAACCTTTTATCCAAGAATCTTGAACCACTTTATAAATATCAGTTAAATATGTCTCTGGTGAGCTTATTATAAAGGGAGTTAATAACTTTAGGCCTCCTGCCTGAAAATGGTATATAGAATCTAAATATTGCAAGTTGGGTATTTCCAAACAACGGACTTACTTATTGCATTTTATCTTATGGTTTGTGGTGGGCTTATTCTGACATATACACTTCCCCTCTCCCCTCAACTCTTTATTTTCATTTGCCATGCCTTCTATGAGCATTTTACTTTTATCTTCATTGGAGCATCTCTAAAGCATGAAAACAGTCTCCATTCTCAGTCTGGGACACAGAGGGAGAGTGGGAAACCTGATCCCGCCTAGCCGTGTCCTTCAATTCAATCTCACTTGTCTGTTTATCTCTCCGCTATGAGCTTCCCTCTATGCAGCAGATCTGGGCAAAGGAGGCCTGAACTAATTTAGAGCATCTCTTCATTAGGGAAGGTAGTTGCCAGGGGATTCCAGTTTCTCCAGCTAAGAGCACTTAGCTATTGGTTTGCAGGGGGAGACAAATGCTTGAAAGCCAGTAGTCATGCTGGTGTACTTAGTAAACTCCCCTCATTACCAGTTGTCTGCAGATAATGGCTACTTTTTCTTTAGGTGTGCTGAAGTTCACAGTGAAATTAATTTTCAGATCTGACTTAATTTTGTAATGAACAAGCGCTCGCAGCATAATCCCTGCCTATCACCTGTAGTTTTATGTGGCAGCTTAATAGGACCTCATGAGAGGTCTTTGCCTTGATCTGCGAGAATGTTTCCAGGCTGAGATGGACTGATATTGTAAAAAAACCTTTCTTTGCGGTGCTGCAGGCAGGATTTGATTCATAAGTGGATAAAGGACTTTTGGCTGTGAATTCAAAATCATACATACTGCATCACAAATGTTAAACAGTACACCTTCTGTAATAATTTTCTTCCCAACGCCTCTAAACTTTTAAAGCCCAAGTTGGAAATACATCCATTTTGAACTCATACAGGCCAAAAAGCAGTTAAATGACTCTCAGAAGCACATACAGCAAGGACTGTTTTTGATCCTAGCCTCTTCCTTCTTCAAAATACTCCTATTCTCGAAATATACTCTTCTCTATTTTTCAAGAAATATATGTGGTATTTTTAAGGACAGAGCACATGTCTCTGTTTTTAGTAACTTACTTTCTTTTGAAGGGCACAATGAAAGATGAAAATAAACATTCCTTGGAACGCATTAAATACTGTGAAGAGATATGTCATCACAACTGTTCCCTCATTGATAAATAGCAGGCCAAATGACCATGTTAGGCCAAGAAGACACAGGAGAGCAAACGCACCCAGGACCCAGGATCTGTAAAAGAAAATTAATTTTACTAACATTACTTATAAGACTGCGTGTTGCCAAATCCAATATTAACATTTCAGTTCCTTCAGTTGACTTTTACTAGGTTCATATTCAATTGTAAAAATTCCTTGGGTTTAACCTTTCATCTATTAAAGAAAGAACAATTCCATTTGGTACTTTTAGTCTCCAGTGAAAACAGCAAGAGTAGATATGACCTTTTACTTTCTCAAGAACTGCATAGGATGTCAAAAATACTTTGAAATGTTGAAGTATAGTGCAAACCCCAACTACTCCATTGCCTTATCTGCTATTACAAAAGAGATTGATAAATCTGGCTTAGCCACTAATCACAGCATAGATTTTAAACAGTGGTGCTGCTAAATGACACCAAATAATGTAACACAAATACACAAAGGTTAAACAGCAGATTAAAAGCCTAGAGCCCAAATCTTTAATGCTCTGATAAACTCAGCTAAACTGAAGCTAGATGATCTAACTTCTGCATGAAGAAACTGCTGAAATGTGGCAAAAATACGGATATTGTTCTATAGAATAGTGTAAAAAAGATTCCATCATGAATAGGTTAAGGAAAAGGAACTGTAGAGAACGGCACAGAATGAAAGGGAAAGGGAATTTAGTCAGTGAATTCCACATCTAACTAATGATCTTACTTGATAAATGGCTTATTATCTTCATAGCTAGAAAGCATTATAAGCAGAAAAGAGAAACAAAATTATTAGACAGAATTGAAACAGAAATTAATAAGAGCATTTTTAATTGTCTATAAAAATTAGTCAAAATTAGGAAATTCAAAATGCAGAGGCAAGCAATTTAAAATTATAAAGGCATATAATAGTTAAAAATTCTTTAGCAAATCAGGTATCTCAAAACTAGTTAATTAAAATTAAGGGCAATCCACAATATTGACCGAGTTTGTATAGTTAAAAGTCATGCCAGAAATTTGTTAATGTAGGGTTCTATCTTACCCAGGTAAGTCCGTATTATAGTAGCCATCACAAACACGGTAATTACTGGTGTGGATGAGAAGACAGAAAGAGGAAAAGGAAGAAAAGAGAGAGATGCTAAAGATTAGCTCTCTCTCTCATCATGCAACATGCAATGAAGCTGATACTGACCTATCCATAACATCTACTCACAATGTTAGCCTTAGTGAAAATCTCCCTTTACCATTTTCAAAATTCAAAGCAAATCTCTAAGACCCTTTCATATCCAACCCTTAGTATTATAAAGTTGCACCATCCCTTCAGTGTTGATAACAAGAACCTTCAGTACAACATAAAGCTATAAGCTAAATGGCTATCTAAAGAAGCAAGAGCTGACAAAACCTCGTTAATTATATAACACTTGCATTACTCTGCAAAAAGGATACTGCATTACAGCACCAAGATAAAGTAAACATTTGCTAAATTAGCATGAAAACAGCAGATAATCTTCAAGTTAACAATAATAATAGAGTCAATTCTCTTGGGAGAACAGGATTACGAGTAGAAACTGCTCAGAATCCTTAAATCAAAAAGTCATTTAACAAAATAAACTTTATATAATCATATCAGTCATGCAAACAGGAACATCATTTTTGAACTGCATTTTAAATGCAAATGAAATTACTACAGTGCAGTGGTATTTCCACGAAACAGTTTCTTGGCACTACTTCCAGGCTGAAATTATCTAATTTTGACCAACATTTGTGACATTACAGAAACAATGTGACGAAAGCAGGATTGGTTCTGTTTGCTTCTAATTGACATCTGCAGTTGCTGGGAGAGAATGGCATGTGCTACTAATGGAGAGTAGCTTTCAATCAGTTCAGCAATCAGAAAATAATCACAGTTCTCATACTTGAACACAAAGCACTTACTTAATGTTTTCCAACCTGCTAGAGTCTGGTTTCAAAGTGTTTGAGTGCTTCACCATTTTGCACAATGTGATCACCAAGAAGATAAGATTCAGCTGTCAAAACAGATAAGAATGAAATTAAACTACTTCAAGTGAAAGGTTGAATAATAATGATGTTACAGACTAAACAAAACCTCCATAGTTTATTTTCTAATATGTAGAGAAACTAAGTAACTTTATCAGACTGTCTGTAAAAAGTGATTGCAAATACAGATGAAGGGCAAAAATGTTTTAAGTTATTGTTTCACTTAATTTTGCTGAATTGACCAGTGCCATGAACTAGCCATATTCAGCTCATATCCAACATGTGTCAGTGTCCATCTAGCTCTGTCTTCCAGAATGAAGCATTCAACTCCTGTTCACCTCCACCTCTAAACTCTGGCATTGCTTTCCATCTGTGCTATACCAGTTGCCTTTTCACAATCTCATTCTGCCCTCAGAAGGTTTTTCATCTTTGCTGGTTTCACCCTTTTTTTTTTTTTTTTAATTCCCTTTTTATTCTCACAAATCCCACTGTGGTCTTGAAAAGAGCTAAAATGTAACTGAAAAAAATAGAAAAGAAAAAGAAACATAAAGATGTAGCAAATGCATCAAATTTAACAGAGCTACTGACATATACTGTGGGTGTACACTCCTTACTGCCCACTCTCTTACTCTGTACTCTGGATTCTGTTAAAGCAAGACTGCATGCCACTTGAAGGAAAGACTATGCTGTCTTATTCTTGTGTTACATACAGACACCAAGGAAGATACTGAAAATAGTTTTTTTTTTATATTTTTGTTTATTTCACAAATCTCCTCTTGTGAAATGGAATCACAGATATCAGAGGCACTAGGTGATTTCAAACCATGTAAAGAATCTCAGAAAGCCAAATACAAGGATGCCTATAAGAATGGGTTGAAACATTGTAAACGGTCTGAATAATTAGCATGTGCTGTCCCCCGTCATGCAAACAATTCAAATAAAATTCTGTGTATGAAAACAGCAAAAGCCACATCCTTTCATGAAGAAAAAAATACATCCCTATCTTTTAGTGCAACAGTACACAAGGAATACCTAACCCAAAAACTAATAGAAGACGGGAGAATATGCTCAGACATATTAGATAGATAGGCATTATAACCCCATTCTTTGAATTTTCCCTATGTATCTTTAAATGGTGACTAATGGAGAATCATCAAGATCATACTTCTTCCTTTGGTTTGAGACATCAAAATCCTCAGTGATTTTTAATACTGGGTTCATACCAGAAGTGTTCCTACAGCTGTGCCACAATAGTCAGAAATGTAATTGAAATCCTAATAAAGAGAACATCTTAACAAAAAAACAGGAGTATTTTGAAGACTTTGATCTCAGTCTGTTTAATAAAAACATTTATTACAGAAATAATTCCTACTGCTAAGGGCAACCATGTTATCTCTTTTGTTGCAGCCTCAAAATCAGAACGGACACTGTGTTCCACACTGTAGTTCTCAACACCAGAGCAGCGTTTGTCAGCTTTTGACCTTATCAGTCCTGATTCAAATAAAATGTTTTTACAATTGCATCTTGACATTCACAAAAAAAGTGTATGTGATACAAATAACAAAAATAAGCTTTTACAATTTACTTCTCAGTATTTCAAGAACTGACAGAAAATATGCAAACGTTAAGTGCAAGCAGGTACACAGAGTAGGTTAAGCACAATTTCCACAGCTACAAATAAAAGTTTCAATATCTGTGTTGACTATCTTTTATAAACTCTGAGTTATGACTAACTAGTTGAGAAACATTTCATTGCATCACTGTGATATTTTTGTTTCTCTTATCTACATTTCCACTGTGCATCCTTACATTACATGGATGACTAAGCAAGTTCTATCTCTGTCTGTTGTAGCAGAAACAAGTGGGCTCTGGCCTTCAGTTTCATACCTTGTCAGGCAGATTTCATTGTTCTGTATTTGAAAAAGTTATTTGCACCTTTTGGTAGCTAGTATAAGATGAACTCCTCCAGCTTGCTTAACTTCAATTTAATTTTTGTGAAAACAAACAGATTAAGTGCCAAAGAGATGCCCCATGCCAATGCTAACATGGAAATCAACTCTGGTTGCAATCTGTGCCTCTGGGATTGCACAATCCAGTTCAGAGCAGCATTCACAGGGCAGCTCTTTGCCTAAGGAGCTACACCGAAGTATCCCGCATTGTAGCAATGACATCGTTCTTCGATCAAAAACTCATAGGCTCAGTTATGTCCATAAATGACTACCTTATTAAACATGAGGTTTTCATCCTCTGATTCTTTGTAGGAGTGTAGTATTGGTCTGACATACGAAAAACAAAAGCCTGTATTTAGATACTGAGGCACCTCTGGTGACTCAGTAGGTGTCTCAATAGGTGTGGCCCTACCACAGAACCTTATCCAAGCTACTGTATATTCAGGTTTTATGTAGCTACTAAGTTCTGTTTATAAGTCCTCACTGAAGTTCAGAATACTGTGCATAACACTTTCTTACTATATGTTTTAATCCTAATTTAGGAAATAGAACCCCAAAAACAGCTGACAGAAAATAATACTCTAAAAATAATTCACAATAGTTGAAGGAGCCTTCTTAAGAAAAGAATAAAAAAAGAAACCAAAACACTGTACTTTGGAGACAAAGTAACTATGACAACAGAGCATATGATACTTGTTACTCCATCACTGTGAAATATTGAATAGTTTCAGCAGTCAAAGACCATCATTTGCCACTTGTTCAAACACACTGGCATCCTTTAGAACATTGTGTCATTACCAAAAGCCTATTCTGCCTGCTTACAAAAACTGCAACCATATCTGCTATAAATGTAGTCACTTTTGGCTTCCTCACAGCTTTTCATCTAGAAATTGATTGTTTTGGAGGAACTCATGAGTTTTGGGCATCCTGCCATATTATTACACCAGACACTAAGCAGTTAGAGAAGGGAACTTGTTGGAGAGTAATTACTTCTAGAAGGAAGGGCTAAATCATTTTTCTTGGTGAGAAATACATGTGGAGAAGAAGTCTGTACAAGAAGTAAACACATTTAGTACTTTCACATTCATTTGTACTGACTTTGTATAAGAAAAGCTTTTCCAGCCCTGAGTAAGCTGTAATGAGCTCAGAGCTGTGCCTGTGTGGAGCAGATCGCCTAAAGTCCTTTCCAACCTGCATTATTCCATGCATGTGTGATTACTGAACTATTGCTAAACTAAACAAATAAATTCATAGAGCTTTCCAAGCTCGACAGATAGGCCTGAGTACAACACTTTTATTTAAGAATACTGCACAAACATGCAGTATTCTGGGGCACATAAAGATCCATATGAACAGTAAAATGGGCATTTGAAAGAAAGCTTGTGAGTTAAAAATGGGTTTAAGACAGTGATGACTTTTTCTTACTCTTATTACACAATGGGCTACTGATGGGCTAAGCCTCATCCTGACAACTGGGCTCCATCCATCCAAGATGAACCAAAATCTCCACCCCAAAAATACTGCTCTTGTTCAGTGGCAACCAGAATAAATGCATCATGCAAACACACATATATGACAGTATACACATCTAAATGTTTATATTAGGTTTTTTACTATAATTTCTAAAATATATTACCCACTATAAGACACAGGACACCGAATTATAGAGAATTAGTTTTATCTATACACATACATTTCTGAAATGTATGTAAAAGCAGAAAAGAAAGAACATGAGCACCTTTTGAAGTACCAATTCCTACCTAACCCTTGATATGGCAAATGTAATTAGATAGAATTAAGCAGAAGAAAGATAAGAAAGACAACATATTAAGAGAAGTTAAAATATAACCACTTTAAAATATAAAAATTGTAGAATTTTTATGGAAATAATCAAAAGCAGTACCCTGTAAGATCATGCTTCTTTCATATCTAACACTAACAATGCCAGTTCTGGTCTGGACATCAGAATGTACTGCATATGATAAATAAGAAAGTAGAATTTTGTCTTTTGGCATCTGGGATCTATGTAATTTTAAGAGTGAATGTCTTCAAGTCAAATTAACTTTAAAAAAAAAATGGATGCAATAATCTGCAGGGAAGACTAATGGGTTGGAATTAGTCTCAGGTACAATTAATTAGTAGCCAAAAAAAGCCACTTTTTGCAATAATTATGATAAAATTCCCCATGCGCAATGGATAAACACCATTTATCAAGCAGCATCTACTAAATATACTTACATAGTTTTTTATACATAAGGTTGTAAACACAGTTTTTAAATGTAGAGATAGATACCTGTGCATCTGTATGTATGCATCCAGATTTTGGTCTCATACATCTATCCCCATGTAAATGGGAAACAGGCCATCCTGGGAATTTCTGCTTAAATAGCCTTTGGTAGTCTAATATATTGCCTCCATCTGTGAGAAGCATACTGTAGTAGTTTTGGCTGAATTGAAGTCAAACCAACTTCATTTCTTGGATATGAATGATCATGGATCTACATACAAGTCAAAATACTTCGGCTTTTCTGACCACAGACTATAGGAGAGCACTGTTTGTTTTATAGCCATCAACTTGCTCAATTGAATCACGTCTGCCTGAGCTTAGCAGCTTAAAATTCATTCCACACAGCCTGCAGTGCTGACATGGATATGATTAGACAGAAGAACAGAAACACCACTCTGAAGTAACCTATCTGAACTGCACATGTTCTGACCCTTTTTGAACTCCCTGGAGCTTTTGTTACCTGGCAAATGCAGCTCTAAAACTGCTCTTGTATCTCCAGATCTTTGCTCTTAGCCATGCAGAAGCCTATTTCTCTCTGGGACTGGCAGCAAGAGAGGTACTCTCTGAAGAAGGCTTCTAAATGAGCGTGCAAGCTGAACTCTTACTGAACTGAATTAATTATTAAAGATGCAGATGGAGCTGTCCAAATGATAAGAACAGCTCCTGACGTGTCATGATCCAAGCTTTCATTAAACCATTTCAGGCATACTAATGGTTTCCCACTGCTTATTACTTACATGTTCTTTTCTCATAGATATAATAACCCTGGTGCCCAAAGGCATGGCAGGCTATGGAACTAGTGAAGCTGGAAGGTCCTCAGAAGATATACTGTGGAACTTCATACTTCCCTCCCTTACTTCTCTACCCTCATTTTGTTCAAACCTATATACAGATACAAGTGCAACCACTTATAAACTCAGAGAAAATTGTGTAAAATAGAGAAGTAAGCAAGACTGTCAAAAACTAGTGTTTAGATTACAATGTTAAAAAAGCTTATTAAGGAGAAATTCTCTCATGCTACTAAGTACACTACTGTACAACCATGGTTTGCCTTTGGTTACACTGCCCATGACATATTATTTTTCAGCCATTACACTTCTCGCACTTCTTTCTCAATTGGGACGATTAGAGGGCAAAGCAATTGCTAGAGAAGAATTACTCCCAGGAACGTGCTGTGATTGCTACCTGCTGTTTCATATTTTTGAAGTTGGGAATACTGCTCCCTAAGGCCTTTTGCGTCTCAGTCTAAATGATTTGCTGGAGGATAATAATGTCATGGCCAGTAAATAATAGTGAACTATGTCTGTACATGGTCAATATGATTAAATGTCCTTCACCTCTATTCTCACTCTGACCTGGTTACGAGGAAGTGAAAAAGCCATAAGCAATGCCCAAAGCTTCCCATATGAAATGTTATTTTAAAGCAAGAGAGAAATAGAGGTGACTTAGCAAAATACTTGCAGTAACAATGAAATAAAAAGCAAGACATAGAAAGTGAATTTCTCATCGCACAATCAGACTTGAGGTAACTGAACTATAGTTACAGGAAACTTCAAACAATTTCCTACTAAAGATTACAGCAACTGCAATGAATAACTTTGTTCTGAAAAATATCTCCTATCATATTGAAAATAATAACTGTGTATTTCAATTGTAATTGTAGGTTTCATTTTAAAAAGGATCCATTATCCTTACCCTCATACTTGATTAAATTTAAATGTATTTAGAATAAACTGTATAATTATTATAAAGATCTAGATTTATACCTTGCAAATATTTCAATGTTTCTAATTCAATTAATACACTCATCAAAAACTATTTATCTGAAAATGTGCTGTAGCAGAAATGCTAAGTCACAGCTTGAAACAGTGATTGAGCACCTGGTGGGAAGGCAGGGCCAACCCAGGGGAACTCAGGTGCATGCAATGCACCTCAATAACCAGAAGGGGTGCAGCCAGGATCCACCCCTTCCCAGACTTCATTTAAGGGTTGGCAGTGACAGGGTATCTTACTGAAGATCATTGTGTACTTATAGGCTTCTAAAGGTAAGCACTATCGTTATTTTACTTCTGTGTCCATGGCTGTTGCATTTGAGCAAATCCTTACATGCTAAAGCCTAGAACCTTGCTACTCTGCTCATTGCTATGCTTTCCATTGCATTACATATGCTAATGAACTAAACCTTTCACACCGCACAATTATCTTTTCTTTAAGTGCTTACTGAAGGGTTAAAATAGTTTTTGATGTAAGCAGAAAGTAATACTAACCTAAAATACACATAAGCTCATTTCGATATTCAAATTACCAGGAGGAAATAAAGAACTTATGAAAGATTGGCTAGCTACATTTTTAACAGAAATTTCCATTATCAAAGTATAAGTTTATGTTTACACGGAAAAGTAAACTATAAGCTACAAAAACATTCAAACTGTGTCTGACATATGGATCTGTAAAAGTAAAAAACTTCAAAATTGTGCTGGATACATGCCCCTCACAGCTACTGCTGAATAGAGGAACAGGTAATTATTTAGACCTTCAAAAGCATTAAAACAAAATTCATTCATCCCTTCTAACTATCAGTAGTTATGACAAAGGCTCTCTCTACTCAGATTATGTGCTTAGCTTTAGAATATTTTTCAAAGATTGTGAAGTTTAAAGATACTGAAATACCAGATAAAACTGAAATGCATATTTTGCATTTGCTTTTCTTCCAAGTTCCTACATCATACATTATGAACCTGAAAAAAAACAGGGATATGTTCCCTGGGATGACAAATGACTTCACTTTTTACGTGAAATTGAGGAGCAGTGCTCAGAGAACAGATAATGAGTGTATAAACACAATATTCAATCTAGAATGGACAATAGAGCATACAGGCATGAGTGCATATATGGATATGCATACATATGATAAATTTACTGAAAAAATAATAGAAATTTCTATAAGCTTTCTCCTGGTTACATAATATTCTATTTTTATGCTGAAACACATGTATATCAGACATACAGTACAAGTTTATAACATACAGCTTAAATACATACAGAAGCAGCCATTGAAAAACATGCATATGCAAATATAAATACTGTATAAATAGTCTGAGATGTAAGATTGTCTTAATTATCCAATGCATTCAAACATTCTTTTGAGATAACGATGATGGAAAATCTGCAGTTAAACTCAAACATGTATAATAGTGAGTTAATGAAAGCAATAGTAACAGCTCCTTTAAAAAAAAAAAATGTTTAATGTACTTTGTTTAATGATTTTTCATATGACTACACATGTCAATATGACCTTCAGAGTTCAAGCCATTAGGAAAAAATAGCTATACTGAAGTTCTACCAGCTCTGACAATTAATCATTTGAACTTTTCTGCAAGACAATCTAAAAGAAAAAGAAAAAATAAAGCTCTTACCAGAATAATAAAGGTAACAGGCCCAATGAAACTCCATATAAAATAGTTATCTACGTGGAGCCAGCAACTGTAATAGAAAAAACAAAAATGAAAGGTAAACTATTTCAATAGCTCCTTAGTCCAATAAATGAAAAGCACAGAAATACTTCTTAAACTAACATCGTGGTAAATAATGACAAACAGTATCATTTAGTCCATAGGCAATGTTTCCTAACCCGTAACTTTTATGGTGGGTCTTACTTAAAACCACTGTACATCAAAATCTATTATCAGAAACAAATAACATAGAAGAAGAAACAATCAAAATGAGTATTCCTTTTGGTTAAAAACTTTAGTCACTAGAGCAGTAATGAACTGCTGAATCTGACATAAGAAAATATACTTTTCACAGGTTTTCCAAATCATCTTTAGAATCTGCTTCTAACTCTACAGCACATGCAACATGCTTACTCCCGAGGAATGTGAGATAGAAAGCATTCAGATGCCACATTTGGCTGAAAAGCAATCTGGTATAAATGAAACATCCCAACTGGGAGTACAACTAGAGAGAAAGAATGCATATGATACCAAACCAAATGACGTGTAAACCTATTAGGGCCAACTTCACTTAGTGATTTGTTTTTCATACAGCCCAGTTCCCTACTGAATTGCTCTTATTTGTCTTTCATCAGTAGCAAAATCAAGCAGCTTTCTTGTAGTCAACACTATCTTCCCATTCTGTAACTAATTTAATCAAAGGACAAAGTAAACACTACTGGAAGGCAAATTCATGCCTCCAGCAACTCAAATCCTCAGAAATGTTTTCTGTCTACCTTCTGTCACTTCCTATATATATCTGTACTTTTATAAATAAAAGACAGTGGCTAATTTTAATCCTGCTCTACCCGCATGATAAAATATTATCAAAGTGAACCATATGGGCTGGAATACTGTACTGTCATATTCAAGATGAGAGTTAGCTAGAGGGCCAGTTGAACAAAGAGATCTAATGAAGCATTAGCTTAAAACTGGATGGTTAAGCCTGTCAGATACTTTAAGTTGAGAAGAATTTTTAGTTCATATACATTTGAGGCCAAAAAGTTATTTACTTTTTCAATTTGTTTCAGGTCAATCTTTTGTGCTAAAAGAAAGACCATAATTTAGAATTGGTCTCTCTAGAGTACAAATCCTCTGAACCTAGAGAATTACAAAAGACTTGATTGAAATTTGTGCACAGTATTGCCATTCTCTTACCAATAAAGCTTTCAGATGGTATTTTAGTCTGTCAGGGACCCTCTGACAGCTAATAGGCTTTAAAAAATTATTCACTTGAAAAACACTCAGGTCACTTGCAATTACTTACGCTTTCTCTGTTCCATAGCTCTTATAGTCAATAGCTGCTGAGACACCAACTACTGTAGCAGGGAATAGGTAGCCAGCAACGTAATAGTACTTCTTCCTAGAATATTCACTTTCAAATACTTCTACTAGCATTAGATAAAGCTGCACTCCTTCTAGACACATCCAGGCAAAGGCTGCCAGGAAGAAAAAGTGTAAGAGACCTGCAAATATTGGACATGCAATCTGCAAAGAAAAAGAAAGATGGAAATATAAACCACAAATCTTTACATCATTACATCTCTAATTAAGTAGGGCATAATAGAAGAGCATATACATCTATCAGAGATCTTTCACAAATTCAGGGATATTTTTCCAACCTGAAAACATACACCGAAGATTTGCCAATATTAATATGTACACAGTAGGTGCAGAAAGTAAATTCAGCTAAACAGAATGCAGATATAGAAACTGTACCCTCACTTGTCTTCATTTATGCAGTGGTTTTCAATTTTTATAAACAATCCTTTAATTTTTAAATTGCTATCATTTTAGGGCTTGTACTTTGGATTACGTGAGGCATGAACAGTTGGCTCAGAAGCATAATGTAATTCAGCTTATTTTAAATATGAAGCAGCCATCAAGCCTGCTGTAATTTTGCAAGTTTCTACTGTCATAACAGGAATCAGTCTGAATTCTCTCCTCTTTAGTTGAATTCTGGATGAAACTCTTACCGCTTTACTAGATTTCAACACAATGAATTGCTTCTGAATGACAAATTAAATGTCATGAATACTGCCAAAAAAACCTGCATGGATGTTCAGTGTTAAAAAAAAAAAAAAAAAAAAAAAGGTAAGTATAAGTCTGTACTGTTATATATGGTGTGTGGAAAAAACAGTCAATAGCTTTTGAGACATATGAGAATATATGTTGCTAGTAAATCAACATTTCAGCTCCTCTTTCAGAAGTTTAAAACACCTGCTTCATTAATAGCTGGTATTTCTCAATAGAAAATGAAAAACAGAGCTGTAAGTGGAAAACTAAGACCACATATATTTTCGATGAATGTAAGTACTATTTATGAACATATCCACTTATTTTCACTTGTTTTTATTTCAGCCTTGCTGCATCAGAATGCTAAAAACTTGGCAGCTGTCATGCTTTAATTCAAATGTTTCAAACAGTCATTTCAGAGAAAAATATCAGTACATACACAGAAGACTTACCGCGTATTCTGTCTTATCGATGCCTATTAGGAAAATGAACTCAGCAATGAATAGGTTGATACAAAGGTTCTTGTGAATAGTGTTACGATCACTTTGTAGGCCACGGAAAAAACAGAATGTGAAGATGCAGATGGCCAGGCAAACAAGAGAGATGACAATTCCCACCCAGGTGATGACAGTGAGGAGCAATTCGTGTACTCCATCTTTGTACTAGAAATAACCAAGAATGGAGAAAATTAATATGAATCCTTATGAGTATAAACAGAAATCTATTTTCACAGGTAGCATCCAGAAAAGTTGCTTGTTCCTTATGTGAGATGGGCAAGATGTACTCAGTAATTTCTGAATCTCAGATCAGCTTCCCAGAAGAACAAAAGTAGAAGAAGAACAGGTCTGAGAGCAAAAGATGATTATTTTTAGCCTGATTAGGTAGTACTTTCAGTTTTCCTATTATGTTCTGCAAACTTGTGAGGCAAAAGTAATAAGAGACAACATTTTGAATGTAGCATTAGGCTCTAATACAAAGATGAAAACTTTCACTTGACCTCCTGTAAGTCATGTTCTTTCCTATAGACCTGCAACTCCACAGTGGAGAAGAAAGCAAAGATCAATTAGAATAAAATGCAGAATACGTTGCATGTGTAACTCCAGATCTAATGTCCTGTTTAGGTAAAGATGGTTCCTTCAGTTGTAACAGAATCACTTTTGTCATCTCAGTTATCTTTTCAGTTACCTTTCAAAATATAGTGGGTTTACGAGAAGCTCCATATCTTTGCAAATACTACATCTTCGTGAGCCCCTAAACATCCAGTAAGTGCTTAACTAGACTACAATTTCAGAGTACAAAAAGGGAATTAAGAAAACAGTACCAGCTCTGACTTCCTGCTTTAGATTACATTTGTGCTTCCAGGGGAAAACCTGCATACTTGCCCCCTAGAAAGCCTCCAGTCATACTGCAAAGTCTGTAAAATCATTGTAAGGTTGGTCATTTACTTCAAAATATGACTGGAAGAAGTTTCTTGTCCTTCCTTCGTTGTCTTTCTTTTTATTTTTATTTTACTTGTAACTTTATGGTGAGGAAGAAAAGTGCTACAGAAAGCAAATTGTTTTGGAGTGAGTGGGTAGAAGCTATAAATACTTAAGAAACTTCAGCAATTTTGTATCCTGCTAAAAATTTAAAGCTAACTCTTTAAAAGCTTGTTCCCTGCTCGTGGCTAGAAATATCATTACCTACCACAATTTCCCGATGAGCCATAAGAATAGCAAAGTTGGTAAGGTGACTGCAAGCACACGTTGTATGAGTTTTATTTGTGTCAACCAGTTTGCAGCCTTGCGTTGACCAGTATCCCATCATAGTCCTCTCGGAGTAGTTCCAGAAGGAACAATTTGCATTGAAATAATTGTCAGGCTGAGAGATAAAAGGATAAAATAAGAATTTTACACACTAAGATGGCAATAACAATTGTTTAATATGTGTAAAGAGTAATTTAGATTAAACTTTGCATGTTTCGGACAATAAACTTTTCATCAGCAAAATTGTGGACTATGTTATACAAGGAAGACATCTAGTTTAAATGGACTTTATAGTCCGAAACACTCTAAAGTGTAGTTTCAATTACTGTAGACCCAATTTTAAACAATTACAATTTCCATCTTACAACTTCATGCACCAATGGTACAACATAACCATTTTTGGTGTCTCTGAAATTAGGACAGCAAATTGATTCTGAAGAGATATTTTAAAATTATTATTTCTATACTTTGATTCCCACCTATGTTCTGGCCGAAGTCATGTGAATAGACATCAGGAAAAATCTCATTCCTCAATGTCTATCTATTTTGATGAAAAACAATTAGAACACTTACAAAAAATGGCGAAAGGAAAATCAAACTATTTTCTCTGTCACTGTATTGATTATTTACTTTTCCCATGTGAGATACGAAAATAGAAAGGATCAAACTGAAGAGCAAAGAAACATGAAATAAATCATGACAAAATTTACACAGATTAATAGCATAGAAAACCAAGATATAACACTTTATCCTTCTCTATATGAATGAATTTGAAACAATCCTGTTGTATAGATTTGTGGAGCTTGGTCCAAAATCATTGTAAAAAGTTTATGCCATTTTGTCACATCAGACAAACGAGAATCTTAACAGTTATTTTCTCCCTAGCTACTAAAGTAAGAGTCAATTTTCAGTTAGAAACAAATTAGTCATTTACATTTTCGTGTTGATTACTGAATTAGCTTTCATTAAGAATACACTTAAGTTCTAATAATCACTGAACCAGGCTCATTTAATTTTATGTTCACAGACTTAACCAAGCTCATGTCTCTGACCTAGTCGAACATCTAAAATTCAACTGGGTAAAAAAGGTTATTTTTCTGCATTGCTTTTCTTTCTTGCTGATTTTATGACCCTCCCATTAATTCATTAGCATAACTCACATCAATGTGTTCCAGAGTAAAATACACAGGATCAGTCAGGTACACTCGGCTAGACTCCTTGTTGATAGAGGCTGCAATGACGTGGGAGTTGACTGCAATTGTACTGTTCCGACCAGCAAAATCACTGCCCAGCTTTATGGTTGCATTTTCCGTGCTAAGAAAACGCCCCAGACTTTTGTAAATGATGAAAACCAGCTTTGCTAGCCCTACAAAAGAAAAGAAATCCCATAATTGTGCCACAGAAACATGTAGGAAAGCTGTAGTCCGTACTGTAGTGAATGGAAAATATCAGAAAACACAGAGGCATTTTCAGGCTATAAATTTGAAGAAAAATGCCTAGGCATCTATTGTATTCAAGAAAAAGACACAGAACAGTTTTGTTGTGTTTTTTCATTTTTTTAACTGGGGGAGGTAATGTATTGAATTTAATGGAGTTTTGATGCTATGTGCTCAGGACTCACCATTTCTGCTGTTCTGTTTCACAGTGCTTGCAGAGAGCTGAATTGAGTTGCCTCCTTTACTGCCCTGAGGAAATTTCAAGTCTTGCACCTGGCCCTCAGTAATGAGCACTGCAACATCCAAAACTAAGCAGAAAGGGAAAAAAAAAGTGTTAAAAAGGAGGATGTAGAAAGCATCTTTTGGCCAGATTACAATATGCCAGATGACAATTGGTTTTCCCCAATCAATATTTAGTTTTATCACACTGCTGGTCTCATTTGCCATCAAAAGAGATCTGCACTGCAATGTTTCAATTATGCAGTTACTTTAATAGTGTGCACTAGGTTTAATTAAAGTTTAAAGAGAATGACAGCACTTTAATAGTGAAAACATGATATCAAACCTTGCTTTAATGTGTGCCTAAAAAGTCCATTTAAAAATACTGCAAACATACGTATTGCAGAGAAACATTAATTTTGAAGCTCCTAATGTCCATGTAGTGACCACAGCCAGCAGATTTAGAACTCCAAGTATTGATTTAAAGAGGTTTTAAAAGTCAGCAAATAAATGCTTAAGTACACTTACGCTGTGTATTTAGCTAAACAATATTCATACCATTTTGCTTTTCCCTCCTCTATATCTAATTCTGTAGAATGACTGATAAAAAAATAGTAATGTTGAAATAGTATTTAAACTGAAAACTTAAGTTATCACTCAGCCAGTCAGTTTTAATTTTATATCACACTGCATACTGGGGAGCTTTCATGGGATTAACATTAAAGGCTGGATTCCCTTGGATATGTAAAACCATCTAAACTGGAGTGGTCAACTTGGTATCAAATATCAGTGGTACATTAAACTGGTTTAACTATCACAATGTATGTGTTACAGCCTGTTATCAAAGTTGCTTCTGAAGGTTTATAGGTAGAATTGCAGAATATTGTCTGCGAATGCAGTCAAAATTAACTGCTGTTTATTTCCTCTCACTTGTATAAGAAAATATACTTGGACTTGGCAGGGAAAAAAGCAAATAACATTTTTCCAACTATGATGTATTTCATTTCTAAGACAAATGCACCTTTACGTATAGCCAGACATCTCACTTAGTGTGTACACACTGTCCCATGGAGCTCAGTAGACTGTCTGAACATCGCTTCCTATGATAAGCTGTAACATCTCCCAGTCCTTTCCTAGTATCTTCCTTCTTAAATATAAACTTAGATAGAAACATCTTACACAGTTAATATGCAGATACTGAAATGTGAAAAGTCTAATTTCTGCAGTCTACTCCAAGTCTCCATTTCAGTACCTCTTAAATTAGAATACTTTCAGCTTCCTGAAACTACATTCATCTTTTGTAATAAGATGAAGGAATTTTAATTTTATGCATAGCAATTATTTTTGCTTTAACACATCCCCTGTACCAATATTTGCACATCTCTAATACCAAATCCTTTCATTTCTCTGTCACCACTTAAATGCTAAATTATGCTCCAACTATCTTCAACTGTTTTGTAGTCTCTGGAGCATAGCTATTCTGCATTATGGGAGATGTAGTCCACTGAACACAGTTTTACCTGAAGGCAGTCATGTTTAATATAAACATTTTGCCTATGTTCTGAGTGCCTAAAATATTTAACTGGCAGAGTGCATTGTAAAAAGTAATTTAAATTCATTAAGAACAGATTATATAAAATAGAAAAGCATTTCCACAGCCCTACAGAAAACAGTTACCTCAAAAAATCCATACTTTGCCATTTAAGCATTCTTCATATCCATAGGCTCTGCTAATGATTTTTCAGTGGTAAATCAACTTCACAACATCAAGTACTTTCTATTCTACACTGTATTGAGGATACTGAAGAAGAATGCTAATTTTGCAGAACTAAACAAAAGCATTTCACCTCTACTTAGGAATAACTCCTTTCCTACAAAGGCAGGTAAAGTGCAGCTTTCTACCAAATGTTGCACAGCTCAGTTTTCAAAGAATAATTGTTCTTGTTTTTTGTGTAAAAGCAATTCACAGCACTTTAATTAGTACTCGAAAAGAAATTCACTTACCGATATTTTCTGTGGGCATTGAGACTCTGGTTGGTTCTAAGAGATTATCAGCCAAGACAAAAGCCCCTTCTTCTAATGTATCAAGTAGCATTGTGGCTGCATGGGCTTGTTCTGAAGAATTCATGTCTTTCCAGGACTCCAGAGCTTCAGGCCTGAGCAGGTTGTCCACTGTGTCAACAATTGCCTGCATTCATTAGAAAACTATCATTAGGTCCGATTGCCTGAGGCAACTGGGGAAAATTTCCAGCATTATCTGGTGACAATTATAATACTTAACTGTCAGAATGATTTACTGTGATTTAATGGCACTAGAAAACTATTTCAACATAAAAATATTTTCCACTCCCTTGCTGGATTAGCATTAATAGAAGTGCAGTTAGCCACTAGCATTGTGTGGTCTCTAAGTGTTAAACATGCAGATTTGACTTGTCTCGTATCAGATATAAAGACAGTCATATTAATGTGCTGAAAAAATGTAAAAATAAATGCCAGAAATTTTGCCTGAAGCTTTCATCTTAAAGTTAATGTCAAAATATATAAATTCTATTTAAAAATACTAATGCTAAAATTGGCATTCTGCAGCTTAGGCTAAAATGGCAATAATACTCTTCTGGAAACTTAGCACAACTCATACAGCCACTGTGCTATAAACTACTTGTCTATGACAAACTGCCTTCTTTATTACAGGAGGCATGAAATGAAGCTGACTCAGTGGACATAAATTAGCCTGGGCCACTCTCACTCCCCCTCCTGTTCCTGTACCTGTTCATAGATACTTAAAAAGATTACTAACTCCCATTCCTGCACAAAGGTCAGTTAAAAAAGGAAATCAATAGAGCAAACAAGATGTCCACTGACTGTCCCTGTTATCAGTGAAGGCAAAACTGAAAAGCTGAATGAAGCTGCCATTTTAAGTCCTTCATGTAACGACTCTATCATTATGTTTTAAGGTTCATTAAGCTGCATATAAAGTAACAGTAAATAAGGAAGAAGACGAATTCAGAGACATGATTACATTATTTTTACAAAATAATCCAATCAATCACAGTAATCAGTTAATCAATTGAAGGCAGGCACTTACATTAATGCATAATGTAGCTGTGCATTGAGTTTGCTGTGCACTGAGTACGCCATGCATTGCTGAAACACCCTGTTTACTCTGTCCCATTTACCTACTCATAATGTGTCATTAAGCCTATATATGATTTGTTTGATCAATATAAAAGCATCAGGAATGGAAACAGAACGTAGTATACAAACAGGAAGATGTTGGTCTGGAATACCGCATTGTGCAAATCAGAATAGGAAAAGTTGGTCAAGGCTATTGTCAGAGCAAGATTAATTAGCCTAATCCATTTTAATATCCTCTTTCTGTCTGTGTTGTGAACCACCACGACCTTCCTGGCAGGTGGAAGATACTTCGAAGTGACGTTAAAGCCTTTTTTCTTTCTCTAACGGGAGACAGAATAGTCAAAACGCTCACACTGATACTGCTGCAGCCATTAACTAGAGTGGAACAGAAATTGGTCTGCAGAGGCCAGATTCATTAGTCACCAAGAAATACAGATTGGAGCCTCTAATCTGAGGTACAAATGAATCCTCTGTCACAAAGTGGGAACTTGCTTCATTTGCATAGTGTAAGTCAGCTTTTGATTTGTAATTTCAAGAGGGTTATTAGTCTTATCTAAGCAGAGAAGCCCATCTGAGACTTACAGAAAATGACACCAGTCGAAAATTAAGGTTGTGCTATGGTTTCTTATGTATCTCTATACAGTGCTGATGGTATGCATTCATTAATATGAACCATTTTTTATTTATTATGGGACAAGCTAGCTCTGCATTTTTCCTGTGGTAAATGATCACCTGTCCAATAATACTTCTGAGGCACTCTCTTCCCTCAGACAAAGACAAGCAGGGAGGTGGAACAACCACAAGGCCCCTCTGACACAGCTGTCCAAGTAAGCCAATTATTGCTCTACTCATGTTAATGTTTATTATGGAAAACAAAGTATGAAAATTCAGTCTGCTCAATGTCTGCTGGGTTTCCTTTTCCTATTCAAAATTACTTTCTGATAAAAACCTATTACATTTATTATTTAAGAAGTGCACTTCTCTCCAGATCCTTGTCTCTTTTTGTCAAATTTTTGCTGTAACTGGACATCTCTTATCCCGTTTTCTAAGCAGAAGGATAAAAAACAGACTGTCCAGTACAGAGAAGTGTCCCTCCATTAAGAGTTCGAATTATTTTATTATGTTGCAAAGTATTTCAAAGTTCTTTTTAAAAATTGTTCTTACATTTTATCACAGAAGGTACAAGTAAAAACCATATTTTAAAAGAAACTTTGAAAAAACGTGCAATAAAATCTTTCAGAAGCACAGACACAATCTATTCTAGGACATTTTTTTTTCCTTATCACAGGTGTGAAGTAGAATTACTGGCATTGTATCACAGAGCAGGGGATGGCCACTATGGGCAACCATTCTACCAGACATGAAAGAAACAGAAAATCAGATAGCAGTGTGTTATGTGCCTTCCATATAGCCTGGCTAATGGGACACATGATACATATTTTACTAGTAAAGCTAGAGAAAAGTTTGTCTTTATATTTTATCCTGAAATCACTGAAACTGGCCTTTGTAACAACTCTTAAAACTGTAAGATGGAGTAATTCTACTAGGTATAAGAATACACAAAGAACAAAGCAGGCTATATAATGTACACTTTTCATGCAAGCAAATTAATTCTAAGCAGTCTTTGATATAAAACGCTATCAAGCTGAAGTCACTTCTGTTCATTTCCCAGCTTTTTCCTCTGCCCAAAGTCACATTATGAGAGAGATGTTACTTCCAATTCAGGTAACTATTTCTGCTTTGGAACAAGTTGAGGTTAGAGAGGTATAAACTTTGATTTTTATTTTTTTTTCTTCTGAGTGTTATACCTGTGCAAAGCCAACATTTGTACAGTTGATATGGGGCACAATACACATTTATCAAAGACTGAAATACATAGGATCATGCAGCAAGATGATAAAGCGTGGCAGGTTGCTGAAGCAGGGAGAAAGCAGGGTGACAGCACATGAGAGATACCTTAAGGTAAGCCCTGCATGTCTTCTCTCGTTTTTGGAGCTTTTTAGTAAGAGAAAAGAAAATCAGAAGTTAGACACATTCTGGAAAGCTTCAGAAATACCCAAAATTTAGTCTGGTGTTTCAAATCCGTAATTTGAACTGTAAAGAGTTTGGACGTTAATTCAGTTTTTGTTCAGCAGTGACTACAGAAAAACATCAAACAGGAAACCTTTTTCCCAACCGTTATGAAGGTGCCCAGAGATCTTTGTCCCAGCAGTGGGATTTGTGTGAAAAGGTCAAAGGAGGAAATCCTTGTGTATATACCTTATCTGTCCAAGGGAAAACTCTTCTAAGTGTAGCTAGAGATTGTAAATAAAACTATTGCCCAGACAACAGAAGAGTACATGGAGCTCTCTTTAAAACAGGCTGAAAAATGTTTTGTTTGTAGTTTGTTGACTGAGCTGAAGAAAGGAAGAGGCCGTGAAATATAGCATTTCTTCTGAGAAAAACTGGAACGGTAACGCTTTTGTGATTTGTACCTAAAACACTACAACATAATTTTTCTCTGAAATGTTTCTCTCAATACTATTCCAGAAAAGAAAAAAAAAAACAAACCAAAACAACAACAACAAAAACCCTATGTCTTTATGCTTTATGGTTTAGATCATCCTAGGAGATATGATCAACTGTAAGTGATGCTGGCATCTTAAAATGTCTACGAAAATGCTATTATTTTGCAGCAATTCAGATTAAAGGAAAACCGTGCAACCATGCTGAATCCCACTGATTGCTCAGGGTTAAAATGTTCATTGAATAAAAATACTGCTTTGGTTGAGGATTTCTGTAAGCTAGTAGCCATTTGCCAACATTAATTATAATACATACAAGATTTTAATAAAGGACACACAGCTATCTTTGAGAATCAGTGAATTTTACTCTATTGTTAATTTTATCTTATGCCCTAAAAAGAAGGTAACTGCAACTTTCCGCTGTGTATCTACTGTTGTTTTACATGTTTACTGCAGAATTATATACACGCAGGAACAAAGTATAGATTAGTATTTCTGAAAGGATAAAAAAAATCAAGGGCAATGGTTATCCCAGCAAGTGGAGGTGAACATAGGTGTGTACCTTGTTATAACTCCTTCCAGCAGAATCTTTTTCACTGGGTCGCAGTTCCTGCAGCTGAGCATCCAAAATGTCCACAAGCTGCTCCATCAGCCTCACTGATGAGCTAACATCGCCAGCGAAGACTGGTCCTTTGGTGTGTTTAGCCAGTTCATTGGCCAGACTAGCAGCATTTTCTCCACTTCTGATCTGAAATGACAATTTATATTATCTCAGCAGGGTCCCTTGTTCTGCTTGCGGCTCCTAATTCCAATTCCCCACGTACCTTTGTTGTGGTGAAATAACCATTTGCACATACATTGAAATCTGCAACTAATTGAGACCAATAACATTCTCTTTATCTCAGAAGATTAAAGGTTCTTAGATCCGTGACACACAAAAGCAGTTCTTAACAGTCATCAAAACCAGAAATCAGACTGGGACTTTTGGGCTAGATCTTCTGTTCATCCTCACTTTTATTTTTCTGCCATTATCAGACAGTAAGAAATCTATTTGTTCACACCAGTGCTTGAGGCATTTGAAAGTCAAGTAGCCTGGTACTGACAACAAATTATCCAGTTTTCATAAACTTAGTAAATCTCAGTAGGGAAGGAAAACACAAAGTGGCTCTGTGCTCTAATCATACTGTTATTAATGCACATGTACAAAAATCTATTTATTCAAGTAAAATTCTCCCTGAGCCAATAAACCTAGTTGCATACCAGACTTTTTGGTGTGTGATTTATAATATTTTATTTATTAAGCAAAAACATTAGAAGAGCTATTTTGCTTTAAAATGCTATGAAAACATGTAAGTACAGATTCCACTCAATAACTGAGCACAAGAGCGTGCCTTAATAGATTTAGGAGCCACACTTTTGGTAAACGCTTTACATACAAAGTACATGCAACTCCTTTTCAAAAGAACACAGAGTACTCAAGACAGCTTCAACAAACTCAATTATTAATGCTTGCAGTTAAAATCTTTAATAACGAGTGAACACCAGATTAAAAGGTTTCAACCAACCTTTTGAGCCAGCTGATTTACCCAGTGTGAGGTGCAGTTGCTAAGATCAGGGCCTTTGGGGTTCCATGTTCCCGTTAAAACCACACAAAGATACGAGGCAGTTCCTACAACAGATGGGAAAAATATAGTGAAATTGAAACCATTTTTCTGCATGCATTCAGGAAATCAGCGACAATGTGCTCCTTAGCAGTGTTAAATTCTGAATGCCACTAGTATAAGCAGTTGACAATAATTGACAAAAACGTAAGGAAATAAGGTAGATGATAAACTGCAATAAAAAAGTCAAACGAAAAGTACCAGACGGTTTCTGCAAACAAACAAAAAGCCCTTGATTTTTCCTGGAGCTCATCCAAAGAGGAGCTCATAATGAGAAAGGCAGCTGTAAGTGTATTTCATAATAGTCCTCAAGTAAAGATCTCAAAGCATACATGCAAAGTAATTCTGAATCTACACTCAAACGCAGTTTGTAGAGTAGAACTTGACCATTGCCTGTAGATACTGCATTCTCCAAGTAATAAGAAAAATCGTATGACAGACAGGCTGAGATTTAAGAAAAATCACAATGAGAGAGCGGCACAGTGCCTTTGAAACGTCTGCTTGGAATCATGATATATTTTTAAAGGCAATACCTCGTGTTCCTTTGGGGCAAGGCCGTTCAACCATCATTCCTCTTTGTGTCTGAGGCCAGCTAATCCCCCTGGCCTCAGTCGGTTCACAGAATCTTTCTGGCAAAGGGAAAAAACTCGTCACAGGGGGAATTTTGGTTGTAGAAATGGGTGGCGGTGGCTTGGGTCCTCTGCTTCCTTCCTTTGTTCCTCCAGCTAATGTTGTGCTTACAGGACCTTTCTGTGATGTAGTGCTAGTGGTTGACGCTGTGGTTTTGTATAGCTCTGCTGAAGAAGTTATTGTCACTGCTGTAGTAGGCACTGCACAGAGAAAATAAGAGTAATAAAAAAGTGAATGATTTCAGAATTATTTTTTAAAAAGTTATTTGTGTAGTTTTAATGGATTCTCTGGTGTCTCCTTTTTTTTTAACCTTAACATTACTCTTTTGTTATTGCTATCCTGAGTGCTTAAGAATTTTTTTTCCTCCCAACTCATACCAGCATGAAGTTTCAGCACATTCTCTAAACACTCTCTTCCATAAAAAAAATTGGTAGTTACATTTCTAAAGGCAGAAAGGCAGTCCTAGGGAGTTATCAGTACAAAACAAACATGCTCAGAGCAAATAAAGATTACTTAGTTGCTTCCACAGAAGGAAGAACTCAACAGATAGAGCCATAAACAGTACAGTTCAGCTTTAAAAACAAAGGTAGTGGGCTGTAACTAACAGGAACATTTTAAAAACAGACCCAAAAACTTCAAGTCACCCACTACACACCTTCCAGGGAAATAATTCCGATTACATCTTCCTACCCGGCAGTCATTCTGCTTGAAAGAGCTGCAGCATGCCTGATTAGCTTCAAGCAGAACAAACGCATAGCACGGATGTGTTCTGGTGTTTCAACATTGCAGGCTCTAACATCCTTTGTTGATAAAGCAGTATGAAGCCATGTCTCATGCAAAGCCAGTGGCAAGCACCCAGTGCAGTTTTTCAAGCCACTTGAGGATAGGTTTGGGCCAAATCATTTCTGACCAAAACACAGAACTGCTCACTCCCTGGCACTGCTGGGGCTGGGAGGAGCAGTGGGCCTGGCTCATTTTGTGAGGCTTTGCAGAGACAGCACTCCTTAATGCTTGTGAAGATAACAGTCTGTAATTTCTGTTCATCACCTTGAAATGTATATGGAGCAACAGCTGAAACAATGCAAGTAATGTAACTGAAGCAGTCACAATTATTTCCAAATTTTCATTAGTGTTCACAGTGCTTTACAGGCATGTAAGACCACAAATCCTTGTTCTGAGATTAAATATCCTCAAATCAACTATTTTTTATATCCTAACCAATACAGAAATAAATGAAACTAATTTTAGGATTAACTTAACTGATGAAGGTGACTTTTTTGTTGTGGCTGGATTCTGTTGCAGCTGGGCCCCTGACCTCTGAGGTATGGACAATTATGTTTTTATCATGTTCTCTAAATAAGTTCACTAGCAAAATCAAAAGAAGTTCTACTAAACTTTCTGTCAGCAAATTTATTTTTTTTTTTAAGTTTGCATTTTGAATAAGATTAACTTTCACTTGTTTGGAAGATATTTAAACCATATTTCATTTATAATATTTTAGGAGACTCAACTATCATAGAATCATAGAATGCCTTGGGTTGGAAGGAATCTTTTAAACTTCATATGAATTTACAGTATAGATTTTGAACACTGACATCTATTTTTAAAGACCATATAAAGAGAAGTGTTTTTTATCCCTTTCTTACTCACAAATGACAAACTTCTTCAACGGCTGTCTTCTGTTCAGCCCAATTCCCAGCTGTCTGAAGACAGTCTGTGTAATTGTGCTGTATTTGTGGCCCAGCCAGTTACTATGAAACCTACTGAAATCTCTGAATCTGCTCTGCAAGTGTTTGCCTGACATCTTGTGAAACTGCTGTAATTTTATTTTGATTACAATGCATCCAGCCTTTCCCAATTAACATTTGTCAAAAGCATTTGCAATCACTTGCAGCAGTGTCAGGCAACGCCTGCTGAATCAGGTCCTAAGGAATGGGAAGCTGCAGGAGACACAGGATGATGCAAGGGACAACCCATTATTTCTATCTGTTCCCTAACACATTGTGCTAGTATGTATTTAATCACTTAAATGTGTTAGCATTATTGCAGTTACTGTTCAAACCTGTAATGTTTAGCACAGCTTTGTTTCAGGAGCAAAACATCACAGTAAGAATTCAAAATTATTCTCTAAAGTTAAGTAGTGAAGTGACAATTTTCAGAACATACTTTGTGCTGTACCATCAGCTATAATATTCTGCTGTTTTTACGCAACTTAATGCTACACACTGAAATCAATTCTTAAGCATATCACCTATGATTAAAAAATGACCTGCACATCTTAGCAGTGATATATACTTTTGAAATGTATTTGTAATCTCTTTTTTTAAGAAAAAGACTCCAAACCATCTCTCTCAAAAAAATGGAAAAGAAACAGTTTCTAAGATATTTTCTCTTGCTTTAAATAAGAAAAGTAAGAAGTCGGTATATTTAAGAATGTACCAAGAAATTTCAGGACAGTGTGGAAGCCTAGGAAGGAGAAGGCTGAAAAAACAGAAACACATCATTAGGAATATATCCAGATTTCAGAAGGTGGATAATTTTGTTTCTAATGACCTGTTGGGGAACTTAACCTGACAGGTCATTGTCCTGAGCTGCAAGAAGACACATGATGGCTTCCATCATCTGACGTGTCCCATGCTTGAAGCCCAGGGTGATGGTACCCACAGGCTCCCAGGCACCTGCAGAGCACTTACATATACAAGATAATGATACTAATGATTTACAAGCTGCAAGTAAAAGGAAGAACAAACTTCTTGTATGGGTCACTGACCTACCATTCTGAGCAGCTGGGGAAAGTCTGTAGAAGGCTGAAGATTCTTTATAAAATGCCATGCGACTTCTTGACCATAATTGCTGGAACAAGTTGCAGCAAGTTGTGACTGCCCTGTCCTATGAGGTGTTCAAGGCCAGTATGGAGGGGGCCCTGAGCAACCTGATCTAGCACTTGATCTGGTGGCTGGCAGCCTGTAGAGGAAGGCTTGAAACTTGATGAACCTTGAGGTCTCTTGCAACCTAAGCCACTCTATGATTTTATGATTGATGTGCCAGGGTGAAACAAACCTTTTTCTCCCTTCTTCCTTTTTTTTTTTTTTTTAATATAGGCAGGTCACATTATCAGCTGAAGAGTCTTTGTATGATACAAAAAAATAAGATCAGCAAGAAGTAAATTCAGAGACTTTTTGAGAATAATTAACTTACATTTGTTTCATGCCGTTCCTAACAGTTGATTTAAAGAGCTATTTATGTACTGTGTTTCTAAAAATTAAGACATCACTTGAGTAAAACTTAACACCTGTTTAACAGTGTGATGTCTATAAAAAAAACATAACACAATTGCTTAGGACAGCGGGGGAATAGTAACTTTGTTTCCCCAACTGACAGTGAAGAATAGATTTAGAGACATTTTTTCTTCAATTTTGTATTCTTTGCCAACAGGTTTCTACTGTAAGTAAATATTAACTACATTAAAACAAACAAACCAAAACCTCAAAACACAACCATACCCACCCATTTAAAATTGATCTGGGATGCCCAGAGGATTAATCATTTCTGAAAACACTAATAGTTCCATTTTCATCTCTGCGACTTAGATCATTTTCTAGATTGGCTGCATGGATTTTTCATTTAAACATATGTTTTTACAGGCCAGAAATTTCAATATATTTTAACATTCAAAAACCTAATTCTACACCTTCATTTTCAAAAGGCATCATACACTGGGCCACTGTGTAAAGCAACAGGGATCAGACACTTGTGCAAACCCAGATTTTCCTGCTTTCTGCTTATTACTGTGATGTGCCTGCTTTTACACTTCAGTGAATACCAGGGAAGTCACTAAGACTTACTTAATTACCTATACGCTCCAGCTATTATGCTGGCCAGTACTCTACAGATGCTGCAAAATCCCATTTAGTTGAAAGTGAAATGTTTACATGGGCATTTATAAATGTATACCCTGAAAATTATAATAAATACACTACAAAATTAGCAAAATGCCTATGATTGAGAAATGTGTTATCTGGTCCCCATTAAGTTATCTTTACTTGTACAGCCTCTTTTTAATCAATCTAGCGTAGCAGATTCACTAAAATAGCAAAGATCTAATTTACTTAATAATTTGCTGCATGACTTCGTCATAGATTCTTGGTGCTATAAAGATTTATTTGCACTTGCTTACTGTCACTTCAAGCCCTCGGTGATAGCAGCTGACAAATTTCTGTTCCATCAACACTCACAACATCCTTATTTTCCTGCAGTGATCCAATAAAACTTAATGATGGGTATCATGGTACAAAAGGGGAGACAACCCCAGTTTGAACAGTTTGCACAGTCTGCGTAAATTGGGATGAGTGTAGATGAAATCTCTCCCTAACGCACTAAAACAGAACAAAAGGATTTATCTTATTTTTGTTACCAAGGAAACCTTACAATGTAATATTCACTTTTTAAGGGGAAAATTCCCTTCAATCTTCTTAATCTTTTAACTTAAAATTTCTTTTAAAAATCCTATTCCAGCTAGGATTTTTTTGATCTTTGGATGTCTCCTTTAGAAATCATGTACAGGAACATACATACTAAATTTACAGAAATATAAAAAATACGTTCTGACTTTTTTATAGTTGCTTCTCTGCAGGTCCTGATATACTTCTGAATTATTTCTGAGTTAAGGTTTTGACTTTTAAATACAAGTTTTACACTTAACCTTAGAAAATATGCTCTTGTGCAGTATCTGAGTGGTACTTGTCAGCTGTAGCTCCGAAAGCCATTTCTACATCTATGTATTCCAATTTCCACGAGGAGAGAGGAAAAAAAAACAACATACAGAGACTGAGGTTAAGGGGAGAGTTCTAAAGGCAGCAGACCCAGTTTCCAGGGTAAGATGGTAACTTGGCTGCAGCAGCTGTGGTTTTAGAAATCAGAAGTCTTCCTGAGGATTACGAAAATAAGGATATGAGACATGCACAGTTACAGGAGGAAAAAAATGCTACAGGTCTGCAGCGAAGTTAAAGTCATCATTAGGTTAATTAAAGAGGTATTTCTGTGATTTCAATAGGCAGATTTAAAAATTAAAGAAATAATATAAAGAAAAAAGGCAGGTTTTGAGTCACGTGTGAGTCTCACAATTTTGGCCCTGGGAGCAAACACAAATCTTGCAGTTCAAAATGTGACTCAAATGTGATAAATTTGTCTTTTATGAAGGACAAAGATTGTTGTTTTTAAAGTGCTTGATAGTAGGAAGTTCAGGTGCAGGCAAAAACTGATAGCCAAGACAGACAGAAAAAACGAATCAGTGTCTGTATCATTATTGCTCCCACAGCAACAGAAGGAACACAGATTGCTGACTTTTCTACAATGGCCCCAAGTTAACCACTCAAACAGAAAGGACCATGACTTCCAATTTTGAGCCACTGACCTTGTGACACCATTAAGTACTTGGTATTAAAGTACCATTGCAAAAGACACAAAAAGAAGGTTCTCCTACTAGGTGACTTAAAGAATCTTATCCTAACACCTATGTCTTTGAGTGGATGATTAAGAAATCTAAGTCAACCAAAACACACGCACACAAAAGAAACACAGAAATGCCCTTTACACATCCTTTGTCAAATGTACTGAAAATCTGATCTAAGGCCGCACCTCAAATACTTTGTTCAGTTTTGGGCCCTTCACTATCAGAAATATACTGAGGCACTGAAGAAGAGAACCAAAGCTGTTGACGGGTCTGGAGAACAAGTCTTATGAGGAGCAGTGGAGGGAACTGTGCTTGTTTAGTCTGAAGAAGAGGAGGCCCAAGGGAGACCTTATTGCTCTCTACATCTGCTTGAAAGAAGGTTATAATGAGGTAGGGGTTAGTCTCTTCTCCAAGGTAACTAGCAATAGGATTACAAGCAGTGGCCTCAAGTTGCATCAAGGGAGGTTCAGGTCGGATAAGAGGAAAAGCTTCTTCTCAGAAATAGTGGTCACACATTGGCACAGGATGCTCAAGAAGGCGGCTAGTTCAAGAAACATGTAGGAATGGTTTCTTAGGGACATGGTTAGTGGGTATAGGGAGGATGGATTGATGGCTGGACTTCAATATCGATCTTAGAGATCTTTTCCAACCCTAATGATTCTATGGTCTATATATTACACATATAGATCTTTAAGCTCTGTAACAATAGAAGAACTGATCTCCAATTTATATAGATATTGTGCTGAAAGAAAGAGAAACTGAGAATATAATACAAGTAAAATAGAGAGTTATAAACTGGAATATCTTCATTTTATAGTAGTACATCTGAAGGACAAGCAAGATAATTTTTCCTTTAATTTAGTAGTCTTTAACTAAAGGCAACTGGCTTAGGCAAAAGAGGAAATGAACTGAAACATATTCTTAGATCTGCCGCATTCAGATCCATATAGAAATAAAACACTGTTTATTGGCTTTATATAGGAGGAAAAAATCTTTTGTGAATACATGTATTACATATTCAAATAGCTTCTATATTTTAAAAGGTCACAGTCAAAATGTATTTACTGATGTCTTAATGCATTTAAAACAAAACCTCACAATTCACTCACAAAAAATACTCCTTTTGTATCTTCATGGATGAACGGGTAAAAAGCTTACAAGAGAGGCAAGCACCCCGCAGAGTGCCCTGGGCCCCTTCTCATCTAGGTCTAGTTGCAATAAAGTGTTTCTCCCTCTGACTTGCATGTCAGCCTCTTCTCATGGAAACCCCAGGACGTGAGGGGGTGCTAGTGGATGCACAAGTGTCTTTTTGATATTAGATGGGATGCGGCTGAGATGTGTACTTTATCTTATGTTAGAGACTCATAATAAAAACATCATGAAATGTTTCACTGGACACACTGGGTGTTTACTAACACAAAGAAAGGATCGTACAAAGCCTTTTTCTCTCTCCCTGTTCTTCCTTAACACTTTTTCCCTTAATGCAATGATTTAAAGATTAGCTTCTACCACTTTATTTACAGCAGAGCCTGTGCCTCCATTTTCTTCTCTTAATTGTAAGGCTTTTGAGAACTTAAACTACAACTTCATCTGAGTTAAACTGAATGAAAAGTGACATGCCTGAGAACATATGAAAATGAAAGTTTTCTAATAAGATAGGTGGGTATGTCTCTGTTAAGAGCAGCCACCAACCTCTGTAATGAAATGGGGTGCAGGGCCTTCTGAACAGCTGCCATATGCTAGAGCTTAGAGCTAGGCACTGGAACTGGCCTGACCCTAGTATCATACATGGGGAGGTCTAGGGAGACAGACTGGGAATGCTTTCATGTGGCTCTGGAGATTACTAATGCATTAGTTCTAAACTTCCTTGTTCTGCTGCTTCTTAAGTATTCTTAAGTATTACATCTAGAAAAATTTAAATATATGTTGATACAGAATCATAAAATGGTTTGAGTTGGAAGTAACCTCAAAGGCTGGTTCCAAACCCCTTGCCACGGGCAGTGAAACCTCCCACTAGATTGGACTGCACAGGACCCCATCCAGCCTGGCCTTGAACACCTCCAGTGATGGGGCATCCACAGCTACTCTTGGCAACCTGTTCCACTGCCTCACCAGCCTCAACATATCTAATGTTCTCTCTTTTAGTTCAAAGCCATTTCCCCTTATCTTCTTACTACACTCCCCAATAAAGACTCCATCTCCAGCTTTCTAGTAAGCCTCTTTTAGTACTGAAAAGCCGTGAGAAGGTCTCCTCAGAGGCTTCTTCTCTCCAGGCTGAACAATCCTGGCTCTCTCAACCTGTCTCTATGGGAGAGGTGCTCCACTACATGGTTTATTCTGCTGTGCATTCATGCTTATCAACATCTTGTCCTTTGATACATACACCTTCTGCTGCTCCAGACCATTTGTTTTGATATTCTCTCCCATAGGTGTTTATTTGTGGCTATGCCTTTTCATGTCATTCTTAAAAATAGCTGAGACCTAAAGATCTCCATTTTTCCTCGTTCTTTTAGGAGTTAGTGTCTTCTTTTTAGATAACTGTTCTAAATCCAGTGGAGCTGCAGCTATAATGAACTTATTGAGAAATCAGCAAAAAAGACGTTGGATAATCTTGCCTAAACTAACATTAGTAACCATGAAAATAGGTCTCCAGAAAAGTATTTATGCTTGCTATTGCACATTAACCCCATACATATCCTCTGGGTCTTCCCAATAAACATCGCTCTTCAGCTGCTGGCACCAAGAAGTTAAAAGGTTTGCACATGTGGTGTAATCAATTCAGAAGGTAGGTAACAGAACCAATGGGAATAGGCTTTTAGCTCAGTGTGAATGAACTCAAACTTATTTTATTTACAGAAAGTCAAACTAATGGTATAAAGTAAATAATTCTAAAACATAGAAAAGCTAAACGATTTTACAAAAAAAAAAAAAAAAAAGCCAAAAAAAATTAAATGAAATCATTCTCTCTCTTTACAAGTACTGTAAATTTTCCTTGCACCAATATGACGCTGTACTGCTCAGCTGTGCAGAGACCAATCCTCTTTGCATTTCTGCTAAAAGCTAAGTCTAAGACTAAAGAGATCTGAAATAGTTGTCTGAATCGATGCACAATAAGAAAAAAAAAAAGTCAGAAAAATCAAACTCTTACCTTGGGCAGGATCAGGTGGGCCAAATTCCAAAGAATATCGGAGAATGAAGTTGTTATTCCACACATAGAGCTGGTTGTCTCTGGGGTTGTAATCCACTGCAGCGATGTACTGGTACTGGTTAGGGAAAGGAATATCCACGTGCTCTCCTCTGCTCAACCTGGTGTTATAGATGTAATCGATGGCGTTCCTGCCTGTCTCACTCTCATTGTCCTGATACACTGACCGGACAACATACAAGACACCACATATCATAAATGCATTGGATGCTGCCCGTTTGTCGTAGGTCGTCTCCCATGTTGCTTCAAAACGTAGTGTGTAGGGGTTCAGCTGGCTAATTACTATCATCCCGTTGTTCTGCTCCGTAGCATAAATTACCCATAAGCCATTTTCATCAACTGCCAAGTCAATGTCAGTCTTTCCTCCCCATCGGTATGGGGAAGTATCATGGTAATTAGCATAATTGATTATGGCCTCTCCACTCTTAATTCTAGTCCTTAAGTCAAATTTTACTATGTTCCTAGTTCTTTCCTTGTTAAAAAATACAGCGCCATCATATACTACAAATCCAGTACCATCCACTCGATTTGGGAGTTTATACGTTGTCTGCTGGCGTCCATTTTGGAAGTCCTCCAAAGAAGCATATTCTATCAAAGTATCAGTGCGATACGGAGTCCATGGCATGAAGTATATTTTATCTGCAGCCTGAAGAGGATCTTTGCACCAAGCACCTGCTTTTTGTTCAGCTTCATATAAATACGGTGAGTCCACAATTGCTTTCAACGTTCCCGGGCAAACAAAAACTAACAGTCACAGAGAGAAGTAAGACAAGAATTATGTCAAATTAAAACTGTCTCATAATCCAAAAAAAGAAAAAAATAAAAGAAAAAAGTAGGTAAATCATAATGACTGTGTCAGGAAGAAAAAAAATCAATTTAATTGGCACTAGATAATACCGTATGTTATAATTAATGCAATTATCACCCGTTATCATCCACTTTTCTTAAAGTTACCATGTTCTTGCTGTACCAGTATGGAAAGTGGATGGGAACAGCTTTCACTAGTACAGACCAAGGCTCAATGGCATACACAGACAGCTGAAAATGTAGAGCTACTCTTGCATTTTCATCTTAGACTTTTAGTGAGTACACATTAATGTTCCAGAGCTTTTAACTGGTGTGCAGTTGTGTGCTAGGTCATTTCAGTCCAAAAAAAATCACATCGACTTGTTTAGAACTTTAAGAAGTGGTGAGGCTGAAAAAGGAGGTGCCTCGATTAAAAATAAAGGAACAAAACAAATCATCAGGTATATAGAGAAAGCAATTAGGAGCAGATAAAACAAAACACAACCAAAGCAATGAATGAAACAGACCAGGAAACCCTGTAACCATGGCATGCTATGGAGAGGGTTCTGGAAGCCAGGCAAGATGACACTTTATTAACAAGAATTTACCCAAGGGTGAGAGAAATAGAGGGATAGAAAGACAAAGAGAAAGGGAGAGAAAAAAGCAAGGGAGTCTTCCCTCCAGCCCAAGTATTTCAGACACTATACCCCGCCACCTACTTTAAGCAGCCAAGTCACTTTATTGCAAACAGTCGACTTCTTTATGAGGTGTACTTATGAGATCCTGCTGATTATCATAATATAAGAGTGTTGTGGGGAGGGGAAGGGAAGAGGTTAACATCCATAAGGCACATAACAAGGAGCTGGGGTTTGGACTGTATACGTTATTTACCTTTTTGCTCCACTTCTATTTTAAGCATCGGAAGAAAAATAAAAAAGTGCAAGGAAAAAAGAAAGAAGATTAACATAAATTGACTATTAATCTAAAGATTAAATTAGTAACAGACGCTAAATATAGGGAGAATAAGAACTGCACTATATTGGATAAAGAGAAACAGACAACAGGAAAACCTAGCAGGAGAGAGATTCTATGGTTACATAAGTGAACATGGATCAATCATTTTAGTAGATTAAGGAGGCAATACAGATATGTTGGCATGTTGTTTCACTTAGTGAACCTGAATAAATAATGAATGACTTTACTAATGCATGCTAGATATACTCTTCTTCTCAAACTCAAAGCATAATGCTATCAAGTTGACTTTTAAGAGTGACACATTAATATATCATATATGCGCTAGTGCACATATACATACTATATGAATTAGATAACTATAAATCCAAAACACAGTATATGAATTATATAGGTATGTATGCGTGCTTATTGAATTTCCCCCCCATATTCCTTCAGCTTTTACTTCTTATAAAGAAAGCAGCTTGCATCCTTTAGCTCTGCTTAGCCCCATTTTATTTGTTTGCCTGTATGTAATCTTGAGAACTTTTGCCACTTCTTTATCTATAACTGCAAAATCACACTAGAAGGAATAAGCAAAAACATCTAGAAAAAGGAAGCAAAAGCACAGTAAGCAAGAAGAGAAGAAAAAAATTAACATTTAGCTCATTCAGATATTCTCCAGCATCATCGATTAAGCCAGAAACAGCAAGCTAGTATGCAAGGACAGTCATACTAAGTGTTTGAAACAAATATCCATTCCACCACCACACATGGAAAATATAAATCAAACCCAATTAACAAAGTTATATTACTATAGCAATTTCTCCCCAAGGAAGTTTTATGGAACTTATTACAGGAAGACTTATAGCTGAAGTCCAGATAGTAAATAGCTTTCCAATAATTATTTGCAATAAAATCTATTTCACATACTCAGTAGCCTTTGAAATATGTTCTCTTAGTTTCATAAAATGACCTGAAAAATGACAGATGCACCAATCTGTGTAACAATAACTGCTGATACCAAGGAAGTGTATCAAAACTATTTGCACAGTTATTACATTTTCAGTATTATGGTATTAACCTGAAAAATGCATTTGTATGTCCCATATGAAGTTTTGGATTTTCAGTTTCATTTAACAAAATCAAATATGGTTATTTTGGGAGAATGATATTGACTGAGCTGGTCTAGTGTTCCTTTGGGGAACAATTCCAAAACTCTGTGAGGGGAGGGGGAGGCGGCTAATATTGTCAAACTGAGCAGTAGTTTTCCTAGCCTTTGTTCATTTGTGCATCTTTAGGTAACAACTGTTTTTCTGCATTTTCTAATTCTTCAGTAAACAGAAGATGCATTCTTAGGCAAGTTTCTGAGTTTCACATTCAGTGTTAATGACTTACAGATGATTCTGTTTGTGAATTTTCATGTATGAGCTTATTCCTTGCCAAAGAGCAATACTGATACCTACTTAGAATTAGTAATAGGACAGTGTGAAAAAGATAGGGATAACTAAAATCGTTACTGGCACATCTTCTCAGAGTGCATTGGTGTACAGCTGTACAGTTTTCAGGGACAGATGGGCTTACTGAAATAAATAAATGCTGCAAAGACCAATCAATACAGACAGAGAGAGTATAAAGCACTTTTAAAACATTTTCTATTGAATTCTTGAGTCCAACAAAGGCGTAAAATAAAAATGCACAGATGTACAAAATGGTACTTTTGATGTACTTCTTAATGAAAGGGCAGACTTCTGTTACTCAGTCAGTGTCAACATACACTGCAAAGCAGAACTGAGAGAAATGTCAAGTATGATACTATCAATTTCTTTGTAATATAATCAATAGCACTCTTATTTTAAGACAAAGCAATGCCTATCAAATTTGTCTAGAATTTTAGTTTTGTTGGAGATCCAACTGAGTATTTCAATAGATTTTTTTTTCAGCTAAAGAGGATTAGAAAAACACTGCTGAACAGTTCTACATTACGAGATGCAAAAAAGTAAGCTTTTCATTAAGTACATTCTTATGAGGACAATGAATACTGAGTCCAGAGAAAGCTCAATCAATATGCATGGACAGCAAAGCAGCTATATATTTCTGAAGGCCAGCAAGACATAAGAGTTGCTCATAAACTGCATTTTGTACAAGGGTGACACCAACTCCAACATGTAAGAGCTCAACTTTTATCATAAAAGTAACAATAGCTAGTTGTAATCTCTCAGCTGAAAGTTATCAACACAGCACATTTTGCATATTAACTGAAGATAAAATCAGGTAACATAAAAATCAGAACTGAACTTTGGTTAGAAGTGTTGTGATGACTAAACACCTCTCTTCGTAGACCCACAAAAGCCTATCCCATCTTCTTTGCAAACCTAATGATTTCAGTCACTCCATATGTTTAGAAGGGCAGCACTGGAACAAGTAAGGGAGAAAAAAAGTATCAGACTTGATAACAAGTGTTGATTAAGACTTGCAAGAATATCAGGACAAGCTTTGTGGGACATGGAAAAAAGATGGTCAATAATCAAAACAGCTACTGCAGCACTATGAGGCTTAAAATTAAAACTTCAAAACTGATTTTAGAAGCTGTCAACCTTTTTTGATGCTTGTAACAACACTTGACTCCTCTTACAATTCTGGAATTAGGTGTAGTGTCATCACTGTACATGCTGCAGTTAACAAACTCCAAATCTTGGACTTGGAAAGACAAGAAGTATCCAGAATCCCGAGTTATGATAGACACAGAATTACAGAATTCAAGGGGCAGGCCAATGCAATTGACAGTAAACAAAAATAAACATTTTAAAAGCAGAATAGCTACATGTTAGAGTACGGGGTAGGCCGCGCTACACTTCTGAAAACTGGAAAAGAAAAGATTCCTGTAGATAGCAATACCCAATTGGTAGAATATATCCACAGTTCTCTTCCTAAAACAGCATAAAAAATTGTTTGAACATTATTTGCGTTATAGCTTTTCTCTATGAACTAGCCTACTGGAACTGGAAACGTGATCTCTTGTCATATGACTGACCCCATCGTTTGGAATCAGTTGCACTGCCCTCTTTCTGAGAATTTGGAAATAAGAATAGAGCTAAAGTAAAAGTGATCTTTGTGGAACAAAATTTTGGTTAGATTGGGGTAAGACATCACTCTTTAAAAGTGGCACAAGAAGAACAGGCATAACAAGCCACCAATACTACAGACAGGAGGAATGATACTTGGGATCACTGTATGCAGTAGGCTTCCAATCCTACAAATGGTACAGAAAAAAAATCAGCAAGCATCCATTTCACAATGACACAGCAGAAATGAAGAGAAAACAGATGATCTGTGTTTGGCCTTTAACAACAGTGAATGATCAATGTGGTGAAGCAATACACAACAATATTTCAGTTTAAAACAACTAAATTTAAAAATTGTGCAGTAAGCCCTATGGACAGTTTTGACATAGCTTTGCTTATGCCAGAACTCATTTCCTTCCTTTTTGGATGTATACTGTCACCACAGTGTTTTTGCATCTCAGACTTGGCCTGTTTCCTGTACCAACAGAAAATGTGACTTTGGTTAAGGATTACTGCAGATCAAGAGATTCACACTTAATAATAACTTAAGGGAATGATCAGTGCACTGCTCAAATTCCATTGCAAGCACAGCTATTTCTCTGTGGAGTTACAGGATGAGGGAGTAGTCACTGCAAAGAATGACCTTACAAGAAAACAAAACCAGTTAAAAGTGTTGAATCTGCAGAAATTTTATACACGTGAATAGATGTCAATGAAAAAAAAAACAAACCCCAAAAAACATTAATTATTACAAGAAAATAAGAAGCATGTCTAAAACTAGTGAATTCTGGCATTAGAAAGAATATTGTACAAAACTGCTGAAATAGCTATTACTTTTAATTTTTTTATCTCAATGTTTTCAGTATTTACTTTTTTCTGTTAACAGTTCTGTTTTGACATCTGATTTGAAGACACAATTCACATTTTTTGCTATACATTAAAAGTGAACAACTCGTCTTGCTCCTTTTCCCACTGTTTTTAAAAAATGTGGTTTAGTTACTTAGTGATGAATTATTCACTATGAATCTGAGTTCATTTAACGAATGTGCCCCTAAAGCACAGTCTTCTTACAACACCTCCTGACCAGGAGTGTTAGTGCTGGGTTCTGCTGTGCACTCAAATTCACCAAGGTAGCCTTTCAAGTAGATCGTGATTAAAATTGAAGTCAATTCCTTCTTTAGAAGTCTGTGAGCCAAGCCAATTTGTCAGCAACTGGTATTGGGCAAAAGTACAAATTTCTATCTGGCCTATTGAATAGCTAATTCGAGTTTGTTTTCTGGAAAAACAGTAGCCTTAAAAGCCAAACACTTAAGAACATAGACAGACACTTGGCCAGCATTGCACCATGGCTTCCTTCCACACTTCGTGAAGCTAATTGGAGGCCCTAGTCTGTAAGTGCTCTGCATGCATAATGGATCTGTGGGCCATAAACATATGCTTCATTTCCATGGAACAGCACTCCAGCTTTAATTGTGAGGGCCAGGGGAAGTGAACAAGAATAAAAAGATTATACTTACTGTAAGGAACGCATTCATATTGAACTTCTAGATACTTGTATGTTCCAGGACAAGGATCAGGAAACACATCTGACCCAGTAACTACTATACACTGTGTTCGGTTGTTGCACCTGTAATGGGAAAAGAAAGCAGGCTAATTAATTTAAGATTACATTTAATTTGCAAGTTCATGCTAAAGTGCTATGTACAGCACTAACTTTCTTCACACTTGGGCAGTTCAATCCATAAGACAACAAAGTTAATTAATACTAGATCAGTCAAAGTCCATAAACGAGGCTTCAAGACAATATTTCAGTTCAGGCTTAACACTCTTAAATTTGGGTATCATTGTTATCTCAAAGAAGCATTTCAAGTAGCAAGGATAGCTGCCTCAAACATATACTGACTTGACACTACTACTCAGTAAAGTTAAAGCAAAATGCAAAGATGATATAAAACTTAAAAAAAAAAAAAAGTGTAAATGTGAATAAAGTGCATTCACACAAATCACCAATTCCTTTAACCTCTCCAGATATACATTTGAATGGCTTTATGTCTCAGAGGAATGTTCGTTGTGATTGAAGGTAACCAGGATTTTGGTTGGAAGAGTTATTGCAGACAAAAAATATTAGTATTTAAATTTTAATTATTTTAACAGCAATTGATGGTCCTTATGCTTCCCCTGTTAAGTTACAGGAAGAAGTAAAGAATGACCATCTGAGGAAATTAGAAAAAAATTTAAGAAGAACTGCAAGAAAATTGTAGAGGAGACAAAATACTGAAATATAAATGATTTGTTGAATAATGGAAACCAACACATTTTGATGCAAAGAACAAATTCATTGCAGTGCCTCCAGTCATAATGATTTTATGAGTTTAATGGTTTTTAAAGTGTTTTGTTTTTTTGTTTTGGTGTCTTTTTTTTTTTTTTTTTAATAATAATTATCTGGGACTTCCAGGCCAAATATAAGATTAGAATTTTAAATGAAAAAACGATCACCTAACTCTGAAGAGATGGTCAGAAAGAAATATAGAAAAAAATAGTCAGAAGAACTATTACAATAGAAAAGAGAAGATCAGGGAGTTAGGTGACTATAAGAAAGGGGAGTTTGGCTGATCTTCTCAGGGGTTACTTTTGTTTGTCAGCAAACTGAATAAGAGTGGTCTGAACTTAAGTAATAACCTAGCCTTTGACTCCAGCTGTACATCAGATTCTCTATTGCCTACTACTTCCCACACTCCCTGAATAACAAATCTCAGGCTAAAATAATCTATCTTGTACCAACAGCTTTCTCCAGCTGTACTTTGCCAACAGGTATAAGAGTGATTCTTGCTACCTCATGAGAAGTAGAACAAGCCCATTTGAAGAACTCGGATACAAATGATGTTCCTATTTACCTTCTAATAAAGCTAGCAGTGAACAGGCTTGGACAAACTGAGACTCTTGCTGAGTAAACTCAGGAGCAAAACCTTTTCCGACTTTATTAGATCATTCGTCTTTTCTCTGTTCTTTAAAAAAAAAAAAAAAAAAAAAACTACTTATTTTGTCTTGTGACGCTCGTAATTTCAAAACTGATTGCGAATAACCCACACAAGCCAAGACAGGCAGGCAGGTAGATGGTGAGGAGCTCACTTTGTGGCCATCGCTTACCAGTCAGCCCAGTATTATGCCACTCAGGCTGCCAGCATTACTCACTGCCAACAGCACACACAGTGTACTAGGGTTTGGAGAAAGCAGGATGCACACAACGGTTTTCAGAGCCATGTGGAAGTGATGCAGAGAGTCACTGCACTGCTCTCAGGTGCATGATGTAAGAGGAGGCTGCAGAAGTAGGAGAAGGCAATATGATCCTAAACTTCACAGACTTCTTTGGTCTTACCTCTCTACCAGGTTTTTAAACCCCACAGCTGAGGTCAGACAAACCAGCACATGAAAAGTAATATTTTGTAATTAATTCCTTTAAATTAAAATGAAGCCATAAGCACTCCTACAAAAATACTCTCTGTAGTGCATCACTCAATGTAATGGCTTCCACAGCTTTGAGCTGTATGAAAATTTCATCTTACAGTTGAAAGAGCAGAAATTAAGAAAGAAATATTGATTTATTACAAAATAATATGGATACACATTGGGAGGAATGATGAAGATCAGTTTCAAGCTTGTATCAAAAGGATGTATAATGACAATAAATCAGAAGTGCACTATTTTTGCCTTACTACAGTAAAAGCCAGTGTCGAATTTCAGGCATTGAGTTGCTGACTTTGTAAAAACTATGACTATTGACTATTTCTATAGGTAAGAATTTATGTATTCTGCATATGGTCACCTCCTGCTCACCTTTGGCCAAAATGAAGGCGACCACAGTTCTGAAATGCAATAAGCTGTGCCTGCTGCTGTAGTACACAGTAGTACTGCAAAGCATCCCCATTTAGAGCAAGAGCAGTTATGTGTATAACTGAAAGAATAAAGATTTTACATCCAAATCACTGACCTGTATTTAGAAATAATCTGCTGCTTGCATTTTTAAAAACTTTGTAATCTTTTAGCATAAGATTCTGATTTCCATATGCTTCTAACATTTCAAATTAAAGTATCTTATTTATACATTCACATGTAAAAAAAAAAATAAAATCCACATTCAAGTAACTGTTTGTTACCCAGTTAAGTTGGTCATAAACAACAGTAATTAGAGCAGCTGTAAGTCCCAATTCAAGGGTTCTAGAGAAGAGATGAAGGATATTTGGGCCTTAAAGAGGTAGTTCTGAGACTGGCCATTCAGAAAATTTACAGTATTGTCATTTGTTCTCTGGATAAACAGTAGTCTTCCTTCTTCTTCTTGTTATTTCTTTCCCCCTGTAAAACCTGGGACACTAACTTCAGTATTAGTTATTGACCTATGCTTCTGCTGCTGCCTGCAAAGACCATTCTACTAACTGCTAAAGGGCTCAGCTGACATTCTTTATGTCAGCTATACTGGCCAAAGGATACTCTATATAAAACAGCATCTCATCTTACAGAGCTACAGAATGTCGTTACCTTACCGCCACTCTAGCAAAGGTTCACAATTTTGAGAAATCTATACATTTAGAAACACTATGTCCAATGAAGACCATACTACACTGCTACAATCTGTGCAACATAACCCCTGTGCGGATTTCTATTCCTTTCTGAAGGGTAAGCCCTTTCCGAATGTGGCTACTTCATGGTATTCTCCAAAACAAGACTTAACAGAAATAAAATTCCTGGATATTTGATAAACTGGCCCAGACACCATCAGGAAAAGAAAAAAAAGAAACAAACAAAAGAATAAAAAGACTTGCCAAATAACTTGAAGTCCTTAATGCATTTTAACCAGCGTTATTTTTTCTACACAACACTCTGTTTATTCACTTCATCTATCCAAACTGTTTTACAATTGTTCTTACTGGTACGAACTAGCATTTGTTGTTTCTGGGAATTTAAGAAGTCAAATCACAAATATTTTAATGTTTAAGCGTTTGCAATCTAGCGTTTAAGTGTTCTTTGGTTTTAAGTATCATATAAGTGTTCTGTAATCTAGTTAACTGCATACTTTCCTGGCATATTTTAAACTATGCAAATTCACAGATTTTTATGTACAATCTTAAAGTTCATATGATCTGACACTGAAATATCTTCACACTTGAGACATTCACGATATTCACAAAGATTTATGACACCATGACTTTGTCATTTACAAGGAAATAAAGCAGATCTGCAAAAAACAGCTGATGTAGAAAAGGTAATGCATGGATTAAGAATGAAACTCTACTTAGGGGAAGACTAACAGTAGCACTAAAAGAATGATGATTCAAGTTCCTGCGCTAACACAGCATGAGTTTTGCAAAGGGAAAAGTGGGAAATATTATTGTTCTTGTGAATACACGGAGTAACTGCATACTCTAACAGTCATTTCTTCAGTATTTTAGTATGAATGAAGAAAGGTTACATTTTCATAACGCAAATGCATCACTTAGAGTAATCTAAAAATCAAATGGAGTGTTTAATTAACAGTTACAGTACAGTGTCTGAACTCCTTTCACCTCAGGATGAAAGACTGCAAACGAGGAATGGCCCTTTCACACTTCAGATGACTACAAAAAAAAAGGAAGTAAACTAGCTCCAGCAGTGCTGTTAGCCAGCATCTTCCCCTCACTGTGTAGCCAAGCCCCTTCTGCGCTTAGCTTTAAGGACAGCTGTACTTCCCACAATAATTTGTTTGCATTTCAACTCTAATGTTGATTTGTACAATTCCCAACAAATTGCTTTTGCTCTTTTTTTATTATCTTATGCTCGTTATTGTGCTTTACCACGTGTAATGTATGGAGATGAGATTCCATGTGCAATCTATTGTGTGAGGTGTTTTAATCAATAATCTTGTTCTGCTGATTAAGCAGGGGCTTCTGTTTTGGCAAGATAACATTAGTTTCCCCTGTCATGCTCCAAAAGCTATTGGGAATCTTCAGCAGATCATTAGATATGCTACAATAAAGCTTTGGTACATTCTCTTTTCTTTCTTAAATTACTTCTTCACTGTCCTATCATTCTCCGTCACCGCTGGCACTGCATTATTATTACAGCTCCCCTGAAACTTGCACTAGAGCTATGTCTCCAGGCCACAGGATGCCATTTTCAATTGAAGCTTCTGCTTGAAAATATAAATTAAGAAAATTTCATTATCTTCTGCCAAGGGCCATTATTCACCACTGTTCTAAGGAAGATTAAAAATGCAAAGTCTATGGACTTGAACAAATACTCCAGCATTAAAATGAAAAGCCCAGTGCATCGTGTCTGGACCAGAAAATGAAATACTAGAATTCGAGAAGCAGATTTTTGAGATTTCAGCATGAGATGGGCCAAAGAGAAGGATGAGATCATCTTCATGGGTAGGTTCCATATGCCACATAAGATACATACAGTTCCTCTCCAAGTGATTCTTGCAGTTCTGCAAGACGTACAAAATAATATTCACATCAAAATTTATCCTTCAAATGCTTTTGTTTTATATACATAACTTTGGCAAAGATAGCAACATAGAAGAAAAATCACTGCTACTTTGAATAGAGTACAGGTTAATGTCTAACATCCCCAGACAGACCGCCCACTTGCAGCTTTCTGTGAATGCAGTGTTTCTTTAGGCAAGGTAGAAAATGGCAAATACAGAAAAGTCATGCATACTTCACTTTAAAAAGCTAAAAAAACAAAGATAGTCTAAAGCCCTATTTTAATAGATGAAATTAATTTTTTACAAAATTCTTAATATATTAGAACATCCACTTGGGTATGTTTTGAAATGTTTAAGTCAGATCTGAAGGTATTTCTCTTTCAGCATATTGATTAAATACTTAAAAGCTAGCACGACGGCATGTTCTTGCGTATTGCCTGCAGCAACCTGCTCAGACACCACTTGCAGCACGTAAACTCTGAGTTACAGCATCACGTACTCCATATGGTCTTCTTGTTCCTTATTCACCCTGTGTGAGTTGTAGTCTGAGTAAAAAGAGATGGGAATGTGGGATGAATTTGTTTCGTGTATTGACTTTTAACGACAGCATATTTTAAATGGAAAAATTCCTGAACCTCTTTACCCAGAATAAACGGCCATCTTTACATATGTATTCCTAACAGTCTACAACTGCTGTGTGAGATGTGCTTCTGCTTGTGTATGCATATTCACTAGACCTCCACTTCTGTTATTAAACTCAAAGTTACATATGTATGAAGATGTCAAATATTACTTAAATGTTATGTTTTATTAATTTTGCCTCAGAAAGCTTGTACAAAACCTACATATCAAATAGCCAGAGAAAAGTGATTTTATGTTAGAAATGTTACACATATATGCTTGCACACATACATGCAACAGTAGAATGAAACTACTTAAAACAATGCATTTAAATTCTGAATTTCAAATTCACCTCACAAGAAATACATTATACAAACCAGAAATGAAAGCTAATCATTTAGCAACTAGACTTAACCAAAGCCAAAAGAAAAGGAGCTGCTAGAAAGCCCTCCCCCTACCCCCTCACACCCCCACTGTAAAGCCCTGACTTGCAGCAGCCTTGGCCAACCAGCACCTATAGTTCCAAATCAACTACTGCAGCACCAGTGCAACCCTACACAGTTGGGAAGAGTGAACACACACCTCTGTAGGGAGCCAAGATGAATGTCATAGATATGAACTTGCAGCTAGCTTTAAAAAAACAAACAAACAAACAGGATGCCACAGTGGCAGTTTGCTTATGCATGTGTAAGATTTATAAAAATTATTTTCAAGTTAGAATTCCTGAAACTACTACAGGGGAATGAACATGCTAAAGAAAGTAAGTACTACTTTTACTTAGCTTGAAGTAAAAACAGATTTAGCATGCTGTGGTGGTACTTTTCATAATTTAAGAATAAAATGAGGGATGCAGAAGCAAGTACAAAGGCAGAATTTGGCCAAAAGAACTGTGCTTCAACACTGGAAATCTTCCCGTGACCATGAAAGCAGTAAGGTATCAGTTTGAAAAATTCACAAGGGATTTCCTATGTACTTGGAAACATGATCACTAAAGCAATAACCCTGGTGAGTTCAGATAAAATATAGCTGGGAGAAAAAAGAAGCTTAACAAAATTGTTTTTATTTTCTTTTTGAATCAAAATATTGATGATTTGTTGAATTTTTGTAATTTCTGAGTAAACATATTATTAAGAACCTAAATAGTGTACAGTTACTGCTGTACAAGAAGGTGCACCATAGTTTTCATTTGCCCAATAAATATACAGTAACATGAAATCTTGTTTTCTTTTTACAATGTAATCTTGTGGGAATCTAAGGGTACGTGTTAAGGATGAAAACTCGAAGTAGACAATAAAATGCAGCAGAAAATACACAACTCCCACAGGCCTTTTCTTAGGGCTACCCAATCTGATTCACTATCAATGAACATGTATCAGAACTGTATGACAAAGTAATTTAACTGAGTGTTTGTTTCTTGCTTTCAACCTTTTCTTACAATTTTAATGCATTTAGTTATGACCCGTTTGCTTTTTAGTATTTGTGTTCAGTAAGTTCAAAGCAGTCACTTGTTAAAAAGATAGATCTTTTCTCTTATTCCCACTGTAGCTATTAAACCAGTGGTAGTTTTTCTTGTTCCAAGTCATTCTTGTTCCAGTACTTTCTTTATTTGTGTAAAGGCTATTATTATGGAATTGTTATTAACCTGAAACTGCAGCATCAGATAAAATAGGAAAAAAAAAAAACAGAAAAAGGAAATGTAGATTCCAGTGGAATACACAAGTGCCAATTCTCAATAATTTCTGAAGTGCTTTTACAATCCCATCTTTCTATCACATATATGAAAGGCCTACAGGAGCCATCAGAGCCTCTAAGGAGCTGACTGCAAGGCAGGGACAGGAAAAATCAGACAACTAAATCCACAATTAGTTGCGCAAAGTAAATGGAACAATCTGCCAGTGACACTGACTTCTGTCTGGAACGCAACCAAAACCAAAACCTTGTAACAGCAGAGACACCAACATTTTAGAGAAAATATTTGTGCCTAAGGAAGAAGAAATGTAAGTAAAGTCATATTCATAATCCTGTCATATTATTCATGCACGTATGTTTTGCAAGCAAAATGCAGCAGGGATTAAAGACAATGTATGTCTTAGTACACAAACTAAGCTAAGCAGATCTGCACTGCTGAAAAGTAATCAGTTCAAAAGACCCAATTAAATGTCTCACAATTTAAGCAAAATAAATAGCCTAAAGCAATGCTTATTTACTAATGAAAACTTTAGTAGTGCAGCATCATAATGTCTGAGCAATTTACACAGATTGTTCACACTGAGCGAACACACACAGCATCATGCCTTGTGGGTCAAGCAGGTTACAGATGAGACAGGAAGGGTTGGGTACAAACGTACAAGCTTCATGAAGCAGCATTTACTTAGGAGGCACAGTACTAGAGCAGAGCCACAGCAAATCCAAGTGCAAATCTTCAAGCACAGTGCCTAACACCCAGCTGCAACAGACTCAGAAGAGAAGAGACTCTCAGGCAGAGATCATAGGATAATGGTAAAAGCCCTTTAAAGCCTGTTCTTGCAGCACTGTAGATCTTTGTTATCCAAGGCTTGATATTCAGCAAATTCATAATGTAGTTAAAAGTTGAATCATTTAAGACAGCTTCTGAATCATTATTAAATGAATAGCAACTTGAACAATTACACTATTGAAAATGCATAGCTTTATCATTCACATCAAACTGTACAAATCTTAAATACATTTCAAAATATCATCCATTTTAATTACTAGAATAAGGTACATTCTTCTGAAATGTGGAAGTCTTGATACCCCTGTACCACTCACACTTGCACTGGACCTTCAAGGCAGTTCAGCACCAAGCAGGCGTCAATCACTGTGAGTCTCACAAATTCAGCAAAGCTCTTCTGCTTGCAGAAACATATGCCTACTGTAACTGCAGCTTAGCCTCCAGGTAAGCAAAACTTACTAATTACAGAACTGACCACTGAGGCAACATAAGGTCCCTTTGGTTTACCTTTAAAAAGAGCAGGATTAACACAGTTTCAAATGGGACGTGTGTGTAGGGTTGGGCCCTGACCTCCAAGTAATGAAAATATATTACGTTTCCCCCAAATAATGAAAATATATTACAATCTGTATCAATTAGGAGCAATTATTTATAAAAATGCTCACCTACTACAGTTTGAATATAGAAAAGCCATCACATTTTTAACAAGGGAAATGGGAAATCACTATGGGATGCCCTACTTAGATTAAATTAGCAAGAAACTTGTTATCAGACCATATAAAAGACACACCATAATAAGATGTGACCTTGCAGAACCTTGGAGCCAATCTGATTTTTTCCCCCTGTAACCCCTCCTAATTATCTGCAAAGTTACAGACCCTTTTGTGGCAGGTTATTTTTCTGTGAATAGTGAGGGGTTTGGGGCTTTTAAATATTTAATTAGTCTTCTGATATGAGAATTGTTGCACATGACAACTGCTTCGATTTTCAAACTGTGTTCATCCTAATTATGTTCAGATTTAGATTGGTCATCCCAAACCTCTCACTCTTGTAATTATTTACTCCTTAAAGATCATTCAGTAGAGAAATATTTTTCACTCTGATGGCTCTTTCTTTCCACAAATGGCTTTTCTGGTCCGTTAATTACCCACTCAGAGGATTAGAGTTTGTAATAACAGAAGAGATCCTGCATTTAAGATGAGTTTTACAGAGTGAAAAAAAATAAATTGTTTTTTGTAAACTTGCCTAAGGGAATATCCCCTTTTTGGGTTATAATTTTCATCAGCAGAGGCCATGTGCCACTGCTGCATCTCTACCAACTCCACAGGGCTGGGGAGTGATTTGTTTGCTTGGCTCAACAGAACATGGAACAAAGTGCTGAGCAAGAGGCCAAAAGACAACTTGGTTATTTTACAAGATTTATAAAAGTGCAATCTGCTAGCAAGATGGTAGGATCCTTCTGCTCATCACTCTTTATGTGAATCTCATGGCTTTAACGTTATATAAATTAAACTGATAGCTATTAACAAAATTACAACTTTTCTTATTTCATCTGCTCTTTTTTTTTTTTTCCAGAAATGCTGTCCCTTGGTAGGTCTTTAATCAACTATGTAACAGTGGTATCATTTTCTATTAAAATGTGTCTGAGAGTCCTCGCTATAAGTACTTTCTTTTCTTCTGAGAGGAATGCCTGCCACAAAAGCACTGTTATTCATTACCCGCAGTGATGGCTGGATTCAATTATCAGGTGAAAAGCTCACTAGGCTTCCAGGTACAGGACTTCTCCAGCTGAAGCATATCCTTCTGCTCCAGCCTGGGAAGCACAGTTCATTTTTTTGTGACTTGAAGGTAAGGGATTAAGTTAAAACTTCCTGTTTTAAACCCAGTAACACTTAGGGGATTGCTTTTGTTTGCTCACTTTTACATCTCCAAAAATCCCGTGGATTGTGTGGCTTTTATTTCTATGTAAGTCAAGCACATTCACCTCTGTAAGAAACCCATCAGAAAATTCAGTGGCTTGACACTGTCAACATACAGCTAATCTTTAATTGTGTCAAAAATATTCATAATCTAATCCTTTTATCAAACTGTCTACCACTGAAGGAGTCCCATGTGCCTGAACAATTAAAAACCCCATGTTAGCTATACGTAGTACTGTATTACATTTGATGCAAATCCTTTTCTATTGAAATAAGCACTGGGCTGACAGCAGGAAGTGGCTGATAAGAAAGCAACAAGGCATTGCTGATGGCATTCATGATAACTGAGCACTAACTCATAAGTGTTCTGTCTACAGCACATTACCCAAAGTGCTCCTGTTTTAAATGTGGCTCCAGGAGGTGTTCTTTTGCTATAACTCAGCCACAAAGGCAGCAAAATTATCTAAGAAAGCTGGATATACAAAGTAAATGATGTTTTTCATACCCATCAGTGATTCTGGCACTAGAATAATACATTTGAAGGCAGTATCAGTGCAACTACATCCTAGATGAGAAAACACCTACAGCTTCATAAGTGTAATAGCTGAGCTGACTTCAATGCTCTTAAGAAATTCAGTTAACATGGAAAGGTTATAGTTTTCAAACCAGTTATTGTTACAGTTAAATAACTCAGCCTAAATTCATGTATCATACGGTCATAGAAAATGGAGCACAAAATCTGAGCAGTGTTGAACAATAATTTCGGAGTGCTGGAAAAATACATGTATTAAACTCATTTTAAAACTGCTTTGTTCCCTATATACATACATATATATACATATATGTATGTATGACAAGGAGCATGATACCTGAGAAGCAATGAACAGTAAGGTTAAAGATCACAGCTGCATAGATTATTACTAAGAACAGAGGATAGATATTCTTGTACATACAACAACAAAACATGTACCTTGCAATATGAAACATTATGCAGCTCTGTGTCATTACGCAGTAGTAAGACCTTTTCCTGTAAGGTGTTAGAACTGTATGACTTTGGTCATAGCAACTTGCTCCTTGAAATTATTCTGCTATCTAACTTCTTTGACAAACATTACAGAACCTGGGGTGAGCAGGGGGTGTTGTGCACATGCTAGAAGAAAATCAAAATTCAAAGGCTCCTGTAGTTACTGTACTTTAGTGAATAACTGAAAAAACACAGTCATTATTAAACTCATAGTAAAGATTCTATACTGACAGTATACTATGAAAGAGGTTTGACATGGAAGAATTCTGTGTCTTAAGAGCCTTCCCTCCCCATTGATGTGCCTGTAGCAGGCTAAAAATACATCAAATACTGAGTATTCAATCTATGTAACACTCTTAAGACTGCATTAACTTCATTGCAGTAACTTGTTTTATAGGCTCAGTTCATCATGACCTATAAAATGTTAGGCTGAAGTGCTTTAAATATCTGCTAACACCATGTGCAAGCCTGGGAGTACAAGCCACTGTGCTGTGAAGCGGCAAAGACGGCGCTCTTCAGAGAAAGTAGCACGCACTCTTATGTCACTGATATAAACAGGGTAAGCATGCTAAATTATGTATGAAACAGGCAGCCCATCTTGATATCCACAGCAGTAATTCTAGTTGAATTCTTTGTTTGATTTTATTTTACCAGTATGATAATAGTCCTTAAGCTTGCTTCTTAAGCATAAAAATTGTCTATCACAATAAATTAAAAAATATACATGTAAACTCATTTCAGTCTTAGTTATTGTATGAAAGAAAAAACCGAAGACCTTTTTCATTTGTGGCCATAGAATTTTTGCTAATTATTGTTCTGCAATACATAAGAAATAAAATGGAAAGAGGCAAATTATCTGTGTCTTTCAGTAATCATGGCCTCTTTATTAAGCAATTAGATTGCAATTTCTTTATTAGAGAGATAAAAAAAAGAAATGCTTTAAAATACTGTTATTGCTTGTATCTTTGATCCTTAAACTTTTCCATTTCAGCAAGCTCATTAATGTCAAAATGTCATGAATATGACCGCCCCTTTTTAGGCTGTATAGCCTGGGTACATGCATAATCTATGGGATTCAATAAAGAAGTTTTTTTCTTGTTGAATTCAACTAAAAAGCTTAATTGAGCCACAAAGGTCAGAAGATTCTTTTTATTATAAGTAGGAGATTATTCTGCGGCAGAAAGAAGTTTCCAGAATATGAGATCTGCTCATTTTTATACTACTCTGTGGACACGTTTTAATTTTTAAACCATTGCTACTGTTCTCTTCTGAATAAAAAAGCTTCACTGTAATAATTTTAAAATTCTATTTCCTTTGTGTTACTAATGAACTGTTCACTTTCTTTCCGAGAGCTGGCTTTATGATACTAGCAAGTAGTCATAATTTACTTACGTATATTTAATTCATAATAATCTATCCTAATTTCCGATCTATACTCTGCTCTGCCCATCTTCATGTACCTTTTCCATCTCAGTTCTGTTTACTAAGTGATATTCAACGGATTTCCTATAGTGCAATGAACCTTAACAGGCAGCTTTTAATTGCCTCGCATAGGAAACCACATCACTATTAATTCCACAGCAACAGTATAAAATAAAACTATTGCTTCTCAGACTCTAGAGCAATTAGACCTCTCGGCTATTTGGCTAACTCTGCTTCATGATACCCAGTGCAGTTAATTATATTTTTTGATGTTAATAGTCTCTGTCAGTTTCAAGCATAACTCCTCTTTGATGAATATTTAAATTATATTTGAATAAAAAAATAATCTTGGTTACATTTCATATTCAGCAGTCATCACAGCTTAATAAAGGTCTCCTCGGCAAGGGTTGAGATAAATGGTTATATGAACACATGTAGAAAGTCCTAAATCAACTTATCAGATAACGTGCCTGGTTTGGCTCAGTGTTACAGAAGATATATTGGGGTGGGAGGAATTAATAGGCTTCAATTATTACAGTATTATTCCATATGAACTGTATTTGACACAGTAATAATATATAAGTAAATTAGAATTTTTTAATACTGAAGTTATGAATGCAACTAGAACTGGAACTTCTCAGGGCTAGACTAGAAGTTCAGAAACTAGATAAAAAGTCACATAACTTTGTCCAAGATAATATAATATTCAACTACAAGGTGCTGAAGGTTAAGCAATGCTGTCTATGTCAAATTCTCACAATTGTAAATTTTCAAGAGAGGTTATTAAATAGCGCAAACATATAATATATGATTAATTGTAGGCTAAACAGTACATACAAATAGTACAGATCATTTCAGAAATCTGAAAAAAAAAAAAAAATGCAAGAAAGCCACAGTCTGAAGAATCTGTTCTATGCGGTTCTCAAATACACAACACTATAAAATGCTTAGAAATGTATGTATACACATGCATAGATATTTATATTTAACACATAAAGAGCAAGGAAAGTGATGAATATGTATATATCATCTTGCTAGATAAGATGTATGCTGACTTAAGAAGGGCTTGAATTTTTTTTTTGCCAGTAATAAGGGAAATAAAAGCAACTTAAATATATATGGAAATAATAAAATACGAAGCTACACCCTGGCAAAATAATTAATTCAATCTTTTTTAAACTAAATCTAAATTTTAAATGTCATTAGTTGGTATCAATGATTCTTTTATTGTTTCTTTGTAGCTCATCCAATGCTGTGATTACAGTAATGTGCATGTGTGCTTGCACATGCGTAACATAATTTCCTCTGCAGAAAATAATAAGAGAACACACCACAAAAACACCAGTAAGTACCACTGAGAGCTATTTCACCTTACCTTACTGCTCAGAACCTCAGAATGTGAGAGTTTGTATTTAATCAACTACGTAATACCACGGTGGAACAACTCCATTAATTAAAAAAAAAAAAAATAAAAAAATCAAACACTGTTTTTAATGAGTAAACGAGACCTACTACTTTCATATTAAGTATTAATGACCGTGAAAATGAACAATGCTAGATAAGGTTATTCTCAGTCATGGTTGTTCCAGTTTTTTTTCCTGCAGTAAAGCCAAGGACTACGGTACGCGTCATGAATATTCTAGGCACTGTGATTATGCCTACTTCATGAAAATATGCTACGCGTATTACTGCTTTTTCTCTGGGTGAGTCATATCTGAGTTTTCAGACTAACAGACAGGAAAAAAATAAAACAAAACAAAAATCAATCAGGCCAAGGCCTGATACTGTGAAACGTGCAGTTCAAAAAAATAAAGAGCATTTTAAGTTTCTACCGCAGAAAAATACTGATGGGGGTGACAGCTGTACTAGGGACCCACGTCTGTTTCAGATGAGCAGAAACTTTCATTTATCAAGGCTACTTAAAACAGATATCAAATTTTGATAGCCTTGTATGTATTGTAAATGTTTAGAGAGACTGCCATCAGCAAGCTGAAGCTGATACTACTGGCATGCCAAAGCAAAAGGAGAACCTCATAGATGAGATGTGCACAAATACCATAGCTGCTCTGCAGCACATGAATTCCGAGAATTTCCCTCCACATGTCACCCTATGCTATATCTTGTGATCAGTACCAGTGCTTCTCTGACACAGAAAGGACAGAAATGCAAGCTCTTAATGATCAGAAACAGCAAAAGTCCAGGTATACCCCTTGCTCTGAGACACTTTCCACAACATAATATCTGTAGCAAAGGGAGGCAATCTTCATCCGCAGAAGAAAAAGCAAGGGAAAAAGCATGAATGGCAGCAGGGGTCAGCAGAGCCTTATCTGAACCTGGCAAACCCCCAAGAAAACCTGCACCATTACCACAATCACAGGCTTTTTTCAAGGGCTCACAGGCAGTTTTAAAGGGCAGAGGATCAAACCCTGCCCAGGAAAACTGTCTTAAGTCACATTAAGAAATGCAAGTGGGCGGCATAATACTGTTTAAATGCTTCTTTGTGGAAGTGCTGCCAGAGCTCTAATTCTGTTTTGCAGTGACCCCATAGCTTGTTCTGCTTTCTGCCAGATAAGATGTACTGTCTGAGATTTGTGCTGTTCAGGCTGCTTAATTTTTTTGAGGGAGATTAATCAGTTACAACAGAGGTACTACTGTCCCTCCCAGCCAGCAGTCTACTGGCAGATCTTCCGTATTCACTCATATTAGGGGAGAAATCAAAATTGTTTTCACTTGGAAGAAAACTAAGACAGTATGAGTGTTTCTACTGCAGACCTGACAAGGAGGAAAAAGACAAAACGCTCCAAAGATGTGTTTTCTTCAAACAAGAACTTATTTTGCTTTCTTCCCAAAATGCCTCACTCTCATTTGTTTAAAGGATTTTTAAAGTTGTGTATTTGTTGAACATGTGAATGGATGAAAAAGAACAAATATCCCTGTTCTCCCACTCATGTTGGAGGGATTAAGTAGAAAATAACGTCTCCGAAAAAGGAATGGGTCCAGCCCTTCCTTAACCTTTCTCTAGATCACCCTGTGGGCAGAAGGTGCTCCACTTCCATTTTGAAGACCTTCACTTGAGTGCAACTGGCCTGCGGACTTATGATGGATCTAACAGATTGTGAGCATTACCATGTGAGAAAAGTTCACCATAACAAGAATGCAAGCATGACCTGCTCACTGCTGTCATTGATAGACATGGCAATGGACGATACAAGTCTTGCACAGGCTAGGGACAGGACAGGATGAGTGCATCAGACAACATTCTGACTGCTGGAAATGATTTATGCCTTTTTTAATCCATTTACCTTCTGCAGTAAAGTTTTAAAATGGTATTTCAAAGAATTAAAGTTCCCTAAGTTTATCTACTATATATTTTTATATATAGTATGTGCATATATATATATATATATTTATTTATTTTCTCTTTATGCTTATGTATTACGACGAGTTTGCTTTTTTGTGCATAGTTAAGAACGAAAATGATAGTGACTGAATATGGAAGAATAATACATACACATTTAACATGAAAATTTCAAGACCATTTCACAGTGCAAGATTGATGCAACTTTCTGTGGCAGAACAGCAATAAACTGAATATATCAACTGTAAAACTATATTGTTAATGATGTATGCAAAATTCATAGTTTAAAGAATAGGGAATTTTTCTTCTTTTCAATGATCACAACTATGGTCTTTGCGTCAAAATTCAGATCAGAAATTCCTCTTTAAAACTTCAAGGTATTTTAGCTTTTACTAGGAAAGAAACAATGCTTTTTTTTTTTTGTCCTGAAGTCAACATCTATTGAGCTTTCAACACTCCACATGCTTGAATTATGCCTCAGTGTATACTTATTCCATAGATTCAGTGTTAGTAACTTGTATCTGCCAGACTAACTAAGCATTTAAACACACAGACAAAAAAAAATTCAATTCACTGTACCGAAAACATAGAAGTAGTCAAGGGGTCTAATTTTTAAAATATATAGAGGAACTTTTCCTAACCAAAAAGTTTAGGATTAGGAAAAATTATTCTTATTTAAAAAAAAATAAAAAATCCATTTTTAATTCATAAGAGAGAGGTTCCACCATGCCAAAAAGTTTCTTTGCAGCTTAGTATTAAATTATAAAATTGCATACACAATGTTTCTGAACATTTGAAATGTACCGAGTACCTACTTACAGGTACTTTCAAATATCTGTTCTTATTTTAAGCTAATAAAACAGAAATCCAACGAGTGTGTGGTATGTATGAAATCCTCAGTGCCTGTCCTAACAGCAAACCATGCCCAGGTGCAGCTGGAGCTTAGAGAGCGGGGCTTTGAAGTGGAGGTTGGAGGCAGAACATTCTCAACACCCAGGCAGTTGCAAAATAACTCCAACAATTCACCTGCAATCTACTAACAATGTGAGTGGTTGTAAGTAAGTTTTATCCTGTTAATTTTCAAATCTCTACTGCGTCTATAAAGAGCAGTATTAGTCAACCTTACCAACTTCAAAGTCTTGTGACAATTTCTAGCTGCAGCCACAGGAACACACCTTACGAGTGAGCAACTGCAGTAATTTCCTCAAGCTGCTTTACATCTTCAGTTTCCCTGTTCCTGTAATTCCTTTTTAAAATGGAAAGGAAGCAGGAAAGATTTGTCCCTGGTAAAGGAGAGCAGAGCACCAAGAAGTCTGACTGCCCAAATATACTAGAAATAAGCTTATTTCTACACTAAGCCTTAAATCCTGGTAGGATCTCCAACTTAACTACATACAAATGCTGGGGTTAATTATCAGAGAAGTATGGGAGGGGAGAAGGATTTTCTAAAGGTCTAGTCCCTTTCTTCAAAGCTTCAGTTTTACCCATGCTACTCTGAAGTTTAGAATCTAAATACATGAGAAGACTTTATTCTAGAATAATTGGGAAGTAATTTCAATCAGGAACTAAAAATTTAATAACCACTTTATAAAGGTAAAGCATAGCAGTGAAGTCATTAGTGTTCTAGCTGGGCTTCCTAGGAAAACATTAAGTTAAAAATCTTCTAAGAACTGTAGAAAAGAACGAAAGGAGGGAGAATAGCTGAAGTTTTTCAGATAAAGACGAGCTGATGCAACACAAAGTTTGCTAGAATCTCAAAATCTGTCAAAACATAGCAGCACGTGTGATTGGCTGTGTTAAACCAGAAACCTCATGTTATTTTTCGATCTTTAGATTTCACAGTATTGATCTCATTAAGCTGGTGTTTTCACATTGTAACTAGAGTAAATGTAGTTGCTCTACAAAAGCTGTGGAGTAATGTTGCAAATGAATGATAAGTATTTAATAATTGCCTCAACTACTTTTAAGTACAGCTCTAAAATGGACGTGGAGTGGTAAAAAGTAGAGGTAAAGACCCAGCTGTCTGAAGCGATAAAAACATCTCATTAATCCTTAAAAGTAAACACTGTAAGATGTTAAGTAGCAATGTAGAAATCATTGCAGCTTATTTCTAAAGTTTTCTTTGTGTTCATTTGTTCTAATGGATGAATTATTTTTTTTCTAGTCAATGGAAAAAGAAAACCAATGAGTCTGACAGTCCTTCAGGTGAGGTATTTCCTAAGCACTTGCTGCCATCAAAAAGCAGCTGATGTGATACTTTTAAATAACAGATCAAGGACATGAAAGGAGTGCCAAACAACAGTTTGCATTAGAAAACAAACAAACAAAAAATTACAAAAAAAAAAAAAAAAAAAAAATTTTTCAATCACCAATAAATAGATGAGACGCAGGAATTTTAATATTTCCATAAGACATTTTCAGCATTCTACTATGCTTTCCATATAGCATAAATTGACCAATTTTCTAAAAAGATTAAATAAGGCAAAGGAAGCAAGCTTTCCTACTTAATGATAGGATCTAAGAAAGAATACCATGAAACAAGACTTCCCAATTACTATAAATGCCACACGAAAATAGAAAGCAGCACATTAAACAATCTCTGTCATTTCTTTAGACAATGAAATAGAATGAAATTGATAAATTCTTCCTGAGCACAGACAGGCTGAATCAATGTCATACATACGATCGCATATTATCGCATATTCATTTTGGCCTGTTGAAAAAGGGGTAAGATTAGAAGAGTGAGGAAGTTCAAAAACATTGTCTGCTACCATCAACCTACAGTTGATAAATTGAAAGGGAAGGATTGAAATTTCAGCTTTCCAGTAACAGTTTCATGTCACTTTAAGCAAGATTGTGCCTCTGTATTTGTTTCTGACTACCTTAATTTGTGTATTTGCAGTGAACATAAGGAGGACTTTGATCAAAACACAACATGCATTTTACACAACAAGGAAGTCTACAGAGAGGCACTACATTTACAAAAGCAATTGAAGGTGGTTTCAAAGGGAGTTGACAGATTAGAAGATGATGACACTGCTGCTGCAGTCTCAATGGAAATCTGGCTTGATCTAATTAACAGCAACGAACTAGAACCACAAAATGATAATTCAAACATGATTTAAAGAAGTTATATCACCTTTTTATTACCTAAACAATGGAGGTTTTTTCCCTCACTGATAACAGAACAAGTTACAGGTTGAATACAGAACAGGAATAAAAGGCTTGATATCCTTAATTTTCCTTACTGTAGGAAAATAAAACTTGATATTAAGAATAAATATTTGACTACAGAAGTAGAGAATGTCCACATGTTCACATGAAAATAACAAAAAATTGCCATAGTTGTACTCATAAAAATGGAGTGAAGTCAAAAAGGAAGATTATTTGATTATTTTTAAGATGTGCTACTGACTTCTACACTCAAAGAAAACACAGCATCATACAAGATGACTTGCATGTTTGATTTCATAAATCTGTGTACATGCACTGGAGAGTTCCCATCTTATCGCTGTTGTGCCCTCCCCCATCTTTTTCTTTCTTTCTTTTTTTTTTTGGGGGGGGTGTGGAGAGGGAGGGGGGAATTCCCAACCCAAATTAAAATATACTGGGAGAAAAACCTCTCATAAATCCTGAATATTTTTGTTCACTGCACTCCCTCAACTTATGAGGAGTTTTATTTTATTTATTATTTTTTATCTGTAGAGAAAAATAGAAGGCCAAATAGATTTTATGTAGTCTTCCTTCAGTTTAATGAGTAAAAACGCTAGTGAATGATTTGTGCTGACACTTCCACAACTGTCAGTAGAGTGGACTTAAGCTCATCTGCAGACTACAGAACAAGAATTTCTTTGCATCTTGGTTCTGAAGCAAATTTTGTACTGGCTCATCCTCCATCTTATATGACAGTCACTGTTGCTAACGTCTAATATAGCTAATATAGCATGTGCTTGTATGCATACATACACATGTATAATGACATATTGTCATCTAGGCATTTTCTAGCTTACGAATTATTCGCATGGGAAGCACATTATTAACTGCTTTCAGAAGAAATATGTATGTTTGTCAGGGAATCACAGAATCACCAAGATTGGAAAAGACCTCTAAGATAATCCAGTCCAGTCATCCACCTATTACCAATACTTCTCACTAAATCATGTCCTTCAATACAACATCCAAATGTTTATTGAACACCTCTAAGTACAGTGACTCCATCACCTGTAGAAGCTACAGCCATTTGGATACCATCAAAGTGCTCTCTGACAACTTAAAAGACAAGAAAATAAGGAATCTCCAAATAAGTGAATTGTCTCATTTTCCTTGCACTTCTATTCTTGCTATTTCCTTTGACACACAATTTAAAAAACTTCCCTAATTGTAACTGATAGTTGTTAGTTCCTTCTAATACTACTGTATAGAAATAAACTATCTCAATTTCAAACTGAGAAGTGCAATACAGTATTTTATACAGTATCACTTCAGTTAAGATATTTTTCCTCTTTGATCCTAAAAATGACATATATACTTTTACCTTTGTGTCATAATTTTGTAGGCGTCTGGAAGAAAGCATTCAGTGTTCTCCATCTGGAAAGGGTCAGCATCACAGATCTTGTCATCTGTCCGTCCATAGTTAGCACTTTCTATCATAATAACATCACTTCCTGGACACCGGAGGTCAATGGAGTAGCCTTCACAGGAGAGCTCTCTCCTTACCAAACCAAATGGTAGTGCTGCTCGGCTGAAACCTGAAGAAGAAAAAAAATGAGATTGAGCTTAAAGATATAAAGGATATATATATTTTTTCTGTCTCATAGGCAGTAACTCTCAACAGCACGCTAAAGGTAAAGGAAGTGCACCGTTAAACAGTTTGACCCGCTACCAAGTGAAGCAGCCTTCATGAACCTGTCACAATCTGACATCACTTCTGCTGTGTCCTTAATCTGGGAAGAGAGAAAATTCCTCTTCACTACTTCTAACCCTTGACAAGGCAGCATGTCTGCAAAATTATTTTGTGCGTTCCTGTTCTCACCTCTCTTCTCCCTGCTTCTTTCTCCCTGTTTTGGGCACAGACAGGTCATGTTGGAAAGTGGGAAGCAGTAGAGCAGGCTGGAGTTGAAGAAACAGAAGTGATTTAAAAAACAAAAACAAAACAAAACAAAACCCCACCAACCCACACAAAGAAACAAAGCCATAATTTCAAGTTAATTTTTATCTCCATCCCCAGGAAGAGTTCACTTTCTTTTGCTCAGCTACTTCATGTCCCCAGCATGGGTATGTCTGCAACACTAGATCTAATATACATTCTGATACCTAGCTGAACGTCACTTCTCACTATCCGTTTTACAGAAATTAAACCACAAGCAAGAGCAAAAGGACTTTGAACAAATGCATAAATGACTAGTACAACAAACTGCAGATGTGTACTATACAGAATCTCCCTCTCCCTCCAAGAAAGTATTTCAAAGAATTTTTATTTTGAAAATACATTTTTCTGCATGAGCAAATTCTAGTAAATAGGTAACCTCTCTCTAATGAAGCAATATTAATTTATGGAAAACACACATACAATATAAAAAAAATGTATAATTCCTTGTACGTAGCTACTGATATATTATTATTAAATAGAATCTTTCTGTCTCTTACAAAATGAGGGCACTACCAAGAACTACAGGACAAGCTGAGTAACACGATAAGCGATAAATACCTGTATCTTTAAAATGATAAATCTTTGATAAATTTTCAGCAGAATCACACATATTTCCTTATTTTTTTAAAAAAGTTGCCCTCAGAGAGCAGCACAAGGCCATTAATATTTCAGTGCAGGCGGTTGGAGACAAGTTGTGACAGCAAAGAGAAACAGCTAGTAAGCATAGAAAGTTGGAACTCTACAGTGTTTTGAAAGCAAAGAAAATAAGCTTTTTTTTATTTAAAAAAAAGTCTGACGCGTTAGAAGAGGCAAGGAAGCTAGGATCTAAAAAGATCAAGAATAAGTTGAGATAACCCCTTGATAGTAAATTTTCATATGAACCAGAGGCTGACACTTTTTCTGCTGAATTAATGATCTGTGGATTCAAACCCCTACTATATGGACATGATGATCTGCTACAACTTTTAGGAAGTGCTGTTGGTAACCACCATGCTGGTGTCAGGACATAGCTCCCTAGCAGCCATCTTCCCATCCACCTGTCTTCCCTTCTGTAACACCACTGACTTTTGCTCAAGTGGATGATGTGCAGAGGATGAGCGCCAGGCCACACTGGGCCCAGCCTCTCTGCACGCAGCTGAGTTTGCCTCTTTTAAATTTTATGCATCCTATGCAAAAGGGGGAACTGCTGCCCTGCCAATGCTTCAGTATTCACTAATGAGAGAAAAGACTATGTTGCTGTAGAAAGCACAATTCCATTTAAAATGCACTTCTGGCTGAAGGTTTGGCTGAACATGTCATATGTAATAACAAACACTATTATTAGAGGCTTGCTGAAGTATCATGAGCTGAAAGCTCTAAAGAGTTGAAATGCGAATCCATCGCATTAACACCCTATGTATTCCTCCCATGCAGCAAATTAATACAATGAAGACAGAATCTGCGCACAGCTCACTAAGGGCATGAAATAGGCATGGAGAGGGGCCCAAACAAAGCCCTCACCACACAAACATGCCGCAGTTTTTTTGATTAATTACCATCACGACAGCCACAGCGGGACCAAAAACAATGCTGCTGGTGACTGCCATTCCTACATCCTAATAATCCTGTCAAATTTAACACCATGCCCATAAAACTCGAACCCTCCAGTTCACAGCAATGCTGCTTGCACACCTTGCATACAGGAGGGCTGTCTCCAGCAGGGGCTCAGGCAGCGTCCTCCCATGGGAGCCCCCTGCATGCCACTGTACAGCATGTGCATTCAGGTTTCCATCAGTAAGGAAAATGAAGCCATGGTTCTACTGCCCAAAGGGGAATTCTGCTAAACAGGAGAGGCTGCAGGCTGATACCCGCTGAGGTCCAGCATATGGACAGATACGGTGCCAGGCTGACACAACCATACCAAGCTGGTTGTGATGAGCATCAAACTCTTCCTGCAGACCCAGCAGCGCAGCCAGTACTTCAGATAGGATAAATTCAAAGACAAGACTGACATACTTCTGCAGAGGTTAGCTGCCTGCAAATCCTACTTCGTCATCTGCAGCAACAGGGCACTGCTGTAAGCATGTTAATGTATTTCATCCTGCATAATTTTTTTCCCATGCAACCACCTGTATTAGGACAAACATTCAAAATACTACACGAAGGTTAGGTCACCACCAGCAACACAGGACACACCAGAGATTGTTATGTACCTTCAATATTGCAAAAGCAGCAGTAAATAGAACCAAACAGTGCAGCATGTGTTAGGTGGGAAGACTACTCTAAGGAATTGCCATGGCACAGAATTTTAACTAAATAAAGTAAATAAAATTTAAGTCCACTAACAAAACTGCTGTGATGTTTATTCTGAAGCTTTATCTGTAATCTTTCCCTATCAACAAAGAAAAAAAAAATAAGCATATCAACAAGCAAAGTGTAATTCAATCCATCTTGCAACCCTGACAATCGAAGAAAGAACTAGTGGGAGGCCCTGTGAGCAAAAAATCAATATTGCAGCTTTGTGCTGTGCAAATGTGAATACTGCCAAATAGCAGTGCTTAGGGTAAAATGAACTGTTTTGCTCTATTTTCTCCTCTCTGAACAAATGATTTTGAAACGACAGCTTTTTTTGGAGCTATAAAATGTCAAGCAATAACTCCCTGTGCTTTAGGCAAGTGATTGGAATAAATACCTCTTGGCAACAGGTGCAATGACTTAGGACTGAAATTCATTTACATTCAGGAGATAATTCCTGATAAACAGATGCACTGCCACAGGATGGAAGCCTGCAAGACCGACATCTTAACACTGCTGCCCAGTTCTGCACTATTCCAGGTCTTTTCAGACATAAGCACGTAGCTCTGTCAATAATTAATGTTGTCACCAGTAAATTTGTATTTCCAGTGCAACTCCTCATGAGTACTTTCAACATCGTATTTTCTAACCAACCTGCATTCAGCCTGCTTGGCTTGCCTTGCTATACCTTGCAAAAACATATTTTGTTTGGCTGTCCTGTACAGCTGAAATCACCATTTCATCCTTGCGCTAATTCCTTCAAGGCAAACTGAGAAGCGACATCAAAGGAGCTCCGTCCCTGTAAAGAGCTTCCTGATCACCACAAACACTTTTGGGGCAAAGGCTGGCACTTTGCATACATCATGAACAGTAACCCACATAAGATCTATTACTTATCTATTACCAAATGCCACATCTGCTGCATATGCTGTCTCTGATTCAGTTGTATACATGTATGGGTTTTGCCTTTTTTTTTTTTTTTAATGAAGGATGAATAATACCTACTGAGAAAAAGAGAATGGTTTCTGTCACGTTGACTGTTTTGATTATAACAATACTTCTTGGCAAACATGTTTCCTGCACATTTTATCTGCTCACAAATCAGTTGAGCACATGCTCTTTATTGAAAAAAAGAAAAAACTTCTTTTACAAAATCACCATTTTATGGAAAAAAGGTAGAGGGGATATTCAGTGGTAATAAGCATTCTTTAATGCTTTACTGACCCATACAGAAACACTGAGAAAAAATATCAAAACGAAACATCACAAATGAAAATCTTCCCTCCTGTACTTTAGTCTACGAATTTAAAACATACATCTCCTACGAAAGAAATGTAACTCAGAACTATGTTTCTGAAATATATCAGATTCACATTTGGCTAAAAATGTTTTATATAAGTTTGCAATGCCTTATTTACCACTAGTTCCTTAATAAGAAATTATTTGTCTATAGAAAGATAACCTAAATTTGTCAAAGTCCAAAGGAAAGTTAATAATTCACAGCTTCCTGCCCACTAGCATTCCATTTTTTTGAGCTGTCAATAATAAGAGCGTGTGCTAAGTTTGGTAGATAAAAGCGAAAAGGAGCCACTACATTTGAATGTTCACCCCATACAGAGGAAAAATAGTGCAATGTAAACAGGCTAACATCAGTACTTCTCAACATCAGAAGCAAGGAACCTTTGATTAAAACTTAAAGCACTGAGAGAGTAAACATGGAAATGTAAAATTATTTCAAAGAATGCGGATACTGGAATAACTGAGGTTCCAAAACAAATCTTTGCAGAAATATATATAAAGTCTCAGTGAGCAAGGAAAAACTGCTTCTTGTATTATTTGGCTCTAACAGAAAGGTCTTTTAAAAAGAGCACATCTTTTCAAACAGAATGTTTACAGTTGTCTCTTTCACAATCTCTTTTATTTTACCAAATCACGAAACATGATGATTCAAGTTCGACACAAGATGAAGCAATGCATCTTGGCCAGAATTTCAATAATATATGTTGAGCAAACGCAGAGCCCGACAAAACCTGCACTCAGCATCCTCTCAGTTGCTTGGTGAGGTGCAGACGCATGCACAGACAATTGCACAGGGGCAGCCAAACACACTTCACAAGCTGAAAATCATGTAATTCTGAACATGGGTTCTGCAGAGCATTTATAATTCTTCAAAAAAAGCCTCGGCTTCCTGCATTTTCTAAAGAATTCCAGAGACTATGTATGTCAAGGGAGACTTTTTTTTTTTGTTGTTAAACAGCTTTTAAATTATCCAATACTGGTCAACAGATCACTACCAACAACTACAATGATAGATGCAATTTAAAATGACAACTGTGCTTTCTAATTCTATCTTTGAAGGGGAAAAAAGTCCTTATGGCAAGCATGTCTATTAAAAGATTACATTGGCACAGTGAGAGCTTCTGATACTGCACAGAGGTCTGGAGTTCACAGCACTCCGCTCCTCTTTCACTGAAAGCCACCAGATAGCACATGAACAGCCAGAGCTGTGGCATGGCAGACAAAACCCCACTGTTCCAGTCTGGATAAAATTAGGCAGGAAGCGATCATTTCAAAACTATTCTCCTGTTGCTGTATTCTTTGCTGTTTTAAGTATAGACTCATTATTTTCATTTAAGATGATGCAAGTAGGGGACAGCTAGAGGAAAAAAAAAAAAGATTAGTTATTAAGTTATTGAAGGAAATCTATTTTCTAGAAAGAAATATCTTTTTTTTTTTTTTTAACCCATTCATAAAAATGGGATTAACTGAAAACAATATACATGAAAGTGCATCCTGAATTGGAACTTTAACAAAGAGGTCTTAAGCTCTAACGAACACACTTGATCATTTAAATGCACACATAAATTACACTGGAGCAAGGCAACCATTTCATTGAATAAATTAGCTGTGAGGGATGATTTTTAGCACTGGTTTCCAGAATTCAGTCTCTCAGACATACTCTGGCATATTTTAATTATTTGACTGAAATCTGGAAACCTATCTCTTGCAAAACAGAAATAGGGTTTGTTAGCAGTAAGAGCTTTTAGAAATGTTAAGTAACTAATGATGGCTTTTTAATGATCAATTTTTACAACTTATTAGATGATTTAGTCTTAAAAAAAGCATTTAACTTTAAAAATCTGTCAAATTTCAGCGCGAGCAGCAGAATTACAACACTACATAATTTTCTGTAATTATGTACTTAATATTCAGAGTGCACAAACACAAAGCACGGTACAGCTGATTAATGAAATTCAGGACAAAGCCTAAGTTACACCCTCTGACTCACCAGGACGAGTCCTGCCTTCCAGTTCACTGAAACTTATTACAGTTTTCCTTGTGCATTTCCCAGACTCCATGCAATTCTCAAAAATATCCCTGTGAGGCTCTCTTCAGCAAAAAAAGAGCTAAGGCTTACCTGCCTTCTGCACCTTGTTGAATGATTCAGCAAAATCACAAGTTAGCAGCAGTATCTTAGCTTTTAAATGTGTTAATCCTTCCTGTACACGCTTGGCAAAGATCTCATTTAAATTTTCCCAAACAGCTCTCAGCCCTTATTCAGAGGGTGAGAACGTGACTCTCCAAGTTGTTCTTATTTTTTTTCCTTCCCTTTTTTGGTGGTGGTGGCTTTTTTGCGGTTTGAGGTTTGTTGTTGTCGATGGTTTTTTTTAATAGCAGCAGGGAAAAGAGTGCTACATTGACAGAAATGCAGACTGAAGTCATTCAATCACCGGGAACAAGAACAGCCAGACAGCAGCCAGGCAAGCTTCCCCATTTTAGTCTATCACATCTTAACTCTATTTTGAAGGAATCACCACTATGGGAAAAGAGATAGTTTGGTCTTCATGCCCATTTAATCCTTCACCTCCCTGCTGAGGCTGCCACAAGAGTGCTAATTAATGCTAAACTGTAAAAATGGGCTTCTGCACTTTGAATCCCGCCACACTGAAACTGGATAGAAACCACTAATTCCTTTAATGAAAGTCACCAAACCAGAGCCTGGTTCCTGGCAATGTGTTAGCAATGCTTACATATGGCAGATGGAAACCATGTGATCTAAACATTAAAGTCTAAATATCTAGTGTAAAAATATGCACGTTGTTTGGTTCTTGCTTAGAATCAAATTTTATTCTCAACTGCGTGCACCTTTCCCATCCCTTTCAGGGGGAGCTCCATGTGTGAGAGCAAAACTTTGCCCTCTTGATCTAAAATTATCTCAGTTTGAAATAGTCTTCATCTGTCAATGATATTTCTTTTCTTTTGCCAGCCAGATGTCTGTTCTCAGGCTGCAAGAATCTCCTTCCTTTTTTCCTTCACATCACACATACTTGATACTTTGCCAGCTCACAGAAAGCACTACCCTTTTTCTTTCTCACCGCTAAATACACTGCATCTTCAAAATTTCTCCAGGCAAGTAAGTCCCAAGGTCTCAGTAAATCCCCCTCCTGGAGGTTATCTCCAGTTTACCAACTGCGAACTCACTAATCACGCCACCTGTCAGGAAGGAGAAGCTTCTGAATTAGAAACAAGCTCTGAAACAAGGAGGTAAGACACACAAAGGGTATGTGTCAGGAATGTCGTATCAACAGGATTTCCCATTGAATTACTTCCTCCTCTGCACAGGACACTGGTAGCTGAATAAAAATAAATATTCTTTTATTTTCTATAAAAATGTATTTGGACAACAATTTGTATTTCTCTTTATCTCAATCATTTTTTAATGGAAACCATCTGTTGAGGGAGGGTGGGTGAAGAGGAAGAAAGGGCTATGATTTCCATCAGTAATACTCAGAGTGAACAGCTCAAGAAAATGACACACTTTTGGTGTTTCTCTTTTCCATTTTGAAGAAACCCAAAGCCTCCTTGCCTCAGAAACCATGCAGAGATTAACCAGTGCTTTGGGAATAAGCACGAGTGAAAGCTGAATCATTCCAGATGACATGGTAGTGTCAGTGATAACCCTTGGTGTGATTCTTAAGTAGGTTAGCCAGAAAAAAAAATCAAAACTTTTAATCTCACTAAAATGGAGAGAACTGGGTTGACTCTTACATTTTGCCTCATTTTAAAGACAACATTCAACACGCAACGGTTTAAAAATATTAAATATAAATATAGTTGTAAACAATTATCAGATATTTAATAAAAAATACAGTACAAATGCTGAGGTGTGATAACATCTGAGACTGTAGTTATAAAATCATAAAGGGGGCATTTTCTTGTTTACAGACAGAATTATGTATACATTAGAAGTGGAACCAAGCAACAATTTAAGAGTTCATATACTCTCTCATTTCAATAAAATGGTGGGGTGGAGTAAATTGTCACAGTATAATTTACAGTGGGAAAACTACGTGGTTAATTTTAATGACAGCAAGCCACTTCATATTTCAAGAGTGCTTATGAGTATACAAACAGCAAAGCATACCCCTTCTTATTCAGTATAGCTTCCAAAATATTACTGAGGACTCAGGAGTAGAAAGACGGCCATGGAAACAAAGGCTCAAGATCCCACTGATAAAACTGAGAACCCAAAACACACAGTCATACATTTTGAAAGCAAGTAGAAGAACAACATGATAAATCTACTTGAAGGTAAATGTGCCGTCACTTCAAATATTCCCCTAAATAGATATGAGACAAGAGTAGCAAGCAATACTCAGAAAATGCCTGTCAGAGTGAAAGGCTTTCTTCCTGACCTTACCTCCTTTGAAACGCGTGGATTTCTAAAAGACTATTATAGAGAAAAGGGGGATATACCATGTGTAGTTTTTACAATACACCTAAAGTTCTAGCAAATTCCAGGAATAATGTAGTAATCCTGCATAGATACTTGACAGCATTCTCTGAATAATAAATTGCATGAGGAAAAGAAAACCATTTGTTTACAAATTAAAAGGTGATTTAAGAAGTCTTAAGGCATATACACATTTCTTCCATGTTCCCTACACAGCAGGGAGTAATAATAGCAACAGAGATACCATTTCCTGGATAAATAAAGGAAATACGCACCTCTGCAACTCTGTCCAAATACTGTTAGTGACCTATGAAGGGATTACATATCCATAGGCCTCTTGCAAACAGATAGAATGAAATACATTGACAGAAAGGCTAAATTCCACCTGGATCAAATTCAGGACTTCTGAATTCGGGTTCTGCTTTTATTGTCAGAATTCATTCCCTCTTCTGCCACAACTCTTACAACATGAGAACAAGAAATATTCTCAGTTTTCAAGAGAACTATCTAATGAGTGCTCAAATGAAACAAATGAAAAATCAGGATCCCTGAAACCTGGGTGCTAAGACAGAAAGTAAACAATTTCCCTAATTATGTGATAGGGTTCCATAATTGATGCTATTTACATCAGAAAGTCACAAAAGGGATGAATACACACTGTAACATACTAGAGAAAAGAAAACTTTGCATTTGCTAATTACTGCTATGGAGAAGTACACATATAATAGCTGAAAAACCATGTTTCCAGTGTTGTTCATTGATCTTAATAAGACCAATAATGAAAGAAAGAACCAGAAAAATTGCATCATACCAGGAGAAAAAAATATATACAGTAGAATATTGAAGGGTAACAACAGAAAGAAGGCAGAACTACTGCACTGTTTCTACACATGTGGAAGGTAAATTTCCTCAATAATTAATTCATTCTACATAGTCTTTCACCATACCAGGTCACAGTTCTATTTTAAAAACATCTTTGCCTAAGAGTCTACAGCAAGTATTTCCGGAGGAGGCAGCTGTGAAATATAAAAGATGCAATTGCTTCACTTTTCTCCACAACAAAACACCACTTTTCTCTGTAAAGTACCACATTCTCATGATACATAATTTAGATATACAAACAGGCGGGTAGCTATGGCAAGTCCGAGGGGATGATGGGCAAGCTAATGGCCGGGTGGGAGGCAGCAGTGAGACTGCAGGTCCTGGGGGCTGACACCTCCTACTCTGCCCCATTCAGCTGCCTGCCGGGGTTCCACGACTTGTCAGTCCGTGCACACAGTTGTTTTTCCAACAGTGCTGAGTTTTATTAATCGAGATGATTTCCAGAGCAAGCTGAGAGTGTGATCAAAGCAGCCATAATGGCAGTGCAATTGAGGAGGGATTGCTAATCTTTTGGGAATGCCAAGAAGGAATGGAGAAGGTTAGGGGTGTCCAAAAGAGGCAGGAATGAGCAGGTGTTAGGGTAACCATTTAAATTAGGCATTCTGACATAGTCACTTATAACTGAGGATTCAGATTCCCTTGAAAACACACAGTAAAGAAGCCATTTTTTTTTTTTTTTAATTTTTATTTTGTACAAATACTATTTCTTCTAAGTCTGTGCTACTCCAAAGTAAGTTTTTGTCAGAGACTAAACACAATTCCACGGCAGAGCTCCAGTGCCTATTCAGTCTCTGCTCCTGCTCAATTTGAAATCCAGATTCTTATCAGTTTCAGTAATGGAAGGCCCATGTTATCTTTAAAAACTTAATGCAGAAAACGTTGGAAATGCAAAACCAGACAGAGTCCTGCTTCTCTCAAAGATGGTTTTCACATGCGCAAGCCTCTAGAAGGTGACAAGGGTACTTTATGAATCAAACAGAAAATACAGAAATAATATTATCTCCCACTGAAATGCTATCATCTCTAAATGAGGTGTTGAGACGCAACATTTTGCAACTCTTCATAATACTCATTTTACAATATTTTATCTACTTGAAAATAACAGAATTTTAGGTAAGGAGAATCTTAATTACCCCAATTAAGTTCTCATCCTGCACCACTAATGTCATTGTGAGCTTTGTCATTAACCTGTGGGATAGATTCCTTAGAATTTAACCTGGACACTCAATATTCTTGTTCTAATGAAAAATACATTAATGAGCTTCATTATGCTACTCCATTTTAAAGAAGATTCTTCAGTAGCCAGTTCTCTCAAGAGCCTAATGGGCACTGGTACATTAGTGATGTAGGTCTACGCATATTAGTGAGCTTAAGTTTGGGCCACTCTAAGTCTTTTTAGGGACTCAATGAACTTCATGTTCAATCCAAAGGATAAGCAACACCCACTGACTCACTTCAGGAACTCCCCTCACTAAAGCCAACCAAACACATACAAACTTTTGAAATTATGACTGACGTGTTGCAAAAACAAGAGTCACCGTAAAATAAACACAATGAAAACTAAACTAAAATCCCTCCCTATAATTTAAGAATGACACAGATTTTCTATATTATCTGCATGGAGGATCCTCAACCCATTTCAATTGCTACCTTTTTTCCAGTCATCCACTGGAAACATTAAGGAAAAACTACTGATCTTCTTGACCTTTATTTTATTAAATGCAGCAGACACCTCATGCTGAATAGGAAATAAAAAATATGCAACCCAGGAAAATACTTCAAGAAAAAAATGCCCTTTGGAGGACCCAATTTCAGTCTTGAAATATAACAACACAGATTTGCCATTGATATTTAAATAAAAAAATCTCTATTACATAAATTATTGTGTTCAAAATTCTATTCTGAATTACTAAATTTAGAATAGGCCCTGCAGATCATGATTTAGCCAATGCTTTATAAATGTGGAAAACACATACTTGAAACATACATTATGTTAGATCAGACTAACAGTACTTCCTATCTTTAACCATGTTTAAAAGAGTTTATTTTTTGAACATGTGTGCAATTAGTACACTAAACAAACTCAGAGTGCACTGTTAGTGTACACAGTTGTGGCTGATCTATTCTTAATGAGGCCTTCAAGGTGAAAATAATGAATTATAGAATGGCTTAGGTTGGAAGGTACCTTAAAGATCACCTAGCACCAAAACAAGAGAAGAAACTGGTGCCTGCAAATACTATTTTGTCATTCCTGCAGCTCTAAGGATAATGGAGAAAAGCGTCACTTGTTGAAGTACCTTGCCTTTGAAAAACTCCTGGGGTAAGGGGGGAGGAGTGGTGAGTGCAGATGTCTATTATCCCTTTTAGTAAGCGCAGATTAACAAATCATCACTCAACATAATACCCATTGAATTTCAGTTAGCTGCTGTCTGAGCAACCTGCCTGAAATTCTAAAAGCTCAATGTTGAGTCTGATTTGCAGCCAGTTTAGAGCAGCATCAGTCTGGGATGGTTGTGGCTAGTCATAACAATAGTAAGGGGTACTCAGATTTGGAAGGGAGGGGACTTACGGAAATTCCTTTCCTTAATTAAATCAGAGAAGGAGAGTCTGAAGTGGCAAATAATAAATCACAAAGAATCCTCAATCTGGTTGTCAAGGAAACTAGTATGCCTTTGCCATAATTGCTGTGAGCCCAATCTTGCCCTTTTTGACATCGAACCTTATCATGCATTCTGGTCAGAGACTGAGGAAGTAGCTTGTCTGTTCCTCTCCGGCAGCCCTGCACCTAGCATGGCGCAGGCCTGACAGACAGGAGGCAATGCCGCCCACCATTTGGTGCCACTCCTCCAACCTGCACAGCAGCTAACTGCAGGATTCCAGCATGCTTCCCGTCACCTTTGACATTACAAATGGGACTGACTGGCTTGATTGCGGCACTGAAAGGTTTCTGCAGCTGTGTCTACTAGATGGGCACTCCTAATTTACAGTTGCTCAAATCTTGAGCCTGGTTATCTCAGCTCACCACAAGTCCCAGGAAACTCCACAGTTGCCCTGGCACTCCCACTTCCCAAATATGTCTTCCCATCAGAGACTGTTCCGTTTTACTTGTGGATATGTGAGATGGCTATAGAAGAAAGGTGCATAGGGAAAAGGAAGTTTGAAACAAAATGAATGTTTCAACAACAACAACTAACAGAGCAGAAAAGGTTAAAATTGATTCAGTGCCAAGCCATTTAGTTAGCTGACTGCATTACTGTTTTTTTTCCCCCTACAATGATCATTACCTTTTATAAACATATCTAAAGTTGTTTTTTCCTTTTGGTTTTGGTGGAATTGCACATCACTGCTGGACATACACAAAACTTGGAGCATATGCAGTTCCCAGTACTTCAACACCAGGAAGGCCAATAGAGGGAAAATGCTATATTAGTGTCCCTATCTCATCCCTCAAGAAATCCTGAAAGATTTTAAAGGAAGTATCTTCAAAGTAAGGAAATAGGAGGAACTACAGGCAAGTACATTATGTTCCCAGCTAACTTTAAGCAATAGAAAATCCAGTGAGACAAGATTGTTAGGTGGGAATAAATAAATAAATAAATAAATAAATCTCTCTTTAGGAACTAGAGAGATAAACACTACCAAAAGGGCTTCTAAAGGAAGATCTGTGACTGATTCTTGTTTGAAATGCTACAACTTGTTGACTGTCACCTTGCTATTTTAATAATGGATAAATCTGGTATTAATTCCTAATCCACAAGCCAAGCATCTGAAGAAAATAACGCAACACAATTTTTCTCTGTAATGTTCAAGTATTCCAATATAAATTAAGAACACTGGTAAAATTTTTTGTTCAACAGATCTGTAAATATGCAACACAAAAAAGTATTAACTGGTTGTTCCAGATAAAGCTCAAAGCAGAACAAACCCTTCCCAAACTGAATGCAACTCCCTCCCCATATTCCCTTACCCAGGAAGTACACTGTAGGTTTTTTGGTAACTAAGTGAAGTTGGACAACATCATCTTTGAGTTTTTTGACAAAATAGCCGATAATATCACAGCATCAATGGATAATTCAGATCAAAACGGACTCCTTCCTTCTCTTACCCACACAAAATATTCTTTAATCCAAATACCTCTTCCAGATAAAAAGCTAAATTGTATATATAAAGAATTATTCCTACATCATTTAATAACTTGTCCTTGTCATCCCTGTTAAAAAGGTGCAATTATGGATTAATTACAGCCAATTACAATAATGTATATCAGTGACTGTATCACTGCATTTGCCACAAAATTCAATAACCTTAAGGGAAAAAAAAAAAAAAAACCATGAAAAAGACAGATCAAGGTTCCCATTAGGAAAGATAATGCAAAAGCAGTGAGTATGCCATTTGGGCATAAACATGTTGATTTGCTACATATGCATGCAGCATCCATCAGGAGAAAAAAAGGCCTTCAGCTGATTTACAGATAATTTACTATGGCACACTCTTACCACTATTACCACTATTTTATTCTTATTTGAAAAATTAGTCTGGATACCCGAACACAATGATGGCACCCTGCTTATTTTTATGTCTTTTTCAACATTTAAGTGATCTTGAACCTTTAGGGCTAAACATTTCCATGACAATCTCTCTCTATTAAGCAAGAGTTTGAACATCACTCCTAATGTCATCTGACTGGCTTTCCCAGTGCCACTACATGCTGGAGAATCAGTTCAATAACACCCAGCCCCTGCTCCATCATAACCCACCGTGGAAAAAAATACCTCAGTCTCTTCTGTTGGTAGGAAGCCATAGCAACCTGCTATTTCTCCTCTAAACTGTTTTCCAGCTTGTCAATTTGACTTGTCAATTCTTTGGAACGTTTATATCATCTGTTTGAACAGACTCTATCCATCATCTTTTTGTCCTTACCTTTGTGCTTAGGTTCAAGCTAAACTTCCAGTTATCATCTGCACTTCCAGACAGATGAGAGCCATGGAGCAGGCAGCTCCACACCAAGCACCAGCCACCAGAGCCCAGTGGGTTGGGCTGGGCCAGCTGCAGGGTCTGACCTATTCTGAGCTCAAAAGCTGCTTCACTATGTCTCTGTAAAACATCCCACGCAAAAACCCCAGCTTCCTTCTGCCAGAGTCATGAGAAATGGTTATTAATTTTAAATGGTCTAAACTAGCTTTTGGTAAAATTACATCTTCAGGCTTCATCACCTATCTGAATAGCCTATCTTTGCAGTTACAATGGCTAATCTTCTACTAAGAAATAAAGTCAATGCATTCTGTATTTCCTCACAGATTACCACCCATATTCAGCAAAAGATGGCAGGAAGCAAAACAGAAAAATTAGAGAGATATTGAAACAAACTGTCCACACTACTCATTTATAGTCAACTTATGCATAAACCACTTTCTGTGAGTGTAGCACAAGAGTGGAAAAAAAATTCCAAAATAACAACTCCCAGCTGATCGTGTATCAGAGGAGCTCGGGGCTATCTAACTCTGACAAGCTTTATGACGGCTTTCCCATCAACCTGCTCTTCACCTACATAGCAATAAAGCAGCCATCGGGAAAGACACTAACTAAAAAATTTGTTCAAGTCTTGCTCAGTAGGGTTGCTGGAACAAGGGCTCACAGAACGTCATAGTGGAGACAGTTTTACCATGAAAAACAAATTTGGCACTAATATGAAATATCTGACAGTTTGGAGTCTAAAACTTAATCAGTTCTGAAGGTCTGCGCTCTATGAAAAGTAACCGTTAAGACACAAGCGAAATAATTCAATGAACCGGAATCTAGAGCTTCAATTTTTTTTTTGGAAAATATTTCATTCTCTCTTAGGCTTGAAAACAGTTTGAACAACTGGCTTTTACTAAGTGTAATTTAGTAAACAAAACATGTTACCTTGTGAATTAAAACTACTCAAAATAAAATCTATTGTGACCACAATTCATATTAACATGGCAAGCTCTGAGTGCCTTTTAAAGGAAAGAAATATATTTCTTGTGTGTTCAAGTACAGAGCCATAAACCATGAGTCCCTATTTATTTCAAATTTCCCATGATGCCATTTACTTCAGCTTTTAACCTTTTATGTGACATTGAGCTATTTTACAATCATAAAATAGTAGAAAAAACGACCTGTTAATTTGAAAGGGACACATTACAACATCTCTCCCTGGCACTATAATATTTTAATTTCTTTTTTCAAGGCAAACCAGTTGGAAAGTGACCATCTGCTAGTCTGTTAGTACCATTCAAGCAAAGTAATGCACAAAATGTCCTCCTTTTCCGGCAAGAATAGGACCATTAACCGAAAGGAATTTAGGATACTATCATGCGGGTTTAACAGACTGATTCACAACAAAATAAAATCTCTATTTCTTTAATTACTGCTGAATATACTGACCACAAAGATGATACAAAAATGGTGCCAGTCAGTGTAGCACAAGAAATCTAAACATTTTAAAGAATGAAATTAATACTACCAAGTCTCTTATGAAAATCACGTTCTTCTATTTTCAGCATTAGGTTAAATGCCAGAACACTTCTACAAGTAGAGCTCTATTTCTCACCTCAAAATATACAATGTGCTTCGAACAGTGGGTAAGTTTTCAATATCACTTAAGGTTTTGAATATTTCAAAACAGTTGATAACAGCAGCAGAAGAGGAAACTCGACAAGCCCTCCAGGCTGATAAATATAGAACTTTTTGGATGAGTAGAGCTCAATGGAGCCATAATCTTGGCTGGCACCTGTACATGATACTATAACACATACAGCTAGAACTGCAAGTTTGTGAGAATAAATTAAATTAAATTTACATTCATGTTAGCACTTTAGAAGATGTTGTCAGTACAACTTAGTATGCATGCAAACCACTGCACTTTTGAAAGTTTTACCCTAAAAGGTATCAAATAAGAGCAAGCTATCTCTAAAAGTTAAGAAGAACTGGATATATTGCTCACATCTTAACGGCCCTTTATTTCCATTATTTGTAACTGCATATTCCCACTATGTCTAACGAACATTAAGTTGAAACACAAAGTAACTGGACTTCAAATTTTTAAATTCTAGAAGAACTTTATCATACGTTGAATTGTGAAATACAGCAGATGTCAAATGCCATTATCAAAACGTACTCCATTGCTGCCTGCATTGCTGGAGGATATTTCACTTTAAAAGCTTTTCTCCTTCTTGCTCTTCCTAGTCTTCCTCTCCCCATCTAAAAGTAATCAAGTAATTCAGGATTTATGATAGTAGTAAAATACTTGCTAAGCATAACAGGCTTTCTCAGTTGTTTTTTGGAAAAAAAATTGATCTTTTTGACCACTATTAATGATGTAGTAACTGCATCAAATTACCCAATAAATAAGTCTTACTGCTTCCTTTATTTTTGTTTATAAATTTCATAATGGAAGTTTGGCACTTCAAACTGTTCATTTCTTGGGGAATACTGCACTTCAGGGACTGTTAAAGTCACTCTGCCTTCAGCCTTTATCATGCTACACGAGGTACAATAAACACTGAGAAATGCGCTGCCTATTGCGTGCTTTGTTATAAAGCTCATGTCCGGCAATTCTCCTGTCCTTTCTGCTTGAATTTCCGTTACTTCCAAGCCATTTTCAGACATGTTCTCACCACGCCTAACTGATTCAGAGCAATTTCAGATGATAGACTGGTGTCGAGCAGTACAGGCTCAAGTTATACAAGTCTCATTCACACAGCTAAAAACAATCCTATTGCATGCTACATGAAGTCATAATTGGCCCTTTTTAGCTAAGTATTCCCACTACTTTGTAAGGAATCTCTTTGACATTCAGTGCTCCTGAATCTTCCTAATCAACACACATTCTCAAGCTTAACCTGAGCAAGCAGTAGACATTGAGTCATGACTTTCTCAAAATTCAGAATACACTTTTAACGGAACTGCAGGGAAGGCTGTATATGTCAGATGTGTAACTTCTTCACCAAAGTATGAGATAATTTGGTGCTGTCTTGCAAGGTGCAGAGAAAAGTTCTAGTGAAGTAGTAAACTGCGAAAGAGAACAGAGCAATCCTCCAGCCATGCCTGGATGCCATCTAGGAATTTAAAAGCAGCTTTACCTACAATTGCTTTAGTTCTTGGACTGAATGATTCAGACTTCCAGGGAAGGCCAGATGACACTTATCTTGCCTTGAAGACATAACTGTTAATGCTCTGTGTGGTTTAATTCTCAAAGCAAAAGCTAGGCATACACATAAATATGTATCTATTTGCTGTTATGCTAATTTTGTTAAAACACATCAATAGTTGATCAGCTGAAAAATGTGTGCAATTTTGAAAGGCTTTTGAAAATATCCACGTCTGACTTGACCTTATGACCATTTTCTCCTTCAGGCAAACCAGTATTATAACCAGAACAACACGAGAGGATGAACATTGTTGGGGAGCTGCTCACTGTGCCTGTCATACCCCGTTAATGCAACTTTGATTTGCCTTTGTTCTGACAGTAGCAAACAGCTGCTTGTAAATGAGCCACAGTCCCTGGGCTGCCTCCCATTATTCCACACTTTTGTTTGACAAGGTCACTTGCTGTGGGGATTTTGGGGAGAAAGAGTGTGCAGCCTATAGAATTAGAGTTAAACCACAGGCAACCCAGCTTGAATGCTCTTATTTTTTTTTTTCATAGCACCAGCAAAGCAAGAATAACAAAGAAAAAATCTTTTGCTCTGTAAGTCAAACTTTTATTTTACCCTGTGTTGATTTCATAATCCTAAAACTATCTTATAAAAAGCAAATCCCCTTTCATTCAAATCTTAACATAATTCATATAAAAGATGTATTTAATTACAAAATAGGATTAACAAAAACAGATTAATATTTCTTCTTCATCTATTGCTACAATTCATTATGAGACAATAGAAAGCTACATAACTAACAGCAACTCTGACAAACGCTGCAGAAATGCTAAGAGACAATCTGAAAGATTTATGCCAGTTTCCACAGGAAATTGATTTCTTTTTGATAAGAACCGAGACAGACTGGTCTTCCAGAAAGAAAAGCGTCTCATAAGCAAATTATTTCTATGATAACTGTCTATTTAAAGACTGGTAGACATTTCTTTGACTTGGAAGTTTTACAGTGTTATAGCGTTGAATTAAACTGTAAAATCAGTATCTAAATGCCTTCGTATACTATCTTGTGCTATCGGATCATACTGAAACATTCGTCTCCCATTTTGACCTGTGATCTTAAAGACAGTGAAAGCTGTCATTTAGGACAGCCTGCTTCTTTGTGCTTTTGAAGCCACGCATAAGCAAGGAGTAGGTGGCAAACATTCAAAGGGATGGCTGGTACTATGGGAGGAGACAGCTAGTGGCAGTTTTCAATCACAGATGAATTAGCGCAGAGTGCTTTCAAAATTTACAAGCGAAGAAAGAAGAGGTTCTAACTTTAAAAATGTCTTTCAGACTCTTGAAGGAGGCTCACTGAAAACAATGAATGGAAATCAGTCCAAAAACCTTCCACAGCAGCCAACTGTGCTATTCCAAGGGGACAGTCCCAATTGTTCAGATTTTTATCTCGTCAGTCCAAAAAGTAGCTCAGCTCTTCCTGCTCTTAATTGTTTGCTTCCTACTTCTTTGTTAAGCCACTGGAAGAAATAATGCATTAATCACAAAGGCATCCACATTAAAAGAAAGTTACTGACATTTCTGTAATCTTTGTTTTAATTTCTAAGGCTAGTGGTGCTCTCAACAAAAAAGCAGACTACTGTCGGGTAAATTTACACATCTTCCCCAGACAGAACATTTACAACCTCAGCATAGGCAGTTTTCTAGTCTCTATCCTCTTTCAGGAAATCTGACTTTCCACCAGAAATGCTTCCAAAGTTGTCTCTGCAGAGACTCATCTTTCCAAGTTTCGGTTGGAAGGAACTTGTCATTGTCAAAAAGCAGTTACAAAGAATGCAGTTTGTGACATACCTGAAATACTCTAACTGAATTACACTCAAATTATCAATTGCTAACAAGTAGTCAACAACAGTGAAGTCTAATGAGAATTTGTGACGACAACACTCACTTTTCAATAAAGCATGCTGAAAACATTCTGGTAGTCGTCTGCTGGAGTGCAGGACAGGAGGTTTTTAGCCTCATTTGTATTCAAAGACAGGCAAATCACTAAAACTCATTTACATCCTTCCATCTTTCTTAGTGCATGTCAACAGCAGGTGGTCTATCGATAGTACCTTTGAAATAAGTAGGTGGTTTAAATTGCCTTCAAATTTCAGTAAAAACCCTGAATTATAGAATAGACCTTGAGTCTTAACTTTCCTGTTTTCTTTGTGTGGGCTGTAATAGAACATGAATAAGTACAGCACTTACTTTGTTCATATTTTAATCTACATTAAAAAATAAATTTTATACTTAAACCCAGTCACCTTAATCTTGAATGTTAGACACGATCACCTCAGAAACTTTCAAAGGTTTGAGTAAAATCTTCAACAGAATGGATTTCTGTGGATGATTTTTTTTCCCCCTAAATGCACACATTTTTAGGATAAGCAGATGAAGACTGACTCTTGGATGCATGTGTTTAAGTTTTCCTGCTGCTAGCCCATTGAAAACTACTACTCTGAATAGATTACGTTCACTACACACTTCCAGGGACATATGTCTTCTATTTTTCTTTGTGGCACTGTGACTATTCCTAAAAGCCAGTTTAAAAAACACAAATGTCTGTTGTCAATCAGGACCAATTTCTGATGAAGTGAGAAGAAACACTGCCTAAGACAGGAATCAAGGACATCTTCACGCCCAAAAGAATACAGAGCCAGCAGTAAGCAACATCATAAATGTGTTTATACAAAACTAGAATAGATTAAAGTAACTAAAACCAGCATTTGGTTGTTTTTCTTCTGTGATGTTTGCTTTCACGTTTTGACAACTCCCTCAGAATTTCTGTGAAATGCAGTGTCCATCAAAATTAATACTTTGATGTCTGGCTTCAAACTTCTATTAGAAATGCTGTCTTCTGAAAGCAAACACAGAGGTCAGTAATAACTCCCTAGACAGTACAGATTATAGCAAATTAGCTTCCACATTTTGGAGAATGGGCATAGAAAGCATAATACACTGTTCCAGTATCCCTGAAAGACTAAGCTGGGGTCAGGGTCCACAAATTCACTGTAACATGAGAGTCCCTGTTTACTACTTCTTCTGGCCTCAGTTAAGTGTTAGTAAAAACGAATGTGCATTATTCTCATTTCCAGACCTGAATAACATTTGATTGCTTATGAACACTTATCTGGTTGAACAGAGAGTTCTTTTTCTATGCAAAGAAATGTCAGGATACTGAAGGTGTCCCTTTTGCTACAAAGCATAGGGGAGCCTGTACTTCACAAGAAGTTAAAGATTGTTTAAAGACCAGGACAGTCATTAAGCTGTATTTACTGTCTAGACAGGAATAACTCCACCTAACCATTCCCAAAGGTTGTTAGCATTTCTAAAAATTAAGCAGCAGCAGGAAAAGGTTAAGATCAACTTACTAATTAAGTTACACTCACAGAAATCTGGAGAAGAGAAGGGAATGTAAATCTGACATCCCCAAGTCTGAGTACTAGCCCTGAAATATGGTGGTTGGTGCTTTGTTATTTTTCCCCCGTGAAGGGAAACTAGGATCGACTGCCTTGCTGCAATGTTGATCCCTAGTCATAGGGCTGCACAAAAGCCCTATCAGCTTGAAACAGACAAAAGAAACACCCTGGAGTTTATTTAAAGCGCGAGTAGACAGAGGCAGCGTTCTAATTCTATTTCTGTGCTGCAAATCTCCCGTCTGCCTTTAAGTTTAGTAAATACATTCTCAAACACATTCTCGGATCCTTTTTGCCTTTTGCTTTTAAAAGGTGGGTTCAAGATAACCACTGAACAATAAAGCATGTTCCACCCCTAAATTATGATGTTAATTTTGTAATAAAGGCAGGGATTTAGGTCACTTCCAGGTGCTTAGCCAAATCCCTAGGGTACTTGATAGGAAAACAGAACTCCACCAAGTTCCACTGGAAGCCATCAAGATAAAAGAGATACCTCCCGGTGACAAGTGTTCCTCAGACACTCCTTTGGAAGTGGAGAGACAGGATTGTCCTGGACATCCCTCAGATTCCCAGAACGGACAGAAGCTTTTCTGCACTCAGAAACACGGAAATCTAGAGGAAAGCTCAGAAGCGTCTGGTTCCCATTGCCACACACTGCTCCTACGTATGACATGAAATATCATTTGTGATATTTACATACTGGAAATAAGAACAGTCTGTTGATGCAATAATTATTGAATCTCTAGCCAAGAATAACTGCATGAACAAAGAATGGATGACAAGTACAGCTATTGCTATCCATAGCTTTGGAAAAGCAGAATGGATTAACTTAAATCAAGTTTCTTTGAATCACTTAACTTTAAACTTGCTGTTTAATTCAAAGTTCAGTAATTAAATCATCAGAAAAATCTATATTTAAAGAATCAATTTATTCTGATCTACATCTATTTTTATTATTAAAGAGACCATGTCTCAGTGATTGATAATCAGACATTGATAAACATCGATTTTACTGCTTTCTCACTTCCATTTGCCAATTTCTAGATTCATTACTCTTCTTTTGTTACATTAGAATAGGTAAGCCAGTCTTCTTTTTTAATTAAATGAATATCAAATTCTTAAGCTTAGTTGTATGTTGAACCTTTTGGGGAGAAAAAAAAATCTAGAATTCAAAGAAGGGTGCACCCTTTCAATTGTAGTGTACTACTGCCATTTAAATTACCTGCATAACTTTCTCGCACTACATATGGATGGATTAAAAATGCATAGCATTTCCTGAAATAAAAAAGTAATTGCTTAATTTCAGCAACCAATCCATCCAAAAATTTTAAAGCTAGTTTAGTCTCATCCTCTTACCTCCAGAAATTTGCTTTAAAATTATAGAAACAATAATTCCTGCTTATAGATAACAAATTTTTAATGAACTTGTTACAGAATTGGAAAAAACAGAATACATAGAAAATAAAAATGCCAAATTATTTCTACACCTGCAAAAAAGACACTACTTGTGCTGAAAGCTAGTGTAGCACCTCCAAAACTTTTGCTCCAGACTGATGATTTCACCATTAACCAGAAGCAAACCGTGCTTCGATGTTACTTGTTAAAGACAAATCAAGATGTTTCTGTAGAAGAACCACAGTATCTGGAAGCAGCATTGAAGTGTGCCTGGTTGCCTCTCTCTGGCTGTCCTCCCACCCCTCGGAGTGTTCTCCTTCCTTCCTATCCACAGGGGAATTAACAAGGCCAGCTCCTAAAAATCACTACTGCTAAGCAGACACGAATGACTTCTCCCTTTTTCCTTCTTTCTCCTGCTTCCCTGTAGGCAAAAGCTGATCAACTCTGCATTTGGCACAGCCATTCCTATAGGGGAGAAATAATAAACTGCAATTTCACCTCCTTTCTGCCCATCTCTTTGGGAGGACAGATTAATGGTGAGCATACATTTTCTCTCCACCTCCCTCAGATAAAAGGTTAATAAACCACTCAGCATTTGCTTTTCGTGGAAATGATATGCAGGTATTAATTAGCATTTCCTAGGTAACACATTAATACCATTGTGAGTTCTCAATACCAGCTGGTTTCAGAGACCTATTATAAAATTTTAACCCAAAGGCAGTCAAAGATTCTTTTATTTTAGGACTGAACAAATAATTTTGGCTATGACTACAGATCTAACTTGGCCTAGAATTCAATACATATAGACTACTGTTGTTTGATCAGAAGCATGACCGGGAGCTAAGTGGCCTAGTTAAAGCTTTTACTCACTTTTGAGATCACTGGCAGCAAGCCTGTATGATTTAAAATAATTTATACTTGATCACAGTAGGAGGATATGCACCTAACATGCACATCAGCCTATTCTACAACTGCATCTTAATGTTGTATTCTCTCTGAACAAGTTAGTTTACACTGTTAAGGAAAAGTAGATCACTACACTGGGCCTTAATGGCCCTGTAGTTGTTTAAATCATCATAATAATACATAACAGAAGTGTTGTTTGTTCCACAGTTGACCAAGTGTTCTGTTTGATGCTGTGCCAGTCACTGTGCAATGATGAGCTCACGTTCTTCCCCATAAGACACTGCTCTGGCCTCAGGAATTTCACTCTAAGTATTTGTGCTATTCAACAGGAAGGACAGAGTAGGCCCCTTCAGCCTGGAGCACAGAGTGCCGCCTCTAAGGGGATAACTTTTCACTCCTATCAAGCAGAGAAAACACTTTGCAAGTTTCCAGATCCTTGAGCAAGTGCATCTGCACTGGAGTATTTCTGTGTAAAGGTGGGAGACAGTAACAGAATCACTCCTGGCACGTTCATCTTTGAAAGAGGGCAATTAAAGGAACAAATGCTAGGTTTAGGTTCTCATGAGCAAGGAGGTACCCTATCTACTCCTGAGAGCTAATTCGAAGTCCCAGAACACCCTTTTTTCCTACTGGCTAGCAGTGGGCAATTCCAAGTCAGGCCACCAGCAGTTTCAGATTCCATTTAAGGTTAACACAAATGTGCAAGGAACATAATAAAGGCATGGGACCAGATGGCTAATGTCAGGTAAGATAAAAATTGCGTGTCCAAACTTCGAGGCCTTCATACCAATATTGCAAATGTCTAAAAATTAGTCTTTCCAGAATTAACTATTACGTACTAATTAAAACTAGTATCAAAAAGGCAAAGACCAGCTGTATACATAAACAGGCTACAGAAAAGAGAGAAAAACAAAAAATAACTGAAAAAAGTCTCTCAAGCTTTCTATAAAGCTTCAATAGCATGGGTTCAGTGCAAGGCATGTGCCAAACTAATGAGAGCCCAAGAGTCAAAACAGAAGCTCAAGTAAGCACTACAAAATCAAAAATCCACAAACTTTAAGCAGACTGAACAGTCTGAAACTATAAGTGCATTGGAAGAAGTTTTTTTTTTTTTTTTAACTGAAATATAAACATCTATAAAATAGATCTTTTTCTTCATCTGGTTTTCATCAGAAACTTTTGCTCAAATCACCAAGCAGCAGCCTACAATTTTTGTATCTCCCTGCACAACAAACAAAGAAGATGACACAGGGGATGGGAGGAAGAAAACCTTGAAGAGCTGGCTCTGAGTAACTAAATACTTCAAATCCAAATTTTAGTCACTTCAACATGTTTGGAAGCGATGCAGCTTGGAAGAGAGCCATCCTCATCCCAACAAGTGTACCTCACCAGCTGGCACGACACAGACAAGAGCCCCCAACACCTCAGGAGGGAACAGAGCGGGTGCATTAATGCAGCACTCCAGGTTGCGTGCCTGGGCAAAACTGTTCTTCAGCTCTGATTTCAAAATCAGTTAGCATTCATATTTTATTGTTTTACCATTCGGCAAGAGCAAGCACAGAACAGCATATAAAATACTGTACTGCCTTTCTTCAAGGTTCAGGGAGGGTAAGGAAGCAGAGTAACGTTAAGTAGTTACACAGCTGGGCAGTTCTGGGCACACTCACACTTTATGCAACATTATACTCTGGCAGCTGTTGAAGTTACTATGTAAACCAAGGCAAATAAAATTCTGTAGCCAACATCAAAGTAAATCTTGTGTGTATTTACAAGATGAGGGCAGACCCACTTCTGCAGCACAGGGAGGGGAGCAGGGAGGAGACACCTTTGTGCATGCCTTGTATGCTCAGTGGGGACGCAGCAGGCCCATGGGGCAAGACTTGATGGGGAACAACCAGATAAGAAAACAGCATTTTGTTTTTCAATTCTTACACTGGTGCTCTGGCCTTCATGTACATCACTAACCTCATCTGAACCTAAAAAGCAGCGCCCTGGCACAGAGGCCTATTTGTGCTAGATGTAGGGGAGCTGCTGGAGGGCTCTGCATGTAAAAGGCTGTAGCTCTTCTAAGGTAAAATGTCTATTACAAAATTACAGAAATGGCTCAGAATCTATGAATATCCATTACATGGGGTACAAAATCAATTCAGCTGGAGGTTACAAGGTGATTCGATGTGTATGTATCTACAGAGGGGAGTAGCTCACTAGCAACTGTCTTCTTCAACACAGCTAGAAAAGGCAAAGATGGAAGCAGGCAAAACACGACAAATACCTAGAAAGTGCTTTGTAAGCAATAAATGAAGTTTTTAAACAGTGAAGACAAAGAGCAGCTCCTTCTAACCAACTCTGAAATCCAAATCCACCAGGCAACGTGTATCTGACATATGCACGTACAACAGGATTGTCTCACCTACTGAATCTAGTCCAGACCTACAGCAAAAATCTACAAGTTAATGCAGTTCTTTCATAAAATCCTGTTTCATTTTCTAGTGACTACCATCCACTACTTAGAATGATGCATTACTAGTTTACTTATTACAATTGCTTAGTAAAGTACAAGCAAGGTATCTCAAGTCTGTCATAGACAGAACCCTAGGGGTGCCTCTTCTGGTCTCTGGATGACACACACGCGCACATCCCAAATCATCAGTGCTACATTACCCTTTTAGTTGCATGAGGTACCTTCTAGTTAATAGCCCAATTAATCATGAAGATGTACTTGAAAGGGAAGTTGAAATCTTGTTTGGATAATGAAGCAGAGATTATAGGCTACCTAAGAAGAAATTGTGCTATACAAGCACAAATTGAGCAGGTTCATTATAGTGGTACAATACACTTATTAAAACTTATAAAAAAATTAATTAACAAAACCTTAATTATAATTTTACAAATTAACAACTTCAGGTAGAAATTGATGTGGATAGATGAAGTGTTCTGAGAAATCTAATAGGGTCAAATTGTATGGTATTGAGAATCTCCACAAATTAGTTTTTTATTTATAGTTATTACTGCTACAAAAATGCCCCCCAAATGGCATCTTCTTTTACACATGGATTGGCCTGAAGAGATTAGCATTTAAGAGGAAACTAACTGGAGGTAGAACATATTTCAGTGTTCTTGACCTACAAACGTTAAGCCTAAAAATTTATTTTACAGTCTCTCTTCAGAGTTTCACTGTCCATTAAAAAATTTGAGTCCATCCATGTGAGGTGCTAGATTCTCGTGACCTTGGAGGACATATCTACAAGCTCACCTTGATGCTATTTTCCCACATCTACATTATCTCTTCCACAAGGGTTTCCATTTACTTCCCAGCCAAGTGATAATTCTCTGCTTATCCTTAAAAAGGTAATGTAATTATTATAATAGGAGAACATGGAGGACTTGATCTTTTTTCCTTTCCGTAACTAAACACTTCAAGACCCTTGTTTAACTGTGAACAGCCCCAGACACAGAGAAGTCTTTGGCTTTTTAGAATTTGAAACATTATCTACCTCACATTACTACCACATAAATACCCTATTTTATAAACCTTAATTACACTTTCAGAACTGCTCTGAGTGATAGACATTAAATATTTTCCTTATGATCAGATGCAAACATACTGTAGTCTTTGCTGAAGACACTGCGTTACCAATTAATGAAAAGACAACATTTTCCCTGCAGCTATCCAATTTACAAATAAAGAAGACTAAAAGAGATTACAGAAAAGCCTTGAAAGTACCCAGCATTATACCTGTTCATATTTCTGTTAGCTCTGAACACAGAAGTACACGTAGAAATCAGTGCAAATACTGAAGATGCGATCGATTCCACAGTTTAATATGTACATTTTCAACCTCTCACAAAAACAAGACATTCAGTCATTAAAAAAACAAACAACAACAAAACAAAACAAAAAAACTTAGGAAGAGAAAGCTAGCACTGAATTCACAACTACTGAAGTTACAGCAATTAAACCTGTTTTCATCGGAAGAGGATCAGGTCTGAGAACTCTCGCCTGCAGAAAACAACTATCATGATGTTTTAATTGGTTCTCTTTAGATTAATTTCATTTCTGTTTATTTATCCATTCAGGGAAGAAAACAAAAACAATACAAAAATCTTACCTATTAGAACTATCTAACAAAAAGGGTATGGGACTACTTAAATGGATACTAAATTCTGTGCTCACATATAGTCTTACAGAAGTTGGTAGTGTCTACTTTCATGGATAAGCACATCCTAAAGAGATTACAGCATCTTAGGCAGAAGGCTATTGAGTTACAGTGTGGATTAAATTACAAAATTTGGTAAGTGTGTAGAATCATATATCAGCACATCCACCAGTTTAGCTCAGAAGATAAATTACCTAAACTATGCAAGAAACCGAATACCCTCTTATGACAGTTTGATGCGTTATTGATTTTTTTTCCCTCTCCATTTTTATTTCCAAAACAATCTTCATTTAATTATCATGATTAAATTCCCAACAATTTGGGCAATTCACTGACTTTTTTGGCTGCTGAGTTTCTTTGTTTAGAACACATTAAAGTAACTGAGTGGCAAACTCAGTCATAACCACGCTTTTCCATTTTAACTACTGGCAATTATTCTTCCATCCGACTGACAGAGTTATAACCAACTCAATTTTTTTATATGAAGACTGAAGAAAATGGTTTTACGGGAAAGCAGAAAGTTATCACTTCTCCAGAGTTCTGGGTTACTACTCATTCAAAACAATAATTATCCCTTGATTCAGCTTACCAGGAAATGAACTATTTATTGCCCATCTTTTTTAACAAAGGTGTCATAATACAGTTTTTACCATTTCATTTCAGTTGCTTACACAAGTTACTTTAATACTAAAATAAAATGACCTGTACCAGATTGGCCAAAAAGCTCATTATTCATACTCTAGGCTAAGAAGGTAACTCTTTCAAGCACTCATTCCTGTTACATCTTAATAAGAAAAATAATATTTCTAGGATATTTGTACACTACAGAGTAATATGAAACAAACCGAACTACAATCATGAAGAATAACCAATTTAAGTATTTACAAAAACGTGTCTCTTTATGGGAACTGTTCAAACATAACCCAAGAAAGAAATATCATTATTCAGCCTCTGGGAACTTTTGCTAGATACAATGTTTTACATTTATATTAGAACATAAAATATAATTGATATATTTAGAAAAACTGTTTAAATTAGATGAGCAAAAGCTGCTTCAGCAGTAACTTCAAGCTGGTCAACCAGAATACAATAATGTCAATTTGATATTCATTTCAAATTTGGAAAAAGCAGAGTATTTCATAGAGACAGAACTGAACTAGAAGCACTGAAACTAGCACAATAAGCAGAGCAACAATTATTTCTCTTTTGTAAGAATACAAAGTAATGTGCATTTTTAAGACAGACAAAGAAAATCTAACAGAAGTATGATATTTTTAGACAGCTAAGAGAACATACTGCAGAATATATTTTATCAGTCAATATGGCCTAAGGGGGCTACAGAGTGTACAATAATCAAGCCTATCTGTGTAATATCCCAGCAGAATTTGGAATCCAAAGATTTCCTTTTACCTGTAATAAACTATTGTTCAGTTCATTCAATATTGGAATATTCTGCCTAGGTCAACAATAGCAGCTCAGGCAAACAAAAGAAGTCTTTATGCTCCATCTAGACATTGCAAGGTGCTTATTCAATTTCTTCTGCATCAGGGGCACTGTTCCTTACCTAATATGTATACATTTGCTGAGTGTTATTCAGCCTTTGTTGCTTCTGACCCTCACTTGGCATTTAATTCCCAGTCCACCAGAGTATTCATGCTTGATGGCACTGATGCACACACTGAATGCTTTATTTATTTAATGGTAAAGGGAATGAAGCTATAAACTGTATTAGACAATATCCTGTTTAAAGATGCCAATGGTCAGTGTCACAGCATTACTGACCCACATCTACAGCAATGAATATGTCACTGGAATTTAGAGGATGGTATATAATGATTACAGATCAGCACCGCAATAGGGAAAAAATAAGGTTTCAATTCAAAACCCATTAAACATTCGTTAGGAATACTGTTACAGTACTGAAGATGTTATGCGTCTTTTTACATTCTCTGTTTTTGAAAAACGTACATGAATCTTCACTATAAGTTACAAGAAATTTCCTTTCAGATACCAGAGACTAGCAAAAAACAGCTGATATTACAGTGAAATTTAAGATATATCCTTGTGTAGCTCTGCAGAATTATCTTAAAGCATGGTGCTCTGTGACTAAATAGTCACGGGCTGGCTGTGCACAGTTCTTGTAAAACTAGCTAGCTATTTAAGGAAAACTAACCATTAGTCATTTGAACAACCTTTCCATTTGTTTTTAACAATATAAACCATTTCACATACAGTTACAGAGGACGGTCTTTGTACTCACTAAGGTAAGGTTTTTGCAACAGAGAAACTCCTGTATGTTATTCAGATATTCTCTCAAACGGTCAATTATATAACCTATGAAAAAATATTTGACCAAAATGTTACAAAAGCAGCCAATGCAGACATGACCTATTGAAATCTCTCTATCTGAAGAGAAATCTCACACCAGTGCTAACAGGCAACAACAGCAAGAGGTAGTTGAGAGAAACTTAAATTATTCTGGAAGTCTGGGACCTAAGATCCATAACAGCCTATATCATCCGTTGTTTTTAATTGTGTCTTTTAAAAACGGTCCCCTGCTGTGTTTCTGAAATACTAAATGGCCTCCACAGCTACATGGCATAACTCATTCTAATTCATGATTACAAGATGGTATTTTCATACTATTCCCTGCAACTACTTAAATAAAAAAATTTTTAAAAAAGTCATTTTGTCCTAATTCCTATTTAAACTATCCATTTCAGGATTAAAATTTGAAATACAATAAATGCCAATTCACAGTCCATAATCACCGAACGGTTGGAGCAGATCTTAAAGATCATCTAGTTCCAACCCCTCTGCCATGAGCAGGGTTGCCCAATCACCATATCAGGCAATGATACAGTTCTGAGAGCACAGCCAAGGACAATAATGTTTTATGTTGCACAGTATTACTGCCATAAAGTTACTCAGGTAAAAATACCTGAAGGGCACTATATTTACAGTTTCCACAGATTTCCAACATAAAATAAATTTTATAAAGTTAAGCATGCTGCTTTTTAATATTTCTTTTTAGGAAAAAAGAATCAGATATTCAAAACTTCACTTTCCAGCATGATGGTGCGCACTGTTTAAGACTCTGTTCCAATTTTTATTCTTCTGTGTCTTACTGCACTTTAGGATTACAACCACCGATGTTAAAAAAAATACAGTTCTGCTCCATGCAATAGAAATCAAGCTTTCTTACAGCATTTCCACTTTCAAAATCTAAACGTTGATCTATATATTTACTCTATAAGTTGCAACTTCAACAGTTACTTTCAGAAGGTGATGCTCTTAAAGTTCAAACAAAATATATTGGAAGAAACAAATGAAAAGATTCAAATACTTTGTATTCCCAGTCTTCTGCAGGATTACTCCCATAAACACTAGCACTCTTTCTCCTACTCCTAAAACACTAACGTTTTGTTTTTTAAAAGAATACTGGCTTTAAGAATTGCATCATTTGCATAGCAGAATTACCGTTGTTATCGCCCTGAGAGAAGAAGAGCAGGGTAATGCAAAGTGGAAAGGAATAACAGACTGCTTGCGGTCATAAGGACTAAGCCTTAAACAAAGAGAGAATACAGAGTATTCATGAATTTGCAACTAGTCAAAATGTGCCAAGTACAGCGCTTCCTTTCTGCAAGCTCTTTTGTGCCGCATGTAAGCAAAAGTCAAGCTAACCCTGAAAGAAGCTGTATCTGATTTTCTGGACAGTTTCTCTGATAGGATGTAGCTTGGGCTCTTTTTTATCTGGAATAATGCTTGACAGCTGCATCCCCCAAGCACATGCTCTGATACAACGTCCCAAGATGTGTGAAGCATGTATAACAAAATGAAACTTAAAGCACGACAGCCAAGTCAGACTAAATCCCTGTTTCATCAAGTCCTTCCTTGCTAAAAGACATGGGTTGTCTCTTGGTAACTTACAGAGAAACCAGCAGGTCTGGGGAGGAATACAGTGTCATTCTGAGCCTTTTTTCCCTTTTCTTTAATATTGATTTTGAACGGCACATTAGAAAGAAGGATGACAGAATCAATAGAATTTAAGATGCTCTTGTAATCTGGGTTTAACATCATAGTAACACCTCTAATCAAAGACGTGGAAGCCTTTGTGGCATTTTGACATCTATATCTATCATGCGGATATGACTTTTATTGAGCTGAATTAACAACTTCAGTCAAATAATTAAAACCCAGCTGCCCAAAGTGTCAGAGTAAGCATAGTTTAACACTTCTACATCATTCCTGTAAAAGTGTCATTTTAATCTGTGCATTATGCCAGCTGTTTTGTGGGTTTACAATAAAAGTTATCAAGAAATAGAAAGTGAAATCATAGGACAGCAAAAGAAATAACATTACAGTAGCATGCCACATGTCGAAATTAGCACCAATTTTACTCCATGGAAATTAAATCCACCTATAAAAACTGATAATACCCCAAAACTATAAGCAGGGGAATACTTGTAAAATCAAATCCAACCTGGGTTCTATTTTTCTCGTTAAATAAAAAGGGTCATAAAAACCTCTCATTTCCTCCCAAAAGTGGGAGTAAAAAATATCGTGGGTTCTATCCTTCAATTTATCTTTTCATATCCTGCTGCACTGGGAAAATTCAATCCTCCAAGTACAAAGTAAGTTTAAAAAGACTAAGGCTGTAATTCCAAATGGCATGAATGAGAATTGCCACCCAAAAAAATAAAATTAATTTTTTTTTTTTAAAAAAGGGACACTTCATCTTTCATCTTAGCTGCACCTCCCTTGTTTTGGTTAAACGGTTGGGTTTTGTTTTCTTGGATTTTTTTTTTATTTTTACTCAGCAAATGGATCAACCATGCTGCATAACTGATCAGGGTTCAGACCATACTTCAGTAGCAACAGGTAAAACAAAGTTGGAAACATGTCTCAAGTATGAATGAGAAAAGTACGACTGCTTTTTAAAGTGGTCATGCTGGCTTATTTTAATAGCAAATGAGTATTTTGCATTACTGTTACTCTCAGCAGTAGAAGGATTTATTGAATGAAGTAATAATAACTGAAATACGAAACAATAAACATTGATAATTCCCTGCAATAGAGATTTTTTTGCCTTTCCTTTCCATTACGATTAGTACCAGTGTACGAGACCATCTACACTAACAGATACAACCTTTTCAAAATTAAAGATAAATATGAGACAGGGAAGGGAAAAGAGATGAAAGATGACGCCAGTGCTGTAGTCAGTCTACGTTAAAGGCTCTGCTTATGTATGTAATTCATATTGCTAAAGTCAGAATAATTGGAGAGCTTAGCTTTCAGCTGCCTGTATAAACAGTGCATCTTATTTTACGAAATGCTGGTAACGTGTATATAATTAGGTCAAAATAAAAATAAAGTTTTAAAAAAAATTATATACCTCAGTAACCATTTTCTTTAGTATCCTGACATTATTTCGAGTTTTACTGATACTTATCTTTGTTTCATCCAGATTCTCTCCTTACTAACTACATTAACAACATTAACAAGAGAACCTTAGTTCCCATGCAGATGAAAAAGACTTCACAATCACGTCTCTAATTTTTCATCACATCTCTTATAGTTTAAAATGCAGAATAGGCATTTCAAATTACAAGACTTGTACCACAGCAGTAGAGACCCTGAAGCAAAACACTTCCAAAGGGTCAAACACTGTCCCCAGATGCACAGCATGGTTTATGTATTCCAATGGGAGTCTTAAAAAGGCAAGAAAAAGAAAAAATAACCACTTGTGGAAGAGGTCAAATAATAGAAAAAAAAATATCTAATCTGAAATAGTTATTGTGGGAAGGTTCTGACACACTTCTCACCTCTGCAAAGCGAACAGTAATGAGACAACTTAATTCTTTCATATTTCAACAATGCTAGCTATGCCTAAGACTGTAGTTAAAATTTCTGGCAAGAATTTTTCATTCCCGTGACTCAGATCCAAGTCTCAACAAGCACCTAGGCTGACAGATCTCAGATAACTCACAGATCAAGTTTCTAGGTTAAATTAATCCATCCCTCTACCTCTCACTTTAGTCTGAATAAAGCAAACTGAATTTCATTAAGAAAATCTGGAAAGGGCTGTTTCAATTGGCAAGAAAATAGAGGAGGATGGTGGAAGGGAGAGACTAGCAGCTGAACTAATATGTAGTCTCAACTCCTAAACCTTTCTGGAAATCTACAATCCTACTGAATGAAAGGAAAAAAAAAAAAAAAGGAGAACATAAGTTAAAGAATGCTCTCTTATCCTGACTGGCCACTAAACCAACACTGACTTGAATGCCTTGATACTTGTGGAAGATTAAGAATTGCCCCAAAGGGAAACACTGTGAAAGAAAGGGATTAACAAGAAGTGAGTTCTAATTTTTTTTATTTTTTATTTTTTTTTTTTAGACACACCAGAAATAGAGAACAACAGCTGTAGGGGAAATTAGAAAGAAAATGAAACTCCTTAAAATGATAAAGAGTTGAGAGGGTTCAGATCTCTCATGAGATTATTATGGCTAACAACCTAATAGTTCTTCAGAGAGATGCAGGATACATGTTATCGTTTCTAACTCCTTATAGCATCAACAATTCTGACTAGCTACACGCAGAAAACAGATTACAGGCAAAGATTTCATTTGTGCTAATCGGTTTTAGTAGTATACAAACATAAGGTGTTTACATAGCTAAATATTGTTTGTTTGGGTTGCTGTCGGTTTTTTTTGTTTTGCATTGACCCCACTCAATCACATCACTGTGGAGAAAGCCAGAGTGGGTGACTGCATGCTTTCCTCCTTTACATACCTTTCAAATGTTCTCAACCTCAGAAAAATTAACTAGAAAACTACTATTTGGTTTTCATCACTTTAACAGTCCATACTACTCATAACAAAGGTCTCTTGGGCACAATTATTTGGACAGAAAGGTTGCAGCTTTTCCCTACGTAAAAAGTACTTTCTTCCTCCCTCCTTGCTGCTCAGCCTCTCACTGAACAGCGACATCCCACTGTCTGCAAGACACCAGCCAGGGGAGCACTCTCCTTCTTGCCCCACTGACTCCACTATAGCAACTCAGTGCCTCTCAGACATCCTAGATTCTCGCTGCACATACCAGGGAAACAAAAATTTTAACATAGATTTTAGCATAGATTGATTACAAAATTGGGATTAGGTAAAAGAAACAAGTAAGATACAAACGCAGAATTCTAGAGCTTGCTTCCCAAGGAAAATCCTTCCTAGCTCCTGTACTATGTCGGTTCATTTGGCAGGTTTTCAAGCTCCTCCTCTATCCACAGCTAACTTGCTTCAGAGAGTTACTTGAAGCTACATTTCCTCTGTTGTTTTGTTAAAGATGGAGTCCCCCCAGGGCTGCTCAGAGCACTTGCTCAGGGCTACCTTCCTCTCCCTTCGATCAAAGTGGAATATCTTAGCCTCCTATCAGGCACATAGTCCTTTCACTGTTTCCAGTAATAATCATACCAAACATGGCTGTGCGAATTCGATATTTTTCCCTGCTGCTATCTGGAATAAAAATTAAAAAAATGAAAATTCAACTAAAATAGGACACCACTCTCCTTGCATTAGGGAATCAGGTTTCACTCAAACACAGAATTACAAATTTTACACGTTCAGTAGCATTCAATATATACATAGCTTACTTGTTACATAACACCCATTTTTTAAGCATTTCATGGAGGTGGCATGCAACATATAAGCAATGGAGTTAGCACCTAAGATGCCTTTCCCAGATTACCATCCATTACTATTTTCTATCAGCTGTGGAGACCTGTCACTACAGAATGCATTTCCCTCCAGCTGAATCTTAAGCAAAAACATCACACATGACAGATCTCTATTTCCGGTACTGCTGTAGCAATCTGATTTCTTTGTTCATATTCATTAATCTTCACAAACAGAAAATACAAGTGTTAGGAGGAGGCAGAATACAGTCCACCTTTCTTAAAATAACAGCAAGATTTTCTTTTAAAAATTTAAATAGAAAGACAGTACCTTGTGCGTCGTACCTAGCATTTTCAGTAATCTATACAGAAAAAAATGCCATGTCTTCAGGCCAGCAGATTGCCATATGAATAATGATATCTTAACAATATACTAACGATATCTTAACAATATACTTGAGAATAGTGACAAATGTACTCAAAAAATAAAATTGAAATAAAGGAAATTAAGTGTTGACAATAGGAAATATCAGTATGATGAAAACAATGGAATCATTTGTTTCTGTAGCTCAACTTATCTCCTTATACATTTGTATGTATACAGAATATGATGGAGACAAGGTTATAAAACTGATTAAAAAAACACATGTATTCTAGTGAGAAAGCAGGGAAATAAAAATCCTTCAAATAATCATTATATTGTTAGTACTAAGGACCAACAGTAAATCTGAATTACAATACATGAAAATTGAACTTGTTCAAAAAGAATTTCAATGTAGCTTATTGAGCAACTTTTTCATTGCTTTAAGAATTTAAAAATTACCACTTAACATATGGTGCCATAAATGTAATGTTTAAAATCTTCTTTTTCCAAAGAGAAAATATTTTAGGTAAAAAGTTCCCATTTGTTTCGTTTAGAGGCACTTTTTTTCTATTTTAACATTTAGAAAGGAATGAAAAAAACAAGTCTTTCACAGAAGCGTCCAGCTTTCTCTGAATTCAGTTTGTTTCTACATTATCAATCCCAGTTGAGCTCATAAATCTCATGTAAAACTTATGAAACAGCTATAATAAATATCAGAAAGACAAGAAATGGCTGATCTGACTTTTCACTCTGGCCATTACAGGATGAAAAGATCAGTTTCCCAGATGTCTATTCATGTCTGGACTGGGGAACCTATTATAATGAAAATCAGAGTTAAAAGGTCTGGGGCCTTACCTGGCCTGGAGGTATTCTCTGAAAATCCTGTTTTTCCTGGTCTAGGAGTACCTACACAAGTGACCCCTTGAACAAGGTAAATGAGTTTTTCAGAGGACTGACATAAATTCCTATGCATGACATGCTATTTGGTCTTGGCTATTTATCCATTTCCCTTCGTCTAATGTGCTTTAGCAGAAACAAGAGCTGGAAAATGCTACCATCATAGTCTCCCCATGACTACATTTTAGGTAGCTAAAATGCAGATAAACTAGGACATCAAAAGAAGATTAAGGAAATAGTTTCAGAGTTAATTTAATCCACCATAAAACTGGGCTAACATAGGAAGGTTGAACCCTACATTCTCCTCATCATCTTTCATCCCTTCACTCCATCCTTACAGCCCAGGATGGGAATCCCACAGCTAGGGACTAGGAAATGGGTCAGAATCACCAGTGGGATGGGAAACACTTGTGTCCCCAAAACCCATGAAGCAAATTGACCAATGCTACTGCTGCATTTCAAGTAAACTCTAGTCCTCTAGACTCTGAGCCAGATGATTCCACCTCTAAAATCAGATACAGATTTAAATTAGAGTTAATTGATTGAAAAAATTATTTGAGAAGTTAATTGTTCTCAGAGCTTGCTGAATTGCTGCCTACAAACTCAGAGACAGAAAACAGAGATTAAGCACATGGAGAAAGTTTAAATTAATTTTAGGGAGCTGGAACCAATTATCATGAACATTTATTCTGCATTAGATTGGCACAAACAGAAACATGCACTGCCAATAGTTTAGATATGCAAAGGGAAGAGAGAGAGATCTAACCCATTACAACAAAACCTATACACTGATTTTTAAGGCAGTATGATTTTGACTGGGTAACTGCATGCTTGGGTATTGTTCAAGATTTACTCCTTTTACAACTACAAATAATTTCCTACCTATATAAAATAATTTTTTATCTGATATTTGCTACCCTTTTGGAACCTGCTGAGTGTTTAGTCAGAATACATATTTTACGCAACAGATGCCAGAGGAAACGACTTAACATTAAGTGAATTAATTTATTTTAAAAATAATGTTTCCTTTAGCATCTTTAGTTTGAGAAGAAAGGAACCCTGGATGCTCAGAGTTCCAGTACTTACTCCCTCTATAATTTAGGGCAAGTAACTTGACCTTTGAATCTATGATTTATTCATCTATAAAACAGAGAAATGCTAACGGAGAAACAGCACTAGAAGTTTAAAATTCATAAGATATTCTGAAGACACCGTGCAATGCAAAGATGTAATACACTTTCCCGCATGCTCTCCTAAACTTTCAAGTAACTTTTCTATTTTCCTTTTTTAATTTCTCTGTAATTTCTACTTTTCTACTCCAAGAGATAACGAAATGACAATTTTTTCTAGCTGCTGAAACACAAACTTCTTTTTTTCCTCTTGGTAGCACCGCAAACCAAATAGGGTATTAGAATAAATGAAAGAGAAGTAGACAGATACATGGATTTGTTTTCACACAGCCGTTGGAGAATTAACCTTGAAAACCACCTGGGAAGCTTTAAATATGCTTTAGGATTGACAATAATGTTTCTAGATACATTTAAGATCACTTTATTTTTTAAACAAAAATAATCATATAGTGTGTACATGTCATGCGCAAATCTAGAGATTGCAGGAGACATTTTTAAGCTAATTAAAAAAAAAACCTGTTGATTTGATAAGATTATTGATCAAACATGCATTTCTCTTTTTTTTTTTTTTTTTTTAACTCCTCATATTCTGTTTTAAAGAGTGCATCATTAGGTTAGATATTAGGAAGAAGCTTTTCACTCAGAAGGTGGTGACACACAGGAACAAGGTTGCCCACAGAGGCTGTGGATGCCCCATCCCTAGAGGCATTCAAGGCCACACTTGATGTGGCTCTGGGCAGTCTGGTCTAGGGGTTGGTAACCCTGCCTACAGCATCGGCGTTGAAATTAGATAGCATCTCAACCCCTACCCAGTCCTGGAGGTGAGGTCGCATTGTGCAGAGCTGTGGGACAACCCCTCCCACCTCCTGCAGGCAGTGCTGGGCCTGGTGCACTCCAAGATACAGTCGGCCCTTTGGCTGCCAGGGCACACCACTGCTCGGATTCAACTTGCTGTTAAGGTGTTATATAAAGATTCCCAAGTGCCAGGAAATAGTAACTTGCAAACAAGAGGCAAGAAACAAAGCATGCATGAAGGTGCAGGTACTCTAAAACCTATATATACATATATTACTTAAATGCTCATGAATTTTGGACTGCATAGAAGGGCTGCAAATGAAAACTAACTTCCAGGAGAAGAGCAGAAAAATGCAAGGAGAAATCATAAAGAAACAGATGTTGCACTTGCTCATAGTAAGGAATGTATCTCTTCCTTAAACAGCTCACAGTAAAACTAAAATGGTGATTGGGTGACAACAACATTTCTGAAGTTTCTTTGGATGCATTTTAATAAATATCTGGTAAACTTAACAGTCTGAATTGCTGGACATAGTATTAGAAGTCTTCTTTTACCATTCCACATTGAAACCACAGTCATATTAAGATTAAAACAAATTCTTAAAGAATGAGAAAATATAATCGGTTCTGCTAGTGATTAAGTCTAGCTGAAAAAGAACATGTGAGGCAAATGCTTCAGAAAGCCTGCCCTTTTGTATAAATGACAGATCAAAGAGGCATTAGTAAAATTATATAATCCTGTTAAACTGGATCCTGAAAAAGGAGTACTGAAAGGCAATTTAGCCTCTACCGCTTCCTTAAACCACCACTTTTTATTTATTTTAACTTGCAGATCTTTTCAACACTCTTCCGGTACGTACGTACTTCCCTTCTCCTAAAGTCACAAGGCAGAACAATTAATATTTTTTAATCAGAAAGCCCAACAACATTAAAAACACACAGATTTTTCTTTAGTCTGAGAAACAGCTGTCTTCAGCTTTTCACTAACAAATTTTATAAAGAGAGAAAAATTCTCTCAAATTTGCCTCCTGTTTTTCACTGAAGACTTGAAAAAAAATCTATACACAGATGGACAGAGATTTTTCACACGTTGCTCACACTGCACTGTCACCACAGGACCACCTGCAATCTTGCAATGCCCATACAGGTGTTCTCAAAAACACCTGGGTAAGCTGTTTGCCCAAGGACTATGTACTGGAGATAAGAGATAATTAGCAAACGAAACTATTCCTAGCACTCCTCCTTCAACATTAAGTGCAGAGCTGCAGCAGCAAGCTGGCACCTGGTAAAGGGAAACGCTAGATGTGATCATTTCAATTTACACATTCAGCACTACATCCCATATGCTTGTCAATGTGAAAGTGTCAGTGATAACAGAGATACCCTAAGAAAACGCTCTGTTGAAATGCTGACGTGAAGTTTTTATGTATGAAGCAGACCTTCTCCTCTGGACCATCTGTAACTTTCTCTTTTTCCCATGAGGCATGTGCTAGCCATAAAATCTTTTCATTAAAAAATAAAAATAAAATTATGTTTGACTTTAAAGAGAAAATTATAAGCTTTTAAACATCCATAAACTGAGTATATGTATTTAAGTATCATTCATATGAACACACTACATGCTAAGCAAGAAGAAAAGTCAGCTCAGCAGGAAAAGTTTGCTGCAATTAGATATAGCAAAATTTTTAACAATACTTCAAAATTAAAAAAAAATATCTAGCACTGTGATTTTATAACTGTATATATTTAACTAAGCCATGGCAAAATATGAAAGTATCTCTGCCTCTGAGGTGTATTTTTCCATGCCAATGTTCTGCACATATCTAAAACTCACAGGTGTTTCTCCAAAATTGTCTCTTATGATTTCATAATGAGGAATTCCTTAAGTATAACAAAAGTAGGAAACCTGTGAGATAAACGATGTGTTTGCTGAGTTAGAGAATCATTTAAGGATAAGCAAGACAATGCAGAGAGGCTAAATGATTTCCTCTGCACACTGATGTTTGTGAAGTGGGGCAGAACATCAGAAAAGGCTGATGGTGAGAAACAGGATGACAAAGTTTACAAGGCCATAGTGTTGGCTCAGCATACTTTTTAAATGATCTGAAAATGGGGTGAGAAGTCTCCTCCGTGATAATTTCCCCTAGAAGTCTACAAAAGAGAACAAGTTTTATGATCACAGTAATGAACTCAAAAACCTTAAGATAAATACTTTTTTTATATCCTGTTTTAACTGAGCAATTTAATTGAGCAATGAGTCAGGATAAATCTGCTAGGACTCACTGACAGTGGATAATTAAGAAACATCCCCTGTAAGCAGGCTACTTTACATATTTCACTATTTTGGTACTTTCCTCTGAAGCTTCACATACTGACTACCTGTAATGCTACAACACAATGGAAAGCACAACGACAATAGCAGGGAGGCAAATTCTTAGGCTGCAGCAAGTGAAGACAAGTCCAAACGCAGCAGCCATAGACACAAAGACAAAGGAGAAAAATAGCTGCTTACCCTTGGAAGGCATCATGTACACAAGAATCTCCAGCAAGATATTCTTGCAGCCACTGCCAACCCTTAAATGAGGTCTGGGAAGGTCCTGGCTCCACCCCTTCCAGTCACTCAGGGGCACTGCATGCACCTGAGCTCCTCTGGGTTGGCCCTGCCTTCCTACCAGGTGCTCAATCACTGTTTCAAACTGTGACTTAGCATTTCACTACACTTACCAGAGAAAGAAAACAAACCTAAACTAGAAAGACCAAGCATACGATTAAGTAATTTACAATTCCTGTAAAAGTCTAAACACTTCTAAAATCCCTAGAGAAGATTTGAACAGACTAACTAATGTGAGAAATGAGCCCTCTGGAAAGATACTGTTTTTCTCTTTGGGGTTGAGATCAGATGCAGTTCTGTTGAAATCCACCTAATAGAACCCTTGTAAAACCAAAAGCCAATCTTTGCCATCGCTGCTTAAAACACTTGCAGACAAGCTGGAATATCCTTTGCTATCTTCATAATTAAATCAAGGAGATTCATGCTCTAGATACACTGATATAGATGACAGAAACTCATCAAGTAACATTAATTGTGTTAACTCAGTCAAATCAGTAGTAGATTGTAACAAAAACTGACACATTTTGGACCTGTTTTTCCTCCTGAAAATAACACACCTATTCCTCTGGCACAGTGGTTTCCCAAGCACCAGCGGACAGATCTTACTCAGGTTTCACCTAAGGGCAGAGCACTGTGACAAGTCTGCCACGACATGTACTTCTGCTACTCTGATTACAGGTTGATGTGTGGTAGAAGGGTACTAGGGGAAACATGGCCCTAAAAGCAGGACCAAGTGCCTTCTGCCAGTCCTGCACTCTGTCAGCCCATCTCAGGACACAGGTGTTAGAGCCAGCACAACCAGTTGAAGACAGTGTAGGCCAGCTGGCCCCACAGATTGGGTCATGCCCAAAAGACTGATTGTGCCCCACCTGCGTAGCTGTTCAGGGACAGATGTTCTCCTGCCCCAGCATGCAAAGCACCCACAGCCTTGCCTTTCAAAGTCTTGCAAAGGCACACCACACTGCCTTTTGCAAACGTCTTCTGGTAATTAAATCTTAATAATTTCGCTTTGGAAAGCAAACACCTGACACAGAAAAGCTGTGCACATCTCCACATGCTCCAGAGACTTTCCTAAATAATTTGTCAGCAGTACTAATTAAAAGTGTGTAGTGTTAATATGTTAACATCAGATATATGAGCAGAAATACATATTTACCACAGAAAATTGGAATTTGCTGGGGGAGGCAAGAGATGCATGTGGATCTGTTATTGTGTGAAAACATATTTCAATAGTTTTTATAAAAGTATGTACGTTGCTCTGAAAGTGATGCCTCCTATTTATTTCCAGCAAAAATTACAACAGATAGAAAGAGCACAATAACACCATTTGATAGAGCAAATTGTCAGCTACAAAATATCATTTTTGAACACAGTCATCACCATTAGCTATGAATTTTTGCCAGCAATGAATAAGAGCTGGATGTCAGACTTGTAAAAATCTGCTGTCTGGAATGTGGCTTGTCTTTCACATTGATGTCACCACCGCTGAAATGGCACCGCCCACCACCTCACTACGCTGCATCCACTGTTTCATCTCCACAAATGTTAGCAAGCATCAACAAATGTCAATAGGTGCCATTTTTTCCTGCACAGAAGAATTCAATGACACCCCTTTGCTTCACACGTACTTTCACGTCAGACACCATTCTGTCTGACTGCCCCTCTGCTGCCATCTGTTGCATGGCAGAAAAATGTAATTGGGTACCGATGGAAAGGTTCAGCCTCTGCCGTACCACCACCATCTGCCTCTGACATCATGGGCCAACATAATAAAATACAAGGCAGAACTTTCAGAGCAGTCTTCAGATTTATTTGAGATCTATAAATTACTGTTACATTACATTACATTATAGCCATATAATTTGTATGCTTTTTTTTTTCTTTAAAAAAGCATCAAAGCCTTACTCTAACCCCATTAGAACTCCTTCAAGTTCTCCTAAATATGAAGTACATAGAAAACAACTACAGTGCTTCTCTGAAAGTCTCTGACTACAAGGTCTAGATGTATATTCAAAAGACAGGCAAATCCAAAAGCTCTAGTAAGGGACATAGCAGTTCAGGCTGCAGACATGCTATAGTGTTGCCTGTCCTTCTGAGTCAGCAGAATAAGCATTCCCTTAACCTTCAATACTCTGGTTGACAAAACCAAGCACACGTCTGTGAAAAACCCAGAGAAAACCAAACCTAAGCATTCAATGTCTAGTGACGTTAATTTGCTATCATCAGAGACACCTACCCAGGCTGCAGATTTAATTTACAAGGCATGACTTTATTTGTGAGTATTCAGGGGAAAAAAAGAAAGAAATTTCATGTGACCATACACAGACACTTTTTAAAAGCACTTTTTTTTTTTTTTTTAAATATTTCACTACCTTTAAGATCTAACAATATACATAATTTGTTACATTCTTATATAACCAGCTTCTAGAAATGGTCACCTCATGCAGACAAAACTAAGGCACCACAAAAATGAGAAATCACTTCTTCTTGATATATCTACTATTACTACTTGTGATAATCATTTGCTTCTAAGCGGTTCACTAACAACATGAAAATAATAATAAAAAAACATTGTCAAGATGCAAACGTTGCACAAAAATTTTCAAAATCTTCAATAAGCTTGTGTCATTTTTTCATTGTGTCATCTGAAACAATTCATTGGGTCTTATCAGAGAAGAGTTTCAATTTTCTATCATTCCATTTTAACTTGCCTCATCAGTTGAACAAAAGTACTTTATGTAAAAGGATTCCTCTAGTTGCCTTAGCTACAAATCCCTGCAGTATTGTATAATTGAAATCTACTCACGTAAGTTAAGAATAATTAGGACCCCAAATTAAGTCAAACACAAAGTTAATTCAAATAGTCAGCTGCTGTCATTTAAATGGTTACATGGTTTTATTGCTGCTTAACATCTCTGAATGCTTTTAAGTGTACATTTATGCTGTTGTTGTCATGATTTGATCTCTTATTCTAAGTGGAAATATCAAGAGCATAAATGTTGGTCAGATCACAATCATTTGCACTTAGATCAGACTTTTCTCAGTAAAATTTTTCCCCACTGTTGTCACTATTGGAAAATAAATAAAAATGTCATAGAAGACTTTAAAAGAATGGAAACAGATAAGGACAAAATTAGAGTTATTGAATCTGTTACAAATGGCATTAATACAACAAAAAACATTTCATAGCAACTATTCAGAAAGTCTCTTCACTTCAAAAAAATGTTTCTAAAAAGAAGGAAAGACAGAAGTACTGTAAAATGGATTCACGATAAATCCAGGAGCTAGAAAATAATGCACCCAAGAGATGAAGTTGTGTATAGCTGGTGTTGCCAGAACTAAAAACTCTGCTGATTTAACAGTATGAAATTCAAAATACCTTATATAGCAACTTAATTGCTATACTTTGTGCTTAACAGAACAATTGTTCTATTGTTAGACAGCAATGCAATTGGTAAAGAAAAACACTGGTGGTTAGATGCATTTCTTGATGGTTCTTCAGCCAGCACTTAGTTTATACTGCAGAACAAAAAAACTGCCTATTACAAACCCTTCAAGAGATTTTACGTTGGATGACTTCCAAACTTCTGTATTCTAAATTTTCTTAAAATGTATTTCCATGGCATGCTTTATATAAAGATACATGTCTTTATGCTTATATAAAGAAACTGAAGAACTGAAGTTATTGATTACTGAGTAGGATTTGAATTGAAGGCCTAGAACAACTGTTTGTGTATGATATGCTACACTAACATTTTTTTCCCCTCAGTTGGAACATTAATACATGAAGTGATGCTTTGTGGACACAATCCATCTTTACAGGTAATAATCCACATCACAAACCATCCAATTACCCTCTAGTACTTTCCATGCTTCACTCTTCATGCATGCCAACTTTATCTGCTGCAAATTAAATGATGCAACAGAGTAAGCAGCAAGCTATTCTCTTCTGTTTACTAAAGGCATATTTATCTTGAAGCCACTAAAAAGTATGTTAAGTTCTGAGCCACAAAACCACATTTTTCCATTAGACTTAAAATGGTGGATGTTAGCAGTGGTGCAGAATAAACTGTGACTTTATTCTTGAAGTAATGACAACAATATATATATATTTTTTTAAAGTAAGACAATACTAAGGGCAATTGCTTAAGTTAGAGAAAAAACTGGGACAGCTCAATGGGGAGAAACGGGAGACAGTAATGTGAAGCACATTGTAAGATCAATCTACATGCACAGTCAAACAGGATCAGTGGCTAACAGGCAAGTCTGACTCAAACTAGTTAAGAAGATGATTAAAAAGTGATATTAAGATGATTAAAAGTGATATGAAACAGCACTGAAGTCTTTTAAAAGAAAACATTTCTCATTGCTTTTTCAACTAAAATGTAGCAGAAAGGAGAAACTGGTTTCAGTGTCAACTTCCTATCATATTTCCTAAATGTATTACTGAACTCAAATTAAACATTAATTGTACCTTCTAGTAGGATGGAATAAAACTATCTAACTCCTGAGAGAGACATCATAATCCCTAATAATGGTGAACAAAAGAAGACAGCTCTCCTTCCATCGTCAAGATCCCTCATAAAATTCGCTCAGTGCTGTAACCAACAGCTGAAAGTTACGAGGTCCCTCTGGATTTCTCATATGTATGTGTTGCTCAGGCAACAGACCAAAAAAAAAAAAATCATTTTGCTTCCCAACTAGTCTCCCTCACAACACTTCATACACCAAGAAAACATCAGTGATTATTATACTAGTATAAATCAAGAAAACAAAAAGTAGTATTCCCAATTACCTAAACTTGTCCAATCTTCCATGCAACCATAAATACACGCACACATTTCAACAAGTTGCCTTGGTGTCAGTGGGGCATGGATGAATTGTCTTCATGACTGAAGGAAGCAAAGATCCACCAACAGAGCAACATTCATACAGCTCTATTTCTTTACACTTCAAAAGAAAGCCAGGAGGTGGAGATTACAGAAGCACAAAGAGCTTTAGCAGAGTTGGGTTTTGAAAGTCACTGGAGTAGTTCAGGTCTCTTTCTGGAAGGGCAGAAATTTGAGATAGCTTCCAGTAAAAGGATTCTTTCAGCTCCTATCTATCAGGAAGAACATTACAAATGTCAATCCAAACAAAGCATCGCTGGATAGACTAATGTTAGGTATAAAAGTTAGTAAAACTGGAGCTGATCCAGCTTTATCAACTTATCAAATTTGAAATGATTAATAATAACAATAAACCTGCTGTAAGATCTTAACAATATAAGTCCATAGTACTATGGAAAATGTAAAGCACTACAAAAACATTTAAGAATCTTTACTATATACATGCTTGCTTTATTTCCTTATCTTCCTTTCTTCTGATTTTATACTCAGACAGTACATAATAAAACAAAGCATGAAAGAAGGCACATACATGAAAGTTATATTGGAGCTGAGAATCTGAATGAATTTCTTATTGCAATATTCTCATTCTAAATGATTTGCTGCTATTACCACACCTACATTTTAATTTAAACAGAAGTATAAAATGAACTGCCTTTCCGTACTATTTTTTTTGAGACCATAAACAACAATAGATGTGCTAGTATAAAATCCATCTATGTGCTTGTAAAATTTGGGAAAGCATATAAAATCCAAAATTTTTATACTTAATGATAATTTTTGATAACACCATCAGAAGGACTGTAAATCTAATAAGAAATTCAACACTGAGGAATTCACTGATATGAGATGCATCAGGTATTTACACCTCCGTTTCATACTATGACTTCAAAGTACAGAAAATAAAGAAAAGCAGTGTCATGAAAACTATATAAAAAACCCGATTCCCCAAACGAAAAGCATTCTTTCCACTTAATATAAAACAAAAATGAAAATAATTAAAATAGAGAACTTTTAAAAATATAACTGGTAATAAAAATAAATAATGTATTTTACATATTTAGTTAATTGAGCACTAAGAAGCCCACAAGTTTTTCAAAGTATATCCAAACTCCACTGCTGTCTTCTTGGAAAGGTATCTTAATAAACAGATCCAAAAATATAACCAGATTTTTGTATCAAAAGGAAAGAAAATTCCCTTAGGCAACTGCATTGGTCCAGGTTGGCTGAAGTTAAGCCAATTCCCCCTCACTGCAGTGGTCAGTGGCACTGCTGGCCTTGCCTACTGAGTCTCCAGAAGGTTACTGCAATGAAAGATAGTGAACTGGTTTAATAGCTTAGAGGGCTCTAAAAATATAACATCCATCCCTAGCAGAAATGTGCTGTTTTTCTACAGTTTTAAACGGTACAATGTTCCCTTCTTCTTCTGAATACTGAGCTTGAAATGATGACAAATCTCCCCTTCACAAAGGAGAACATTTTTAAGTAACTGAGAAAAGGACAGTAGAACTATTATTAATCAAACAAAATTTAAGGGGGGAAAAATATAAAATTACTGAGACCCTTACATTAACATTTCCTAGAAAATTCTCATAGAAAAGACAGCACGATATTTAAAAAGGTTCTTCATGCATTTTTCTCCAAGGTTCTACATTTTAAACAGTGGCAGTATTGCTCTGTTTTGAAAAATATAAGGTTATAGAATAGGATCCTGCAGATCTCTCTGCTCAGGGAACATATGAAAGGATATTCACTGCCGGTACATTAAAGAATCTCTGGCTTTTCCAGACAGTCTGTCAGTGCCTGTTATCTGAAAATGCACTTGAAAAGTTTAACAGTTATTTTTCCTTAAGAAGAAATCTCATCTCATTGTTTGGATCAATTTCCTTTTTAGAAGATATGTTGTGCCTGCACCTCCCTCAGGAAAAGGAAAAGAGTCGTAGGCAGTATGAATCAGAATATTCCAGTGGAAACCTGCACAATATCCCAGCTTCTTTCACACGTATTTTCTTCTAAGCAATCTACATTAAGAAAAATCAATCAAGAAAAAAAAAAAAGAATTGCTAAAGAATGTTAAGTATACATTATAGAAACGAAGACAGAACTGAGCTGTGCATTAAGATGAGCTATCAAAGGGCTGGCAATAATCTCACAGCTCCACAGTGCTGGTTCACAACTCCACTAAACCAAGCAGCTGCCTATTGACTGCGTGTCCCACAGCCTTCATCATGCTAAGCTCCCCAGCCAGGAATCAAATCAGTACTCCCGTTTGCTCTTGCGTGACTCTGTAATGGGTTTTACCCCTCGCAGAACTTAAATCCACTAATTAACAGAAGTTGATTTCTTCTCAAGCTCAGAGTATGAATTTTTAGAATTCAGACTTTGAATTTTTATACTGAGCAATGTCCAAATACTACTTCTTTATATGTGAGCGCAAAAACAGAGGTGCTCCTACTGTTTGTTGACTACCTGTGACCTGCGCCTATAACATGCAGTCTGAGTGGTTTTATAGGAAGCCGAAGGTCCGAACCTATGCAGTAAAATACCAAACAACTTCGTAGTGGCCCAATGCATGATATCTGCATTTAGTATGCATTTTCTTTAGTGAATGCACTAGCGTTGGATATACACTTAAAACCACTTCCAGTTGAATACTTAGCTCCTTGGCTGGCATAAATGGAAATTACAGGAATTATTATTCTCAGAGTAATGTTAATTAAAATGTACATTCAAAGGCAAAGACAGACTGGATTCTTTTTAAACAACACTAATGCAGTTTAAGAAAACAGAATGAAACAGATAATGAAAGCATGATACTTCTTGCTTTGGACAAAGCACAGATAATAATTCATAATGAAATGAATTAAAATTATATTAAACTTTGATTAAAATAAAATGCAAGCAAAGAAAAATTATTTCAGTGTTTTCCAAATGCTTGTGCTTCTCAACAGAAGAATATTAAGTATATATACACATCCAAAATTAGCAGAAAAGGTGGACTTGTAAGTCAGTAAAGCCTAAAATAGTTTAACTTGTAATGCACAAAAAACAATTTTAATCATAATGTTTAGCTCTGACACCTACTTTTTGATATGCATATTAGTGTATCTGTCTTAACTTGCTTGAAGAGAAACCAATAGTATATATAATAAGCTTTTTACTCTGTTTTGCTATGGAAACAAGGCATGTGTGATCCCACTATCTCTGACTTTCTGTATTTTCTCAGATAATTTTTAACGTGTTGCATGATTTCACCTAATTGGAATGAAGAAAAAAATAAAGACAGACTTGGTGTCAAAAGTTAATTCCTTTCTTGCAATTGTAAGGAAACAGAGAAGTAATGAAGAGGAGTCAGCTAAGCGGGGCAGCTGTGGACAGCACTGACCTCCCAAAGAAAGAGCCTTGTGCAGCCTCAGTCTTGTCTCCCTGGGCAATCATCCAGGACACGAGGCCACGCTTTACCCAACCACCTGTCTACCTCTAATTCAAGCTACTTTTCAAGACTGCCCTCTCAATCTGTCTTTTGTAATAAAGCCATAGCTTTAAAGATAAACCTATGACAGAATATGCTAGAAAAAAAGGAAAGAAAAACATTCTGAAATAAAATTAATATTCAATGTCATTACTTCCGCTTTTAATCCCCTTTTCATGGTTCTCATCTCTTCCCTGTTTAGGACTGCAATGCTTGCTGTTGATGGTAATAATGTTTTCCAAGCCTCTACACAAGAATATTGACCTGTTGTTGATCAATGTACCAGCAGTATATAATAATTTGGTTCTATTCTCCTCCCAGCTGTCAGTGCCTGTCTGGTCCAGGTTCATTTCACCTGAAGGGATAGACTGCTTCAAAAGCAACCTCACCTGGACCACTCTATCCAGGAAAAAAAAAAAAAGAAAAAAAAGAAAAGCAAAACCAAAAGCTATTCAACTGAAAATATGATTCTTACTTAGATAGGTGACACTAAAATAAAACAGCAGCCTTCCTGTGACCATGGGTGCTTGCTAATTCCCCAGAGAGTTAAAGTTAAGGTGCTGTGAGAGTAATGAAGTCTTTATTTTGATTGGAAAATATTTTATTATATGAACAAATGAATCACTGGTCCACACCCAGAGTCTTTTTCCTTTCTTCCCCACTCTCTACAGCAGCCAGGTTTCATCTCCCACACCTATTGCAACAACCTGCATACACACAGAAGATTTCTATTGAGAAAAACTAAGTTCCAAGTGAGAGTTAAAGATTTTCTTATTTCTAGCAAAAGTTAGACGCTCTTATTTTAACCTTTGTTCATGTTCGTACTTCCAGGCATGAAGTGCTACTAAAGCACGTTACACTTGGCATCACTTATTACTGAAGCAGAAGGCAATGTAATCTTGTGAGAAAGTGTAATAATGTGGTATTCATTTTGTTTCTGTGGCTGGAAGCCAACTCTATATTAATATTCATTTTCAGTATACAGAGCCACAATATTTCATTTATTTTAAGAATTTACAATTAATTTGGTATGATTCTGTTATCTGCTCCCAATTTCCTTCCCTGTTCCTTTTAGCTGAAAAAGCAGCTCTCATACAGACTTTGAAAAAGTAAATTCACAACTGAAGCATCAGAAGATTGCTACTGGCTACTAAAAGCAAGAAAAAACAGAGACAGAACAAAATGAACTTGAAATATTACAGATGACAATGAAAATTAGCTTTCTGCAAATAGAAAAAAAAAAAAATCAATCTACAGAAGTTCTCAGTTGACTTTTTCCTTTCCAAACTCAGCTGATAAAATGCTACTTGCAGCATGCTGTTTGCTACTGTTGCTAAACCAGAGTAAGTAAATTGTTAATCTCCTTTTCCTTTCTGTTCTCAGGAGTTTTCAACCACCGCACAGTATTAAACTGCAAGTAGTCTGGTGAATCTTTCTAAAATGCAATTGCTGTAAATCCCTATATCTGGTATAATAGCAGATAAAACCTTAGCATTTTAAAGTATAAATAAGTACCTCTAATTCCTGCACACTAGTGCAACCACTTTTGCTACATAAGTACATTTAAAATTATCACACATTACCAACTAACCAGTCTTTCATAAAGGTAATAATTCTCCCAATTCTCCCGCGCATTTATCTTCCCTACCTGCCTAAAGACACTGAAAGGTAACATACCTTCCAGCTGGGACTTTTCTTACAGAAGTGAGATTCTACTCAAGACCACAGACTTGGCAGACATCAAGAGAGCAAGCAGTACAGCAGGTACCAAATCAGGAGGCACGATCAGTGAGGAAATCATGCAAGAGCTGCAGTATGCCTTTTGAAGGCAGTTTCTAATAGTAACCTAGCAATGCTTAAGAAGAAATAGGGGAAGTAGGAGAAACTGACTGTGGAAGCGATTTAAATGAAATTAGATTTCATTCCAGAAACCTTCAAAAAGACTCTTAACATGTACTCCTGGCTATGTTCATTTTATTTTATAAAATAACATATAAATATATATATAAGAACAATATATTTTAGCAATGCTTGTCTGTCAAGATCCAAGTCTTAGTCTGGAATAGATGCTAGGAAATTACACAGTAAATGTGAAAGACCTTACACAATATTTATATTTTTAACCTTTAGTTTTACCATTTTTAGGGACTAGATCTTTTGTGTTTATATAGATTTGGGAAAAAAGAGAGGGGGAGGCTCAGCAGCTTTCCTGAAGCATCTCTAAAAATTCAACCTTAAAATTCAAAGAATTTTAACAGTCTGTATGTGTCTGCTTTAAAAGATGGTGAGATCACACCACAGATGTACCAAAGCAGCCTATATTTTATATACCAATTACTGAATAATGTAAGAAGGCACAGAAGTACTATTTTATTACTAAACCAGAATTTTCACCTGCAATATAGTAAAATAAAATGATTATAACCAGAAATAGCCTCAAGTTCCTTACAAATATTCGTCATTAGAAATTCAAAAACCAGGTTTCCCTGATCATTCATTCATGCTGCTCTGGCTATTACTAAGTGGGAGGGCTATAAGAACAGCTGGGAAGATAGACTAATTAAATAAAATGGAGTTTATGAAGTTTTCTTTAAAAAGGTTTTTTGTTCCTCATCTCCTTAATTGAATAGCTATTTTAAACAGTACATTTGATAGCAGTGAAGTATCTTTTTTTTTTAAAGCAAAAATTTTTTAAATAGATGCTATTCCTGTATGAACTATTTCCTGAAATTAAACATGCAGAGCTCTGATCTTAATGAAGTGAGTGCTGTTTTATTTCCACCCAGCCAAATTAGAAAAGCAAAATAGGTATTTCATTTGCACTATTTAGTTATTATATATCACATTTAAAATAATATACATTCTTCATAAATGGCACAATGAGAACAGAAAAATGGAAAATAAATAGATGAATTCAAAGATAAGAAACCTACCAACCAAGGAGATTAATACTGTCTCTTCAGTTGCCTGAACTTTACAGTTACAGCATACCACGTTGCATCAAAATAAGGACAAAAAAGTTTTTTTCTTAAAAAAGAGAATAATTTGAATCTTATAAATTCAACGTAGAAACTGACACATGTGCTCTTAGTTTGAAATCCCAAAGCATTAAGTCACCTAACCAGAATTTGTACAGACCATTCATCTCATTTCCAAACGCAGGCATAAAATAAACTAAAGCTTACCTTCAGTACACTGCAGGATGCTGATAATGAGCAGGAACCAAAAACTTTGCATTCTGCAACCAGAAGACACCATTATTGATCCCTGTAAGAATTTTCTTTGTATTCCTTAATGAATCCAGTCATAAAAGCCCAGCATCATCGAAACCAGTGCTCTGCATTATTCATCTTCATATCTGGAGGAGAGGATCTGGGAAAAAAAAAAAAAAAAAAAAAAAAAAAAAGAGAAAGCTCATCAATAGCTGAAACATCAATAATTTGGAATACCAAATTTTACTTGACATGAAGACAGAAATGTTAATAAAAACTGGCATGACACCTGTACTGTAGCAGAGAATTTGGCAGGTCTGTGGGCTCTAATCTCTGAAGGTCAGTCATCATTAAACAGAATGCCAAATAATGATACACGCTAAAGCTGAAAGTAGGAATGTTATTGATGTACATGCACTTAGACGCATGAAAAAAGAGACTATTTACTCTTAATGTAATATATTGGATTTGTAGATGTCTAGGTGAAGCTTTTCCCAATCTTCCAAATCTGACAAAACCAGCACTTTCCTACCTCAAAGAAAAGCAATAAAATTAAGTGCAGCGCAACTCCGTACACCCAGTGATTCACAGCACACAGGGAGCAGCTGAGCTGTGCAGCAGCAGCACCGCTGCAGGACTGCCCGCCACGCCTACGGTGCTCCCTGCTGCGATGCACAACATCCTCCAACAAATAACAGCAACTCTGCTGACAAAAGCGGTTCGGTTAGGAAGCATCATTGGGATACTACAGTCTAGTGGATCTTTACACCACAAGCATCTACAGAAAACAGGAAACAGTGAGCAATGCTCTACCATCATTAGCTTCTGACAAGATTTGTCTCTGAGAAGAATGAAACAAACTGCTCCTGTGAACTATGTCCAAAGAAGGAATTCTTAAAACTATCACGTTTGAAAAATAAAAATATAGCTGAGCACCCACATACATCCTCGCCCCTATCCCACTACCAAGGTGATGCTATGCTCCAACTACTATAGTTAATGTGGGAAGCTACGCAGAATATGTATAAAATCCGTATAAAAGTATAAATTATTTTTAAGTGCAAAAACGGTTCTGTATACAAATACACAGAACGACTCTCAGAGAACGACTGCACGTAGCTGCAATTACAGCTCCAAAGAGCTGCATCTGGTGCCACGCTGGCTTGGTCTCTCCAAGACTGGTAACAGGACTGCTCTTCCATGTGTGGACACATTTCTGCAATATCTGAAGTTAACATTAGTTTATAAACAGACGGCAATGACTGTGCCAACGCCTATGAAAATGTAACTGGTAGGATCCAAGAGCCACTTGTGAGTCTTATGAGTACTGGAACGTGTTTATGGCTTCAAAAATACATTCACTCTTTTGCCAAAAACAATTGGAAAGGATGAGAAGCACACAATCCCAGGGAAAGAAATTCTATGCAGATCATTTTCAGAAGTCTAACTCCTTTCGTATTAGTCAATCTTACTATTAATCAAGGATAAGTTTGTTCCCTGAGTGCACAGACAGCAACAAGACTGATACTTTTTTCCCCAAGGACAGAAATATGAGAATTTTAAAAAATAAATAAATAAAAATTATGGAACAATTTCTCCGGCTGTAAACAAAGGCGACAGAAGAGGAGATGAGATCACTGAACAGCAAAGTAGGCTTTTTTGCTTGGCTCCTATGTAAGAGGAGCGGTGCCACTCAGTGCAGGCACCCCCCTTGCCGTGTACAAGCACGCTTGTGATTTCACACACAGGAAAATGAAAGGGAACTGACATCTGAGGGCAAGTGATTTATGTTCATTTACACATAAAAACAAACCCTTTTTCCAATTTCCAATACAAGCAAGTGCTTCTCAATCACAGGTGCTTTTACCCACACATATCTGCACAAACAGCATGCAACAGCAAGCAGGTGTGTCAGGGCAGGCCAGCTGGAGGTTTCTCCTTGGCACTGTCCCATGTGTCTGCAGGTAAAAGCTGCACCCTCAACTTCGAGGGTGAGACACCAGCTGCTACGGGACAACCAGAAGCAGTCATGAAGAGATTCATAGTGTATCTCTAGACCTTTCACATTGGGCTGAGAGCTTTTTGCAACTGAAAAAAATACCATCTAAAAATCTGCAAAGGATGCACTGCATTCAGCAGAAATTACAACAAAAACAAGCAACCCCACCATGCCTGAAGATAGTCTGGCTAAGGCTTGGATTATTTCTTAACCTGTAGCACTCAAAGGAAAAGTCATAGAACTACTTCCCAGACGCTACAGACTAATCAGTATAAATTCAGTAAGCAATCAGAATAATCCAAGAGAATAAATGAGGACCAATAATGGCCAAATCTGAAATTGCCAGTCTCCTGATTGCTCCCAGGCTGACCAGAAGATTTTGACTTCCTGAGATTCCATTTTTAGCATAATTTCCACAACATACAGCTGCATTCCCAGATTCTGAGATATATTCTTTCACCTTCAAGTGGATAGCGACATACCTGTACTTTAGCATCCTTCATCTCATTGCATCTTGTGGTTTCTGTATCTGGGAGGAGTATGGGAGCACTGTGTTAAAAACAAAATCAAAAACCAGAGCAGCACCAGAGGCATCTAACATCTTCCAAGGAAACAGCTGCAAAATTCATGGCAAAGACTTGCTTCTTTGTTTTGTTATTTGTTTCTTCTGACCTTGTAAACTGACTAACTTTAACTATTCTATAATAAGAAATGTTTCTGAAAGCATATTGATGTTTTTGTCATATCAAAATCAGCAAAAACTATTCAACTAGGAATAAATGCAAATTTTTTTTAGGACAAACGTATGTACTTTGTGCAGTGTATTGTTCTCTCTAGATTGCCGTAGCATACAGACATAAAATTCAACTCAGCACGCTGCTACAAAAAGAATTCAAAATAAACTAACCTGCCTGTAACCAGTGACATGTTTTTCTAAAAAAAGCAAAAATAAATTTGTCAATATTTTAAAGCAGAGACAACAGGTTTTAGTTTTGCTTTTTCTTACTAAAAATTAACAACTTCCCAGTGAACAATTTTTAATGCAACTATCTACTTGAGAGCTCTCTGTGCCTTCAAACAAATGTGCACTGCTACCATCCTGGACCAGCTATTTATCAACACAGCAAAGACTAACCCTGAAAAAGGTACCCAGACATGAGCTGGAGCCAAAGCCCACTTTGACTCCAGACGCTGCCGTCACTCGGTCTTCCTGACTATGCATCTGTCAGAGATACGGAGACTGCCAGTGGAACCTAACAACAACAACAAATCCCAAACCAAACAAGCAGGACCAGGAAAAGCCATATTAAGTTACTTCTTTGTAAACAGAAGAAGTAGACAATGGCAAGCGGCTATCCTGTGCAAATAACTTATTTCCCCTCAGACCTTAATAAACCTTTTCTCTGGATCACTGACTGCTCGGGCTTGTGGGTGGAGCAGAGAGAGATTCCCTAGAGGAAAAGGTTGCTTGAATTTCAGAGAGCAATAAAAGCTGCCCAGAAAATTTCAGTTGTAACTTAAATCTCTACCTCTGGGCCATGCTGTGGTCTCTGACAGGAAAACAAAAAGAGGACTGCTGCTAACAGAAAGGCTCACTTTGTTAAGTTCCTTTGCATATGTGCTGTTAAAGGAGGCTAGATCAGTAATGGTAGAGTTGATGTTCAGACCTACACACTGCAAAGGTACTGGGCATCTCTTAATACTGTATCCATAAGCTGCGCTCCAAGTCCCCAACATCTGAGCACCTTGCCTTGCTGCCTTGTTCCTCAATACTTCTAAAACTTCTTACAGACAAAACAGTGTTGCAGAATAAGTGCCACTGCCGGCCAGCTCCCTCCCCACAAGCTTGCTCTCAAGAGCACCCCAGAGATAAGAGAAAACTGCTCCAAGCATACTCCTTGAAATACTTTCATCTTAGAAGAGAAAGACCTCTAAAGGACTGCCGCTTCCCAACTCTACTCTGTTTAACCTTCCCAAGATTTTATTTTCAAAAGCCAAAAAAAGGGTCTTTTAAGAGCTTCCGGACAACTGACACAGCATGCTCAAGAGCTGCCTTTCCCCTCCAGTTCCAAGTTTTTAAGGCAATTAAAGCCAAACAGGGCTGCAGAGATGTTTCCAGCTAAGCAAGTATGTTTTCCTCTAGCTAAAAGTCTTTCAGACTAACAGTGATGTATTTCACAACGTAGCGTTTAATTTTCCAAACGGTCTTAGAAACTGTGAAGCACTTGCAATCTTAGTTAGGCTCTAATGTCTCTATTACACAAATAAGAATTACACTAGCTTTACTGACAACGGTGCACAGCGAAGTAAGGAATGGCAGCCACAGCCATACAGCTCATACATGCTGAGCACAGACCAGGCAATGCTCCTTATAAATCCTGTACGACCTACCTTGCCACATATGCAGCACTCCCACTGCCTTTCATAACCCAGTTTATGAAACAAAGTAATTCTGTAATATATCTGAGACATTCTGCAGTGGAAAGGAGAGGGAAGAAGAGGTATATATGAATAGATATATATTCATACATTATAATAAACTGCACTGTCTCCTGAGAAATCATATGTCCATGTGCCTCCCCATCATGAGATCTTCCCAATAAAAAAAATAAAATAAAAAAAATTTAAACTTCTTGTAGTCTGTAGCATGAGAATTCAATTAGTGCAGTGTGATTAGTAAAAGCTTCTAAGCTACACCAGTAAAATACTGGGAGACTATGATCCAAGATACATAGTATTATAAGCACTTACAAGAACTAGGCTAGTTTGTTACATTTAACATACTTACAGATATATACAATTAGTTACTCCCAAATTCTCAATAAGGTTATTAATGTAAGTCAACTTTTGAATAACTTTTACATTAGTGCTACAGTACCAGATTGCATAACATTTTCAAAACTTTGAAATCTTGGAAAAACAAAACACTGAGGTCAAGCAAGACCCCATACTGCTTTAGTTAGCGTATTTGTGGCAGCTATGATAAAGAATCAATACCTGATCAGTTCCAATTAAACAAGTCACATATTGAGAGAAGAAAGGAAAGGCTAAATCTGCCATTAATTAACACTTATTTTCCATTAAAAGCAACTCAATGCTAAAAATGTACTGGAGCCTTATCTTCCACTCTGTATTCAACAGCCCCCGTTAATTAACATTTTCAACACTGGATTTTTAACCCAAAACAACTCTTTCCAAGCTGCATGGAAGGAATATGTATCAGGGAAGGAAACAGCACAATAATGAACAAGACTTGCCCAAGGTCATCCAATCTTAAAACAAAAACAGTGATTTCTATGCATTCAGCTGCCTTGTGCTCTGAAGTGACATCTCCACGCTGGAGGAAAGCCTGAAACAGTGTGCAATAAACAGATGTACCCTAAATTTAGAATGAACACAAAAATGCCCAGTCTCACCAATTCTGGGTTCCCAGCTAATGAGAACAGCAGATTATCCAAAACATGATACCTACCTATGCAAGACTGGACACCAAACCGTGCACTGACATGACTTTAACAGTGCAACACAAGAATTGAGTCCATCAGTACACCGCAGCTCAGTGGTCTACCTCATTCATTCACGGAGAAAATAAATAGGATTTAAGAGGAAGAGATGAAGATTTTTCTTTCTCATTCAGCCCAGCTTGGACTCACTCTTGTGCTTTACAGACATGCTATCCAAGCTCCATTCTGAACAAGGCTGCTTTGCCCCGTCTTGTTAACACAGGATAAAGCTTGGACACTCTAGGGAGTTTTTCATTCAATAAGCCAGCAAAGTAAACCTTTGCTAGCACTAATAAGAATGGCTTTTTTTGGCTTCAGGCACTCTCCTTTTGCCAAGACTCAATTTCTCTTTTTGCCTTTGCTAAATGCTCCTGAATAGGAGGGGGGTAGGGGTGTCACTCAATCCTCATTACAAATTTCCTGTATTTCATTTGAATTGAGGTGGTCTGATTGAGCAGTACATGTCAGCTCAAACAGCTAAGGTAAAACCTTTTTTAACACTGCTGCCCTCTGTGTCATGAGATCTTCCTGGGGTCTCCAAGATAAATCCCCAGTATCCAAAGAGCGGGGGAGGGAAAGAGATGCTGTAAGTCAATTACAACCCTTATCGGCTGTAATATCTGAGTGTCACGCTGAGCATGTTAAATATGCTGATCACTTTGGACACCAGAGGCACAGTCTGAGGCTTGTTTGCCCTTCTCTTCATTAAACTGTAAAACAAATAGCTCTCATTTTCAAACCTGCGTAATGCAGACTTTATGAACATCAAAAATAAACAAGAAAATAATGAATAGCTATAAAAAACACACAGAGAACCCTATGACAATCTGAAAGCAGTAATCGTAACAGCTGAAGAAAATTCAAAGGCTTTTCAAACTACTCACAAAAGAGAGATCCTCAAAATAATCTATTTATATTAAAAGATATCATTCCTTTCTCATGAAAAAAATCACTGCACTAATATCAGCCAAAGACACCACAGTCTTGTAAGACAGAAAACTCTTTGCTGACAGCCTTGACAAGGCTTTGCAAAGGCCCGTATTTCTTAAAGCTGTTATGCCACTTAGCCGATCTCTTCCCCAGCCCCATCCAGCATTTTTCACAGCAGAGAGCTTGTCTGAAGTGGAAGCAGACTGACAAAGCAAACCAATGTGGAAGCAAGTCGGGGCAGCAGTCCGACAGGCCCCAACAGACCTCAGGCCTGTGTGGTCAAGTGCTGGGGTGGCAGGGGGCCTCATCTGCCTTCCAACCTTCCATTGCTGGGTACCAGCAGAGAACTAGGCTCAGATACACTTTGCACAGCTGACATGGAGGCCGAACACGCTCATTAGATTCTCAGAGTGCCATGAGTAACATGCACTTGGTTTACTAACTTCCAAAATCAAGCTGTGGTCTCATGTGGACAAGAACATGGAATTTTGACTCAGGCTAAGAGAGTTGTTCAGCTCCAGTACATGGTAGCTGGCTTTTGTCATATGCACATATCTGCAAATCTCTATTTGGGAACACCAGTTCCCTGAAATGACTGCACTTCTGTGTATACACCAAAGAATATCATCACGATTAATAAAGGCCTGCAATAGCATCCATTTTAAAGCACCCTATTTTCTATCAGTTGAACTTAAGATCAGTATGTACAGTCTGTATTCAATATAAATGATACTGTTCAAGTTTTGAAAAGAAGTTGTGGACAGCGAAGTCCCTTCTGATTACTTTTAAAAATTCTGTCAAAATCTTTTGATGTCACCAACTCATTCAGAAGTAAAAAATCTTTATCATTTTTTCAAAATCAGAAGCAGGTGGTAGATAAATATGTACACAGTGCAGTAGGTGTAATTTGCGGTATATTTTATGCTTACAGAGGAATGTGGTTCCAACATCAACATCTGTGAGACCCAGGCCTAATCACTGTGCAGCGAAATATGAAACAAAATCAATGGTGGCACCTAAGATGTAATCTCCGCTGTGTTTGGCTCACTGCACTGAATCCGTGACTCATAAATCACTGTTACTTGCCATTCAGTGAATCAATATTCAGATTCCCTCTTGGTCTATATGTATGACCACTAAATGAAATAATAATGACCAAAATCTGTCACATATTAGGTTATCAATATTACCAAAAAGGATTTCTTGGGAGCAATGAGGTAATCCAGGATAAAATATATCAGACGAGTTTGCAAAGAAATGTGAAAAAGCCTCTGGCTAAATACAGACAGTAGGAGAAAGGTACTTTCAAATACCTTTTCTTTCATCATTTTCTCAAGTATTAGCCTTTACTATACCATCACAATAGTGCATTTGCTGTAAGACTATTTCAATGATACATACTTATAATTAAGTTTTAAAGCATGCTGTACTTGAGAACTGTTCTCCTTTCAAATAACCCCTTCTTGATATATCACTAGCTTTGTTTGTGTTTTGTGTGATATGTTAATCAGTTTTGGTTGTTTGCCTTTTTATTTATTTATTTATTTTCAAATCAGCAGCCTGACAGTCAAAAGCTCCAGAAGTCTACATATTAGTTTCAAAAAAAGGCAACAACAAACCCTTCATAATGCCTTATCTCTCATGTATGTGACAAACCATTTAGTCATTAAAAGGTGGCAGAGAAATCTGCAAAGTGCTGCGTACAATTATCTCCAAATCACAGTCACGAGCCATAGCATTATCAAAATCTGAAATGTTGACAACAGAAGAGGGAAAGAAATTGCAGACGGCTCAACCATGTCATCTTTGAAAGAAATATCAACCAAGAAAGGTCTTCCAACTACTTTTTACACACATCTGCAATTCTTTGGGTAAGCAGGATTTACAGGTAGAAATATCTCTGAACTTACATAACTCTTTGGAAGACTTACACACGCATAAAGCAAACACTGACAGAAGATATACTAGATTTATTTTTTTTATATCAGTAGCACTTAAAATTAGAAAGCTTAAATCTCAAAACCTGTGAAATAAAAAATAATCAACTCTCTCTTTTCCTTCACTCATAATTAGCTTTTCTAACACATATACACAGCAAAATCAAGAAAAGAAATAATGACTCGAAAGTCAAATATACCTGTGCTGTGTGGACAGCACTAATGCTTCCTTGCATCTACACACAAATACACATGAGAGCAATAGTTGGGCAGAGCACATCACCGAGACTGCATGAAACTTACGCAATGGGTGTGGGTAATCATTGAATCTTCAGTGCCTTAACAAAAAGTCCTTGATTCTGCAACTAAATGAAGAGCCCATCTCTGCTACTGGTTCTACAAAGCTACTTAATGGCACAACTATAGTTAAAAGTATTTTATTGTAGAATTTAATGAGCAATGAGCATTTAGATGACTATTCTTCACCGAGCAAGGCAGCTGGATGAATACCAGTCACTGAATTTAGGTAAACCGTGGGCAATTTTATTTATTTGAACTATAATGGGAAAATACAAAGCTATTTCAGTCAACTTTTAAATTCCCTTTGTAAAAACGCTAAGTTGAAAAACTACAATGATTAAACTTGGAGAAGTTACGAGCAAAAAGAACTTTAAATGATAATTTGACAGAAAAGTTCCTACTGCTTGCATGTACCACTCTTTAAAACTGGCACAACTCCCTAGCATCTTACGTAGTGTTTCCTCTTCCCTGTGAAGGAAAAAAAAAAAAAAAAGTATTTTGAAAGTAGTGAAGGTCTGGGCTATGCACTGTGAAAAGGGAACTGTGAAGTGATATATTCTCATCATTAAACAAAATGGAATGTAGGTCATCCCCAGCACCGCTGTAACAGCCATAGCGAGTGTTTGAGGATACAAGATCACTCAGTCACTTTCACTCAAATAATTTCGTAAAAGAATGAATGGAAAATTATTCAGTGGAGTGAAAGAAAACATTACATGTTTAATGCATTTTTGTATACATATATATGTAAAATATAAATACATAAAATATATGTTTCATATTCCACATGTCACTGGTAAAGTTAGAGCATCAAATGAACACAAGCCCTCTAACATTACGTGGTTTTATCTAGCAGACTAAGAACCCTGTCACACGTTTACAGTTTCTTGTAAATAATGCAGGTCTCGTTAGCTCAACGTGACAGACATCTCTACTTTGAAAAAAATATTGTTTTTTCTTTAATTGGGTTAGGTTACGGTTTTAAATGATAGCTAATTTAGCCTTTCCTGATTACAAACACTTAATGGCTTTTATCTATAGTTTTTTACTAGAAAAGAAAAAGAATTCTTTTTTTTTTTTTTTAATAAAATCTTGCTCTTTGTATGTTCTGCTCCAGTTCGTGAACTCTTAAGTGTAACTAAAAAGAAAAAAAAAAGTCTACATTTGTCTATCAACAATATTTATAAGCGAACAGAGTGGAAAGATTACAAAATTTGAATATGAACATTATATTACGGTAGCAATAATCTAGGTGTTTTACTGGGAAGTGAAGTGGATTACTGTAAATGAAATTTTAAATGTCCTTTCCATTTTACAGATAACACAAAATGACTCTTTTCAAGTCTACAGCGATAAGGATACATGTGCCACACATTTAAATAGTGCCTTCACCCTATCCAACCCTGCTCATGAATTAATAATTCAGTGACATTAATACAAGAAGATAAATGATAAAGAGGTTACAGCACAAGGGCCAACCGTACACATATACTTCTTTTAGAACAGCTAATACCTCTCTGCCAATTACAGTTAGAACTTTTTAACAGTTTTCAATGGCATTTTTACAATCTAAATAGCAGCTTATGCACACACAATTTCACACAACTCAAGCTTAATAAATCTCCTGCTGCTACCAAACAATCATTCTGGGGGATTAAAGTGCAACATCTGCTAACATTAATAAGCATTTTACATAGCAATATGTATAAAAGCAGTTGTTATCAGTCTTCTGAAAAAGCTTCTAGACTGGTTTGGCATAAATTATACCTTTATCATGCAACTGATAACGTTAGCTTGTGGCAACAGTAAGGTAGCTATCTTTCTATGTAGTGGAAAAAAAATCAACCAAATTGTATACTGACTGCAATTACCATTCAAAGTAGAACAATTTTCACAACATTCAAAATATAAAAACATATGCATGCAAAGAATTGCAGGGAAGAACATGGTAAAGTCCCGTAATTTAAATACTTCAAGAAACTGAAGCTCCCACTCTACTTCCTAGAGTCAATTTCTTTGCTAATACCAGTTATAGCTTTTTAATCCACACTGGGCTTTTTTAATTTTCATTTGTATTTCCACCAAAGCAGAATCTACTGTGAAAGAAGGCATGCCTTTCTAAGACATAAAATAAACATCAAAGGTTTTATTTAATTAGGAATTTCAGAATAAATTTTTAGGTAGAATTTGGCAAACGAGCATGCTTTGGAACCAAGAGCTGCGTAATGTCAGCTGGAGCCAAGAGCACAGTTGGCAAACAAAGCAGAAACTTTTACATGCAGCCCTGCCAGTGCCTCTCAACCCCTGCAGCTCAGCTGTGGACAGCTGAATAGCAGAGCCTGCCAATCACTCTACTACACCCTGAATGAGACAGTCATACTCCAGCTGGTATTATCATTTGAGAGTATTGGCAATTTTCAAAATGCCAGAACGAAAGAACGAACGAAAGAAACGAACGAAAGAAAGAACGAAAGAACGAACGAAAGAACGAACGAAAGAACGAACGAAAGAACGAACGAAAGAAAGAACGAAAGAAAGAACGAAAGAAAGAACGAAAGAAAGAACAAAAGAAAGAACAAAAGAAAGAACAAAAGAACGAAAGAACGAAAGAACGAAAGAACGAAAGAACGAAAGAACGAAAGAACGAAAGAACGAAAGAACGAAAGAACGAAAGAACGAAAGAACGAAAGAACGAAAGAACGAAAGAACGAAAGAACGAAAGAACGAAAGAACGAAAGAACGAAAGAACGAAAGAACGAAAGAACGAAAGAACGAAAGAACGAAAGAACGAAAGAACGAAAGAGGGGTTATTTCCAGAACACTTTGTAAGCCCTACATTCTTACTGTTTTTTTTTATAAATTGAAAAGAATCAATAACCAAATTTGCAATAATTGAGATTACAACACTTAAAATAACTTTGTCAAGATCACCTCATTGCACGGACACACATGGGGCAGTATCAGCAAGCTCATTTCCTTCTTTCATTCAAAATGAAATTTATATTGAAGTACCTAGAGATATAAGAGAGCAGCAAACTGGATCAAACAAGTATGCAGAATATATTTAATTTGCTTTTCTTTTTAATTAGCAACGAATCTCCCCAGATGCTTGCATTATGAATTGTTTAAACATGATTGTTTTAACATTATTTTTAAGTCAAAACATTGCTTTAAAAAATAATTATTATCATATTCTCCTGACATCTCCTACATTCCTATTTGACATGTTAAGAGAGAAATGAAGAAAATCGAAGTAGTAAGATACTAAAAAGAGTAGCAATGCCTATGCTTCACAACTACCATTCAGGACCTTCTGATACTATCAAGTTTTAAAGTATCTGCAACCGGGGCTGAATTTAGAATTTAGGGACTGATGGAAAGTGTACTTACAAAATGTAAATACATTTAGTATTTATTCATTCTTTGGACCATTCAACGGTTTCTTTATGTTGAAGCCTGCACCTACAATTCCCACACACATTTCAAGGACAGGAATCCCTGTCACTGGAAGCAGTGCATGGGAATTAAGAGCCCAAATGCTTCAGCGCCACACAGTCTTTCTTCGTAAAGACACTTGACTTTTAGATTAGCATTTTAAAATAAAAATAATGTTTAAATTAGTTCTTGCTGCCTGTAAAAACACAGCTCTACATTAAACTGACAAATTCATACCCTTTCCGTTTTAGCATAGTAAAGACAATGGTGGCACCAGGCTCTCGTTCAGGCCGTCACCATACATGCCCTCCCTGCTACATGCCAGGCTTCTCGCTACTACTCAGATTAGCTTCTGCCATTACATCTGTTTTAACACAAGAATCAGTGCTGAGGCGAAATCTAGACGATGTTTCTGCTCAAAGATGACTGAATATTAAATATGAAATTTAACAGGTTTTAATCATAGCAGTTTGTAAACAGTGTAATATAGATGTCTGCCCTAATTTAGTAAGATGGAGTTCTCACATAACACTCATCAAACCGAGCACAAAGAAACCTGTTCTGGCATTTCACTAAATTAAAATCTTCAGTCCCCACAGCAAGAATGAACGAATTTAGATTTTATTAATACCTTAAATCAAACTCACTTTCATGCAAGGCAATTTACAAGTCATCTTGTCTTGCGATAGCAGAGAACAGAATGGGGTCTAAACATATTTTTACCGCCACTTTGAAGATAGTCTAACCTTTAGGTCTGATCTTCTATTTATAAGAAAAATAGCAATTTCTTTGAAATGCAACCAATTCTTGCTTTCACAAATACATTTTTAAGCCTTCAGCTACCACACCAACAGTGATAGGGAGGCTGACAGCACAACAGACAGGAGGTAAACTGAAGAACTGTTGTCCTCAGTAAGAAAACACAAGCCTTTTTACCAGCTTCTCATTCACCAAGCAATACAGTGAATGATAGCAATACCTAAGGATCACTGTATTTCACACCTTGCCCAAAGATACCTCATTGTTCAAAATCTTCACCCTTACTAAGCCACACCAGCCTTGGCTACTCAGTAAGGCAAACCAATCTAAGTGGCACTCCACGCATTTAAACAGTTTGACTTTGTAACATGAAATACTATCTGACCTCATGCATTGAAAGCAGTTCAGCCTCAGATTACAAATCCAACCCAGGAGGAAATCCCCATCATACAGTCAACCACAGACTGAATGATTACTCACCAGTAGTCAGTGAGAGTCACACTGTGGGGTAACAAAGAGGAAAAGAGAAGAAAAGCAGAAAAGGAAGCAGGGAGGGAGCTCTAGGGAACTCCACCAGAGGTGGCAGCAGGAAAGCCAGAGCAGGTGGATGGGAAAGCCTGAGGGAGGCTCATCCTGATCCTGAGGACATCCCAATGTCCTGGTCCTGTGGTGGCGGCAGAAGGGATGCACAAGGTGTGGCTGTGGCTGAGGGAGCACGAGAAGACTGACAGTGGTGGCACACAAGCCGACAGTGAACACAGAGCACTCGGAGCACTGCACAGAGCAAAGGATATGTGAGTGGGGAACATAATGCCACCTGCTCCAAGTGGATTGCCAACAGCCCCACTTGCCCATAACTCAACACACAAGACCAAACTTCAGCGCAAGCCATGCTAACTGCAGCTGTGAGCTTTGTGATCCACCCAAAAAAGTCCTCCAGTCCACAGCAGAAGGCACGTATCTCTCTGAATGACAATTCAAAGATGTTATATAGAGAAAGGTAACACACCAAATGTTACCAGAGAGGCCACTACAAGCACACAAGGGGATGCACACTTATGCGTGCACATGCCTACACAAAAGGCTATGTGCCATTTTTCATTTTGAGCCCCATTCAGTAAACTATAATTATGAATTTTTTTTTCATTTCCCTATTTGCTTACAGAATACATTATACTAAGGTATAATTCATTAAGCTGGTCATCTGCAACGAAAAGTACCAGAGCCCTTCTACTAAGGATCAAAACATCAATAATTCAAATTGATTAGGAAACAGTATTTCAAGAGATGATTAACTTTGAAGAACAGAAAACATCACAGAAATATTTAAAATTGTACACAAACCTTAGAAACACAGAGCCTTTGGTATAAACCCTTCTACGTCCCTCCTTGTCCCAGGTGAAGAAAAGTGGATCCCAGAAGCCACAGTCCGCAGGACTAGCCCCACAGCCCAATGAGCAGAGGCTGCAACACCCTGCCCGCATCACACCAGGGTACTACTGGATGCTGAGCACTATGCTGTAATGCAAAAGGTTTGCATTAAGCATGGCTTGAGAATTTACTGGTTTTAAATCTGTTGCGTTGTAGTTTCCGTCTCCAGAAATAAGCATTCAGATGAAGTGAATGTCAATGAGTATGCCTGAGAACACACCGACTTAGGGGAAAAAAAAAAAAAAAGAACATAATAACCTACCAAGAAAAAAATAAAAAACTTAAAATAGGATTATCCACTTAGATGGCTCTAATTCCTGCACATTACTGAAAGTGCAGAGAATCCTGCACTCTGTCACCCAAGACCATCACTCAGGAGTCCGCAGGCAACCCATCCACAGCACCACAGAACTGATCCGCTCCAGCCGCCGTGCGTGCACCTGTGGTTTCTGGGAAGAGAGCAAAGCAAACCAGTGCTTCCCATGAAACATGGGATAAAGTCTTCTGCTCAGAAGAGTTCTTATGGTTTCCATAGTAAACTTCATTTACATGAAGGCAGTATAAAGGTTCCCACATAAAAATGCATCTCTGGTATAATTACATTCTTTCAAGCAAGTTACTTTTCCTCCCACTTGCTATAGGTCTTAGGTGAAAGGAAAATATTGATAAAAACATGACATAAGGGGCACATAAGATAACCACAAACTGAAAAGCATGAAACCACCAAGCCATTCACAACTTTTTTTTAGAACTTTAACTATTCCTTGCTATTGGGCAGGCAGCGATCAGCTACCAAACATAAAACTCTCTTTAATTTATAGCCTAAGGGTTCCTTCCATGTTTAAAAGGAAGGAGCATGTAAAGATATACAATGTCTTTCTATGCCTGTCTGTTCTTTGAAATGTCTTCATTAAAATGGAGATTTTGACTTTTTGACTGTGAATAACAGAAAAAGGACAAACCTGGGTTCTGAGTACCATCATCGGAAGACAGCTCACAGAAGACTTTGGCGTTTCATCTCAGATATTTTGTATCACGACGATTTTGTGAAGGCAAGGGAGGGGCAACGGGGCTGTTTCAGTCCCTGACGATTAGCTGAATTAGCACCGATTGCAGCTTTGTTTTACTACAAAGCAATTGAAAGCACCTGGCCCTACATTCAGATCCGCACCGCGGGAGGAGTCACACTTCCACAAAGACCTGAGGGGCAGCCATGACAGGACCGCCACTGCACGCAAGGTGACAAGAGATAAGCATCAGGCAATGTCATCAGAAAGCCCTCAATCACCAGCCTACAGGAAAAAAAAAAAAAAAAAAAAAAAAGTGCGCCTGTTTTTAACTCAGATTAAGACATGTACGCACCATTTTTCATTAACACTTAAAGACGCCTTGTGCTCGAGGGTCAAATGGACCGGACCAAAGAAACCACACATCTCAGAGTTCAGCACTGGGGAGCTACTTCTGTGTACCATTTGTGAATCAAAGAAAATTCCACGGAGCATAGTTGGACGTATATATTATTAAATATTCTACATATATGTATTTTCTACATTTTAAAATTTGTTTTGGGAGCAGGTAGTACTTCGAACAAAAAACGCCTAACCCGTAGTAATGGCTGAAAGAAAGTAATTCCGGAGACATTAATCGTATCTCTCGATTGTGCAGAAGTCATGAAAAAACTGCTTAAACACAGCACTGAAGAAACAACAATTTTTTCCAGTGTAGCTAGTATTTTTCATAAAATCACTACAGATGAGTTTTAATAATGTTAATACCACAGCTTTATTTGGTGCAGTGGTACCTTAGAAATAAGTATAAATACTATGTTAGCTCCTAGCTGATCTTTCATTTACTTGACTTTCCTTCAATTAACGCACAGGAATTTCAGTAAACACATAAATACATAAAACTACAACAAATAAGTGTTCGTTCAGGTAAAGGTGCTCTTTTTCATTTCATTCAGTGTTCCTGTGAAAAGTAAACAAGGAGTAAGAAATTTACTGGTTTTAGACTCTTGGCAAGATAATGTATACAAAAAAAATCAAGGCTGTACAAAGAATTAAGCTGAATATAATTGAAATATACCAAACTTTAAAATGACCATTAAATAGATAGGTAGCAAAAGCTGATTTCACTCTAAGTCACTATATTCCCTAGATAATAATAATAATTAAAAAAAAAACTAAGCGGCTGAACAAGCGGGCTGAAAACAGTACTTTCTAATCCTGCTACTGTTCAAATACTGATGTAAATATCACGATCACCAGAAATCATATCACTAGAAGTGATGATGATACAGGAATTGTGTGCAACTGACAGAAGCATAAAGATGAATTTCATTCACAGGTATATTTTAAATGTTAGACTGCCTTTCTCTGCTCTGTTCGGCAGATTTTTCAGTCATGAGCCAAAAACTACTGATTACTTGCATTCAATTTGCCAAATACAAAAGCTTTATTAGTCATAACAACGCTGCTGTTCCAAACAGACAAAGAGATATATATAATAATAAAAAAGACGGAAAAAAAAAAAAAAAAAAGACACTTATCCTTTCTCCAGGATTAGTTGTCCAGGGGCAGTTTAAGTATGACTTAGTGTGGTTTCATTTTTAATTCACGCCACAAGTAAAATGACTGCAGTGTGGATTTGTGCTTTGATTTATTGTCTCGTAAGCAGAAGAATTCTAATTTTAAGAAGCTATTCATTACGGGATTTGTACAGAAAGAAAAATGCACAGTCTTTATCTTACAGTTATATATATGCACTCTATAAGTGGTTTAAGAAGCACATGGATAACAATCAAGAGGAATTCTGCATGTATTTTTTCCTTCTAAAATATTAGAAAACATTTTATAGTGATAGAAATGTATAAAACAAATCTGCTGTATCTTATTTGTAATACTTAAAGAAACTATAAAGAATCCTAACAATCAAAACATTGAAAAAATTGCTTTACCTGTTATTGAATTTTTATGCAATTTTCTTCCTTCTGTTCCTATCTGCTTCCTAGTTAGCATCTACAAGTCAAGCTCTGCTCTCAACAATTCATGCTCTTAAATGGGTTGGAGCTCCATGTTCACCAGGGGGTAACATTCATCCCTATGCATTTGCTTTTTACTTACAGACAAAAGATACAATAGTTTTCCCTAGCTCAGAATGAATGATGTAAAGCCAATCGAAGAAGCTGCAGAAGTTTTTCTAAAATTGAAAATGGTTTTTTTTCACATCATAATTCTTGTTCTGAATGTAACACTAAAAGAGCTCTACAAATTTTTTTTTGTTCTAGATGTGTAAATACAAGATGTATGAATTACTGAAGACATGTAAGTCATATAGTGCTATAACGGGTACAGAAATAACCAACTTTTGAATATTCAGTGCTGAATTGCAATTTTCAATCTCAACTATTATCTAATAATCCACCAGAAAATGCTTAAGTCTGCGCAACGCGTCTAAAAACACGCTGATAAAAAGAATTTATTGTCAAAAGAAACAGGAGCATCTTACCTCTTCTTTCTGGTAATCAATAACAATTTAAGACAAATAAGCACAAGATCTTTCTACATAAAGTGTTATACATAGAATTAATCCCATACATCTAGGAAACGCATTCCTCAAATTTAGCTAATACTATTCATGGACATATATAATACACAGAACATATACTGGGAAGTTCTTCACAACAATAATTGCCATCTACACATTTTCTTAAATTGGAATAACCCCAGTTATCATATCACACTAAGAAAGAAAGGTATGTTTGTTTATACGTTCATAATTTACTGAAATGTCTCAAGGTAACATCTTAAAATATATGGCAATTTAGCTACCCTTAGTCATTCTGACTGTTGTTATGCTTAGCGCAGTTATTCACAAATGCCAGCACAATCTAATGTATTTTGTTCAATCATTCACTGTATTTTTTTATTGGTAAAACATAATTAGTTTTATTAAATGTGGCTTGTATGTTGCTTCTGCAAAGTGAGTGAATATTAACATCTTTTTTTTTTTAAACAGATGGAATTTTTTTAAGAATTAAGGAACAGCTTGAATGTCACTTGCATGAAAACTGTACAAGTATGACATTATTGTCATTTTTGTTGTTTGTAGCCATTTTTTGAAGTATCTCAGTTACTTATCACCATAAAAAAAAAAAAAAACAGACCTGATGGAACAGAAAATGAGTTACATTACTGCTAAAATGAGGGAATATGACTTTATTCAAGTAGGCTCTTCATACTACACATACTTGTGTAGCAAGTAAATTATCATTGTTCTACCTTCCAAACACAAGGCTGTAGAAGAATGTATCTTAATCTCAGCTGTATTATCCTTACAGCAGAATTGGTGTTATATATACACATCTCAATTTTTGTATTGTACAGCAATTCCCACTGAACTAAATTTCTGAAATGCCTCTACCTCACAGGGAAAAGACACTGTATAAAGAAAGATCATGGCCACTGCCTCCCCATAATTCCTCAGCAAACTACAAATTAAGAAACCTCTCTTTCTTCATCATTGCAAATACGTCAGTATCCTTAAATGCAAAATGAAGTTGCAACTTTTCAACTCCCGGTATGTACCAAAATCTCTACGAAAGGCATCATTTATACATTTTCTGTAAGTCTACCATTATAATCCTATTGGAGTGTAATTGCTGTGGCTAATATTCTTACTCTGTTATGAAAATGCTCAACATAAATGTGGCACTGAGTTGTTAAGATAATACATGATCATGCTGTGAGAGGGTAATACCTATACAATAGCCCTTGCCAATACCATAAATCTCTTTATTAGACAACAACCTATTACAGGAGATCTACTTAACTGTTTCCCTACTTAGAGGGCCATTTGGTGTTACAATAACAAGCTGACTTTTCACATTAGCAAGGATTAGCCAGTATAAATAATAAATCGACACGGAGTTGCTGCTCTTTTAGATATGGTAAGTCTTTCCTGGTGTTTAAAAAGAAAATCCAAATTAAAATCCTAAGACCACGACGCTGAGGCTGAACATGTTAGTTTAAGCTATAAGAACTTTAAGCTTAACAAAACAACAACAACAAAATTCAACTCTCATATCAGTTTACGTGGCAGATTTATTACAGGAGAGCATATTACAGAGTGCTGCGTCTGTTTTATGGAATGTGCATGCATACTGCTTTATCTCCTAAAGTATCACAGCAAATCATCTTCAAATTTACTGGAATATTTTAAAATAAATTGATTGCCACTATTTTCCCAGAGATAAATAGTGTAGAATGAATGTAAGTTCCATCTATTATGCTTTTGTTTGGAAAGCAAGACTGTAGTATAAATGAATTGTTTTCTTCATTAAAAAGGAAGGATCATATGCTTTCACTACCTAAATAACTAAAATACAAATTGTAAAACCTATAGTACAACAGAACATTTCATTCATTGTGCTAGATTAAAAAGTAACAATTAAAAGCATTTCTGATTTTTCACTATTTACAAATAAAGTTATGTTCTGATACTCCTTGCTCTTTCTTGTCTGTATTTTTGTTAAAAGCTTAAGCTAGCAAACCCTTCCATCATTTGCCTGCTTAAGCACAACTGTATAAATTCATCAATTGTATCAGGATAGAATCATCCACATTTTTATAATACAGAAAAAGCAAAATTAAGAGTTAGCTTTGCATCTGCAATCATCTTGATTATGATTCACAACACTGCTTGCATAAATAGAAAAGACTTACCTATTGCTTTTTGGCTAGCACACTACTCTGCCCAAGAGGAACTGAAGCCCTTAGCACTGTGTTGTCTCTCTCATGCTGACATGACATTTTCAGAATCAGAGAAGACAGTTTATGCAACTGAAATCTGCTCCCCGTCATACAGAGCACCAAAACTGTTCTCCTGTACCTCGACTCGCAAGAATTGTTTCACTCCGTTCCTTCTCACACCTCCAATATAAAGGCACTCCTTCAAAAAAACAAAAAAAAAAGTAGCATTTATGCCAGCTCTTGCTTACTAACGATTTTATTTTTGTTTCCATTGTTATTTACTGCTACTGATGGACAATCTTTCTAAAAGCTGTCCTGCAGAGCCTTTCTGCCCTGCATAGCAGAGCATGCACAGCAGAAGGAAATTGTACTTACTGGAAACAATTCAGCCCTGAATGCCCTGATTACTCTGATTATCACATATGCAAGCTCCCTCTGCAGGCAGTAAGAAGAATTAGCAAAAATATGTGAAAAATGTGGGTAACAGCTGGCACAGGAACCCAAAAACTCAGTGACTATTTTAAAGGAATCCCCTCAGCAATCCTTCTTAACTGTTATCTGACATAAAGAGTTAATACAGAAAACATGTCTCATGTCTGTGTCTGTTCTTTTCTCTCAAAGAAGTTAAACATTCAGCTTTCGTCTTCCCTGGATCGAAACATACATGTTTCTTTTACAGTCATCTAAATCCTCTCAGGGAAGAAAAAAAATATAAGAATAAAAAGATGTACTGCTTATCTAGAACCAAACAGAAACAAAAGCTCACCCCAAACAAGAAAACAAAGCAATGCTATCGGATACGTCTGTCTAACCCAAACCCAAACCATCACTGCATTTTATGCTGTGAGACAACACCCAGTGCCACTTTCGGGTGCAATGAAACACACATGCCATCCAAATTTAAAAATCAGTTGAACTGAATGGTTAAGCTTATGTCAAAAATCAACAATGTCTCTAGCAGTTGATATCAAATAATGAAGTAGCAAGGTAATTTCCACACAACTGGATTAAAATTGCTTTTCTTATGAAAGGCATTATCTTACCATTAAGGATCTTAAGTTTGTTCTTCCTAGTAACACAAGTTTTCAGATAGAATTCCACCAATACAAAGGTGAAAAAGCTTCAGTGAATAAAGCTGTAAGTATTAAGCAGACCAAAATTAAGTCTCCGTCCTGCTAACCTTTAGCACACACATAACATCAAAAACCCGGGAAGACACGAGGCACTGTCCATTTCTCTGCTAATGGGAAAGAATGGAAGTATGCCAGGGGTTTTGTTTCTCTTATAAAGCCAAATTCCACTTTCTTTCCTTCAACAGGTAATGCCATTAGATTCATCAAGTATATTCATAAAATAAAAAATTAGGCCCTACATGAATTTTGCTGGAAAAATAAACCCCAAAATAAAATACAATCTTTCAGTATGAGCTTTAAAAAAAATAAGAAATAAAAAAACTCAGCAGAAAAAGGCAGAAGTAAGCTTGTGATATTCTAGTAAGTTTACAGGCATTCCAAGGGACAGATGTAGGGCAGATTAGAGGCGTTCCCTTCAAGATGCTGATGGCTGCATCCAGAGCTCTTCCTTGCTGCCAGAACACCTTTAGCAGTTAGATCCACAACTACTTATTATTAGATACTATTATACACCTCCTCAAATGAGGAAAAGAATGAGGAAGGAGAAGAAGCAGGAAAATATCCAACATTTGCGAAGAGATGATACTCTGTTCCAGCACCGGGTACAATTGCCAGAAGGGCAAAAGGATTTATTCTCATTTTCAAATAATGTCAGCATTCAAAAGTGCCTTTCACATGGCTCCCAGCCCTAGTTGCCCCCTACCCTGCATGCTGTGAGCCTCCTTCTCTCTCTCCCTCCTGCACCCTGCAGTGCTCTGCAGGCAAGGACCCGCTGCTAGGAGTGGTACCTGCGGCACCGAGGGGCATCACAGCCACCGAGACACCTCCCTCCCTTCAATATTTAAATGTCAGATTTACCAGGAAAATACTTATGGATTGGTCTTCTGGATAAAATGCATGCTGTTCAAAGGGAAGATGTATCGTTACTCATTCTGTAAAAGAATTTTCCAATTCAGTCACTTTGCATAGGAAAAAGTCTAAATTAAACTTCAAAGACTGAACACAGGGATGTCTGGACCAGACGAAAAGAATTATGCCTACCATAAAAACAGGGTTCGTAGATTTGTCAGAGAAATGCAACATCAACAGCAGAACTTCTCGTTGGGAATCCTTCTTTAAAACATCGCTTTATTTAAAGCCGACAGCACCTACTGCTCAGGAATAATTTTGAACACTGTTCATGCCAGTGTAGAGTGCTATACCGAAAAAGCAACAGATATGACACGGTAAGAAAATACAGAGAAAGGTGAACTCCAGTCTCCTTCTGCATGTGACCCCTCACACTACCACAGCACTGATTCCAGAGCCAGCCTCCCTATTCACACCAGATCCCATCAGCAACAAGGAAAATATCACCACCAGGAACAAGGTTGGTCATCCCCTCCCCAGCTGCCAGAAACAATTTTTACAGTAATCGGTGTTAGATTATTCTGTCATCTAGAGCAATAATTGGTTTGAGGTGTTGACTGATACAAAAATACCAACAGAGGGCAAAAAGGAAAGCAGCCTTCTCCTCAAAATGAGATTTCGGATTTTATCACGTCCAGAGGCAAGTAAATAAACAGAGTATAATTTTTAAAAGCACAGTTCTCCAGTGATTATTTGTTTTGGTCCTACTTGATTATTTTTCAACAGTCACAGATACAAATCTAATTGTACGTTATAAAGGTATAGCTCTCAGGAAGGCATGCATATGGAATGCTAAGCTGCTCTACATGTTATCTCCACTAGAGAAAATAGCAAAGGCACCTAAGAAATACCACAATTTGCTTATTCACAGAGTTAATTCATTACCAATCTTCTTTACCATAAAAGGCATGAGCACTCCCAACACCTAATCTGTGCATCAAGGCCTCCCTAATGTAAGAATTAACATATTAAACTCACTTCCATCTGTACAGTATCAGAACTCAGGATCTTAAATAGCAGCCTTTGCTCCTCTTACCTCATTCAAGCTTGTGGTGGCCAAGTAATGTATCACTAAAATATAAACAAAGTATAAAAAAAACTCACACACTTTTTATCAGCATCAAGTCAGTCACTTTACATTAAAACTAATCTCCTGTCACCCCATATTGGCACTTCAGGAAAAAGGGAGCACCTCTCTTACACAGCAAATAGTGCAGGACAGTGCCTACAGAGCAGCAATAATAACAGTCGCTTCAGAGGAGTTTCACGGATCACAGGACAAAGCAGGCCTAAACTCTACGGTATTTGTATGACGAAATAGAGTAAGATGAATCTGCTATGAGAAAAAATGCTACATTACTTTGGAAGGAAAATATTCTTGATACTGAATCTACCTAAGAAACCTAAGCAGCTTCTCAATAGCTCTAACTGGATCTCCTCTGAAGCCAGTTCTTCTCATGGCTGCAACACGGGCACCAATACTTAAATCTTTCTGCATAAATGTTAGTGCTTATAATGTGCTCCAAAGAGATTAAGGGAAAAAAAAAGAAAAAAGAAAAAGAAACCACAAAAACCCACAGAACCAAGACAGGCCCTATTTTTCTCAGCCCATGATCACTTGTCAAGCCATGATTAATGCTGTGCTCTGTAGAGGGAGACATTACATCTAGGCTACAACAGACCTAAATTTTACCCTAAGGCAGAAGTCTGATTTAAACATCTCTATTCAAAGTGACATTTGTCCTCTCTTTTCAACCAGTTTCCTCTGAAATTCCACTAAACTGACTTTGTGACATACAAACGGTCCATTGATTCTAACTTGTCGTGTTGCCTGTCCTTGTAGCAAAGTTGGTTTTGGTGACTGAATGAAGCAAGATGTTATGCATTCAAGAAAAATACAGGAGCAGAGTCCATTAGGTGCTCTATTAAATGCTCAGTTGGATAACAGCAACTACAATTTACGGCTATAAGGATTCCAGCTTACACAGAAGAGCTGAAGATAAATACTGAGGTCAACATTAAAAATCAGAAAATATTTTTATATTCAGGGATAACAATGGCCTTCATATTCTGAGGTGATGAGCAAAGATTTTTCTTGTATTACAGACAAGAACACGAGCATCGTCAGGGCCACTCCGAAAAGTAATTACATTTTATCTCTTGCCTTTCACTCTGAAATGTCTGCTAAGGTATTTACATTTGTCTGTTAAAAGAACAACAAGTTAGACAGGAGAAAAAAAACTGGTGGTGATCACTTATCTCAAGTAAATACTATTTCTCCAGTGAATGGTATTATTCCATCTATTTTATAAAGTTATTGTTAGATCCTCTGATTTATCTGTAATCGCTATTGTAGGAATAAAAATAAGACACGCTTATATCTTATAAAGAAACAGCCAAATAGCAGACCTGGACATGGAGAATAGTCAATATCCTTCTTACTGAACATGAAAAAAGGCAATGTTTGATAATATTAAGCAATTTGGACAGTGCTGGCAAGTTCCTACTAACCAAGGTAATCTTATTTCTTGCGCTTTTCAGGGTAAATTGATTTTTTTTTTCCCTCCTCTTAGCCGCTCTGATAATTGAGCAAACTTATACAAGTGTGATGGGATTTTACTTAGCAGACAACACACGAAACAATCCCCAAACATGAAGCACCTTACTCATAAAAAAGCATTTTTGTGGTAATTAAGCAAGCTGTATTTAAGCTTGCTTTGTGCCAGGATAACAATCAATAGCATTTTGTTGGAGACTGCACTCTACATGCAGGTGTTAAGCATTGTGCTTGCCTCAGTCAGCCTGCGACGTTTTTTTTTATTATTAAGCCTTTCTAAATAATTTTGGTAAATAGCAGGCTAGAGGAAGTTGAATCATTACAGTACCTCATGAAAAAAAATCAAAAAGAAAGAAACTGGCATGCACAAATTACACATTCTTCAAAAACCCATACAAAAACCCATTTAATTCAACGATCCATAACCTGGAGTTGTTACAATTCCGAATTAGAACAAGATTCTTTTTTTTAAGCAATCCATTTCTGGTTAACTATGATTGTCTATCTACAGAATGCTGTAAAACCTGAATATTCTTTAAGGAAATGTATTTCTGTAACTAAACTGCTTGGAGTACAGTCTTCGCAACCCATACCGTAGAAACATATCTCATACATTAGTGGCAGAAAGAAATATGAAATCCAAGAAAATGTTTGACTGGAAGGGGCTCTAAGCCTGCCATCTTTCAGCTTTAATATGAAGAACGATTAAAAGAAAAGAATCATATATTTGTCGAAGTAAAGCTGGAAGTAATTCCTAAGCCAGCTATATACTCACATCATATCGCACGTTCTATCTGTATTCTAACAGAGCCACCTAGTACTTTTATTTTCAGAACTGTTGGAAACAAAATGCATATATCTTTAAAAACTGCTTAAATATTAAACATGATTGTTATGACTATTGAGAATGGCCCCAAAATAGCTTTTTGTTTTTCCAGTTTTTTTGACATTCAATTACAACCTCAATGGCTTAAATCTTTTACTTGTTTCAAACTGAGAGTTTAAAAAAAAAAAAAAAAAAAGCTTTTTAAGTCTAAAAGCAATATACAAATACTTAAGAAGCTGAATAATGTGTAATTTCAAATCACATTTGTACATCACAAACATCAATGCTAAAAAAATGCTTCAAAGCTGTCTGTTTTTCATGACATCTCCAAGTAACACGTCTGACTATGAACCTATGCTCTGAAGTACACTGCTCTGTAACTGACTGCTTGTCTACCTATGCATGAAGACTATTTAAATTATATACCAGATGTAGTTTAACTTCCCTTGCAGTTCACCAGCTAAAACCCCTAACTGCTACACCAAATTCTTCTATTATCAGTCATCCACACAGGTTCCTCAGAGGAAGGCAGAGAAGACAAGCAGCAATTTTTGATACAAAATATCTCCAGGTGGGCATTGGTAGGTTTGTTTTTTTTCCCCATTATTCCCAGGCACAATCCTGTTCTCAGTGAGAGCTGCAGCAGAAGTGAACAGTTTTTCTTACATGCATGCCAACATTTCAGGTGGACACGGGATGAGCTCTGGCTTGGAGATATGTAACCTCTTTAGACCAAATTTCAAGTAAAAAATAAAAATAAAAAAAATCTACCTATTCAAAACATTAAACCTTATATTGGATGAATATTACTATCTATGCATCTCAATTTATGACATACTACTTGGTTGTATTGCATGAACAACTTGGAAAAACGTTTTCCCTAGCTAGAAACCTCTCTTTCTAACATTCAATTCAGTGAAAGTCATGGACCTTTCTAAAAAGCTCAAACTCAAGACTGGAACATTTTTTCTTCACCAGAACTATTCTTTTTTAAATATCACCTTAGTGTCAGCTTTGCATAATGTCTTTTTAAAAACAAAACTAACAGTTCAACCCATATTATTAACCATAACAGCTACACGCTCCTAGGACTGCGCTATCTAGTTTACTCGGATTTTAATAAGGTGCCTCCTTACAACATACTAGAATTCCTGAGCAGCCCTTTCTCGACTTTTAAGCATTAAAAGCAGCGAGAGATAAATAAAACATCGAGAAAGCTTCTGAAGCTCTCACACAAGGACTACGCAAACTCTGCTTTTTTTTTTTCAGAGTCCTCCTCTTGCTCATTTTGAGAAGGGAAACACCCAGCAGCCTGGTGTTAATGTCTCTGCTGATTGTGAAAATTGCAGCAATAAAAACTCCAACTGCTTGTCTTAAATTAAGACTTGCAAGACTACATGTGAGATCTGTATCTTTACATTAGTTTTTATAACATTTGGAAGTTTGGTTGCCTGCTTTGATGTTGGTCTATTAATGAGCAGGAGAGCCAAAAGCCAGAAAAAAAATGTTTACTGGAAATTCTCAAGTCAAAACCTGAAGTAATTGGTTTCTCCTACCCCACATGATCCCATATCCCAGTTCCCCCAGCCACCAGCGCCTTGAGCCAGCTGAACGTTGTCTGCACTTTTTTGCTGTTGCCAACCTACAGTGATTGAAAATGGCAGCTGAAGCGCTGCTGCAGCACATTAATTTTTCTCTAAGTGGTCCAATTTTGTCATCTGAACGCTGAAAATCTTCTTTCCGCTACTTTTTTTTTCCCCCCCCCAAATCTTGGGAGATTTGTCAAATTTGGGGTTGCCATCATATAAACTGAAGCATAACATCTTCAATACAATTTTTAGATTATCCTTACAGCTATTAAGGATAATGCGCTTTCTTCTCAGCACTCTGCATCCCGAGCAGACTAGTTAACAGCAACTTAAGTGTGATAAAGGCAATTACACCAATATGTTCCTTTTGTACAACCAAAAGGTACTGCTCCAGACAGCTGAAGACACTAGATAAATAAACTGCTGAAAATTACCGGAAAGTAATGATGTGCAATTTTAGGACCACTAAACACGCCTGTTTACAAAATGCCCAAATGCTCATTTAAGAATAACAGAAATCTATATGAGTTATTTAATTGCAGGGGGTTTCGCAAGGCATACCATATCTACTCAGTTCCTTCATTAAATGAAAGGAAACTGCAGCAGGAGTGAGGACATCCTGCTCTAAAGCCACAGCACTTACAAGGCTTGAAAAGAAAATAATAATAACAATAAAAAAATAAAAGCACCCTTCCAATCATCAAATGAGGAACCACCCCCACCAGAAAGAAAAATAAATAAATAAATAAACAAACAAATGCTACATACCAAACACTTGAAACACGTTTCTGAAAACAAAGTATTTATTTCCATGTCTGTACCCTTAACTGCAAGGTATGGAAAGAAGGAATAGAGGAATAGGAAATCAAGACCAAGGAAGTTTGTTTTTTTTTTGTTTGTTTGTTTTGTTGTTGTTGTTGTTTCTTCCTACCAGAGACACAGAGCAGCGTGGTCCCTCTGTCCCTGAGAGGCATCTGGCCCCTGGAAGAGGTCCCATCACGCTGTCAGATAACTGGATTTGGGTTGGCTTTTGGGCTGGTGGATTATGAGCACTGATTTGCAGAGATAATGAAAGGCCAGGCCGGCCTCCTCCCCTTCTTACACATGGAAATAGTCACAAACGGCCCAAACCTGCACACGTTTGGCCATGTACAACGGCGGTACACGTTCCTCACCGCCACCAGAACGCTTTGCCTTATCTGTTATTAAAGTATTTTACGAGGTAATAGTAATTGTAAATAAAGTTATCTCAGCAAACTCACTATAACTAATTAAATGAGATTACAAGAAAAGCTCATTTTCACTTTTTTTTTTCCCCCCCGATAAGAGAAAGGAAATGGAAGCATTAGGCCGGTGGTGCTCCGAACTTCTCGAGGCGCTCCGCACAGCACATCACGGCACGAGGCCACGAGGCGCGGGCTGGCTGGCTGACGGGGCTCCGCACGAGTGGTCTCGCACCACACGGCCCCGTCCGTCCGCACATCCCCCCGCGCGGAGCCCTCAGCAGGCAGTGGGAGCCGTCACCAAAGGTCACTTTTCCTTTTCTCGGAGCAAACCATTAATCAATAGAATAGAATTGTCTGAGCGCTTGCAGCGAACGGACCCTGGTTTTCACTCCCGTAATTGCAAAACAGCCGAAGTTCAGAAACATCACCCACACCCACCTCCCCATTTTGCCCTCTTTCAATCCCTGCTGCCCTTTGGGCCTCCACTTGGAAGCAAATGGAAGACGAACTGAAGTTTTCTCAATTGAGCCGGAGCCGAGAGCCCTTTGATATGCTAATACCCCCCTTCAAACGGTACGGATTCACACTCGCATTAATTCCAACAATTTGTGCAGAACGATGAGAAATGGCACCTCTTGGGGGGGGGGTAGGAGGGGGAAAGAAGAGGAGGAGGAGGGGGCGGACGACAAAAAGAGGGGGGTGGCGGGGGCCGGGGGCAGCGGAGCGCTCCTGCCGTGGCCATCTCTTCCCCTATCCCCGACCCGGTCCGCACCGGGGCACTGCACGGCGGAGCAACACCTGAGCGCGGCTGCCCTGGCTCCGCCGACCGCCCGGGCCCGGCCGACGCAACCCGGTGGTATTTTTAGAGGCAGACACAGCAGCGCTGCCTCCTGACACGCTCTGTGTTCTGTCTCCAGATGGCCCCAGATTTCTTTATGTGAAAATAAATAGCCAAAAAAAAAAAAAAGTTGTTCTCACTCCACAACCGACAAAGGGCGATTTATTCTTCTTCTCCCCCCTTTCTCCGCCCCGCACGTAAGGGCGCTCGGCCGACTTGCACACAAATAAACCCGCAACAGGTAATCATTTAGCGAACACCGACGCAACTTTCCCCTCGTGGGAGCCGCACCAGGGCCTGTTCTGCTCCGGGGGCCCCGCAGCTCGGCGGGGGGGAGAAAGGGGAGGCGCGGGGCCTCCGCAGAGCCGGGGGGGGCTGCGAGGGGAACCTTCGCGGGGCCGAGCGAGGCGGTGCGGGGCCGCGCCGCGGGCAATGGGCCTCGCCAAGGGGCGCGTTCCGCCGCCGGCGGAGGGGCCGCGGGCAGCGCGTGCCCAGCGCCGAGCAGAGCCGGGAGCGAGCGCCGGGAGAGGAGCCGCGGCGCGGGGCTGCACTTACCTCCCTAAGCCGAGGGCGGGCCGGTCTCTGTGGCCCCAACGGGACCGGCGGCCCCGCCGAGCGGGCGTCGGCGCGGGGTCAGCCCCGGGCGGCGTCGGCGGCGCGGGGTGGCGGGCGGGCGCTGGGCGCTGCGGCGCGGCGGGCTGGGGCTGCGCGCACGGCGTCTTCTCCTCCGCGCAGCCGGCCGGGAGGCTTCGCCGCGGCTAAGTCAACATTTTCCTGCGGTTCCCGACGCTCCGCTCCGCGCGAAACGTACGATGCAGCCAGGCTCCCGCAGGCAGGCGAAGGAAAAATTCAATTAAACGGCAAAAGGAGCGGAGGGGACGCGGTGCGGCGCGCCGGGTGCGCCCAGCCTTGGTTGGAGTCCTTTCTGCGCAGCGATTGGGAGGAGGGAGCCGAGGCGATGCCGGCGGCGGGAGTAGCGGGGAGCAACTCACAAATTTTGCGACGAGTCCCCCCTCCTCTACCTCTCTGGCGTTCGTGGCGACCTAATTCACATCTCCTCGGGAGGCTCCGGCCTCGCGCGGCCCCGCCGCTGCTGCCCGCCGTCCTCCCGGCCCTACTGCCCCGCCGGCGGCCGGAGAGCGGGCGGGCACCGCGCGGCACTGGGAAAAACGCAGTATGTACACAGCAGGAAAAAACCCCAATGAATCGTATCGCAGTCTCCTTTTTGCTCATGCACCTCTCCGTGTGTGACTGGGGATCGCCAAGTCCTGACACAGACTCTCCGGCGGCTCTGAACTGGAGTCACCTCCAGCCTCCTCCCCCTCCAATCTCCTCCCCTCTCTCTCTGCCTCCCCACCCCTGGGCTCAGCTAATCATATAAACATATTAGCACGTAGAGCGGCACCGGCGAAGGACAAAAATCTCTCCCTTCCTTCCTTTTCGTTTTCCTTCCCTCCCCCCTCCCTTCTTCCAGCCGCGGGGGTTAAGGCCAGCACCCACCCGGCGGCCGCTCGCATCCGAGGCCGAGCGCTCAGCGCCTACCGCTCCCGGCCCAGTGCGGCGCTGCGGGGGATGCAGAGCGGCCGCCCGGCTGCTGGGGGCCCGCCGCTGCTTGAGAGCGGGGCCGGCCGCCCGCCGCCGCCTCTCCGCGGCCTCGCTGGCTGCCGGCGCGCTGCAGGCCGGCAGGCGTCTCCGCCGCACTTTCTCCTTGGCCGTGCCCTGGGCGCCGCGCTGCCCAACTTGTGCGGCCGGCCGGGCCCAGGTGCGGCGTGGCGTGCCTGGTTGCCGCAGCCCGGCTCTCCCCAGCCGACGCCGAACGCACCGTCCAGCGGGGTGGCCGGTCAGGGAACTGGCGACTCCTTCCCGCCCGCTGAGAGGCTCCCCCCGCTCCTCGCCTCTCCCGCGGCTCTCCCTTCGCCAGATTTCCCCCGGCTCTCCCTCCTCCCGCAGACGTCGCCAGGGCCGGCGCTGCGAAGCGATGCGCTGGGGAAAACGTGTCAGGGCAGGGTAAACAACACGCTTGGAAGCGATTTAAAGGATGCTAAGTTGACTCATTCTTCTGCTCTGATGCAGAATGCAGGTTGGCAGCGCTGTTGCATTCCTTCTCCAAATCCCATTTTAGAAAGGAGGGTTTGGGATTGTTGTTATTTTTTTTTTCCCTTCCTTGATGATGCAAAATTGTGAGAATCCACTCCGACCTTTCGGGCTGTGCCACATGCACGGGGCCCGGCTCTCAAGGTCAACGAGAAGCAGCTGAGCACTGCACGGCTCGTCCTGGCGGGGAGGACACGGGGGGACGGGGGCCGCTGGGAGCGCCTGTGCGCGGTTCCCGGGCTGGGGCTGCTGCGGTGGCCGGAGGGCACAGCGGGAGATCAAAGCGGCACAGACCTGGCCTGATCAGCCCACCAGTTATTTATTCAGTTAGTTTAAACCATTCCCTCCCTTTTCTAGCTGCAGCAGTGAAATACAAACCCTCTCAATTGCATCTGCCCACAGGATCTCTGGCACAAGACCCAGGGCTTGTTAAACTCTTCTAGGTCCAAAGCGCATTGACAATTCAGCTTAAAACGCCCACACCACACCAGGAAATCGGGGTCGTTACCTTTTGTTAATGCTAACGGCTTATTTTTTAACTTAATTATTTGGACTCCATACCTATGCACCATTGGTGCTCTAGTTCTGAAAATTTTAACATGTACTAAGAGAAGCATGACATATTTAAAGGAAACTGGATTGTTAAATCCTTGCCACAGGAGGTAGTAAGAATCACAGAATGGGCCCAGGGCTCTTCAAACCTACAGAAAGTTTTGAATAGCAGTAATTTTGCTGATCAGTCCCTGGAAGCCCCTACACACCACACTGGCCTTCCTCCAGCCACAGCCCTGGGGCACGGGGAGCAGCCCCCACTGCCTGGCACCAAACGAGGTGCTGTGAGAGCATCTTCCCGAAGCCAGCTTCAGCTGGGTTAAATCTGCAGGCTGCCTTGAAACAAGCTCAGCATGGGAGGAGAGGAGATCGCGTGTCTGTGTGATAGTTTTATACCTGCTATGTATAGCTAAAAGTAAAAAAGATGGGTTACATGAGTGCAAAATGCAGTGAAAGAGCAGGTTTTCTATTTTTTTCCACACATTTTTTAAGTTCTCTGTACATCACCAGTATTGCTGTATGCCCTTTCTTGCTGAAAATATCCCTACAGATATCTTTATAGAACCCTAAAGAACCCCTTACGCCCTAATTGGAATTAAATTATAAAGGCATTTGGATGTATGTTATGAGAAATGTTTTCCTTGAGACAACTGGATGCATGTTTTATGGAGACATCCTTAAAAAGGGAATCACAGAAATGTAAAGAGATCCATATCGATTAGCTCTCATTTTACCATATATCCAACATATATCATTAACGCATCCTACTTTTTGTCAAATAAATGCACTTGCAGATAAACAGAGGTTGCCCCGAGCTAACAGCCTTTTCCTTAGTTGATGAGATCAGGACTTAGCCAGAAAACAGTTGAGAATACAACAAGAATTATGTGGGGTTGGCAGTTTTCCTTGGAGCAGAAGCAAGAGAGAGGAATTCTTCCATTTAGAGCAAAAAACTCAACTGGTTTCTGTAAGACATTTTTACCCTCCCCAAAGGTTGAAAATATCTGCAGAGCTGGGGCTTGTGTTAATGTCTGCTGAAGTGGATTCACCTACATGGATTCAGCTGCAGGACTGAAGTTTATTTTCCCCATTTTCATCAAAAACTTCTGGAATCGTATTTATTTCTGCATGCAGGAAGGGAGTTTTACAGCTCTGAGTTGTAAAAGTGAGTTTTAAACAATTGGTAAAAATGTAAACAGACACCTTTCAGCATTTCTTCAGAAAACACGTTTCCATTAATTCTCATTGATTCCAAACTAGGATATAAGAATACCTGGCAGAAGCGTATATCCTTTTGGCAAGTAAAACATTATTATTCAAGCAATTAATTTGACTTCATATGAATCAGCGTCTGTTTCTTTAAAGCAGGAAAATTCTATACACTTGTAGTCATAGCATCTTTAAATCTGATCCTTTGTTTTTTACTTGGCCTCAATTAGTGCCAGATTTGAATATTAAGATACACAAAAAGGAGTTGCAACAAATCAAGACTCGTTTCAACATTACAACTGCTAATTGTTTGCTTTTCGCTGCATCCCTATAAAATACATACTTCATTCCAAGACCCCACAAGTAAATACAGAAAGTAGATTTCCCTTAAATTCTTGCTTTGCCGCTACATCACAAAATATCAAGCTTAGAAATACTGCAAGCAATGTCATACTCCTAGTAAGACCACTCAATAACGTTTTTACTTACCCCTTTCACTAACATTAAATTTTGTAATGTTCCAGCTTAAGCTGTATATTCTGCGTGCTTTGCTATCAAATTACTGTGGTGAACCTGCTGGCTTGTGTCCTTGAAAAGCTAAAAGCAAATTCATTGTAATTTTTGGAATAAGCACAAGATCTGTATGTCAGTGAGCATTCCTAGGGACTGTCTATAGGATAGTAAGAACTGGAAAAGATGTAATTGTCAACTGTGTGCTTGGAGAAGGTATATCTGAGAAAAATTATTTAAGTTATGGCAAACAATAGCCAAATTGTGATGTCTACAAATATGGTACTGTTGACTTCCCCAGAGGGTTTAGTTGCTGTTGTTTTGTGGAAGTTTTTACCCTACAAGTGCATCTTACCTCTGCCTCTCCTTAAAAAAATGATTTTAAAATGGTTGAATATCTTGATAAATATTTTTTTTTGTATTACCCTAACAGTCAGTTGTTCCACGAGAAACGGCTAGCATGGATTTTATGCAACCTATTTTTACATTACTGAAGTTTTATGAAATGACTGAACTTTAAATACTAGCAGCTGACATTTTCTCCTATCTGTACTCGTGTGAATAACATATCAACGAACAAATAATTAGATGTAACATTAGCAAAGACTGATGGAAGAGGTTGCATATATATAGTATAGTAGCATCATCTAAAAGTGATGTGATGTAAAGATGTGGTTTAATTTGTGCATGTAAAGGTAGCGAACTATTCTACGATCTTACCATTTCAGCTCAAATGAGAAGGCCAAATTTTGCTTGCTTCATTTCAAAAAAAAAAAAAAACACCAATTATTTTTCCAGACAAATGTATGCAAACAAAGTGCAAACGATATAATAGGAAATATGTAATGTATTGTCTTAAAACTTTGGAAATATATCTTTACAATTACTGGTCTTTTAAACTAAGTAATTGATTTAAGTGTCACTTGGGGAAAAAAATTAAATTCATCAATAAAGTGAGAGAATTCTGCAGCTGTTCCTAACAAAAAAAACATAATATGAATTTGCATTAAACATAGTTTACTTCAGTAATCAATTTCAGTGACTTATAATCTATATCATTATTTAAGAAATGACAAAATCATTGACTTACTCATAACGCTTGCTAATTGTTTTTTTTAAATAAATTCTACACATGACTAGGGAAACACCCATTTCCATTTGCTTTATGTTAAATCAACATCTAACCACTCATGGTGATTTCATTCAAAGAAAACAGAAGGAACACATTAGCTGTGTGGTTAAAGAGATTGATGGGCTTCAAACATTTTAACCATGGATGTTTTTTTTCCAACTGTAGAAACTCATGTTTCTAATTTAAATAGCTTCAAGAAAATGAAGATCATTTTATTCAACAAAGCTGTTGTTTCTTGTTTCTTAGATAGAAATTAATTTAATTTGGTTTAATTAAGTAATATTAGAAGCAAACTTGTTCACAGAGAATGCATCTATGAAACAAAAACATGTGTATTCCATATTAACGAGGTATGCTGAAACAGGATTCTTGTATCACATTAAGAAATAAGAAGACATCAATAAGATTTTTAACATTCAGATGCATGTTTTTATGTTCATGCTAAGATATTGCAGTTGTCTTTCTTCTCTATGAAGTGTAAACGTAGGGGAGTGATAGAGCTCTGTGTTGTAGAAGTACATTGTCTACTAGAGGCTTTGGGTATTTGTGTGCATATGTTGGTGGACAAGAGTTTATAGGTTAATTCTACAAGCATGTATAAAGGCCAAAGAGTTTTCAAAATTGAGCTGTTAGGTGTCATGTAGCAGAACATGCTTATAAAGAGACATGTACAATTCCCTGTTTTCATATAGACAGCTCAGTATAGGAATTGAAACAGTGATATCAGAAGAGGAACTACAGTGCTGAGCTTTTGTGGAAAGAGAGTGTAATGAGATCCTAATTCTTCAACTAGTCTTGCACTTTTCTAGGTTCCCTTTTATCCAACTTCTATATCTGCCTAGGCATGATTTCTGTATTTAGGCAGCAAATAACATTTCTTATGGAAAGAAGCAAGGCTCAGGAGAATTGTAAGAAATTAAGTATATTTTTCTATTTAAAATAAATGTAATTTTGTCTGGCAGTTAGGAAGCAGCTTCTTCTCTTCCCTCTTGCATACAGTTTGTTATGACTTTGCTCAATCTCTATATTTCTTTCAGTCACTAATCTGCAGCCAGAGGAGTGTCCCATATCTCAGAGGGGAACATGTGGAGATCCCAGTGTGTTCTCACACCTCTCCTTGCTTCACTGCCCTACTACTTGATGTAACAGCAGGAAGATTTCAATCTGAATGCAGGAAGAACTGGCTCTCTATGCCAAACCCTTCTGTCTCTTATGATTTGCTTTATGAATCTACAGCTGTGGATCTTAAGCTTAGATCCATTACAGAGTGCTTTTAACTAGAATATTACCTAGTACAGCTGGTCAGTCTCATGCCATAAAATGAAAGGTGATGCAAGAAAGATGAACAAATTATGGAGAATTCAAAGACAAACCATATTTGCCATTATGAGTCCATGAAGACTTTTCTGTTCTTAACCAAGAATCTAATATAATCAATATAATCAACATAGGTATTACTAAAAACCATGTTATTTATGTCATAGAATTGGAAGGGTTGGAAGGGACCTCTAGAGATCATTGAGTTCAACACCCCTCCTAAGGCAGGTTCCCTACAGTAAGTTAAAACAGAAAAGTGTCCAGGTGGGTTTGGAATATCTCCAGAAGAGACTTCACAGCCTCTCTGGGCAGCCTGTTTCAGTGCTCTGTCACCCTGACAGTAAAGTTTTTTCTTATGTTCAGATAGAACTTCCTGTTTTGCAGTTTGTGTGCACTGCCCCTTGTTTTGTCACCGGGCACCCATAGAAAAGAGCCCAGCCTCATCCATTTGACACCCACTCTTTAGATAATTATATACATTAATAAGATCCCTTCTCAGCCTCCTCTTGAGCCTGAACAGCCACAGGTCTCTCAGCCTTTCCTCATAAGGGAGGTGCTCCGGGCTCCTCATCATCTTTTTGGTCCTCTGCTGGACTCTTTCTAGAAGTTCCCTGCCTTTCTTGAACTGGAAAGCCCAGAACTGGACACAGTATTTCAGTTGTGGCCTCCCCAGGGCAGAGTAAAGGGGGAGGATCACTGCCCTCGACCTGCCAGCCACGCTCTTTTTAATGCACCCCAGGATATCATTGGCCTTCTTGGCCATAAAGGCACACTGCTGACCCATGGACAAACTGTTGGCCACCAGAACACCCAGGTACTTCTCCACAGAGCTCCTTTCCAGCGGGTCAGCCCCTAAGCTGTACTGATGTCTATGTTTTTTTCTCCGCAGGTGTAGGACTATATATTTATCCGTCTGGAACCCCATAATATTCCACCACATCCAGCTCTCCTGCCTGTCCAGGTCTTGCAGAATAGCAGCAAAATCTGATGTGTCAGCCACTCCTCCTAGCTTCGTATCATCAGCAAACTTGCTGAGGGTACATTCTATTCCTTCATCGAGGTCATTGATGAAGATGTTGAACAAGAGTAGAGTCAGTACCAATCCCTAATGGAACAATACCATTTACAGGCCTCCAACTAGAATCTGCACCACTGATCAAAACCCTCTGATCTCTGCCAGTCATTCAGTTCTCAATACATCTCACTGTCCACTCATCTATACCACATTGCCTAAGCTTACCTACAAGGATGTTATGGGAGACGGCGTCAGAAGCCCTGCTGAAATCAAGGTCTACAACATCCACCACTTCCCCATCATTTACCCATCATAGCCATCATAGAAAGCTACTGGATTTGTCAAACATGATTTCCCCTTGGTGACTTCTTCTGATAAACTTCTTTTCTTCTACTTGCTTAAAGATGATATCCAGAATAAATTGTTCCATCATCTTTGCAGGCATGGAGGCGTGGCTGATTGGCATGGAGTTTCCTGGGTAAATACTCATCTTTATCTACAGGGCTCTACAAACCCATGAAGATTTAAATGCCTGTACTTGGTGTAAGATTAGATTTACTTTCTTAAGAAGTTATGGCATAAAATATATCAACTTATTGGACCACCAGCCAGAACTCAGGCCTCCCCATTCCAACTGACTGCCCAGACCACTGAACTACAGTCATGTTCCCTCTGGTGCTCTCTCTTTCTGACCCAGTGAATCCTGAATTGCTTTCTGCCTGGTACGCAGTTTTAACAGGGAAAGTGGAGAATATCTCCATCTGTGATCAAGCTGTGGGTTAGAGAATTTGTTGACTGGAAAGTGAGGTGCCAGTGAGTCCCTTCTGGCAGGAGAGAAGTGATCCTATTTCACAAAGGACAAGTCTCCTACTGCCAGCTGTAGAATAAAGGTACACCTTTAAAGGAAAGTGGTGATTACTGATGAATTTGTGACAGGATAACTGTGTTGGTGGGTGCCAGGTGCTCGTTAGATGCTTAGTTTTACAGACAGTCTTAGCAATGGCATAGACATAGACCTTCTTAGTTTGATTTGTCTTGACTGAAGCAGAATTTGGCATAATGAGCATTAGAGCTGCAGGAATATTCAGCAAAAATCAATGGAAATGCCTACTGAACAGGGATGTCCTCCCCAAGTAGGCAGCATTGAAGCAAAGAAGTTTTTAAGCTTAAGGGCTTATATTCCTTCCACGTTTCTCCTTTATAGTTTAGCTGTCAGAATTCTATACAATGCCTAATGAAAATTTGGTCCATAATCATAATCATCAAGTTCGGAGATATGGTAATAGATTATGAACAAGAAAGAACAGGGTGTTCAAGATCAATCATGAAATAAAAGAATCTCACACTGGGTATTCCTCACTTCATGATTGCAACTTTCAAATTCCCTTATCAAAAGGCAGGGCTTGAGAGCCATATTTGCTTCCAAACTTACACGTTCTAGTTCATATATACTGTTTTTTCAGTATTCCACCAACTTTTATTCTGTAAGAACAAGTGTGGGGTTTTGTTGTTTTTTGTTTTTGTTATTTTTGTTGTTCTTTTGTGTGTATGTTTTTTGTTGTTGATATTTTTATTGAGTTTTATTTAAAATATTCTGTTGGTAGTTTTAATCAAGGCAGCACGATGCTATAAGTACATGTCATCTGGTTCTGCTTCTCAGTTTCCCATGTTGCTCTGGAAGAGCTCATAACCCAAAGTTGATTGGTTATACTTGCTTTGATTTTGTTTTGTGGTTTAAGCCAAGGACTTGGTCCCTTCTATGTTTTTTACAATAATCTATTTTTTCCTCTTGGTGCTGATTGCCATTGAGATGCTGACAGTTACGTGATTGGCTCCCTCTGGAGCAGATACCAGAGATGCATCATGGATCACTGGTCAGGGAGTGATGGAACAGCAGCACAGTCAGTCTCCCCCCTCCACAGCCCTCCATACATCAGTACTGCTTTGCAATCCATCTTGGCTGGCATGGGCAGAGAACAGAGAGGGAGACCAGATTTGTTTCCAGCCTTACATCTTCTCATTCATATTTTGTCACACTCATGTTACATTGCCAGGTGTAACGTAGTTGTAAGAACAGTCATTTTTCCTTCATTGAAACTGCCTATAAAAGCTTCTATTTCAGTAATGATTTGTTATACATTACAAAAACCTTTGCACACAGAAATTAATATAACTAAAATATAGGGATCAAAGATATTCCACCTTTTTATCTGTAATTAAATGATCATTTACTTCTGACAGACCTCAGTGTTTTTGACAAATAGTATCTGAATCTGATTGAAGGTATGGCTACGCCTTCCTAAACACACTGCAGTCAAAGAATGATGTTACTACCATGCTCCTGTTGTGAGGAACATCTATTGACTGCTTAGTATTACTACTAATTATAAATATTAAAATATATTCAATAATTAATTAAGATGCTATTTTCTATCCCACTATGAGCACTGGCTACTGTCTTTGTAATAATCATCACCAAAGTATGATATTTTTTTATTTTATCAGGTAAATCACATTTCTGCATTTAATACATCAGTTAAGCTTTTATCACATGCTTGGAAAGCAAAGTAAGAACTCTGTATGCATTTACACAGGAGAGGGAGAACTTCCTGCATATGCAGCCACTGACTCTTAATGAAGAAGAATAAACCACAAATTTGCATTATGCCATTTAGGTGCCCAATTTTGCCTTTCTGTTTTCTCTTCTTGTCCCCTCTCTATTATGGATGCATTGGTTTAATTTGCTTTCTTTAGAATTTTTGTTGATAGTAAAATGAATGTGCAAATTCCCTATCAGTTGTATATATTAATATAATTCCCTCTCAAATACAGCTCATTAAAATTAGTACTGGTAAAAGGTGAGATACATATTCATACAGTTATTTACATAAATCCCATTCAACTTTATGCACCCTAAGCTTTAATGCAAAGTATCTACTACTGCAGGTAATTTTAGCACACGCGAAGCAGTACTGAAGTGACATATGATTTCCCAAAGATTCAGTGTCTTTAAATAAAGGGATTATTTGGAAAGAAAAAATTCCATCAGAAATTACATTTTTGACGTTGTTATCTTTATTTACTTTACTATTCTGAATATTTTAACTCTGCCACTTAATGCAATGAAATTCTGAGTTTCCAAGGAAGTTACTGGTCAAAATTTATCATCTTACAATCCATTACCATAGCAAACCTTACCAATTAGATCTTTTATTACAGCACTAAAGCTAGCCAGCCATCTCAGTTCTGCCTTGCAACTGAGTTCAAATGCATTTTCTAAAAGATTAGTACAAGATTAGTACAATTGTTCTGTAAGAATATTAGTATGAAGCAACTTGTGAGATACTGCACGCTCAAGACCCCAAAGTAAATTTTACAAAATGAATATATATTGAAAGTCAATCGTTTTCAGTTTTAGTGATGAAAATATACTTCAAATCAGTAGTGATACACTTACTGATCTGCAGGTTATTTAGTTGGATTATTTGCATTCTAACTATGAGAAAAGTCACCAGGTCATTATATAGTTTCGGGATATTTAGGAATCATCTATTCCTTGTTGTGAAAGACATTTGCTACTAAAAATATGTATTAACATCTACTGTGTGCAGGTGCAGATTCTACTTAGCCATGCAGGTCTATTGGTGTAAGTGATGTTTTTCTAAGTAAACAGCGGAGATGCAAGGTCATAAGACTGGAAAATGGCATATATCTCTCAGAAAATTATTCTGCTGGTACAGGCCTGCAACTTTTATATTTTCCTTTGCATAATGCAGCAACACATTATGACTTATAACAGTCTGTGTTTTCACAATTTTCCAGTTAATGCAAGTAATGTTTAAATACTCTGAAGTTAGATTATTAACTTCCACAAAATAGAAACAGATGTGTGTCTTAGTATGCCATTAAATTTATGATTTACATAGTATTCCTGAATACAGCTGAGCAGAGGCCAATGATTCTAATTTGCTCTAGATTTACAATAACCTGATCTGGTTTTTGTAAGTACTGAAACACTTTAAACAAAATTAGAAAGCCGTTGTGCTTTGTGTGATTAAAGATGCAATTCCCTTTGGGGTAATGAGAAGAGTTAGAACATGTTTCTTTCTTTATGGATGTTTCTATTATAAACACGAGTACCATATATTATGTATTTTTGTTACTATTTCCTTCTTTTTAATTATAAAGTAAACTGATTGAGTTGTACTGGAGTTACACTGAAGCTCTGCCAAAATCTAGCTAAAGAATGCATGCAGAGGTTCATAAAAATCCTTAAAATTCTTCTGAGGGTCTTAGGGTCTTTTTAGACAAATACTAGCTCCTTATAGTTTTTAGAGACCAAAATATCTCTCTGATTTTAAATGACACAATTTAAAGATTTATTTTAAAAGCTAATGTATTTCTCAGCTTATTAGACTGTGCTAAAACACAAAGCTTTACAGGACAAAGGTTGAACGGATGCATTGTAGTTTAGGTATGAAGATAGAGAATTTCGCTCACTACAATTCCCTGAAAGGAGGCTGTGGTAAGATGTGGGTTGGCCTCTTCTTCCAGGCAACTAGTGATAGGACGATAGGTAATGGCCTTAAGCTGCACCAGGGCAGGTTCAGGGTGGATATTAAAAAAATTATTAGAAAGATTGGCGATATATCGGAACAGGCTGCCCAGAAAGGTGGTGGAGGTACACAAGAAAAGGGTCAATGTCTTACAGAGTGGTGTGGTTTAGAGCAGTCACAGGCATGGGTTGATGGTTGGAGTAGATGATCTTAGTGGTCTTTCCAACCTTAATGATTTTATGATTCTCTGTCTAAGGACAGAGATGACAGCTGGAATGAAAGACATAACTTAAAACATAGTTTATCTACAAGGTGGAGTCAAACTGTGGTTCCACTTCACTAAACACAGAATTCTATAAGAATGAGGCAAAATGAGATGACATGTTGGACGTAAGCAAATGGCATGCAAGAGGAATAGCCTGTATATGAGTATTTAAGGACTGATGCAAAGATTCTGAAAATCAATAGAAGTTAGGCCCATAGAGATGCATAGCTTTGGGTTTAGCTGGAAATGAGGTAGTTCCAAATTCTAATGCATGACTCCACAGAAGATTTTTTTTGTGTAGGGACATTTTTATAATTTTTTTTTTTAGGTTACCTCAAAGATTCTTTGCATACTGCACCCCCAAAAAATCAAATAGATTTTATGAACATAGAAGTGCTGAATCAGGCCTTTAATATAAATAATACCCAGAGCATAATTTTATTTTATGTATTATATTATTCATTTCCTATTTTACATAATGCATTGAGGGTAATATATGCTCAGTATTATATATTCATATGTAATCATACTACAATATATGTATTTATATTTATCGTTACCTCTGAAGAAATGTTTTAATATTATTAATCCTTTCATTTTAATTACATATAATTAACCATCATTAAAACAGGAGCATTACCTTTTAATAAAAGTTTAATCATACATTTACTGAAGCACAGGATCAAAATGCTACACACGGATGAGATGTCTTAAAAGTGATTGAATGCATTCAATTTATTTGGTCAGTCACTCTTCCAGTGCACTTAGAGAAGTGCCTTTTGTGCATCACTCAAGAGATCTCCAAGAATAAGTTCCCTACTGCCTTCTTTGACTTGGGATTATAGCATTAGACAGTCATACAGACTAAGCCACAAGCATAACTCTACATACTGTCTATGTCTATGACCAGTCTACACACTGCTCCAAAAATCTGCTTTCACTTTTAGCAGTGCAATCCTTGGCATGCAGAGCACATGGTCTATTATACATATTTTTGCATTGCTGTGGGTCATTGTCATGCAGCACCGGTAGGATTTTTGACCCAGGCAGGTTGATGTGAACAAGGATGAGCATCACTCTGCCAGGGGATCTGACAATTGCAAGTTGAAGGTTTGAAAAATATAGGGCAAGAAAAATGTTTCACGATCCATTGAGGCTGAAATGCATATAACTGGACTGGTTCTGCAGTTTCATTTGAATTATCTGATAAATGTTTCTGCTAAACAAATAATTACCCATACAAAAGGCATTAAGCTAACAACAAGAGATTAGCAAACTAACTAATTCAAGTAAAGTTTATCTTATCCTTAGGAAAGAATTAATACTACAGAATTGTTTCCTTCTTGAAAAAAAATCATATATATATATTTTTTCTGTAGGGATGAATGGCATTAGAACTTTGGAACCTCACATTTCTTTTTCTCCTGCAACTTAACAGAAGCTGATGCTCCACTTCTGAAAATACACAGGCAAACTGTGTGAGCAAATTTTTGCTGAACCAAGACCATATACTTGGTCCTACAAGCACTCATGCCCATTGAATTTGATCAACAATATTAGAAATTGCAAATATAAGGAAATATGTCACCTTACATCTTATGTTAAAAATGATGTTAGGTTTTGGAGAAGGAGTTTTTAATTGTAAACTCATACTTGATGCTTCCCAGAGCGTGGAGCTGTTTGCAGCAAGCTGCTGCTCCCAGAGCCCTGTGTGATTATCTTGGAATAAAAACTGCAGATGAGAATTCCACATGTCTGAGGCAGAGCGCCTGAAAGGAAAGCTTAAATTTTAATGACAGAGCATGGGATGGTCATTATAGGAATAAACCATAGTGATAAAAAGGGAACAGCTGGTCAACAAAGAGTTTGTAGTATTTTTTTCATATTAGTTATTTCAAAGTCATATTAAGCTGTCGGAAGACTTTGGTTTATAATAAACATGGTTTCTTCAAGATGCTGGGTGAGTCTGGATGCACTTAGCATAATTTATTTTCCAATTGAGTCTGAGATGCTCAGACCTATTGAAGTTGACTTTTTTTTCCAAAGAAAATTAAATCAAGTTTTATTTTTGTTCAAAAAGGGACTTACTTACATTTCTTAATTGTCAATTTTCTTCAAACAATTACTGCAAGACAACATTTTTTAATAAGTGAACATCCAATACATTTTGTGATTTCTTGCATTAAGGCTCACTCTAAAGACTTTTGTCTTTTGCAATTACACAGCAACTCAAAATCAACGGGAACTTCAAAACGGTATTTATATTGTTTTTGAATCTTGCTAATGTGATTTAAAATTACCTTATCCCAATATACTTTAAATCTCAAGGGAGACTGTATTTTAAAGGTTACTGTGGCTGGAGGGCTTCATCCATTAGAAAAACATTAACTAAAAATATACAATGGACCCTTTTCTACTCTTTTCTTTGTATTTCCCACAGCTACGCTATATTAATATTGACATGGGTAAGAACAATTTAACAAACTTTAGAGTGATAACAAGGCCATTTTGCAATGTTTTGTTGAGCAATAAGGCTGTTGAGAAGGGCAGATTTTGTCTCCTCAGTTCCTGTCATTCTGATCATTTTATTGCATAAGACCTGGGTCAGAAAGTTTACGTCTCTATAAACTATTGACTGCATGTTTTCAGAAATACCACAACAGAGATTCCAGTAAAAATCTGTAAGAGAACTTTCCACCTTCTGACAAGGCATTTTTACTAATTCAGAAGTGGTCGTTGTTGAAGAGCTTCTGTCTTCATTATTTAATTCCTTTGTGGAGCTTACAGTCAACATGATCCCGTTGAGTTCTTTATTTAATATGTTTCAGAGCACAGGACACCTGCCGACTTCTTTAATAACGAGTTGTCCTCAGTTGGCTTATATGTGAAAACTGTGCAGCAGAGGCAAGTAAAGAATAACCTTAGACATTAAGACTGATTCCATTAAAAATAAAATAAAACTATGTCCAGGCTCCACACCCGAAGTCCCTAAAATAAATTTGCAAAGGCTTTTCACAGCATGGAATCCAGACGGATTTTTTTTTTAATTGAATTCTGTGCCATGTAAGTGCAGCTCGGTGGAATTCAATTTCCATCTAGGCTCCCAGGAAAGAAATACATGCTAAGTATTTTTATTGCTAATGTTTTGGATTTAGTTTCTTAAGTATTATTTAGATTTGACTGTGGGCAGAGTTGCTGGTGTTTACTGTAACACAGTGCTCTGTGCCTTTCTTTGGAGAAGGGACTCTTAAAAAAAGGATTGGCTAAAGTGTGGAAATTTAAACCATGAATAAATTCTGGGGCTTTGTATTGTATTAATAAGGCTCATAATCTACTTCTTTGTGCAAGCTCAATGAATTTGATTGGGAAAATCTCCATATTCCCAACCCAACCTATATTTTTTATCCCACTTTAATATATTTTCTCTACTTTGTTGGCAGCCTCTTTCTCTTATTAGGAGAAGTATGGAGTAATACTATTACGGATGATTCAGCGAAGCCCTACAGTCTCAGTCCTGCAGTTCTTAAGTAAGGGAAGAAACCCCACTAAGATCAATGAGTCCTTCTTCTGCTCTGACTGGATGATAACTAAAACAGAGAAATCAGTCTTTGGCCAATTAGTTTATCTTAATTCGCTTTATCCCGCACTCAGACATTCACATAATATCACCCACAATTCTTTTACTTTTGCTGAAACACATTATTTTACTTCAACCTACACAACTCAGATGATGAATAAAAATTATCTCACAAATGAAAAGTGCATTTAGCCACTGAACACTCAAACTGTTTTTCTTAGTCAACAGAATCTGAAATTAAATACTCAGCCCATAGGTTTAGCCTTCTTAATTATTTCATATTGCAATAGGTAAATTAAGTCATTGGTGTTGTGTCAGCTTACCTGATGAAGAAACATGCGCTCCCTTTGGATTCTGTCACAAAATATGGACCTAATCCAAACTGTGCCCAAAATATGTATTAGAAAACACACTGTGCCCTGCTCATATCTAAATCTACTTCCCCTTTCTCTGTGAAGAAATGATCACTATCTACTATATATATATTCTGTGTTGATATTATACACATATCTATATATTATATATTACATCTTAGTTATTGCCTATTTTTGTTATATTGTCTAGGAATCTTTGAATGTTGAGTTAGTAGGATTATGATTTTTTTATAATTGTATACCTTTTTCAGATAAGCTTGTTGACATATTTGTAAGTTTTATTAATACTTTTGTTAAGTTTGTTAGGAAATCAGGATAAGATAGAGATATATATCTTTGCTAAATCTGCCTATTGATGGGTTGTATGTATAACTGCTTTTCAAATTCTGCTTACGAATAATAATTTTATAAGTGGATATGTGTTCAAATAACATTTAGATTTTTTGTAGACATTGTCCTTACTGCATTTGGTTGCTAGTTTTGTGAAAGTGTTTTTCTTGTTACTTTGAAGAACTACACCTAATTCAGCAGGACAAGAGTGACCAGGACAGCGTATACATATGATTATCAATGGATCCAAACCAGGCCTGACACTGGACATCACACAGACAGAATGAATTGTAAACCAGTCCAAATAATGAGGAGCAGAATTTGTGCAGGCAGTGAGGAGCTGGCCAGGCTGCAGGCAGGGGATACAGCTTTCTGCAGCCAGACCCACTGGTTCAGGATTCTGGAGAAAGACTATGTTCTCCAAAGACTTTCTAATAATTCAGTTCCCTTTTATTCTACTGTAATTCTTTACTGTGCAGCTAGACTATTTACAAACAGATAAAATGATATATATTAGTTCACTTCAGCTTATGTCTCTTCTTCCTGTGCTCCACACAATTATTTTGTAGTACATGAGGAAAAATGTCTATGTTCTAATTCAGTCTAAATAAAATGTTAAAACAACAATCTCTTCCAACATTACCAATCATTACTTGCAAAATATTTTAAAATTGTGAAAACAAACGCTTTGACCTTGCGAGCTATGGAAATATTTAAAAAACAAACGTGCTATGCTTTTTTTAGCTAATAGTTGTAATTTGCATAGTTGAACCTTGAATGCAGTCATAAATAGATGCAGATCCAGTCTGGCATAATGCCCAGCAATGTTAGGGTGCCAGACAAAAAATCGGGTCAACCACTTACTAAGTAAGTCATTCTGTCTCAACAAGGTGATGTCTAACAAAGAAGCTACAAGGCTGAAGACAGATAACATATTCAGCTGCTGTTCAGAAAGACAAGAACTTTTCATTTATCAGGATAATCTACTACTTGTAATCAGTACACCTAGTGAACTCCCTCTTGTAGAAAAGAGAAAAGCCCATCAATTGTTTTTGCTAATTAAGATGAATATTATTCCTGTGAAATGAACCAAAAAGTTCTGTGTAACCAGAATCCCAAAAGAGATCTGCAATCTAAAAGAATAATTGCACAGAGTTTTAATTGAAAGGAAAGTGAGAACTATTTTTTTTGTCTCCAGTTTTTAGCTGCAGTGGTCTTTTACGTAGATTAGAAGTCTTTTATGTTCTTAGTTTATCTAAGACATGATTTTCCATATATCAGAAACAGCTCTAGAATTAAAAATTCATGACAAAATGGCTTCATATTTAATGAAATGCTATTACTAAATATTATGTATTTAGGAATTATTTGAAGTAACAGATCATTTATTAACATATAAAGTCCATTTTTAGATTAAATCTAGATGTTGTGAATGTTCATAGTAATGTGCATTTAATCTTTATTCATTAAACATAGCTAGAGTTAGAAATGAGAAGGAGAGTGTTTTTTTCTTAAACTGGTATTAATTATTTTCAACAATTTATTTTCTTCTGTGACATTTATCTTATTTTTAGGATTAAGAGGCCTTCCAATAAGGGAGAAGTAGGAGGAAGCTCAATTTCCCATTCCTTAAGCAAAAGACACCCAACTTGAAAATATATTTATATTGGAGGTAATATTTACATAATGGGAATCTGTAATCAGCAGAGTAATGTTGTATTCCAGGCAACTCAGGGAAAACTCATGGAGCTGCATATGGTTATATATATAAAAATTAATTCTCCCCAAAATAATCTATTATTGCTTTTGTTGTAGTAACCCTCAAGGTTCAAGCGTTTGCCCCATCATCTTTGCTTGTAGTGTAAAACATACAATTGGTCTCAAAATAAAAATAATTACAACTTCACTTAACATGCAAATTTCCAGTTATAAATTACCTCAAATCAGGATACTGACTGAATAGATTTATTTTCATGAAAAATGAAATGTAGTGCCTCTTTTCAGCCCTTCCCCCAAGCTTTCGTCACAAGATCAGCCTCAGGCAAAAATGATTTTAAGTAGACTAAAGCTGCTGGTAAACACTTACCTTTGACAGTATTATTGCCAAATGAACATTGCAGAAAAGGGTGTATGCAGCACAAGTGTCTGTCTGTGGCTGCAACCTACATGCAGTCCTTATGCCAAGTGCCTACTGTTAATAGGCAGATATACACAAAAGAGACAGACCCTTTGATGGTTTAATCCCAAACATACTTAACTGTCACACAGTTGATTTTTTATTTTTTTTTTTTAAATTAAAGATGACTCTTGAGATATTCTTTAACATTTTTATGTTTGTGGATGAAGGAGGTTAAATGTAGTTCTTATGCAATTTTGCAACTCGTTCTTTTCTTTTCCCCCTTAGTTCAACATGACTTTTCCTTCTCTTTAATCACAGTCATGCCCCAAAAGGATCCTCAGTCCTGATCCCTGTGAAATATTCGCAGTTAGCAGTCAGGTAAAAATACATCACAAGCATTGCCAAAGCAGAACTCATTGTTATTATCAGAGGGCTAGATCTATAGGTCAAAAACAAGTGTTTCAAAACAGCTTCACCTGTGGGTTTTACTTTCCTATAAAAAAAAGTTTCAAAGAACGACTAACCTGCCGTATTCATTGGAAATTGTGTTATCATTCATCATAAAACTTGTGTTTTGCTATTGGTTTTCTTGAACACTGCCAACTTTGATATTGTTTATATCAAAGACAACAAAAAATCATTCCCACATATTTTAAATCTATCACTGTGTTATGCTCTTACACATTAAGGTATGTGAATAATCTCTTTTTCTAAAGGATCTTGAGTTCCTTTTGGGATTAGATGGAAGATCTTTCAAGTGTAACACTAAGAAGCAGTCACATTTCAAGTTGGAATTTTTGCTCCGATGGGATACTTTTTGAGTAATATTTCTTTCCATTTTAACAGTAGTTTCACTTCATGATGGTTTTATGTTGATTTCAGGCCATGCTTTTGTATAGTGGGAAAGAAATATTTTTTTACAAAGTGAATGCCCAAGACCTGTTGAAAAACATTTCTCCTTAGCAACGTCCTCATAAGATTCAGTATAGTTTGCTCAGACATGTTATTTTAGGATGACCTTTACATGTACAGTATGATGAATTTTTCTTTTTATTTGATTGTAAAGATGTAATGATCAAGGGGTAAAATAAATATTGCCTTTTCCAGCCATCAAAAAAATAAAATAATAAAAAAAGGAGTGACAAAAGAAACAGTCCTTGTTTTTTTGTTTTTTGTTTTTTGTTTTTTTTAAACAACATGATGGCATGCAGAAGAAATGATGACTCTGTTTGGAAAATATGTATTTTTAAATTCACAGATAGAGCAAAGCCCTAGTGAAACATAAATAAAGATCAATTCTATACAATTTCAAATAGCATCACATACTATGGAACTCACCTTTTTCCAGCCTTAAGAAGAGAGAGATTTATGTTCTCTCCTTCTGGAATGAAAATGTTTTTAGGTTTATGGGAATATATACAAGAAATTTTGCAGAAAAATTAAAAGTTGATCAGTGTGAGGTCAGTAGCATTTCTGACACAGATGCTAAATCCTGATTTATTTTCTTTGGAAGAATTAGTATAATGTTCGGCAAATCTGTCCTAGGTAGCTTACAGGATTTGAATATTCAAATATTTTCAGTTGTATAAGCTGTATAATTATGAAATTATACAGTACAGTTATTTCTCAAGCAATTTGGTAATCTTTTATTAAAGTAATTTACCTTATGTACTTTGTTATCAGAAACAGAAATAGCTTTCTGCTTACCATTCTGGGAAAGATGGAATTCATCATTCTGCCATAAAGGGCCTAGAAAGCAAAGAAAATATTATTAGTTATCATACTTTCATGTGCAGGGATTCTAGCTGCCAAACAATGCATCAGTGTCAAAACTAAAAATGAAAATATATGCTCAAAATGTAGATCAATAGTTTAATGCAGTTTTGAATATATATATTACATGTAGTTAGCAGGTACCAGATTAGAAAAAAAAGCCTGAGCTATTATGTATATCTGTATGTAGAACTGCATACCAGCTGGAATTTATCTGTACAGTGTTCATAAAATATGGACATGGGATCTTGGCATCCAACCAGTGATTGTGCTTTTGAAAACAAAACCATGGGCTGGCTGTCACTCTTCTCTGGAGTCAGAGAAAACAAGGGAAAGCATATGCATATAGAGTCAAGGTGTAAGGAGACAATTTTCAGTAAATGTTAAAGATTTTCTTCTTAATTCTTAAAAAACTTTGCATTATATGTGTATTTTTAATATTTTCATGATTATTAAAATAATTAGTCAACAGTTTCATTTTGATGTAGAGAAATAGCGCTAGGGAGCTCTAATTTTGCAATGTTTAGGCTGAGTACAAAGTACGTCATACACCTCATCAGCATGCCTTCACTGGGCGTGGGAATGAAAGAGAAGATTCTAGTCAACTCTGTTCTTCCTTCTGTTCCATTCTCCCTTTCAGTCACTTACACCTGACATAGCAGTGATTCTGTTCTCTTTAGACAGAAAGGAATCACTGCCACCAGCTCCTTTGACTAAAACCTGAGCAGAGCTATCATTTTCCCTCAGTATCTGTATAGAGGGGATTTTGACTTTTCTGTAAAACCTTATGCTACATGTCCCAATTGTACAGTTCAAGAATAAAAACTTATCAGGACAATAGGCTAAATTTTACTGTAATTTCTCACACAAAATACAACATCACTCCCACTGAAATGGCCAGGTAGAGTATAGGATCTAACTTGTACATGTTTTTCAGAGGTAAAATAAGGAGTTTCATGCCAAAGGAAGAAAAACATTTATAACCCACTTTTAATTCTTCACTAGTTTCATCCTTTGAGAAAATTAAATCCAAAAGTAAATATGCAAGGGAGAGAATTAAGGGATTCAATTTAAAATTATGTTTAGAAAATGTTATTACAACCAAGAGAGAGAGTCACAAACCACTTCAAAAAACAACGCTGTCATCTAGATAGTGCTATTTCCTTTAGAGAAGAAAGCTACAAACTGAACTAAATGTCATACTGATTCTGAGCTCTCAACATGACCGCACACACTGCTGGATGAAATGTCGCTGCTCATAGGTAAAGGAGTGTCCAGACAGAGAGGAATTCCCCAGACAGGAGCTACCTTCAAGGGGTTTTCCTTGGGCAAAAAGGGGGGTTTCCACAGTGCTCGGTGCTGCAGAAATCCAGGCCCAATCTAGGTTGCAGCACAGCACAAGATACAGGGAGTCTGGATAAAGCTAATGTAAATCAGAAGAGTCCCCGCGGGCTGCTCTAATTTGCACGGAGATTCATTGGCCTGTATCCAGCCCTGAGTCTGAGCAGCTACGGAGATGGCTTAGAGCCACTTTTGCTCTGTTCTTTGTGGTCCACATCTTTGGTATGGTGCTATGTGAGACATAGCAGAAAATATCTCCCTTGCTTTTTTTCTGAGATGCAGGAAAACAGGGTCTCTGTCAGCCAAAGGAGTAGTATTGCACATAAGCAAACCTTCTGAAGATCCCTCTCAGCTGAGCCCTTCCCCAAAGCTCCTGTGTCCCCAGATCCCACTCTTCTTAGTTTGCAGGCACCTCATCTGGGGGAGGTGACCATCAATCCCCTGCCTGTTCAGGATGGCTACAGAAAAAATCCACTCATTTCAGTGAAGTAATCCTTTGCCTTTCCTCTGCACAGCTTGCAAGTCCCCTGCCCCAAAGCCATGATAATTTTTTTTTCAAAGCTATTTATAAACCAATAAAATGTCACCATTTCATAAATGAACAAAAGTTCTCCTTGACCTCAAAAGGAATTATATTCGCGGAAGGGTGGATTTTGCCTCTAGATCTAATCTTCAATTCTTAAGATTCCACAATGTGGGTTACAATGCTGTAGGACACAGACTGAAAACTGTGGGCCATCCCTGACATATCAGCCACATCTGGCAGCCTTGAGACAGACAAGTTGGTCAGGACTTTCACACTACAGTCTTTGCAGCTTTTGTCTAAAGTACATGCCTTAATGTTCTTCAAAATCGTGGCTTAAATCCTTACATGGATTCATAGGAGCAGAGCAGCTGAAAATAAAATAAGTTAAGTATGACAGCTAATGTTTGAGTTCTTTTTAGACATAAGTCATTTTTAATAACAGGTTATTTGCTTGTGTATAGAGGAGAATTATTATTTCAGAAGTGAGTCAAGGCTTCTCCTAGCTTTGGCTCTCACTGGCTCAAATAAACAACCTGAGTGGATGTGAGCGTTACCACCCAAATCTCAAATCTGGTTTGAGAACTGTTAACAAGTTTTTGATTTGCTTTTTTTCAAATGTAATTTGTCTATTAATGTTGCAACTACTTTCCGTGTCTCTGGCAGTGGCATTAGAAATGTCAGAAAACCTTATTCAGTTCTGTAATTCCTGCTTGCTCACTGCAGTTGCAGAATCAATAAACAGAATTGTCTATTTTTCATTACAGGCTCCTGAAGAGGGCAGCACGTTCTAGATGTTATTGAACTGTAAGCCCTGACGTGACAGCTCTGGCTTTGCTATACTGCATGCAGTGGAAGGGGAATCAAAACATCCTGGATACGTTGTGTAGACAGTTCCCATGATACAAGAAGTCAGCCGAGGTTCTAGGCCGTTACAGACCAAGGTCAAAGCTGTATTTGATTATTAAAGAGAACATTCAAATTAGCTACCTGAAGCAATGTGTTTAGAAAGAGATCAACAAAAAACTGGAAAGAAGTACTTCCACGAGGAGTATGTTTTATCTTTAACACTGTAGATAACTTTTCCTATTGGCATTGCATTGACTATCAAAACTACTAAAGGGGTTAGATTTAATTATCTCACTTCTTTGCACATTTCATCTCAATTGCTATGGCAACATTCAGTTGCCTCAGCAGCGATATACACTTTAATCAGATATTTCTTCACTCATTTCTCTGTGCATACAGCAGTGTAGTCAAATTTACAGCCAAACCCTGATGCATCTGATAACACTTCTTAGGAATTAATGGGTGGGTTTCCCCTGCCCATCACCCATACCCACAAATATTTCTAGAGGTTTGCACCCTGATGACAAAGGCTTTAGTAGATGAAAAGTGTGTATACATTAAATCTTTCATACTTCACTGATCCTATGTTGTTTTTCTGCCACCACTCCCTTTTTCACATGGCTTCTACTTGTTCAGTAACTCTTCCCATTAAACTAAGGGCAGGTCTTTACGTCCCTGCAGGAACTCTGTTAGGTCTGAGAAAAGGAAATACAGTAATTGGGCAGACAATATGGTTCCTCCTGTATTCCACCCTGCCCTGAAAAGCTTTCTGTTTAATTACCTAGTCCTGATTAAATGCTTCGTCAGACTATATCATAGTTCTGTAAACTTCTTGGCCCTGAAACCAGGAACATAGGCTAAAAGAAAAGCAATTAGGAATGATGAGCAGATACTGGTGACTACATATTGAAATGCAGACAGTAAGAAGAGTCAGGAAGCTAAAAGTACAGGGGGGTAACTGTATCCTGTTTATGGGAAATCTTGATATTTCTGACATAGAATATCATCCTGTTTTAAAACATGTCATCATCAAGGTAAAGTGCGAGCAGAGATAAGTTTGTAATGGTACCTAGCTTCTATGATGAAAAACACATTAGAAATGCATTAGATGGACTGAATTGGATTGGATTGCAGTCAGACATATAGGAAAGAATGATAGTCATAGGGCATTAAAACATAATTCTGCAAATTTTGAAGAGTGTCTTTAAAAAGACAATTAATTCATTTTGCTTTTTTACATCAGAGAAAATATTCTACACTGCTTTTTGATTCTACTTGCATTTTTTCATAGATGTTCATCTGCTTGCAAGAAATAAACTATCACAGCCCATTTTCAAATAAGGTGCTGGATTTCTACTACTATTACTGTCTAGTGGGTAGATAAAGCATTGGCTTGGATCTCTGATGTCCAAGAGAGGCATAATGGAGTCAGTCAGAGTCAGAACTGCACTACATCTTGTCAGTGATAACGAAGTATGATCAATCTCCCTGACCATGCAATATAAAGTCACTCTCTACAGTGAACATACTTGTGAGACATAGCAGCTTTTCAAGAGGCTTCATAGCTCAAGATACTAACAGAATATAAAAGCTTTGCATTATCATGAAAATATTCCTCAAAAACTGTACCCAGTGTGCTTTTCATATGACAGGAGATCTGATGACATGTGACATGAAAGCTCATGTTACACGGCATGTTTTCTGAGTATATGGGGAGACTTTTCTGATGAGGGTGCTGAAACCTAACATTCGTGGGCACATCATAGAATCACAGAATCTCAGAATCATAAAATCATAGAATGATCACCTAGTTTCAACCCATAGGAGGGACACCTCCCATTTGGGTTGCCAAAGCCCCATCCAGCCTGACCTTAAAAACTTCCAGGGATGGAGCATCCACAGCTACTCCAGGCACCTTGTCTCACCATCCTCACAGTGAAGAATTAGTTCCTTATACCTTATCTCAACCTATCCTATTTTAGTTTAAAACCATTGCCCTGTGTCCTTTCACTACACCCCCTCTAATCTGGTCCCTCCCTATCTTTCTTGCAGGCCTCTTTAAGTACTGGAAAGCCGCAGTGAAGTCTCCCTAGAGCCTTCATTTCTCGAGGCTGAATTCCCTCACCTTGTATTCCTTAGGAGAGGTGCCCTAGCCCTCTGAGCATCCCCACGGCCTCCTTTGGGACCTCCTGTGACAATACTGTTTCTTTATCCATCGGGAAAGCATCTATATTTTTAAGGTTGTTCTGAAAGAGAAACTACAAGTTACAGAATCTCCAGTACATTTTTCCCATCAGTACTTACGGAGATGTACACACAATCCCTTAGAAATCAGTGGGTCTGATCATAAAAACTGTGTTAGCTGGACTGGTCTCAGGACTTTAAAATAAGCATTTCCTTGCAGCACTGTATATATCACATAAGCTTTATATGAAACTATGTAAGTATTAATGTGTCCAAACAATATGCCATAGAGAATGCAAAGATCATTTAAAGTTCAGTTTGTAATTCTGCACTAAAATTGAAATTAAAAAAAAAAAACACAGCAACTTATACCTAAAAAATTCAATATCCATGCATAGCTGAAGATCACAAAATGTTTGTAGTAACTTGTTCCACTTAGAAAATTCATTTAAAAGTTGATTCATGTAACATGGGAAGAGCTATGCTGATTTCCACCAGCTGGGAATCTGGTGCATGGTCTTTATAATAACAATAATTTTACAGTGCTGTAATTATCTATGCCATATACAACTGGGAGTCTATGCCAAACAATATATTCCTTGTTTGAATACTTTTTAAACTAGAGATATTTGTAAAAGATATTGCAATCCCCATCCGGAACAGTGCCTGGTCATTAGGAGATGTTTTTTGGACCACATGGGATTTTACTGCAGTACAGAAGAGAGGAAATATTCTGCATAGGCTCAAAGACTGTCTAAGAAATATGCACAGAACAACAATGATCTGAAAATGTGGGAAAAGACATTTATTATTTGTTGTTCTTTGCTCATTGCTGTTTAATATGTTCATTTTATGAATTTACAAAATATAACCAAATTTAAGGCTGGCACATATGGGATTATGTTAAATGTTTGTTATATATTCCATTTATGGACCATATTTTCCTATCCTTTTGAGTTTTGTTTAGAATTGTATGAAAGACCTAGTCCAAAATACTATCAATAACATATATATATATAAAGCTGATTTCTTAATGTACTTTAAACTTTATAAAGATATGAACACTTTACCTGTTTGTGTTTGTTTGTAATAATTAGAAATAAAACTTTTTCAAACCATTTACCAGGGGTTCTGTTATCTTTCAGTAATAGTTTGTCCCTTTCTTCCTTCTTCAGTCCTTCTTGAAGTAGCTATTTCCTTTGCTAACCTGACCTCTTCCCTCATTCTGAGGATAGCAAACTACATTATCTATAAGCTCCAAAACACACTTCAGAGAACCTGGCATCAGGATTGCCCCTGGCATCCTCCCACTGCTTGGCAGCACCCCTCCTGCTGCAGGCACACTCTCCACAAGCTGCTGCACTGTGGGTACATCTCAGATCCTCCTCCAGATTCACCATTAGGGGCATTTACCTGGGTTTACATTTTTGGGAAGACAATTCTTTGCAGCCTCAGTGTTCCACCTCAGGAAGAGGAGATGGAACTCAGCACTCAAATCTGAAGAACCTTTCTATAAAGCCTGATCAATACAGACCTTGATGCCTTTGTTTAGGCAATCATTTATTTATTTATTTTTACATCTTATCTAAGCTGGAGAGTGGAACTACTGTGGAGGCACTGCTCCTTTTTTGTTCTAAACACACACATGTCTACATGCATATATGCATATACAGAATTTATGTATGCTCTTACTGTTGCACTACTACTCCCTGAAGGTATTATTATGTTGTTAGACAAATTAAAAGTAAACAAGAGGTAAAAGTGCACTTGAACTGAAAACTGTTAAAAAATGCCTACAGGCAAGATAGAAGTGAACAGCAGGAATTTCTCAGCTGTGTGTGCCTAGAAGTTCTTCTGGGCCTAGTGACCGCACTCCCACTCTGCTGCAGGAAACACAGTTGCAAAGATTTTCAGGCAATGTTGTGATTGTTGAGCAAAATGACATGCATGATATTTTTTCTGCCTTAAGATAAACATAGAGGAAATTTCTCTATAAGCTACAGGATTGAGTGAAGAGGGGTAGTGGAAATCCAGAAGACCCCAGTGAAAGTAAGATAAAGTTTTATCCAGGCCAGAAGTGTAGTAGAAGGTAGTCCTGCTAACAGTAGAACAGCTAATAACAGGAAAGACTCAGCTGGAATTGATGTAGTATACAAGACCAATTCTGGGAACTTTTCTCAAAAATTATCTACCGATACAGTATTTTTGCTAGAGGATACAATGAAGTCTCATAAAGAACAGATGACTGAAGTGCAGAATTTGTCATGGCCATATTGAGGTAAAAAACTCAATCATAAAAAACAATATTAGCAGCGTGTGTTGTATAAATAAATTTGGGATTACAAGTCACACTTTATGCAGGTGCAAAGGTTGCATTCATCAGAATTGAACAAACTGAATAGTTCCTTTATCTTTGCAATTTCTTTAGGTTTACTACTTCCTCTCATTCAAACCTCAGTCCTACATATGTCAAAGTGAAATAATTTGGTATGATAATTACTAGGTGTTTTAGACTGAGAAACAAAAATGAGATGGCTCAATATTCCAGTCATATAATGAAATAAGGAACTGCAATTTAACCAGTTAATTCAGTTATTTTCATGACAGTGTTACCCGAGAGTTATCACTACCACAGTACATCTTTTTTAAAGTAGAAGTGATTAAAAAAAAAAAAAAAAAGTTGGACCTGGAGATGAGGATATGGAGATATGGTAGGAAGGAAGATTAAGAATGCAATTTGATCTCACTGCTACAATGCTGTAATTTCAATGGTACTACTGGAAGTACTCCATATTTGCACCAGGGCAAAAGAAAGCTTCTCTTCCTCTGATTTTATGCACTTGGAAACTGTATCTTACTAACAGCTATATTTATAGTGTGACTGCTATATAATGAAAGGAAATTCAGTGAAAACAAAAGAAATATTAATGCATTAATCAGAATAATATAACAAATAGTGACGTGGCTTTCTCCTGGTAAAAATGGAAATTAATCTCTTCTGCTTTGAGCACTTTGGCTCTAAGCTCAAGCCTTATAATCAGTGCATCATGCATACTGAAGGCAAGTAGCTCAGATTCATACAATTTTTTATGATGTGAAACTAAACAACTTGTATATGAGAGCCTATTTTTCCTTCAGAATAGAGCTCTGTGGAACAAGTCAAGCCTTACATTAATCAACAGCCTCCAAGACATTTGCCTTTGTGGGGCATTTCTGTGCTCAAAACTGCCAATATGAAATGTACTGTTTTTGTTCAACAGATCTGCTCTTTGGACTAAATCCAGATTCTAAGTTATTGGGAGAGACTTTCACTTCTGGATCAGGCCCCTTGTGTATATTCACATTCATGTATGATTACTTTAGTGGAAAAAGTGTTTTTATTCCCACTTCTGATGGAGTGAACTGAATTCTCTTTTGGCATTACTTACTGTATCAACAATGATATTCATGCAGCCTCAGTATGTTTAAATTGTATACTAAAACCAAACTATCCCAATGAAGGGCAGCAGAAAAACTGCTAAGATTTAACTGGGAACATCTTTAGAGATAGCAGGATGCATGACATAAAAGGAACCCAGTTTGGCCTTTTGCAGCCAATGTGAATTTTAAAATATATTTTTATTAGTGAACAGAAAATTAGTTAAATCTTCTGAGACTTAAAACATGTGGAAACTTGTTATGCCATTTCCATAGTCACTTTTCATGATGCAATTGCACTAGAATAGTTCCTTTTGTAAAACAATTCAATTGTTTAATTGTTTCTGCCTATGAGTAGAAGATGTATTTAATAAAACTCACTTGTACGCTTTTTACATGTTCATATAATAGATGCTCTCCTTGCACTCTGTCCTTGTTGCTTTCTTTGGCAAAGCTTGGCACATGCTGTAGGTTCATGTTTTGTTTATTACATGCAATATTTTAAAGAACATTTGCGGAAACAGTATAAAAAGTAAGGTTAATGTGCACATGCACGCACATGTGTGTTATGGCTGGGACTGCCAAAGGAGCACGAAGAACACAGCCCTTCAGCCCTGGTGGAAATTTCATAGAAGGCAGGCTTCCATGGCAATTCAGAATATGCACAGAAGAAAATTTTGCTGCATTTATTCAGGTATGTACCTTAAAGCAAAACTTCAGTGCAGTCAAATACCGCACACATAGTAATGAGCCTTGCAATTTCCTGACTAGCTTTTATGAGGAGGGCTCATGCCTCTGTCTGTCTCCTCTCTTTGCTTCTTATGTCCTGTTTTCCATCCTCCACTCCCTCCTTCCTTAAGTCTTCACAGCAACCTGATGGACTTAGCAGGAACTGGAGTCATAGTGGTGATCAATGAGTTGGGCTGTTGAGCATTCAGCCATTGATCACACTGAATAGATTCATATATCTTAGGCATGCCATCACAAGCAGCTGCTTCTACTTAGCTTGCCAGCTTTCTGTCACCTCGAGGATTCAATGAGGTTTAGAGGTAGTGTGAGAAGGTTATATAGTTCTGTCAAGAGATCACGTCTTTGATTTTTTTTTTCATCTCCCAGACCTACATGAATACCCTTTGGGGGTCTATCGCAGACCGAGAACTTTCAATATATTACATACCATAACACAGCAGTACAAAGAGTGCCATATAAAATATATAAACGTCTTTCCTTTGAACAGAATAGCGGGAGCCTTCACTTCTTTCTTTTATGAAAGAACATTACATAATGTTGAAGAGAAACTACTGCTGTATTCATCTGTGCATGCACATGCTTTGCTTGTAATCTGAAACACATTCCCATAAACTGTCAGGTATTATCATATCTTGGCTTCCTTCTCTCTCTGATGTTTAAATATTCTGTGCCCAACTTGCAAGAGGAAAAAGTAACTTTAATCGCTTGGATAAAATATTCTCAGTTTAAAAACTTTACTGGGAAAAATATATATATTTTAAAAGGACACTGGGAGAACGAAAACCACTTTCTCATCTAGAAGCTTGTCATGCAGTGTAGCTGAAAAAGATTAAAGACCCCTTTTCACTCAATTTTCTCCCTGTTTACTTAGCACAGGTAGTTTGTGCCTCTGGTTCACGTGTACTGAAGTGCAAAGCTGCCCCAGCTTTTGCTGCTACTGCTTCCCAGTGCCTGTTCTGCCCCTCCACTGCAAGACTGCAATCCCAGTGACTGGTTGGGAGATGAGGGCAAAGACTCTTTCAATTAGCAGGCAATGTAATGGAGGTGGTTAACATACAGGCACATGTTTCTCTCTCTCGTCCCTGTAGGTTGACAGTAATTTCCAGCAGAGCTGTAAGATGGACAGCTGCGAGCAGAAATATCCAGAACCGTGGCAGCGACATCTGGCATAGCTCGTCTGTCAAGGACCCATGACAGGAAGGGTGGTTGGCAGAGCAGCTCTGCAGGCAGGGGGCTGCTGGAGACACGCTGCAAAGATCAGAGCTGAAAACCTCACCAAACAGCAGGCGGAGAGGGAAAATAAGCACAGTGCCCCAAATCAGGACAAAGCAATGTTCTAGTGGAGTCCTGTTCCAAAGTTTTAACATAAAGCTAAGAGGATTCACAGGCCTCAGGCAGACTGGATGCACTGGGCTGGGCTCCTGCTAGACACAAAGATGCGTGTGTGGGGAGAATACGAAAGTGTTCAAGATTAATTACTATGACAATGCTAGGAATATTCCTCAGCCTTCCAAATAATGCTGCTGAACATTCACAGAGCAAAAAAGTTTGCGGACATTTTCTAGGAATTAAAAAAACTCTCCAACATTAAGAAAGATTTTCTTTTTTAAATTGGTCATCTTGAAAAAATTCAAATTGACAGTGTCCCTTTTAATGATACACTTCAAAGCTTTATGAAATCTCCTTGTCAAATGAGGCTACTACTTTAACACATATTCAAAGAGGTGTATGCAGCTTGAAAATGGATTAAAGAGCCAGGAAAAGAGGTCATTTTCTGCTGTGCGGTTGCAGTTCCAGGGCTTTAATGAATCTGGAGAATTTAAGAATAAACTAGGCACATAAATTAAGTTGATTTACTGTGCAATCTGCTACTTAAAAAACAATGAAATAAAGACTTAGGTCTTCCTATTCCACCACCTTGTCTTTTTTTACACTTTATCATAATAAAAAATGAAAATAAAGTGATAGCAGTCAGTCTCACAGGATTTCACATGAGCTTTTCACATAAACCAGGTGCAAGCTATTAAGGATAGGCTTCCTCTGTATTTTAAAAATACAGAAAAAGTTAGAAAGGAAAGAAATGTTCAACGCTAATCTGTACAAGTTGGGAAATTTGGTTGTCTGTCTTGGCTGACTGGATGAGAAGTTTGGATCTTGTACTGCCCATCTGAATTCACATTAGAAGATAAAAAATTAAAATAGAAAGTTGTGGGAGTGGTGTTTTTAACTACAGCGATTTTAATTGAAATTAAAACAAATTCAAACACATCTCTCCATGTTAGGTTTGATATAACCCATTTCAAAACAAAATCCATCACTCAGACTAGAACTAAGGTGACATTGTCACTTTAAATCACAACTCTGTATTTCAGCAATTGGCATCTCATGAAGTGATTGTGCCGCTTGCAAAATATTCAAGGACATTATTAAACAACATCTACAACCTTCCTAATGTTATTTAAAAGAAAAATCAGGTTTTTCATCTCTCTAATTTCTTTGCCTCTTCAAATGCTCTTATTAACATTCTTTTTCACGGATCATCCTTGCTCATTTTCTTTCAATTTTAATTATTTTTTTTTTTCTTTCTGAATTAATCCTTTGTTTGAACTGTTACTTTTGAGAGAGAAGAAAAGTTATACAAGGAACAACTGAATGTTTGCCAGTTTGCATTGGGTCCTTTCATTCTCTTTTTCTGAGGCCAGATCCTACAAGGTGCTGAGCATCAGCCAGCTTATTGAGCACTGAGGGTGCTGAGACTTCCTTGCAAGAGCAGATTGCAGGATCATGCCTTGCACAGCAAGTTCTCCAAGTGACAACTATTTATGTTTCACTGAATAGACTTAGCATAAATTTTAACATCTCCGATATGATTGCCTTTTTTAAGGGGAAAAAAAGAAGAAGCATTTTCCATGACCGTATCACTCAACACTTTGAAAATTAAGTGTAGAGCAATGCCACCCAAAAAGTCTGGCAAAGAACCAGATGTCATAGTTGCAAATGCACACCAAAATTGGAATACATTATAGGCAATTACAAGGTATATAAGCTCTTCTGTGTTGAGAAAGTATCTAGATCACTTAGATCCCTGCAAGTCCTGTAAGTCAAATAATAACTCATAACAAACATCACCAAGAAGGCAGGAAGCAAAGCATGAATGACTCCCAAAGCACTATACACGTTGTGCTGTTCAGCCATTATTTTTTTTTTTATGTTTGTGTGTAGGGGGGATTTATGTTACAAGTGCAGCATTAAGGAATATTGTACATGCATATCATAATTAAAATAGAAATTTCTATTGTTTTAAAGAGTCTTTTGAATTAACAACAGTAATGTTAACCTAAGTTACTTATATAACCCTTTTCATCCTGCTGTACAGATAGTATACATATTCACTATCTCAACTTCCCTCAGATAACCACTGATGTTTTCTTTAGCAGATAAATTAAATATTCAGCCACTAAGCCTGACGTTGGACTGACCTGGTTTGGGGATCAGGACTGGAATACAGTTGTATAAATACACATACATGTCAATATAGTGCTATGATTTATGCTACAATGTCCTAGATATATAAAAATCTCTTATAATACAGAACCATTCATTTGGAAGGGCGCCAAGCATTTAAAAATAAAAATCTCACCCTCTTCTTGAAATCTGAATCAAACAGTCCTTCCTGACAACAGAAGTGACAACACAAAGATGTAATGTGGAAAGCGAAGATAATGACAAACAGAAAAGTTGGTATACATGCAGAGTCCATGCAGCTCATACCGCAGTACCCTGCAGGGCCAAAAGACCAAAGCAGCACTATGAAGCTCGCTCTGACTACTAGCAATCAGCTTGGTAAACACTACACTGAAGATAGATTCCCACAAACATTTTCCAGTAGTTTGCTGAGCGATAATTTGCTTAGAAAATCCTAGCAGTACATTTCCATTCGAGAATAAATGCAACTCTTAGCCAATTAGAGAATGACTTTACATCAGTTCCATCCTTTCATGATTCTGCACAAAATAACATTCATTAAACGCACATGCCTCAAAAATCTCCTATTAAAATGCAGCCTTTCAAGACAGAGAAACGACAAGCATTTATTCTGAATATACACAAGCTAAACAGTTATGAAATACCACATGAGTAAGGAAAAAAAAGAGGAAAGAAGACTGAAAAGTCTTTGCTCTCAAAGAATAATTTTTGAACTAGTTTACTCAGTTCATATCAGAAAATATCAAGCAAAATACATCAATTTTCAGAGCATATTTTATTTTAGCCATTAAGAGCAGCTATTCCTAATCATACTTCTGTTGCTATTGTTTTTGTTTTGATTTTGTTGCGTTTATTTAATCTATCTTCCCCTCAAGCACAGATATACAATCAGGATTTGGATTTGATGCGTGTGGGTCCATTCCAAGAGGATATTCTGTGATTCTATTCTATTTCATACATGCTCTCCCACACCTTCCTTTCCCCAAACTGATATAACACACGTTGCATCAACAACAAAATCTTGTAATTTTCTTACCCTTACTGTTAGTAGCCATATAGCATCAGTGTGTATCAATACATCAGCAAAATTTTTTTTATTATGTATATTTCTTATATTAGAGGTTCACCTTCCCTGGAAAGACGTCAGATTAGTTTGTTCTATAGGCAGTTCATAGTGGAGTTCTTTTTGAATAACTTTCTAATAAGTAAATGAACGTACTGGTTTCCACTGATTGAAAGTGCCTCCATCAGTGTACAAAGACAGACTAAGAAGCCTTTTCATATTTCATCTGTTCGCAGGTCATTGAATTGATTCTTTATTTAATACTGAATAGACTTCAAGATTCTGTAATTAACATCCAGGGAACTGCTAGTATATGAACTCAGTACTCTCTATATTATGGAAGTGATTACTTCTTTTTTCTCGTGACCCTGCTTTCATTGGCTGTTCTGAAGATTTACCGAAAACTAGATGGCTCTGCCCTCAGCAATCTAAAAGAGCTTTATCAATGGAATTATTTTCCTTTAGATGTCAGGCTCAATGAAAATGCTTACTTTTATATAGTGAACCAAAATGATTTTTCTAAAATTGGTTGACATTTATCCCAGATGTTATTTTTATTTATTGTCTTCTCGCTTTTCTAAGGATTTCCAGGATTTTTAAGAGCTTGCCATGTCTGCAAGGGTATGCCTTTTTAAATAATTATAGTTACCATTATATATAATTAAAACAAAAGTATCTGATGTGCTTCGAAATAACATTCATAAGAATTTGAGAGAAAATGACATTAATGATGAGAGTACCTCAAAAAGTGTAATTTTACAATATACAAAATAAGGAAAGCACAACACAAAATTCTCATATCAACTCAAGTGCTAAAAAACCCTTACTGGAGCCAAGATACCTGGTATCTTTATCTAAGACTCCAGGAAATCAAGTTCAAAGCACTGTAAAATGTTAAAAATGGGCAATCTAGCTACCAAAATCCTTAAGTTCTCAACCAGATTTCTAGGGCACTGAAAGAGTGTTTTTGATAGGGATCTCACATTAAATTGACCTTTCTTGGTGAAAAGATGCATTACCTGTTGCCAGCTGCTAATCCTGCCTTGACCTGCCCCATGTCCCAAGGCGATGGAGGTGTGATATACTGTTTTCTTTCTTGTCTGGAGCAGTTTTCCCAGCCCATGTAATTCAGATGCATATTATCAGTAGTGAGAGGCCACATAGTTAAGTGGAGAGCAAGTAATAGGAGCACACTGGCTTTAAAATGAAAGAGGGGAAATTTAGGTTAGATGTTAGGAAGAAATCCTTTACTTAGGAGGGCAGTGAGGCCCTGGCACACGCTGCCTAGAGAGCTGTGGGTGCTCATCCCTGGAGATGGTCAAGGACAGGTTGGATGGTGCCCTGGGCAACCTCATGTAGTGCTGGCAACTTTGCCCATGGCAGAAGGGTTTAAACTAGATGTTCTTTAAGGTCCCCTACAACTTAATCTCTTCTATAATTCTATGACTTACATCATGACTGAGCTACTGGAGGCATATGTGATTTTGAAGAACAACTTTGCTTCCTTAAGGCATCAGTTTACTTGGCTGGATAAGAAGCCCTGTTCTGAAAACCATGGCTGTACCACTCAAGTTAAGCATTACTTGTAAATAAATGAAGAGGATGCAAATCTTTGTATTTTAAAAAAGATGTTTCTAAGGAACACTGATAATGAGGCAACCAAGGCTGGGGAAATGTGCTCTGTGCGTACAAAAGCAGTGCCAGATATCTTCTTTCCTGTGTGGGGGTCTGTTGTGCAGCAAATGTACTCAGTCTCCTGCAGGAGAAGGTAAAAGTGCTGAGTGTTTGCTGTAGGCAGCCAGGAAAGGTTGCTTAACCACCAGTGACTGAACCCCAGCAGCACTGGCCTTTCGAACTGAAAGAGCCTGGGAAGATATTTATAAAGCAAGTAGCATTTTGGTCCTTCAGGGAAGTGCACCCTTAAGCTGAACCACGGGTAGGATGCTGCTGAACACTTTGCCTCATAAGAACCTCTTCTCAGGGGGGTAAAGTGTTGGGGGGTAAGTAAAAGGGAATATAATGTAAAACATTTCTATAATATGATGGTGATAAAAGCAGAATCAAAGGAGTAGGTAAACTTACTACATGAATTGTATTTGTGTGCTGAAGAAAACATTTAAATCTAGGACTTTTTTTTAGAAAAGACAGCAGAGAAATAGATGTTTCTGTTCATCTTTGATCTTCATAAAGTTGAGCTATTTTTAGAAAGACAGTTGTTAAAAATATTAATGTTCTTGGATGGAGCAGCACAATTTACACTAATTGTTACTGGAGTCTGCCTGGTGAGTGACTGTCAATGTTTTCACATGAGGATCCCAGCAAAAAATATGCTCTTTAGCCTTTATGAGACCAAAAAAACAGAAAATTTGGGTGAAGAGCTGGAAAGTAACCTTTATTGTTTCATTTGCAGTGAAAACTGCTGCGGTGACAGAGCAAGCACAGAGGCTGTGTCCCTGTATTCTCTGAAAATAGAGTTTGCTTTGGACTCCAGTCCTGTAATAAAAAAAAAAAAAAAAAAATCCCCTCTTGCCAGCTGTACAAAGAAAGGAAGTGACATCACTCTGAAAATAAATATAGAAATAGGTTTTCTGGAAATATTTATACTTTGTTGTTGAGTAGAATGCTGAATGTACAGCCAAGCAGAGCCCACTGCTCAGTTTGTACCACTTGAAAAGGGGAAAGTTTTAAACTTATAAAGATTCTCAGTCTAAGGATTTTTTTTTTTTCTTTCAAAATAACTGACTCTTGACACAACCTTGTCTATTTCAAAGGCCAAACATTTCCCTCACTCCCAAGTGTTCTGCAAGCCTTAGGGATATATTGTCCCTGGCAAAAATGAGATAGCAATATCCTGGGAACGGGTGATTTCCATTAGGGACAAGGAAATCACTCCAAACCACATTTCATTCTGGTTACAGCATTTTAATGAGATTTGCAAGCCCATCGGAGACTGTCTCCAGAAACATTCGGCACCAACTTCTCAGCCAGAGTCCTAAACGTTGTTCTAAAGTCTCTAAAGCAGAGAATGGATCCTAGGACTCCAGCTTCGCTGTGATATTTCTTACATTATAATTAGTATTGACTAATTAAGGGGTGACTAAGTATTGACCTCCTAATTAATTTTGAAAGAAGCTGGATGACTGGAAATATCTATCAACATTTGAGAAGGAGCTGCTTAATAGTTTCCTGGAAAACAGCTTTGAAAAATCTTTTTCAATAACTTCCAAAACCCTTCATGATATGGATTTCAACTTAATCAAGAGAGCTACTCTTATTCTAATGAACACAAAACATCCTATGAGAATTCAAGCAAGTATCTGTATGGGAAATAATAAAATCACAGCTAGCAATGTAACTCTTAATGTGCAATAGGAGTGTATATATGAGAATGCAAATGAAGGCACCATCATCTATCTCTCCATGATCATTTCTCAATCACTGATAGCTTGTTTGCAGACAGCATTGCATGAATCCAAATATTCCATTGCCTTGACTCTGAGTGCAAAAGCAGATCATTGAGAAAAGGTTCTGTGATACTACGACAATAAAAGAATGAAGGGTCTGAAATGACTGTTAAAAGAAGTAAATAATTAAGCAGCAAATCTTAAGCAGAAAAAGGTGATTTTAGTTTTCTCAGAAATGAACTATGATTCAGATTATGCTGTTTTTGTTTTTGTTTTTTTTTTTAATTTTCACATTTTGAATTAATGTAGCATGAATTATGTTGCATGAAACAATGACGATACATGAATTCTGCTCATGGAAATTACTCATCCATCAACCACTGTCAGGTACATTCAGAAGCAATGCATTCAGTTCTGCACTGTATGTTCAAACAGCTTATGCATCAGTAGTGCTAGTTGTGCAAATGAAAAAAGGAGAGATAAGGAAACTTTGGGATCCTTCTGTACTGACTTTTCTGTGACCCAGGAAAGAACAATGAATGTTTGCTTTCCCTTGGAGGGGTTGCCGTAAAGGCTACACAAACAAAGGAGCAGGAGCTCAGCTGGTGCAAATTAGGACAGTTGCGTTGGCTTAATGGATCTGCATCCTTTCCACCAGCTAAAGATGTAGACACAAATATTAAAGGTTCCCTCATTATATTTTCCTCAATCGCGAATCCTTTCACAACTCTTCAAACAGAGTTTTTCCCAAGCAATAATTCTATAGTAATGTTCAAGGGGGCCTGCTGTATGCTTCATTCATTCCTTTTCCCGGAAAACCTAACTAGTATGTCAGAAAATGAGCAGATAGGAGCCAAGCCTGTATTAACCTCTGTAAAAAGGTTTTACACTATTCTTAAGAATGCCTTTTTGATGGAGAAACAAATTCTGTACACATCCATATATTTAAAAAAATTAAGGTAGATCATATACAGAAAAGCATTCATCAAATTTTACAGCAGTCTGCCAATATGTCTTCTACAGAGGTCTGAACTGGAATGATATCATGTTTGTCTGGAAACCGATTTTTTTTTTTTTACGTAAAAGAAAGCTTCTCATACTATGTCATTCTCATCAGTGCCATTAGTGGGGAGTAAACTCTGCCCTTGTAAATCCATTGATGTCAGAGGTTTCAGATCTCTTTCTAAATGAGTGTGGAGTTTGGCATAGTGTCTAAATGAGCAGAATCAAAGCGTACAGTTCTTGGACATTGCTATTGCCTTTGCTATTAGAAATTCCAGTGGTTTCTAACGCTGTTATTTGGCAAATCTGTTTTGGGTGAGAGCCATAAGACTACTCTGCGATTGCTCTTGGAAAGGCTGGTCCTCCAGCAGCAATCAATACAGCCTAGTAAAAACAAAGGAAACTAAATGAGGATTTCAGGTAGTGACCATAGTAACATCTAAGCTTATAAGTGTGCTGCCATAATGGCTGTTTTTTACTGTTTGATAATACTTAAATTGAACATCCTTCTTAGGAGGATTATAACAAAAAATGAAGAATAACAGACAACAACAATAACAAAAAACACCTTCTGAAAACAAATATGAAGAGAATTGGCACAAAGACTGAAATAAGAAGGAAACAAAGTAGAATTGGGACAGTAAGCTGAGCTGGAAAGTCAGGAGGCCCTGCTGACCAGGCATAGGCTGTGACAGAGGATCCTTTGGCATAAAATAGGAGACTGAAGTGTTATAAAACTTTATTTTCAGAAGAATAAAAGAGCATAGGTTCCTTAATGTTAATTTGAAAAAAGCATTTTTTCTGAGGCAGGGGAAGCTGGCTAGTTTTTTGGCAATAAAGCAAAAACTGATCTGGGAAGAATTCCCTAGCACTATGTATATCATAATGTAAATCCTTTTTGCAAGGGTCACAGGAAATCACTATTAAATTTATTTATTGGTGTTCTGATTTTGATGTTTTGCTGAAGCTCCAGAAATGGGTGCCAGCCTAAACTGTGAGCTGCTTTAAATTGCTTCTATCCAGGTGATGATGAATGCTCTCTAGATTTTATCTGTAAAGTGGAAAAAAATAAACAAGAATACATTACTCAAACCCCAAGAATTTTTAGAAGCTGAAATTCATTTAAAGGAACACTCGAGTCCTGTCTACCACCCACTGAAGTGATTAGGAATTTCAGCTAAATAAAGAATGAAGGTGAGACTGAAATGCCCATGTAATCAACATTCACAAAAAATCTAATACAACGTTAGAACTCTTTTGAGATAAGTGCAAACATGAGAGCCCTGAAATAACACTGAAAGAAATGAAGGATACTTTTTAAAATTCCCAACTTGTGCTTTTCTCAAAGTGCAATTCAAAACTGATTAAAAGTATTAAATCCCTTTTTATGCAAAGGGTTAATAACAATAATTCAAATAGTGGTGTGGTGTCCCATGGATACTCAATAATGAAAATTCAAATGCTCATTTATTTAAGCTTTTTGTGTCGCTTTTCTAGATAATTGGTTTTTTACCTAATTTTTTAGGCTATTTAATAACACCTCCTGCTAGACATCTCATGTAAACTCAGCAAGAGGAGGCATCCTGAGTAATAGAAAAGACTTCTGCTCATTTTAAAGCTCAAATTCATACTTTTCTTAACAAAGGAGATTCCCACTGTTAGAGTTTGGCAACCGCCAGGCCAACTGCATTGGGGAAGATTGGATTAGCAGGGGCAGCTGACTGTGCGGTAAAGACTCCACTCTCCAGCAGGATTTTTATGTAAATTCCATTACAATTCATGCTTTTTGGAGATAATGAAATGGATACAAAACACTCCAAGGTTTCCAAGTCAGCAAAATAATGAACAGGAACATTCAGAAAGCTGATTAAATACATTTTTGACGTTTGGACCCTTGTATGAATAGAATTGGCACTCATGCAATGTATCACATGGAATTTGCTTTTAATACCACTGTCTAAAACCCATAGCTTTTCAGGTTATTAGTGATGTGTGAACATCAACTATCAAGAGTTTTTCACAGTTTAAGCACTAATAAACTGTATCATTTTCCATGTGTTTGCCTGAAGGCAACTTTCACCAAAGACTCAGCCAAATATTTTCAACTCAGCAGCTTTAAACAACTGTCTGTGAGTATGTCATAGCAATCATTATCTATGAGCTTTAATTAAGAAGAGTCTGGGGTCAAGAAGGGCCATTACCATGATCTCTACTCTGATCTTTTGCATAATATACAGAATTTCACATGTTCATATTTACTCAGATTATAGCATGTTTGAACTAAGACTCGGATGAATACTCTGATATTTCCTCAATTTTATATTTCTTTATTAATTAAAAATTAAAATATGCATATATGTGTAAAAGTCTAGACAACCACGCATAAGCACACACTAGGCATTTTTAGGTCAAAAATTCTCTGACATTATTGAGTGCTGCCTTCCTTTCAATGCAACTGATAAGAAAGCCACTCAATGTAAAAGATGTAGTGACAAGACTATCATCGCACTGAAAGTGCTCAGGCCACCAAGTTCACTAATCTGCTTAAATAGTAAAAGGACAAAAGGTATAACAAAGAGGGCACAGATCATTATGCACATGTATTACTTAAGAGCTATGAAATGCCTTTGTGTATCAGTGCCAATCTATATCAATCTTTTATTAGTGACAGTCAAGTTCTCAGATACCTCAACAGAGGTATCTATTCAGCAGCAAGATTCAAGGCAAAACAAGCTAATATTGATATTGCTCTGTTTATAATGTTTGCAGTACAGTTTCTCTACAATGCATATAAACAACATAAAAAGCAATGATTGTTTCAAAAGTCTTTCAAAAAAGGAATCAACCAAGATCTGAACCACAACAGTGTGTGTAATGTGAACACCTAGCTATTAAAGTTCATTATGATGACTGATGAAGTTAAAATGTCAATTAATGAATTAAATTTACAAGTTCTCTTGTTTAATGAAAAACATTGAGAAGCTACAGAAAGTAAAATCTGAGAAAAAGCTATTCTTATTGGTAGACTATAAGATGACATTGGTCATATTGCGCCATTTAAGAGTAGATTCAGTAGACTTTTCTGAAACAAAGAAAGGCAAAAACTAGCTATAAACAAATCTGATTTGTGTTGTCTTTTTTTCTAGTTCCAAATGGCTCATTTGGTTATAATCATATACCTTTCTTTTTCTAGGGAAACATTTTGCCAAATGCTATCTTCAGGGGGAAAAAAAGAACGTGAGAAGCAACAGAGTCAGAAAACATGTTAGGATCTGGTTCTGCCTACATTATTCTAAGCTGTAATTACTCTGGAAAGTGCTATTAAGCTAACTACTCAATAGACCAGATTTAGCTACCTATATTCATGCAGGCTAACATACTAGCCATCAATTAGTTCTCCTGGGCCATGCTCTGAACATCATTACATGATGAGCAGTTACTAATATGAATAGTCCCACTGATTTCAATACAATTATTGAGAAGAAAAAATGACACAGGATGGGTAAAGTCAGTATCAAAATCAATCTCTACAGGAAAAAAGATGTCAGAATCAAGTCTTCTGGGAGTCGCCAGTTCACGTAACACTATATTCAAATGCAGTGAAGAGCCTTCATGTCTGATAGACTAAAAAGCAGGGTGGAAAAATGCTTCTAATTAAGAATGAAGGAAAAGGAGTGGAAAATCTTATTTCATCTTACTAGAAGAAATAAGAATATATCCAAGATACAGCAGAAGCAATGGAACAATAAAAAGCCCCCCTTTTTGCTGTTTAGGAAATGGTCAGAGTGGAGTTGCTCTTTGTCACAGATATAATACTGTCTTCAGGTGGTCATTGTTTCCATGTAACCTCTGAACCACACAAAACCCTTGCCAACATGCCCTTCAAATATTCTGTTGTTTACTTTCAATGAGTGATTTATAACATTTCACAGCAAGGAATGTGCCACATCCATTAAACACTAAGTTGTAGGTTTCTAAATCATAGTTATCCCCTTTGTAGTCCTATGCCTGACTTGTGTTTCAGAAAAGAAAAATATATTTTTTTGTGTTTCTGTACTGCCAATTATTTATTCAGCACTGGGTTCCACTGAAATCTCTTGAAAACAACAGGAAAAGTGTCTTTTTTTTTTTTTTTTTTTAATACATGAGTTTGCTTGAAATACACATCGAGGAACAGTATAATTATGACAAACTATTTGATGAAACTTGAGCTGAAACCACAGCACAGTGTATCCTCACAGCTAAGACAGGTCATGAGGGCTGTTGGAAGAATCCCTTCTGAAGAAAAAATGCAAAAAAATCCATACAGGGGAAGATGTAAGAAACTAGGATTTTTCCTTAAATTGGAAAAGAATAGATCTAATGGTTTTGAGAGAAAAGAGATGGACTGAACAGTTGATCTCCAGCTGGCCCATCACATTCAATGTTAATGCTTCCTTCGATGATTTCTGTGAACACAATTTAGTAAATCACTTGAATACATATTTAAAATTATGTGTAAGAATAATCCCAGTGAAGTCAGTGAAACTATTTATGTGTTTAAAATCAGACAAATGCTCAAAGGTAAGGCAGGCTGAAGCACATAATCCTCTCAACATGATGCTTTCAAGCCATCCTTGAAGCTTGGTGAGTGAAAACACAGTCATGGGGGGATGCACATCATCTCACCCATCCTGTCTCTGCCCCCTCTTTTCAGGCTATCAGCCCCTGGCTCCACAGGGAGGGCAGCTTTGAAGCACAGTGTGGACCTCCCTGAACACTTCTTGCTGGCTACGTAGCAGAATCTGCTGCATTCAGAAAAAAATTGTGTTTTAGGGGAAAGATTTGGATGAAGAGCCTTCTTAAACTCATCAAGCCATCAAAGATTTTTTGTAGAGGATCAGTACATTTCCTCACTATAAACCAAGGAAAACCTTCTATGTACAATCTGCTCAGCTTAGATATCCTTCTTAAGGAACCAGTGCTCTAAGCATGGTGGGAAGATGCCTAACATAACACTCTGGAATTATTTTGAGGGTCCAAGGAATGCCCAAACCATAATTGTGTCTAGCATATATAGTATGTGGTCAATTTTGTAATCTATAAAAATTATTACTTTTCGAATGTAAAGAAGTCTGCATTAAATAAAGAATGTGAAAGGAAAGACAAAGCAAATCCATCTCAACATGTGCAGTCGACAACAAAAGCATTCCTGTACATGCACACGAGGAAATTAACAGCATTCCCCACATATTCATTCACAGCAGTGAACATGCTGTGCTGGATGCACATACGCATTACAGAAACAAAATTGCTTTAAATAATCAAAATACACAAAGGAACATTTTTCTGTGTGGCTGGAAATAATCCTGACAAATGTTAATGTTTTACAAATGAAAAACATTCTTCCAGGAACAACAGAAAAAGAAAGAAGGAAAAAAAAAAATCAGCAAATTTTCAGACACATACAAAGTAAGCTCCTTTATACTCTGCTCTGTTATACTACCAAGATGTATACAAAAATCACTGTGTGATGAGTAAGTACATTCAACCTTTTTTTTCCCTGAATTATGAATACACTTTGACAAGATTCAGAGAAGGTGAACTGCATGATTAAAGATACGAAGAAGCTTCCATATGGTGAGATACTGAAGAAGACTGGACTATCTGAGTTTAGAAAGGAGTAAGATAGCAGCAGATGTTGCTGATGTATAAATTAATGAATGGCAACAAAAGACCTCTGGATTTTTCCCTGAGTACATGAATAGACTTAAGTTTTTCAGCCAGATTAATGGATAACATTTTACTGTCCCTGCTACTTCATTATTTAGCATATAATTAATCAGTGAAACTCATTGCTGCAGTAAAATACTGAGATAAATTGATTGCAAACAGGATTAGTCACACGTGGCTAAGACCAACATAGTGATTAAAACCAAGCCTGGACCATACAAGACTTCTGTTTCTCTGGCTATCAGCTTTGATGCCTCAGACCACAAGGCTGGCAACTGTAAAGTCCAGAAAAAAACCTTAAACAGTTAAGTATTTTTGGGTGGGGGACAAAGAGCCGTTTATGGTTGTTTGATGTTGTCTCAGAACTATACTGAATAACACACAAGAGGGCTAATTTTGCTACAGCAATTTCTGCACTACGTTTGCCTGCCAGCCATTTTTTTTTTTTAATTTAGAAAAGTGACAATATATAATAAGTAAATAAAAAAATGCAATTGAAATGCAAGAGTGAGTTGTTGCTAGTGTCTATAATAAATGAAGCTCAAATCCTGCTGTTATGTTTCTGACAACTTTAATAATAAGAGATCATCTTGTTTTAGCCGTGCACTGAGAGTGGGCTTCAAGGTATGTCACCCACAAGAGTGACTAATATGTTATGCTTATCACTTAAGAAGCAGAACTATCTGAATTCAGCTTTCTAACTATAGGGTGCTGCAAATTACCCTGACAGCACTGTGTGTTCCTTCTATTCCTTGCTTACAGGCCAGTATTGCTTAGTCCCAATGTATTAATAAGTAAGTGCAAGTATTTCAACAATCAGCATTTTAGCATTTGCATGCAAACTCTCATGCTGTGTAATTATACACAGTGCTGGCACTCAAATTAATTAAAGCTGATTTCTCTGTGACTGCAAACTGATCATATCCCCAGACTTGCTCTAGTATGAAGTCATCACCCTATATTCAACATGACACTTTATGTCCCCAGCATTCTTAGCAATGCTAATATGCAACAACTGTAAATTAGGCAATATTTTAGAGCAGCTGACAACCGCTGGTTAGTTGTTGTGTTCCCTCTCCACCCCCCCTCCCCTTACTTTCCACATAAAAGTAAGACACCAGTTATTTCCATTGTGCTTGCTTTGTAATTATCTCAACTAACAATGTAAACAAATTACATACATTGTTTCAACAGATTCTCGCCCGTGTTTGATTAGGGGTTACAGAAAACTTATAAAACACAAAACCTAACAACAACATCAACAACGTTTGTTTGATGCTAACATACAATTAGTCTCTGACAATTTCAGTGTTAATTTAAAAACTCCTCCTCTTTCTCTTTCCTTAAAATTGCTCTTTGTTATTTAAAAGCATGCTCTTGCTGAGCAAGAAGAGGGAAGTGGGAAGGCTGGGTAGAAGAGCTCATGGTTAGATTTGACTAAAATTTCAGGAGTCCTCACCAACCAGAAAGAAACTGTGCCAGAGATAGTTCTTTGCAGTGCAGATCCATGAACACTGACTTCTGGGGCACTGGTGACTTCCAGCCTCCAACAATAAATTCATCTGCTCTCATTTCATAACTCAGTGAAAGAAGTCCTTTCTTATTACAATTTCTCAGCTGAGATTTCTTCTGAGAAATTAAAATATTACATTTTTATAGGCTTATTACTTTATCCAACAAATATCTCTGCAATACAACCACATTCTTGTATGACTTTCAGAAACTGAAAACAGTATAATCAAACCCTGCCCATATTTTCATTTACAAAATTCCCCACAAAATGCTTCTTAACTGCAAAACTAAAGTGCTCTAGAAAATTTATGATTTTGTTTCCTTGAAGCCATAAAGTGCTCTTAGTGCAGAGCTACTCCTTAAGCTTCTTGTATTTTTATCACTAGAATCACCATAGCAAGGGAAACCAACATTTAAAAAACTGATCTAACTGTCCGTGCAAACCAGCAAGCACACTCTCATGTGGCATCAGTTCTTTTCTCTCTACATAACCTGGCCCTGGGAAAAAGCAGGGTTGATTCCTTCAAAAAGAAATGTGCATCTGGATCTTCTGATAGAGTAGGTAACATTCAAAAAAAGGACAAAACAAGGAAACAAATCCCATCAGTGCTACAGTGATGACTTAGTTCTTTGCAGCATTGCATTTACTGATTACTTTTGAGCTTGTCAACAGTTTGAAGCAAGGATATGGTCTTTTGTAATTACCTTTAATGTGAAGCACTGACACAACACCATTATTTCTGTAAAGCATAAAGTCTGAATTCCCCAGACAGTTCTTGTTTGCCAAACACAGTTAACTGTGGCCAAGATGACAAAAGACTTGGCTCTATATCATGCTGGTACATCACTTGGAAAGAGTTACCCTGATTTACACTGGAAAATATTGGTTCAGGAGGACTTCTCTTTGCTAATAATATTAATCAGCACAGTAACTTATCCTTCCTCAGTTGAGAAGGGAACTACTGAAATATCATGAAGAAAGCAAACTCCTCTTTCTTTAACTTATATCAAAACAACATTGTTACTGTTATGATCAGTGTGTAAGTATTGAGCTCATTCAACTTCTGCTGAATTTGAGGTCAGATTCCATCACTTATAAAAAAATATAGAAGAACAGAATGTGTCAGCTCAAATTGCTTTGACATAGTAAAAATATGGAAATCCTAGAAAGAGTTATAGGGCTTATTTTTGGGTTAACAGAATCTTAAAGCATCAGAAATATGGGGGTGGAAATATAGATTTGGGAATATTTGCAGAGTAAATTGAGCATAAGCAATAAGAATATTTGAATGCCTTTGATTATGTTTTAAAACTTAGCAGAGGTTATATATTCTGTGCGTATCCAAGGTACTCATTAAATTCAAAAAACAGTTGAAACTAGGCAGAGGCAAGAATAATCCCCAGGTTGTGTGATTCTAAAAGTTGGCTTCTTTTCAAATGCTGCAATATCTTCATATACTTCTACTCTCTTCTTGGGCATGCCAGGCCCAAGGACTTTCCTCCATTGTGGGTCTGAATAACATCTTTAACAGCATTGTGCAGTTCAGATGATAGTACTAGAAAAAAACATCATTTCTTATTTATTTCTTATTTATTATGGCATAGAAATAATATTCTTTAAATGGTACCAGCAATGATAACCCATACACACAAAAATAGCAACACTTCTAGTATTGCAGTGGAGGGAGCAGACTTTTTACACATGCAGTTGTAGTTTGCTTCTGGTGAAGGCATAAATCAATATCAAAAAGATAGACTAAAGGGAATTACTGTGCAGCCCTCCTTTTTCAACACTGGGATATCATTTTTGTAGGTTTTGAAAGCTCTGTTTTATGATACTAGCTATAAATGCTATAATCTCCATTAAATATTTCAGAAGATGACATTCAGCATCAGTGATAAATTGGCCCTACAATTGGGGCAGCACAGCAGCGAAAGAAATGACCACAAAATCCTTCCTGGAATATTACTGTTTTCTCAAAATTGACAGTGAACTTACATCCTAGTACACCAGGTTTTCCTTCACAAACCTCCATGCACAGAACCACAATGGGGGGATCCCCTGTTTAGCTCATATCTCATTCTCAGCCAGGTGCAATGCAAAGGTTGGAACAGGCAGAAAGGAGACCAAAGGCTACTGGTGCCCAGGCCATACAGAATAAGGTGATGACAGAGGCAACTCAACAAAACTCAGTATAAAGAGCTCTTATGCCACTCTGAGGTCTGGAAGAACTCTTGTAAGTGCTAGGATAATGCAAAAAAACAAGTTAAGGTGAACTTTGTTCACCATTTCTGGGCTTCACAGACATGTCACTACCAAAGGATTTCACAGTAGTATTGCCTGGAGAGAAGTTAACAGTCTGTGCCCAGAAACTCCAGAGCATGCTGCATTTCTGAGGTTGCTAAGATGTTTGGAAAAAGTGACTATGGAACCAGTGGATAAAATGCATCTTGTTGTTATCAATGCTACATATTATAAGAAATAAATGGATGATCGTTGAATTGATTAAGTAAATTACTACCCTTTTCAGGAATTATTTAGACATGATACATCAGGTTAGAGCAAAAGAAAGTAAAAGAACTCAGAACACAGATCTCTAAATAGCCCAGCTAATTGTCAATCTGGGAGCAACTTACACATCTTAAAAAATTACTATAAACTCATTTAATGGAGACACATTTTCATCCTTCCTTGTTCATTAACAGAGATATTTGGAAGGTGAGGTCTATGTAGTCAAGGGTAATATGTGTATGAACTCCCCCAAAGGATGCTTGGAAATAAATACATAAAGCAATAGTTCTTGAATCCACTCAGTTAATTTTAGAGGAATAATTGGAAATAACAAGTCAAAAACTTGCAGATTGTCTAGTCAACATCTCATTACAGTTAAGACATGACAAACAGCACGTAGCAGAACATGGAGTATAGATCATGAAAGGACAGTTGGGGTTTTCAAGGCAACAGATTGGAAAATCCAAAATGAGGAAGCGTAGAAAATATACATGTGTAGCAAAATATCCTTTTTAGCCAAATAATACAGTATTTACCCCAGGAATCCAGTAGGATTACTCTACCATGCTACATAAAAACTGAAAAGTTTCATAACAAAGAATGAAAAAGTCACGAGTTGTTGCTCATTCAGTTAAGGAAGATTTTTGGTGGGATTAAAGCATAAACTGATCACAAATAAATGAACAAGTTTCAATATACTAACTTTGCTAATTGGACTCACTTTGCGAATAAGAGCAGTGAGTTGTTGCACAGCTTCTGTCTCCTGCTTCTATTCTGTGTTTTGCAACACAACAATCTCAAAGCTCTACAAAAACTTAACTTCATTCTTAATGAGAGACTGCTGAAGCTGACAGAGAAATTGTTGAGACTGATTTTGCAGCTCACTCTTCGTGACCGAGCAGATGTATTTCTAAATTTTCCTTCCCATCATTTACCAGCTCTTACTCCACTATATTTAGGATTGAATGCTCATTTTCTGAACATTTTCCATGCTGTTGGGCTTGTTCACATATGAGAATCAGTAGGTCAAAAATGCTCCAGACTATTTTGTTAGACTTGTTAAAATCAAATTGAAACTGTATGATTAACGATATGAATCATCTGTGGTTGATTTTTTTTTCAACAGAAAAGTAAACAAGTACTTGTCTAAAGCTCCACCTGCTTTGCTGCTGTTATGGTGCTGTGTATATCAGAGAAAACAATTCCCCCTTCTCGATGCTGAACTAAAATTAGGCTCCACCTGCAAGATGTTAGTGAAATCTTACACAGCTGCATTCCAGAGACAAGTTCCACAGATTGCTTTTGGAAAGCACTGTGCATTTCTGGCAAAATCAAACTTGCAGCTTTTTTTGCCTAACTTTTCAAAAATGTATTATTAATGATAAATGTAATTATTATCACACTAATCATGCTGATAAGTAATCTCAAAAATAGATCCATTTAAAATGTAATTTTACACCCACATCCCACTGTATTTAACCACTTCTTTGAAAATGCAGGCAGTAATCATAATAATACTTAGCACTTAGACTGCACTTTATTCATTTATAGACACTTCTGTGGCACTCATCACCGGAGTAACTTTATTTTCTTTATTATATCTTCAAAGTGCTGCACTGACATTAACAAATTAATCCTTACAGCACTTCAGTGAGAAAGGAATAAGTCTGATCATGCGCTATTTACTAACCAAAACTCTACCCTTACCCACTCTGAATAGCCCTTTACTCACTGACAGAGTGAGCAGGAATATTAAAACATAGATCACAAGGACTAAAGAGCTTTTAAAAATACTTTAGTTCCAATTTTGAAGTAACAGATTACTGCTATTGACTTCTAACAGCATGAAATAAATATATGCTCCCACTCTTTTTCACAGTCCTTTCTGACAAGTGAATGCTAAATATTCCATCATATGGAATTGTCACAAGTATCTATGCAACTGTAATCGAAACAAATCATTTAGAAAATGGGAATGAGCTATATAGATTTTTCCTGAGGTGATGGGTTTGTAAGACCTATATTTAAAAGTAGGGATTGTGCATACTGAAGACTGACATGAAATTTGTGTCTATTTCATTTGCAGTGCTTACAGAAAGACTACTGCAGACTGCAAAATGTTTTTTGTAACAATTTAAATGTGAAGTGGATTAAGTAGATGTAAGTTAGTTAATAAACAACAGATGAAAACAAATAAATGAGGTCTATTTATGCTCCTCTGCAAATAAAATTTAACAAATGAGAATATATACTCTCAAAGTAAGTCTCTGAGATGTACAGTATCATTAATTCTTTGCAACACAGCATAATTGATACCTGTAACTCTGGACAGCTCCATAATGGATAATTAATGCCATCATTTATTTTTACTCAAAATAATTGAATCAAAATAGGCTACCAACCTCAATGCGCGATTAAACATTTTGTTTATGCACTACCTAATTGTTACTGTCAAAAAAGATATATAAAAGGAGGTTTAACTTTCAGCTTCAAGATAGTGAACACTTCTCTCTTTCCAAACTCCTGGCCATTAAAGCCTTGATGTCCTGTTGAGAGTGAGTGAAAAAGAGCTGTACACTGGGGTGTGGGAGTGGGCTGGGGCAGTTAGGTATGTTTCATTCATTGTAGTAGCCCAAGGGAACAGTGCAACAAGCCAGCTGCATTGGCTCAGTTCATCCTGTAACTTTACACTGTTTTCCTTCTAAGTCATTACTAATCCCTCGGGTTTACATGTTTTTTGGGGCGGCATCAGAGAAAAGCAGTGTGAAATTGCCCAAAAGCCTCTTTATAAATAAGACTTATGATATAGACCAGTACTGTTGTTCAAAGACTGAAAGAAATGGCCTTGAGGATCGTAAGAACTATTCTACAAGTCTCCCACTGTGATTTTTTTTGTCTCTATCTAATGACTGATAACTGCTTAAAAAAAAAAGCCAATAAATAAACAACTATTTTCAACTTCCTCTCTTAATTTAATCTCTGCCTGGTTTGCTTTAGTTCAGCTAACAACAATATATCCAAAACAAATGACCCTTTGCTTAAATACCTGGCTATCTTGTTATTAAGAAGACATTTCTTTTTAAAGACTTGTTTTATTCCCTGGAAAGCTAGTATATTCTGGGACAAATTCCCACATGGCTATGTGGATGCAGCTAGAGGGGGTGAATTCTTTTATGCCATGTTTGGGTTAATCCAGGCTCTTCACTGGTGTGTTGTGCCACTGCCTGATACCCTGCGCGTGAAACTGAGATTCAGTGAGGGGTACTAATAACGCAGACATTTCAAACTGACCTTGTGTATATCCTGATCTAGTGCCTCATCTAGCAGCTGGCAACACTCTCCATGTCAAGGGGCTGGAACTAGATGATCTTTGAGGTCTCTTCCAACCCAAGTCATTCTATGATTCTATGATTCTATGATTCTATGATTCTATGAATCTATGACTTGTGTATCATTTAAACACAATTTTAGTTATGCCTGTGAGTTTGAAACCATTTCACATGAGGGATTTCTTAGGAGTGGTAAAAAGTGATAGTCCAAGTACATATGCTGGCTTAATCTTGCAAGAAGCTACTATGAGGTGTTGGTGGAGTTGGATTCTGCTGGCTCAGGGCTTAGATGACTGGCAAATAGTGCCTCATTTATGTGAGAATCAAATATTACGGTGACAAGATTTTGGGAGCCTGGAAATATTCAGATTCAAACTAAGACTTAGGGTGCTTCAAATCACACCCGAATGTATCATCTCCAGAGCTGCTGATTCTTTATTTAAAATCAGTGTCTAAAATTAACAGTCTCAGGGATGCCATCTTACAGAGTTCCACCTTGCTGTTCATGCAGCCTGCTACTGATGGTGCCTTGATACTGATAGCATATTGCACAGGGTATAATGTCAAACAACTTCAAGTTTAGACTTCTTCTTGATTGCAATAACCAGCATCTTCTTGTGAGCATTGCTTATGGCATTTGAACCACACTGAAACAATTATAAATGGGCTTACTGGCTGTCCAGAAAGTGAAGTTCAAATATTCATCTTTGAATTTAAACTTTTTTCTTCAATTCTAGTTAAAGATCTTGACAAATATGTTTGCCTTTTAACTATAGCAAATGAATTATTTGTTTCCAGGCATTTTCATTTGTTTAGTTGGGAAAAATACATATCCATTTCTATACCTATTTCTATACTCATCTACTTGGTACCAGAAACTCTGAGTGGAAATTAAGTGGTGTTTAGGACAAATTTATCCTTTAGACAGAAATATGGATATAACAGGCACAAAACTATGTCTGAGTTGATGGTTCATTGATCAGTTTGCTATTGATTCTTTCATTAACAGCATCAACTCGCTTACATTGAAACACAGAAAGCTCCTTAGCAGACAGGTTGAGCCACTGCATTTGATGATAACTTTCTTGTTAAAGTTAGTGAGAAAGATCCTATCTAATAGTGTCAATTCAAAGCTCTGAAAGGCAGATGAGGAATCAGAACCAATAACTTAAAAATTAATTTGGGTCCCAATAAATTATTCGAGTACTTGCCTTGGAATTACTCTTAATTTACCCCAAAATTTCACCACATGACACAGGATGACAGAGAAAAGAACTAATTAGTGTGAGCAGATAAAACTGGAAGGCAGAATGACAAAAATCAGTATGTTTCAACATCTTCTGTAGAATGGATTCTCTCGTCATAACAACTGGGATGTATATTTATGTAATGGATAAGCATATCTCCAAAAGCTAGGTTGTTTGTTGTATGCCAGGAAGTGCTCAGTAAGCATCTATCACGTGTAATAAATGTTTGGACAATTTAGGCAATCAAACATTTTTCCATGGTTTCCTCTTTACCAACATTTTTCTACACAGAAGTACCTGTTACCTTACAAAAGCTGTTCTTTAGGAAAAGTGATCTGCTCACATTCAAATATTTTCCAATTTGTTTAGAGAACTCTGCAACTATAAAATAATTTAAAAAACCAGCGTTCCTGGATTAAGCAATTAAAAACTGCGATGATTCGAGTGTTTTTCTCCCACTTCTAGGAGAATCAATCGATACAAAGTGACCAATACTGTGTACTTTCAGTTCTCCTTTTTTACATGGGCGTGCTGAAAGGCATGCACTTTCAAGCAGTCTACCTGTCCTGAAATCAGTGGAGGAAAACAACGGCATGGCCTCTGGCACTTTGTTTGTCAGAGAATTTTTCCAAGCACCGTGTGTTTCTGTATGGCAGAAGCTGCTTTTGACATGCAGATCAAGCAAGATGGTCAATACAGAGCCTTCTCTCTCAGGGCATTCCAGTCATTCCACAGTGGGACGCCTTTCCTTTCAGTGTCTCTAGCCCTTGGTTCCCTTTTGTAATCCAGTGCTTCACCACTGCCCCCGTAACACAAATTCCTTAGCAGAGACATTTCTGAATTTGATCTCTCAAGCAGTCTCTTCCTTTCCCTTCCAAAAGATTCCATGGCCAAATCTTTACTCTGACTTTTCTTTCCCTGACAAGTAGTTGTTCTCAGATGCTCTACTAATCTGCAATTTGGTGCAAGCTTTTTTTATCTGAGAGTGAATGAGGAGAATAGTAAATCTGGATTGTACTGCCTCGACAATATGCCATGGCCTTTTCTCAGGGGAGAAGAATAGGGAGGGAAACTTTGGTCCTATTCATTAGTCTGACTGATATTTTTTTCTTAGTTGACAGCTAGCACTGAGAGTACTTCAAAGGTATTAGATAAAGAATAAGGAACAGAGGGCCAGCACATCCATTAAATCCATTTATTTAATAATCCATAAAAAGCTTCAGAGCATGAGTGAGATGTCTACAAGTGCACAGAGCCAGCTTTCTCTCCAACCTTTTACTACCACTGTTAGGGATCAGCAAGAACTGGAAAACATAAGCTCTTTGAGAATGGTCACACTTTGACCTGAATAAACAACAGTGCTTATTCATAGCAGTCTGAATAGCAAGATAAGAAGACCCAGGTTTAATATAAAACAGCTAGATTTTCTAGAGCCAGGAACAAGCAGACTTCCAGGGAATCCAACACAAGTTTGACATCAGTATCTAACATGTATGTAACATCCTCCATAGCAACAGTCATAAGCAGGTTTGGCACAGTGCTCTCACAGTGTAGCTGTACTAGATCAAAACTAGATTAACTTGGCTTTGGTCTTTTATTTCTTGAGATAGTCACCTCTGGCACTTACATCAGCACTCACATTCCCTTCAGTCTCTTGGTAATTACAAATTCCTTGAGGCTAAATGGATATTGAAAGCATATGTAAGTCCACTTGAAGATTTAGGTCAATAAGCTTTTGATGAACTGATGGGAACAAAATTGGTGCCAAACTCAAAGTTTCTAACTTTCTAGAGAATTTTCAGGTGCTGAATTTGGGCCTGAAAATGTTTACTTTAAATAATCTATCATATCCTGCATAAAAATTTGCTTGGTATCTTTTATGGTTTGCTACTGTGCCACATGATATTATAGGTCACCATGGGATCAAGAAGAATACCTCTAGTTTTCCTTTGAGACTCACCTTTAACATTTACTACTGAGTTCATACTAAGTCCAAGACTTGGTCACGCGACCTTCATGTATTCAGAAAGCTTGACAGTCATTTACCAGCTGTTACCAACTGTTCTGCCACAGGTGTAGCTGAATAGGGTCATTTACACAGATGTATGGCCACAGCTTCAAAATGAACCTGATATTGACCAATAAGAGGCAAGAGGAGATCAGTCTTTGCCTGTTTTGATTTAAAACTTTGCTCTGTGATGTAGGAAATGGAGTCAATGTGAATGTTTCTTTTATGATACTGCTTTATTGTTGAAGTTGCTGTCCTGCTTATCATTTATTTCACCATCGTTTATATTTTTTTTCAAGACTAACTGGGTACTTTTGTCTTACTGAGGTGTGTAAGTTGGCTGTATTTCAGATTGTGACTTTTAAAATTTGTTTTAATTTGAGTGCTTTAAAATTCTTTGCTTGTGCTGGCAATATTCTCCAGATATATGCTGACACTATTCTGAGAGGTCTTCTGTTGTAACGTATCAGCTGGCTTTGAACTTGTCACTCTTAGGCAAAGAGGGATAGAGCAAACCTGAAATTATGATGTACAATCTATACCTCATGCATGACTCAGGAATTCTGTTTGGCTTTTTAGAGGAGAACAAATCTGTGGCTTTAATTTTGCAAAGTTCTGTGCACTCTCCAGAGTGCTGGTAGCAGCTGTTAACTGCCAAATGTTATTTCCAGGGTTGTACTTCCATTAATCATTGTGCAGGTGCATGAGCAAAAAATGTTTTTCTGTCATGATAAGGTGTTCACTTCAAGAAGCTGAAGTTAGACAAAACAGCTATGTTGATGTTAAGACTATGCAAGATGAAAAATTAAAAAACAAAATGCTTTCCTCATGGAAAAAAAAGAAAAACAAAAACAGAATTATTTAATGATTTAGGATAGTCATAAACATCATTCTGTTTTGTTGTTGTTGTTGTTGTTGTTGTTTTGTTTTTATAATGGAGACCACAGAAACAGAAGTACCTCACTTCTTAAACAAAACATTCTCAGGTGTTCATAGTCTTCACTATGGTTGTAGTATGAGATTTATATTTTGCAGGTGTTATTTTCTCAGCTATGTCTAAAATAAAAAAAATCCAGTATTTATTTATTTTTTTAGAGTAACTATGAAAAACTGAATGGTTTCCTCAACATTGAGGGGATAAAAATTAAAAGAAAAAAAACAAAGAAACCAGCCCAAAATCTAATCACTGAGCTCACATAACATAAATGGTTTATGTAGGGTAACAGCAATCTTCCCTAAAGGTTTTATATACACAATTTGTCCAGGTTACTCTGAAGCAAACGTCCCATTAGCTGCCCTCAGAGTTGCATATCTCTGGAACAAAGTACATATCTCGATACTCACTTTTGGGTTGTTAGTGTGTGAGCATATGTGGGACCTACAGAATCTTGATCAGATGCCTTTTGACGTGCTAACAAACCTTCCATGCATGGATCATGAAAGTTCACCATGAACTAAAAGCTATTGTAAACCTTCCAGTAAAGTCTCTACTGGTATTGAATGCTTGATATCATGGAGAGAAATATAAAGTAACCATTCTGTAAGTTGTGTGAGCAACACTGAAACTTGTACTGAATAGGATGCAAAAAGTTGGGAAAGAGGAAAAACCTATCGCCTGAGTTCACACAAAACCTTGTCCAGAGCACACAGTAAGCACGAAATGTCACCTTGTACCTCTTTCCTATTGTCACTTTAAGTGGTGGACTTGGTCCTGACCACTCATGTAATGTCTCATTAGGAAGCTTTCCTGATCCAAATGTTCTTTGGAGGAACTGTGCTTTCCTTTGGCATACGCCACCAGCAAATTTCTTGTCACTGTCAAGAATATCTGAATCTGACACTATAAAGTGTAACTGCAGGACAAGATTCTCTAATTTATATCTAATGTTTGGTCCCAATACTGTTTTCTTAGATTTTTATTAGGTTCTTTTCAATTGTCAGAAACTAATATGCTTACTGTAAAAAAGATGCTCATTAAATAGTTTTGTTAAGTATCTGCTCCCTCCAGCAGCTCATGCCTAATGTCAGCAGTTAGATATGTGACACCACCATCATCCAGCCTGTGTAAAGCATATTTAGAGTTGAAAGTGACTTGGAGAAGGGAATTTCAAAGGTGACAGCTGTTCGTGTCTCATCAAAAGCCCCACTGCTCTTCTGTTCCATGAAATTTTTACTGCTACCTTGACTGTAATATATACCCTAGAAATCTGCTGTGCCTCAAAATATCACAGAAGCACCTCAGGAGAGTCTTCACAAAAATATTCTGCTACATCACTGATGCTGTATTAATATGTAGAAGAGAAAGACACAGAAGACAGTTGTCAAATACGATAGAGTCTAAGTGAGTTGAATGATTTCTCCTTAGGTGAGTCATGATAAGCATGAAAGCTACTTCTTTTTCACTTTCACTTTAAATTTTTATAAATATAATTTATTTGGTGGATTTCATTTTTCAGTATTCTTACCATGATACTAAGAAACTTGACAAACAAGGAAATAATCTGGAGCGCTCTAATCATCCATGAGCACGGAAGCTCCTCTCAAATCTGTGTGTAAGTACCACATGTGATTGCTGTGAAGTGGAATGTCTCTTTCTTAATCCAGTCTATAATATACTTGCTTTGGGCCAAACTGATGGAAATAATTTCTGTATCTTCCAGGGTTTTTGTTTGTTTTGTTTTGTTTTGTTTTGCCTTACTGTTGCTAATAGCATACAAAATGAATCTATTTTCTGTGGGGATGCATTCCAGCTCTTCTGCCTCATGAATGTAGCTTTCACTGACAGTGGATCTAAGTTCTCCTACCTCTGAGCCTAAGTATCTTCTCAGAATGAAAAGGAAGGCCATGGATTTCCACATAGATGCATGTCACTGTCAGAAAACAATAATTCAAAAAATAGGATTGTGAAGGACCTTTACAAGCAACTAGTCCAACATGGGATAAGCAACATTTTCTAAAGTTGCCAAAAGATGTTTGCCCAGTCTGTTTTTAAAGACTTCCTGTAATGGAGATTCCACATGCAGAATAACTCAGTACTTCCAGAGCTTTATCTTAAACAATTTTTCCCAATACCTAATCTTCCTTGGTGAAATGATTTACACACATCTGAAAAAGGTGAAGACTGTCTCTTTCATCTTTGATGTTTGTTAAGTCTTTCCCTCAGTGTTTCATACCAGATCATAGCAATAAGTATTTAGAACTAATTTTCAAAAGCTGAAAAGATACCTCTCAAACAAATCAAATCAAAACAAAATACAATAAATAAATGTAGCTCTGTATGCACTTATCCTATCACAGTATTTCTTCTCATGGGTAAAGTCTTAGCAGACAAATATTTAACTATGACAATGCGTAATTTTTGACATCTCTAATTAAAATATTGGGGCTATGCTTGAGCAAAAAATTCACAAGAACAAAACAGAGAGACTGAACTGGGAATATCATTAAGACAACATTTAGCAGTCCTCGTCTGCTATTACAATGAAATCATTGAAAAAAATTAATGTGGGAATACCCTGAAGGAAGGAAAAAGGACCAGGAACAACTTTTTTTAAACAAAACTATGGGGCAGGCAAGAGCAGCACTGAGGGAGTTATTGTCCTTCTCCTGCTGCATGAGTCAAAGAGAAGATTCTGCCTGAAATTAAGAAGCAGAGGGACTTAAGTTACAAAAATGACAAACGATAATTTTCCAGCATTGAAGGAGATCAGACAGACTTCCATTAAAAGAAAAAAGAAAAAAAAAGCTTAAAGAAGTCCCTGATCATTGAACTGTGGCAAACAGGACTCAGTTAACTTCTTTCCTGTTCCCTTCAGGACTCCAAAGCACGTGTAAGGTGTCTACATTTTCTGAACAAATACTTTCACCTGATAGAAGAAAACAAGGAGAGAATAAGAGCCATAGAAAACCTAGATGGGTAAAAATGGGTAACTGTGAAGCAGTTAAAAAGTGTTAATGCTGTGTTGACTTAAATGCTTCTAGCCCCTTTTCATATAAATGTATATTACTTGGCTGCTGCCCTGGTGATCAACTCCTAATACTGTTGAAATCAATGGCAAAAACAGACCTGAGGGGAAAATAGTTTTTATTTATTCAGAACTAAATTATATTCCCCATTGATTTCAGAATTCCTAATGAAGACAACCAGATATATGCTTGGGTAAACTATTAATAAAGATCACAAAAAGAGATTCTGCAAGATTCTAGAAAATGCATAATAAATATGAAATGAACATTTAAAATACCTATGATCAAAAGAAGATGGAAGACAAAACAAACAAACAAACGAAAAAACCCACAAAAACTATAAGTGTGAATGAATCACTTGCACATCATTTTTATTTTTATTGAAAATAGTTATTCGTCAAAGCTTTGGAGTTAGAGCTTTTCTATATTAATATATGTTCCTAAATGCAAAATCTGGAATAAAAGGTTTTACATCTGTAATACCAATTGGAGAGTTTAACATCAGAAATATCCTGTATAATAAATCAGACTCATCTGGAAGGTGATCAAACCCAAATTTAGCTAGGTATTGATTTTATTTATTTTAAATTAGACATTTCCTTGACATTCACTTACTGTGTTGCACTTATTATTCAAATAACTTTGCACTTGCACAGCTTGGTGGCCTGAATATACTAAAAAACCCAGCTCCTCATTTATTTAATCCAGTTATGCCAACTTGGGTTTTTTATAGCCATTAGTACCATGAAGGAGTAAATGGCATCCGACAACAAGAAGTTAGAAATAAGGAAGCTACAAAGTAAAAAGTGCTCTGCACAATGTACTGTTTGCTGCTGAAAAGAGAACTGTTGATGGATAAGAGACAGTCCCTGGAAAGTTGTTTGGCCAATAGCAGCTGTTAGTCAGGAGTATAAAAAAGCCTTTATATAAAATGGGCATTTTATTGCTCCTAGTACAGAAGATCAAAAATTAAATATATGCAGCAGCATAATTAAAGGATTAATGGCCAAAACTTCTATATAAAAGGAGAAATTTCCAGGAAAAAGAAAGTGTGTTATAAGCATTTTTTAATGGCTAGCCTTTAAAAACAAACTAGAAATAGAAAAACAACAGTTCTCTTGTGCTGGAAAGATCACATTAAATAATTCTACTCTGGCTTTATCCGCCTTAAGAACTAGGAACAGGTTTTGCCTCTTTAGCTTGCCAAGATGTGATTCTCAGCCTTGTGGGAAGAACTATGAATCAGAGTTCCTTGGTTTCAACAGGTAATCAAAGGAAAAATTTTGCTTATTTAAAGTACTTCACAGTTATGTAGCATCTGATCAAGTCCTTTGGTAAGCTTAACTGCTGCACTTTCATTTGTATTCACTTGTATATAAACTCAGATAGCTATTTTAGCACTCAAATATAAGGAATTTAGGATCGTTTCTATAGAAAAGCAGTGGTTTTTCTTTCTTTCTTTCTTTCTTTCTTGCTTGCTTTTCTCTGTTTTCACTATCCTGACTTGGAGAAAATCCTTTACGTCATCACAGACAGATACGTAACTGAAAACCTCACTCTCTTGCATTAGCTCCTTCTTAATAAGTCAGTAGAAAAATAGATGTTGGTGAGGAAAAATAGTTCACCACATTTTTGTGGATAATCTGAGTAGGTTAGCCAGCGTATGAAGTAGACAACTTTTGGGATTCAGAATGGCTGAGCCATCAGAAGACTTCCAAACATTCTCTTTGGTAACAGATAGTAAGCTCTTCAGCTCAAACTGTGTTGTCATATGTTTTATTCATAGGCCATCATAAGGGCCGCCAAACAGATTATCATGTTTACATCAGGCCTCCTCAGAGAGATAAATTCTTTAATAGTTGAACTGGCAGGGTCAGTCAGTACAGAAATGCCTGCCAGGCAACCAAATAATAAATAAGAAAAAAGAAAAGAAGGAAAGAAGAAATGAAATCAAACATTGAACTGCTTAATGATATCCGTCAGAAGTCACCAATCAATATACTTTATCTCTTGCTGAAAAGGTTATATTAAGGTTTCATCATTTTAGTGGCATCATCCTTTTTCTGTGAAGTGAATAATTGCAGATGTGCATGAAAAAAGCAGAGTCTAGGAAAGTATAACTTCATTGGAGCTGACAAACCTTTACAAATACTTATTTGTGATGTTGAATCTCTTTATAGGTTTGGGTTCCTTATATAATAGAAGTGCCACATGGAGTTTTCCTATTGTCTATTGCTGGCAGTAAATGTTTTTTAGCAGGCACAGTGGCACTGAGCAGTCCAATTTGTGCTGGGGACTCTAATTTTAAAGCTGGATATAAGATAAAACTGGCCTAGGGACCACTGCATATCTACAGGTGCATATATATGTAGTCACTCAATGTTTTGTATTCTTGTTTTAGGAAGAAAATATATGTAAAAACAGCAATCGCAGGATAATAATCACTGGTATAAACATATATGGCATTTAAAGAATGTGAAGATGAGTTTGATATAGTTGAGAATGATGAGAATGCCCTTACTTTCAATTTTTAATTGGAAATCTCCACTTAGACTAGAAATTACACTTAACTGTTCCTCTTTTTTTAAACCCTTCAGGATCTTAGTAAAATTTCTTTTTAAAATAATAAAAAAAAAAAATCCAATCAATTTCTGCTTATTCCAGCTGAATCATGTTCCCATAGCCACGTCTCATTCCATCTAGGGAAATCTGGTTTTCTCTCCACTTTTCCCTATTCCAGATTTTCTGCCTGCTAACTTAAGAGCAGACCTCAAAACCAATCTGTTGCACTTACCCGTATCGTATACAAATTTCCATTTGCTGCCTTGTGTTATCCCATCAAATTCACCATCCTACAACACTGTAAATGAACTTTTCTATCTGATTCCTCTTTTGTGTTATACCAGCATCTTTTCCAATGGTTATGCCCATTTTAATTCTGATACAGTCAATATACCTTGACTGTTGCCCTGTATTTATCCTTCTTACACTGCAAACATTTTAAGCAAATCATCTGATTGGACAGAAATGTAGTAGAAAGTTAGAGTTAAGATAGGATGAAATGAAGTTCCATGAGCTAAGGTTTTTATGTAGTATTTAAAACTCTAAGTTTATTTCTATTCTGTAATACATATTTTATGTATAATCCTTATTTAGACATTTAGCCATTCTGTACCTTTGTCTCCTCTTCATGAACAGCAGTACTTCTATCACAGAATGTTTTCAGAAAAATCTATTACGAAGTGAAGTGGACAAAAACTACAATAATATAAGTACCTTGAAGTACTTGTCAAGCCTTGGGGTCTTTAGTTAAAAAATTAAATACAGCTTATCTGTGTACTGCACATAATTTATTCATTTTGGACAGGAATTACCTCTTCATTTCAGTAAAGATATATCAATAACAAAGAACGAACAAATTAGAAAGTTGAAGCTCATGGAAATAAAGGAAAATCTAAACAGCAGACTTTCAAAAGCACTACCCTTGAGAAAAGAGATGTTTGACACATGCCCCTGGTCATGGACCAAAAGGGAGGAAGGCACTGGCTTGAAGGTCTGTGGATATCAGGAATATGAAGCAATGGCATGCCAATGGATACAGCAATTGTTTGTAAATTGAAATACTGTTTCACTTTGGAAAGATGTGCTTATTCATTCAAAAACAGCAGATACACTTCATTGGACGTACCGCTTCTATTTCCCCATTATGCACAGATTCACGGCTCAGTACATAACATGCTGCCAGATGAAAACATTTTGAAAAAAATAAAATAAAATACATTCTGTAGTGTTAAATTCAGTTACATGGCATCTGATTAGGTTGCTGGAAGTTAGGGTGATGAATTGAAGGAAAACATGATGAGACATAACAAGTTGCAGTGAAGTTGGCTACAGCGTAAGAAATATGCATCAGTGAGTAAGTTAAAAAGATACAAAGGTATGAATCCAAATAATCAACATCTAAGTGGTATACACATTGTGAGGGGGAAACACAAGAAAAAAAATGCCATTTCTTTTGTCCTGAGTCATTGCACTGGGTTTATAGCTTTGAATAAGTAATGGCTCATGAAGGCAATGAGCAATTTAAGCAGCAGCTTGCAACTGGTAAGCCACATAGAAACTCTGACTCCATTACTCCATTTTGGGTGACAAGATGTTTTATGAGAACCATGAGGCTACCACTACACCAAATTGAGCAGGGCAACAAGCTCAAAGATTCACTTTCTGGTGATTACATTGAAAAGATTGGTTAAATTGGGCTTCTGTGTGTATCACAGAATATATATCTATCCAGAAAAGTCAGTAAAATTTGGATTGTGTTTTTCCTCTCAGTTTGTGTTTCAAGCATTACAATATATTTAGGGTATGAAGAGTATCATGGACTTTTTTAGAGTGCAGTATGTTCAGCCTGACAGAGTACATGGAGCAAACACCTGCCTATTTGTGGAGAAAGTGGATTGTGGGATGATAGAGTAAGGTCTCATGGTATGTGTTATTTTGTTTATTTTTTTCTATTTACCAATGAGGCAAAAGGTTGACAAACTTCTGCCTTTTCTAGTCTCCAGTGACAGGCATGGAATATGTTATAGGCAAGGGAAAGCACAACTGCTGTCTTTTTCTGCAATTCAAAAAATATTTTCTGTATTTTGTATATCATTACAGATGTTGAATATTAAAGGTAACTTGTAGATCTGTTTCTCAAGCCAAGAAGTAAATTCCTGTTACTCTTCAGGCAGATGTTGTAGAAGGAAGTGGAAGAACATGGGAAACATCAGAAATAGTTGAAGAAATACAGATGAAGTATTTTAGAAACATGAAGCAAAATGTGGAAATGGGAAAAGACCTCTGTACTGTTTGCACTTTTTACTACAGACATTTAAACTTTTTTTTTTTTTTAATTAGAACTTCTGCTCTATTACACTAAAAACAAAAAAAAAAAAAAAAAAAAAAAAAAGGGTAAGATGTAATGAGAGACACTTGGATTCTTCTGATCTTAAATTCCACACAGCAAAGACTCTCCTGCAGCGTTAGTTTAAGTGTGGCACAACATCTCTATAAGTCAGTATTTTCCAACTCTTTGCTAACAAACCACACCTTGAATATACAAGCAGAAGTGGAAAGGAGGTGGAGGAAATAATAAAAGAGGACAGCATGAAGAGAGAAAATGTTGGAAGAAAGCAAATTTATAAATCCAAAGGGAAAATAATGTGTTCTTTAACAACTTCAACAAGTACCTTAGCTTTCCCTTTTAGTTTCAAAATTTTGGATGTCCTGGATCAAATGACCAGAAAAACATTGGTAAAAAAATATTAAAAGGGAAACTATACCATTTGAAAACAAAACAAAACAAAAAAACAACTGTGTATCTCTGCTACTATTTTGGCATCAGTTTTGTTCAGGGCAGCTGCAATGTAACATTGCTGAATGCCAAAGCCCTGCTAACAGGAGCTAATGGGAAGGGAAAAAGCTACATCCTTTGATTCTTAGTATTTTGTTCTGCCTCACCTCAGTTAATTGACATTTGATCTGCTATTTTAAATTCCTTGATAAACATTGCAAAATTGAGGTTGTCCCTTGTGTCTAGTGGCCAAATTTTGGTGTAGCCATATACACAATCTTTTTAAAGACACTTTGAGGACTGGTCTTCAGGTGTACTGAGCATCATCACCATGATTTTCAATGAAGTTATGGGTATTCTACATACACAATCACAGAATCATATAATGGCTTGGCTTAAAAGGGACCTCAAGGATTGTCATGCTCTAACCCTCTGCCGCAGGCAGGGCTGCCAGTCTCCATATACAATACTAGACCAAGCTGTTCAGGGCCCCAACCAGCATCTCGGGCTTCAAAAGAAAAGTTCTGACAGAAAGATTCCAATATGGCTATGTTTTCTGGAAGCGTCATCTAGTATGTAAGAATAATATTGTTTATTCACACCAGAAGTCAACATAGCCAAGTACACAGTAGTAGATGCTTAGGAAAGCCTATAACAGCAGGACATACATCAAGTGATGCTCCTCTATTACAAAATTTAATCCTTCAGTCATCTGCAGTTCAGATACTTTTTGAGTCATTTCATGGTAGATATCATGAGTTTGTCTAATTGCTTTTTGAATCAATGCAAATTCTACTATCTACGGCCCCCTCAGAAATACTTAGCTACCATCATGTACTATTATATATTATTTGATTTTAACTTGCTATCTGACAATATAATCTGACGCCTATTTTCTTGTATTATGAGACACTGAATAATTGCTCCCTAATCACCTTCTCCATGCCACCTTGATTTTATAGTTTTATCATATTTCACATCAGTTATCTGTTCCAAAAATGCAAAGCTTCTACTTATTCCCCCTTCCCGAAGCTAACTTTTTTAACTCTCAGGTCTTTTTTCTCAGCAGCAATAGCCAAGCCAGTCTATCGCTCTCCAAATAAAGTAAGTAAAGTTAACATTGTTTCTTCTCTGTACCTTTGCCTTGGGACAAAGGAACAAGACCTTCAATATTCAATATTTGTATGGATCTTCCATGATTTGTGAAGTTTGTGGTCTCCCATTTACTACTCAGAAAGAATGGAGTAAAGCGAAACAAACAGAACAAGAAATCTCTGAGAAACTTAAGCAACTCTTTTGGGTTTCCTATGACTTTAATACTATATTTAATATAAAAGAAATTAAGTAGCTGTCAGCCCCAAGATGGGAAAATCAATTCTTTTCTGACATTTAATTTGTGCTTTTGAGATGCAGCATAACAGTACCAGAGTATAAAGGTTCTGACTTTCTTACTGGTTAATTTCAAAGCTTTGATTAAACCTTTCATTTGAAATAGTTTCTTTTTTTTTTTTTTTTATTTGACATTTTTAGTCAGGTTGCCAAATCTGACTGTTTTAAATGAGAAGAGGGTAAGATGTTATTTCCTATCTGTAGATCCCAGGTTTTTCGATAGCATTTCCTTGGAATCTACATCTATATTTCCATAGAAATTCATGAGGTAATGAAGTTGAAGACAGTAAAGTCGTAGTACAAGTATTGGACTGTCTGTATTCACCAACTCATACAAATTAGACTGTGTTCAAAACAGTGAATTTTTTGGATTCCTCTATAAAAAAAATTCTGTTGTCTTATGTTGGGGAACAAAGAAACATAGAGCTATCATGCCATGTGACTGAAAGCATAATTAAGCTCTTTTCAGTGAAAGTGGATCAGACAGCTTAGTTTTTATGACTTCACACTTTCATCAAACGGTACAGTCTACATTATTTTATTTACCTAATACTATTTTTTTTGTATATGTGCGTAACTATTCCCACAGACTAACCACTGTTAGCTAAGATGTGGTTGTAACTCAGCAATGAAGTTATGTTCTCTGGGCTGGAGCTGAAACGATCTAATCTTATTCCCACTGATAGCAGTAGAAATACTTGTGTCCCTTTAAATATCAATTACATTTTTTTTCCAGAACTAAATTTATTTAGTCAGGAATAAAGCCAGATACTTAAGATATTTATCACTGAGCAGTATGCTGGCAGCAGTCTGTCAAACTGAGTAGGAGCTCTGCCACAAACAGTGCTGCATAAGGAAGTGAGTGCTGGGCTACACGAGGCTTCATTACTGGACAACAGGGAACTGAACTGGAAGGATGGCTCCAATATCTCCTCATACTTCTGATGTGCTATGCTTGGGTTGCTCAGCCACTTATCTTTCTTCTGTGACTTTGGACACACTAATGCTCTCATACAGTAAAAGGGGCAGCTCATTGCTGCCCTAAATTTGTTTAGGGTCTGTAGGTATGAAAGGAATGCAAATGTTGCCTTGAGAGGTGAAGTGCATACTCATTTTGATAGGTAATTATAGCTGACTACTGTAACTAATATTTTAGGTACAGAATAGAGTGATGACTATAAATAAATGGTTACATATTAGGTAAATTCTCTCAGTCAAGTGTACTTTTGTTCTGTCCATACAGTATCAAGCACAACAGGGTCCTGCTCCATCTTTAATTTGCCAAGTAAATACAAGCAATAAATAAAAATATATGCTCATGGCAGGATTTAGTAGTTAGGACATCTTGTTCATCATCTTACAGTATACATAATCCAAGCTTTATTTTTGTTAGATATATATATATATTTATATATATACTTAGTAGGCTACTTTTCCATCTTCTTCAATCAGAAGTCAATAAACTACACTTTTGTCCTATGTCTAACTTGTCAAGGTCACTAAGAGAAAATGTGTTTTAAAGGAGTAGGAGTTAATGGTCACTCCTGCACCATAAATTGCTTTGGCAGACACACTAGTAGCTTGTAGAAGTAAGGATGGCTTTCTCCTTGAAAGCTCTAATGAGACTGGGGAATAATATACAATCTGTGATTCAGGCACACTGCAACACCAATTCAAATTCAGTAGCTTTTAAGCAAGTTGTAATACTTAATAATACTGGAAATACATTCCATCTGCTTATTTTCTGAACATAGTGAGATAAATACTTCTTATACTTGTGGAATGTAGCTACTTTGATTTCTATTGCTGTCAAAATATTTAATGATTATTTCATACATGGGATGGTAAATGCTGTAAAGAATTATCTTGAGCCACAATGGATAAAAAAAAAAAGACACCAAATACTTTTGGAAACTTCTTCACTGTTTTTGACTTTTTTTTTTCACTTTTAGCTCAGTTACTGCAAATCTTTTGTAATTCATCTCATTATTATTAAGTATCTTCAGGCTTACAAGAAAATTACAGTCAATAGGAATATATTGGCTTAATTTTATCTGATGTGTTTTCTGACTACGTAGGCAACGGTACCTATAGGGAGTAAATTTTCATGTAAGGGAAGGATGAAATCTTAATAGTTGATTGAAGCACTCTAGGAATGCCTTTCTGAAGAAGTAAGGCAACTTAGGACTTGCCTTTTTAAAAACAACAAAATTAATTTCACTTCTGAAGACTAAAATTTGGCAGTTTTATTCCTGCTATCATATTCTTTAAAGCCTTTATGAAACTGACAGCTTGGTACAAATCATAGCCTCCAAAATAACTTCAGTATGCATATTATACCTGGAAGAAGCAACGTTGATTCAGTCTGTAGCTTGTGTTCGATCTGTAACTCATAGCCTGCTCACTTACACTGCACTTAATTATTTCTTTTACAATATTTTTATTCTGAAAATATGTCAATATGCAAATAACTAAGAAAACAAGTTTTTCTCATCTTTAGAGAGACTCAGACATCTACTTATGTCAATCTGAATACTTAATGACTGAAACTAATTAAAGACTGCACACAGCCTTAAAGTCAGTTTCTTAGCCTTACTTTTTTTCCAAAGTACTATTGTACATTTAACTACTTGGAGCTAGTATTAAAAACTATTGCTTTGTATTTCACCTACAAAATTTAAAGTTCTTTCCAGCCATGAATTTTTAAGAATTCCAAGCAAAATAAAATTCCTTTTTGCAAAAAATCATAGAATCATAGAATAGTAGAATGGCTTGGGGTGGAAGGGACCTCAGAGATCATCTAGTTCCGAGTCCCCTGCCTTGTGGCAGGGGTGCCAGCCACTCCCAAAGAACCCATCTAGTCCGGCTTTGAATGCCATCAGCAATGGGGCATCCACAACTTCTTTGGGCAGTCTGTGGTAGTGCCTCAATGCTCTCTGAGTGAAGAATTTCTTCCAAACATCTAACCTAAACTGCGCTTTTTCCAATTTAAATCCATTCCCTCTTTCCTAATAAAATCCTAGTAACTGAATGTCGAAAAAATCAAAGTTGAAGCATATCAAATAAATAAGTAATATAATCTTTTTTTTTTTTTACAGAAATGATGATTTGTAAATCTTAAAAGATAAACTTCTGTTATCTTAATTTGAAAGTGAAGTTTAACTCAAGAACGACAAATTTTGTTTGGAGATATGAAATTAAAACACTGAACTTTCAGTTGATATTCTAAAGTAAATGATATGAAAATAATATTTTCAGTCCCCATTTTTTCTAGTCAGTGCTTCCTTTTATCTTGAAATACAAGTTCAGAGATTTAAAAATTTGGCAAGACTCTCTCAACCATGAAAATATTCAGTAAACTCTGGCTGTGGGGTTTGTCCCTTTAAACTGCACAACCCCACTGAGACTGGAATTGATTCATGCTATTTTTATGGTAGGTTTGAATATAATGTTAGACTACGTAATAGCGTTGTTCAGTCTGAGATGACCGAGAACTTAAGCTTTATCGCAACTGCTATAATTTTTTTTATTATGAAAGAGGTACAGAATTATTGCAAAACTGAAATCTTTCTGCCATTTATGTTCTTCAGCTTTCAATATGACATGTTGTCCATTCAGACTAGTCAAAAATATCATGAGCTATTGATACCTAATGCCTTCCTTGGAAGAACATTTGCCACATACCTGGAAAAAATCTAACAGTCATCTTTCCTCATGATTCCTGCTTTCAAATACTGCTGTTTATTATCTTCTCATTCTGAACATGATTATAGAAAAACTGTTACTTGCCACTATTAGAGGGTTTTCCAGTTAGACTTCAGGCTCATAACTGAAGCAGCACCTAATTATATATGATGATTAACTGCTGAGAGCCATATATTCTGCAGAATAAATGCTGACCTTTCAGTGTCTTCTAAGACAGAGATACTATTGATGAACTTAGAGTTTGAGGCAAACTCTGCTTATTATTCTCTGATCATTTTTAGAGAGTGGTGGTGAACAAAATATTCCAAATAATCGGGCTTATTTGCTGCCTTGTAATCAAGGACCAGAGGAGAGCATTTAGCCCAGTTACCTCAACTGTGTCAGCTTTTGTAAAACATTTACACAGTTACATCTGGAAGAGAAGATTTAATAGAAGGAAAATTTTTACTGCTTATCACTCAGAAAAGAAGCAAAAACTATCACTGTAGTCTCCATCAAGAACATCTGTTCTATAGAGTCCAATGTACAGTGAGTAGAAATAAAAACTGGATTCATATTTATTTGCTTCAGGACACTGACTACAAATGCATCTTTTATTGGCTTCACCAAGGTAGGAAAACTTAGAATGAGCATTTACATCATTCAAGCTATTCTCTGGCCACTTTTGGTGTTAAGCACTCCATGACAAATCTTATAACAGATAGGAGAGGGAGTAGAGCCAGAGCACTTGTATTCTTCTGCACCCACTCTCACCGTTCAGCTCTGATTGATTTGTGAAGTTAATTCCAAACACTGAATAAGCCTTTATGAGCGATCACATCACCAGTGATACAGTGCAGCATTTTTTTTTTATGATGGAGGTGGGCACTGATAGAATTCTGTAGTCATTATGAGAGGCTCCTACACAACTTACTAAGTTAACGGTCCTTTCTCAGGGTACTAATAGAGGATAATTTGCAGAGCTTTAAATTTATACAACTTTCTAGAAAAGACTCAAGTTGACATAATAAATTCATTCTCTCATCTCTAGTGGCATAATCTATCAGCAGAGCTCATTAGAATCTTCTAAAACAAAGCCTTTCCTAAAGTCCTGTTGACATCTCTGAAATTTACTGCAAGTCATATCATACCATTTTCAAAAATAGCACCGGAAAGGACCTCTGGAGGTTAATCTGATCCAGTGTATCTCAACTGCTTGTAGATCACTGGTGAGCTGCAGAGAGTTGCTGCACGTGCTAGCTAGCAGGCTGCTCAGGAGCTGCCTTCCAGTAGTTATCAAATAGCCTTCCGGCAGGCAGAGCGAACCTTGGCTCCCAACTGCCGGCAGTGCCTGGAGGCATGAGTCACTGAGAGCTGGCTCTCCATTACAGTCAGTACCCATGAGCAAATGGAGTTAGGATCCTACATTTGTAATTACAGCAACTAAATTAAGATTGTTATTTTAAATCACAGACTACAATTTATCTAAATGGTAAATACTTTATATATTACTCTTTTTCCCCAGATGTTGAATTAGTGGCAAAGACAAGGTGATCTATAGACTATTTTTGAAAAGAAGTGGACAATCTTTTCTCAAAAGATTGAGAAAAACTGAACTTGTTCATATCACTACCAAATAATAAATGAAGCCTATGTCATTGTTGCTTTTAAATTTAAGAGTGATTTTTTTTATATTTAAAAAAAAACACAATCATAGTTTTATTCCTACTTTATTACTTTTTCCGCAATGTTTGATGGAAGTTAAGAAACATTTCTAAAAAACTTCAAAAAACAGAAGTGGACAAAGTTCAGAATAGAAATGCCTCCAACTTCATGTAAAAACTTAGCTGCAAGAGCAAATAGAAAGCTACAGGTTTGGGAAGGAAGAAAGCATAATGTAATACATTTTAAACTGATTCACAGTTTTTCACTGGAATTTTTGATAATGGTCTGTAGTTTAAAGATAAAGGCTTCCTATGCAAAACCTGAAGAAATACCATACTCTTACAAAATCAAACCGAATACTTTCAAAACTATACATGTGCAATTTGGTTCACACTATGACTTGAAAATGTTACTGGCATTTCCCATCCACTGTGTAAAACACCAAACACCACCACACCTATGCAGAGCTGTGAATCATTCCAGACCACAATCTGGTTCTTTTTTGTCCTTTCCCTCATCAACACAGAAAGAAAATTTCCCTAAGTCTCTGTGTATTATAATGGAGGTGACTGCTGCCCTTTCCTACCTTGTAATTGGCTTTGTTTGAGAAAGAGATTTGGGGAAAAGGCTCAAAGAAAACATCCTTATGTTAGATCCTGCCGCCTTCTCTGGGAAAAGAAACACAGGTGTTGCAGCACTTGTGTTGCATGTTGAGACTGAGTCATTGTTCCCCATTCCTTTGAGTATCTTTCACGTAACCATGTTTTCTTAATGTGTACCGGGCTTGTGACAGTGGTCATAATATCAGAACAGCCTTTAATGTGGACTTGTTTTTAAATTAATATTCTTTAGAAACATTAACCATGCTAAGGAAAGTGTATATATATTTCACCATTTCTTTTTCTCTCCAGATGCCTGGCTTTGGGTGGAGAGTGAAATTTTAAATCTCAATCTCACTTGCTATTAAAATGAAAAAATAAATTTCTACATGGAAAAGTAACTTTTTTTTTTTTTTTAAGATTGTAAATTGAAATGTATTTGTCTGCAACTGGAATTTTGCTTTTGTCCTTGAAATGTCAATTAACATTAACATAACAAATGAAATATCATGCCACCACATGCAACTGCTGCCTATTGTCTCAATAAGAACAGTATATCAATGAAATTAAAATAATTATGTAGTCATTCGGAAGCAAGAGAGAATGATTGTGAATTATTAGGTCAGAATACGTCCGCAGATTTTATAAAGAAGAAACTGTTTTCATCACAAACCGTAACCACACCAAACAATCACGGAATGTTTTATTTATGCCACAGTTATGTCTGGAAAATGACCAAATTATTTGCTGGGTAAACAGCTACCCTTTGCAGCTACAGGATTCTTTTTTAAGGGCAAAAGGTACAAAAAGGAGCATTTTGCCTTTGTTTTCCAGCCTCAGATCAGCATGGAAAAGAAATAAAGTAATAAAAAAGGTACAAAAGTATATTTATTTTCCTGCCTTTGATGCCACAGGTGATTGAGCTTCAAAATAATTTTATGAAAAAAGTGTAGAAGTGGTTCGGCCGGAGATGTGATGTAGAGGAAAAGACTTTGGCACTCCTGTTATAATAGTTCTTGTTTAGCCAATGACTTGTCCAAGTTTGAACCAAACTGAGGTCAGTTGAGAGCTGTAATAAAGAACTACTGAGGATTTGGACAGAACTACCAACTGTGAATAAAGTGACTGCTTCCAGTTGCTAAAAATTTACTGGTGACATTTTTATTTTTCAGTTTTGCAATTTCAATCCTAAAATACCAATATAAGTCTGCAAATAATTAAGCACACTCACTCCACATATATTTCCCATAATCCAGAGAAATAAATCTAGATATATGATACAGCACGCATTGCAGCTGAGTTTTCCAACTTACAAAACATTTGAAAATAAAAGTAGAGTAAAAGTGACATGACAGCTCTTCGAGGTCATGCCCCAGTATGTTGATCCTACTATATTTAAAGGGCAAGGTTGGGTCACAAACTAAATAAGAATAATGCTGAAGATTTTTTTTGTTCATTTTGGTCTTGATGACCCTGGCAGAGGCCTCACTTTTTAATAAGTGTGTGTTTGTGTATGGAGGCACCTTCAGAAGGAATGTCTTAGATTATGCCCTTAGAATTATGTCTGAAATTGGAAAAACACTGCTTAAAGAAACATCATAACATTCAAGCTTCATTCTAGCCTGGTGCATGGTTAATGTGGCCACTAACCAAAATCCAAAGCTCTGCCTTGAAAAGGTGAAATTCTGGTACTTCTGCTTTGTGTAACAAGAACAACATTGCTGTATGCAGTAGTTTTGAATGCGTTCCTGTACATAAAAAGAAAGAATACAGAGGTTCAAAAGAGAGAAAATATTCCATGTTATTGTGGTATATTTAATTCAATGAAAAATAGATGTTCATTTCACTATATTAAGACATGTCAGGAGATACAGGAAGGTATAAATTTTGATATTCATATATATGTAGGCAATTAGAGGCATCAGTGAAATCCTGTGGGCATTGGTGTTAATTCAATTTCTAACCTTTTCCCCTTTTTCCATTGCAGCCTTTTTGCATTTTTGCCTTTCTTACCAATAAATAAGTTAATTAAGGTAGGAGGAGGGGAATGCAATATAATTGCACATTATTTACCTATGAGGTGCTATTTAAATGACAGCAAAGAAATAGTAGAGGGAGACCTAGAGAACTAACAAGAGCTGGGGAGAAAATGTGAAAAACAAGACAAAACAACGTTCAGTAATGAAAACTAAGACGTCAAATACTTAAGGGAAATAATCTGAAACACAAATATACCATGGAAGGAAGATAGTGTTTGGAAAGCACTAAAAAAAAAAAAAAAAAAGAAAAAGGACTCAGGGCTAGTAGTGAGCAGTAAATTAAATAAGGGCTTGCAATGTGATACAGCTCTGGGAAAACAAACAAATCTGATTTTGGCCAGCATATACAAAGGGATCAAATTCAAAGTGAAGCAGTGTAAATTGCATCAAAAGACACAGAACTTTTGAGAATATGATGTACAAAGTAATGTTGGATTAATGTATATGAATACAAGCTGGCTGACTGGGTTAAGACTCAAAGCTATGTGAACAGGTGCAGCTTCACTAAATTTTGTAAAATTTTCCCTGCTTTTTCTAGAATTGATTTTGATTTCTTTTTTTCAATTATTATATGCCTTAATTCACATAAATTTAGTTGATTCTTTGGAATCCATGCCAAAATTTTAAAGACCACCACATTGGAGAACAGCAGTTAAATGAATCATTTTTCAGTTCTTCTATTCTTTGTTGCTTTTCCAATTTATGAGGTAGGGATTTTTAAGCACCCATGGGAAACTGAAAATGTTTCAGGCCCAACTGTTAGCTGAAAGCTAGCTCAGAGACTGCAAGTAATTCCCAAGCTTGCATATCCTTGCTGCTAAGCATGGAGAGCTCATTAGTCTCAGCTGAGGTTACATGCACATAGAGCAGATAGACCCTGCTTTCCCTCCCAGCTTTTGAAGGCAAGTAGAGTGCAACTACAATTTGAGCTAAAACCATTTGCTTGATCTTTAACTTTTTTGTTCTGAAAAGTTGCAGTCATATGATATTATTTATATGGAATTTTGGAAAGCTTCTTATACCTTTTTCACACGACCAGCATCTCCTTAGCTTGTAGCTGCATGGGTTCAGGAGAGCAGCACTGGAATGGTTTCAGCATTCTTTCACTACAGAAAACAGAGCTGGTTGTGTTAGGTGACACAACAGCTATGGAAAGACTGAGACATGGACCGTCAGTTTCACTACCTTTGACCTGAAAGAGAGCATGTGTAACACACATTACTGGACCTGATCCTTTGCTAATCTATGCCTTCTCTGATAAGTTATGTCTGCTCATAAGCAGAGTCAAATAGAGGCACTCAAGTAGCTGGAAATTCATGAAAATATCATCCCATTTGCTCTCTGCACTTACTTTGCATTAGTGAAATTGATTCACAAGATGCTGGGCATTAGAGGAATGGGCCAAATGTTTGCAATCTGGGGGTGTTAAATCTCCATATCAGTTCACACATAAGGTTTGCTTTGGGACATGTATGGCCAGCTGTGTGTCTGTATTGTTGACCAAGAGACCAGTGGGCTTGCTGCTTGTAAGGGAAATGAGCAGCTGATTGCAATGGTATCAGAACTGCAAGGAAAATGTCTGCTATCTGCTATAAGTAAAACTAAAACCCAGTGACCTAGCAGCTTAGTTAGAAGAGAGAGGATAAGCATGTGCAAGGCCAATGCTCAGTGCTCTTAAGTAAACAAACAAACAAATGCACACAAACACTGAACAGATGTTTGAATCACAGGAGCCTTAAACCAGTGGGGTCACTTCTTGGATGTCTGCCACTTTTCATGCAGCAGTATATAAATCACACATGCTGTCTGTAATCTATATAAAAATCTATATGGTTTAGACAGAGGAGTTGTAGCCTGGTGAAATTTGCTGATGGTGGAGTATAGCAGTGACGAAAGAACTAAGTGTTCATTCAAACAAAAGTTTTTAATATGTAATACAAGTTGGCTGCTGTTTATACCATATGTGTCTTTCAAAGTAATAACCAAACATAGTGTACACACAGGTGATTGCAACTGAATTACAGTGGGATTATTTGGAGAGAAATTGTAAAATAGGGAGATCTTTTCATCAAATGTCAGTTAAATGTGGAGAAGCAATTAAGTAGAAGGAGAAAATCCATCAGGAGAATACACTATACAGATAAAAGGTTTGACTGAGTTCTTTCAGTGCTCTGAGTCAAGGCAGAAATGTTTTTGCTTTTACTTATAAACTCTTTCCCAACAACCTGTTTTAACACTTGGGAAGGCATAAAGAAGAACAGAAAGATAGAGAGGATGATGACAAGCTATAAATCTCAATGCTTAAATTAAGTGGTAGGGCTAGAAATACAGTACAGTGCGTCACTTGTTACTGTGTGACGAATGGTGCTCCATTTGGTAAAAACATTTACAACTGGTCATTAATAAAGAGGCTGGGACAGGGGATGCCACTTGCTAAAGTTCTAGAAGGAAAGTGATTAAAAGTAGCTGGAAGTCTGAGTGTACACTTCAGACTGAATTCCTGATCTTAAACATAAACATTTTACTGACAATGTGCACTGCTCCCCCTAGAATTACAAAATCCAACCATAACAGACAATACTCCAGATGTGTCATAAGGAGAAATCAGTGGGAAAACCTGACCACAAAGAAGTTACCAAGAAACTATACCTTTGCGTTATGCAGCTTTGTGAAATACCACTGTAAAAACTTATCAAGACTATTATAGGGAACTCAGTTACCAGACACCAACATCATGTTATCAAGAGATAATATCTCAGCAGAAATCCAGACACCCTTCTTACTGCAAGAGCTTTGATATATTGGTTTACCAGATTTCTCTCCTGAGACTCTTTCCTTCCATGATGTGGACATATTAACTAAAGGAGACTACTCTCATCTTGATGACCAAGTAGGTCAGCCAATTATGAGGGATGCTTCAAAAGTAATGTCTCCTATTTTATTATGTTGGCCCATGACTTCAGAAGTGGATGTTGGTGTCACGGCAGCAGAGGCTGAACCTTCCTGCCAATATCCCATTACATGGTGTTGCTGTATGACAGCTGGCAGCAGAGGCAGAGAGGTGGTCTGACAAAATGGCGTCTGACATGGAAGTGTGAATGAAGCAAAGGGCAGCCATTAAATTCCTCCACTCAGAAAAACTGGCACCCACTGACATTCATTAATGTTTGCTGAACATTTATGGGACCAAACCGTGGATGTGGGCACAGTGAGGCAGCGGATGTGAATTTCAGCAGTGATGTGAAGACAAACTATGTTACAGATGGCCATGAATAGCTGTCACACTCAAACATTAAGAGTGTTGCATTCAGTTAATCTGTGCAGGCTATGACGAGGGTACTGTGTATGGAGCTGAATATCAATTTCAATGTATTGGAAATGATGGTAACAACATAGGAATATTGCAATTGGCACACGTGGGTCTTACTGATGCTTACACAAGGACAGTAAGAACATCGTGTTAGCAAGTTAGTCAACTCCTACTGAACATGGGAAAACATAAAAAAGTGCCACTTTTATCAGAATGAGAAGCAAAATTCACTATTACAGGCTACATATACAAGTGATGAAATGTATTATAAATAAGGAATCTCACATTATAACACCAGGGTTATCAGTACATAATTAAAAATGATAAAGTATCAACTTATCTATAAACAAGACGTAAAAAAGGATACAATGCACTCTCAAGAGCTGCTCTACTTAAACAATCTATTTTCTTGTAGTGTTCAGCAAACATCAGTGAATGTCTGTGGGTGCCAGTTTTTCTGTTTGGAAGAATTCAATGACACTACACCTTGCACTGTTTCCAGAAAAAGTGATCTTTCCTGATCACTCAGGGACGAGGTACGTTAATATTTCCATTGCTCTGACTTGTCTCTCTTTTGCAGTTACCCCTGCCTTCCACAACCTTCCTGGTAACCTTTCAATTACTATGAGAACTGTAAACAAACAACTTGAAAAAAATGGTCAAATCAACACAACTAGGTAGGTCTTTTTTTTTTGTTGTTTCTTTCACTTTTATGAACATTTGAATACTGGTTGGTTCAGGGTGGCATTTGATTTAAATTTATCAGTTTGGAGGAAAAACAGCAGAAGCTAATGTTTTATCCAAATGCAGACAAGATGGGCATGCAATCACAGGTATTTTGATACTGCGACTTTTCAAGAACTAAGATGTCACAGATGAATAAACACAGCTCTTTAAAATAGTTTCTCAAAAACATCTTAAAATGTTTAATGCTTATTATTTGGATCTGAAATATATATATAGTTATAAGCTTGAACTTTACAAATGTTATCTAGATAAACTTTTGTACGTTAGAAATAATAGAGCAGTTAAAATAAATAGATATTAAGAGTAGAATTAATCAAGATCTACACAAATGGAGAGGAATATTGTGGATATTCTTTCTTGCCTTTTTTTTTCCCCCAGGAACAAACAACACATTCAGTGCAGAATGGAATTGGCTTGTTGGCTTGTTTAAGTCTTAGTGTAGTGAGACCTATAAATACGCGGGGTAACTTTGGCAATGTCCAACATAATGTTATAACTCTTATTTGAGATGTGTGTGTGCCATGGATAGATAACTGAAGGGGCTTTAAAGCATGATGTGGTCATTACAGTCAATTTAGGAATAAGATGTGTTAAAGAGTGAAAAGAAAATGGTGAAAAGGAGAGTAGGAAAATTTTGCTTTAGGAAAAAGAGATTTTCACCCCAAGAAGAAGAAAGAACTTGCAAAAGATGGATGTTACTATCAAAAAATTGCCCTGTTAAGGCGCTGTGTGTTAGTTTTGTTCTGAAACATTATTGCTAGAACCTGTGAATTTAAACTGATGGAATGACATGTAAACTGTCATTACTCTATAACAGTAGCAGATATTAGTAATGATATTATGTCATTCATGTAAGCTAAATTATAGAAAGCCACTCATAACGACAGGAGGAAGATTGTAAGGAATTTCAAACTATATTTTTGTTTTTGTTATTGCTTTTCTGGAATAAATAAATTCTCTAAAAATAACATTTTTCAACAGTTTTCAAAATGGCAACATTCTTTTGTCTTGCCTTTACTAATACTGAGCTGCTGTCTCTGTTCTCTATCGATATACAAAGAGAAATTGTAACAATACTGTTGGGAGATGTACATGTTTCATAAATGAAGAGATGTTAATTCAACCAATGCTTTAGCTGTGGAATTAAATAATATTAAAATTTGACAAGCTGTGCACCACTGTTATAAATTTGGGGTAAAATCAGTTGATAGCAGACAGTTTTGAAAGACAAGCCGAATTGTACAGATTCCCTAATAGATTTGATTGGTTTTATTTATTGTAATTTGATAGCAAACCTGAAAGGTTTTTTTTCTGAAAGATCATGAATGTAAAGACCTATTCAGAAGTCCTTCCCCATTGCATTCTTTGTCTAAGACTACCTGAGGATTTACAGTATACCTTCATTTCAGGGACTGTTGTTGATGGAGAAGCTTCCTGTTGTGGGCTGATAAAAGATCACGGTACTTTTGAAAAAGAACTTAAAAGGACAACGTATGAAATAGCATGTTGAGATAGGTATATTCATCACTTAAACCACATAGCTAGAAATCTTCAGTTAAAGTTGATAAGGAACAATACCATATAGATCAATAACATTTATGCACATATTAACAGGTAAGTGGAAAGGAAAATAAAAAGGTATTATAGTTTATATGATAATCTATTAGACTACATAGTTAAATTGAAAGAAGACTGCTTGGAAAAGTTATTCCTTGGGAAAAGATAAGTACCAGTGATGATTTTAGATCTAATCACAGAATCACAGAATTGCAGCGGTTGGAAAGGACCTCAAGAGATCATCGAATCCAATATCCTGCTAAAGCAGGTACCCTATAGCAGGTCGCACAGGTAGGCATCCAGGCAGATCTTGGATATCTCCATAGAAGGAGACTCCACATCCTCTCTGGGGAGCCTGTTCCAGTGTTTCATCATCCTTACCATAAATAAATTCTTCTGCGTGTTTGTATGGAACTTACGTTTAAGTTTTAGACAGCTAGCATATAAAAAGCAAAAAAAAGAAATAAGAAAAACAAAGCTTGTAAATGAAGCCTGAATATTGAACAGCTAGATAACTACCTTTGTTTGATCTTTATCTGCTGCCTACTTGCACTTATGCCTTACTCTGTCTCCATTTTCTCCAGAATAGAAGTTGTTTTAATTTTAATATTACGGATACTGGGTTATGACAGTTATGACAAGCTTTTAACTGTAACTATTAATGCATATTGATAAATGGAATGTCCATCTAAAAAGGGCAATCAGATATATAAGACAGTCTAGACTTCTCCTTTGCTGCTCACTGAGAGTCACACTGGGCATGTTAATAGTCCGAATTGCTCATATTACTTCTTTTATTTATTGGCATCTTCCATTCTACTGATATATATCTTGGCCAAGCTTCCCTTTTTTAATCTTTCCAGATTAAGACAGTCTGTTGCATATGGGTATATGTTGTATGGAATATACATTAATGTTTTGTAGAGAAGAAACAGAAATCATTATGCCTTAAAACTTTAAGTTAGACTTACAGTAAAAATAAACTGGTGCAGCTCCATTGGCTTTAGAGGTGTTATCTGATTTTCAGTGGCCAAGAAGCTGCCACAGTATTTCCTTTTCATTCTTGATATTTTACTTGTTCATTTTTATTGAGCATTCCAGCAGAAGATAGCTTTGGCTGTAAACAGAAGCAACAATGCTTCTGAAATACCATTCATATACTGCGGCAGTGTATAGGCTAGATAGGCTTAGCAGATGCAAACCTGTGTCTGCATTTTTAAGGGGAAAGACTAAGAGTACACGAAATACTGAACAGCAGGACTGCACTGATTCATAACTTGCTCTCTGTACTGCTGTGGCTTGTCACCAGTTGTTCACAACTTCAGCACAGTCTCTGGGGATTCACAAGGCTTTATGTATTAGCACAGCATTATTTCTGATCTCACTGCAAAGTGCACAGAAACTTGCATAATTAAAGTCTTCAGCTCTTTCCACACACACACACAAATGCATCCACAACCAATTCAGTTTCCTCAATCAAATGAGCACAGATTGAATCCCTGCCCTAGTCCCAGCAGAGATAGCCTGTCTGTAAGAGTCAGCACAGAGTGCAGACCCATGGTGGAAATAGCTCATTCTCTAGATTATGAAAAAAATTATGACAGTGCCTTACACATACATAGACTGCATGCTTGAGTATACTATCTGGTAAGAGATATGCACAGAATCCTGTAACTCTTAAGGATAAATTACAAGAATCCTTCTTCTGGCAATATAGAATGCAGAATGATGCCTTTCACGGAGCAGAATACTAAGGCTAGCAGCTGGCAAGGTGAAGGAATGGGCTGGGAATGAAAGGCAAGGACCAATAGTATGAATACACTAAAGAGAGTCATATACAAACTCATCCTCTGACATCTGACCACTGGTGGTTAATGCTGCAGACTGCCTTGTTATCTGGCAGAGTATAGTGGGCCCACTTTTGAGGTCCTGTTGCTTATAAGGAGTTTGGAGGCTTGCCTTTACTGAGGAAGGTACTCATTGAAAGAAGGACGGAAAGAAAAAGGCTCTTCTCTTATCGTCCTTCCATCATCACCCACAGAAAGGAATTTGACCTTTCGATTGAGTTGTTTTCTCGCTTTGTTTAGTGGTGAATTGTTATTTGCAACAGGTCTCTGCCATCCATGAAGTCCTAAGCTCTCTCCTACAGAGATTTATGTTATGGAAAGAATGCACATCAGTAATAAAGATCAACAAGATTACAACTGCTTAATTGGACGTCCACTAATAAAATTAACCAATAGATTTAAGAGATTTGTTTTGTTTTCTTTTCTTTTGTTTAGCATCACCAACAATAATAACTCTCTGACTAGATGCCAGAAAAAAGGACCCCTACCTCCCTTAGGTTTTTTAGTTAAGATTGCATCTTTTTACATTAAGCTTCTACATTTAGGAAGTGTAAACTCCTTCTGACCATTCTGATTAAGTAAACAATGTGGTTTGCTGTATGCTGTCACAGCTTGATTAGAATAACAATAACAAAACTCTCAGACTCTTTTGCGCTTGCTTCTGAAATTTTGTACTTTACAGTTTTAGTAAGGAATTTCATTTAAGACAACAAGATTTGTCTTCTGCAATGTTTATTTTTGCCCCCACCCACTTCACTTTCATATTTCACATTAATACACATGCAGTTATTTGAACAGAAATTATACTGTGTAATTTGATTTCTGAGTAATAACTGGAAGCAACAACAGAATCTTAAGTAGTAACCCAGCTGTCTCCCAAGTATTATTAAGCCTAAAGAGTTATTGGGAATGCACAAAACTACAAAGGAATAGTAAAGAAATGATTTAATCTGTATATGATTCTAATCAAGCTTGGCTTGCTGTTAAAAGGCTAGTTTGATGAAGACTGCAATACTCCTTTATGAAAGTCCTGACCATGTAGTTCACTATCAGCCAACCACTGCTTATTGCCATAACAATAGCTAGAAGGTTTACCATAAAACAAAACAAAACAAAGCGTTAAAAAACACCGGAACCCACCAGAAAACCCAATCCATCAGAAAACAACAACAACAAAAAACATGTTAATGTCTGTCTGGTTTTGATCACATACTTGGAAAATGACAGACAATACACAAGCAATCAAAGTGACTGATAACTTGCACAAAGAAAATTCTGCTTATACAAATACAAATTTATAGAGATTATTATTCATATATTTTCAATCCAGATATTTAATTAAAGGAATCAGTTCATCTGGGACATTCTTCTTATGTTACATCATTATTTCTGCTACTGTCACGCTACTGATTTTGAAAAGGAGAAGTCAAATTTTTTCAGCCAGACCCTTTTACAATATAGTGTGGTTGCTGGACTTAATATTTTTAATGAAAATACAGTGAACTGCTTCACAGAACTATCAAATAAAAAAATTTTTATCTTACACTAAGTCAAATCAGGAAGAAATGTCTTTATCTTCCAATGTTAGGACATGCTCCTGCAAGTGTTAGCATGATTTCTAGAAAAACACATAAAGGGATACTTTGCTAATGATCACTACTCCTGATTTTAATGGCATTAATAAAACGAAGTAAACTTCTACATCTGCTTCAGTGTTTGCAGTCAGGATTGGTTCTTTAGTGCCAGATTCTGAAAACTCCAGTACACATAGATTGTTCCTTTGAAGTTAATGAGATATTTGTATGAGTAGGGGCTATTCACTTGAGCCAGTGGTTTCTGGTTGGAGCCTTGGTCCTTTCTGTTGCCAAGTGTACTTAAGTTTATAAGACCGTCCATTTCAACACATTTTGTTTAGTTAAACTAAAGTACTTCATTTTTAAGGAAAAAGTTATATTGCCAAAAAGTATAAACAGGACTAACTTTGACTAATATAAATATTTGAAAACCAGAACTTTTTGTTATATCTTATAGAAACAATCCTAATACAGATGACAGAGGGAAAAGGGCTTTTATGGAATAGATGGTTCAACTGAAGTATAGCACAGAGGAAATCTTAAAAATAAATATGAGTAAATTTGTCTTCTAACAGCCAGTCAGTCTATTTGGATCAGGTTCAGAATATTTTTAGCTAACAATTAGATGGAAATTCTTTACATTTCCAGTTCCGCAGCACATTATTTAAACCTTAAGTCTCTCTAATTAAGAGGAATCATTAAATGTATTCCTATTGCCTGCTTTAAGGTTTATTTGCTAATAAGCAACTGAACAAGGGATGTGTGAAATGAATAGTTGAAGAAAAACTCTGACAGCAAAAGAGAGGTCTGGAGGGTGAAGTTGGTTTATTAGGCACCGTTTGTCATGAATGGGTCTACTGCACGTACAAAAGCAAATCCCACTACCTTAGAAGATTAATTCTGAAGGAGGCACTCTTGGGTCAAAGTATACATAAGCGTGTGCCTAATCTCAGAGAAATCAGGCTATTTTCTCACAGCAATTAAGCAGAGGTCTTGAGTTTCACCCACAGTGTATTTAAACACAGGATACAATTAAACCCCAAAGTATTAATATCTGTGCTGTGCAAAATTGCCCAGGAAATAGATTTTGCCCTCTTTTAAATGGAAAGCGAGGCAAATTAAGGAGGATGGCTTTATTTGAGTAAAAATTATCCCAAAGCAAATGTAAGCCGTTCATTTCTGTTAATTCCTCATGCGTTTTTTCTTTTTTCTTTTTCGTACTCACATAAGTAACGTTCAATGGATAGAACTGATCAACACCATCTCACTAAAATACTTTTGTTTTCACAGCTAGTATAATTTCTACAATTTGTACCAGGAAAATGGTACAAAAAAAACCCCAAACAAACAAACAAACAAAAAAACATTTAAAGCAAATTATTAACAATACTAGCAAGTTTAAGGATCAAGGAGAAAACTGACCATAACATCTTATTCAGCAAAGAGCAGTTATAAAAGCTCTTTCCTCCTTGATGTCTATGGACTATTGAGCATTGTCAGTAGAAAATGCTGAGACTTAAAGAAAATTGATGCCAGTTTGTACTCTTTTGAGAGAAAAAGGAAAAACTTCTCTAAACACAGAGCATACTTGTCACTGAGTATGAACTCCCCTGCAAAAACATAGTAAGAACTAAATAATTGTTTTAAAATTCTTCTTTCTCAGTTCTCTGAAACACTATTCTAATTTTATGGTCTTTCACATTACTATTTAAAATATAATCCACTTTTCTCTTTCATACCTACATAATCTATGTCACTCCCAAATCACTTTATAAAACACGAAAATCAATCTTTTTCCCTCACTTCGGATGACTGACTTTTCCTTCTAAAACAAGTGTCGACATACACAGCAACACACTGTGCACTGTGATAAATTGTAACCAGTATTTCCATACTTAAAATTATTATAGTTTTACTACAGTAGCAAAGCACATAACAATTGAAACAAATTAATTCTAGCTAGATCTCCAACCTCTTAAGTTCTAATAATTATATCAAATTTTGAACCTTCAAAATGATGATATATCACACAGGATTTTAACAAATACTCAAATCTAAAGTAACTTTCAGAATCATTTTTTAAAGAAAAAAAAACTCATCACTGATCACATTGGTCAGTAAGACACTGTTTTAACCTTTAAAAATGCAGCATATCCCAAAACAAGTTGCTTATTAAATAAATGCTATTCTTGAGTGCAAGCGACCTTTTAAATGATTATATCTCAGCACTTGCAACAAAAAGAACTTCACCTATCACCCCTATACTTCTGATGCACTGCACTGGGTGAATCTATAACCTTTTCACAATATGTAACATGCTGCAGAACACAAAATTACTTGCTAACTTTAATTAAATCCTTTCAGAAAAAAGTCCTGCTGATCTCCTCTTTGGAAATAAATCTTACTAACTGAAATTAAAAAAGAAAACATTTTAAATCTTCCTATATTTGATAGCTATAAGTGAATCTACAACCGTTACAGAAAATTATCTTTTAGAACACTGAATTAAGTCTGCTGTTGTAAACTCTTCAAAATAGGTTCTTGGATAAATTTCAGGAAATATTATAATATTCTTATTTAAAACACACAGATCATTTATTTTCCCAGGAGTCACTAAGGCCTGATGGTAGCTCACTGAAACCATAAGTCGCCTTTGGAACAGGCCTTAAAATAGCAATCTAGTTAAGTATTCCGAATTTTAAATATCCTGAAAAAGATTTCAGTACAAAACTTAGAAAGAATATTAGTCACTTTACCTTCTAAAGCACCAGATCTGTTTCTTTTTTTAATAAGAAAGCGTAATTTTAGACCAAAAAAAGAGACATAAGAGGACTTAAAACACTGAAACAAACTGCAAAACTGCCCCCATGCTACATTTGCTGTTGTTGTTCAAATAATTATAGCAGACATAGAACTCTGACCTCTACACTAGCACAAACTGACGAAATCAATTATAACTTTAAATTGTGTTAGAGCATTATCAAGCATAATATCTTCAAAGTCCATGATTAATTTAAAAGTACACTAGAGTTTTCAAATGCTATTTGACTCAGTTCAAGTTAAGGATCAGACCTTTAAAAGTAATTAATGATTAAAAAAAGAAATTTTGTAGGCTTCTGTCTACATACATGCATATAGTAAATTTAGCATGTGCTTGCGCACATTAACTTGAGCACATACTTTGTAGCAGCAAGTGGTTGACAGTCTGTATGTGTTGTTCCAAATCAGGATCATGCTGCATCCATAAACTGTACAAAACTTTGTAGTTTTCCTGGTAACAGAGATACAGATGGTGTAGTTCACTTTTGATGCTGGCAGAATTGTAATTATTTATTATTTTCACCACAACCTGAATTAAAGAGGAAACATTGATCTTGATATGTTTTTATATTTAGATAAAGAAAACAATGAAGACTGGTTTCTAAACAACCAGTGCAAGGAATTTCATTTTACAACATTTGTTTCTATCTTTACTGTATTTTTTAAATTCTGTTTCAGGCATGGTTAGGATGAAGCTTATTTATTTGAAATGAAATCTATTGTTGTCAGGGAAGCATGCCTTATAATTAAAAAAAACCCCTCAATAATGAAAAGAAACTCACAAGAATCTTTTTCTTATTTAAAATGTTCTGAGTTAATAAGCCAGTGATCTTGAAAGAGATAAAACCTCCTGATGTAAAATCAGAATTAGTGTCCAATGACATGCTGGGGTACTGGAACAAGCAAAGAAATGGAGAGACGTAAGAAAAATGGAACTTGCTGTGGATTCCTGAAGACAAAGAAGATGAGTTGTCTGACTGGTGTGTAATCACAAAGTTAAACAAACAGCAATATGGCTAAACTAATTCACTGTCAAGTCTACATGTCATCCTGGCTGGTTCATTATGTGCATTTGTGACAAACAATACGGAGGAGACAACTGTACTGAATCAAATAACTTGCAACAGTTTACACTCCTATAAAACTATTTACATTTTGTCAAATGAATATTTATAACAAGTGGCTTTCCCTTCACAAACACTATAGCTCAAGCAGCTCCCATTCATTATCGTATTTAGGAAGTACAAACACTAATTCTGTGAGTCAGCAACACAGTCTGTCGCAACTTGCCAGAAAACAAGGCCTGCAATACTAATCTAGTGAAATGCCCTGTCCCTCCATTTTTTAAAATACCCTAGCCTTTTTATGTCCCTGAGTCACAGGAATTCGATGTCAATATGATACCTGCCCTCTAGTAGTGCATGCCCTAATGAAACAGTTAGCGAAGTTTATTTTGCACTTTATAGATATGGTGTAAACCAGCATGTGCGTACCTCTGTGGGGTGACTGAACCCAACTTGTCTGTGTGCACAGACAGCACTTTGACCACAGATGTGACTGGTTAACTGTACAAGCAAGGAGGATAAATCCACACAACAATACTTCATTCACCAAGGAAATCTGCTGTGGATTACAGCTTCTCTATGGTTATGTCTGTTCTTAATTTACTGCTTTTATTCAGTTTTCAACCATAAATGAGCCCCTTATGAGGCATTCACTATGCAGAATTGACAACTCTTTTTATCTACTCGAAAAATATTTTTGGATAATAATTTATGGTTACGAAATATTTTAAGCAGTTTGAATAGTTACATTATATTCTTTCAATACTTAATGATGCAGTATCCCCTGTAAAAATGGAGACCTAGGCAATCTACTGACTTCACATATTTATAACAAAATACAGCAGCCTTGGCCATACAGAAACACAAATTTTAAAACTGCATATATCATGGGAATGGCATTGGTTTTTTTTATTTTTTTTTAAGAAAGCTCTTAAACAGCATCTCCTGAGGAAATCCTGGGCCAGAACTGTGACTAAGGGCCTTGTGGATGGGAACATAAAGTATTTTGGCAGGCATGATATTTTGTTTATGGTCTTTCCTTTTTTTTTTTTTTAAATTTGTGATAAATGTAGATTTTAAGCACTGTTCAGAGAAATGAAGCTGTCTGTAATGGTGGGGAGGGTTTTCGCATTATTTATGTTTTATGTATGAAACTGAAATGTGAGCAGGAGTATTTTAATCTTGTTTCAGCATCAAAGACAGTCTCTCAATTTGTATGCCAAATTAATGTGCTACCCACTTTGTAAAAGCCATCTAAAGGAAGGATTACTATTGGGTACTAAGTGATGCTTACGAAAAAAGGTTGTGAGTTAGCAGAGCTACCTAAGAAATCAGCGACAATACTGCAAAGCTTCTGCTGCAAAAATATATTTTGTCTCATACCAATATCGTGCTTTCTATCATTCTGACGTACCTCCTCAGAGGGATGGCATCCATCGAAACTACAACGGGCAATAGAGAAAGGGAGCATTGCCACTGATACGGAATATTTTTATTAATTGTGACAATACAGATGAGGTTTTAAAAGGCCTTCCAAAATGATAAATTCCCCTTTGCATTATTTTAGATTAATTTAAAGTGTTGGCACACAAAGCTTTACAACTTTATTCTTGGCAGAATATGAGTACTTTCAGACTCATTGATACTCAGGGATTCTTCACTATTACAGAGTAAACTCCCCGTAGATAAACAAAAGAAAACATTTGAATGAGGTACTTGCAGTGTTTTCCTCATTAGCAGCTACAGTGTCTTGAGCAGGGAATGAGTGTTTTGGGAAAAGCATTCCTGGCATTAACAAAGAAAGGACATTGCTTTTACAGGCAAGAACACTTTATGGCTTTCTGAAACATCCTATCACAGTACCATATGTAATCCAAATAAAAAAATACAACTGAAAGCAAAATTAAGTGTTAGAGTACTTTAAAAATAAGTGCACTTGTATATAAATACAGCAGAGAAATACTGAACTGATTTTAGTTTGGTTGCTTTAAATATTGCCCCGATGTTTTATGGATTCCAGTTCTTCCTTTATTTGCTATTTAATTGCAACTGGTTTTGATTTCTTTATAAAAATAAAAAATGCTTTCTTTAAAACCGAATGCCCTCATTTTCATTTAGCGGAGGCAGTCAGTGTGCTAGGTGTAGGAAGACATTTTCCGCATGTATTTAAGATTCCCCTGGAGTAGCTGGATAAAACACCACAGCAGATACTCAGCTCTGCAATCAGAGGGGCTGTGCCAGTGAGCCTCTGGAGCCTTCTGAACATTAAAGCTTCCTCGAGTTAGAGGTTACCTTTGAATTGTGTGCGCGTGTGTGCACATTCATTTGTGTGCCAGGACTATGGCTATGCTCACTTAATCTGCATTTATGAATGAAAGTTTTAAATTTAGCTAAAGTCAGTGGATAGCCGCAGGGCTACTATCAGTTATGCTTGGTACCATGATCTAAACTTAGCACTTACATCTCAATTATTATGAAGAGATATAATGGATAGTAAAATCTATGAAAGCTCCAAGAGCCTGAGAACTCAGCAACTTCTTTTCCATGAAAAATGCACATTAAAAAAAAAAAAAAAAAAGGAATGCCAAAGCAGTAAAAGTCACTGCTGTTCAGAAGTGCCAAATTGGCTTGAGAGGAGCCACCTGGATTTGGATTTTTAACAGTGGTTTTCTTTTGTGCTGCCTTTGAACCTGCATTACTTCTACTATGAACAAATGAGAGCAGGATTTCCCCCTCAAACAAAATCCTCCAATACTTGCACATATGGGCAAACTCTGTAAGGCAGCTACTTCAGCCACAATAAGGAAAAGCAGGAGCTGGAAGCGTTGGTAGGACTTAAAACACTTCTGCAGCATTCAAACATTTGTGGATTTATCCCCAGTTTGCTGAAACTGAGGGGAGGAACAACACAGAAACCCCAAACAGCTGAAAGCTCCAAAATGGTCCTTGCATTGGAAATGGTTACAGAATCTGAATGGGACAACAATTAATATTTTTCCTTCCCTCATTTTCTTCCTGAACTCAGATATCTCAAAATCTGGGTGGCAAAAGACACAGTGCTCCAAACCACAGCATCTGTGCTTGCCTAAGAGCTTTATTTCACACACAATGCTAAGTCACCTATCAGTGTTTTCTAGCACAGTAGAATGAATTGCTACAGGTCTGAATTCAGCTGACTAAGGCAAAGACACTGCAACATAATATGTTCATTCCACTGTGAATTCAATTTCTACCCATAACTATTGCAGCTATGAATTGATCGCTGCCAGGATACCTGACCCAGGTGGTTAATGAAGTGTAATCTATCTGACCCATCTGGCACCTGAGCCAGCCTCTGCTCTTACATAATTTATATTCAAGCCAATGCACTAATTTGAATCCTACCCCTCATCATAGTCCATGTATGATCAAGTGCTGGACAGAGGATCATTTAACACTGAATTCTACCAACACATCACATAATTCCAGGACCCCCTTTTCTAAACAGCTTCTCCCGTTGCTTTAGGAAAAATAAATAAAAATGATATCATTAGGAGAACAAAACACAAAACAAATACATGCATCTAGCCAGAACCTTCCTCATGCCTAATTATGACTGTTATTTCTCATGCTCCAGCAGCACACCTCACTAAAGAGCTTGTTGGTGTCTTTTTTGTATCTTCATCGCAGGTATTGGAGGGCTGTTAGATCCTGTTGGAGTCATCTGTTTCTAAGCGTGAACAAAGCCCATCCCTCAGCTTTTCTTCATTAGCCAAGTGTTCCAGCCCCCGACTATCTTGTTGGCACTCCAATGAATTTGACATAGTTAACTGATGTTCTTCCTGTACTGGAGGGAGAGTATCCAAAATTGGAGGTAGCCTGAAGGAGAATAATCACTTAATTTGACCTTCTAGCTATGTTCTTGGTGATACAACCCCTTTATGCTGCTAGTTCTCATCACTGCCAGGACAGGTGACACAAAAGATGTAGCATATTGTCCAACAAAACCTGCAGGTCCCTTCCAGCAAAACTGCTGTAGAGCAGTCCTCAGCCTGTACTGGTGCAAGGGTGTAATTTCTTCCCAGGTGCAGGGCTTTAAACTTCCTGCTGAAATTAACTCTCGTTGTCCCAGTTCCTAATCTAGGTTCTTAGGTGTGCAAAATTGATGAGTGTCTCTTCCCCCAGCTCACCGATAAAGATATGAAACAGGAGATGACCCAGTATAGATTGCAGAGGAGCTATGCTTTCTAAGTAGAGCAGTAAGCATAAGCCATTCTTTTTTGAAGTAGATGATTCAGTCAGTTTTTTTTTTTTCTTTTTTTTTTTTTTTCCATCCTAAATGTGATGTCCCAACATGGATACAAGGCAACTTGTGTTGAAACCCTTGCTAAGATCATTGTAGATGATACTAATTTCTTCCTCCCTCTCTCATCTCCACCTACAGCTCTACTAATTTCATTCTAGAGGTCAATCAGGTTATTAAAGGGTGGTTTACCTTTTTTAAAATATCTGTTTATTACTCCCTATCACCTTCTCTTTCATGTGCCCAGAAATTTTTTCCAAGATCACTTCGTGATTTTTCCAGCACCTGAATTTAGGATAACCAACCTATAGTTTGGCTTTCTGGATTGTCTTTCCTGCCATATTTGAAGATGGATATAGCTTTTGTCTCTCAGGGATTTCCCTGATCTCCATAATCTTTCAAAGGTGACAGAGAAAGGCCAATTTACTGGGCAGAATGAGGCCAATTCATCAACCTGTTATCTCAGCACCTCTGGATGTCTCCCATCTATGGGGACCTGCGGACTGGTATGGAACAAAATTTCTCAAGAGAACTTTGACACGATCTTCTTCCATTACTGCTGTTTCCTGTCATCTTCCTATTCTGTGTGTCTAGTCACAGAGGCATAGTAGACATTATCAATGAAGAGTAGAGTAATAACTTACAGTCTTATTTGCGTCTGCTGTCACTATTTAGCAGCATACGTTTAGCAGCAAGCCTACATTATCTGTGCTTTTGCTCACAGGCACTAGACATTGGCCCTTAAGGTCAAATTTAGCCTTTCTGGTGGCTCTGAGCCTCCCACCAACATGCTCAATGTACTTACCACACCAGCCTCTTTTCTCTCGCTTAACTATAAGGTCATTTTGCCATATCCAGTCTTTTAAAGCCTTCACAGGATGGAAAGCCTGCTATAATTGCTTTTTCTTGAAATGGTTATATGTAACAAGGTGCAATTGCTCTTTACTTTTTTCTTGATTGTATGAAGCAGTGTAACAAAGATCAGATATGAAGATGGATGTTCCAATAACAAAAGGCATTTTTTTATTTTTTCACTGATGCAAAGCTCTTCTAAAACCACCCTTCACAACAAAAACCCCCTTATTTCCCTATAAAACCTTACAACTAACTAAGATGACACGACTAGAGGTAAGGAGTGACTTTGTACCTATGCAGTCTTCAAGCTGATTCAATGACTCCTTTGTGCCCCAGAGCAGCCTATGAACAGGTCCGACATGCTTCATAATTAGAATACTGCAGGATCAAAAAGTATAAAGGTGATTAAAAGTCCTCAAGCTGTGCTGACTTCTTCTGCAATTGAATATCTTAGTCCTATAACCCAAATATTCAGATGTTTGTGTCAAGAGTTCACAAATACAGAATTAAAATATGAGCAGATAAAGCTTCAGTGAAATGAAACACACTTTGAAATGAAGCATGTTTAATAGCAACAGGTTCAGTGCAAATGAGAAGATAGTGAGGAAAAAATGAATGGTAGTTTGCCCCTCTGATCAGAAAAATGGACTGGTAAAGCTGCTAAGCTGCTGAAGCTTCAGTGCCAGAAAATGGAGCAGAAGTCTAGAGCAGAAGTCTTAATATTTTGGCTGGCTCCTCTATATTATGGAAACAACAGCTTAATCCTATTGGCATACATATCTTTTCTTTACTGATAAATAGAGTTGTGGAATGCTGTATGCATTTCATTTTAGCTAGTGTCTGGGATATCTTGCTGGCATGAAGCACGTAGGGCTGTGCCAGATGGCAGAGTTGGCATCTGCAGAGTTGCTCAGTGGGCATCTTACTACAACCTTTCAGGAAGCAATGCTCCATTTCCTTCTAAGATTGAATACTAGGAGAGAAATGGCAGCCAACGCCTATTCAGCTGTGTTTTTACCAGTACAAACTGTAACATGCCACTCTTTGGCAACAAACTGCTATAATTTCACCACCTTAATAAGTTAAGAGCCAACCTCTTAGGAATGCCTAGGACATTTTTGAAAATGGGAATTTAGATGACTAAGGACATTTACCAATAGTCTGCAACAGAGGTAACGTAAGAAAATTACCAGATACTTTCTCCCACTATCTGCTTTGCCCCTCTGCTGAATATGGGGAATGGAATGCATACGTGCTTCTCAGCTGCTTAAATGCAAAGTCCTAGAGCTTAGATGAAAGGTGCCTCAGTCAGCAATTTAAACTAAAGGCCTCAGACTTTTTACTGACATGACTGAGATGTGGGTGTGTGCCTCAATCTGCCAGCTCTCCAGTGGGAGCAGTAATCTTCAGCAGTGGGGAAACAGCAAAGGGTGGAATATGATAACATCTCACCCAGCAGTTCTGCAAAGGAATTGTGTGCCAAAGACTTCAGTGACTTAAATGCTTAATGTATGTATATGAAATAAAATGAAAATTTACAGAACTACCCACTTGAATTAAGGTATATATTTCATTGTAATCAACATACATTTATGAAAAAATCTCAATGAGCACTTGTTTAAATCTTTAGTTCATTCAGTATCATTAAAAACTAGTCTCAAATCAGGTATGAACATGACTAAAGCTCAGAAGAAATGACTTAAGCCTTTTGAAAATGCTTTACCTAGTGCCAATGGTTTGATACTATATTCCTATTTATGGATAGAAATCTATTAAAGAAGAGAGGCAGAAAATAAGGAAAAAAACTTTTTTTGACCTTTAAAAGAAAAAGAAATGTAAAGTCTGGGTCGGTCTTAGTCAGCACTGAGATTGAATGTATGGATTAGGGACAAGAAGCAGTTCTACTTTATAGAAAGAACCTTGTTCAAATCTATTTCAAATTAAATTGCTGGTTGATTCTTCCACTGAAAGTCCAAAAGCACTATTAGGTGCGGCAACTATAATTAATGGAAAGTAATTTGTAGATATCTAATCACACTTCTATTTTAAAAACATGCAAAACTAATTTCACAAAACTAAATGCAAAATAACAATTGAAATACGTCTCCTTTAGCCTTTAGATGAATTTAAATAAAAATGTGTATTGAATCTGCACATTAATAAACCCCGTTAAGCTCAGTAGAATACTTTATATTCATCTGTGCTTCATCAACCAGGTTCACGACCTCTACAGAACTGCAGCAGCTCCCTCTGTTCTAAAAACCACATGAGGGAAGATGGTAAATATTATTTTGTGATTAGAAAATGTTACTGGAATTGTCATAGAGAAATGTTTAATGTGGAGAGTGTGGTTCAGGAATTAAAACATATACTGCAGGAAAAAATGCAGCACGGGGCAAACTATTCCTAGTGACAGGCAGGTAAAATTTGAGAAACACCTATGACATTGGAAATATTGTGTGACATAGATATCACTGAGTTCATGCAGCTATTTAAGCACCTGCTTAACTTAAACCATGTGATGATTCATTTTTCTAGATAAGATAACTTGGATACTTTAAATTAAGCAGACAATTAAACGTCTCGCTCAATCAGTATCAGAGAAGAATTTAGCTGAGTGTTTTTTCTCCCTGTCAAACAAACACATATCTAAATATCCAAATGTGCTAAATCTAAATCATCAAAAACATTTGATAAGAAGCACAGGAATGACTATACTCAAGTGGTTTTTTTAAAGCAATACTTAGAATACATGATGCAATACTTACTAAAATTTCAATGTTTGTAAATCTTTTTCCTCATTTTCCTGAACTGTGTAAGAATATGTGTATATATATCCATGTGTGCTTTACTAGTTGTCAGTCTGCCTTGCTCATTTCACAGCTTACATACCAGCCCATCTTTCTAGATGTGGGAGCCAAATGAGTTGGTCTAAAATATAAAAGAAGAAAAACAACAAAGCGTGACAAGAAGGATAGGAACGTCAAAACAGTACCTTAACAAAATCAGCTTCTTAAACTTCTGCAGGGTTGACTCTAAATCTCTTCACCTCTCACTCAAATTGCACCAAAGCAGAAGACTTAGAAGACTCCTAGCTCTACTAGCCATTGCAAATCTTGTTCTGATTTTAACTGATTTCAGCAGGGTCAAGTCTGAAACATTATTTTTCAAGGATTTCAGTTTGAATGTTTTAGTCCAGCTTGGTTATATCAGCAATGTGTTGATATAATAATCACTTATTCCTCAGTACAATTTTTTACCACTGATGAGATATTCTCATTAAGCGCACTATTGCCATAGATTTGTATGGCGTATTCCATCATTATCAAATGGAGACAAAGGTAGTAACATTGCCTGTGTCAGCACACACCCACAACTGCTTACGCTCAAGTCCTTCTTATCTGGAAAATTCAAATCACTGTAAAGGTTCCCTGCAGCTAAATATTGCTTTCACATAATTGCCAGGAAAGAGCTTCCTAAATTATAGGGCAGAATAAATTACAGGAGAATCATGTTCCCTTACAGTCCAAGGGGGGAATTAACACAGTCTGCAAAAACCCCTAAAAATTAACAATCTGTATTTAAATTCTACATTTAAATGGAGTTTAAGCTGACTTTAGTGAGAATGTTCTCTGCTCTTGAGAATGACTGTTCTGGAGAGGATTCATATTGGCTTTCAAGACACTTAATAAGGATTTAATTCCAGTATTCTATTAACAAATATCTAAAAAATGCAATTATTGTTATAGTTTTCATTCAGATCAAAACTTAAACAAGAAAATAATGTGAATTTCAACGGACTGGGTTATCTGTTCCTTCTTTAATCTCAGAGATTACTCAACAACAACAACAAAAAAGTTCATTCAACAACATTTATGAAATCTGTTGTGGATTACCAATATCATCAGTTAAACCTGTTTCAAATTTATTGCTTTCATTCAGGTTAAACAATAAAAGAGTCCATTTGTACCACCACATGTATATACATGAATTCAGCTTTCATCATTCTCTACAAGTTTAATCCAGTGATTGATGTTTTTCAACACAATTTTGGGCAAATCTGTTGAAGAAATTTAGCCAGACTGATAGAAGAGTTAGACTAGATTACTGTGATGTGTGCCACGTTTAAAACAAGATGGTTCTGTTTGTAGAAAGGGAAAAGTCAAGCATTTTAACACTGTAACCCTGCTTGAGGTTCTAATCATCTTAATGGCTTTAGCAAAGGAGAACAGAGTAAGGTTGGGAGAGTTCAAAGACAGTGATCTTTATTATTAAAAATATGTTAGAACAGCAAAGAAGCAAAGCTGCTTTTTTCCTGCTTTTTCTTTAGTCACAGCTGGAAATAGCACTGCTTAGATTAGAGTTTTCTGACATTTAAACAGTCATGGCAGTGGCTACATGTTAATTTTTTTTTAAATCATCTCTCTTTTGAAACTCTCTCCATCTCCCAATGTTTAAAAAAACACATTGAAAATTAAACGTAAAATGCTTCTCTTATGTTTCATATCACAGCTAAATTTTTTTTTTTTTTAATTTAAATTGAACTGAATTGAACTGAAGGAGTGCACAGCATATCTGAGGGTTTTGCTAATGAGATACAAAGCTTTTTGTCTTTAGGTCACTGGTTCAAATTCAGGCAAGGCTAGAAACAGCTGAAAGCTTTTAACCACCTGATGGCTATGTGATATTTTTACATCGAATGAGCTTGTCAATCAAAATCCAACTTCAGGAAAGAAGCATTCCCACCATAAAACCCACCATCATGCAACTAGAATTACTGCAACCTTCTGAAAATGAATTAATCTTGTACTTTTAAAAGAGAGTTTTTGGTTGAAATGACTAATATTGAAGTAATGTAAAGATTGAAATGTGAAAAGGCTTATATTGCTGATACTTCTGGAAACAGTTTTCATAGGTAAAAGCATCTTAAATGTCTTTTCTTCCTTAAACCTCCTGCCATCTCTCTCGTTATCAGCAACTAGTGCAGCATATCTTTCTGCATTAATTACCACAGGTATGGAGTTACAACACACCCTAGTCAGACTGGAGTGGAAGGAGAATATGATGCATATCTACAAGACGATGACATAAAAGTTTTAAATTCCCACAACAATCAGCTCTTAAAACCTTTCTGAAAGCTTTGAAGGAATATCAGTAGACTGCAGCACTCTCCTACAATTCATGTAGCAGTCCTTCCTGGATGGAAACAATCCCTTACTTCCAGGAACTATGATTCTACTTGAACAAAAATGTTTTTAGTGAATGATAGATCTGGATTTCCAACTCCTCCTACAAGCACAATGCAGAACCGCGTATCAAACCAAGTTAAACTGATGATTTAAACATTTTGCCTATCTGGAACTTTAATTATCTCATCATCTCCTTATGTTTTTGTATTATGAAGCTGCAAGAAGTTAAAACAACTAGAGAAGAGTGTGCTATACAAACCAAATACAACCTCAAGAACCCAATTTAAATGGATGGATTACATGTCTTCACACTGAAACAAAGACAGACTATTTTTAATATATATATATTTTTATATATAAATAAAAATAGACTGAAGAATTTCAGGAGTCAGACAACCTTTTCCCACATGCTTAAGTTAGGGTGTTTACTCCAAAACCAAAGTTTGTATCCAAAATTTACATGATGTTGCTAGCATTCAGTATGAATTGAGCTGGAGTAGGTTTGAACACAGAAGGAGGATTTGAAAACCAATCATTTGATTTTTCTTTTTCTTTTCTCCATTCTTCATGAATTCAGCCAAGATGTATTGTATGTATCTTTTCAGTGGCAACCTTTGTTTTGTGGAAAACAGTGATTTTAGAAATATACAAAAAATAATTATGTTTAAAAGTTCAGAAAGACAGTTAGTGATGATATTTCTGGCAAGGAGGGAGAAGCAATACCTAGCTTTATTTTGTATCAGACTGCAGCAAATTAGAGTAATTAACATTTTGAGTAATCTGATTATCTTTATAACTGTACTGATTCTCATTAAGAATCAAAAACTGTTTCTTCTACAATGTTCTCTACTTCTTGTATGGTAAGTGAAAATAATTTCACGAGGAGAGAGACAGTTCACATTAATATACATGTCAGAAACAGTTTAAGTGTTCCGTGCCCTTAAAATCCTGCACGAAAGCCTTTAGAAGGTTAAAAACAAACCAAAAACCCCCTACCGCTACCTAAACTGTATGATAAGGTGATTTAGTCCTGATGTAGCAAATTCTGCAGAAGTTATATAAGAAAACTCACAGTGAATTTCCAGAAGATGCCCAAGCACCAAATATCCTTCCCCAAGAATGCAAAATTGGACCCTTGAGCTTTAAAAATCTCTTGGCTATAGGTTTCTAACGAGGGTGTTGAAAGAGTCAAAGATGGTATTAATTTCATTTTCCATCCTGAGTTCAGATTTTAGTTACTTTTATGTCTTCTGGAACATATTGCTCTCAATCTGACTTTTTTAACAAGACAGTTTAGTTTTGTTTAGATTTCAGTAAGCAAGTGGCCACAAAAAAATCTTACACTTTTACTGGAAGTCAGTGGAAAATGAAGACTCAAGAAAAACATTAGGATGTGCCTTAGCACTTGTACTTAATTCTCAGGATGTTTATCCTGCACAACCAACTCAAGTGATTGGCATCTACGTCTGAACTAGCAGGTTAGCTCAGTCTAAGTACAAGGATTCATGATACGCCCTTGATATTTCTACACATCTCAAGCCCATACCAAAGTGCTGTTTATGATGAGAAGCTTTAAAATTCTTCCCCACTAAGAAAGTTCATTTCTATTATGGGTGTCTTTGTCCAGAAAATTTGCTGAACAGAGGCATGCTATCAGCAGTCAAGGGATGATTTGTTAAGCACCATCCCTTAATAAAATTCAGCTTGGTCTTTAACTTAGAACTCCCTTAGTTTTACAGTCAGTTATGCAAACTGCCATGAAAAAGGACCTAAGCTCTTTGCACAATAGGAAAGAAAATGCACACAGTCATGAACTGAGGTTAGAACCGTAAAGATGAATGTAGAGATGACATAATTAGGGAGAAATTGTGGAGAGTTTAAACAAGGCTGAGTTCTGAAAATCACTCAGTTGTATCAATAAACTGGCAGAACAAATCAGTTCAAATCAGCTGTAGAGGCAAAGCACAGCTTGAATGGCCAATTGCTTCACTGGGTCATGATGCACTCATTAGATCAACCTCATCCCAGCTTTCCTGAACTCTGCTTACTGAAGCTTGGAGACCTCCCTAGAGATGCTCCAATTCACTGAGGCCTTTTCCAGTTATTCCTTTTTTCCTTCTGCTCACTGGAGGAAAAGCATTTGCTTTATTAAATGCTCTCTGTACTACTAAGGATAAATTAGTCTCCTAGACCCTAAAAGCAAGATCGAACTTTCAGTGTAGTCATGAATAAGGCATAACATGTAATAGCAGTGTATTTTCCAAGACCAGAATTTTAAAAATGAAGGATCACAGTTTTCTGGAAGATTTCTTGCAGGTAAGAATGGATCAGTTCAGAGGCAGGCTGTAGCCCGCATAATAGAATACTGTAGAAGGCTTTCCTAGTTCTATAATTGACATAGCAATACAACTTTTCCATTACTCAGAAATAAATAATTCTTCACAAAAGCTACATTCTCGCAGTTATGAAAGTATGAAAGTCAGGTTTTGTTTTGTTTTTTTTTTTTTTCTTTTTCCCACTCATCTGGCTTGCTAGCTGTCCTAATCAGCTATAGAAGAATTGTACCTATGTAAGAAAAGAGTGCTAGTACAAAGGCCAGGCTCATCCTCCCTTCTTTCTACCCAGTTATACATAAAGAAGAAATGGATGTGAGGAAATAGTCTGGCTCAGAGAACAGCCTTTAGTTTGGACAGCTGGAACAAGGAGTTGAGTGAGCAGCAGGAGCTTTTGTTCCCTTACTTGGCTGAATAAGCACGAGTACAAGACATACAGAATAGGTGTAAGGGGATATGAAAAGAATTTGGCCACAATTTCCCTTTTCCTAAGAACTGCAGAGATGGGAGTGAATGAAATTTGGAAATATGATGTATTGTGCTCTTGTGCCTCCAAAACCTTGAAAGTTTTACTGACAAGTTGCAAACACTTCACTAGAAGCCAGCATGCTGTGATGAGGAGACCTCACTTTCCAAATGTTAATGCTGAAACTCCATGCTTGAAAGAAAGACTGACAACAGACAGACAGAAAGAAAAAAAAAATAGACTGCTTCTTGTCAGCCCTTTGGGATTTTTTGAATACTAATTTGGCATCCCCTACTATTTCAGTAAACTGAGAAGTGTAGGTTTGAAAACTGAGAAAGAGCTTGAAGCAAACTTGTCTGCAGTTTTTTGACAAATCTTTCATTGGAAAAATTCAGAAATGAGGCTACTAATCTTAGCTAAAGATGTCTTACTGACAAGCAGAACCATTTCTTATCCGTATTCTGTACTCAGCACATCCTGAATAAGGTGTGTGCTAGTGGTAAGAGTGATAGCATTAAGAACAGCTGTGAACTTCAATGTGCCTGCCTGCTCCTAGAAGAACAGAAGAGTTTCTATTTCTAATAGTTGATTCCAAAATTAGTACCACCTGTTTTAGTCTTCTCACTTGTACTGACCCTTCAGTGGCCCACTTAATGAGAAGGGAAGGGATTCAATAGGACTATTTCAGGAGCTAATGAAACTACCTACACACTGACGCAACCACAGTTTGGGTGGCAAGCAGTAGAATAAAAAGGATAATAATATATAATCTCCAGTCAGGATAACAGGATGTGTACTAGGCTTTGTGAGTTTCATTCGATGACTGTGAATGTTAATAACATACAAGCAATTTCTTATCAACACTTGCTTGTTGCAGTGAGCATATGGACCACAAAGGTGATGGCTGGTGCAGCTCTGCTTGATCAAGGGAAAGCACCACCTCTGAGAGAGCAAAACCTCTCTAACTCTACAGCTGCTCAGGGCCCAGCAGTTTCACCAGAGGAAGGCAATTAAGGTAGTCTGATGTATAAAAGATATGACAACTACATGGTGAAGGAACTGGGATGTATACAAACCATACTACTCTGGTCCATTACTGGTTTTGGCTAGAGTGAGTTTGCCAGCAGATGTTAGGCTTTAAACAGTTGGCAGCACTGCCAGGGACACGTCTTTGACTTCTCGCCCTCCATTCACCCGTTTAATGCAAAATTTGACCTTCTGATCTCAATATGCCAGGATAGACAGGCATAAACCTTAGCTTAATACACCCCTTCTCTGAAACCAGATGTTTTAATACAGCCAAAACTATGTGAAACAGCACAAACATATCTCATTATTGTCTGAGAAGACAAATGGGCCTCTGTATAGTGCACAATCATATTCCAATTGGAACTTGGTATAGAAAAAAAGATATCAAAATACATGTTACGGCTTTATGGACGTCGTGAAAAATGTAAAAAGTATTAAATGAAAGAAGCAGTAAAAATTACCACTGCTGATAATTTTTCAAAAGTGCAGAGTAATTTCTTGAGAAAACAAGAGGAACTGTTCATTATACTCTATACTCTACCGTATGCTTTCGTTTATTTTTATTTTTCCTGGAATTAGTTTTGAAAAATTCAAGGATCCCAGCTGTTTAATAATGACGTTGTTGTGTTCATGCAAATCCCTCAGACCTTATGTCAACATTTAATTTTACAATAAATATAAAAATAAGACTAGTTGCATCTGTAGTCCCTTCGGTTCTAACTGACAAATCATCCAAAACATCCCTCTTCTCTCCTGAACATCCTTGTTGTTTTAGAGTAAATAATAGTCAAAAGGAAAATGTTAACATTCGTGTAGTGTATTGAGAGAAATTTATAGATATTGACAGTAGTGCTCACAAAACAGATTATATCAAAACACCAAATATATTACCCTTACTCTTGTGGTAAGCTTTTGTAAATTGAAGTCAAATATGTAATCGTTGAACTCTGCAAAGATGATAAAAGAAGCACTCTGGATTTGGAGAAGGAACTGTTCCCACTAACCATTTACTCCTAATGAATTTTAGACAGAAAACAAACAAAACAACAACAACAACATCAACAAAACCTTACTTACTAAGTGACTCTTCAAAAAAATTTCTAAATTTGGAGCTGTTTGTTTAGAGAATGCAGTATCTATATCTCCCTGTGGATGGTTTGCCTGTGCATTGACTTCAAAACAAAAAGCAGAGAATTTGGTTTAAAATAGATTCCTAAAAGCAAGGGTCTAAATCCTAAAAGACAAATGTCTTGTGGAAGAACACAAGGCTGTGGGGACAATAAATACAACTGAGAAAATTCTGAAAAATCTATAAAATAGAATACAGACTATATCAAAATATATGGAATCTTTAAAACACAGTAGAGCATTAAATAGAGAAAATCCCATATAAATCTTACCCTTCATGCAGCCTAACAGGAATTTCCCATAAGAATATATTCACTGGAAATATGCTAGATGTTCCTCAAAACACAACAGATTGTTAGGCAGAGAGCTACAAAATCACTCCTGCTTCTGAACTTTCAGAGACTAAAGCAGCACTGGTAGAACTGACTGCTTCAATAGATGTAGTAGGCTAAAACTAAGAATGCTGGAGTCAATGAGAAGTATATCAGCATCTCTTCTGTAGCAACAGTAATGAAAAAACCCAAAAACATTTTAAAACACAGGTATTGCTGTTAGCCACAGACAGCCTAGATGAAACTCTAGTTTCACCACATCTATGGGAACTGTACTATTGATGTTCAGATGGGTCAATATTGTAGCTCATGCATAAAAACCTTCATAGTAAGTTTGAAAGGTTTAATCTTTCAGTCAGCTATGGACCAAGCAGGTGAGTAGGCTATGGGAGGGACAGCAGGGATGTTTCTTTTGGCTTGGCCCAATGTAGATTCAGCATGCGTCACAAAGAGTCTCAGATTCAAAAGACTCATGCAAAGACATGTCTGCTGTTTCAACCAAAAGACTGTAGTAAGAGCTGTGCACCATTTATACAGACGTTTTGGAAGAAGAATGTGTCCCACACACTTTGATGTATCTGAGACTAGCAGTCTTTTCATTCACTAACTCTCAGTTCAGTACATCAGCACTCACCTTACAAAACACCTTGCAATGACTTTCCTTTCTTGTTTCCTACTGCTTCCCCTGATACTCCATGTTCACTCTGCAGACTCTGCCCTGCACTGTGCTCCTTTTGTCTCTTTGTGCCTTCATACTGTCTTCCAGGCTGCTGCCTCTGCCTCAAGCAGTCAACTCCTTTCCACATTTCCCTAGTGCATCCAATGACCTCATTCCCCCTCCTTCAACTCCTCATTTTCTTCCTTTAGTTATCTTTATCTTCCCTTTCCACCTCTCATCATTGCTTAAGAAGAACCCACTGCCACTCTTTTCCCCTTATCAGCCCAGAATTACTAAAGAAACTAAGCTAAGTAAAATCAAACAAAAAAGGGAACATTTCCTAGAAAACCTTTTCTGCTTTTTTAATGTTTTCACATATCCTTTTATTTGTCCACAGAGACATACGTATGTTGATTGTGGCTTAACTTACTGTGCAATTTGTGCTGATTAGATTAGATTGTAAGATGCCAGGGATAGAGGCTCTGCAGTGCCTTTTATCTGTGAAATGCCAGGCATGTGTGTGCTATAAATGAAAAAATAATAAGACAATAATGAAGACAGTAGTTGTATCTTTGTCATATCCTCTGACTTGGAAGTGCTGTGAAAGGTTTTGAATGGGAGCGTGTATGAAAGGGTAACTTTATCTTTCCAATTCCATGTAGCCAGTGTCCCCAAGGAAGTGCTCAATACTAATGAATAGCTGAACAATTTCTCTAAAACCTTGGGGATCTTCTATCATCCATGCCATGTACAGCAGTGTTTTGTAAATCATCTTACTATTTTTATATAATTCTCTATGCTTTATTTTACTTTCAACTTCCAATGTATAAATTACATTTAGTTCAACTATTATCTGTGATAAGAAACCTATATATAACAGATATTTTATGTATATATAGAAAAAAATTTATAAGAAGTACGTGAGAGACCATAGATATATCTGGTTTTCAGCTGTGCGAATATTTCAAATTAAGTATAAAAGCTGTAGGTTTTGGTGGCTCATTAATGACTTTCTAGAGCATCTTCAGCACTGTAGTATTGGAACACTGATTCCAGCACAACTGCTATGGTACCAAGCAAAAACTTTATGTAAACTTGGGCCTAGAATGATAAACCTGATCTTGTGGATACCTTTAAGATACTATCAAAACACTGGCAAACAATCCAGTAACATAATCTGCTCTGGATAAAGTATGTAAGAGGAGCCCGATACCTGGTAAAAAAGCAACTGAAATTGACATCTATGAGAACTGTAAACTCAAACTGGATATTCTAACCTGCTTTATTTTTGTCGTTGTTCTTTTCAGTATTAAAGAGTTAGAAAAGAAGTAGTCAAGGCAATCAAAAATAGGAGCACAGGTTTTAAAATGCGAACTTTATCGCTGATCTGAGACTTGCTCACAGGATCACCAAACAAAGACGCAGTGAGACCAGCACTGTGCTATTTTCTTCTGTGTGCAGACAGCACACAGTGTCCATAACCAGCAATCCCTACAAGCCTGGCAAGGCCTGGAGATTAGCACACCTGTCCCAATTCCCAGCAATACTCACTGGAGCAGGTGCACCAAGTCTATGGTTTAGAAAGTCTTTTCACACCTGCGCCTCTTAAATAATGACCCTTTTTGTTTTCTCCTTTTTGTGATCTCCTGAGTGCAAGAGGGGATGCTGAGACAGCAGACAGGCAGCTGTGGCAACCCAAGGAGAGGATAGAGAGGACACGTGCCTGTGTGTGTTCCTGCCTGCCAACGAACCATCGATTTTGTCCTTTATCTTTTCGCAGGTGACTTCTCATGGGACTAACAAAAAAACACTTGCATTTTTAAAAGTTTGTGATTTCACTGGAGCCTTGTATGCTTCCGTGTTTCCTTGAGGTAGGAACAACCAAGAGCCCTTTGAACCAGTGCAGTTAATCCTGATCCCTATGCACTTATTTAATCCCAAGTCTAAGTATTTTCTCAAGTACTTATTGCATGTGGTTGGTAAAGCACAATGCCCACAGATGCTGGTATGACTCCTCCCATCTGAGCAGAGTTGCACTAGGAGTGCTGCAGAAGAGGAGAGGAAGGCTGACCAGTGGTGTCTGATAACCCTCATATCCAGGAGGGTTAGTCAAGCAAGAATTTGAGGTGGGCAGATATATCCAGCTTCATTTATTGCATATAGTCAATCTTTTGAATGTAGCTTTTTCTCTGCTTAATAACCCTTATACAACCTGATCTGTGGGTGTGTTTTCAGTATTGAAGACCTGAGTAGTAGAAATAAACAGTCTTTCTCTTGTACATCACCATAAATTCCCAAATACAATTGTTTGCTCATTATTTTGTCTGGGAGCCAGGTCAAAATCTTTGCTGAGTGAGAAGTTAAAATGCTTCATGCAGAATACTGAGGAATAGGATGTGATCAACAGCATGCAACAAACACATTTGCACAAATAACTGTAGTTTTACTAAAAAATCCTAAACTTACAAATAGACATGGGACAAAAAATTCCTAATATCCAGTATCAATAAAAACACTTCTAATGTGATTTGGCTGGAAAAATGTTCTGAGTTCAAATGGATGTTTGTGCTCACAAATTCACTGTTGTGCGATTAATGCATAAGATCCTATGTGCAGAATAAGTCACACTGAAATAATCTGAATGGATTCAGTATAAAGTCATTTGCCAATAATTTATAATCAGCATATAGTCTCTAATGATGACATTCTGAACTTTGCCTATAAACCAATAAGCAGTTTAAGACCTACTTATATTTCATAAATTAAATATTATACAGATAAATACGTGTCAGTATAGAAGCATTCATGTCTCATATTTTTCCCTTGGTTTAAATGGGTTCATCCAATATCAGCTAGGTAGTGAACTTTGAAGCAGAGTCCACTGTAATAATAGTAAAGTTTAATGATGCATAGCTTTGTAAGACTGACAAATTCCCAGCCAAAGTATTGATTCTGGGAGAATTTATGAAGCACAGGCTCTATTCTATGTCATTATGGTCCATTTTTGGCTGAAAGAATCATGTAAAATAGATTTTTAAATGAGTGGTAATAGCCAGACATAAAGAAGGTATCGATGTGTGTCATGAAGGGTGAAATAGCATGCCAGGTAAAGGCATATAACAAATTGAAAACAACAGTGCTGAAACTCCGACAAATGTAAATTTGTTTTTAGTTTTAATGAAACCTTTGTTTCAGTTAGTACAAATTTTTCCGCAGAACTGAAAAAAAAACCCCATTCTTTCAAAAAATGTAATTATTTACAGTTCGATTTCATGCTTCACTTTGGAATGTGTCTATAAAATACATATCTCACTTACAGACATGTTAATCAATATGAAGTGTGTACTACATTACAACAAAACTACATCTGAGATTATTAGGGAAAAAATCAAATGCACATAGTTCTGCTTACTTGAGCAATATGTGAAAATTAATTGCTTGAACCTTTGCAGAATGAGCTGGTAGAAGGCATGACACTTTTTTTTTTTAAGGAAAAAAAAAAAAAAAAGTAGGAGAGTTTCAATAATACTATCTAAGGTATTTTCCGATAAGGTAAAACAAAATTACAGCACAGACAACATTTGAACTAGAAATAAAATATGAGAGTGCAGATAAACTGACAAAAAGATGGGGGAAGAGAATTGTTGATTGGGTTACTGAGGCTCTACAGAAAAGTACCACTGCATTTTAATTGCATTCCAGAAACCTCTTTTTGAACTAAAAAGAGGTCACCTAGGTCTAACAATACAAGGGACCTTCATAGTCCAGAGGTAAATATATCTCCCACACAACCAGAAGCACCCTGAGAATTAGTTAAATCCACTTCAGAGCAGCTGCTTTTCAACAATTCAGGAGTTTATCAGCCTAATAATAATAAAAAAAAGTAGCTGGCAGGAAAAAAGGCTGACAGTCTCAATAAGCTCTTCTGTGGCCTAGTGAGGGTGAAGAACTCTTCAAGGCCTTAGTCAATACTGAACAGAGGGCTCTGAACTGGAACACTCATCTTCACCACAAACAGACTGCAAAACCTGGAGAGGGGCCATGCTTTGCATATGTGGTGTTCCCAGGCAGGATGCAGGCAGACTCAAAGCAAGCAGGCTGGATCCAGGTGCAAGGTTAGAACAAAAGCACTTGCAGGCTCAGAGATACAAGGAAAAAAATAAAGTTCGGAATGTATCTAATTGTAGCACTATCAGCTTCTCTGTTCCAGTTCAAATCCTTCTCAGTTGTTTGTTTGTTTGTTTGTTTTCCATATGTTCACTGAGAATTATAAAAGCAGTCCTCATGTCTGAAAAGCAGCATGTTTGTATGAGGTCTAAATTTCCATCTAATGTTTTCAAAATAATTTCAAGAATCAGTTTGCACAGTAAACATGCATGATAGTGATTTCAATGTCTTTTATATATATATATATATATATTTGTTATTCATCTCAAAATTAAGTTTCGCAGGTCATAATTCCTATCTCCCTTGCTATTACCAGTGTAAGATAGACTTTTAAAGTTGCTGTAATATAACTTCTGTGTGTTAATGTGCAAACATCTAGTATACCTAAGCATACATAATTATTCTACCTGACTGCAGCAAATCAAATTTACTTAAACAGAACTGTCCTTTTAACAACTACATTAACTGCTGAAAAGGAGAAAATAAGTCTATTTAATGGCGTATTAGATTTAGTAAATAAGCTGTTCCACAATTACTGGCTCACTTGATGACAGGCGTCCAAAGAACCACCTTTGATCACTGTGAGGGCCCCACAAAATCATATGAACTATGATAAATACCTATAATTAACAGCATGAAGTTGTTTCTGACCTACAGCAAAGGGATGACATCATATACAGCAGAATTTTCAGGATGTTTGCTCACCGATCTGTGTGGTTCGTTTGTACTTTGAGTTTTCTGGACTGATTTTATAAACTCCATGCATGCATCTACATGTACAAAAAGAAATCTGTAGCATAGTCTTAATTTTCATGTACAATTACTGCACATGGAATTCAGCTATCTTTGCAATGCTACTGTCCAGTTTTGCACCTAAGAAAAAACAACTGAACATGCAAGTTAAACACACACTATTGAACTAGTGGTATATTTCTAGATCTTTGTTGTCAGTCTCAGTCTAAACATACTTGCAACAGAGAGATACTGTAGCTGGCAAAATAAAAACCTATTCCATATTTCTCACATGCCCCAAGTTTCACTAAGAAAGTGTTCTGGGACAGGCTAAGCTAACTCAGATTTAACTTTGTAAGTGCACACAGTTAATACACATCAATAGTTTGTGGGTGTATAACTTCATGTCACTTATTTGAGTGTATGAGCTCTGAATTACTTTCATGCAAGCCTAACTGAACTGGAATCGATTCAGATTTCTGTAAATAATATCAAGGTCCTCATAATTTTAAATCACATTTTAATACATAAGAAAGATACTGTCTTGGATTAAAAAAAAAAAAAAGAAGAAGAAGAAGAAAAAGATTAGTTATAGAGTGAAAAGTACTTATGGCTAGAATGAGTAAAATCTGAAGAAAAATCACAGCTTCTCTGAAAACCAGCTGAGTGCCCAGCACAAAGCAGAATGCTTTGGAAAATCTTCTGACTGCATATGTAGCAAACAGATCAGTAACTTCAGCTACAGAAGCAGTCAGAAAAAAGGCACAGTTTTGAGGTATCAATAAAATTAACAGACATTTAAAGATGCCATTGTTGAAAACAATTTTTTTTCTTTTTTTTTTTGTATTTGTGAAACTGTCACCTTAAAAAAGGATTTTACCATTATTCTAAGAAACATCCCGCCAGATTTCCATTGCTCTGCATCTCACATGTGACCTTAAACAAGCAGAGCCCTGAGTCACTGCTCCAGAATGTCAGTCTTTCACTTTCACTTTGTTCTTAGCCATACTTTTGGGCTGGACTGATGTAATGCAACCTCAAAACCTTACATCGTTCATGAGGGTCATGTCAGTAGCACTGAAGCAACAAAACTAGGCCTGGACATGCTCACTCCTTGTTGTTACAGCTGGTGTTGCAAACACAAGGCCTGAATAGAGGGTGCCTGGCTGGGAACTCCTTCCTATAAAACAAATTTTGTTGAGTATGTTGGGTCACTGATTTCATTCATGTTGTATTAGGTTTAAGAGAGAACGAAAATGACCTTCACTGAACAGAGCTGCTTTTAGCTGCAGCTACAAATCAAGGCTGCTGAGCAAAGGTATAATTCCTAGAGCTGGGAAACAGAGGAACACTGTGCATCTCACTGGCAAGTGAGATGACAGCATTTTTAAAGAAAGGTTTCCATCCAACCAGATTCAGAATTACACAATTTTTTTTTAGTAGAACAATACTATGCAGCATTCTGTTTTTTATATGTTTATTTCACGTTTCTTTTTTTTTTTCTCTCTCTCTCTTTTTTTTTTTTTTTAATGGAAATAATGTAAAATAATGTTTGCCAAAGAATCAACTGTTTCAGTCACAAACACTTTCTGAAGGAAGAGCAGGTCATAGCTTACCTAACACAATTCATCACAGATGTTAAAGGGAATGATTGCTTTTTCATGACCAGTTTTACCCGTTATTTGTCATATATACTTTTCTCACTGAACTGGAATGTGAGATCTAGATACTGCTATAATGAAATCTTATTTGATTATATCACTCAATAAAACTATAGATTAAGACATAGGATGTACAACACAGAACAGCTGAGCTTCTATTCTCTTTTTACGACACGTAAGCTATGTGCAACCATAGCAAAGAATGAGCAATCTCTGTTAAGTGCTTTGACTGTGAACACCTATGTAGAATGCTCAGAATAAAGAATGGAATAGTCCAATATGAGACATCTAACCCCCTCTTTTTTTTTTTGCTAGCAAGTCACAAAGTACAGACTACAAAAATAATAAAAGCAATCAACCAAATGTAAAACCAAAAAAGTAAATAAAACTAATAATATAATCATAGAATCATAGAGTGGTTTGGGTTGGAAGGGACCATACTGTAAACTTAGGTTACCAACCAATCTATTTGAAACAAAATTACATTGTTGAAATTATTTTTTAAATATTTTGTGAATTGTGTTGAACTTTGGCTCACTTCTTAGGCTGATACAGTAATTTAGGAATATACAGATCACTTGTACTTTACTTCTGCTGTAAATTATTTTTATATATAATTTATGGAATTGTAGCAACAATAGATAATAAACTACTTAGACTGGATATCCCAGAATATGCATATTATGTTTCAGAAAGGCACATACACAAAGCACTATATGTACACAAACTCAAAGCATGTGTATGTACACATTTATCTATAAGTAATATAGGTACAAAATATTCTGAAATACAGAATTCTTGCAAGCCTCTAAAAAACTCTGTATTAAAAAATAAGCTCTGTTCACAGCCACTTTAAAGCTATTAATGTTAAATAGTGCATTCTTTTTTCTCTGACAAGTGGAACGCTTCCATGTGCAAGTTCTCAGTTCTATTTTTTTTCATTTTCAGTTTATTACAATCTCTAATTTTATTTATGAATCTATATTCCACATACAGCACTCTGCATAAAGAATACCAACTACATTCCTTCACTGATATCTGTATCTATATGTCAATACAATGGCTTTGTAATGAATGTGTTCTAGGACGTGTGTATGTTATGGGGGCCAATTATCTTGTCAAGCATAAGACATACTGAAGAGAAAAAGAGTGCAAATTGCACTCGATAGCCTTAAAAGCAGTACTCTACTTCTAACATCTTACACATACCATTGGAAATGGTCCAAAATGAACTCTTCCTTGAGGTCTGCATTTTGTGCATGATAAGGAATAATCAGTCTCATGTTATATAAATGCAGGTGACAGCCTATGTGCTACAATAATTCAGATAGAAACCAAAGCGATGATACAAAACCCTCTATTAGATGTAGATTAATGTCACTAAACATTGTTTTCCAAAGGTCGAGATCTCCAGCATACTTCTGTGTTTGGGTTTGGCAAAGCTACATTATTGATAAAAAAGCTCCCACTCAAATATTATTGAAGACATACTACGCTGCTTGACTTCTAAATTTTTTTTCTCAAAGATAACATTATGTCAGCCTGTCTGCAAATCTAGCACATTATTTTCTTTTACTAACCACTCAAATATCTTTAGACCTTCACCAAAATATAAATAGATCTTAATGGAGCAAACACTGATAAAGTTTATTAATGACTAGAACAAGCTTGTTAAATGTAACACATAGTATATCTATTTTTAGGAAAGGATTACAAGAGTTAGAAACATGCCAGCCACTAGCATGGGGAGAAGGTGCAGTGGGTGGTTCCCACACATCGCTGTCCCCCCTGCAATATCCTGCACACTTGTCTGTCTTTGGCCAAGGACAGGACATGATTATTGTTCCTCAGAACACTGATCTCCTGGACAAAAGACAAGTGCATGCCATAGCACCTCAAGGTGCGATTTGGACTGAAGACACGCCAAGCTCTGTTATTCACTTGTAATCATGCAGTAGGATCTCAGTTCCCAGGGCCGCCTGAGGAGCCAGCACAGCTGTCCTGCCATTCCTGTTCCTTCACAAGCCACACCTGGCCCTTATCTCTGTCTAGGACTTTGGGTACATCCAGGATGGGGACACGTCAGAAAGGAGGGATTTCATTCTTTTTTGTTTGAAAATGACTGCAGTAATTTAACAGTGTAAGAACCATATTTTTGATATCTTCCTATACCTTATTCCTAGGAATTGTAAACTTTTCCAAAATGGTCAAGAGGCTTTTTTTTTTTTCTTTTTTCTTTTTTTTTTCCTATTTTAAATTCTGTGCTTCCTATTTTAGCTTTGTACATGACTACAACTGAGAATTATGATCTTACATCAACTAGATAAGAGAGCTGCTGCCCAAGGTAGGCAATCTGATAATCCCCAAACTGTAAGCAGCAGGGAGCTTGCAGAATATCACTTGAGAGGTCAGTGCAATAAGGCAAAGGGGTCTGAGGAATCCAATCAAGGAAATACTCAGTTACTGTTGGTTATCAGCATTCCTGCAAGTTTCATTGCTGTCAAGGTGCTCGGAGTATCTGTGTGTGAATCCTAATTGCTGTTGCTTCAGAATGAATAAACAGTTCTTAGGAAAAGAAGGATGATCCCATATAGAGAAATATTGCTGAGTACCAATTGAAGTATTCTCTCTTGTTCACTTGTATCAGTGGAAAAATTTCAATTGCTTTATATTAAACATTATCAACAAACATCTTTTTTGAATCCACAGGGAATAAACAGAGGATCTGAAATGGCTAAAGTTTCATTACTTGTTCCTCCACCAATAAATCCACAAGTGATATATCATCTTCAGCAAATAACCCTGATGTGAGTTGCTGGTGGAGTACATTATTTTAATAAATAAATTTGAACTTCAATTTGATGTTTTGCACATGATCTTTCCTTACATTGACAGTCTGATGATGGAATGAGAAAGATTGATTTAACAACAATTTGTAAAAAACAGAAATGAAACTAAAGAAGTAGGAAATACTGTTGTGAAACAGCAAAAAATGAATTCTTCGAAGATGTCTTATTCAGAGTCTTCTCTCAACAAGTGTTTTTTTCCCTGGCTTCCTGATTGGAGAAATTACTCTGACATAAATGCAAAATTCAGGTTTCCTAAGCACTATTTTCACAACCACACTGCATCTACAATTGTGATGCTCTCTTACAACCCTTCAATGAATTGCATTCCTCTCTGCATATGTACATATAGTTAGGGAGAACCAGATTTAATCTTTAATTTATTTGTAGTCACTAAAGGAATCTTAAAAAATAAACAAAAAATCCCCACCAAACAACAACAACAAAAAACCCAATGCCGGAGCTTGACCATTTAGAGATTTACAGCCTGATTTTAGCCTTTTGGGAAGGTATTGTTTGATGATGGATGTGAAGATCCAGAAAAGCAGTTTTAAATAATTGATGGGTGTGGGATAGAGTGACATTATCCAAGAGGAAGGCTTCTCAGTCTAGTTCTGGAATGAGTCAGTCAGGTGAAGCCAAACAGACTGCACAAACTCCACCTTAGTGACTAAGGCTTCTTTTTAAATTCTGCTGGTGTTAAGTTTTCCATTGTAATAACATATTCTCTTCAAATAAACATTATGATGCTCATCTAAAATAAATTAACCTGTTATTTTATCTAATGCATTTGGAACTGGGGTAGTCTCCTTGAGGAAACAATTGTTGTTGCTTTATTGAGGAGACTGTATTTCTTCAATAATGACAGAGAAAAAATGTTCTGCCCCCAACATCCTGACACAGTCTCAACTGTTAAGATTAAAAAAAAAAAAAAAAAGCAAACCTGAAGGATGGCTCTCTCTTTTTTTTTTCTTTGCATCTATGAACAATAAAATGTTGTGGTGTGATGCTGTTTCTCCATTCCTCACAGAGCAGAACTACTTAGTACCTCCTGACAAGTACAGAAACGAGTAGGTCAGGATTGTCCTGAACTGGATTGCGCTAACACATAGGTGAGGATAAATTTGGCCTTGATGAGTCTCTCCTTACTCAATTGTTCACATTGTTTTGATGCAGTTTGTCTCACTTCTTGCTTAATAGTAACTGGGATTATTTTGACTCCCATGAGGCTGAGCTGGAGAGATCCAAGCAAATGAACATTTTTTTTCAGCGCACCAACTCTTATTTCTATGATGCATATTTGTGCTTATTAATATACCCCCTTTCACTAAGTCTGTGACCCTGAAGAGTCCTCCAGATTTTCCTGTATTTCCAGCATCCCTACTGTCAACATCCATTTCTAGAGCCATTAAATTAGTCATTAAAATTTGCTCTCAGCGATATTATACTGCGCAAACTCACAGTAAATACAGCCTTTGCTGAAAAGGACACAGGAGGACTACAGGTCTGCATGTGTTCTTTTTTAATAGTCCAGCTCTGGCTAGGAATGAAAAATGATTGGCCACAGTTTCAAGGCACTGGTCAGAAAATGCAGGAAAATAAAGCCTTTGAGTTTTATACAGTTTGGGCCTCACTCTCATTTCCTAATGCTCTGACATAGCTTGGGTAAGTAAAATACATTTAAAGTGAATTCCCTCATGGGAAATGATAGTTCAACTTCAACTCCTGCTTGGTATCTTTCTGATTTTATTTGTTGATTGTGATGGTTGTGTATGTATGCATACACCGAATCTTTGAAATATTTCAAAAAGCCTTTCCAATCCTTCTGGTCTCCTTTAGTGAGCATCTGGTTAAGCCATTCAAGGGATCACCTGTGTTGTATTAACCTTGACATGCTACAGTCTTGGGAATTGGGAAGACAAAACACAAACCATCACAGCAATAGCTATTTATATTTTATGAAATTTAGGAAATGACAGAGATAATTTAAAAAACACCACCACAAATGAAAAAACAAAAACGCTTAAAAAATAGCATGAAACAGGCAATAACTTCTCCACTCACAGGACCAGAAAAGAAAAAGCACCTTTGAATGTCTTCTCTAGCAGCATTTGTGGTTACTAGAAATTATAAGTCATGGACAAACTAGCAAACATATATACACTTCTTTTCATAATCTCTGATTCAACACTCTGTCATCTGGCAAATCTCTCACCAACTTCCATGCAGTTTTAGCTAAGCAAAGTCCAAGTAAAGACTGCAGAAGACAGTCCATAAGCTTTAAAAATACACTAAGTACCTTTGAGAAGGATAATCTTTCTCTCCTTTTACATACAGTGCCAAGTTGGACCTGGCACTGACAGGGTTTTTGCTATTAGCAGACAATGGGGACTAGGTTAAAAATAGTGTAGCCACGAGAAAGCAATGATTCTGATTAAGTAAATTCCATTGAACTCTTTCTAGTAAGCATTATTCAGGTCATGAATGCTAATTTGTCCTGCAGGGGGCTGTGGGTAATTACCCAGAAAAACTATCAGCTTTATTGAGTTGCTACAAAATAGTATTACTGAATGGAATGCACTAAGAAGGGAGACAACATTGATATATAAACTCATTGCAGAAAGCAGTCTTTTTCTGAAGATACCATAACATAGACTAAAATCACAGTAACTTGACTTTGGATTAGGTTACATTTTAGGCTACTTTTATGTTTCTACTAAATAGAACAAACAAGCAAAATTATGCATCACAGAAGTGCCACTATGACACCTAGAGCAAATTTAGCGTTCTGCATATTTAAAGTAGCGTAGAATCAGAACCATCCTAAAAAAAAAAAAAAAAAAAAAAAGGCACATTGGCTGCATTCCAGCAGTCACACACAACTGCTGACGTTACTAAAATTTAGATAATTTAGTCCCATATGGGAATCCATGCCACAATTATATTGTCCCTATTCTGACACAGTCCTGATTTTTCACTTCTTTAAGTCTAGCTTTTTATAATTTTAATTCCCTCTACCAATAAAGCAATTTGCATTCACACAGCCCTCTTTGCTAAGAGAGAGAAGAAATCTGTTAGACGACCTTGGTCTTTTCTGCAGTTGATTACAAGGAAACAAACTCTTCAGCTAAACCATTCTCTCATCTGTTTTTAATTGATGTAGAACATTGCACTACAAACCATAGGAGAGAATTAAACAAGTAAGCACACTAGCAGGTGACAATTTGCTTTCATTTAAAAAATGCAAGAACGAGGCAAATGCTCCCTCATGGAAAGAGATTTAGCATATATATCAGAAGTTTTACAGATAGGTATATAATACTGGCTGCTCACCTTACTTAATAAAAGTGAAGGAACTGCAAAACATCCCCGTTGCGTCTTGCAGCTCTTTAAACATTTTATTTTTTGGATTCAGTTATACAAACTGCACAAATTTTATATATTTTATATATATATATTTTATATATTTTATATATTATACAAACTGATCAATTTGTGCATGTTGCCTAACCAACTGTTTGGGATTTGGGGATATGTGGTGAGAAGTAATGCTACGATCACCCCCCTGGATGTCCAGAGATCCATTAGATTACTGCCAGAAGAGCTGGGACGAGCAGATTTGTCTAAAGGAGTGGCAAGAATCAAAATAGGAGAAAAAGATATTTCCTGCAGCTATAAATAATTACTCTGTATTGGAGTCAACTAAAATAACTTCCAATTGGACCGAACTCTTACAATGCCAGACCACAAGGACAGCACACAAGTGTTGCAGTACCAGTCCCTGCATGGACAGCTGGGTCCTCAGCCACAGAACTCAAGAATAGGTTGGCAATTTCACTCAGGTTCTCTTCTGTCAGAACTGGGGCCAACTTTGCAATCATTTGCTATTTCCATCGTAATTAACATTCATCGAATTTTTATTTTTACAGGGCAAAAAAAAAAAAAAATCCACATGATTCTTCTTAATTTCTGGTGGTGTTGACAAGCAACCTGTTAAACACTCAAGTCTGTGATAGATATGAGGTTATTTTTGGAACATTTCAATTAAAATGAAGAAACAAGCAGCAGTGCTTGCTTGTTGTTTTAATAAATTGACTGACTGTCCATTCCTTATACTTCCTCTTCTCTTGTTTTCATTCTCCAAACTCTCCAACTGCTTTTTTTCCTCCTTCCTGCAGCCTCCGAATAAAAACACTCAACAGAAGATTAACATTCCCACAGTACCAGTTGAGATTGGCTAATGTAATTTGGAGGATTCATTTTATGTTCAAAACATTAGAACAGTGTTTGTCAGTAAAATACTGAGCATAACTTTGAGTGGGACATAATACCTGTTAATAATGTTTTTCAGCATTATATTTTTCACAAAAGGTATGAGGTATGGATACAAGATCCAGCCATTTTGCTGGAAAAGGCTAACTTCTGTTCCAAGTACTTGAACACTGACAATTAAGCTTGCTGTTTGCTATATTTACAATAGAATTTAAATTAAACTTTATTATAACTTTAAAAATATATATTTCTGCATTTTGATATAGTTACATTTCATTAGATAAACATTGTCTCATTCTCACAAGGAACAGTTTTAAAAAGTGTCCTGAAATATTCACCAGTTCTGACCAAAGACAACTAAATAATCATGAATCTAAATGTCTCAATGTAGTAAAAATGAAATACATAAAAATATTTCTCGTTGTCTTTTGCACATCTACAATAACAGAGCCAAAGAACAAACAACCTAAGCTGTTGTGATTGTTGGTAATTCTCACTTTTCAGTGTCACTATAATCCATATGCAATCATAATATTTCAGCTGCTGTCACTGTATTTTGTTTTAAATCAATGAGATCAAAAATGCATATCCACCTCAGATTTATATTCTTCAAAATATCAAATTGCCTCTTGTGGTTCTAGTTTAAAATATCATATGAATATGTAGAATATCATATGCATTAATGACAAATCTCAGCTGCAGAGAGTGTGAACAAATGTGTTTGTAAGATTAGTTACCTCCCTGCTGAAAGTTTTCCAGCAACCCTTTTGCTGACTTGGAATCCATGTAAAGTATACTTTTCTCTGTTTTCATCTAATATATAGGGGCGCCTACATAAAATTATCATGGTGAATTTACTTTCACATTAACATTAATTTCCTAAACAAAGACAATGCTACCAGAGTACATAATATTAATGTAACTTCTCCATCACTAGTCACTACCTTGTGCTCAGTCTAAAGAAGGCAAGAAGCATTGCTCTGAGTGTATTACATGGAGTTGTTCATCTTAAGGAAAAGATTAAAACAAATATTTTATCTCAATAGGGACATTAACACACACACACACAAATATATATATATATATATATATATAAACACACAGCAACCCCAACAAACTCTAAAATTCTGTTTCTTTCTTTGGGTTTTGTAAGACTGAGAGCCATTTCTCATCATTCCTGAATGTGCTCTGTTGTAGAAAGAGGCTAACAAGGATTAAAAACGTCCCTCCTATGCATGCACTTTGCTAAATCCCTGCATGCCATTCTGGGGTGACTGTACTGTCTGAACAAGTTCTCCCTGTTTGCATGTAAGAAATAGCTGGCTCAAACAATTCATCAGATCAGTGAGGCTCAGCCAGAGAGTGTGCCAGTCCAACTATATGTGGCCTAATACTCTTACCATGAATGACTGTTAAAAAGGGCTTTCTTGCTTGAATAGTCCTCCATAGGATGTGGAAATAGCCTTGGGTGGGGGAGGGAAGAAGGGCAGGAGGGAAGCCTGCACCAGACATCTCCCACTAGGTCCTGCTGGCTGCTTGTATTTTACTAGTGCAAGCAGGTAGGGATTTACAGTAAGCTCATATAGAACAATCTGTCAAAAAACGATTAATTCTGCAAACAGTTATCTGAATGGGGCAGGTCAATATATTTCATGATGACAAAAGGATAATGAAAGAAGTGTGGAGGGGTGGAGGGAGATCCTTACCTCCTCTTGCGAACTCAATCCCTTCTCCCCCAACCCAGTCACAAGCATTTTTTGTCTTGGCAATAGCAATTTCCTGTGAAATAGAGACAACATACACAGAGCAGAGCAGCGGTGCCTGAAGATGGAGCAACAGCAGAAAGCAGAACGACAAGCACCATACTGTCGTATATTAAAAGTACTCATTGCTGGGTTTTCACCAGTTATGGTTTCAGGAATGCACGCATGTTTTTTAAAAATTAAGTGCAGAATGTCAGAGGCTCTTGGTATCATAACCAAAACACAGCGTGGATAATAATATTCTACTAAGGTAAAGAGGAAAAAGAGAGGCATTTTAACATTACAGTTTCATAAACTACAGATGGATAAGAACAGTATAGATACATTAAGTATGCACATATACTGGTCCAACTGGATGGAATGCATAAATTCAGATTAATGCCACTTAGCTCAATCAATATATATTAGTATATTCAGGAGACTAGCTATTTCCATCAAGATCTCAAACTAATTGCAAACTTTCTTTTCATATTTCACAGGAATATTTCACCTTCTAAAGGTTATACCAGCAACAGCTGTAGCAATAGGAAATGACTGAGGCAAGCGTGTTTGCTATATGCTATCATATGAGACAAAGTGTGTTTCAGCAAGTGTTTCCCTGTATTGCCCCACCAGTGGACTCATTGCTTGGCTGGAAAAATACTCATTTGTAAAAGTTTAACAAGTCTCCCAATCAACTGGCTGCTAAGCCTTCTTGCTTTGAAAGGATAGAGTAAGTCTCAGGATCATGAAGCATATACACATAAAGCAACTTTCAAATTATTTTCAGGCCAGGTAGAAAGTAACGTGAACTCCCCATTACTGTCCCACAGAATCCATTTCTACTTTCCCACTGGAACCTCTTCTCTGTGACAAATGACTCACTCTTCATGCTCACTCAGTTCCGACCTCACCTGAACACATCAATTGCACTCAAACCTGCAAAGCTTTCCTAGTTCTGTGATGTGGTCAAATTTCAGAGAGCTCAACTATTTTACTTGGAAGAAGAGGTGATGATATTCCTGAGACCTGATAGGCAAATGACAGACACTTTATCTAACCTTTAGAGTATGTGTATCATGATATGCTCATCCGTTGAGTTATGCTACATCCTCTGTGCCTGTTTTTATAAATTGACAGCTGTACAAGGTGATCCGGATATTATTTCATAGTGTTTTTGGGAGGTTTTTTTTTTTAGCTCACAGACCTTTTTGAATTTTTCAGTCTGCCTAGCGCTGAAATTTCTATTCTAGGTTTCATGTAGATGTAAAAGATACACTTGTGCATAATATTACTTATTCTTACCCTATCAGCATTAGAAAGGCATACTGTACCTGGCCTTTCTATAAACACGGAGAGTGGCAATTTGCTAGGAAAAAAAAAATGCTAAAGAAATTTCCATAGTTGTATTATTTCTCTTCGTTTCTACAGTCAGACTCCAATCTGTCATCTAAAAGAACTCTGCTTGAGGAACAAATATATGGCAGCTTGGAGCTTGAAAGAGCCATGGAAAAATTCAAAGCAATCTACGGATGCAGTAGATGAGATCCTTGTTGTCATGAAATATCTTAGGCCTCCCCTAGTCCTAGGTTTGTGGGAGAATGAATTCCCAGAAACTATTCATTTCAGGATTTTGTTGCGACTATTATTAGATGCCACATTAAGCAACTGTTATTTTTTAGCAATTTATAGCTATTAAAGAGCAGAAACTTTAACTTTGTGTGTGTGTGTGTGATCTGCCAACAATTGCACAAAGCCCACACTATCTGCTCTGGTCACTGTAGGAACCTCAGGAGGTTGCTGGGTCCAGATGGCTCAGTTTATCTCAGTACATTGCTGAGTCTCTTAAAGGAGCTGCATACCATCTGGGCTAATTTAAAGCCAAAAGGAAATACGTTGGATCCTATGGCAACAGGTCATGCACATTGCCCTAGCAGTCTGTCTATCATCTACCTGTTCCTGTGACGGAGGTATGAGTATGAAACTTAATGAGAGCAGCTCTTAGTGAAATAAAAGTACTAAAAGTACACCACCTCCAATATTTTTCTATTCTTCCAATTCCACCATTTCTCTTCTGTTAATCAGTTTTCATAACTGATTAAGGGAGAGTGCAGCAAAAGAGCAGACATGAGAGTAGTTCTAATCCCTGCCAGGGAATTGAGAACATTTGTGACTTAGAGGAAGCACAATAAATGCAATTCATTTTTCCAATAAGCCGCTGATTTTTTTTAGTGTATATGCACACATATACACATGCACAAATTAAAATGACAGTGAGAATACTAAATGAACATAATAACATAGTATTTCTTTTTTTTTGCAGCACATTTACTACCACACCTCAAAAATATCATTGCTTGGACAGCTGCATTTTTCTCCAGCATAGCCAGAAAGCCCACTGAGTCAACCTCAGCTGTGCTAGAATCATAAGCAGCTGAGCTTAAACACACATGCAAGTGGCTTCAAAATTCTGTGAGTCATTTTATGTTTTTAAACTTTACCTTTTCATAATTTAAGTAGCTAAGAAGTATGTGATCATTCATTCTAACAAATAATTTTATTCAGCATCGTATAAAATGCACAGCAGAAGCTCATGTGATCATGCATGTGAATCACAGCATTTACGCTGCCTAAGGCACATGAACACCAAGGAGCAGTCTAGACTCAGCTTATTAAGCTGTAGGACAGAACAACACCTCAGTAGTCAAAGGTGGTTTATTGGACCAAGGAATATAACACTGTAATTTACTTCTCTAATACGTGTCATGTTTTCTCTTATTGTTTCCCCTTATAGAGTGAAATATGTAGGTAAGAGATTGCTGCACAGTTTCATGTGTTATGTTCCTCCAAAATTAGAGAGTAACAAACTGTATTTATTAGCCAGTACATTTGGCAGTGTTATAAATCACTGAAAGAGCAGGTGAGCATCTAATGGTTTAAAAAGTCAAGAAAAACCAAAGGACTTAATGTATCTGCCTGAAGCAATTTTAGAGCTACACTGCAGATAGACAAAATCCTGCACTTTCTAGTCCCTCTTATTGTGTTGTATATTTCTTGATATTATTTTTTTTCTTATTGACAGGAAATCTAGGATTTACAGAGTCTGGCTTGAGGCCAATATTTAAAATGTCCTTCCTTTTTTTTTTTTTCTTCCTTTCCAAAATGTAACAATATGGGTCAAACCAACTTTGAAAATGGGAATTCGCAGCCTTTTTCCAAAAGAACAGTATTGGTCACAGACAATTTACGAAAAATAGCTGGCTTGTTTATGAAGCAAACACACGTAAGACTGATGAAATTATTAGTGTTACAGTGTTAACCTTCTTCTCATAAATATAGTCTAACGGTGCTGACATCGCAATTACAGTCAAATGTTCCGGTTCTTTGCTCTTTTGCTCGATCTGTCAGTCCACTGTGGGGGGAGACAAATTGTGGTGGGCATTTGACAATGCACAAAAGAGATATAAAACTATTCTGATTAAATCTTGATGAAAGATTAAATGGCTCTGAACACTTGCCAGATTTTTTGGACATGACATTTTTAACCAAGGCTAATAAAATATTCTACTCACCACAGGTTTAAAAACATGTAGAGTAAAAGTGGTGTACGTAGCTCACAGATTGGTCTGTTGTAGTTTCAGAACTGACTGATTAATAGCTTCATTCATACGGTATATCTCAGTGATCTGAATTATGTATTTTACTGGGTAAAAACCCATAGTATAGCTCATCCATACTCAGGAAACATACCACCAACGGATGCATCATCTGACAAAAGTTTCTAATTGACATCAGCACAAAAACATCACAGATTTGACCCTACACTACCAAAGAAAAAAATATAGAACTACTTTCAGATTCAATCATCCATGTAAGAAGACTTTGTGCCAGGTAAATTTTGCATAGAACTTAACTCCATAAATTTCATGGTCAGACAATTAACAAAAATCAGAGCTCTGATTTTGAAAACTTTAAAATGAATGATAAAATTTTACTGACTTCATTTGTGTAGGACTGAGTCCTTAACACAGATTTCGGTACATAACCATAGAAGTAGATAATGTAGAACAAGTGAGCAAAAACTTTTTTTTTTTTTTTTTTTTTGTCTTCCTATGGCTGATCAAAGGTCTCAACTGTCTTCCACAGAAAAACATACAAGGGAAGGCACAGACTGCTAATCATGAGTTTTACTTGAAATCCACCTTCCTATTGCATGAAAGTGGCAAGATACTAAAATGGATATATTGAGCTACACAAAATATTGGTTTACTTGTAGTCACAGAGTAAGAAAAGAAACAAGTGAAATTTACTATTTCTTAATCCAGGAACTGTAAAGAATGAACTCAAATGTAAGAGCAATAGACCACTGAACTCCCTACAATAATTATATTGAAAGGGATGTCCTGAAATATGTTCTGCTGTACTGTGTTTAAATCAGTTGAGTATGTGATTTAAAAATTCTAACTAGTAAGATTTTTTCATACTGTTTTGGTAAAGGAATAGGACCCAAATAGAGAGTTTGGGTCTTTCAGTTACAATTGATGAGACAAGTGTTGAAACTGAAATTCAGAAATGACACATTTGAGAAGTCTCTTATCGACATATGTTTACCTTCTGAGTAAATGAGAGCACAGTATTTGCCTTCTGTTTCATTAGATCTGAAGGTTGAAAAAAAAGTCTCATATGCTCACAACAAAAACATATTTTGATTTATGATTCGCCAGATTTCAGTGAAGACTTCTTCTAAAGGAGAGAGAAATACTCTGTACAGGCCTCACATAAAATCTAGATGGCACAGAACAAGAACAGAGAACCATAAAAATGCATTTCACACAGCTTAGAGAAATATATTAAATTGAAAAAAAATCTTGAAGACATATTCCTTCACTGTTCTGCTTTTACATGAATGACAGGCATGCATTAAAACTTACAGGAAATGGCGAGCTGGGGAAATCCTAGAAATGAAGAACCTTTTTTGTTGACATTATCCTGATGCACTGAAATAATAACAACTGTCTGCTTCAACTGCTATTATTTACAACTTTTTGTGGATTATTTTCAGATTTGCAATAAGCAGATTTTTTTGTTTGTTTTACTTCTATTTATGGAAATTGACATGATTTCATACTTTTCAGATGTGACAAAAGAATGAGTAAGATTTCTAGGTTCTCCTTCCACTAAGTACTTAAGAACAAATTACAGTGAGTTATCTTAATCAAAGTAAAAGTATTTGGCAGAGCCGTGTGTAAAATGTTAACCTTAAAAAAGATCCTCTAAATTTACTGCTCAATCCTGACCTCAGCTTCAGTGTTAAAACTACAGTGGTAAGAGCAGAATCAGGCCCCTGAAATTCAGTTTTCTAAGGCTTATTCTCTGCTTTCTTACCCCTCCTTCCACAACAGCTTGAATTCCTGTATTCTGATTAAGATAGATGGAGTATTTGCATTCTATCCATATTCATAATCCTCCTTTTCAGTGTCAACTCAAAATACCGCATTTGTTGCCCAGGCAGACACATGCAATGTCTTCAGAAGGTTTTGCATAGATGGATAAGGACACATCCCTTTTCAAATTTTGCAGAATAGGTGGCCACTAGGTGAATTCATGCTGTTAAAGTGCTAAGAGACCAGAACAAAAACCATGTCTTTTGTGTGTGACAGAAACTGTAATTAATGATTTCTCTCCTTTTTGCTAAAAAGAAAAGGGAGATGTGCTGTTGACAGGCATTTTATTAATGGTTTCTACCATCTTAGTATACATAAAAGGCATTATTGGTTGCAGTGCTAGTCTGAAAGATTTTTTTTTTGAGGAAATGTTGAAGATGTTTCTTGGATGAAAAATGAAGGCAATCTGTCCACCACTACTGAAAGTTTGGGTTTCAATAATAAAATTGAAACGATTGTGACAATTCCTTTTGTATCCTTTAACTATCTGCCTCCTGCTGGCACAATCAATGATGGCATCTGCAGGGATGTGGTCACCCTTACCTACTCTTTCTCTTATTTCAGCCACAAAGCCCGTCACTATAGTGTCTCATGGCTGCTTTTCTAAGGAGATTTATCAACCATCTAGGTGATGGTACTTTTGGTCTGTTGTTGTACTGAGAACCAATAGGAGATGAATATTTATCTTGACACACAAAAAATTAGACATGCTTTTTCCAGTTGTAGCCGTGGCAGCTGAATGTCTAATCCAGAGGCCACAGCAGCGATGATTTACATTGAGACCTTATCCATACCGTGGAATTAAAGGGAGTGGGAATGGCATAATTTGCCATAGTGTTAATTTCTGAACTACATTAAGCAGGTGAATGCGACAATCTTGTATGCACTTTTTGAATGTGTCTCCCTTCCTCCAAGAAGTAAAATAATTTTGAAACATCTCAAGTCAAAGGCTAATGATAAGAGGCCAAATCCCACTTCCACATACATGAAAGACAGGAGCTTGGCTGTTCAGACAGCGCTATGCTCATTTACTCTGGCTAATGGTCTTCCCATTGCTTACGGACAGACAAGAACACAGCCATTTATCTAAGTTAGTACTCCTTCCACAACATTTTGAGAAAAATGTTTTGCTTTGCCACTGATTTGTGAAAAACTTAATAACTTCTGTGAACCAACAAGAAAATGGACATTTACCACATGTGCTCACAATAATGCAAGCAGAAAACATGTCAGGGAAGGGATTTACAGCAGTTTGCACACTCCTCTCCAGAAAGAAGCAGCCAAGTAGCAGAAGGTTCTCCCTATATTTTACTGCAGGCTTGTTGATATCTCAATTTGAAGCACAGAACTTTTTTTTTTTTACAACTATTCAGTTCAACACTACAACTGACAAGAGTGTTAAACATAGCTGTATTGGTTAATTAATAAAACATCCATCTTTCCTCTAAGCAAACCAGCAACTCTTAATTCCGCTTTTCAAACTTCATTTCTAATAGTCCTGGAAAATCTATGTTTCAGGAGGCAGCTGGAAATGCACTGTTTGCACACTGATCTACACCAGCAGCCATTCATTTTCTCTGGGAATTTTTATGTAAGCTCCCTTATTGGGAATATGCTAATGACATCCGCCATGATTACTGATTTTCTTTGAATCGTTATTCCTCTGTGGGCAAAGCAATCAGAAAGGGAGAACAGGAGATTTACTTCTTGCTTGTGTGCCTTCTTCAACCATCTGCTCTATCCTGATTCATTTGAATAAGATCTGCAGTTTCAGATTCTTTACTCTGGCATTCTAAAGCATTTTAAAGCTTAAAAGGAGTTAATAGTTATCTATCAGTGTCACAACCATGGTACCGTGATGCATTCTAAGAGCAAGTTTGCCTTCCAATGGTTTACAGGGCCAGATTAATGTTATTAAAGTAAAAAATTACAATGTTCTTTAACAGCTTCATTATTTCAGACAAGTCTTTTGTGAGCACATTTATTATCTGGAGCATGGAGTGTAAAAGCTGAAAGAAAGGGAACTAATTTATAAAGGAAGAACATTTTAAAAATGGAAATTGTTAATCTATTTTCCCCTCTGATACATGGAAAAAATAAAGGGCAAAATTGTGATCAATTTGCTGAAATGCACTGCAGTTGCTGAATTCTTGTACGAGTTTTTTTACCTGCATGCATTTCTGAAGTACATTTACAGATGGTCATTTGATTTAAACAAGGTGCTATTTAGCTGTATCAAAATTCAATTAAATTGTTCTATCAAATGAAGTATTGGCCTCATATAACAAGTTTCCCATTCATTTTTTTTAATAGGATACCAGTTTTCTGCTGCTTTAAATGTGCACACCAGATTTAAAACAGCACTGCTAATTGCCAAAAGACTGTTTTCAACAGAAATCAGAAACAGAAAATAAGATGACATTGTAACCAGACAGAACTAAGCACAGATGAATGCAAAGAGAATGCAGTCAGAGAATTGCACTCAATACTCGATAGCAGTCTTTTCATAGGAAAGTAACCTTTAAAATGTTAACAAAAAATAGTATTTGAGAATTAAAAGTATCTTTACCACACTTGTTTCAATAGCACTATTAATGGACACAGAAATCGAGCTTCTCTAATCAGACTGATAGACTAACTTATTTCACAATGTCAATTAAAAAAAAAAAAAGCAATAAAGGACTTCTAAAAGACTAAACAACATTTAGATAATCATAAGCAGTATACAATGATCTCCAAAGCACAAGATAACTCATTTTACTACTTTTGAAAACTAAAAAACTTAAATGAATAGACATCTGTTTTTGGATCCTGTTACTACAACAGTACAGTTTATCAGTTCCCTTGGTATGACTGACATTAAAACGTTTGCCTAGTATTTCTACTATTTTTTCTTAAATAGTCTTTTCTGGCAGCTTCTGCTGAGTAGTGTTCTGATTTCTCCTTGTCTTTTTTAAAAATAGAATGACAACACAAAAGGCTGAAATGGCAGTGACCTCCCCGCTAGAATTAGTTATCGGGAGACACTTTCTATCAACTAACTTCAGCTCTTTTCAGAGCTCTCAGAAAGAGAGCTGTGACTTATGTGAAGAAAGAGTAGTTATTTAAGAAAGGGTTTGCCTGTTCTCATTCAAAAGAAGGGAATTTACAAACACACTTTGTGTTTGCTTTTAATTAGAGGTGCAACTAAACTAAACCATAAATTATAGGGCTCACTGCGTTTGTGGCTTGGTTATCCCAGAGATTAGAAATGGTGATTCCATTTTCTTCTGGCTTACAGATTTGTCAATCTTAAAATTCCCAGTCCAAATGAATCTCACTAAAATGTAAATCAGTTCTAATTTTTACGGCACTTTTTGTAATGAACATGAATGTGATTCCATAAAATTCAAGGAATACTCTCAACCTTATTTGGACTTTGATGCACTGTATAAAGCAAATGGTTCTGAGAAATAAAAGCAGAAAAGCAAAATTCTATCTTAATGTTTCATGAGAAAAAAAACACCTAATTAAAAATAAATAGGTGGCCAAAGAAATACAAAGAAAAGAAAACATGAGGACAGTGTAGACACCTTGTGATTTTTCGGGCAGGTACGTCACACAATATACACATAATGTATTATTAATTTCTTCTAATTGAGAAACATTTTCTCTTATCTTGCAATTCTGTTTTGTTTCTTCCTAACGATAGCGTGGCTTACTGCTAAAACTTTCTGCAATGCAGCGTGCTCATTGCATGGTTAAAGCAACACACCACATGAATCCATGGCTGTGCAGTACAAATATTTTAATCTCTTCACTAATGTACCTCAATAATCTTAACAATTTTAGGTCTTTTACTTGTGCTAAAAAGCCAACAACCTGATTATCTATCCAGGCAAGAAGCTTCTGAAAAACAGAGAATGAAATGTGAGCCCTTTTTGAAAAGCTGAAGGGAAAGAGCTTTGCAGGGAAGGTAAGATGCTTGTTCTTGACAGAGAATATTGCTAGCTCAAAGGGACAGTAACAACACTAGGCAACAGGGTCAGCCCCTCATATATTAACAACAAGCAAATCTAGGAATTAAAAATACTCCATCTCTACATGTGCAATGAGACCTGGAGAGTTGAGCCCTGGGGTACCTGGGGGAAATGCAAAACCTCCCTCTGTTAGCTCTCCACAGGCTGCTCTACTCTAAGTCAGTACACAGAAGACTTTTGGCCCTTGTTAAAACACCTAGCCCATGAACACACCACTTCTAGCAGGCATTTCACAGAGGTTTAATTATTTTAATATTTGAGACCATTGAGATCTTTACAATTAAGCCAGGCATATTAAATGCCAGTGATGATAATATTTCAGTTTTTTTTATCCAGTTTTGCTGCATGTCTATTAAATAATTTACCTCTCTCTGAACGTTTTAAAAAAGTCTGAAACTGTAGACCTAAGCTACTAGCAAATCCTGCTGAATACAAGAATTTCTTTTAAGTGCCAGCAAATTCTTATTACTACAATTTTTTCTCTTGAATTTGAGGTTGATGCATAAAGAGGATTTTACTTTAATGAAGAGAGCAAAACATTGGAAAAAGAAATCACTGAAATGAGCATCAGAAAAGTATTCAGGTAAATCATAGTGGAACCCACAGAGGAGATACAGATATGCTTGATCTTTTCATCACTCCATAAATCTATTTGGTTAATGTGGAATAATCAAGTGCCTGTGCCTAGTTAAAACAAATAAGTACTAGTTCTACTAGTTTTTTTCTGTATTCTTCAACATGTAGTTTTCAGACTGAGAACTCTTCTTTGAAGAGAGCAAAAAATGATCACAGTGCCATGTCTAAACACTGCAACATTCAGTTTCACTTAGCTTTCCTTATATGACGTAGGGTTGATTTACACAGACTAGCAAAGCTCTGGCATACCTTCATTACTATTTCTTTTCAGAATACACTATTTCTCATTTGCTCTATAAAATGAAAAAAAAAAAAAATCCATTCCTTTGCATATGATGTGATACAGAATTGTTAGTTTATCATGTAGACACAGTCAAATGCACCCTGCAATTAATACAAACCAACTTCACTGCACTTAAGTAGCATGCTGGCTGATGCACACACAAGATAAATCTTCATACAGCCTGCTCTGGAAGTTGAAAGCCTTTCATTTAATGCATACAACAAACATAATGTGATTTGTAAAGAGACATTCTTCAAGTTTTTGAAAAAACTTGAAAAATGGAAGGGGAATGGAGGGTTGGGAGAGAAGACAGGAATAAAATTCTTGGCTTACAGTGCTTCAAAACACATTTCCAAGATGACATAACTTAGACCAAAAAAAAAAAAAAAAAAAAAGGATGAGTTAGATGAGTTAGTTCAATCTGACAAAAATAAGAATTAATTTGGGATCTTTTGAATGGCCTCATAATTTGAGACTGATTCCAGAAAAGATGCAATTTTTTTTAGACTATATATTTGGGAACTACAGGATACATGATTTGATCATTTATCTGACAATAGACAAAATTTCTGCTTGATATACACACTGTGCCATGAAGTCTCTCTGCACTGAGATTTTCTGGTTTATGGAGCTGTAGCGTTGCTTCCATAGAATTAATTTATGTAATACGCAGTTAAATGCGAAGATTTTCTCTTCATCACATTCCAAGAAACAGTTTCAGTAATTCAGTTAAGTTGAATCGATAGCAGTTATACCTCTGTGTATGTTACAGGCAGTCATTGACTGAGAAAGGAAATTCTGACTTTAGGAGTAGCAGACAGATGTCAGGAAAGCTGACAGCTTGAAGACGCAGAGGACACCAGACTCAATGCGTACGTCAGTGGCAATGCCTCAGCCCAGCAAAATGCCACCCAGCATAAACTTGACAACTTCTGTTAGAAAGCACAACCCAGGGCAGAGTGAAGATAATGAAAACTGTCTCTCTGCCCTCAACATTTAACAAACATCTGTCCGATCTCTGCAATATACTCCTGCAAACCTTTGTGCTGACCATACAAAAAAATCTCACGTATCATAAATAGCATGGTTAGCTCCTGAAAAACTTTTAAATAACTGAGGCAATTGAGGTTTTTAAATCTCAGGAGTACTTTCTGTGCTCAAAATACCTTTCAAACTAAAAAAACTAGGGGCAGAAGAGCAGAAACCAAAATGCTGAAGGAAAGCGCAACTGAATTAATCATTAGCTATCACTCTTATAGACTAATACAGAGATCAATAAGCCTGCATTTACTGCTTAAGGAACACTTTGTATTTTCTCAATTCGTACATGAGTGTAAAAACAAGGACAAAGAGAAGTCTCAACCAAGCTTTGTATGCAAGTTAATTAAGCTTTTGGAGTAATTGTCCTCTCATAAACCTCAATGGATTTCTCTCAGTTTCTTTCTCAGATACTGAATTCCCTAAGGATTTTAATTTCCTCCTCCAGTTCCTAATTACTGTACTCCACTCGGGTTCCAGTTATCTTGTTTTTTCTTTCTGAGTGCTGCTTCACTCCTTCCAGCTCCTTACTCTTCCTCCCTAGGATCCTGTTTTCCCAGTTGAGCTATTTTACCATGTTTTTCTGGGGAGTCATTTAGTATCTTTTTTTTTCTTTTTTTTTTTTTCCCCCCCCAGGTATTGATGGAAATCTGTCACTATAGCTGATGTGTCACTATAGCATAACATTCTCAGCGCTCTGCATTAGCCAGTCTTCCCCAACCCTAGCCTCCAACATCAATTCAGCAGGATTTCTTGTAACTGCAGGCTAGCTTATGCTTTATGGTTACTTTCCTGAGAAAGAAGCCCATCTGCTTACAAAATCTCTAACAACTACCTTACTTTTGATGGAATTGCACAGATCTAAGTCCTACAGGCTGCATGAGCATGCAAAAACCAGAGTTTCATTTCTCTTTCTACAGAATAACTTGAATGCCTCCCCCAAAAACCAAGACCAAAACCAAGAACAAACAAACAAATAGAAAAAGAAAGCAGAAAACACTCTCCAGTCACCCCGCCATTTCTTTTCAAGAATGTTCACTTTAAAAAGTCCCCTCTTGAAACGTGTGCTAAGAAAGTTTAATTTGATGTTTTGGAGTGCTCAAAAATGTTCTAGCAAACAGTGTTTATGGAAGAAAAGAGCACTATACCTTTTATAGTACAAAAATCAAAGGTGGCTCTTCTTGCTACTGGTTTTACTCAGCAGTAAAGAGAAAACCTTGCAAGTGTTGTTTACACAGTACTAAATCCTTGTAAAGTCATACTGAAACAAGTCTGCTATCTGACCTAGCCCTTAGGGCTACTTAAACACCTGTGGATTTATAGAGTTCAGATGTCTACAAGGTCTGTGCTGAAGTTCATTTCCAAACCTGTGCCCCATGTGAAGTGCTTTGTTGGCACGGTTAAGCCATTACTGCTTGTTTCTGGTTTGCAAGAAATGTTATGAAACAGAAGTACAGAACAAGGAATACTTATCTATATACACAGACTGAAAATGAACTTATCAGCTAAATACTCAGCATTTAGGTTTTTATTTGCAGAAGCTTAGCTTCACTAAGAGCAAAGCAATGCAGGGAAAGAGAGGAGCTATCCTTCTCTGTAGAAATAAAAGTTATTCCCCAGAACACTGTATACATGTAAAACACATCAGACCATCAAGTTTAACTAGAGCACATGCTACTCCAGACAGTTTACTGGAGAGTGTTTCTCATCCCTCTCTCAGAAAATAAACTCTATACTCCCCTACACCTCAGATCACAGTAAATAAAAACGTAATCCACGAGCAGAAGAATAGAATGGAATATGTTCTAAAATATCAAAAGTTTAATTGGCTGGAAGGCTTACTGGTTAAATTCTGTTCCCACAGAAATCCATGTGGCTCACTTGAACTAGAGCAAGCTTTCATTGTCCAGCATTTCTAAAGTATACCTTAAGCACTATGGATCTCCAAATGTCAAAGATGCTTGCTCTCAGTTTAATTCTTTTGAAATCATCACACATTAAAGATTACAAGTAAGGCCATAATACTAGTATTACCTTATTAGTTATACACATTTTATTTAGATTCGTTACTACTGTCTCTATGCCTAGCAAGTTACAAAAAGAAAAATGTTGGTAGAGCTATGCTTTTAGTGTGTTTCTCATGACTGCGCACTACAACTGGTAGTAATCGGGCTTTCTGTGAGGTCTCCAAAGGTTTCAGAAACAGACAGCCTTGCTTAGAAAAGGCAGAATGGCGGCGACTACAGCAAAGGCTGTGCAGGAACACGTAGCCTTGCTCAGCTGCTGTGCACATTGACAGCTTGTGGCTTTATTGAGATTTCACATTATTTTTTAGAGCCCATCTTCTGAAAATATCAGCTCAGAAAAAGCTTGAATATATGATCTTACTGTAACCCGTAAGTTCATAAAAAATGACAATAATAATAAAAGGAATACAACTTGCTTTTTTATCCGGTTCTTTAATTCCTTATTTTTAAGCCAATCTCATAAAGCATAAATATGTCACCTTATTTTTCCAATGCCAGGACTGGTAAGATTGCTTCTTAGAACTCTGAGCAAATGCATGCTGAGAAAGAGCTTCAGGAAAACATGCAGTCAGTGATTTTTTTTTTTTTTTTTTTTTTTTTTTTTTTTTTTTGACTACTAAGCTAGCTTTGTTACACGAAAGAGAGCAAAAGCAGCAATTGTCTTACTGTCGTCCCACATCACTGCAATGGCTTTAGGGAGGTTTGTGTTGCCAATATAGAACAACGAACAGCAGCTGCACATACACCAAAGCTGGTTTTCGTACAGAGGGATGAGGGAAATATCTCCATGCCCACTTCTTGCTGTACTAACCTAGAGCACAACTGCATATATCCATGTATTTCATCTGAGCCACTTTTACAGTGTAGAAATCGTGTTTGTGCACCAATGAATTAGGAGTTGCATAAATGCTAAATGCCTTTAATATCAGACTCAGAAAAAAACCCAGAGCTCTTGTGGAATGCAAATTTCAAATTAGATTCCTCTTAAAGAGCAGAATAATAAAAACAGCCGTCACAAATTTCACAGTTTTCATTTTTATACTCTGCTTAGTATGGCTTTCAGTAGTTAGGTGTGTATAATAAGCCACTGCCTTGCTTGGCCTCTTGCTGATCTACCCTGTTTACATATTGCTAAATCTTTTTTATTGTTTCTGACAATATGTTGTTTCATACCTTTATATCTGTACTTATATTGGCTTTATTGCTGGGTTACACTAAAAAACTCATATCTATTTATCTGCTGGGAATTGGCTCATACAAACATCTTCCATGATCATCTTTTCTTTTCCGTTTAATAAACGTTTATGTAAAGACACACAGAAACCCTGTACCAAACACACTGGAATATTATAATTGCCACCAGTCCTATTATTGTGCAAGGAAGAACTCTGGCAAAAGCAAGAGGTGACACAGCCAATGCAGATTATTTATCTCAGTTGTTCTCCATACTGAGTCCTTGAGATCTGAGGATGAAACAAGTGCCTAGCAACTAACTAACGGCCCGTGTTAGCATCCCTTTCTTCTTTGGCTTTATGTAGAGAATTGGGCCCTCACCAGGAAAAGTCACTTATCCTCTCTTACTAAGAAGATCCTCATTTATCAACAATTGTCCATGCATGCAGACCTCTTCATCCAATCCTATGTATTAGCCATACTCAGAAAGACTGACTGCTGTGCACTACATAGGGAGAGTTAAAATATGTGACAACTGCAAGCAAATCTTATTCACATAACTATTTATACAGACACAAAGGTTATAAAATATCTTTGTTCCGACATTCCGTCCTGCCGAGGGATGGAAAAGTAGCACCAATCCAGGGAGCAAGATGAATCTAACTAATCTTCTGTTTGGAAACTAGAGGGTGGAATCACAGAATTGCCATCTAGAGCTTTTTATCAATGGCACAAAACCAGGACAAGACATAGGCAAAGGAGAGAGGCCTGACAAGTCCCACCCAGTGAATGTGAGATTCATGCACCTACTGCCTCAAGCTCCCTGCCACACAGCTGCATTGATTGGGTGTATTTGCTGATCAATGAGAGGCTTCCCCCATGCCTGTGTCTCCATGTACTCAGTCAGCTCTGTCTGGTAATGGCAACACTGAGCAATGCATAAGCCAGGAGCTCAGCCAAAGCCCCTTACCCCATGTCAAAGATGTCTCTCTGGGCTATACCTTGGCCCATATCAAGCCTTCCAAACCCTAGAGGAACAGGAGGCTTAACCTGAGAACCCTGAGAGCTCAGTGATCAGGTCAGGGGTACTAGAACAGTTAGCAGCAAAGCAGAGGAAATAGCAAAAAGGGAATTTGGGGATTAGGGTGGTAACATAGTAGTGAAAGCTCCAGAAAAAGCTCTGATAGCATGTGGAGCAGAGCTAGTCCGTTTACTTCATATCTACTTGGCAGTTAGCAAAAGGAAGCTCTCTGTAGCACTCCAGCAAAATCATTTTCCGTTGCTGGGGATGATAGCTGTGCAAGGCCCCTGCAGTAGCTACTGAAGAGTAGGGAGCAAAAATGAAGGCTAATGAGTCTGAATTAAGATGAATAGGGTAGTGACAATTAGCTACTTTGTCAAAGCAGCAAACAATCATTAAAGGAAACCTTTCACAATGTAAAACCATTTGTATAAAGGGTGCAGTAAAGGGGACATCAATTCTGCAAGGCTGCAATTGAGTTTGATCTTATTGCTAACAAGGCTGATTCTGAAAAACTTGGGGAAATAATCAGCTATTTCCCACCTTCAGTGGGAACACAGCGCTATACCCTTCATTAGACTTCTCTCCTACTACTTGGTTTGCTGGAAAAAAATAATCTTCTGAATCATTAGAATACTTTGATAGGACAATTTGTTTCTTCTGTTTGAAATATTTCCTACTGCAATAAGCTGCTCAGTGTAAATGCTAAAATACAGATTTTCAGAGAACTGGGGAGATATTTTTAGGTTTTCAAATATTAAGACAAAATGACATAATTTTGTATCAAAGTCTGAATTTTAATGAGCAGCTCTATTGATAATCACTGAACATCTATATTTATAGAAAAATGGAATATCATAAATACAGAATTGTGCCATTATCTACATATGTTTCATTTCTCCATACATACAGAAATTAAGAGTTTAATTTCTGTATCAATGAAAATATGGCAATTTACACCAGAACTATTAGTCAGAATATAAATTAGATCTAATCAGTGTGTTGGCTCAGTTTTTAAAAGTTGGATCTAGGTAAATTTCTGTCATACTTACATTTCTGCCTCGCTGGAGGAAGAAAGGCGCAATCCTGCGCTTCTTTTTTACGGTCATTATAAAATACACTTAGACTTTTAATGCCATTTATTGTGGTGCAGCAGTATTTGCAATCTAAATCTTAAATAGCATTAAAATGCACAGCAGCAAATGAGGGAAGCTCAGTAAAAATTTGATAAAACTCAGATTAACAAAAATTCTATCTCTAAAGGTTATGTTGGCATCCAGTAAGAATTAGTAAAAACACTGAAAGAAAGGAAAAAAACAACTATGAATTCTTATTTCTATTTTATAGAAAAAAAAATACAAACAAAAATAAACAACAACAACAAAAACCCACACCTTTAAAAAAAAATGGTGGGTTTGAAAAGTGTCCAAGATTCCTTAGGTATGTATACAATAGCTGCTCTTTTAAGATGGAATCTCTGTAGTTTTATTGATTCTACATTCCTCATTGCGAATACAGAGTATGTATTTAAAAGAAAGCTTTACAGAATAGCGTGGGAATTTTAGGAATAGAGAAGTTAATGTCTATTTTCTTAGTGTACTAATTTTGGTGCACAAAATTTAAAGTGAAGAAAACACAGCAATTAATCAGAATACCCTCAGGTCTTAACAATATGAACAGACACAAAAAACCATGTATGAGTTGAGTAAAATGGACAATTAAACATGTTGGAAGCTGGCTTTGTACACATGCTTTTATAAACATAAGTACTTTAGGGTTATTTAGGAATATGAAATATTATTTCATACCACTGTTCAGAAGCACTACCTCATAAGTAACGTAACAATCATATAGGCAGCACAAACATGTAATAAACTATATACTTTCCACCATGAGCACTAGGTTGGAATATAAAATTGAGAAAAATGAAGTGTCTTTTTCTCCATAACATTTAAGTTTTGATGAAAGAAAAAACCTTGCAAAAATCTGACTCCCCTTTCTCCAAACATATACAGAGACAAAGTTCATATTTTTGCTATTTATCTAAATTGAAGTTTAAAGTGTTTTTGTTTTCTTTTAAACTTCAGTGACTGTGGGAATAAATTCATACACTGAGCAGGGTATTCTTTTAGGTGCATACTTTCTACTATTGTTATTAATAATAATAATAGAAAAAGTATAGCAGATCAAACCAGAAGAAGCGTTGAATATATTTGCTGGGAATTGCCTCAGGCTAAACACCAGGGACATGAAACAAACTGTTCTTATCACCTTTTTCCAAACACAGTGATTTAAATTTACAATGAAAGTGCCAGCACCAGCTGCACTTTAAGAAAGCACCACATGTCTTGATGAGCTCCAAGAAAATGGAAAAAAGCCCAGTTCAAGTTGGAGGTGTCATCTTCCTCTAGCCAGCTGGGTGACACAAAGCTGAAAGCGATGAAGTGCTAATTAGAGGTTGATGAACAGAATCTCAGAGTGGAAACTTGTCGAAATAGCCTCTACTGAATCATAGCCTTATAAATCTGCCCTTATCTTCCCATACAGAGCACTGTCAGAGCCAGGGAAAGACAGTGTGAATCCAAATATCTATATGGTTAGGTTACAGGGTTTTTATCTCATACCATATGTCCACTACATCTTGGAATTATTTAAAAATTACATTATTTTATATCGTGTTGACATCTTTTCCTTTAAAATGCCTAGATACTACTGCAGGAGGAGCAGAAGGACTACTCAGAATTCTTTTAATTCTTTTCTCAGAAAAAATAATTCACATTAAAAAAAAATATGAGAATAAACCAATAGTTTAACAAGAGGTATAAATAAAGCCGCACAAAAGAAAGATGAAGAAATGCAGAGAAGTTGAAAGAAAAAATCATGGTTATAATACATATGAGTTTAGAATTGTTCTTCACTAAAAAGTGAGGTGGAGGGAGGCTTGAGCTGGTGCTTTTTTTTTTCTTTTTAAATAATATTGATGTTGAAGTGCCAGCTTTTCTTTTTCTTTTTTTTTTTTTTTCCTTTAGCAAGTATCCTCTAATTGGCCTGCAAACAGAGTGCTGAACGTGCTGCCAGGCTGGGCCGGCAAGGTGGTGCAACCCATGAAGCAGCAGGAGCTGCTCGCACAGCAGCAGCAGGTGATCTGTGCTGGGCTGCGTGGGGCACCGCCAGGCTCTCCAGCACAAACTTGTCTGTCCTTCTTTTTCCCCTACCCTATGTTTCCCCCTTTTCCACCTTACCTATTCATCCTAAGCATTGCTATCCGTACTGTGCAAATATTGATGTCACTACATCCCTCTAGGTAATGAATCAGTAAAGCCCTTAGCAGATGTTACTGACTTCTGTGGGAGACAAATACATGCTGAATATTAAAAACAAATTCAAAGGTTCTGTTTATTAATTGGATTTTGTCACCCAGAATAAGAATGAAAATCTGAAAGCAGAAGAGGAGAGCTGAAACCTTTCCTGCACTAATGCGGAGGCACTGTGCCGCAGCACTGCTACGCTATGTGCTCATGTGCTGTGCTACAGCCAGATTTATTTGGGTTCATCAGCTTGGCATCAGCATGCCCTATCTGGCACTTTTACAAGCTTTTCCAAATGACACTGCATTGCCACCCAGGAACTGACTGGCTTTATGACAATACCTATTTCTTATTAATGAAATATCAAGCCTTTTGTAAACTGTAGGTAGTAAAATGGTCATCTTGTGAACATCATGTAGTTTGTGGGATAGAATATCACCAGAAATAAATTGTGTCAATAGCTGAGTAATTCTGGAACACCTTTCATCACATGTGCCAGAAAAAAACAGCATAGACCTGATGCATTCACAAAGACTTTTCCTGTTGCTCTTTAAAATTCATTGTTGATCAGTTTTAAAAATTACTGTGCAGTTTAGGCGAGGCAATTCTTCTTTGTTATAATACAACTTTAATAAGATAAAAAATATCACACCTACAGACCTCTCTGTTGATGTGAGCAGAAAAGATGATGAAAACTTGAGGACTAAATCAGATGCCAAAAAATACATGCTTTTCCCTGAAGACACAGTTTGTGAATATGAATACCAAATGATGATTTTCTGAGTTAACAGTATTGGCTGTACAAAATCATACTTTAAACATTTAACACCTTATAAGATATGAAGTGTGCTTTCACATTCACTTTAACATTTGTGATCTCAGTGTTTTGTTCCGTTAGCCTATTGCTTCAGAAACCTAATTCAGATTAATTGTAGGGAAAAAAAAAAAAAAAAACACCAGGAAGAATCCATGCTCTTTTGAAAATGTCAACTCCCATTAAACCAGCTCTCCAAAATAATGATGTTCATCTGATTTTTCTCTCTTTGATTAGGCTTGTATAATTCTGTATTATCTTGGTAGCTTTGATGCCAAACAAGATTAAATTGTCATGTACAGTATATTAAATTTATAATCTGAATAAAAAAATCACTTATAAGACACTCAGAAACAGTATCTCGGGACACAGCTACTACATTTACATAATTTACACCACTGATACGGCATTATTTCCTACTGATTTATGGCCAATTATCAATCGCTGGTCAATACTTAGTCACTATAATTATTTCCTTGTAGTCTCTTGTTTAGCAGTGATAGAGACAGTTTTATCAAACCTCACTGCAACACCAACATACACGTTTCCTTTACAAAATAATAGTACATTTTGCCATCTTAAATGTGCTTTTTCTTCAATATGAAGAAAATATTTCAACTGCAAACTCTAAAAGGTTTACAGCAGCATCTTTTTACCTCTGACACATACTTAAAACTCTCACACAAAGAACACAAATAGGACTCCCCAGGATAAAAGAAAACTGATGTGGTAGGAGAATCCTGTTCAACAATAATGTGATGGTATTGTATATACTCTTTTTTGTATTTTATAAAAATGGATGAAATAATAGCTGATTTTTGCCCTCATATCCAGATTTCACTTCTACTCAAATCAGTCCTAAAGCATGCAAACAAAAATCTGCATTTGAATTCCTAATGATTCGTCCTATTGTCTCATTGCTGCTACAACCTGTCAATCACTGCTGAAAAGTGCTAATCACTCCCAGAAATCCCAGTCTCACAGACAAAAGTACCAGTCACCGAAAAAATAATACCAATTGGTCATGGGTGGAAGGCAAATCTCACTAGGGATCTAACTGCACAATGGAGTTTATTAAGTCCATTTTGCTGTAGTCTAGCTCTGCTAGCAGCATCCAGCAGCTTCAGACTTTAATTTCAAAGTCAGCTAAAATCCACTGAAGTAACTTATATTCATTAGCTAGGCTTTAACTGAACTGCTGTGAAATCTCTTGGCTACAAGGGCCTTTAGCAGAAGTGGCAGCTTTCATTTTCAGTTTAAGGAAAACAGATCTACTCAGATGTTCAGTACCTCTTTCTTAAGCAGCTTGCTTTTTACAAGCACTTAATTCTTCACAAAGATGTTTCTTCAACAAACTGTACACATCTTTGACTAATAGTATACATGAAAAAAATATCTTGCTGTTAGTACTCTGTACCTTGCCAGTTCCTCTCTGTTACAACATCCAACTTTACTAGGAAGAGTAGCAGCATGACTAAATATCATGCATCATAAAATACTGCTGCCTTAGGTCACAGAAACTGTATTTTATGTCACAAAGGGGAAGGTGGCTAATTCAGTAGCCTGCTGCATCCTAAAAAACACTTTTTTTAAGCTTCGGTGCAGATTGCACTGTTTGCATTAAAAACTATAAACACAGACTGTGTTTTCCTGTTACATCAACTAAATACTTAAGTATGTTTGATCTTAATAAACTATAATTAAGCAATATACAGTAATTACCTTTCAGAAATCCCTATAGTGATTATTATCTCTGGAGTTGACTTGAGGAGGCTGAGTATGTTTCTATTTCTTATGTGAGTTTTTCAATTTTTTTTTTAGAGAAGCAAGATATTTGAAGTGGGTGAAGCATCTTAGATAAGGAAGCTTCATCTGGCATTAGACACTACTGCAACCAGGAACTTTTCTACCAAGTTGCTGTTTAAGTTATGCTTACTAATTACTGAAAGATGACCTCTGAAAAACAAAACAAAAACTAAAACTATAATATATACATTAAAAATGTTTATAAAGAGGCATAATATATACACAGCTTTGTGTAATACCTGTTGGCTTCGCATGGTTGGATTTCAGGGTTAAAGCCTAGGACTCTGAATACTTCTTGCTTCAACCCACAGCTCACAGCCTAGAGTGCTCCTGTAGTGCTCAGTGTTCCCATAGTGCAGGACAAGTACTTGTTTTTGTTCTTTACTCAATCCGTGTCCAAAACCTGAGATGTTTGTGGGTTTTTTTAAACAAGCATGCTAACAAAAACACTCAGTTTGCACAGTTCAGATGGCTTTTTCTATGTTACAGTTTAAAGAAATAGCAAGTTTTAGCATAGTGACTGCAAAGCAATATAAAGAGTTCCAAAATATAGATTCATTGACTTACTTCTTGCATGACCAACAATTCTCATTCTTTTGGACTTATGATTTTAATACAAACAATAATACAACTCAAATAGAACTGCATAAACAGTGAATCAGGAGGGGAAGCAAGCTTGTACTTCAGATTTGCTCACTTGGTGATACAAGCCACTCCAAGCACATTAATTCAGAAGTACATTAATCCACAGTGCCACCTAGCCACCTGTGTACATTTAGTTTAACTGTGACAAAAAGACTAAACTGTAAAAACCGTTAACCTTCTCCCCTTCCCTCCCTTCCACTTACTAGATGTAGATGGAGTAGAATAATATTAAAAAATAAAAAATAGCCCAATGTGTTTATAGCAACTGTTACTGATCCAAAGGAAAACTGCAAATCTTTGCTAAGGCTCTGTGTTACACTGTTATTACTCCAAACAACATAAGCTGGGATATTAGCTACAGTAAATTAAAATGAAGAATTCTATAAACACCTGCTTTGTGTAACACAAAACTTGTTCTTCTGAAACATGGAAACTCTTTCACTCCTTTCCCATCTTTTTCCTCCTTTTCAACTCTAGTCTTGGGATGAAATTAGATTTTACATTATGATTACGTTGCACGAACATTTTAAAGCTTCAGCAAGTATCTTATTTAAGTCTTATTATTGTAAAAATAAAGTCAGGCTCACAGATATTAAAAGCCATCCTCCAAATATGCATCTCATAGATATTCTCAACGAGCACTATTCCCACAGCAGCTTTAACACACACCGAGCACACCGCGCTCCTCTGACAGAATGCTCAAAGCATTGTGTACTTCCCAGCTCAAGGTGCGACAGAACGGAGCTGCTTTTGAACCCTCTTTCTCCTTTAGCAGAAACTGCACAGTATTCCCTGACGACCTTTTACAATTTACACAGGGAAGCAAAGAAAGTCAGAGAAGTGAGAGAACAGAGATGTCCCCAGCAGCCCCCCTAGGCCAGGCCTGAGGCCCGCATGCGAGCCCCCATTCTGCTGGGCTTGACAGATAAACAGGCCTGCACGTGTTGCCTCAGGTCCCACTCACCCTTGGCAATGTCCAGATCTCAGACTCAGCCCACCAGACTGGAGAGGGACCGATATAACAGTTTAGTTTACAAATATCCCAGAAAGTAATTCTAAACGATCCCCAGTATGTACGTTAGATCACTGCACAAGGGTGGCACAGGAGAAAACCTAAGGTGGAGGAAAAGAAAACAACAGATAATAAACTTTTAAGACAAAAGTTTTCCCCCTTCTACACAGAATTTGTCGTCTCTATTCAGTTTCATACTAGTAGAACCAGCAACCCTTATAAAGGAAAACTAGCTCAGAATGAATGTGTACAAAATGAAAAAAAAAGAAAAAAAGAAAAGAAAAAAAGAAAGAAGCCACAAAGCAAAAAAGCAAACAAAGAAATGAGTTGTTTCTGACAAGATAAAACCAACAATCCTTATTTCGCATTTATCTAATGAGTAAAACAGTCAGTTTCCAGTTTCCCCCTCCTTGATACCAGACCAAGACTGGAGCCAGGAGACTGCAGACATAGCATATTCTTGTTATCCTCTTAAAATCTCATTTTGGTGCTTCATTTATTAACAGTGCAATGTATATACACAAACAAATGCTCCTATTTTTCTCCTCCCTTATTTTCTGAAGTAAGGCATCTTTCTCATGGGAATATTTTTCCTGTAAAAATACTTGTTTCTGACAATATGCATCTGAACCAATAGGCCAAAATGTGTTGAATATATCGACAAGAAAAAAAAGAAAGAAAAAAAGAAAAAAAGAAAAAAAGAAAAAAGAAGAAATGAAGATTAAAGGATTTGTAAGTAAGAGAATATATAACCAAAGATCATGACTTGAAAATTAAATTTTGTGGATAAATCCTCAAGCTTAGCAACTTCACTATAAATTTCACTATCTGTGACTGGCTTGACCAATACAAAGCATATACTGTTTCAAGTATAGAAGTTAAAATTCAGTGTTTCTTTGGATATTATCCTCTCCCCTTCCCTAGATTGAGAGCGAGTCCTTTCAGCACAATTTCAATGCTGGTTATTTCATAGCAGAGTAAATGCAGTGGTCAGGATGATGACTGACACCTGATCCAAGACAATGGGGTAAGGACCGAGTGCTTGGCAGCCTTGTGCTTTGACAAGCTCTTTCTTTTGATGACTGTTAGCCATTGTTTGATAACTACAGACTTCCCTTCCCACAGACCCTTCTGAACTCTGCTGTCTTTGAACAACACATGAAATACGAAGGAAACTATTTACCAGCCAGTAATTGCATGCCACCCCTCATGTAAAGGTAAACGGTAATGAGGAATGTGCAAAGAATAGCTGGTACTGTCAAAACTTTGGAGGGGGAGGAATAGGGGGAAGGGAAGCTTGTAAAACATAAAGCCATACAAAATGCCTTATGGACTTATCCGGCAGTAACTGTATCAATTAACCATGCTAAAAGCTCTAACTCAGATGGGCACTGCACACAGCGTGTCTGCCAGTGTTTTATTATCAAGTCCATTATGATGAGTTCTTGTCGTAGACAAAAGGAGAACAGAAAAAGAATTCAGGCTGACAAATTAGACTTGAAATCAGTTTCATTTACATAACGACTGGAAGTTCATTAATAAGAGAGTTTTAATTATTCATGCTCTTGTTTCACTAGATACAGCAGTTTTCCCCCTGCTGTGCTGGATGTCTGGATTAGCTAAAATGAACCATAGCAAACTGATAGACTGCCCAGATTTCTTAAGTTCTTTTCAGCTTTCAAACTAGGAAGGAGAGAACTTGGGGGTGGAGGAGTAGGGGAAGGCAGGACTGGGGGGTGCGGGGTGAGAGAAATCCTTTCCTTCTGTTCGTGTTATAAGATGCTAATGCAAGAGGAGATTTTTGAATTCTGTTTTGGGTACAAGCTTCTATTTGATGAGTACTCAGCCTCCAAATCCAAGCCAGAAGAAAAAAAGTTTGGGACGCAGATTCCAAATTCTGTATCTACAAGAGCTATTCTGAAAGCAGCATCTCCTATTTTACTGCGTTGGTGTTATGGCAGTAGAGGTTAAACCTTCCTCCCAGAATCCCATTACATTTTGTTGCTGTGTGACTGATAGCAACTGAGGGGCAGTCTGACACGATAGCAGCTAACATGGAAGCACATATGAAGCAAAAGTGTATAATTGAATTCATTTGCACAGAAAAATGATACCCACGGAATGTTTATGGAGATCAAACAGTGCACGTCAGCACAGTGAAGTAGTGGGTGGTGTTTCAGCAGTGGTAATGGCATCAGTGGGTCACCTCTGCTGGTACAGATTTTACAAGCATGGCATATAGGCTCTTGTTCATCACTGACAAAAATGCATAGCTTATGGTGGTGACTATGTTGAAAAATAGGGTTTTTTTTAGCTTAGAATTTGTTCTATCAGATAGAGCTATTGTGCTCTTTGAATCTGTTGTATTTTCCATGGTAGTAAATAGGAGGCATTACTTTTGGAGTGATCTATGTACTTTCCAACTCCTAGTTCCTTATTTAGATGACTTTAGATCCATCACCCCAGTGCTGAAATAGCTGGGCTGAGATAGCTAGTATGAGCAGAGCCTTTCTAGAGTATAAGCACATTTTGTCATTTACAAAGGGTTGCTTGGCATCCATGCTAATTGAAGAAATAGCAGAAAACTGAATTTATGAAATCACCATGCTGGATTTTTTACTTTTCTAAGTGTTTTCTTTGAGGTTATTATAAATAAATAAATAAATAAATCAAAGAAAGGAGGCCAGAAGCTAATATAGAAAAGTGTAGGAAAAGCAAGATTAATGGGATCTTCAAAAAACAATCATTTAAATGCAACAGCTGAATGGACAGATTTATCAAATAAGGATACATTTTTCCCCTCACAGCATCTAACAAGAAGCTCCCATTGACTTCAACATATCCTGCAGTGAAAGAAGGCGACCTGTGGATTTTACATGACTATTTGCTATTCAGTGAAACTTGAGGGTCCTACTCTCCCACTGCAGGATGCATGTAATACCCATTGAAATCAATGGGAATTACTCTTATGTCCTGCAGCACACCAGGCCTCGCAGCTACAAGTCATGAACTATGAACACTGGCAGGTAGACAAAGTGAGAGACATGTTTGAAGACCAATGCTTACTGAAAGCTGAAACCTTGAAATTATCCCTTTTCCTCATAGCACATAACTGATTCAGGAGATCATGGGGCTTTTCTTCCAAAACTTGAAGTATTTTGGAAACAAAACAGTGAATGAAATGAAAAAAAATTTGTCTAGAAATGAAAACGAACAACTCATCTCTTCTGGTTTTTACTTTTGTTTGCTTTTTTGTTCTCTTCATCTTTGAAAATTAAGAAAACAGCTAGAAAAAAAGACAAAAAAGTCTTAAGAGGACAGAAAGGCAGAAGAAAACATCTGGATCATGTTTGTTCTGACACTTCTTTTCAGAGCCTTTTCTATTGCATTGCTGCAGGGGGCCAAAGAGAAGGTTTCTTCTGTTATGTTTGAAATCAGGTACAAAAGTATTCAGCCAACTAAATTTAATCAGTATGTTGCAGCTTTCTGTTTGGTTACTGATAGATAGATAGTCCAGGTATCTTGTATATGATTTCCACATTAAATGTCACTGGATGTGTATCACCTTTTATCTCATTATTATTAAGTGACAGCAATTCTAAACAAAGAAAAAGGAAAATACAAGGCTGGAAGTCAGTAGTTTTAGACTACTACATTCCGTCTTTATTATTGTCCCTCACTGAATAGCTTGCCTCTCGATCCTAGGCCAAACCATAAATCCCATCAGCTATGCTGATGGCTAAGGAATATATTCATAATTAAAATTCATCAGAACTGCTCTGCAGCGCTGGATAAAACTTCTGAGAGTCGCTGTTCACCATTGTGAACAGGCAGTGCACAGCCTGACCTTTTAGTTTTCCGGCCTTCTCCCTGGAAATAAGGCAATTGCTTTTCCCCGACTGCTTGGTTTACTCCATGAATACATTCCTCAATCAGGTAATAGTCATGACCACAGTAAAAATGAAATGAAAAGAACTGTTAGATTTCTGTTTGAGAAGATTTGGTTGATGTTGACAATTTCCTATCAGTCTGTGAGTGACAACAGAAACATAATAAAGGCAGGAGTGGTATATGGATGCATTAACCGTGTAATGTGTTTTCGATTGGGCTTTGTGAGAATAACGTGAGTTTCTTATAGTCAGCTCCAAATTCAGGTTGTTCATAAAAAGAAAATAGTTATAAGTGGACAGATTTTATAAGGTTTGGTGCAAAGGAGGTCTGCTTATCACTTAGATTTTGTACGGACAAAGACATAAGCAGAGATTTTTCAAAAAGTCACTGAGAGTATTCCAACCTAGTCTATGAATATAGGTTATTCTTATTGTCACCAGTGTCCCAGCCAGATGATATACCTCGCATTCTTATGGGAGATCCCTTGTTTTTAACTGTTCCCATCTTTTAGGAAACATACTAGGCAGTTCCCATTGCACAGATGGCATGCAGTGCCTGACTGAACTAGCAGACTTGGTGCTGTCTCAGTGCCTTTTACTGGCAAGAATTGATTGAGTAGCCCTGATTGATACTCCTAATACTAGCTGGACAATCTGCCTTGCTATGTTTAATCCATAGACCATGTGGCTGTTGGGAGACACTTTTTTTTTTTTTTTTTTTAAATAAAAACAGCTTTTCAACAATTTACATTGATGGCTTTTTTGATAAATTATCTTTCTTAGTTTTAACATGTTACTGTCTCTGCACATCCTTTGTCTATCACTGGATTTTCTCAAGAAACCATCCCTGGTGTCTTAGTGTATATTTTCAGATTTTTGAAGTTTTAGAATATAATTCAGAAATCCTGTATAATAACTTAGTGAAAAAGTATCACGAATGCTGTCATGAAAAAATATGGATACACATATCACCTCCTTGTCACTGACAGATCACATTGCTGAAAGTCTATAACAAAGGATAAAAGCCTCAAACAACTCATTAGAATAAATTAAACAGACTGAAGGACATCCAGATTGCTGTTTTGGCCCACCTTTACAAATACTCTAAATTCACACTTAGGCAAGACCCGACTGTCAAAAGTGCTCATGTACAGACCTTTTAACACAGAAATTAAAGATGAAAATTGCATATTTTTACCATTGCTCTTTGAAAAAGACTGAAACCTACAGCATGGTTTGAACTTGTCAGACAATTGTTTTATTTAATGGAAGTCAGAAACTCAATCACATTTGGCCTGCTGCACAATATGCAATGTAGTAAACCTGCATTTATCGCACAGCTAGGAAAATTATGTACTGCTTTCTCTTTTAGGAAGATACGCGGGTAGAGTGAAAGAGACAAAAAAAACCCTGATCTTTGTTATCTCTGTTTTCCACATTTACAGTCTTCATGGTCTTACCTGCTCTCATCAGGTAATTTCCAGTTATTCACTAGTTCCCCTTTAGCCTCAGTAAGGAAATCTTCAAGTAAGGTTAGCGCAGAAGATTAAGACTGCATTAAGATTAAGTCTGAAATGTTCTGCTACCAATTAGCCCTCTAGTATTTCTGTAAGCCTTGAATTTTTGATGCGATCAATGACACCAAGTGGAGCCATCTTCTGTGGAGTGGTTATTAAAGATATAAAAATCAATACAAAGATGATACTTGGAAATCTATATCACAAGATAATGAATCACCATGAGAGCCAACTAAGAAGGAATGTCAGCAAACCAAACAGAAGGTTTGTGCATAACAAATTATTTGATGCCAGTAGAGTTTAAACTAAATTTTGCATGAGACAGAAGTCTTCAGGCAACACTTATGATACATTTGCATGGCAAGACTTTAATGAGATGAAGACACAAGACCAACCATGCAAGGGGCTTTTTGCGTATTAAAGAGACGGAGGAGTAGGAGATGATTGAGACGTATGGGATTAAGACAATAATGCTACAATTTGACTTTAATGACAAAACAGCACCAAAAACTTTCTCTATCAGTAATCTTCATTCAATTTCTTTTAAATGAAACATTATTTGCCTGCACCTTAAGTGCTGATTGTTATTGGAGTTGTGTATTGGAGCTTCACAGGATACTCCAAATTTAATTTGAACTGGGGATTGATTTAGTTGGCTTCAAAGCCAGCTTTTCCTTTCCAAAATTGAGCTAGTGCATGACTTTGCAAGTTCATTTGGGTTTACTGCTTGACACAATTGTATGAGACTTTACAGCATTTATGGTATGTTTTGCCCTGCATGATCTCTTGTTCACTCACATGTACAGACACACGCAGAGAGAACTATTAAAACAAATACTCTTGCTCCATCTCCCTGGGAAATGCATTTCTTACTAAAAGTTACCAATTCAAAAGACTTATGCAGTTCAAATCCATATTATATGAAAAATTCTATCGCTTTGAACTTCTGATATATCAGTAAGAAGGCTCTTAAAGCATTTTACTGTCGTTAATTATGCTGTAATTTTCTGAAAGATGAGAACAGCACATTCTCACTTTAGTGAAGAGGGTAAAGAAACTAAAACTAATACAGGACAAGGAGTTAGGCAGCCAGCATTGTCTTTAGCTAAGGGACATTTACCTGCAATTTGCTTATCTTGCCTTTTAAACTGCGAGATCTTTGGTACATGGCTAGATTACTATGAATGAGTCTCAATAAGGTCCTCTGAACACTAATGGCATTCAAATGAATTATATTAATAAAAATCAGGTAACAGTATCCCCTAGGAAGTCTCAAACATCCCAAATGACAACTAATGCTATAATGCATTTTATTCTGCTGTAGCTACAAAGCCAATCTTACTCTAACGTTCATATAGTTCTTCTCCTTCAAAAATAAATGAAGCATCAATAGGTACAAACTCTCTCTTTTTAGACAATTCCTTCTCAAAAGCTATCTGCTCTTCCTTAGCAAGATTAGTGCACCTAAAACACCTGTTGTGATATGACAAAAATACTTGTTTCCTTGTTTTCCTTGACACACACTGCTTTCACATTTGCAGCTGTTAAGTGGTAACACAGATAATCGGGCTCACAATCACAGCTTTTTGTGCTTTTAACAGGACACTAAATGTAAGTCCTGTATTCTTTATTAATCAGTAACTTTTTGTTGTTTGACAGCCATTAGGTTTTTTTTTTTTTTTTTTTTAGTTTGCAATGTCTCACTTATGCCAAATTCCTATCTCCAAATCAGAAGATTAAAGAGCAACAGCAGCTCAGATCCTCAGCAGCTCAAATCCTCAGAATCGTATGCGCATACCTACAAAGACTCCATCATCTGAGGATTGGCCCTTTGTCCTGTAAGCAAGATAAACACTGAAACATTACAGTAACTCTACAGCTATCTGCTAGAGGTTGGCTGGCAAGTTCATGAATCAACCATCTAAAGTTGTATTGCAGAACTACTTCAAAACTAAATAGAGGAAGAAGAGCTGTGACATACTTTGTGCAGTTTTCACTAGTCACTGCAGTTTGGACTTAATTTGTTTCCCGACTTCTTTGCATCTTGGGTCTTTGAAGGCAAGTGAACCATTCAGTGTCATAAAACAAGAAGAACTAGAACAGTCTTCAGTAAAAACAAAAACTAACAGAAAAAGCAGATGCAGGCAACATTTCATATGGCTCAAAATGTCTTTGCCGCAGTTTAAATTCTGCAGCCTTGAGATTGTTCTGACACCTCTTTATTGTTCCTTTTAAGTGCAAATGCCTAGGTAGCATCACTATAAATGAAACAGTAGTTTTCACAGATTGCATTCAACGGCTGTTAGAGCTTCCTCTCCTTCATCTGCACAATTTGCATCTATTATAGACTCAGGAATATAGTTTTGCTGCTGCTCAGTGGCCTCAGAAGGGCACAGGATTCCCCCACCACTTAAGGACTGCAGTGAGGCTGATCTTTAAGGCCCTTCCCAGAAGCATGCCCACTACACTGCTTATTCTAGGTGGGGGCGGGGGAGGGGAGGGAGGTTGGGATGGGGGAGCAGCTGGTGCTGTGAACGCTGAAAGACACCGCTATGATGTTTAAGGCAAGTGCTCCGAAAGATCCCATCCTTTGTAACCACCACAAACTTTAGGGTGTTTAACCTGAATTGCTAGTAAAGATGCTGGGCCCTAGACTGAGATTCTAGTGTGGGTACTTGTGCCCTCTTGAGCATGCCTCAGAAAGGTTTTGCACAATGATTTGTTCAGTCCTCTGCCTCAGAGGTGCAAGAAAGAGCTGAGAGAATACATTTCTTACCTATGAAATTCACATTTTTTTTTTTTTCCATGGCACCTCAGGGAAAAAGAGGGCACTGAGAACAAACTGTCATCTTGCTTAATTCCTTATTATTAGTTAAGTACCGTGGATGTGTTAACAAGTGGTTCCATCAAAAATTAACCACTATGACCTGAGCTAAACCCCTAAGCCTATGACTTATTTCTGAGAAAATATTCAGTTTCATGGTGGTTTGGCTGTTCTTCTTGGACAGAAGAAAAAAATGTTGTAGATTAGAGCCAGAACTCTTTGCCCTTTTATGGAAATGTTTGCAATAATTGACAGGAGTTGTCCAGAACGGCACATTCCAAGAGCTAAAATACTAACACTTATGGTAGTTATGTACCCATAGTAGACATAAGTTAGGGAGATCTTTAAGTATGGTAACAATTATAACTAAATTAGAGGTGAATTATTATCAAATGTGTTTTTACTACCTTCGCAATTATCACCACACAAGTCCAAACTTTCAGTACAGAATTAGGCTACAGTATGTAATGCCATTGCTGCTCAGGAGATACATAGAACCACTGTCCTTTCCCTCAAGCAACTCCACTGTTACAATATTCATGTTAAGATGAAGAAAAAAGACTGCTGCTATTATAATTTTCCTTTGTTGTGTCTCTCAGGAATCAGAATATGAGCCAAAACCAGAAGAAGGGAATTCATTCTACTAGGCCACCCTGCTGATAAACTAAAACAATAAGTTATCATGTACTTTACCTCACTGACAATGCAATGGAATTATAATGTTTTATTTCACTAGCAAGATACAATTGTATACAGCCTCCCCATGTAGTATGCAAAGTATCGAGTCTGGGAATTTGAAAAAAAAAAAAGAAAAAAAAAGAAAAAAAAAGAGCTAGTGGATGAAAAGACTTTCTTCCACTCTGATCAACAGAATGAAAATCCAAAGAATCACTGAGACACAACATATTTCATATTCTCATTCTTTTCTTAAGTAGAGAACATATTTCATGTACAGAACCGAACTATTACAATCGCAGTTGGAGCCCATGTTATGTGTCCTTTAGATAACCACCATCTGTGTAAAATCTTTGTCATATTTACTCCTTTTAAAAGCATTAGGTAAAATCTCTGCAATTACCGTAAGAATTTCTAAACAAATATTTCATTTGTGCATCTAGCTTTCATGCATTACAGAGTAAATCTCTCTTTATGCACATAAGAGACATATTTTTCTGAAGACAAATAGTTGTTTCAGAAAGATGAATCTTCATTACATATCCATAAAATCTTGGAAAGCTAAGTGATTACTCACTATTCTATTTTAAATTGACGTGTCTCTTACTGCCTTACATAGCTCGTAGCATGACTTCACTATAGATATTCCATCAGACACGTAGCTATTATTCCCCCAAATTTTATAGCAGAGACAAAGAAGTACAAATCAGATTGCGTCAACCTCCTAAGCAATGGTTATATACAATATCAATTGTTAACTACACTGAAAATTTTACAAATTCATTTTCAGCTACAACATTTACCTTCTTGGCACACAATTAATACATGTTCTTCGAACCTCTACATAAAGTTATGTAAAGACACTTTTTGTTCTATTAACACAAGAAAACTCAAGTATATTGAAAATGAAATTACAGCATGATGCTATTAATAAGCAATCTAAAGTGAGTACCAATGTAGCTTACACAAAACTGTTAAACTTCTTCAGAAAGAATTCAAGGCCTACATTTACATCTAAACTCACTTGCTGACCAGTTACCCCTGTCCAGTGACTCAGAGATTGCTCTTCATTAAAAACTACAAAACTACAGTTGAGTACAGACATCACATGACACGTAAAATGAGTACAGTATGCATTTATGCGTAAGGCTCAATTTCATTATTTGCCTGCATTTACCACTAAACTAGTATTTAAATCAAAGTTATTAAATAAGACCACTGGTAGAACACCAAGAGATATTATTTCATTCACGCTGAAAAATCTCAACAGCTTCATTGATACTCAGTTGCATCCATACAGCCTGAGAGGTGAATATAGAATAAATAGATGCCAGAGAAAAGAATAATCACTTGCAAAATTAGTACAGTACCCAGGTAAGTACAGTGATCCAAGTAGGTTGGGGAGCACAGAAAAAGGTTCATTAGGAACCTCTACAAAGCTTTCCAGCCCCACACCGTACTCTTTTTAGCTCCTTAACACCAAACTTACTGACCTATCTCTCAAAAGCACTATGCTTAATTGCTACTCTTAGTGCACAAGCAGCACTAGGAGCCACCCCTCTCACTTGCCTCACGCTTTCCACCACCTGGCAAAGTTCCATTGGCAGCCAAGTCAGTGGGATTTCACATTTCCTTGAAACTTTTGTAAAGGGCACAATGTGGGTCCTTGTCATCATACATATAATCAAGTGCTTAACTGGCAGTATGTCATACTGCAATGTTGGGATCTGAGCCTGTGTCCTGAACTAACTTGCAGGCTCAGAGAACTTACAGTAGGCATTGCATTAATTACCAGCAGTAAAAATTGCCAAAAATAGAAATAAGTCAAAATAATTTAGTGGATCAATACATATGTGGAGTTTAGAGGGGCCTAACTTAAGCTCAACTTGATCATAAATACTGTCAGAAAGGAACAGGAAATAATAACAAAAAGCCCAAAGTAACTCTCCCACAGTAGAACCCCCATTTCTTTTCAGGTTCTCTTACCCAAGCTTAGGTCTCATTTCTCACAGCTTCAGGTGAAGTTATGTCCCTTCGATGCAGTCACCTGTAGGATGAATAAAATCAAAACCAAATGAGTGCAAGGTGTCAGCAGATTGAAAACACAAGCATTAAAAACTAACCAAACAAAAACAACCACTAAAAAACACCAAGGTAAACTCAATCATATTGCTAACCAGAAATCAATTTAAGTCCATAGGGCAAAGAGAATGATGTGGGTGGACCTTTTTCTTGGTCAGTGAACCTTGAGAAAAGGAGCTGTGGAAAGGGTGAGAGGGAAGAAGGAAAAAACAGCTGACCAATCTAGGAACTCATTCTGCTAGCTGAGAGGAAGCGAAGAATCCCAAGCAGCAGTGAAGAGAGTTAATAAAACAAAGCGATCGATTCTTAATCTTGAACAATTAGTTACTTGAAGAAAGCATTGTTGCCACCTGCCTATATTGATCACAAAAATTAAGGTCATTCAGTGGAAGGCTACAGCTACCATCATTAAAACTGAATTTCTTTCTCATCTAGAGGGAAAGTAGTTGTCTTCAAAAACTGAAGAAAGGAAGGTCTTAGTTCTTCCTCTATGGTCTGTTCTTCCCCAAGCACATAGTCAGTGAGAAAGGTAAAGGGTTTATTTTGATTTGCACACCACTGCTTCCTTTCATGCTTTATTTCTTGAAGTGGCATGTGCTCCTTTAAAGGCAGCAGGCTCAGTTTCCCATGGGACCCCATTGTTTTATATGTGAATTAGAAAAAAATCATGCAATATGTTTGGTTTCTCTTAAATTTCAAAGTGATGGCCAACATTGAGCTGCAAATACGTTCAAAGTAATTTTAGTTGGTTATCGTGAAATAAAACACAGTGAAACCTCTCTCAACATCATAATCTGTGAAGTTCTGGTCATGTTTTCATTTCAGAAATCCTCTTTCAAACCTGAAGGCGTTCTCTCAAAATCAGCTCAGCAAGCGCTAGATTCTACCAGGTAATGCAGATAAGAAAATTTCCCCTGGAGTCAGCATAGTTACACTCCAGGATTTGACTTTGTGGCTAAACCATTGTTGCACAGCATCCCCACCCCATAATAATTACATTCACCTCCTTCTCTCTCACTTTCTCTTCTACTCATGCCTGGTATTTGATAACAGCTCTAGACTTATTCTTTGCCAAATGAAGCAGACAAGTGTTTCATTACTCATTTTTATTATTTTTAAATGTGTTTATCTTATCTGTAGTTCTGTCTTAAATAATAACAACAATTAATAAATAATAAGGTACTTTGAATGTGTCTGGGAACCAAGAAATGCTTTCAGTTCTTTCCAACATTTCTGATCTGATGAAAAATATTTTATTAGAAAAAATTATTAAGAGAGGGACATGAGGGAAGGGACCACAAAAGTGGAGTTACTAATGAATTAATGCTCAAGAAATTCTCCAGCCTAAATTGGCTACAAGAACTTGATTCTAATCTGAGACAGATGATCTTAAATATAATCAAAGGAGGGAAAAAGAGAATAATAGCTTTGTAGGAAAAAAAAAAAAAACCACCATGAAAAAAATCCTATTTTGGAATTAATATCCAAGGTACTAAATAAGAGACTAAATCACTCTCACAGCTAAGACACAGGAGTTTATTTTTGTATCAGTTTTGATCACCGTGTGGACCAAAGAAAGAAACTTATTTAATATGTGTATCTAATGGATCAAATTGAGATATTGATACTTCTGCTTTCCTGAGCTTTGACATTCTCAATGCTAAGTATTATTATTATTATTGCTTGCCTGGATCTGCAGTGTGATTTCTAAAAGCAAAAGTTGCTGGTTTCAAGCAGAGAAGTAGCATATGTTCAGTTTAAAATTCAAATGTATTTATAACTGAATACTAATGGCAATGTCATTTATACACTTAACGATTCTGCATTAGGCCATATGAAGCAATTCATTTTTCAATACATTTATTGGTACCATACAGAGAAAGAGGAGTTAAGCAGTAGCTGAGATTCATCAGTTGCAGTGTACCATAACGTGGTGAATGCTGCCCTCTGGCTCAGGTTGGCAATGGTCACTTATTTAGAAATCTTTTTTTCAAAGTGTAGTGGGAGACAAAATAAGGTTGGTCAAGAGTTTTCCTTAATACTTTGTTCTTTAATAATTAAACTCTAAATGATTAAAACAATATCATGTTAGAATGTTACTTTCCCAAGCATTCAAGACTGTAGATATTTTAAAATTATGTTTGCCAATATCTGCAACACAGAAGAACTTTTAAAATGCATTTTTATCTTGAATGAACCATATAAAAGAGTAACATCAGCATTAAACTTAGAGGCCCGTAGAGAACAGTTGCTTGAATCTTTTTTTTATTTAAATCCATAGGGAGGAAAAAAAAAAGTATGTATAACTTATTTTAGCATAGGATATTACAGTTTTAGGCAAGATAGAAAAACAAAGACAAAGAAAAGCTATAGCAATCTTTATTCATTCATAGAGTAAAAGATTATTTACTCCATTTCACTGAAAGACAGCATGATTGAGATATTTATATCTTCATCTTAAACATAACACCTTAATTCACTAGATTATGCTTGCTTTATTCTGCTGTAGACACACCACTGCCTTCTTTAAAAACCTTTTATGAACAAGTCTTTAAGAAATAGAATAAAATGATTTATTGCATTCACAAATCTAGAAACTAGGGGCCACATTTTCCCTTAAAAACTGCACCCTACCATGTACTGCCCATCCCCCTAGCACTGGAAATGCTCATAATAGAAACAACAGAAAAGTAGTGAAATTAAACGATTATTTCTATTACAGAAAGTAAATATTAGGCATTGCTCCCCTGCCACCATCCCCAAAGGGGATCTGCCCTACAGGAATCCCACAGCCTACCTGCCTTGCTGGTGGATTGTCTGGCAGCTTGATCCCAGGAAAGAATTTTCAGCAACCTTTTGAGAGCAAGATGCGGTTTTATTGTCATATCTTCTTCTGCCTAAATTAGGCACTGCTGAGGGCGATAGAGGAAGTGTGGAATAGAGGAGATGGTTTCAATCTAGATACACAAGAAGTAGAATGTTTCCACTACCATCTTCTGCTTTGGTCTTTTATAAAGTCACCTTATATTCAGACCAATACGGTACAACCATTCTGGTATGGTAGCACTTTGCATCCATATTGCACTCACGTAAGTGACCGAGTAGGGTTTAGGACAATAGGAAGTCCAGCCCCGTGACTAAGTCGTAAAGCTCATCTTTTCAGAATAGAAGCTGGAAGACAGACAGGGTGTCTGTCTCTCAAGATGATAAAATGCAGTGTTCTGAACACGAGACAATATTTCTTTAGGGAATATTTCATTTTAAATAAGAGAACAATAATCCAGTAGTCATTTTTCCATAGCTTTCCACAGCTTTCCATAGCTGAAAGGAAAATGTTCAGAGCAGCTTTGAGAACAACCATCTTACAATCAAAGTGCAAATGTAAATTGATAGGGCTTTTTGTTCACTGGTCCTACACACTGATACAACTAATAAAAATAATCAAACCTAATATATTAAAAGAAAAAGAATTAAACCAAGAGTCCAAAGGAAGGATTTTTAGAAGCTATGAATGTGATACTTGGATTCAAAAGACCCAGTGGAAGCAGGTAAGAAGAGCAAAGTATCCTGGGAAAGCTTGTAATGTGCACTCAGCTGCACTTGAGAGTGAAATTTGCTCCCAAATTGAGACCTAAGAATTCACTCATATAAAAACGTTAAAAAAAATCAAGGCAACTTTCAAGTCTGGTTTAAATTTTTGTTTCTGATAAAGACAAGTGTTTCATACTAATTTCATATTAATGTAAATAAGAAGATACGGAAAAGATTTTAGCATGCAAGACAGTGCCTTTCCCTAGCTTTTCTTCCAGCAGAGCATAGACAGAATCAAGTGGAAATTACTGTAAGTGAATCTGTGAGTTTTCAACAACAGAAGCAGCTGCTTGGTACACTTATTTTCCAGGTCTTTCGCAACTAACATGGCTTCTGAGAAGGAAAGCACCTGTTTTTAGACGCCATGTAATCAGAACTGATAGGAAGATAAATCCTCACTGCAGCAACACTGTGGCTTTTGAATTTCCTGCCTTGCTTTGAGCTCGTAAAAAAGCCTTTCAAAGATTTGCAAAAACAAAATAGTGTTAAAGTACCTGCTATGAGACTCAGTATAACCTATTGGATATGCTTTATTCTGTCCCAAGATTTTTGTGCTGTATTTTGCAGAATATAAAAATGAAAGTAGGTTACAAGTTTCCCAGTCCAGGTGTATAAGATATAAAAGTTCCTATACTGGGATAGAAGTGCGTGGGATTTGATAAGACTACATGTATTTTGCTTATTCTGCACATGATGTAGGATCCCTAAGATCAAGCTTCTCTTTAGTGATGAAGACAAGCTCAGCCAGGCATTGTTGGCATTGCAGGACCACAGGAATATATGAGGTGCTGCTTTCCTGAAAGATCAGTGTGTGCATGTACCCAAACTGCAGAGTGGTTAAAGGAGCCCTAGGAAAGCATAGGGACTTTGGAGATTATACAGAGAGATGTGTATTCTGTTTTCATCTTATTAATGGCAGATCTTTCTCACGTCCCTTCAAACATGCAGTACTTTCTTCTACTTCCTTCCATACGCATTTTTCTTCTGAAAAACACAGGGTTCCTCTACCTTTTTTTTGCTTCTCTCTAGCAGCCCAGATTCACTTACATACATCTCAGTTTCTGAGAAGGAAAGACATCGAAAGGGAAAAGGGAAGAGAGAAAGACTAGGGACTTGACAGGTAGCCAGGGACAAAAGGTCAGTAGAGGTAAACCTTCTAATCCTAGTCTGCAGCCAAATGGTGAAATTGCTGCTGAACCCATTGTACTTGGGTCTGAAGCCAATTACACATACTTTAATTCAGGAATGATACAGACAAATGATAAGTCTCTAGGGGACTTTCTGTAAAAAGCTACCCCTGTAATTTCTCCTTTATGGAGAGAGTTGCTGAGCATTGCAATGGAAGAGAAAGACGACACAGAAAACCCTCTGCAAAGTATATATTTTTCATCCAGTTCCTTCTAGTCTTAGTTCACCCATGGACTTTTTCCTTTATGGAGGTCATAGCTGAGAGTGGAAAGCAAGGGGATTAATATTTTGATATATCAATTTCCAGAAGCGGCCATATAAAGATAATGAAGGAAATCATTTTCTTATTTCCACCACCGTTATACTCCAGCTGGAGACTCTCCAATCTTCTAAACCCACCCAATGCAATTTATAAACAGTATATTGCTAGAAAATTCTTATAGTAGATTTCCTTTCTAAAGACAAAGGAACAGCTAACTCTCAAGGAAGAATGACGAAAAGTGCTGCTGTCATGTAGAGTTGGTACCTATTCTCATTTCGTGTTACATATTTCCTCCATCAACTTGACAATTTCACAGCCATAAGTGCACAAAATTCACATAGCAGCAATTTTCCAGAGGAACTGAGTGGCAAGGACCTCATCTCCTTCCAACCAATTAACCAGAAAAACATTCCAATATATTTTTTTCCATTTACTTGAATAAGAAGAATACAGTCTAAACCTCTAGCATCTCTTATGAAAGTTGGAAGATTTGTTCTATCTACAGTTGAAATAGAAGGCAAAAGTGAAAAATGCATGACAAACAAAAAACCTTCTTGATTCATGGTGATTTTAGAAGCTGCAGTTCTTTCTCACTAATTGTGAATCTTCTCACAAAAGCATTAGCAGCTCTTTGCTCACTGATAATACCTACAGGATTGAGGTTTCTAGTGTTTGCTTGTTTTGCTCTGATGTAGATCAAATGTGATCAGTTGCAATCTATCCAGTAAGTACAAAATATTTCACTGAGAGAAAGCAGAATTTCAAATATTTTTCAGTAAGGATACTTGTGAGCTGTATAAAGGAAACTACTTCACCACAACATCAAAAATTGACTGTTTTAAGTTTTGTTCTGTAACATTTTTTTGAGCAATTTTGCAACAAGTTCGAACAATTTCCAATTACAGAAATTGAAACAGTAAATTGGACTACAAAAAGTAAAGAATACTACCTTTGCTAATGAGTATCAGCGAAGGGTACAATTACTAGGAATTGTCATATGCAAGTCTGCTTCCAAACTCATGAGATTCAAAAATCTGAGCTCCAAAACGGTGGGGTAGCTTGAATATATGAACTGTATCTGTCAGAAAGAAATGTTGCACATCTTATAGATGGAGATAAAGCTTCTAATTTCAAACCATGGAGAAGAGATAACACATAGTGAATTACTCATTACAGTGTCAAGGGAAACTGAGGACATTTGCTTAGATTATCAATAGTGTCATGAAGGAATGTTGAAAGTGCTGGAAGTTAGAAGTTAATAATAGATATTATGGTCCTGCTAGGAGTTTTTATTTTCAAAATATAATATGGTTCAAGGGTGTACTTTGAAATAAGAGTAGTAAGCAAGTAGATAACATTTGCACCATTTAAATTAGATGATTTCAAAACAAGTTTATCTGAAGTGAAGAAAAAATATGCATCAATATCTAGGTAAAAGTATGTGGTAAAAGACAGCTTCCTAACAAAGATTTAACCGCTAGACTTGAAAGGAGACACCATAGTCTGAAAAGAAAGAAAAAAAGCTTGAGAGACATACCCCTGTTTGCTGTGACATTGTATCTGAGTTGGCCCAGGAATACTTGGCTGAAAATTAAGAACAATCTCCTTTCAACAAGATGGTAAAGGTTGACTGAGAGGTAACTGAGCTAAGAGAAAATGAAAATAAAGAGAGGAATCACAGTAAGCATAACATATATTAAGTATAGTATTCACACTTGTAATATCCATTTTAACAATTATCTCTGGATCAGTATCTGGATTAATACTTCAGGACCAGGTCATGTATGCTAGTAATAAGAATTCAAACTAAAATCATACAAAAAGTGTTAATGCTTTCTGTGTTCTCTACCTGAATCCAAATTACCTTCACTTTCATATAATGCCCCTGGGTAAACTGGAGACTTCTGGGACAAAGTCACACCTACTGAATCCACAGGAAACATGGAAAACTGCTGCAAGGAGTGGCTCCTTCTTGAGAGGAAGGACAGAGTATGTTGAATTGAGTTAATTTTATGTATAATTATCCTGCCAAAATCATATGGTGTCTGAACTTGATGTAAGGTAAACATGGATGGAACTTTCAGTGTCAGCCAGCAGTTGCTCTGAATCAGGTATGATGTGAAATTGCACTGTGAGAAGGGAAAAGTCACTTCTGGGCATCATAGAGAGCAGTGAAATGCCCTCCCAGCTTAAGAGAGAGGAATGAGGCTACAAGCCTGTCAGAAGAAAAGAATTTAAAGTGAGGTTGTGTCTGAGGGGAGGGCAAATTCAGTCAGTGTAGACGCAGAGTTTGATCCACAGCTCTCTGAAGTCAAATGTTTTAGTTTACGTCAATGGCCTTTGATTAGGCCCAGAGAGAGCTGTAAGATCCAAGGGCTGCCAGGCTTGGTTACAGTCATCAATACTATAAATCCCTGAGAGAGTTTCCTTGCTAAACTCCAGGCCTTTTTGCTGCAGGACGCTAACGAAGGGCATGATCCTGAGCAAACTTAGTACCATTGGCTGCAAAGGCTATAAATTCTTTCGGCCATCTTACAGCACAATGCAGATCCCCTGGTTTGCTGCAGCAGCTTACTGCAATCACTAAAATGGGGGAGAATAAGAGACAGTTCTTGTCAAGACAAAACTATTCCTGTTGCCAGAACTGGGACTTCCTCTGGCAAAGGGGTGGGGCTGGGTAGGCCCAACCTGCTGGAGAGGTTGGGTGCAGGTGCTAACTCAGAGGCTCAGTCAGCTGCAAAAGGAGCTTTGGCCAGGGCTGCAGGAACCTCAGACCTTCCCGGGGGGAAGCCTTCAGGTGCTCTGGTAAGTCATTTTGCACCACTGAGGCCAGCAAATGGGTCACTGACTTCATACCCTAAGATGGTTTGCTTAATTTTTGTAGCATATTACCAAAACAAACAAACAAAAAAAAACAGAAAAAAACCATACACACACAAAAGAAACCCCAAAACATTGCTGAAGTTACTAATCTTTTCTGAACAGGGACATTCTCAGATGAAAACACATTCTCCTAGAAAATAGATGCTGTTACAGCAAGGAGAGTTACATCTTATCATTATCTTTTTGTACACTTGGGAAATCCTTATCTGCAGATTAACCTGAAAGCTCCCCCTCAAAGCTCAACTCATTGCTTAGGTTTTTTTTATTAGTAAATTTCAGAAAATATTTGCAGAATGAACATAAAATAAATCAACACTGCCAGAAAAACAACAACTTGATTGTTTCTCTTTGCTTCTGAAACGAACAAATAACATAAAAGCTCAATTGTCCTCCCAGGACTCCTTGGAAGTCTTAACAAAAGTCTCTAAAAAGAACCTAAATGAAAGACCAGGGAGTTAGCAGCAGGGCAGATCTATCACAGACAAATCAGACAAAACTCTTTACTTCTGACAGTATCTGGACTTAATTCTGATCTCCTTACTCACACTGAGTAATAATTTACACCATAACTAGCCCCACTGGCGTTGCTAAAATCAGAATAAGCCATAAACCCCTCAGACAAATATTGGTCTGAAATATTAAGGCTAAAAATTGTAAGAGCCAATTCAAATATTTTTGTAATTTTGTGTCCTGGAAAAAAAAAAAAAAAAAAGCGTTCTCTTTGTCGTTGATACAGTTTGGTGATTTCCAAAGAAAGATAGGAAGTTTGTGATTTTTCATAGTTATTTTATTTTCTATCTTAATCCAACTAGAAGAATCAATGCTTTGTCTACCCTAGAAAATGCAATGAATATATAAAGATGTATGAACTATTGGCACCTTTCTGACAGAGATATTAAAACAGTAAAACCTGAGTACAAGTCTATATTACAAGCTTCTGTCTGGAAAGGACATTAGTCAGCAACATAATAGGACACAATCTTAGCCATTAACCCAGGCTGCACACCTTATTCAGACTACGCTGTGATTAGCCTGATGCAAAGTCCTCATTTATTTACTGTGTCTTTGTGTTATGTCATCCATCCATATGTACAGGACAGCAATACAACACCAGCAGTTCCTGTGCTGCTGCAGAAGTGCATGCTGTAGATGATTTTTTTTTTTTTTTTTTAATACCTTTCTTTGCAATCTCTTATGTTTCTCTCACTGAGTTGCAGGAGAGCTTATCCATGTTTCTAGACACTTGAAACAGAGGGACTGGAAAATACTACAAGACTATTAACAACAAAGTTTTCCTGTACTTCAGTTTAGCAAGGCCGGACACTAGCACAAATAGAGGCACTCCTAAAACTTATCAGTATCCTCAGGAAGGCTGTTCTGCTCTTGTTTAAAATATCAAATTCCTGTGAGCTGGTTCAGTGCAGGCACAGAGCCCAAGAAAGTCTCTACAGTGCCAGCAGCAATGCTGCTTCATGAATGCATTGCACAACCTGCCCAGCCACCCTGCCAGACTCCTTCTCCAGCAAGAAGCCTGGCAACGAGGCACTTAACCAGTTGAACAAAAACTGCAAGCTTTGCACCAGGCAAGCAATTTGCCAACATCCAGTAGCCTGCAGGCTGGATACTGTTACCTAGTTATTAATGAATGCTGTTGATTAACCTTTTGAAAGCACTTTGCCCACCACACCTACTGATGGGAACTTACTGTGGTAATGCTCAAGGGACATCACAGTAGAGACCTTAGGGGTAGTGAAGACAACACAGTGACTTCAAGACTTGGATAGGAATTAGGTAGTTCTTTGAGAAGAGAGGATAGGAACGATAAACTTCCTCAAGTACATAACTCTATTAAGAGAAGAGTACACACTTTACTGCAATGTCTCTCTCAGGCTGATGTGCTTAACTGTGAATAAAGGCTCCTAATTTAGCACAGGACACCATTCTAGGTAGAGCTTCAAGCATGGATGAGCATAAACTTTTCAAAGTAATGCATTGCTGAAACTTAAAAACATCTTGAGCACTTAAATATCATGTGCCAGGCTCCTAAGAATCATGAGACAATACTTTAAACCTCCAGCAAAAACAACAGAAAAAGCTATTACATGCACACACATGTACATACACAGAGCCAGTCCTTCTTAATAACGTAGCCTAAGAATTTTTGAGCTCACTTTTCTTTAGAAAACATCAAATAAGCAAGAAGTCAAAGACTCAATGAAAAGGTCATGAAATACTATGAATCCAGTAGCAAGAACATCAAGAAAATACAAAATACTCAAATAATACAGAAGTTTGCACTAAGATAACAGAGTTGACTACAGAAAGGGTGCAGGGATGTAAGCAAATATGAAGGAACAGCCTGAATTTAATCACGGAGAGACATGATGGAGAAAAAGCAATCAACTTGAAAGAAAAGAATACAGAAAGGACAAAAATGGATTTGCACAAAAAAGCATAGCATAAAAAAAGTTAAATAAAGCTAAAGTCTCACTGTACCTATTAAAAAAAAAATAGACTTTACACACACCTTTACTGAAGGATCTGCAAAACAAAGTTGCTCTGTTTTCTCAGTTTAAGAAAATTGTTACTTTTTAAGCTAAAAGCAAAATAAAAAAAATCCTGCCTAAATCCCTTTTTTGCTTGAGATTTCACACAACAGTTGAGCCAGTTTGACAGCTTGCTGCTGCTGACTGGAGAAGCAGCCTCACTCCCCTGCTTTGTTCCCAGCCATGCGGTCTTTCTTCTCCCCTTGTGCTGAAACTGGCACTTGTCTGACACCCCAGTGAAAGTATTCCACTCTGAACAAGAAAAAAAAAATTCCCACAGAAATTTATTTGTTCTTAAGTAAAAAAAAAAAAAAAAAAAAAAAATGTATATATGAGGAGAGAGGGGGGAGACTTCTTAATAGTCCTATGAAACCTCACCCTTAAAATATCCCTGGAACTGCAGGGAAGACAGATGTTAGTGTTTTGTGACTATTCTGCTCACTCTCCTATTATCCATTTATTTTTATTAAATGCACATATTAGACACAGTGCCATTCCCTTCAAATTAATTAAAGTGATGTAAAGACGTAGGTTATAGCCCCCCTACACAAACTGCCAACAAAAGCAGAATGTGAGAACTAAAGCTGAGTCTCTCTGACACTGCACCGAGCACAGATCAAGACAGGCTATCAGGCAGAATCTGGGCTAAAGGCTAGGAACAGAAAAAATTACAAGTGACTTGCCACATTCTGCTTTCATTTACACTCTTGCAGCCTGGAACTTTGACAATTGCTGCTACAGCTTCTCCAAGTTGACTTTGGGTTGGTGTATACGGATCAATTAGGCTTTCCCTACTTTCATATTACTACCATTATTTAAATAAAGGAACTGTTTGGGAGGAACAGATTTCTTTTTGAATCCTTCTTTAACAGCAGCAATGTCTGCTGGTGTTACTACGTACAGGAACCCATAGGACCCCAAAAGCTTAGTGTGTATGCAGTGATGCTCTGGGTACCCAGGCTCCCCAGACCAAACTGGAGTCCACACAAAAGAAGTGTCTGTTAAGACAGAGCAACATCCTCAGCTGCGATTGAGGGAATGTGTCTGCATTTCATCAAATCCAGCATATTCCTCAGAAATATTTAAGGGTATTTGATGAAAACGTTTCCTTGATCATTTCCATTATTGTTCTCCTTTTTAAGAGACAGATGAAATTATTTAGATTGCTCATTAAAAGAAACAAACACAGGAAATGAAACTGGATGAAAATAATTTCCTAATTTTGAGAGTGCACTAAGGGTGGAGCAGTCCTTACTGAAGATAACTGGAAATGTAAACACACTGATTTCAATCAAGAGCACTTTTCATAAGAATATTTTGCTCACTAGTTACTACTGATGGCTCCCTGCTCCTTTCAGAGGTGTGTTACCCATTCTGGAATACATGCACAAGTTCAAGTGTTGCATAATTACACAAAACAGGGCCTGTACAAGAATATCCTGTTTTGCTTCCTGTACACTCACTGGGGTGGCTCAGCTGAATCCTTGACAACATCTAGCTCCACGAAGAAAACATCAAGACTCCTTGCTGATAGAAGTTTTTTTTACCTAGAGTTTCTCAGCAGTTGGGCTGTTTAGCCCCAAAGTGTAAGCAGACAATCACCCTATTGTTTACTTTCTAGTCAGAAGGAGCATTACTGCTTTTCTTCACTGTCCACAGCCTCTGTAATCCTAGCAGTCATGTTCACTCAGCAGTAAGTCTAAATATGTGCTTCCCAAAGGAGTTTCAAATCCATGACACAGATTAGCATCGCTGTGGTTCAACGCTACCTGACTCCATAGTAATTAACATTTTAAATCATGGTCAATACAGAAATTATTTAATGAAGACTCATTCTATTCCCAAATCGTGAAAAATTAACAAATTTAAGCGGCATTATTATTATTAAAGTGAATATGCTGCAGAGGACAATGCATCTTTCAAAAACCCTGTCAGCACTGCTTTATCTCATTACATATCACTATATCTTAAAAAAAAAAAAAAAGGAGCGATTCAATTGTGTGATGGTGAATCATGAAACTTCACAAACATTCAAGGAACACACATGCCACTACAAATTAAACATTAGCACTGCATGGTATTCATCCTTTCTGTCACACACTGTGGGAAGCATGCCTTATTAGCATGGAAGCATGGAGCAATAGTATCTCAGTGCTTAACATTCGCTTACCTTGGAAAAAAAGGAGCATACAATTGCAGCCTTCAACAAAAAACCCAACCCCTCAAAACGTGCAGCTCTGTTTCTTTCCACATTTAATTCCAGGATTTAAAAAAAACTACACAATTTAATCCTAAAATCTTTTCTTCCCCATCTTCCTGCTCACTGTTTTTCAAAATAATACACAGTTTTTCCATTTTTAATCAGTTTTAATCATAAACAAGGCAGGCATCACAATTGCTGCTGTTACAGGGTTCCCCCTCACACACTAGTTTGGTTTTGAATTTCAATAGTACCCACAACTGGGGGTCTTCCTGGATCCCAGATGTCAAATTATATGGTCTGTCCTATTATTCTCATGGCAGCAAAACAGTTTCTTGTTCAGTTTCACAGGAATTTGAATAGCTACTCTGAAAGTACCCATTCTTTATTAAATTATATTACATCTGAACTTTATTTTGTCATATTAATAATTAAGAACTATTTCTCCTTTGCTTAACAGTTTCATAGAGATAACTGCTTTTTTTTCTTAAACCTATTGAAATATGACGCAGCACCCCACACAAAACAAAAATATCTACATTTAGCATCAATGTTCCTGTCTGAGGTCCTGTGCGGTCTATAAAACCTTGAGAAAGGGGCCCACTTCCCATACCTATCCTACTTACATGCTGTTTTATTTAAGAATCAAGAGTAGGTTTTACAACCACTTTGCCATGTTAAAAAAGGAGAAACATAAAAGTGACTTCCAGGAGGAGGGAAGACATGTTTTGTTTTACTAGCTTCTTTCAAAGTAAACTTGTAAAATAAAAAGTTAAAAATGCCAAACAATTTAGTAAAAGCTAATGTAGCAGTAAATGAAAGCCTCCAACTGACTTAAAAGCTGAACTAGTATTTTAAACCTGTTTTGCTTTAACAAACATTTTATACATATTTGATTTTTTTTTCCCCATAAGTGTAACCCAACACTATAGCATCACACATCTCAGAAATTACTCCTACCCACTCAATTCAAACAGTAACAGGTTTGCTGGCAGATAAGGCATTGTGCACGGCATTTGAACTAACAGTGCAGTTCAGATATGTAACAATGCATTACTAAGCTAAATCACACTTTGGCACCCTTGCTCACACCATTAAGAACTATGCATTTCCCCACCACATTAAGGTTTCAACGGATGTAAAAAAACAAATAGTGCTGCCCTAAAGGATATTATAGACATACTACAACCTGCTTTCTTGCTGAGATTGATGACATACAAGTGACCTTTGGCTTGTACACTCTCAAGACAATTATGTTTTTGGGATAGATTACATGGACAATTGTTATCTGGCTTTGGGAGGGATAATTTCTTCAAAGATGTGGCTCAAAGGGGTCTTCAACATGGCAGCACTCATAACCTCTTCTGCTCTCACAAAAAACAATGCTTTTGAGGCTCAATCATATCAGCAAATCATTGAGTTTATTCATGAACCTGTAGACTCAGGTATACCTGTGTTCATTACATTGTGATTGCCAATTTGCTTTTAAATCACAAGAGACTAAAATCCCTACATTGAACATAGCTGAATTTCCATCATCTTATCCAAGTTAGGAGCTGAAGTTTTTCAAAAGTTCTCCAAATTCGCTTGTGAAGTTGTTCAGTTGTAAAGTTATGTGAAGCTGAACAGGAGTCTCAGTACCTCAGTTTAAATATTTTCAGTGACATATCTTTAAGCAATTCTATTTCCCAAGTAGTATTGCTTATTAGCATTATAGAAGGATGAACTAAACTCCCATTGTTCATACTGTAGTGGTTTATAGCAACATCTGCTGGATAACCTAGAGCTGTAATAACAGAGACCCTGATGTACTGAAGTGACAGAACAATATGAGACATAGCTATGGGAAGGCAAGGGTTAGATAAGAGGATAAGAGAAGGCTTTCACATCAAAGACTTTGTTTCACAATGAAACCTACCCTTTGCTACTGCCTGTGCCATTGATTTCATGATTTGTCCAGGTTGCCAGTTCATCCAGAAGGCTCCTCAGCTTATGAGAGGTTGTATCAGAAACAAAGTCAGTTAGTATTTTGTATGCCTTGGGGGGGAGGGGGAGGGAAGGTAGATCCATATGCTGGAGAAAACGACAGAAAAACTAGAATGATTTATTCTACACTCATTTTATGTTTTAGCTGGCATTAAGCTTAAGTGCTCCTTACAGGGTTAGTACCTCAAATTTGACAGCTAAGAATTACCTCCTCTTTAAGAGAAAGAATGTTTTAAAACCCCACATTCACATTAGTTAGTCAATAACAAGACCAGTTGCTTTGATAGTCTTGTTGACATACAATAGTTGAAGAAGTTTTATTATGGCTGGAGTATCTTTAGGGCAAAGTCTCTGGGAAAAAAAAAAAACAAAAACACACAACATACCATTAAATACTTAGCCAGGACAAAACCTTCGTGCAGAGGAATTTTCAATTGATTTTCAGCTGTACTGTGGTTTACTGTTTGCTTTAAATCAACCCTCAATCTAAGTTACATACCATAGAGTCTGTTAAAAAAAAAATCATTATGGTACAATTAAAAACAACATTAAAAGGCAGAATCCCACCCTCCCTTCTCTCTGTACAACTGCTGGTATGCTTCCTCTGTGCCTTTTATGATTATCTACACCAGCTCTGGTCAGGAGATACAGCTGTCATGAAACACTCAACAGATGGCAGTGGCTGGGTGATGCTTCATCCATTTTTGGATGCTCTACTGACATTTGAGCTCATGCCTTCTATAAATGCTGTCATGCCCCTGACTCCTTTTAGCTAACACAAGCCTACAACATGCAGTGACAATATTAATCTTTCCAAAGGAATAGAGATAAATTGATCTGCCCTTATGAAAAAGCAATATAAAATACTTAAATTTAGTGTCCTTTAAAACTTTTAACCATTATAGATAGATATGACTAGAAAATAGATAGACTGATAAATTGGTAGATGGATCTCCTTTCTTACTGCTGTTTCATCCTTAAGCTATTTTATTCTTATAAGATGCTTCAGAGATTGATTTAGCTTACAAAGAGCAGCAATTTCTCTCTAGTTTTAGGAAACTGCTAGGAACTAGAGTGCTTTGAAAAGAAATTGATTAGCAGAACTTCTTTAAAAAGAATGGAAAGCAGCTAAGAGATATCCAGTATCTTTGAGCTTTTCAGGTGGCAGAGACTGCTTAGTGCTCTATCTTAAGTTTTTAAAGCTCACTTGTATTGCAATTTTGATACTCAAATTGGAAGCAATAGCAGCTTGTGGAAGAGAAGAAAGGATTGCTTTTTTTCTCTCCTCCCCCCAAGGCAGCTGTGTGATAGTACTATCTAATATTATGGTTTGCTATAGACAAACTGTGACAATAATTGTATGTATTCCAAACTGGCAACACCTTTTGTATTTCCTAAGGTTCAATCCCTGTCACTGTGGTTCCCAACATAAAAAACAAGTGAGAGAGAAGAGACAGAGTAGGTGGGAATATTCAAGTACTTAATCAGAGGGATTAAGAAAGGCTTCTTGGGAATGGCTAGTAATAGTATTTTGTCAGGACACTGGTTACATTCTCCTCATGCTGTTTCCAGCACATCTTGTTCTAAATACAGGACATTGACAGATTAACACAGCAAGCACAGCTTATGTGTTTAATTGCACAAACCTGATGATGCTCGTCATAGTGAAGATTTTTTTTTTTAATATATAATGTTACTGAAATTCCAGTAGTGATGGAAGAACATGCAATAGCTACATCACTTTGTCAATAGCTCCTGCTGAACTGCCAGGAGATGCTTAATCATACATTTAGGTAAGGAAGCTACACCTTCTAGTGTGATGAAGGGGAAAATGAAAGGGAAACTAAACTTGGAAATTATGTTCTCATTCTTCACACCTAAACTCAGGTTTAGCACTGGAAGTAACAGCAGGATACTGTGATTGTACAAGGATACTGTCAGAAGTGGGACTCAGTTCTTACAGCACAGTTGTAGATCATGTTCTGTGTGGAGTTATAAAAGTGATTAAGTTCTCTTAAATAATCTTAATAGAAGCTAACTTCCACAAACAACTTATCTACTAGCACTAGCCACACCTGGCTACCACTGAATATAGCTGGGTGATGTAACTTCTTATAGATTTTGAATTAATCAAAGTGCCTTCAGATCTGCCTTTTCACTCTGTCAAGCTAATAGGCAGTGACTGGTGATGCCCAGTTTCAACCAGTTTTCATACTGTATCCTTTGTTATTCTTCAACTGTTAGAGAGTAAGGGAAAGAAACACCCAGTCTATATCTAAGTCTTTAAGTGATCAGTAAAGTTACAGACACTTACTTTCAACATAAACTACATGGATTGCCTGTAAAAAAAAAAAAAAAAAATCAACAACTTAATTTGTTAAACGTTTCATTCCCAAATTGTACACCAGAGAAAGTAGGCTACTAAGAGAACCTAAAGCAACATTTTAACTTAGCAGTGCCTATTTTTTTTTTTTTTTTAAATCAGCACTAATCAGTTAATAAGCTTTTGGACCTCAGAAACATACGTGGTTCAGGCTGAGCGGGCACACATGTAGCCGTATGTCTGAGCATTAAAAATTTAAGACTAGTGCTGAGACCATATACCAGAGGGTTAATCTTCTTTCTTGCTGCTTAGAAGCCCACTGGATCCTAGTTTTACTATGCACCCATGCCAAGAGTGCAGTCAGCAATTCCTATGACTTTCTGCCTTTATAAAACAGCACGCTTCTCTGCTACTTCAGTAAGAAAAGAATAACTAATACCTATGTTTACCACAGGCTCACACCCCTTTAAATAGCTTCACTTTAAGTAGCATTTACATCATGTTCCACAATTGTGTGTTCTCTACTCATATCTTTTTAATTTATATACATACTTTTTTTTATTTTTTTTATTTTTTTTTTATTTTTACACTATTTTGTGTCATTGCATTCAGTAACTAATATACAAAAAAGTGAAGGGAAAAAAAACAGTTATCACAGCACCGGCTTCTGCATGTAGAGGACTTTTTATTCTAGCCTCAGAGCCCAGGATTTTACATCAAGAATGTTACATCAAAAAAGGGCAGATTACGGAAGTAAGCATAAGAGAGCTTTGAACTCTTCTTCTGCAACTTATAAACTTAAGTTACAGAGAAGAGTGCAGTTTATCTGCACATCTGTAAGTCTGGATAGCATTACTGTTTCGTGAAGCATTTTCCATCTCATCTGTTTATCCCAAACTGTTCCATGGAGCTATATTAATGAGTGGAACATTACTAATAGTTATGGTTGCAGTCTGAGTTCAAAACCCAGGAAGAACCTGTTATGCACTTATGCATAACACTGAAAGTTTTCACACAAATTCTAGCTATAAATCACTTCCTAAGACAATTTTCCTTGTAAGCAGGGTAAGAGTAATCCTTTTTCTTTCACATACACATGACTTTGCCTGATTTCAGGCATCATTAGACAGTGGGCATTTCATGTTTTACTTGGCTTTCTTATATAAGTATAAATGAGAATATGGAAGTCTGAGTTACAAGCTGCATGGTAATGCAGCATAGTTACTCCTTTTGTTACACCATTCCTGAGTACATGACAATGCAAAGTGATAAAGGTCTGACGGCAAAAACACTGGAGAAAGCAGTAACACTCACACTGCAAACAAGCAAAACAGCAAAGCTGAGCAAAAAATTCATGCCACAAAGATTCACAAGCCACAGTTGATCTGTTTCAGCACTAAACGAATACACACAATAGGGATCTTTCCAGCACTAATCTGTTCTGACATTTTATAGAAACTAATTCTTGCGGACAAATAAAGGTCTAGTTTGGAACAATTTTATTCAGGCCATCAGCATCCTTCCTGATTTGATCTGATTTTCAAATAGCGTATGTTTTTTTTTTTCCCTGTTTGTGGCTGTCACAGACTACAAGAGAAAACAAAAATGTAGGATTCACAATAAAACTAAGATATGAGGCAGGTGCAACTTTAACAGATTTTTAGGCGGAGCAATCAAATGATGGGGAGAAAGTGGAACAAGAACAGAATTACCAACTTCTACATATCTGATAATAAGCATTTTTACTCATCTGCATGCAGAGACACCAAGAATTTTAACAAAACATTGTTTCCTAAATTCTCTAGCTAGATATCATCAGTCACTCACTGACTGAAACCATAAGAATGCTACTTGAGGGTTTTTTTCTTTGCTATGGCTTGAACAATGGCCTTTCAATCAGTGTTTTACTGCGTTATCACAAAAAGCAACTCTTTCCTTGAAGAGACAAATGCTGGTGGTTTAAGCAGGCCAACACACCACAGTGCTTTTACTCAGTGATATTTAGTGATTTACCATTTGATGCAGATCATCTTTCATAACCTGGAGTCAAACAGCAGCAGCTTCTATTAGAGATGCAACAATATTGAACTTTCAACCAAAGGCATAGGGGAGCTTCTTTCCTGTCTCTAGTTTCTGGACCCGCCAGGCTCTTCACTTAAGTACTACAGATGAAGAGAAACACTTTGCTTCCCATCAGTGAGGTCCTGAACAGAATGCATGATCATTCCAAATAAAGACTTTCCAGACAAAAATCAGCTGCATTAACAGCATGTTCTCAAACTTTGGAGGATGATCACCTCCCTGGGGAGCCTATTCCAGTGCTTAACCACCTTTTCTGTAAAGAAGGTTTACCTGATATCCAACCTAAACCTCCCCGGTGCAACTTGAGGCCCTTCTCCTGTCACCTGTCACTTATCTAAAGGACTCTAATGAAATTAAGATCATTTAAAAAGGAAATACATTTGCATAAAAAATGATTTTGAGTACCTGTCCAAAGATGTCAGATTATGAAGAGTCTTAGGGGCAGTGTTTCTAAATAAATTTCTTCTGGAGAAAGTGAATTTTTTGATTCACCTTCACTTTGAAGTAATAGGAGATAAGAAATACAGAGCATTCAGGCTTACAGGACATAGTAGAAGTTGACATATGCTTTCTTTCTAGTAGCAAGCTTGGATTTCCAAAATAGGATGTTTGTTGTTCCCTGGTATCTCAGCTCTGAGTACAGGGCAGTTACTGTTATGTAGTATTCTCTAGTAACTTAAATGATATTCATGCATTCAGAAGGTGCTTTCAAGTTTTCTGTTTCCATCACTTAAAAGCAGAAAGTCTGCAAGTGGTTGAAACATTTCATAACAGGTTGCTTTAAAAAAAAAACAAAACACAACACATTTTAAAGCAAAATCGTCTCTTACACAATGATCTTTACTTTCATTTTTGTTCTTGTGGAGACCTAACAAAGTAGAATATGGAAGGACTACATTCACCTCAAATTCCTATCATCTGCAAATTAGGATTTGCAAGAGAAGCAGTGCATTATGAAATTTCATTAAAGTTACAAGACTACAGACAATTGCTTCCCAGTTATGGTTATAGCTAATGCTATCAATGCCTGCATCAGACAAAAGAAATTTTTATATATCAACTGTACAAGAGGCATCTCCTTTTATCAGTAGCTTTTAGAGCCGATGTGTCCGTATATAATGCAATTAAGAAATAACAGGAATTTATATCAGGACTAGTGTACAACTTTTTTTGTTTAGTTTCTACGTCTAAGAATATAAGCTCAATTTATAAACAGAACAGGATTCATTTTCAACATGGAATGTAGTTTTGATGATGCTGTTTTTACTACTGAAACTCTTTAAGACCATATAACAGCAAGCATCGATAGATGCCAAGATGAATTCTGGATAGGTTATTCACCGTTCTTCCTACTCATTATTATTGTTATAGCACATTGGAGAAGTGGAGCCAACTCACCTTCTTGTCTGTTATTTATGCATTTTCAGTTCTTCCTTTACCGCACAAATGTTAATTCTAAATAGCAGCATTTAACTCAAGGATATAAAAATGTAAGGACTTGGAAACAGTTTGGCTAAGTCAAAAGTTTATGCTGAATAAGCAGAATATCTTTTCTCAGTCTGAAGAGGCCCTTAAATACATTACTTGATTTCCCAGTGTTGATTTCTCTTTCAAGCTAAACAGAATAACTGCATGTGACTCCTTCCAAATTCTCAGTTTTATATTTCTAGAAACAAGTTATACAAACAAGTTATGCTAAATCTTAGCCACTTTCTCTGTATGTTGTAAACCTCTCCTTGTCTTTTTTTCATTGGAATGTCATTCTTTAAGCACATATGCCCATGAACTATTGGAGGTCAGAAGCCGGATCATTTAGAAGCTTACACTATGTTTATAGGAATCCCTGAGATGCTGGGTCATTGTTTACTTTCAGACTGATAAAAACCCAAATAAATAATCTTTTTAATGCCATCTGTGAACTTTTTTTTTTTTAATAAACTGTTCTAGCCCAAGTCCACTGGTTGCTTCCAAAAGGTAGAACTGTATTAATGAAATTCTTCTGTTTTGATTTTTTTTTGGTGCGTGACTAGTGACTTCAACTTGATATTTGCAGTTCATGAGACTCTGACACTTGCCAGTGTTTGTAAATGAACAATGCAGAAGAAAGCAGATCCTTTTTTCCTTCCTCCTGCTGTTTGGCATCCTAAGGGTGTTACATAGCCAGTTCTTCCATGCAGAATGTGCTAAAGAATAGTTTCAGTTCCATGTTAGTTATTCTTGCATGAACTATGAATTCTAAAACTTGTACAGGTTTTCTCTAGCTTAGAACACCAAGTCTGGAAGTATTTGCAGGTTTAGGCAGCAGAGCTAAACAGATGCCAGAAGTCTTTCCTTGCATATGGCAGTCAGCAGCAAGTCTACATGAGAATTTTGGAGCCTTCAGGTTCCTAGTCAAGTCAAGTCATGTTGGAAGTTCTTCCATGAAAAGTTAAAAATTTACGTTGATAAGGACTTTAAAGCAACAGAATACCCTCAGTACAAAACCAATGCCTATATCCAGAGTGTTGGAAACTTTGATGCCAAAATTCCTGTAAGGTAAGGAGATACCATATATGTTTTGCCAGCTATGACTTCAATTAATTGATATGAGCTTTTTCAGTGTAGTCACTTCCCAGTTTCATAGCTGAGCAGGTTAGTCTTGGAGAAGTCGCTTGAGAGGGCAATAACAACACTCACTCCAATTTTAACAGTCACCAAGAACATGTTGGGGGGCAGTTTAAGGCCTCCTTGAAAAAGTTCATACCTCCGACAGCAACCCAAAAAAAACTTAATATCCAGAGAGAAGATAACCTGAAACTACCAGCAGGAAAAGGTTGCCATAGGCATGGAAATAGACTTGCTAAGTAAATGGCCTAGCCACTTCATCCCAGAAGATGAAACAAGGTTGCAGATCCTATCTGGAAAATAACACCTAAGATCTGGATTACCTGTTGCAAGCTAGGACGCAAGTATGCCCCATCAAATGAGTGCCTAGGCACACGCTAGTCACCTGATTTGACAAGCATACCAACTGCTATCCTGTGACAAGAATTCATACACATGATTTATCAGGATCTCCTCCCACAAACATTTTATTCATGGAAGCATGCATTCATTTCTGCAATGGCATGAGATCCTACAACATACTGGTGATGGGGGAAGAGAAGTAACATACCACAGGCTATCAGCCTGGAAGAATAACTAATCCAGTCCACAGTTTTTTCCCCTTTCTTTCCTGTGAACCTTTCAAAGAGCAGGCCAGAAGGGTCTGGAAGGCAAGGCAGTCTATAGTGCAGAGGCCTGTGATATCTGTGATAGAGCAAGTTATCACTAAACATGCACAAATTCTCCTTCAGATGCCTTCTATTTTGCTAATGTATTTGCTGTGTTGATTAAATAGTTTGGTAGCTGTAACAGACACTGTCACACCACACAGTCCTTCTACACATATACCCATACGTAGACAGGAAGAAATGAGCCATTTTGTACTGCATACTCAAGTCTAGGTCACTTTCTACCAGCACGAAAACATTTCTTGAACCTTTCAATACTCATATTTTAAGTGTGTTATATTTTTAGCAGATCTAACAGCTTTAGCATTGTTTAATTTTCTGTCTTGGAAGATTTTAGGTCCTTTGATTTCTGTCCTTAGCAATATTCATGAATTATTTCAATGAATATGCATTAATCAATTCCGATTATGGTATTGTGCTTTCCTCTAGAAAGTACAATAAAATTAACCCACTATACTTGTAGAACCTCTCTAGAGACTTCACCAAAACCAAATGCATAACCCTTTAGTGAGATCTCAAAGCACAAGTTTTACTAGGTAACATACAAGTTAAAGAATACTGTTAATGATAAACTTTTTGATTTTTGGTAAAATACACTCAAAATTCCTCAACAATAATGCAAACGTTAGTAAACAAATATGATATGGCTTTATAAAAAAAGAAGTCTTGTTAGTTTTTTTCTTAGAATTCTAAACATGTTATGTCATGACCTCATGCACTGCTTCGCTACATGTTCATTTGTTTTTCTATGGTTAGATATTAAAAGCAAGTTGTAAGAAAAGAATTACTTAATAGTATATTTTCTAGAAGAAAAATAAGTCAAAAGTCAGCATAGTAATTTTTAATGTAATTAATACCCAAATTCTATATTATCTTTATATTTGTTCAAGCTATGATACCTTATAAGAGAAGTTATCTTATGTGCTAAATTTCTGCACTTTAATTAGTAAGAGTTGTGTTGATTTTATAGCTTTCCCAACAAAACAGATAAAACTGTGTTTAACATCTCAGTGTCTGAGCAACTTCCCCTCCTCCTCCCCCAATTAATTTACTCTGTCAAATATTAACTACTGCAAATTTTTGGTACCTCTTAACAAGGAAATGACTCAACAGTAAGATTTCTTGGAATTAGAAAGGGAAGCAGCAGTATTATTTTGGCAATATCATACATCAACTATTTGGAACTTGAATTTAAAATAGAATTTGGCCTATGATTAAGAAAAATAAAATAAAAAAAAAATATCGAGATCTCAACTTCCAAGGAGGATCTCAGTTCTATTATTACTCTCTCCAAACATTATAATCAACCTGCGGTCTCAGTAAGAAATCTACTAACATTGGAGAAGGCTATCAAAATGGATGGTGAGAAAAATCTTTTTGTCTTCAAGTACACTTATGCAAAGCATTTACAGGTCATACATACATACAGAAGTCATACTTGTCTGTTTCTTATCAGATTGCTTCTAAGGAAGAAGCTAGAAATATTTGTTTGGCAACTGCTTATTTTGTAATGAGGTCAGCATGTGCATTTCATTTGTTTTTCTTCAAGTAATACTTAGTCCCACACCTTCAGCTAAAGGACAAAGACTACTCTTGCAGAGTATTAGCAAAAGCTCATGAAAATATAGAACAGAGGTTGCTTAACATAATAATGAACAAAAGCATTTGACAATGTTGAAAACTAAAATGTTTCCAGATGATGTTAGATGTTTGATTGCAGAAAAGACATTCTGTAAGTATGTATTAACTACTTGTCATAGTTGTATTTGGAATCACTTTTATCTGCAATTTGTTGTATGCTATGAACAGTAGAAAAAACCTAGTATTGTTTCACAACATTTACAATTGCAGCAATTTGGGAGAACTGTTTGCACATCTGCCTTTGTTTCATACATACAAACTCCCACCATCAAGACCTCAAGTTGTTTTCCTCCCTCAGTGATGAAAGGACAGTAAGCTTCCTACTATGTATGTTCTTGCTGTAGACATAAATGACATTCTACACATTTTTATTTCTATCTGGCAAGGCGTTACCTTGGAGATACCACAGTGTAATAAATACATTATTGGTCAGTAGTGACTGGATAAAAGTGATATTGTCAGACAGGATTTCAGACGTAATGTAAATGGTAAAATGGGGAAACCAAAACCAACTGAAAAGACTCCTTTCCTTGCGCATCAGGTGTCAAACTCAGTATGATGATAATGGGAACTACTTTCTACTTGTGATTGAGTAATAGTGATAGCCTTTTCCTTATTTAGGGTCCTTTCATCTTTTTAGATAAAGTTCTTTATATGCTGCAGATGAAGATTACTCCTTCACATTCACCTACTACTGCCAGCCTTTGGGATGCCAGTGAAGAGAGCCAGCAGTGCCACATAGCAGGTTCCAGAAAGGGAATTAAAACAAGAATTAATCCATCTGAAACTACAGGGGAACAGCAGAAAGGACAACTTAATGACCTAGAATGGAAGTCAGCCAAGATACCAGGGTTAACAATCATGCAAGAAGCTGAGCAACTGTTACAGTTTTGTTTTGTGTCTCATCAGCCACTGTAATCTCAGCCAAAACAACACTGCTGAGTCCTGTGCTGATGAACTGATTCAATACTCTTCTCGCCTCTGTAAGAGGCAAGAAATATCATATATTAATTTGCCAACACCCCAACTGTAACACCCAAGTCTCCATTGTTCTCCTTTCCAAACCACAAACAACCCAGTTTACTTAATAGAGTATGACAAAGTCGCAAAGCAGTGAGACTAAAGAGACAGGCATTTGAGAGGATAATGATCTGTCAAGCAGGGCTGTGGCAAAAGGAATTTACATGAAGATTAATCAATGTTTACAGCTCTTCTCATTTGTGCGAGCAAAGCGCTTTTCTTACCTGCCACCAGTTCTGTTAAATTCAAGAAAAAAAAAAAAAAAAAAGAGCATCGCTTTCTAGCTGTATATTATTATAACTGGATATTATTCTGTATCCTCTGAAAGCCCCAGTCTTAACCAGTATAAATCCTCATCTATTCCATTTCTGAAGGACCAAAGTTCAGTAGACTCTAGATGCAGCATTTACACATTGCTTGAAACTACTTGCATGTTAGGGTACAGCAGTTAAACTGAAAAACACACGCTAGCAGTTTCCCTTCATGAGCTACCACAGCTGCCACGATTCATGGTGATTTGAGAATTAAGTAATCTGTTCTTTCAGATTATCTGTAATTTCAGAAAGGAAGTGAGCATCTCTTTAAGATGCAGTATGCAATTAGAGGTGATATGACATAACAGTAAGATCTGTACAAAGTATGATTTGAGGAACTTCTTTTAATAACCTGAAAACTGGAACACAAGTTAAAAAAATCAACTTATTGATTTCTACATCATATTTACAAGTGCTAGTGTTGTGAAATATGAATTATAGCTTCCTGTGCCAGTGTAAGCCTTTAGCCCCAGTGGGATCCACCCTAATGAGAACAAGTGGGATAACGCTGCTAGCTTCATTCAGTCATTTCCCCATAAAGCTGATACTTTATAGTCCCTGCCCAATGGAAGTAACTCTCAGTTATATCCTTGTCTCAGTCTTTCCTGGCCAGAACAGAGAGGCTGAACTGACCCTCCCCACCCTGCTGACAACAGGCCTTAAAGCTCTTTTCCCTCCCGCCTGCCAGGAGGAAGGCTCTGCCTCAGCAGCCCTGCACCACATACCAGCCTTAGGGTGGAGAACACTCTTAATAGCTCAATTACAGATAAAGTTACTCTGGATCTGCCCAACTTTCATTAAGACAGGAATCCCTCTTAGGACAAGCCAGAATGAAATGGGATGGATTTGGCACAGGTTTAATAGATGAGAATTATGAGTTGGCAATTTCTCTTTTCTTCTCTGGCTCACAGGACTACAGTGCCTGGTGAGGAAGGTGGTTTCCCTATGCCTCTGGGAAACGTCGCTGCTGCAAGCCTCACTCGGCTGCCTCTCAGAGGACCAGCCCTCTACCCGCCTTTCCTATGATAAACTCCTCCACAAACACGGAGTCAGTGCAAAACACTGGCAAGTGACAGCGACTGAACTGTAAAAACATGCTGACAACTGATTAAGCAAAAATAAAACAAGATTCAAATAGCACTTCTGCATAATTCCCTATTTGCATAACCAAAAGGATGGCAAGCCTCCAGCCACCGTTTGTTTCCTGCAGCAGCGAGAATGATGTTGTTTGGAATGCTCCTTTGCCAAGGGGATTTCAGAACTCGGCAGTGCACAAGAGGGCCTGGGTGGCCTTTCACACACAGCTGACCTCAGAGGCAGCCAGGCCTTCTGTGGTGGTCACTGGTGCTGGGCTGAGCAGCCCCTCAACAAACACACCGGAGAAAAGGCAGGCACAAGGCCACAGCAAGAAGCAGGGATGGCACAGCACATCACAGACCTGAGCAGAAGACAAACTGCAGTGCACCACCTATGGTCAGCACTTCATTTATGAAACTACCTCAGCTAAAGCAAGAAGGCATCCCAAGGTGTAATAAAGCAAAAATTGATGTGCCTTGCTAGACAAAACTCAGTGAACTACTAACCTTGAGAGGAAAGGTTATTGAAGTTATCTAATACTACACTACTGCTTCTAAAGCATCCCTAAATTTTGTGCAATTCATTGCCAGCCCTGCTCGTAAAAAAAAAAAAAAACAACAAACAAACCTAAAAAAACTAAAAAAAAACAAAACCACAAACAAACCAGCCAACCTGAGGCACATTTAATCATTTGCCTTTTGCCTTCACCACGGTCTGGGCTGTGCTTCTCTGCAGTCTTCAGCATCTCCTAGGCTCTTTAGCAAACCTGAACCCAAACATACTCAACAGTCCACAAAGAGCTTTGCTTTAAGGTTTGTCTGTTTTTACATTACAATTTCCAAGTGATCCACTATGGAAATCAATGTTCCTTTAAATTAACATATTCCAGTGGATTAATTTACTGAATAATCAACATCCCTGCACCCAGACAAAAGCAAACCAGTGCCAGCAAGGGAAATTTTGTGGCACTATCATGGCTGGAAGAAATTCTTGCTATGGAGCTGGCAGTGTTGCAGGCTGGTGAATAAGACTTAAGTTGCAGCCATGCGGAGTTTGGTCTGATACTCTATAAGAAAGCAGAACTTTAACTGTTTACATATCAAGTCAGTAAAGCTCATCTGAAATATGACCTTTATATAGGGTGCAGGTGCACACACTGTTCAGCCAAGCTTTCATTAAAGCTGTTTGAAACTCTAAGAAAACAGGGTTTAATAGAAAGCTATTGTTAAACCGGTGGCCCTGTTTCCTGTAAGAAAGTTGGGAAATGTTCCTGTTAATATGGTAGAATGTGTCAGTTCCACAACAAAAATTCTAGATCAGGCCAGTTCCTGCTATTTCTACCATGGCAGCTACAACAGAAGAGTCTTGCAAAGTCATGACAGCTTGTCTTCTCTGTATCCTATTCTCATTAATCAAGTTCTCCTGGACAGTAAAAGGATTACTTTTAAATATTTCAGTGATCAGATATGGTCTTGGTTTCACACAGACTTTCAAGACATCTTATGTGAAAAGGGAGCTAGACTGGATTATCTTCTTGAGCTAGAAGAAGTCTGTAGAATTCCACACCTTCTCATTTTCTAAAAGCTGTCAGGAGACAGACCTGGATAGGTTTCCCCGACCTGATACCAACTATGTTGTAACAGAAATAGCATTGGACTACCTGCTTCCTACCCATACCTCTGCTTTGCCTTCCAGTTCCTGTATTTTCAGGATTTCTATTAAAGTAATGTACTAAAGGTCAGTGATGTTCAATGCCGTACTATTTATTAACCTTCTCTTCTATCTGTTGTGGCTTATTTTCTTTATTTTCCTCTCTTTTCCTTGTCTATATACTCCAACACTTGCATCTGTGTCTATCCTTTCACAAAGGGCTTCCTATTCCCACTCCTTGTAAAGTGAGTTTCTAAAAACTAACCCTGCACTGTACAGCTAAGCATTTCCCACCCCTGCTTTTCTCCAAAGTGCTTAGCTCTGTTTATACCGTATTTTCCCTGACTAGTTGATACTGTCAGCTTTGGTGGCAGCAACAGCAATTTCTGAGAAATGTTTTCTCTGGGCTTGCAAAAATAAAGAAAAAAGATAACATTATGAAAATGAAGGGAGAGGGAGAAAAAAAGAAGGAGGTGGAAGTAAAGACTGGTGGAACTCCTTGTCACTTCTAGTATCCTGATCATGACAGTTTCCAGGTCTCCAGAAGAGTTCTATTGGTTGGCGTCAATTCTTAGTCCAACAGGGAAAAAGAACCTCTGAAGTAATTCAAATAAACCTATGAAATAATGATGGTGATGACAGTAGGGCTAATGAAAGTATTTCCACGAGGGCCATGAAATAGATCCAAGATTTCCTGTTTAAAGTTAGCATATATGACCTGTATTTCCAATGGGAGAGAAGGACAAGATGATCCAAAAGAACTGAAGAAAAACATCTGAGCTCAGGAGAACTCTATGAAGTGCTTGAATGAGGACAGACTAACAATGGGAGGAGAACCTGAAATAAGAAATGGCAAAACCTAGTGATATTTACATTGTGTGTGTACATGCACACTAAGTATCAGTAGTACATGCATATGCATTCATGTACTAACCCCCAAAGCAACAAAGCCCTGATTTAGCACACCTATCTAGTGGATAGATTTTCCCTCCTAGATTTCTTAGCTACATGCACATTCTCAGATCTGATTACCTATGCTGACACTTCAGGTTTAACATTTAATTAGCATAAAATCTTTGGAGTGCTGCTTTCTTATCTATTATCCAAACTGTGGGAATGAAGCTGACAGCAGATCTCTTAACAGCCAAATAAGTATAACCAATACAAATAACTAGAAGATTTCCAAGTTCTTTGAAAAGCAGAATTACTGAAAGAAATTTAAATTAATTTTCCTCTAAGGAAAACATTCTAAAGCCAGGAAAACATCTATTGTTAAGCAGAATGAATATCTAATTTGGAGTAGAAGTTTTTTTTTCATTACAAAAAAAAAAAAAAAAAAGATGAGAAAAAAGTTACTGGAAATTCTTGATTTGATAAGAAATACTCCTTCTATATAGACACTAACTTATTTTCTATTTACATATCCACAAACACTAATTCTACTGTTGCATCTTGCTTTGACTGAAGATATATGATCCATAATATAATTTGCTGTGGCTTGACATACCGCATAGATGAATACTTTGATCTGCATTAGCTAACCCTGGAACATATTATTGAAAGTTACTGCTGACTTTGATATTCTGCCTTTATATCTTCTCCAAAGCCAGCACTAGCTGAAGTTATTCATAGCATGTCCTTGTATAATGTGATAGATCATACATGAATTCAGACTATAATCATTTTGGAGGCAGTATCAACAAAAGAAGACAGTCCAGATCCTGGGCTAATAATGTCTTTTTTTTTTTTTTTTTTTTTAAGACATTAAAGAAAACTGGTATCCAGTATTCATTTTCTCACTGCTAAAATAGCCATGGAATAAATCACAGAAAGCTGCAGCCTGGCTTTATCTGTGGTAGAATGCATTTACTGATCAGGGATCACAATTTGAATCCGAATGTACTCCAGTCCTATTAGTTAAACTTTCAATGAAGCAGCAAAATGCAACTCCAATTTTGTTGATAATTTAAGCACCACAGTATCATAGAAAAGTAGCCTAGTCTTTAGTCTAACTGGAGAGGAATATACAGATCTTGGTAAGTTACTCTTTGCAGCTCTTAATACCTGTACAAAGGCTCTTGCTCCATCTCTGAGCCTTTTAGGACAGGCAGTCTAGAGAGAAAGAAGGGAAGGAGATTTCTGTAGGCATACATGAGAAAGACAAGTCTTACAGAAAGCTGTTCAGATTTTCCTAGTGCCGGGCTGCACTAGCTCACTTAGATTTACAGCGACTCTTGAGGATCTTAGAAAGAGCTCCCCACACCTCTGTGGCCATTGTATCTTTACAAACATCCATCATACCATCAGTCCTAGACTAAGACGAGGACAGTACAGCTTTTCTCTAACTCTGCTTTACCTTGAGAACACCAGAAGCAGTTTAGTTCACAGAGTAGCTCTTTTATAAAGATATGAAGAAATAAAATAGTAATACCAAGCAAACACTATCTCTGCTTATAAGAAGGATTACACATACAATATAGAATTTTACTTCTTTGAGTAAAGATACCAGAATAAAGTTAAACTCATCCCAATAAATTCATAAGAAGCAAACTGTAAGACAAACAGGACAAACCTTAAAAGTGCTAATTTATGAGACCGTAATCTCTCTACCCATCCAGAACACATTCACAGCATACAGGGAAAGGGGTAGAAAATGCATGGTCCTTTTCTTCCAGATGTCTTTGAGAAGAAAATAATGAGGCAAAGGAAGTCAGATTTATATCATTTCATGAAAACAGTGTTCTGTTTCTCCCTCCCTTAGATTTCCTTTACTTCTAAGAAAAAAAGTCATGAAGATGAGGCACAAGGCTGCTCACTAGATACACAATCAAGGAACTGGATGTAGGATTGGATTTCAAAGAACCCCCTTTTTACTCCTGCTATTTGCACCTTTTATTTATTTATTTTTTTTGTCTCTCCATGCCTCAGTTCCCTCAAAACTATAAAAAAGTCTTATAAAGTTGTTTAACATTCAGGGAATGTAAGTTGTTATTATATTAACAAGTGGAGTAAAGTCAGTGAATTTTAATATAAGTCAATGCAAAAAAAAAAAAAAAAAAAGGACAATTGTTTATTTGAGAATGGCTACTTCACATTATTATCATCACAATAAAAATACAGAAGCAAAGCCTGCCTTTGATACTTGTGTGGTATTACAATCCCTTGTTGCTGATGGTATTTTTTCCTAATGCTAAGAGCCTGTTGGCTAACTTATGTTTCCTCTGGGTACATTCCCATATTCTTCTCCTCTTTAGGAGGCAGGCTCTTGTTGCTGCTCAGATATGTATCCCACATCTTGTAATCATTAATGTACTCGAGGGAAAAGGAGGGGGCAAGAGGACATTGTTTCAAAGTATGTTTCTGCCCAATTCATTTTGGCTTAATTTGCAGACCAAAGCAGAGCTCTATTGAAGCACGTCCTTCCTCAGTCATTCATCACGCTGCCCCTTCCCCCCCATCCTCATTGCTGAGCAGATATATTAAGCAGCAATTCTTTGGATAGATTAGGAAACTAATGAGTCGAAAAACTACTAATTTTGATTACATTTGGAAGCTTTCTTAATTCTTACAAAAATCAGTGGACTGTCAACACAAAGGTACCAGTGAAATTATTAATTTATTTCTTTGCACTGCAGCTAAGAGTTTAGAAAAAGAATAACCAACTACTGTCTTCAAAGAGAAGGCAAAAAAATCTAATCTGAGGCTTCCCAAAATGGAAAGGAGTGGTAAGGGGTGAGGGAGGGAAGTTAGTAAGGATTATTTCCTTAAGAGGAAAAAGAAGAAAAAACACTTTCCGTTCCTAGAATGATGAAATAGGATCATTGCCAGCCAGCCCAGCCCTGGTAAGGATAACAGACAGCATAGCACTTATCCCACAGCCCAGACCATGTTTTCAGTGACAAGTCTGTTTTCTAAGGACTCTGGAACAGACAAAACAGCAGCAAGACCTTGGCTTGTTTTCCTGCCTCTGCCATCTAACCAAGCACCTACTTTGACTTCCTGCCTCTGGCTCCAGGAGGAACAGTAGGAAGGGCTAGGAGAGTGGCTGGTTACAACTTTCATGTCTGGTACTGAAGTGTACAATAGGAACATTTCAGAGAAAGGTGGGGCTACCAGAAACAAGGCATAACCCAGCCAGACCTTTCCGGTTTCCTCACATTGTAGAGTTATACAAGAGGGCCTTCTGCATCAAACATATTACTCCTTTGCCCCTATTTACTTTTGGTTACACATATCCATAGAAGTCAATGCATCCTGCTCATTAGGTAAAGAGATTAAGCAGTTAGTTTGAAAATACGAAAAGCGACAATTTGAAAACAACAAACTTTCTCTCTACACCAAAAACCAATGCACAATAGAAGCTGAAAGCTCCTGTTGAAATGGGCCTCTACTTGTTTGCCAATAGGTATTTTAGTTTCTGTTGTATTATGTGTTTACCCTAGTAACATGAAATGTAATCAATAAATAAACCAGAGGGAAAAATTGCAGTCCTTTAAATTAAACCAGAAAGATTTTACTGATTGCTTATGCACTGCGCACTGCGTCACAGGAAACAGGCAGCTACTTTCAGATCATGACTACTCTGAACATGTAGCTATTAAAACTGATTTCCCCTCCGCATTTTACTACCCAAGTGCATTTTAGAGGGACTGACAATCAGTTCTTGCATCTTACCCCAGAAGATCTTTAGAAACTGTATGCTTCCAATAAAATGTCTTGACTATTTCACCATAAGTCTTTTATAGTTACTGTGATTTTAAGACAATAGGTCTGCATTTCTCCAAATATGATCTGAACTCCTGATAATCTGAGGAATCTCCCACACTGTTTCTATGTTCACTACTCGTGCCAGATGCTCACTGTACAGAAACTTGCCAGCATTGGACTGTGCTGACTCCAGACACTGAGTAAAACAAAGCAATAGCACTGTGGAACTGTGTTATTGCCTGTTTTTGCTACTCCCAATAAAAAACACTAGCTGGCACTGTCTGGTTCTACTAATGCAGGGTACAGACAGCTGCCCAACCTCCCTTTCCTTTTTCTTCCTGCCATTATGCTACACCTATCATCAAGCGTTTTGGACTTTTAATAAGATTTGTGCCAGACTATGTTTCTTGGCTTGAATGGTTAGCTTCCTTTCCAGAATACACACGCTGCTTTACACATACTTCTATTACTGACATCATGAGAACACATCTCTTCTATGTTTAAATTTGGGTGTTAACCTGATTTTGTTTCTTCCATACACAGATGATGTGAAACTCTAAGAAAGCAAATTTTGATGCTGTTACTTGCTTGAACCATTTTCCCTTGCCTTTTCACAGGGAAAGTGATAATCATCCAGAACAGCAGTCAGTCTGTAGCCAGAACAGTTTTCCAGAGATCTGAGTTTCCACATATTTGAATCATGTCCCTAATGCAATCATTTTGACTTTGCATTTTATTACATCACTGAAATACTACTAGGCACAAAAAGAGCCTCCCAACCTTGCCGAAATATCAGATGGCCATACTAATAAGTCTTTAGAAATAACTATTAACAGTTGTGGATTCGTGATGAGATCTGTCTTATTAGGACTAAATAACAGATATGTTCAAATGTCAAACAAGCAAGGCAGAGGGTAGGCAGGGGGTAGTCCCTATTAATCAGAGCACATTTAAAAAACTATTGTTCCCTATAAACTTCTCCCTCTATGAAAGTTTCTTAAAAAAAAAAAAAAAAGTAGGAAATAGGCAGCATCTTGCATAAATCCACATCTACTGAATGAATCCAGATGAGGGCTCAGACATTCAAACACAAGATCCTGGTGTTCTAAATGAGCCATACAGAAAGGTTTATTTAGTTTATTTCTACTCAGCACTCTCAACACAGACTATTTCTAAGAATTCCACTATATTTGCCTAGACTGGTAAGCTGAACTAGGATCTAGTACCTGGAACATATCCTTTATAAATCACATTACCGTCTGAAGAGTCCTACCTCTTCAGATTTATGGCATCAAGCCTGATTCAGCCAGTGGAAGACCTAACTCCCACTTTCTTATAAAAGACAACCTGCAATCAGAATTCATTAAAAGGAAGAGATACTCTTACTCTGCTGCAGATGTACTCCATGAATAAGGTACTTAGCCATTCATAGGTAAATAAAATTATTTCCAACACCGTTATTTGAAAATACAAAGACATCTGTAACAAAAAGGGTTAAGTTTTCTGTCATACTTTTATTAGCCTTCCCAGCTTTCAGTTGCAAGAAAATTCTGTTAAGAAAACCTAGATCAGTTCCCAGATCCAATTCTCATATGCTAGCACAGATACAGCTGAAGGGGCAAACTGCAGGGGCGTAATCAGACAACAAATAGCTAAAAACTGGTTATCCCAGTATTAACTCTGAAGATTTCATATCAAAGTATAGCCTATATTTAACTTCTTATTCTGGCTTTAATCGGAACCAGCCACCCTTCTTGTGTCTGCAAAATTACTCAGGAAATGTCTAAGATTAAATTACTCCCACAGAATTCTCGAAAATCTCTTGTTCTCTTTAGAACAGAAGATCTGCAAGAACAGCTCTTTTGATATTTCTTTCTCTAGTAAAGTGTGGCAATGAGAGGCAGCAGAAATGTATGAAAACAAGAAATATTGTTAAAGGAAAGCAACTTCACTTAAAAATGAAGTGCAGAGTTATAGCATATTTAATCCTGCTCTGCCCTCCATTAATACTTGGGATATTCTTTCTATATGCACTTTTTTTTTTTTTAATACCCAATTACTCAAATTCATCCAGGAATAGTTGTAACTCATCAACTCGTAGGTAGGTAGGGAAAGGTATAACATGAAATTCTTAAGCCAAATATTAATACAATTATAATGTTTGAAGACTGAATAGATGATTAGAAGCCATGTTATGATAGGACAGAATGTTTTGGTTCACATGCTGTTGGTTGTGCAATTCAAGAAGAAGCTGAAGCCGGTACTAGCTATGATAAGGTACAACTTTCTCTTCAAAAATCAGTCTGCACTTGAGTTGATATCTGCACTCATTTAGGAAGTTGTCACAGAACCAGAAAACCTGTTAGAGACCAGCATGTAACCTTGGAGGTGCTATACTCAGTCAATATTCATTACTATACAGACTGATTACCATAGATACCTCAACATTCATTTTAATAGAAAACATGGGAGTCACAGTTCAGGGAACCGTGTTTAAAAGGATAATGTGAGATAATTCTTCCTAGCTATAATTAGTGTACTGAACCTCAGCTTCCTTACCAGGTAGGTGATTCCTTTCTCTCCGCTGCACTGCCAATAGAAAACAGAATTCCTCTGTATCTAAATTACCAGATCCTACAGCTTTAGAAGACTTCATCAGTTTATTCTTTCTTATATTACAAACTCAAAGGCAGAACTAATAAAAAGAAATCAAACAAGATGACGCTATCTGATCCCCACTGCACTTAGAAGTACTTGAGCTCACCCACAGACCCACATCACATTACTGGACAAGGCTTCTCAAATAACAGATTCCTTCAGGGAGGACAGAATAAGTCTTCTGTCGCAAATTTACCTCCTGCTTATTTAATGCAGATCTCTAGGCCCAAATATGCCACTTTTTGGAGTGTGGGATTAATTCTGAAATGCCACTCTAATACAGATAATTCTTTTTGCTTCCTTGAGGGTTTACCTGCCAGGCTAGACACTTTGTTAGCATTAAGTTGGTCTTCTGGCATTTGTGAGTGGAAGCTGGTGAAAATAGATGAGACTGGGTTACAGAAGAACCCTAGGGGAGTAAAGTATTATTAGATGGCATGTGAAAACTCAATTAAATTTACGCCCAGTCACTTTCAGCATACGAAAAGAATACCTAGAGCCAAACATATGAACACAAGTCCTCTGGAACCATCTAGCTTCTGTGTTAACTATGCTTCCTTTCCTTACACTATGAATCTACAATTCCTCTATGACCAAGAGAAGCTAGATACTATGTATCCGAGATAATGACTAAAGTTAACAAGCAAATAATGGACTGATAACTTTGTTTAGGGGCTACTGTCATGGCTTAGATTTTATCACTATCAGTGATGGAAATTCATACAAGAATAGCTATCTAAAACTGTAATAACAAACATATTGATCTCTGCCAAATAAGATCCATTTGCTTTATCCAGATAGAGTGATATTGCCCTTATTTGTATATTGCAATATTCATATTATGTTGGTTTACTTTTAGGCTGATTTTATTGTGGTAAGGCCTTAGATGTTTTTTCTCTCATATAAATAACACAATTATTTTGCTACAATAATTCAACAGCACTGATATTAGCCCGGCACTCAGACTCTAGTCATCAAAATTAAACAAAATATTGCATACATTTTTTTCTCCTCTATCTATGCACAGATCCTTAAAGGCCAACAGTTACTTCCAAAAGCAAAATAACAACATAATTAGCTCTAGAAGCTATCCATTTTCATTACTAGCAACTCTATTGAATATCACATTACAGCATATTAGGGAGTTGGTGATAGAAGGACACTTTCGGCAGAGTAAGAATAATGCAGTTAAGTGATATTATTTGTAAATCCTAGTAGGTAAGAATAAGGTAAAACGTTCCAAGATAAGTATTATAAATGTCCTAAAATAGCTTCAAAAAATAGACTGATTTTTTTTAGGTTTTTTTTTTTTTTAAACTTGTCTTTACGATTAAAATATTGAATATGCAGTTCAACCACAAATATTTTCCAGTAATTAAAGACTTTTAGAAATAACTTTCCACAATTTAAGGTGTTTGTTGTAAGCCTAGATCCAGGTTTAAAGTTGCATTTGAATTCAACTCTTGCCTTAACTCCTCTTCAAAAAATAACCACTTGTTATTTAATTCCACCTTTTATGCACCTGAACCAACCAACAGAAGAGCAGCTACTTGACATTAAGTTCATCTACCTGACAAAGCACTTCTAACCCCTTCCAAGAAAATATCAAGAGCCATCCAAACCTTTGCTTCTCAGTATCTTTCAGCCCAGATTTTGGTCAAGCTGTACACAAGAGCTCTAAAGAAGACAGGACATGTGCATCTATGGCACCTCTGAAAAAAAATCAGAACAAGAAAGTTGACCTCGATCTTTTAAGGGCTGTCTTTATGAAGTCAGTAAATGACAAAACTTGCACGTCTTCCATAAGAACTGAAGTACTTGGGATCTATAAATCATGACTAGAAGTATTATTTCACTATAACCTTACAACTAAAGACAAAGTATCATTAATATTCTGATATCATCATTGCCACTTCTAATTCTCGGTGAAATCTGCTTGGCAAAGATGTATCATTCTAAAGCTTTAAAATTATGTTTAATGTAGCTACATTCTGAATGCACAGTACCACTTTTACCTGCAAGCTACATTCCCCAAAGACCTGCACCAATCCCAGGCCACTGTCACTTTCTGAGTCCTTCTTGCAGCTGTCTTGAAATGACAGCAACAGCAGGAAGTGTGCCAGTCTATAGCAGAGGAGGTAGAACTAGATTATCTTTAAGATCCCTTCCAACCCAAGCTATCCTATGTAAAGAGCAGAGAACACACACAGTTCCAGTCACTGCAATGTATGATTTAAAAAAGTAGGAAATAAAATAAAACTTCTCTAGAACTCAAGACTATTCCTCCTCCTTCCCTTCTCTCTCCTCAACAATTTAAGGAAAAAAATCTACTTTAGCTTAATAAATGCTGTTTTTAATCATTTAAACTATCTCTAATAGCTTAATCTCACCTCTCACCTATAATAATTTAAGTATTCAGATAATGAAAAAAACCTTGTATACCATAAAGCTAATCTGATTTGCTTTTGCAAGTGACACAGGCAGTACCATATAAATATTTTATGAAAATATCTACAATTTTATGTAGTGTCTGTAGTACTATTGAAGGTGGAGCCATACGAAAAGCTGGATAACGTTCAGTTCCAGGCCCTGCTAGAATCCCATTCAGATCGTGTTTCCCCTCTATACCTTGTTGTGTGCCTCTATACTGCCAGAATTAGTTCTGTAGATTCAATAATGGAACAAAGCAATTGTTGATTTCATGTTTAAAAACATTAAAAGAAAGCAGTTTTAAGATGGCATACAGGAAGCAAAAATCATAGTTAATAAAAACAATTCTATTTTGAGCTGTTCAAAGGCTTCTGTAAAACAGTGTCATTTAAAAAAAACTTTCAAAAGATTTTTGTGGCACAACATTGCTGAAGTGATCAATTTTAAGCAGCTTCACTTGTAAACTACAGATCAACTTTCTCCAAGAAAGGGTTTCTTTTTAAAAGAAAAAAGTTCTAAGTTACCTAAGAGGACTGGAACAAAGAACTCACAGAAATAGTAAAATTTCAGAGGAAATTGATAACATTAACTTCAATCTACTTAATGTGCAACAGCATTTTAATGGATAGTTTTACTATGACACTCGATGTTAAAGATCATACAGTCAAAAACACACCACTAAAATTGAGGTATTTTTTCCTTTAATATTGCTTTTTCCTACACCTCTTAAGAGAATGGTAACAAAAGCAACTGGAGAAAGGCTCATCTAATGGTTTCACCTATTAAAAAAAAAAAAAGTTCTGTTAACTTCTTGTAATTACATTTTTATTTGCAATCCAAAAGGGACAGAAGCCAGTAGAAGTAATATATTGCAGAGGATGACCTAAATATATGGAAGTATTCAGTTAAAGGCTTCTCTGTTGTTTCTGGCACATATTGTACAAACTGTGTCACCATAGAATAAAGGAAGCTATGCATTTCTTTTCTTGGCAGGTGGAAGTACAGCTAATACTGAGAATATATTTTTAGTATCAGATGAGGTGCACCAGATGCACTTTAACCAATGACACCCATATTTTGGGGAAGCCATCCAGCATGCCATCAGCTCTGCAAGTTGAAACAAGCTGCTTTCAGTCACCAATATTATAACAGCAAAAGGTACAGTAATAATAGGGATGAGAAAGTTTAATATGCTATTCCATTTCTGATCCAGTTCTTCCTGTATTACTATATACTCTGCACATGAATTACACACATCTTAACGATGCCTTATTTAATGTGTTTTTCTTCCATGTACTCAGACACTTTCTTCCTCCATCCAGTCTCCACCCTTTACTGAAGAAAAAAAAAATCAATATTGTTTTCCTCCTAGAGAAGGGTGCAGGCAAGCTAACATTCACACATGAACACCCTCTCTTCCCTGACCACCTTCCCCGACAACCTCATGTCCCAGCATCTGGCTTTTTAGATTAACTGACACTTCAAAATAAGCTCATCCATGGGGGAAAACTGCTTTCAGTTTTCTAGTTTAGTATCTTCTGGCAGAATATGTCCAAAATTTGAATGCTTTGCAAAATTATTGCTATTTTATTAATATTGCATTGTTATTATTATTAATAATAATAGTTTCATCCTAAATGGATACAAGATTCAGGTAACAGAGCAATTTGCTAGTCTCAAGAACAGCTACACTTGACATGGGATGTGGCACATGTTACTCTTCCTTTACCTGTAACCTTTTTTATAAAGGTGTGACAAATGCTATAAAAATAGATTTAGTTGAATGCATAAATACTGCCTTTCAATAAAATCTGCCATAACTTTTAATTTACTTTTTAACAATAAATCTAATGGCAGTCAACTTATCAGTAAGTAAATTATGATTTGGAAGTAGATAGTGATATAAACACTACTGTAGCTTTGAAACATCTGGCACCTTAACTGAGATGTCTCTTGCTTTTTAAAGCCTCAGTTTAACATCTCATTCCTCAAAGAGCCAATGCTTGTTGCAAATTTAAGATGTTTTTAACATGTGACTTCAGTTTAAAAAAAAAAGTAGCACAATTATTCTTGGTCTCTAAATACACAGTTATGGTAAAATGCTAAATTAAATTCACTTGTTTCTTCCTTATGATCTTCTTTTATGCACAACATTTGTATTTTAAAGTGTCTCTGGTAATTTTGCTGAATAAAGTAGTGAGAGGCTCATATGCTAGTTAACTGCTGTAAATGAGAACCAAACCTCTACCACTACAGCTCTCCCTGTACAGCAGTGTTGACAGTGCCAGCTGTCATCCCAGTAACTACAGCAATACAGTTGCCGCTTCTTCAAATTAAAGGATGTTTTCACTGACAAAGGATTCTTTTCTTTTGTATGCTAGCACCAGGAAACATCCACAGTAACTACAAATCTGGTCTAGCAAAGGAATTGTTCAGTGTTGAAGTGATTTCTTCAGTGCTCTATGTTGACAGCCCCACTGCCCAAATACATCCAATCATTACTTGTGCCATGAAGTACCAAAATATATTTTAAAATGTGCATTTTTAGATTTATAGATATATTTCTTCATTTTAAAGTTCTCATTTCTTTTCAAAAGAATAGTAGACATGATACAACTCTCATGTAAGAATCACAAGCGAAAAAAAAAAAATTCCTTTACCTTCCTTCCTCCTCAATTTGGTGAGGAATCATACTATATATTTACAGACACCCTAAAGAGATACTACAGTTCAGCAGAGCATCGTAAATAAGAAAATCTGTAGATAGAGCATAAAAGGATACAGCAGGATGCTGCAAAATCTGCATGACTTCAGGTGTATGATTTCTACCAAGATTTAACTATTGAGATCAGCAAGACTTTTGAACATGCTCTTGTCTTTGTAATTTCAGAGCTTCAGAGTTTACATTTAAACATAAGGGTGTTTGTTGTGGAACATAAACATCTGCTTTTGCATACAAACAGACTCGAAAGTAACTACTCTATTTCCATAGACTTGGCCAAACCTGGGTCCAATTCCAATCATTCTTACACCTCTTGCTGTAATCATCATGCTTGCAACAGAGTGGGAATTTCTGAGCACACTTATAAATGTGTACTGTTTGTTTTTTACAAGATATATTACTAGGCTTGCAGACTGAGTGGCTTTTTTATTGAGATTTGTTATTTATTCATTTTTCCTTGATGATGCAAAGCATAATTCTACAATTCTGTATTTTATGGATAGTATATTCAGAGCAGTTTCTTTACTTAGAATTATTTGCCCAGAAATACTAGCATAAAAATCTGCCTGCTAAACATGACTGAAAGTAGCATTCTTGAAGTCTGATTCATTGCGAAAGAAATGTGGGTTTTGAACTTAAATACCAAAAAAGGACAGAAATGAGACCAAAGGCTATTTATCGCAATGATGCCCTGATATCAAATCAGCTCAAGCACTACTGAATGTTATGCAGAATTATTCAACTACACATTTAAAATATATTATAATATTTGAGGATAAAAACTCTACAAGAAGCTTAAAAATAGAATTTGAAACAACAGCAAAACATATTGCTATAGACTTAGGAAGAAAGACAACTTTACCACAGCAAAGAACAAACAAACAACTATACAAACTAAGAGACCACAGACAGCAGAGATGGATTTGCCTTTGGTGCAGAGGGAAAAAATAATAACATCAATTAGGAGTCTATATTACAAGACATCTTGAAGTACCTGAGTTCTGCACACAGCTAATGGGACTGTTTTTGCCTGCAATTAATTGTGGATACTAAAGAAAATACTGCATATAATTTTAACTACTGCATTCTCTCACTTTCTACCCCTTTCCCAGAGTCACATTTCTGTATGTTCTCAATGCAAAATCCCATCTACAAAACTACAGGGTGTATTAGGATGCTTTTAAGTACAGCTCAGGACTGCAGCTAATGATTTTATTAGCATGCTAGTAACAGTGGAGTCGCAAAGCTTCCAGGAATTAAAAAAAATCATACAGCTCTTATCCCACCAAACATATATTAAAGTAACAAAAACATTAAGTTCATTTGCACTGAAGAGAGAATTATATTAGTACCCAGTAAGATTATGTAATTAGAGAGCAAACTTATTTCCTCTTACTGCACCCAATCAGAGAATTCTCTGAGGACTTTAAGCTTATTTAAACATAACAAATGTTAAAGTATGGGAAATCAGAAAATGTAGCCTGTCTTTCAACTCCATTGGCTTTACAATTGTAATGCCTCTTAGGGAGATTCTTGCCACATGCTGGCCAAGTTCTATACTTGTGGATAAGCAAGGAGTCTCTGACATGGACAAAGAGGAGCAAGAAGTCCTTAGAGGAGTGTTTTATCACTGGTCCCTATATGTAAAATGTTATTTACATCTAGCAATCAAGAGCTCACAAAATTCACATTCCCATTAGAGGAAATTAATACAGTGTTCCAGCTGCCAGACTCCATAAAATAGAATGCCAAATTTTCCTAGCACTCCCAAGGCAACACAAATTTGAATATCAGTCCTTGAGTCACTCTTGAATTGCCTGTATACTGCACTGTAAAATAAAGGCCTGGCCCAAGATGTCTTGAATATGAACTATACTACAAGTACCAATATATTCAGAAAGAAATTTGTCCTCATAGAAATCAGCATAATAAAGGTGCTCAGGAAGAATCCAGGTGCACTGTCAACTTTGGGCCAAACACTCTTGCCAAAGACACATATCATGGCTAAGGGAGAGTCAGAATGAGAACTCAGTGCCTTCCTTTTTTTGGGTCAAAATCAGAAGAAAAAAAAAAAACGTAACAGATTTCAAGGGCACCGTCATTCCACCCAAGACTATCATCTAATCTTGGCTTATTTCCATGGGAAAAGCACTTGTTGCTTTTATTTATTTTAATGTTATCATTCAGATTTCATTGGCCTGAATTCTCTATGTGCCTGATGTTTGAAATTGTTTGGACGCTCTGAAAAGCTTACAGACCACCAGCCAGAAATGCTAAGCACACACAGAACAGAGCTATCATGTACTGGGCCATAACACACATCAAGTACTTGGATTGTATATGCATAATTTAACTTCTCTTCTTTATTCAGTGCAAAATCCTCCCTTTATGCAGATCTAAGCAGTTAAACAGTTACTGTGGATTATTTTGTTCACCTTTTTCTGTTTCTCCAGAGAAACAGGAGCAGGACTCAATCATCTTCAGATTATCTGGGACCACAGGGGAGCCAGTCAGCTTTTGGTTTTGTTTTCTACCACTACAAGACTACATATTGCAACCTATTTCAGCAGATGAGAGCTTTTTTTCCCCATGCTGGTTTCACTCAAAGGCAATTTTTCCATGTAGCCTTTATGAAGGTTATGATGCACTGCCTTTCTTTTTCCCCTTAATAGGTCTCTGAAGAGTTAATCCACAAAAAAGTTTAAGTGTTTCCAAAGCAAGTGTAATCATAGAAATGCTCTGGTAAACATTTTATATTTACCATTTCTGTAGAGTGCCAATACATGCCATAAAGAGAATTTTGCTGGAATTAGTGACGCAAGAATTTCTCTTATTTCAGAAAGGTTTGCATAATCAAATGACATATTGAAGTACCACATGAAAAGATACTGCATAATAGCAGTGTATTTAATTATGTTGTTGGACTTTCCTCCTTTCTTAAGTAACAAAAGACTTGAGCGCCTTTAAGGGCAATTGTAACTCATCATCATTTTGATCTTGAGCAAACATACATCTGAAATCCCCGGTAATTCATTTTCTCTGCCACTTTAGAAATCAAAACAAGGCCTATGGATTAAAACAATCTTTTGGGGAATAAACATTTCAAGTTGTGCTGCCAAAAACCACACTAGTTTTCAGGTTATGTGATTTGCTACATGTGAGAGCTAGAACATACCAAAATTGGGTTTATTAATAAGAAAATACATGGCCTAGTGTACTACTGTAAGGAAACAAACATCCAAAAGTATCATTGGCATCTTAAGTTCAGCAGTTTTTTTATCATCTAGAGGTATATTTATTAGTCTTTCCTTTTTTTAAAAAAAAAAAAAAGTAAATCAGCAGCACACATTTTATGGAAGAGAGACAAACTTTACAAATCCTTTTCTTTCATCAAGAAGAACAAAAGAACAAAGTCGCAGAATTCTACATATCACTGTATTTTACACAGCACCAAGCTTATAATTTATGTTTGGCACAGCCTGCTAGAAGGGGATGTACTCCTCACTGCACACATCAAGACAGACACAGGGCAATTAGCAGCTAACCATTTCATACCTTCATCACTGAAGGCCTCAGCCCAGGATATCACTTTAAGAATATTCTTAAAGTAAGAGGCAGGTCAAAGACCTACCTGCCTGCTCTTTCTGTTGTTAGATTTTTTATTTCATGTATTTTTAGCAGACTTGTTTCTTCACTGAGGCCTTGGCAAAGGCCCAAACCCACAACTGGCATAGCCCTTCAGGAAGGAATGCAGCCAACTCTCACCTTCAGGGGAACACTGAGGAGCAGCAGAACATAAGAAACACAAACAGCATTAGGGAAAAGAATGATGGTGACAGGGAGCCTAAAACTAACGACAGCAGGTCCCTATGTTTATCTTACAGAAAGGGTATTGGGCGAGTGCTGGGGAAGGGTAGAAATGCTGTGTGAATCCTTAGATCCTCAGCTAAATACTTCAATAACAGATGGCCAGGCACAGAGCAGTAGTTCAGAAAAAGATTGTTGTGAACTTGCCTTCTGCTCTTCAACTTCCAGGAAAATGTCCTATGCAGAGAAAATGCCAAAGTTTCCCCTTAAATTGATTTGATCTTCCTGCAAGCAAATGACCTCTCTCCACTCCCCAGACAGGCTGCTGCCCCATGTGAGGACAGCAGCCATTTTGTGGCCTCAGGAGTAACTCTAGCTCCCGCCACCCTCATGAGGCACCACTTGGAGGACTGCACACAGGCTGGGGAAACCCAGCACAGAAGAGATGGTAGCTATTTGAGCAGGTCCAGAGGAGTCCACAGAGAGGTAGAAGAGGTGGAAGCATCTCTCCTACAGAGTTAAGCTGAGGGAGCTGGGCTTGTTCAGCTAGGGTAAGAGAAGGCTCTGAAGAGACCTCACTGTGGCCTTCAAGTTTTTAAGGGGCACTTACAAACAGGAAGGTGAACAACTTCTTTGCATGGACAGATACAGATAGGACAAGGGGAATGGTTTTACACTAGAAGAGAGAAGATTTAAGTTAAATTTTAGGTGAAAACTTCTTACTAAGAACGTGACGAGGCATTGAAACAGGCTGTCCAGAGGAGTTGTGGAAACCCTGTTCCTGGAGACATTCAAGGCTGTTTAGATAGGATCAAGCAGAGCCCAATCTGGTGGGTAGCAACCGTGGAACTAGATACCTTTAAGGGCCCTTCCAATCCACCAAGCCATTCTGTGATTCACTCCTACAAGTACTCCCCCTAGGCTGACTTTCCACCCAGACTGGAATTAAAAAAAAAAAAAAAAAAAAAAAGGAAAAAAAAAAAAGGAAAAACAACCACACACTCACCAATTACTATGAAAATATCCAAGCATAGGAAGACCGTAACCATCTTACCCCATCTGGATACTGGTGAGTGTGGCAGCAGGGCCAGAAACAGACTCTGTGCATGCCCCAGCAGCTAGGCCACAGCTGTTCCTTTTACTCCTAATTACTCTTAATTACTGCCTCTCTCAAACCTTCCTGCTGAGGGTAAAACTGAGGAGAAAAAGATGATTTTTCAGTGGGCTCAATACTAAAAAATGCTTTCTGTGGCTGTTCTTGGCAGGTGCTGTTTATAAAATATGACTTGCCTAAAGTCATAATCCTACCTTAAAGCATTTTGCTCTCCCTGACAAATTTATACTAAACTACATTGTGGTTAATACAGCTCAGGTTCTCTGTATTGCTTTGCTTTCTTGTCTCAAGGGTCGGTTTATCCCTCATATTTGCCTTTTGTCATGCAGCCACATAGTGGAAGACATCAACACTTCTTCTACAGTAATCTCCCAAACCACACTATCAGCATTCTGTACATTTTTGCTGTTTAATAGCCTTTGTTGTTTTTGCTTGTTTTGGTTTACTGTTCCTAGACTCCATATTTTACATGATGTGTATTAAGCTTCATTTTCATTTACTAGCCCAGATGGCTAGTAGATACTGCTATTGCTGAAATACATTGCACAGTTCCTCATTACGTAAGACTGACGGCTACTAAAACGTCAAATTGATTTTACTGCTTTAGCAAAACTACCTAGGTGGAATTTTCTGTATTTAAGTACAGTGTGCATTTTAGTGAGTGGCACAGGAACATGCACTACCTGAAGTAGTGAGGGGAGATGGGAGACATACAGAGCAAAGCCAATTCGACTTGCCTACATTTAAAGGTTTGCTTGGTATAAGCTCACAGATACATACCACTAAATTATATATGATTCAGGTAAGCTGTTCAATAGAAGAAAGCACATGCTAGAAAGTGCCGGCCTACATTTGGGTAAACATGCAAATAAGCAATAACACTAAAGCTAGGCATGTTAACTGACACAAGGCATCTAGATTGACAGCTTGAATAAGTTTCATACTCACACTGATACCCTTGCTTTCACTCAAAGCTGTGCTTTCAAACTGCTCTTTAAAGCAAAATCTGATTTTTTTTTTTTTTTATTGCTAGATTTAAGGCAGTCTCTACTGACAGTACTAAGAATTTGACAATTACTGCTGGTAATGGTGATAAACTTTTACATTGGTACTGGTTGTACAGTGATCCTTCAAGGAATTACAAAAGTGCCTAATCTGATACACAGTATATTAAAGAGCCCTCCTAACTTCAGTGGACCCCCACAATACATAAAGATAAGCAAATGTCAAGTTGCATAAAATCCAGATATTACCTGAGAATGGTACAGACAGGAAATAAGCTCCACGATAACTCAAAATGACTACAGCAAAAGAAAAACATCCAAAGTTTCTGGACGGTCTTTTGAATCCTGGAATGATATCTACTGATCCTGGCTCTAAATGCCTTCACAAGCAGCAAGGTACTCAAATTTAACAGAGCTTCAGGACTTAAGTAATCTTTAAAGAGTGCAGTGGGTGTCAGCTCCTGCAGTATTTTTGAAGTGAGAGCAAAAGAGACACTTCCGTTTCTTTACCTCTTGACTTTCACACCAAGTCAGTGAATAAAAAGCTATAGAGACCAATGGGACTTCTCTATCCATTGGTAATTTCACAGAGCACAGGGGTGCTGACTTTCCCTAGCCACTGCTGTTCTATAGGGCAGCCTGAACTTTCATGTGGCAAAGGAGTTAAATTTTCTTCTATTTCCTTTTCTCATTACTGTACATTTTGCCAATCTCCACTGCATGTCTTTCAAATACTTTAGCAGCTTATGCTATCACAGTATTTTATTATTAATCAGTGTTATGAAGGAATCAAATGGTGATGGTCATCATGTATCCAGACCTGAAAGAGCATGCATCAGAATATCCAGTATCTGTACTTTTTTTTTACTCTTTTAATACTTGTGAGACTACAGGCCACTCTTAGATTGAAGCTACTGTTTGTTTCAGAGTGAAGATATTCCTAACAATTTCCATAGGGCTATTGCATACTTCCACCTGTAAACATTATTATTCCTCACCTTCTAAATGTGAATGTCAGTGTCTTCAGGTAATGGGAACAAAATGCTGATAAGACAAAGTCCATCTTAGAACTGAAGGTCCATCCCTCCCCTAAATTCCCAGTATCTTTTTCACCTCTGCAGTTACATAAAAATTACAATTGTCTAAGACAACTGTGCTGCTAAAATAAGAAGAGATAAAAAGTTGGTCTCTAGATCATCACATTGTTATTCTTTAAGTCACTTATGGATTTTGGCAGGCAAAATACACAGGAAAAAGTATAATTGAGAACTGAAGTCTATTGGCAAACTGAAGGAGTGTTTCATTTGGTTCTCTGATTGAAAGAGCTTTCTATTCTTGTTCCCTTTATTCTCTGAACTGTCAGCCCTATCCAAAATGGGCTCTGGGACTTCAAGGGACTTACAACCTGATGTGGCAAGTTCCACATTCAATTAAAAAGATATATTGACATTTGCAATCTCTGCTATGTGTGAAAGCGTTGATTTAACAGTAAATAAGAAAATGTATTTAGTATTGCAGGGGATTCTCTCTCAGCTGCTTGGGAAATTGAAGAGGACTGTGAAAAGCAAGGAAAGAAAGCAAGACAAACAAACGTTTCACAGTGCTCAAAGTCACAAGCAACTATGATGGCATGTTGAAAGTATTCCAGCTAGAAGCCCTTCCCCCACCTTATTCTCCCAGCTGCATTTTCTCTTCCAAATGAGTCGTTTACACTACAAGTTATCAGAAAAGCAAACAAACAAGGAAGTTTACACAAAATCAAGGGGAATGGAATGATAGGACAATGACAGAAAACAACAAAAGCAAGGAAATGCACAGATAAATGTCAAATGTACCCTCTGGACCTTTCCATTTGTTTTACAGAAGCTAATTTAAAGACTCCTCCTTCCCCGCTTTCAGGATGCTTCCTGCTGTGTCAAGGTCTGAAGTCATTTGATACTATTTACTCTTAATATTTAGTGTGGATTTCACCACCACTAATGGATTCATATTTAGAAGTGGGTTCTCCTATAACAGTTCTCCCATCACAGAACTGTTGAGAACACCCATAGCAGGGAATCAGGTATGTTGTCCTGCTGCAAAAATCTATTCTCATGTTTTTAAGACTCAATTTTACCACAAACTTCCTGTACTGAGCAGGATAATACACTTCATCTTTTTCTGCTTCAGCTCCCAATCTCCAAAACAGCAAGATAATATATTTGCTTGTTCTTTGTGGGCGACATTTTTCAGTATCACTGAATTAGCATGAAACAGAGGGCAAAATCTCCTTGGATTTCAGCAGGAGGTTGTTATTTGTATGCTTTCATTTGTATGCTTGGGTTTTCCCCAACTGCATTCTTAGATCATAAGTGCTTTGGGTCAGAGACTATTTCATGTATGTGTTAACCACAATTCACACAGCAGAATTCTGATTTTCAGTGGGCACTCCAAATACCAATGAAAAACTGTAACTGAGCGGGGAGTGAGCTACCACCTTCCAGGCAAGAGCCTGGGTTACTTTTCTGGGATGAATCTGGACCAAATTTGGATAAATTCATCCCTGGATTTCTCTACTTTGGAACAGGAACCCATATATTTCTAGTGTGAAATGCAGGCATTGACTATGCAGATTCCTCTATTTTTGTAATGGTAGAGTGAAAGAGAGGAACAACTTTGTACACAAATACAATTAATGGTTTTGGAATGTTATTTTTAAATTGCTGTAAAATGTTAAAACAACACTTCTATAATTTCTTTAAATAGCCCAATATTATTACTTCTCCTCTTTAGAAGTTCATGCAACTATATATTGTCTCTTAAATTCAGTGAATGCAAAATGGCTTCTGGTGTTCTAACAGGAATCATTAAACAAATTCATAAATCAATGAAGCACACCAATGCATTATTTTAATTATCATTTCCGTTCAGACAAGTAGATTATGTAATGTAATTGTTTACTGTCCGAGTATTATACTAGAGAAGTTTGGCTGGATCCTCATTTCAAACTCCATTCTGATTTCTTAAGCATTTTTATGAAATTAACAAACAATTCTGAAGAAATTCATTGAAGTACCTCTCCTCCTTTTGGCATTTGCTCTGAGATAATTTCAAATATTCCTATCATTCTGTGTGTTCTCTTGGAAAGGAATGCTATCCTTAGATTTGTCAGTTGAACCTACAGTTTTTAGAGATTACAAAATACTAGATGTCATTTAGGTAGACAGAATTTGAGTCGTGCAGTTGACTTCAACAGTACTGTGCTTAAGATACTAGACATGACAAAACAGAAAATGGTAGATATTAATATCATGAAAAGCACTGACATTTTTCCTTGAAATACATGGAATAATGAATTGAAATATTATAAAATTAATTTTCTTGAAAAAATATTTTTCATAGCAGAGTTGCACAGAATAGCTAAGCATTTAACAATCCTGACTTATGCTTCTGGAAGAATCAAGGGCTTGTCTCAGAAATAATGAGATTAAAACCCCTTCAAGAACTAAAATTTAGATTCTTATTTATTTCTTTTGTTTGTAGCTTCTGAGGTTTGTGTTTTCACTGAGAAATGAAACTCCCATAATCTGATAACCTCAGGCACTGGGGTTTTCAGAATAAAATAAAACCAAGAATATCATAAAGTCCCTATGATGGGATTTACAAGAGCCCAATGGCCTGGATGAAGTTAACTCAAGCAGCAAATTAGGGCCCTGCTCAGGGTATTGAGCAGCAGGAAGCAAGGATATTCCTCGGCCAAATAGACTTTGAGAGATCTGAGTCAAAGACCAGGATTTCAAGGGAGCATAAAGGAGAATTCTGGGCTGGAACAGAGAGACTGAGAAAGGCTGTACATGTAGAGTACAGAAAAAGAACTGCATTACAGTAACAGATCACCTGGCTGAGAACAAGCTTTAGGTTTATCCCTGAAGACAGTATCAGCAAAAGTCTTTTGTATCCCTATAGTCTCTCAAATTGGCTACAGTAGGACATCTGTGATTTACAGGCCTTCAAAATGGAATGAATTGGAAAGAATCTGTGACTTTTCTCACCATGTAGCTTATAACCTATATATTCCTCTCATGCCTGGACATGAGAGTGCATATTTCTATCCTATGCACTTTTGAATAAATAGTAAAAGGTCTTTCATTTATCCATGTTGCATGCAAGATGTTTAAATGAGATATGCTATCTAAGTTTTTCATTAATGTTAACATGAGCTACATGTATATATAAATCAGATGCTGGTCCCCTGAAGTGCATATCTCTCAATATGCTGTACAATTCGTCATGGCATCTGAAGCTAATAATTAGGTAATAGGACCATCATATGAGCTTTGCTTATTTACAACTGTTATTAAAGGCAGGACTGAAGACAAGAATATATTAAACCATATCATTTTATAAATGAAAAAGGCTGCTATACAAGATGACCAGAACAATAAAATGTCATGTTTTATTCACCTCAGGGTTAGCTCTACTGAAGTCAGTGGAATTTTATCACAAAGTAGATTACTGTGTTGAAATTTTATGGAGTGTAGGGATTCAGGAATGAATAGTGTAGCATTTAAATAGATTAAAACAACAACAACAACACAACAACAGAATATACTTTAGGTAAGAGCCATAGAAAACAACTAGCATATTTTTAGTGAAAGTAACTTGCTAAGTTGTCACCAATACTGTACCCAGGTATACTTTCTGAAACCTTCAAGTTAAATTACTTATGGGTGTATATTCTTTGTATAGATGTGACATTTGAAATAAATATTTAATTTTGTGAAAAAACACAATAAAACAATAACAACTCATCAACATTAGCATAAGGATAGGCAACAGCAGATATAGTTGCTTTAAACCCAAGAAAGGTAGGAGTTACAATCCAGTAATAAAGAATCACTTACCCCTTTCAAGAATTAGAGTTTACCAAACACTCCAAAGCAGGCAACCACCAAGTAAAGATACTTCCCTTACAGCTCCCAACCCCTAAACAAGCGTAGGGAGAGGTGGAGCCAGGATATAATCTTTCTGGTAGCACAGGTGAATTGTCTTCACCAGGTGTTCAATCACTGATTCAAGCTGTGGCCTAACAGTTCCCATACAGTTAGTAATGCATTTTTTCCAAGATCTTAAAAACTTCTACTGTTACAGATACGTAATGTTTTCCTCTACTAGTACAATAGTGCTTCACAGTTTGAATTATACTACTGCATAGGAGTGAGATCTCAAAATAGTCTCTAAAAGCTAGAGACTATTTGTCTTAAAGTACAGTCATTAGCACAAGCTGGTATATAAGCTGTCCCTCTTGAACCTCTGCAGGCCTTATGATTTAGCAGTCTGTTGAACTTTCCATTGTCTTCTCATTGCTGGAGTGTCATTTTTTTATGCTGTTCTGTATCAGAACCAAGTTCAGATGCCCAAACACATGATAATAGGAAAAGAGGAAAAGTCTGCCATACCAATACTCATCTGCTCAAAATGTGAAATGACTGGTATGGTACTATTTCTTTGTTTATTTAAACTTGTGAAGCAATGTAAACAGGTTCTTACAATTTTTACTCATTTGTGGGAATCTATAATCAAAATCACAGTCAGCTCCCCAGCTGCTCCATACAATCACTATTTCAGAAATGTGCTAGCACTAACTGTATTTTGGAAGCATTATGAAAGAAATCTTTTCAGCATATATCAGGTTGTGTATATCAAGGTAGTTAAAATCAATATAAAATAACATACCACATATTTACTTCAGTGTGAGGTTTTGTGGTGGGTATGTTCATAATGCGATGTATATGTTGGAAGCTGGACTTGATGATCTCTAGAGATCCCTTCCAACTCCTACAATTCTTTGATCAGTTCTGTGATAGAGGGATTTTAAATTTCTTAGTCAAACATGAAATATAAAACATCTTTTGAGATGATGTTGCAAACTGAGTAAGAACAAAAGTTATACAAATAGGAGAGAACATTGTCAGTATCAAATTTTCTGGTGACTTTTTTGTTTATAAAACATATACTGATATCAGATGTCAACAGAATCCATCCATAGCTCCACCTTAGAAAGATATTAAAAAAAAATTGAAAATTCATTGCAGCTAGAATGAACATACACATTTATTCATATAATTTTACTGCCTTCAAATTAAACGGTTCAGTGTTTATCCATGATTTTATACCAGTGTCAGTAGCATATGTGGGTTTGGTTCAAGAAAAGTTTGATCTTGTATCATAAATTATCTACATGGCTTCATATGCAGTGGTTGCAATGAGTACTTTTCTAGTTTAATATGGTCATTGTGTACTGTGCTTAGTCCAATACTTTATACCGATGAAGGCTGCCCCTTGGGATCTGTGCTCTTAGACTGTGCAGTTCAGGCACACTGAATTTAGCCTGTTGATCTACCATGTCAGAACAGATTTTCCCTCTTCCTTTACCCTGTCAGACTGTAGTTCTTTGTTATCTGGTAAAGGCAGATTCTTTCCTCAACAGACTGGTCAGTGACATCACTCTCCTCTGCAATGTTCCCACAGCTCCCTGTGGAGACTAACAGTGAACCAAAGTGGGAAGAGTTAGCAGACATTATTCATATTATTATTCATAATTATGGTCCCATCTAAGTCAATAACTGTGATCCTGGAGAAGAAAATGAGACTATGGTGGGTCTCTGGGGTGATCACTTGTGAAGAAAGATTGTGCCCCAGAGTGGTGATATCTATATGGCATGCATGCCCATGACACTGCTGAGAGTCTACATCTGGGGAGTTTTCTTCACACTGTGTTCAAAATAGGCCCATGCCCCTAAGGGCAAAGCCTGCTCTCCAGATGGAAAATAGTGAGGTAACAAAGCTCCAAGTACAGACCAAACAGCCAAATGTCTTCACCAAAGCTACCCTGATTTATTTATTTTTACAAGATTTTGATTCATTTTCTTTGAGTGAAATGACTGCTATTTCTGCCTTCACTCAGTTTGAACATGTTTTAATAGAGGATTAGTCTCCTCAGGCAGGTGCAACGAAAGTGCTTACAGGATACGACAGTGAAAAGAACCGGCCGGTAGGGAAAAAACCTCAACATGTTGTGGTATAATGAGCCCATTTAAACAGAAGTGAATGTTTGACATTTACATTTCTCTGTCTCCTGTACAAATGCAGAACAATGCAGAAGATACAAAAGTGGTGGAAAAATATTTTGCATTAAAAAAATTTGCTTTAATTAAGCTTCCAACCTTGACAACTTGCCATAGCGAAAACTGGGTGTACTCCATCCCTAAGGGCAACCCTATGCTCAGTTGTTCCATGGATCAGTTCTGGTGTCACTTCAGAGAAAGGACCCTTGCTCCTTTCTCAGCCAGTGGTGACACAACCATAGTATTTTTAAAAAATTAACAAAAAATTAAAAGGAAGAAAAAAAATGAAAGTAAAATTAATGAAAATTAGAGACTGGGAATAGGAGAATTACAAGAGAGGGAAAATTAATAAAGCCTATGTTATTTACTCTAACTTTCTAAAGCCATGACTAATGCATAATTTAAATATGTTTAATTAATTAATCCAGTAAATGGGTACCTAGCAATTTCAAGGAGCTAGCAAATAAGCTAAAATAGATTACATTATCAGAATAGGCAGAGATCATGCCCATTAATATCAGAGCTAATTTGTGTGTTAAATAACACATCATTGTTCCACTTCAAATTCCTCCTTAAAACCTCTTTGCTCTGATGAACCTGTGAATGATAAGGCTTATGCTTCACAAAGAATACTGCTTATTATATTGGTGAATTTTTTCTCGTGTCTTCTGTTTTGTACTATTTGTATTATCTTGCACTTAGATCTAGTGCAGGAATTTTTCCAATCTGTTTAGAAAGAGCTTAGGATTATGAGATTCTAGTAAGAATGAACGTTTGTAGACAGCACACTAATACTGTTTAATAAATTTGTAACAAGAATGGCACCATACTTTAGTTTATTCTTATAAGTTACAGTCATAATTAAAGATAAAAGCTCCAATTATTTCTTTTCTAAAAAAGTAAAGCATAAGGCTGACCTTTCATCTCCAAATAAAGTGACAAAAGAATGTTTTACATCAAAAACCAATGGAATATAGGTAAACAGAGAAAACTTCACAAAGAAATCTGATCCAATCTGCCTCCGTCCCAGAAAAATTGAGATAACTTCAAAAGTGGTTTTGATCCTTCTATAAAGTCTTAAGCCTTCTTAATATAGCCCGGAACCAACCTTGGCTTAAATTCAAAAGGCCAATGTGTATTTTTCAATTGCTGACATCTGAATACCTCATTAGTATGTTGAAATTGTCACTCAAATGGCTGTTTTATTTGCCTAAGTGCTGATTTAATAGACCGAATGCAAGATTTGGCAGTACTGTTAAAGCACCCATGTTTGAAAATTGAGTGCTGACATTGAATTATATGTGACTATTTTTTTTGCCTCTGTTCACTGAAAACGAGGTTTCTATCTATCCATCATGGCAATTCCCACATCAAAACCTGAAGTACTCTGCACAATAAACCTATCAGATACTACACTGCATGCAGGTTATGAGGTTTTTTAAAAACTCAGTCTGTAGGAAAGTGACACATATTGTTTCAATTTTAACTGCTGCTTTATAATTAAGACTTCAGTTCTTGAGTGTAATAGTTGATGTGAGTTTGAAGAAAGAAATGCAAAAAACAGCCCTGAGTTAGCAGAACTAGTGAGATGGTCTCACCAGTTGTAAGCTTGAAAGGTCCAGAAAGGATAAACAAAGAAGGAAGATTTAAATGTATCTTGAATAGCACCCTTACTGATGACAAATGGATGATGAGCAATGAAAAGATATCAGCTGCTTTCTTCTGTTGAATTCACATTTTAATATACAAAACTATTAAAAAGATAGATTATTAGATCAAAATACTTCTTCAACATTGAATATGGAACTGACCAGTTTGAGATTTTGGCTAGGCTGGGTCACCATATAGTGCAAGATATGCTGGGAAAAAAAAAAAAAAAAAAAAAAAAAAGAAACAAAATGAAATAAGACATTTCCATTATAATAAACTAATCTGATATTAGTGAAGAAAGTTCTTTGAAAATACAGATTAAAGTGAATGCGGTAATGTCCCTTTAAAGTGAAACAACTCATTTGGTTAGTAAATAGTAAGGGTTTTATAGTAGCGTGGGACATGTTTGTTCAACAGAACTAGCCTTATTCTCTATAGCTTTTCTATTTTTATTAACTAAGCACAGATGAAAGGTGCTATGTTTGAATAATAATAGTTTACAATCGTATCAGTGCTAAAATTCCTTTTTAGCTAATCTGCTCTGAGAACTGAAATGACACACTGGCAATTCTTGAAGTACTAGTGTTGCATCCAGACAAGCTCTGGCATAATTCTGACAATGCTTCGACCCTTAAAATGTCTGGCACTTCAGTTAAGAACAGCCAGTCAAACTGAACTTTGATGGATCTGTGGTGTAAGCAAATACCATAGAGAAGCTATGATGCTACCCTCACACTCATTGTTGCACTGAAAGGCCTTGGATCAAGTCTGCACTTTTCCTTCCCTTCCCTTCCCTTCCCTTCCCTTCCCTTCCCTTCCCTTCCCTTCCCTTCCCTTCCCTTCCCTTCCCTTCCCTTCCCTTCCCTTCCCTTCCCTTCCCTTCCCTTCCCTTCCCCTCCCTTCCCTTCTCTTCTTCCCTTCCCTTCCCCTCCCTTCCCTTTTTTAAGAAGAAGTGCAGTTTAAACTGTGCACAGTGTGAAAATGCCTTCAAAAAGTGAACATATTTGTCTACAAGAGCCACCAAAGTAGTTGGATGTACAAACAGATATCTGTCTAAATGTGTGTGCAAAAGGAGAAGGAATGGAAATAGATGTGTTCCTCAGTTAGACTTAAAAAAAAAAAAAGAGATAATGCCTATTATGTGCAAACTGTTTTACATTTTTACAGTTAGCAAATGTCAATAAATCCACGGCGCATAAAAGGGCACTGCTACTTCGGCAGTTATTTGAATTCTATACTTCGTCAAATATATGTACCATTTAATTCAATAATCTTTACAAGCAATACTCATTGTGGTTTACAGTATGACACCTGACCTTTTGTTAATGTCAAATATCATTTTACTTTAGCATGGAAAATTATTATATTTCCATAAATATAACCATTATTCTTAGAAAAAATGTATTAAAAAATAGAATAGGAAACTCTGATCAGCTAATCAATTATGTCACAAGATAGTGATTTTGTGTATTATTGTTGACATTTTTGTGAGTACCCTATAAAGGCCCATGTAATGTAAAAGCAAATGACAAATGGAAGTCAAAATTCTAGTTTTAATACTGATCTGTTATCTGAGAATAGCTTAAAAACAAAATTCTGTTTTGCTGATTGGTGAGAAGAATGTAGCATTAAGTTGTTTTTCCAGCCAAGCTAGATAATATCTCAGGCAATAGTTACACAACACGGGGCTTGGAAGTTTTCTTAAAGACATTTAAGTACAATTTACAAAATACCTATTTAGCTGTGATAGATATCTCCAGTTCTGCCTTAAAAGCAAGCTAGCAACAGGGAAGATAAAGAATGCAGTTCCACATCATTAGGAGATACAGAATTTTTTTGCTGTACTAAGCAAATACACTCGCCACTGAATGAAACAAATCGGGTAAGCCTGATTCTTTTCCTTGACCAGTGTATTCATGTGCATTATCTATCAATAGATGCTTGTCTTTTCATGTTGACAGGATAAATCTCGTTGATTCATGTGGGCATTTGTGATAGAGAGAGAGTGGGCTTAAAAAAAGACTGGAAATACACACATACCTTATTTATATATGTAAATAGAGCTATTTTTCTACTGTTTAGCTGGCTTGTACTGAACATCTTGAACAGAGCAGTGTATTGTCATTTCTTTGGGGATAGTCAAAGGCAGAATTTTGCACTATGGAAGAATCTTTTTGTTTACCATGTACCTCCAACGGTGCTGCATGTGCCAGAAAACTATTCTTTAAATAGCAACCTTCTTCACCTTCCATACTTGGCATTGACATTGTTTTCTTTATGAGGCAAAGTGTAGAAGGATACAACCCAGTCTTAGAGTGGCTTAGCAAGAGAGTAGTACCAGATTTAGACTTTGTTTATGACATAATTCTTCTATGAATATGCAAGCAAAAATCAAAAGACTCTCCAGCTTGAAAAAAAGAATTCATTATGAAACCCCACAACAAACCTAATGAGAACTTTAACAATTCCTGATTCAAACATTATATTAGAGGACAAAAGAGTAGCAGAGATGAATCAGTTGACTTACTAATGCATTAAATAATGGAGGAATCAGTTGCCTGAGATTATTTTGTAGTATTTCTGTAGGCATTTTAGGTTCTTTAGCTTTCCATATGTTATTTATAAGGAGGAAGATGGGGTAAAAACTGGGAGTCAGAATACAGTTATTTGAAAGGGACTTTCACTTCCAGAAATCTCTTTCCTAAAGATAACAGAGAGTCTACCACCTAGACAGTAATTTTTAAAAATGAACCAGTGTCTGGAGAAGAGAGAACTTGCCAGAGACAGCATTTTACTACTGCTGTTAGAGACTTTGCTAAATTTGGCCTGGATATTTTGCCCCTAGACATTCAGTAATTGAAATGACCAATAGAAGCTATGGTTACAGCTTCAAAAAAACCCTACGTTGCCTACTTGTAATTCATTGCTGGTTGCTTGGCTTCCCTTAAAAGTCAGCTCCTCATTTACAGTTGATATAGGTTTTTCTGTAAAGGCTGTAGAGAAGGTAATGTGACTTATGAACTTGCTTTACAGGATACAGATAAAAGTCTTCTTCAAGATCTCTGTGAATTGGTTGGTGCTGTTTTCCATCGCATGAGGCTACTATACCAGAGCTCTGACAAAGGAAGGAGGTCATTGGAGTATGTTTTCAACTCATTCCAAATCAAATGAGCTGGGTTAGCTCATACTCACCTTTGACATCCCATTAGGCTTTCCCAGCTCATTTTGTCCGCAGTGCAAAGAAATGTGTACCATAAACTCCTCCATAAGCAGAGATGGGAGGATGGAAACTTCTGGTAAAAGGAGGTGACAGACCTCTGTGGGAAGAGCCACTTTCCATTACTTGGTCAGGAATGCTTTTCTACAAAGTCAAAGCAGGTTGAACGCTACCTTTTATGCAAGTCAAACTAAAATGTAGCTTGTGGCTACTCGAGAGGACTGTATAAAGATAGGCACTCAGTGAAGAATCTGTAGCAAAAGTCAACAGATAGCTGACAACTAGTTGATCATGGACAAACTGTTAATTCAGTGACAAAAAGTGAATATTTACCTCAAATTTTATTTACCTTAATTTACCTTTTTGTACCTTAATTTACCTTCATGTACCTTAATATGATAGAAAGCAGGAAAGCTTAACTGACAAATGTCTTTGAAAAAAAAAAACCCTAAAAACAAAACCCTTTAAAAATGATAGGTAATAAATTACTTGGTAATAAATTACAAATGCAAAGATTCCCTGGAAAATCCAACAACTTATCTCTGGCATTCTTTAGAAAGGTGCATGGAATATCTGAGAACTATGCATGAGTTTATCCACTGAACACTTTCAAAGACAGGGAACAGAGTTTCCTGGATAGATAAAGACAAAGAGCCCTGACCATCCTTGACCACAGACTACTGAACAGATGATGGCTGATGGTATAAGAGAGGATTCAAAGTCTTCAAACAGAATCATATGCAAGCATTTCATTTCAAATCTGTTTAAAAATCATCATCTTTTTCATGATTTCATGATTTCTTAAAGTTTTGTCTATATGTAATGTTTAAAAGTTGATTCATTTCTTAACTCACACAGATCAAGTGAAGTAAGTGCTTGGGATTTCAGGGCTTATAAACCTAGTTATGAAAATTCCTGAGACTCAAACGTAATATTTGATGTTACACATGTTCATCTTCCACACAAAGTAGAGTATGCAGAATCAGATTCTCAGCCAGAAACAATAGCTAAGAATAATAAATCTAATGGCAATATGTAAGGGGCACTAATATTAAAGTACATAATAAGTACTACATGAGGATATTGTATATGCCATCTGCTCTTTTCAGTTGCAAATTTCTCTCTTTTAATGTGAGAGAATGAAGTATGGAGAGAGATAAGAAAAGGAATATGATAGTGAAAGCCTAAGTTATTTAGCTTAAAATGCATCAATGCTTACTGCTTTGTTGAAGAAACATAACTACTGGTGACAGCAATCATGACTTGACAGAGGATCAATCACAAGAGTTACAAGTTCTTTGCCCTTTTTCTGATATGTGACTGTTTTGGAAAACATCATCTCTGGTAATCCTTTGTAGAGCAACTTTTTGGATTATCTTTAGTAACCCTTGTTCTCCTAAACAAACATGAATATGCTTCATATTATTAGCCCCAGTTGGGATAATAGCCTTGGTAAGAATGAGATGCAGAATAACCAGGGAGCTTTACTGTGTGGCAGTAAAGAAAAGCACCTTGAACAAACAGAATAAAACAACAAAAATGCTTAAAGCTACCTGCAGCTGCACTGTGTGACTCTAATGGGAACAGTTTTACTGAATATAAGGAGTTTGATTCACTCCTTACAATTATTCTTTTTCTTGCCAGTAAAACTTTAATGAAATAGCATGTTCAGTTTCCCTGAAAACTTTGCAGACACTTGTTTAGAACTAGAATATCACTACAGTGAGCCAGACTCCTTTTATCTGGCCACTGTTCATCTTGTAACTACATGCATGACTCCTGCATTAGGAAAATCTAGACTAGAAAAGATTTGAAAGATTATGCTTCACAAAGTTTTGAAAGGATTTGCCAAGTTTGACATTTGCACCTGTGTAACATACAAAGGACAAAGTTTAGCCCTTAATATTATTTTATCCTGGTGGCATTTTAATATATCTTGGTTTGATTTTACATCAACTCCTAACTCCTTAACAGTTTTAAATATGGTTGTGAAATACCGCTGGGGTCACTGAACAATGCTAGCTAAACATCCAGACTGTGATATTTGATTATAGCTAAGCTTCTCCACAAAGCAAGAGGAATTCATGAGGATAATACTAGAGATGGAATTTTTTTAGGGTCTACATGGCTACAAATTCATATAGTTTTTAACATGTATTTTAAGGATATTGATTCCAAAGAAGAAATGCACCCACAAATAGAGACCCAAGATAAAGGCTAATGTGTAAATTGCTTTAAAAAGTGTAGTTACTGTAATTACATGGAGCATTTTACAAGCAACTAGGGACTGCTTTGGATAGACGACTTAAATTTAATCAGTATCTGGCACAGATTACCCTTTTCTCACAGCTCACGTTTCTGAATTACAATTCTAAGGAAACTTGCTAGAGTTGTGAGCCTTTATTATCACATTAGACCTCTTGACTCAGTTTTCAAAAGAACGACTTCCCCACATCTTATAGAAGGTATGGGTCTGAGTCCTTTTGCTCAGGAGCATATACCTTTCTCTTAATTTCTGGGCAAACTTTAGTTAGCTATCTATTCTCAGGTTTGTAATCACGTGGAACATTATGAATAAAATGCATAAAACAGTGGGTTGTTAATGCACCACCTGATAAAGGAGGCATGCATAACCCTTTGCACTCAGAGAACATATACACTTGTGCTAAACCCTTAATAGAAATTGCCTCTGTTTTAGTTCAGGCTTTATTTTTTGTTCCTATGAGCTGCCAGAAAATTGTCAGTTAAAAAAAGGGAGATCCAAGTGATCCATGCCTTTTAAAAAAGAAGGAAACAGAAAATAATTGTATATGGTAAATGTGAAAATTGATCTATCTGAAGACTCTGAAATTTACAAGCAAGAAATCAATCAGTTTACACCAAACAGATTAAAATCATGTATCATTGTTTTTAATGGTTCAAGATGTAAAGGTCTGAAAGTCTGAATCCTGATGATTACTTTTATTAAAATCCCAAGTGTTGGAAGACATACAGTGGCTGCCTAGATTGATTACTATATTATCTACTTTATAGAAAAATAATATTCTTGACTTGCTGGTGTTTCTAGAATCCTCACTACTATGTCTAATAAATTCTGTCCCTGGAGTAAATTAAAAATTTTCTTCTTTTGAACTGTAGTGTGCTTTAAGTTGGATTCTTAGCAGTACTTGGATAATGCTTTGACATCTGAGTTCTGGAGATCAATTTATACCTGTTAAAGATTATGAAGAATTGCCCATTAAAACAATTAGCATTTTATATAGGACATTGTGTTTATATAGGACATTGTGTTTAGCCTGGTTATTTATCAAGCAGACAGAGTACTTATTCCTGATGACTGAATGAAAGCTTGCTTGAAAAAACTTATTAATCAGTTAGTGCTCAGTCTTAACCACCTGCCTTATTTAAACAAACAAACAAACAACCCCACACACTCAAACCCCTCAAAGAAACAAACAAACCAAAAACTCAACACTTGCACCTTTGTACATATTAAAATTGCACTGTTTGACTAATAGCACTGGGAAGTGCCTGTGGTAAGATGCCAGAGCCATGGGCCATACCACTGAAAAATAGTAAAAGCTCTAATTAAAAATAAATAAATAAATAAAAATCTAGAGAAATGCTTACATATTTCTTTTTATTTAAGACTACGGACCTGATGGATACTACATGTTTATTATGTTTAGGCATATAAAAAGCTCAAGCAGATCACAATTGCTTTTCCTCAGGTACAACAATTCTGCTGTTACTGAACTGAATGGCAATAGTGTTGCTTATCATAAAGCTGTAAACTCTGATACACAGAAATCTTCAATATTTAAAAAGTTTTAAAAAAACTTTTAAGTTTTAAACTGGAACAAAACCTAAAAATGTTCTTTGAAGTATTTTTTAATTAATTGTGAGTGCAAAAGTTATTTTTTGATTTAGCAAAATGAAAATATTTTGTGTTTAGACTGTGGATTCCAAAACATGTAAACAAAAACCATTTCCATAAAGGTTTATTCTGAAAATACCAGTGCACTACCAGCTTCCCTCTTAAATTCCCAAAGAAAACATCTGTTAAAATGACACCATTTTGTGGAATTTATCAGCTCTGCCAGAACTGCATTCTATGAAAGAAGATGGTTTCATCAAAGCTGTTCCAAGCAGCTTAGTTAGTGAATCCACAGGGAGAAAAGCAAGCTTTACATAGGTTCCAGTTACAAAGAGTCTGCTGTTTGTTAGTAAAGGATCAGCATGAGTAAAATGAAGAGGTATGGCTAAGACAAAAGTTTCTAAGGAAAGCTTTGTGTTTCATTGTACAACATTGTACAACTCTCTGGGCATTGTGTAAGAGCTGTTAAAGGTGGACTGCTCTTCAAATTTAACAAGTATACAATTATTTGATTTTTGTTCACTATTCAAACTGCTGTAAGTTTAAAATATGTTTTAACAGAAAATTATGAATTTGACCTCCATATTTTATAGTGTGTAGTGGCTATTAGAGTACATAATGCTTCATAAGGATAAGTTCCAAGGAGATTTTTTCAAGAAGGAATGAATAATAGGAATACTATTTTCTTCCATGAATAATTATATTCTTTGTTTATAACATTTATTTTTCAAAGCTATATACAAATATTAACTGAAGAATCATCACAACATTCTTGTGGGCCAGATTTTATCCATAAAGAAATGAGGAAAAATAAAAAGGAGATATAAAATACAGTACTGAGCTCTTTAGTCTTATAACTGGGGTTTCAAGCTACTAAAGTAATGCAAATAACAATAATAGTATGGGAGAAACCTTTCAAGTTTGAGTGTCTGACTGACTTGATTTTCATAGGTTTAGACTTCTGAGCGCTCACAGCTTCTTTTGAAGTCGATTGAAAATGTGAATGTCAGCACACATTAAAATCAGACCACTAATTTAGATGCTTAAACATGAAATTTAAATTCACAATTTTAAGTTTGGAAAAATTGGCTTAGGTGACTTTTCCAAATATTCTTTGCAAACCAGTCAGAAGGAGATCACTAGGAGATGCTTCATTTCCAATACCTTCTCTTCACAGAGATTTCAACATACACACTATTGGCTAAATGAATCACGTGCACAGCAACAGATCTATGCAGCCAAAGTAAGCTGATGTGGGCAGGGACTGCTGCAAGATATCACAGTCCAAAGATTTGTCTGAGATACCGCAAGAATAAGAGACGCTCCTTCCTACTGGAGCAGTCTAATTGCAATAACAGCTGGTACAACATTGCTTCAGGGAAACGTCTCAGAAGAGGTCTGGCCACTTTACATAAACTCCTCTTCCACTTGCTCATTACCTCCTACCATGTTACAGAGAAAACCACTGCAAACCTGACTGGAATATCTGCATTATCTTCTACAGAATTCCTATAGTTTAGCTTTATTTACACTTAGCAATTATGCATGAGATTATCCTGCCCAGTGTTGTAAGGTCAGTTCCTCAGCTGCCATGGAGAATGAAGAATTACATTTATCTTTCTGTATGGAGAACTCTTTTTTGCTTTTTACTATGGACATATTGTAGACAGGAAAGAACCTATAAGAAGCATCTTCCTCATCAGCTGACAGTCACATATGACCACAGAATAGAAAGTATGCAACTTCATCCATACGACTTCATTGTTTTGAAGAGGTGGCCAAAGTTTCCTTTTATTTTATGCCTGCAGCAAGAGCTGCGGTGTGATGACTTCGACATACTGTGGCTCTCAAATATTGAAATAAGGGTTAAAGCTAGTGAAACTTTTTTAGTACCTTAGATATAAAGAAATGTCTAAGGATTTGTCTACCTTAGTAGACAGTAAAAGCCAATTTGTAGTGTGAATCGTTAAACTGGGGACGCAACATACACATCAATCTTACTTGATGGTGGTTTCTAGCCTTGTGCTGTGATCTGAATGCACAACTGGTCAAATCCCACTAGAGACAATCCTGAAACATCTTCTGGTTTATAGATAGAGTGAACAAGTCTATTTCCAAATATGGGCTGAAGCTCAGTGTTTTCAGATGATGGGAACATCTACCTTAAGAGCATCCTCTGAATTTACATACACCCTGAGGAGGTACACCTTGTGCATGACTCTGTTGCTGGAGCTTGGTATTTCAAAGACCAATTTGTGTCAGGAGTCTGCCTATAGCATAACTCAGGTGGCTAATCAAACAACTTGCCCCTATGAACCCACGAGCATTTCCCAGAGGAAAGATAGAAGCTAGCTGTTACAGTAAGCTAAGCTTGGTTAAAGCAAAAAGTTGTTTGATTCTTTTAATGGCGAGGGACAGACACTACAATCTCAATCTTGAAAGAATGAAATAGTGAATTAGTGTTGTAGCTGTACTAAAGCTATACGAACTTCAAATTATATTTTCAATAAGGAAAATTTGCCATGGTTCAGTGTATTTTCTTTGCATTACATTTTGGGAGAGAAAGAGGCATAAGGAGATCAGAAAAGAGTCAGCTTAAATTGTGATGCTTTAATTATGAGCAACCCCAAGAGTCTATGTTTACAAAAGAAAGATTACCTACATGGTATTTGAAAATCATTGGGTGTAAGTTTATAGTGGTAACAGGCAAGTCTAATTTTCTTTCATACTTAAGATTTAATAGTTACAGAATGCTACCCAAGGGAAAAAAGTGAATAAGTAGTAACTTGATATTTATTCTACACAGACGTGAAGAAAGCTTAAAGAAATACACAATGTCTGAAATACAGACATGTATAACTATTTTAATTGTTGTTTTTCTAGTAGACTTCTGCAATAGTAAAAGTTGAAATAGTTGCAAAACTTTCCAGTCAAAAAAGCAAACAAACAAAAAAACAAACCTCACCTCCACAAAAACAAAGAAAAGTTTTGAGAAGCTTATGATGAATTAATTCAATCTGCACCAACTTTCTACAGCCTGAAGTTGAGAATGTGTTATCATTCTGTATAAATTTTACTGTCAGATTGTTATCTAAATGCTGACTCTTTCCACTACTGATGTGTCACCTCTATCCTGGAGAATATTACTGGAGCATTATGAGAGTTACCAGGTGCACTCAAGTTCAGAGACCCACAGCCCTGCTTCTTTGACTGCAATAAGTGACCAGAAATCTGATGAGATGAAGAGGGCAGTAATGGAAAGCCTAAAATCTCCTCAGACCTTCTAGTAAACCTATGCCTGCAGAAACATTCCTGCAATATAAGCAGCATTACTATTTTTTCCTTTTTGCTGTGGGAAGTGGAGGCATTGTCAGTGTTTACCCAAAAACATTTAGATGATTCATGGTGGAATCAATATATGGAATGGAACTTTATCTTTACTCTTAGGTAATCCTTACTTGCATCAGGACCTCATCTTAACACCAGACCTTGAGTGCTTGACTCAGCACAGTTTCTTTAGCAGGCTAAAGCTAAAGCCTATATGAAACATATGGAACATTATTTTAAATTTATTTATCTATTTTTACACTGGATACTTTTCATTTCATCAATATTTTTAATCATAGCAAACATATTTGGCACATCATTTCCCCTTTTAACACAAGATTTGTCTTTTGTGTTGCATTTATACTGAATTAAATCATAAAAATACTCAGTTGTACAGTTATCAACAAGATAGTACTTCTTATTACAGAGACAAAGGGGAGTACATTGGAAAAAAAATTGTGAATCTCATTTCTGATCCTAATGAAGCAAGTAACCCATTATACCAAGGTTAATTTGTTGACTCATGATTTCCACTTATCCAATGATATACTGAATCATATGAACAAACCTCTACATCTAATCAGTTTTTTTTATTGAATCCTGACCTTTTATACACCTTCTTCTTGATTATGAATGACAGTGACCTTTATCTAATTTAAAACACACATACTGATGCAAAAATATGCAAAGTACACATGTAAATTCTGAATTAAGATGAAGATGTGCATAATCTTCCAGGGAGAAATTGCTTTAGAGAGAGATGTTTATATTAGGGCCAATTGAGGGTATGTGGGGAAAAAAAGTGAATTAGTCAGAACTCAGATAGGCTTGGAGGAACAGCTGTGGAGATGCTAAAGTCTGTTTAGATTTTCTGAGCTTCTATTTAGAATCCTGAAATGTCAATATAAATATCAATTTTTATTAAGCTATTCAGCATTTTATAGCTTTCATGAAATGATCAAAATGTAATAAAATCAGACAAAATACCTTTTCACCTATGATTTAGTAAGCTAAGCCTGAGTATTCCATTTATGTTTCTTTTTAAATAAGTAATATTCATTTTCTGCAACACAAAGCTTGGGTCAAATTCACAATATCAAAAAAGCTGGCTGGTTCATTTTGCTAGTTATCTCATTAAAAAGGAATGCTGTGAGTATCATCTGGAGACAGTCTTTTCAGACCAGGATATAATTAGAAACTGCTGTAAATACTGAAAAATAAATAAACAAATAAAACCATGGAGTGACTTCTGCAGAGAAAGAACTCCTTAAATTTCCTTTTGCATTTCTCTGTTCATCACTAATGGGTCTGCGCTGAAATTACTGAAGATGAATCCAGCCATGGGCACAGTCTGAACTGCTGTGTAATCCTATAATCCACTCTCTCTTTTCACAAGTCATTCATTCCTCTGAGTTGCTGTGAACCTAAGTTGTTCTTGCCTTGTTCTAGCCTTTCTCTTAAAATAAATAAATAAATATACGTATGCAGTAAATTTGCAAAACTCTGTGTAAAGACTGTCAAAGCAAAAAATCTAACAAATGCAATCCTCTGAGAGACTCCAACCAAACAGTACCCGGCATTAGCATGTACTTTCATGATTAACAACAGGGGGTTGTCAGAGTGCTATTTCTGAAATAAACAGATTTATCCTGACAGATAATCAGCAGTTTGCACTACTTAATACATGTTATCATCCGCCACTGACATCATTACATTAAAAGCACACTTACTGTAATCTTTTGTAGAAAATTAAACAGGTTTTATGATACACATTTGATTGACTTTTGGGGGCACAGACTGGAGCCTGGGGGAGAGACTGGTACATTAGAGAGAAGGTACATACCAAACAATACAGTGAAGACCCTAATAAATTCCATGGTGCATTTCATTTTTCAAAATCTATTAATGTGATTTCTGAATAAATTAGAACCAAATTTCTGGATGCAAACCATGACTTTTACTCTTAAGCAGCCTTTTGTAATATTGTTGGCTGTCCCTCCTATTTCATGAGTTCTCTTCTGTTTCTGTCTGTCCTCCTGCCTGCTCCACAGAAAAACTAGCCACATAATGCACTTGTGCAACGCATCTGATCTTGTTATTTACACACATTTCTGAGTTTGACTCAAAGAGCAAATGACTATGCTTTTGGGGGATAACACTGGTCAATGGTATTGGGCATCTACAGCATCATTTTCTGTTAAGCTCAGTGCTTCTTTTCCTTAACTTTCAGGTGTTTGTGTGAACCATCCCTCCGTTGAAAAAGGAGACAGTGGGTTATCCTTAACTCATTGGAGATAGAAGTGCAGAAGCTGCTAAAACTCTTACTGATGGAAAAATTGGGTGCACATCAGCTCTGTGACCCGCAGAAAATATGGAACTATGTCACTTACACACGGGGTTCCTTCCGTGCTGCCTACTCACTAGCTGCCTTTTTCTGCAGTTTGGACTCAACGTAAAAAACGAATTTTAGCCAGAAAAAAACTGAGTACTTCTTCCCCGTAGCCTCCAAATGAACCATTGTTCTCTCAGCTGGAAAGGCGATGGGAATTATATACATATACTCTCAGGTTCAATGGAGCAAATTCGAAATTTCTTTCCTTTGTTTAATTTTAGGTTGTCAGTTAACATTATATTATTATTGTTCTATGAACTTAGTTCTAATCCAAAGACTAGGTAACAGTAACTGCACGGGTTTTTTTACTTGTCTTGAATAAGTGTTTCACTCTTTTCCCTAACACAGTTTCTAAGTCACAGGCTTTTCTGTAGAGGCAATTCAGATATCTATGTCCTGGCTCCAGTGGCCTGTTGCAACTAGATTTATTTCTCCAGAGGCAGACAACGTCCCTTTTCCAGTCCTTTACCTCACATAAGATGCATTTTGTCTCCTATGCCCTTCTCCTTCATAACTTAGTAGAAAGAGAAGTATGGAAGAATGGCAGGCTATGCAGGGATCCAGTTTTATCTATTCACATCCATGCATTTTCATGTAACATTCCTGCTAAGGTTAAAAAAACAAAGTAAAAGAAAGAATAACCAACCAAACTAGCAGAATTAAGAAAGAAAGGAGGAGGAAGTCCTATATATGATAAACATAACCTTTAAATAAATGCATGGCAACATCATGCAGACTTTAAATACATCTTAATTCCCATGTACTCTTTGTAGAGTTATCAAACCTAACATTGCAGAAATATTTATGGATTGGGTAAACATCACTTACCCTCCTTTTCCCCTTTATTCCTCTCCCTAACATTTCAGTCTCAGTTGTTAAAACTAATGCAGAATTTCACCACAGATATTTTCCCTCACATACACTGGAAAAAAACCTCAACACCTGATACTGCAGTGCAGAATGGAGAAAGAAATATTAATGTAGCCAAGTGATTTCAAAAGTTTTGTTAGTTTGGAAAGTGTTGAATTTCTGCTGACCCACATTCTGCGTATTTCTTGTACTCAGTGATGTTCGATGTTGTTTAGATTTTCATTTGCATTAGATATTTTATGTCCAAAGGTCAAATGAGCATAGCTTTTGAGTCAGATACCTACTGGCTGAGTTTCTTATAGTTATCTTTTCACACTGAGGGAAATAAAAAAGTGGGAGAAGTTCAAGCTATCCCAAATAAACAGAAGTAAAGCAACAATTACTTTTCCTGTGTGGACTGCTCTTGCTCATTTCTTCTCAAGAGATAACACTCTCTGACACAACGTCAGATAACCATGTTCAATGTTTCACAGACTTGCCATTTAAAGATTCATTTCCACTCCACTTATTCTCTTTTTATCTGCCCCTCTTTTGGTGCATTTCAGCTGTGAAAATTTTCATGTAGACTCCTCAGAACAGGTACTGGGAGAAGAGGAAAGCAAAAAAGCTCCAAAGTGGCTTAAAGCACCTCTAAGAAATGATAAAGGGAGTATGATAGGACAGAAAAATAAAGTGTTCTCGTGAGAATAGTCGTTTGCATAAAACCCTCAGCTGTTACTGAAATTTCAGTGGAATTCCTGGGGAAGACGGATATATAAAGCCTGAGGTTAATTTCAGTCATTACCAAGCACTTTACATCTGCTGAAGAATTCCAAACATATGAAAGGATGTCAATCCAAAGCTTCAGACCAAAATAAACAAATAAATAAATAAATAAGGAGCAACTTGAAAGGCTGTCAGTAGGTGAGTCACGGATCTGATTCAGCTTTTAACCCCTAGAGGTATAAGCACGCTTTATCTGTGAAAGAAAAGCAAGATCTGTACTCTGCAATATAAATTTTAACAGTGTACTCTACAGTACAAGGCAATGATAAAAATGGACAATATGATATAATTGTGTATGGGATTTGATGAGAAGCTGTGGGGAATATTATTTCTCCGCAGTTATAGAAAAAAAACAATAAAAAAGCATTGACTGAGGGTTTTGTTGACAATTAGATTTCCCATTTATAGCTGTACATTTTCTCAAAGGCTTTATCACTCACTTTTTAGGATTCTCAAATTTTCTTCATTTTCTAGAATATTTTTAAGGTATAGTTCAGCAAATGTACCTGCTTAAAACAGAAAGTAACTAAGACTTTAAGAAGTTGGATGGAACTTGTTAACAAGCTCTATAGCATCCTTTAAAATAGTAATTTATTTTTTTAAGTGTCTTCTCTAAAACCATCAGAGAAGAGCCTGAGAAGAGTATGATCCCTGCACTGTGTACAGCCACAAAGTTTACCACATCCTATAGACTTCTGGAAGACATACTACAGTGGAGTGTAGCGTAACTTATCTTGGAGATGTTTGACTGAGTTACTATAGCAATGGCAAGAATGCAGAGGAAGAAACACCAGTAGGAAAAAAGGCACTGACCATAAAAGGATACTGACAATTTTCTATAGAAAATTGTACCAACTAGCCTAAAATGAAACATAAAGGTTCACTCCCTTGAGAGTTTCTTGAAAATCCAGTCAAGTCTCAAACAATGTAAACCACCTGACTCCATCTCATTTATTTCAGTGATCAAGGAATTAAACTGAGATATGCCAGGTGAAGCTGGTGAACCTACTAGGAGAATCAAGTACATCATTTGGAAATAACTGTATGAAATGCTGATGATGACTCATGAAGGAACACTTTTATCCCTGTTATTCATTGGTCATTGGATAAAAGGTGGAAAGGAAGCCAGAAATAACTATATGCTGCTATAATATTTTATTCCATTTACAAAAAAAATCTCAGAAAAACCTTTTTCTCTCTTTTCAAATCTCCAGTGGTGAGTCATCTAATTTCATCACTGTATATCACAAAACTCCATAGGGATCATCTTTACTTCCCAACTTTATCCAGGACAGAGGTTCAGTCAAACAAAAAATCCTGACTGTCTTTCCTTAAATTCAGCTCTCTTCTCTAAAATGTATTTCCCTCCTCTTTCCAAAAACTAAAGTAGTCTCTTTTAGATTTTTTTTTTTTCCTGGGGAGAGGCAGGATGCATAAAATATTCCTTTTCCTATAAATCCAAATTTCTTTGTGTGGAGCAGATTTCTAGCAAGAATATATTTATTCTTCTCTGTCTAGAAAGGATTCTAAAGGGTTACTTTTTAAACTCCTATATCAGAAATACAAACTTATTCTCCCTAAATAACATCAATTTACTTAAAATACTCTGCACTTGAAAGAGTTAATACAAATTCTAGTTGCAGAATAAGAAAGAAAGGTCAGAATCCACTTACATCATTGTGAAGGGCTTTTATTACACACTGCTATAAAACATATTTCTTTTTTCAGTTGCCATCCTCACAGGGTAACCTGCATACCAATAGGATCTCCAAAATGCCACGAAGCAAGAGATGTTTATCTGCTAAATTCTACGTACAGTAACCTAACAAATGCCAGAGAAAGAAAGATTGCCCTCTGCACAGCAATACTTGTGTAGATGTCTTCTTTATGCTAACAATGACAAGGCTCTCTTGGTTTGTACTATACTCCAAAATCAGAATGCATTTTTTTTTTTTTTTTTTCTTCAAAGAGCAGACTGTATATCAAAGAAAAAAGATGCTCATTTGGGGCACTGAAATAGTTTGTATAGGGTACAAGTACTCTCTCCTGAAGCAAGCTAGCTAAAACTATCTAATCCTGAAAGGTAAACTTATGCCTCAAGTGTTCTTGAAGAAATTGGGGTATGTCTGAGAATATCTATGTTTCTCTTTCTGTCCTGTCTGGTCTCTAAATTTTCATTTTAATTCCTGTCTAAAGATTCAGAGAGCTGTTACTTGATTAACTTGGCTATGTTAAGGAGCAAGTCTATAAAAAAGCTCCAGATCTAATCATTGTCATTTCTCAACTCCAGTGAGAAAATAAACAAGAACTTTACTGTGGGACAAGTGTAAATCAGAATAATTCTGATCTTTTTTCACTATATTTCTCTTCAAATCCATTATTTGAATTTATCACATTTGAAGTTGTTTCTATAGTTATTTTAATCATTTGCATCCCCAAATTCTGACAGCCAATTCAAAGAAATATAAATAAATGTAAGAGTTACTATTTGCTTTCATAACACCAATGCTGTCAGATGCATTACATCAATATTTAGTGTGGTAGATGCTGAAAGTTAGAAAGAAACTAATGAAGTAGTGCCTGACTTTCCTTTTCTTAAGGAGGTTTTTAAGAATCATATCCGAACAGTTGGTCTTGAGTTGCACTTTGCAAAGCGAGCTCTGCCTCTTCAACCTCTCTAAACAATAGACATTAAAACAGAACCACGAGGGTTCAATTCCACTACTTTTGTTGGCAGTCCTATTAACGATATGTTTATCTTGTGGGCTAAATTTACGACAGGCCCATTTGCAGTCCGGCCTGGAGTTTCCTTGTTTACAACATAGCAAAGTAAAAGGTGACCTTTTTTATTTTTGTTAAAAACCTTTCAAGAGTTAGTTCTGCTCCAAAGACAGCACCTTAATAAGGGTTCAGGACAGAAAGCCCTAGTAATGCTGTTTTCCTCTGGGGACTACTGAGCACTGCATAAACTCACATGTACATTAGAAAATGTTTTTAAAAGAAAACACAAACTTGCATGAAGATTACATTTGCAGATTAGAGAGCTGCTGTACTAAGATCATACCTGCCATTATGGAACAGAAAAGAAAATGCGGGGTGGGGGTGGGAGGGAGGGAGGGGATATATAGCGGGCTATACAAACAGAAAAACAGCCGTTCGATCAGTTGCACCTATACATACACGTAACAAAAGCGTTAGGCACCTGGCACAATTCTATTAGGACCTAATTCTGACAACAATACACGTCATTATAGTGGGATCTGATAATGAGCAAACACTGGAGGCATTACGCGTCTTTAGAAGAAGCAGACTTCCTACCTTATTAAGACTGATAGAAGGTAAGTCCCCCTTTAAAGAAAGTTGTAAGTAAAACCAGGCAGCAGTTGCAGTAAATTGAGTCCTTTCAGTCACTGTATACATGCAGCAGTTCTGCAATAAGGGAAAAATATAATGGGAGGAGCAGCTGTGAACGAGTGACCTCCTGAAGCTGAGTTCTCTTTGTGAATCAAGCACTGGGAGCCAGTGCTCTGATTTGCATGGATTATCTCCACTTGAACAGATACATTTAAATTAACTGGCACAGGGGCACAGAGATAAAAAAAAAAAAAGGGGGGGGGGAAAGAAAAGTAAGTGAGTGAGGGAAGGAGAGCAGGAGCAAAGGAGAGCAGACGCTCATCTGGGTACGCAGCACAGGCAGAGCTGTACTTCGGAAGAGCTACAGCTCCCTCTTCATGTCACTGCTGCGAGATGAGAAAAGCTGTCATTATGGCCGAGTTGGTAACAGATTTCCCCCCTCTCCTCCCCCCAACTTCTGATGGTCCATTTGATCAGATTTCTATAAACACTTAATAACTCAGTCTGTCATGCAGTGCAGGTTTTATACTGCAAGTCTCAAATGCTTATAAATCTGGTAAAACCTGCTAAATGATTTTAAGCGTGGAAATATTTTGAATGGAGTAACTTGCACAAATTGAGATGGGATATTTGCAAGTGTCCCTTGACAGATTTATTATTTTTGAGTGTGCAAGTGTCTTTAAAATACAGGCAGGCAGCACTGAAACCACTTCTGTGCAGGAGGCAGAAGGTGGGGTGTGCTCCAACCAATGTTTCTACATTATCTAAAATCAATCAAGACAAAAGAGAGACAAAAAATTTGCATTCAAACACTTCAGAATTTCTCCCTTATTAACATAAACATCACAAATATTACCTGTTGCACATTCCTGATTTGATTTTAAATGCAGTACTTAAGCTGATTAGAGAAATATGACTATGTTCAACCCTCTTGAACCTGCATCCAATCCAAGAGGAAGCTGATCTAAACTTTGTTTCTTTTGTTTAGAGTACTTCAATAACTTATTTTTACACTATTTTGTAATGGACAAAATGCGTAGATTGCCTGCTCCTTTTTGCTTATTTCAGAAACTGAAGTAGCTTGTTTTCTATTCTAGGGTATGTACTAATCTCTTGAGTGACTAGATATTTCTTGTGTGCCCCTTTACTAAGGGCTGGAGGTAACAGGAAGGAAAGAAGCAATGAATTAATATCTTGATGACTTTCAAATTAAAGAGCAGTATTTTATACATAATTTGGGTGTTAACAAAAATTTCTTCTCAGGAAGATGGAGATGCACTGGCATGAGTGGAGCTGGTGGAGTCACTATCCCTGGAGGCAATCAAGAACTGTGGAGATGTGGCACAGAGGAGGATGGTGGGGACGGGTTGGACATGATGAACTTAATGATCTTTTCCAACCTTGATGATTCTTTAATATAGACTTTTCTAATCCTCCACATGTAGTCATACTACTTGGAAATTATCACAGAAGTTAGGAAAGCAAAGTAGAACACATTCCCTCAGTCAGCAGTCAAAAATATGAAAGAATATGATACCTACTCATTGAGAAATAGTATCTGGTGAGATTTGGTGGGGTAAATTATCCTGTATTGGCAGTTAAAACAGTTCAGCTGAAATCTGGCTTGTAGGAATCTTGTCTTCTGCAAAATACTGCTTGTTCAGAGATCAATAACCTGAAACTGTAAAGACAACAAAGGCTAAACTGTATCTCCAGCTCATTTGCAGATTAAGCTCCGTCCAACAAACATTTGTTGTTTCCATTGCTGCGTTTCTAAGGTAAAGCCTATGGAGTTTTCTCTGCAGGAGAAACATTTACTTATAATGCAGATTCCAAAATGATGCCTCTGCCTGAACAGAATATATGGTAAGTACTATACTTAATCTAGTCATGAGAAATTGCTTCTTGGAAATAATCACATTTACAGTAAAATTTGCTGCAGATAAATGATCACATAGATATTGGACAAAGTAGAGGAGAATATATTTGGATTTTGTAATAAATGTGATCTGACATTATTGGTGTCTGCCTGAGCCCCATAAACAAGTGCTTGCCCTGAGAAATGTGCACATTTACTGGACAAGTTTGGAAGTTTAATTGTTTTAGTGTTAGGAAAAATCCTTGAACTACACTGTACCTCTGAATATTTACCTGGATAACACTCAACCTACATGAAACCCCGTCCCTCTCTGTGCACTCTCCAGAACTTCACATGTTCTTCGGTCGTATCTTACTTGTATGTTGGACCACAAATTATATGTGTCTTATTTTCTCACTCTTTTTTCCAACTGACTGCTCATCAGGTAACAACAAATTAATTTGACTCCTGCAGAGCACTGAGAAGCCAAGTGTTAATGTCAAACTTGTGTATGGTAGCTGTGGAAAGCTGAATCCTGATTAAGGGCTTAAAAAATGTGGACTGTGAACCAAATTTGCTCCTGTTTCTCTTTACCCTGATACACTTGTCAGCATTTCAGAACGCCAAGCTGATAATGACATAACAATTCAGACCCAAAAACCCGTATGCCCATAAACAGAAAGAAATAACCAACAATGAGAGGGATTTTCACCTTAGAAGTATAGTAAGAGGAAAAGACTATGTAAGGAATCCAAACATTTGTGGATGGCAATATGGACAATACAAACTAGTTGCGGAAACTGTGAGATGTGTCTTATTCTCTGGAAAGATTTGTATGCCTGAAGTGTCATCTGCTAAAATTCACAAAGAGAAGACCTTAAGAGAGATGTGGCTGGAGGCAATGTTGAATGAAGATGTGGATTTGGGAAAAAGGTGTAAGAGGAAAAAAAACTGAATGGGGCAACTGGGGATTTACAGACCCTTGTTGAGTGAGAGGACTTGTGAGAGAAAAAGAACAAGCAGAACAACAGGAAGATAGAGAAAAGTTAAAAAACACGCTTGCCATCTGGGAGACTGGAAAAATACAACAGACAAAACCAAAACAGAAGGTAGAAAAAAAGTGAAAAAGTTAATTCTAGCAAAGAGTGCTGGAGACTAGAATCTAAAGATGAGTAAGAGTGGTAGTTTGTGAGGAAAAAGAACAAAAGGCAGGATAGTTTGTGATCAGAGGGTAAAGTAAATTAAGAAAAGAAAAATTAATGCCTACATGCATTGAGTCTCTTAAAGAGAAACAATAAATACTGGAAAATCCTTTTCGAAATAAATAAATAAATAAATATGTATATGTATATATATTTATTCACAGTGGGAAAGAGATGCAAGGAAATTTCCAATGGACTAAATAAAATATAGTAAATAATTTCATTTTAGGTAGAGGAAAAAAGACTAAAAAGCAAAGCTAATGGGAACTGTATCTCACTAAATAACCATGGAAAAAGTGGGATTGACATGGATATTATTAAAGCAAAACAAATCTTAAGGAGTACAAGGAAATCTTGGTAGACATTCATATAATCTTCATGCCTTCTTACTGTACACAACAAGAAAAAAATCTGGTCAACAGAAATTCAACTACACTAAAGGAATTACCAGTGGATAATCAGGAAAGAAGAGGCAAATATTATATAGTAGGAGCAAGGTATTGAAAAGTATGTGTTATTCAGGAAATTGTTATTCAGGAAATACGTGATTAAAACAGGTGACCTCGTAGAGCTGTCTTCTAATAATGTGCCAGATTAAAATGAAGTGAAAAAGAAAGGGATACATCTAACAGAATCTGTTTGGGCCAAATTAATGAATATGTTTACCAAGAAATCAAAAGCCAGGGAAAGATGAAACTATTTCTGCATTTGTTCTAATAAACAATACAGTTACTTTGAGGAAACTGGTCTAAAAACTTGTGAGTTCACTCATTAAAATGAAATAGAATAATCAGTAAAAACAAAGCTTTATATTTCAGAGGGCAGATTTTGGTAACCTAAAAGGTTACGTAAGTGAAGTAAAATAGACTGATCTATTCAAGGTTTTGAATGTGGAGGAGTCTTAGAATTATTTTACATTTAAGTTGATAAAGCTGCATGGAACGTGTATCTGAAGGAATGGAGAAATTTGTGAGAAAGTGGTCAAGCAATTCCATACAAATACAGAACTTTCTCAAAAAGACTATTAGAGAAAAGACGTGTATAATCAATGGATATACAGATGATATAGCATATTCAGGAGCTTGGCTGATGTAATTGTTATACTGGAGTAAGGAAAGAAAGGTACTCACCCTATCCCAGGCTCGTGAGATAGACTCCAGTAGAGCAGATCTCCAGAGAGATCTTTCCTAACTGGCAGTCAGCTCTTAAATGGGTCTAGGAGAGGTGGAGCCAGGCTCCACCCCTTCCTGCAGCACAGGTGAATTGCCTTCACCTGTGCTCCTGTGGCTGACTCATTGCTTGCCTCAAGTGATAAATTCAGGCCATGATTCAGCAGCTCCATACAACATATCAGTAGACACAGATGTGTTTTAGAGGTCAGAAGTAGAAAGTACAGTGAAAACTGTCAGTAGTCAAACTGAACTGCAATTTGGCATGGATATTAAATGGTAGAACAGTCTTCTCACAGTTAAGCAAGATGAGAACAAATAAAACACCGGACATCTATAGAAAGAAGATTCAGTGAAAATAAATAAATATATATTTAAAATAAAAAACTCAGTGACTATTTACCATATGTTTTCAGTAATAATGACCACAGAGGTAACAGAATAAAAAATAGGAATGAAGTCAAGATTATAGAAATTAGGAAACTGGAAACAAAGCTATAAGCACAATGCATTCAGACTGGGGAGAGATATCACGTGAACCCTATCCCACAATCACAAGAAAGAGAACATAAAACTCCAATTGGAAGGAGCCCAGACATGGCTGACTGGATAACAGCAAATGCATTATCTGTTTCTAAGAGAGAGGCCCATGCAGTTACGAACCCTTTAATTTGACCTCACTTGCTTTAGAAAAAATGTTGAGGGAAAAATATAAATGAAGGCAGGGTGGTAAATGGGATAGCATGCAAAAAGGATTTACTAAAGATAGATTGTGCCAAGTAAATTTGTTATCTCTCTTTAATGAGATAACTGATTTCTAGACAAAGGATTTGTGATACATCTTATTTATATCTCTACTGCATATGATACAACATCACATAGGAAACCGGGGATTAGGAGAAGAGTTGTAAAGTGGGTAAGATTGTGTAATGGATAGATAGCAACAAGTGGTTGAAAGAAGCAGCATCAAACTGCAAGAAGTTTATTAGTGGGAATCCTCAAAAATCAGTCTTGGGATCAACTAAAAAAAAAAAAGTTCAAGTATAAAGAAATATGAATTCTGCAGTTTCCATTTATCTAGAAAACGATCACTACAAAAAAAGAATAACTGATTTTTTTTATTACATAAAACACACATAAAGGACATATAAAATATGATATTGTAATTATAATAAGAGGATAAATAGTCACGCTCTATACAGGCCTGAATATGTGAGTGTGGTCTTTGACACTCAGAGTCAAGAAAATATGCTAAATCTAAAACAACTGCTGAGAAGGCAACTGCAATGCTCAGCAGACTGAAGAGCCATCACTCCAGGAGTGGAATTAAAAGTTTTGCTGGTTCTGTAAGGGAATGCAAAAAGCTGAAAGGCATTATAGCATTATAGCTGATGTCTGTAAACATATTATTATACACTAGGTTGGAAAACATCTGTATGAACTTATGGGATGAAGCAGAAAAAAAAAGTATCTCGTGTTCAGATAAGAAATGCAGAAGTGATTCTAGCCATTAGAACCGTGAAATTTCAAAACAGACTTCCCAAATTTGTGTTAAGAGTAAAAAAATAAAAAACTACTGCATTTTAATGGGGAATTATTATTTTATTAAAGTCATTGTACCTGGCCACCTATGCAATTAGAAGATTAGATTCAAGACACTCCTTACTTTTTTCCCCAGTTTGCATTGAGTATATTGACCTGTCATATGTCTTCTCCCTCCCAGTTTTTAGTGCCAATCAACGTCTTTGTTGTTGCTGAAGAATTGAGCGGATTCAATGGTGCGTCACCTAAGAACAGGATGTCCATTGATTCACTCTGCAATCTTTCCATTTCTACCCTTTATTCTGAAACATGCCTGATGAGGGAAGATTATGATACGGGTACAGTGATTATTTTGGCATCTGGCACAGAACCTATTAGGCTCTCCATCCAAGACAATTAATAAAAAGAAAAGGAGTATTGAAAGGACAAGATAACATAGCACAAAGAGACAAGACTACAGTTTACCAAGAAAATGTTTCTGAAGCAAAAGAATGAGAAAAGTGCATTACCTTTTAGCCTGACTGCGATCATAGAACAAGTCAGGCAATGTCAGAGAGAAGGATGTAGGAAAGAATAAAGAAAACGGACAAAGAAATGCAAAAACATTTTTGACTTTACAAGAGGCTTGATTTTGATTCACTTATAAAAGAGGGCCCTTTGATTTATTTAGATCCACGTGAACTTCCTTGCTCAGCAATTGTACAACCTGTTAACAATTCTCTGTTGATTAGACAATGGAAAAGTAGAAAAGAAGCAGTCATCAGAAAAACCAAATACATTCTAACAACTGGCTATCACCTTCAAAGGACATTGCCACGTTCCAGAGAGGAAAGTCCAGCAGAAACAGCTTGGTACCTACAAGACAGAAGAATATGCAAAGACAAGAATTTGCTTGCGGATTGTGCTGTTTTTGTTTATTCCCATTTCCAATACTGGTGGACATGAACATCAACAATAACCAAACACATTCAGATGAAATAAAAGCTCCTCGATTTCTCATAACTTATCATTAATTTATATTAAAACTGTAACTAAAACCCAAATACCAAAATTATCAGTAAAAAAAATTATCTGAAATACAGGCCCAGAGCTTTCTTCCAGAATGAAGAGGCTATGATCAGATTTCCTAAGGAGAAATGTAGATGAAACCAGAAGACTTTGCTTGAAGGAGGCAGAAACAGTCAGAAATTTTCTGACTGAAGAAAATTAACCACCACAGAAACAGCCTATCATACAAGAAGCTAGATTTGAAGTTCCTGGAAACTGTTCAAGCTTAACGTTGCAAGGAGTAATTAGGTTTCCAGGTAGAATTGCAAGCCACTCAGAAGCTGAGAATCCACTTCCCCAAAGAATTAAGTATTTTTTTTTTGTTTGTTTGTTTTTCCATATATTTTCCACAAAATATGTAGTTCACATAAATAAATAAAGGTCTTTGTGTGATGAGAAGTTATTTCACTACAAAATTCTTCTACGACATCTGTTCTTTTAATGCTTGAAAATATGTAGGTTTTTTTTTGTCATGAGATTGATAGTTGAGATATTCCCCGTACAAGAAAAGATGGAAAACATATTTTAAATATATTTACTTACAGAATAGAAAAGGGAACATAATAGAATGTTCCAGAGAACATTGAAACTATCACTTGTATTTTGCTTGTAATGACAGATTTCCCACACTTTTTCCAAATCATGGAGTGCCTGTTAAGCCAAAATGTGGTGGACAATCTTTATAGAAAAAAGGTGAAATTTGATTCCAAACTCTAGGCTGAATAGTGTAATGAGCAATAGACAGGCTATGCATTTAATTTCATTAAGTGACATGTATTTCATTAACAAAAGTGTTAGCAGAATTAAAACCTCACACTAAAGGAATGAGAAAATCATCAGTGGCAGCTAAAAAGCTGCTACAATATGGCACATATTGCAGAAAAACTGAGATTGATGTGGGATTAAATACGTATGAAATGAATTTTAAAAACTGACAAAATTGTAGCAAATTTTTAATATTAATTTATGGCACCTACTGAAAGAAGCAGGACAGCATGTAATCTACATATAAAAGGCTTCAACACACTCCTTGGTGCCAGACTGTTAGCCAGCTCAAAAAGAAAGAAAACACTTTTTTTTATCCAGACTAAGGGAAGAAATGGTCAAACAGGAGGTTCATTTAGTTTCATTTACTTCAAGAACAGGAATAACAGTATGACCACGTGTTTAAGTATAGTCTAGTAAAATTAACAAATTGTTGAAAAGTGGGTATGGAATCACAGAACTATTAAGGTTGGAAAAGATCTCTAAGATTATACATTCCAACCACAACCCATCCCCACAATATCAACTGTCCCTCAGTAGCACATCTCCACAGTTCTTTAACACCTCTAGGGACAGTGACTTAACCATTTCCCTGGGCAGCCTGTGTCAGTACCTGATCACTCTTTTGGAGAAGAAATTTTTCCTAACATCCAGCATATATCCCGGTGTTAAAACAGCATGCCTACATGTAGATACGTAATGCATATTTATGCTAACTGACCCTCTGAATTTATAACGAGAAACAGTCTTGTGAGGTTCTGAGCCTCAAAAGATGTGAAACAAGGATTTCAAGGAGCACCAAATTCCAACACAGGAAAAAGCATCTAGAAATACAAAGAAGAACTTGACTGCCAGACATTACTATAAACTTTAATCTAAAGATAATCATTATTTATTTATTTATTTTTACAATGTGGAGTAAATTTTAAAGGTATTCATTATCACACAAGAAAAATAGTTCAGCTCTTATAGAAAATGACACTTTACCTTGTAAATTTGATATAAAGTTACTTATTGTTTCAGCCTAGATGTTTGTGTCAGATATGACCATGCATACCGAAAATCTGACTCACATGTAAGAAAATATCACTATTTCCTAGGAAAGAAAGTTAATACGGAAAAGTTTAATCTATTAATGGCTGTAGTGTTATGCACTTCCAATAGACTTAAAAAAAAAAAAAAAAAAGGGAAATTAAAAAGAAATGCCACAAAATCTGGGGAAACTAAACATTCATATCTTTTGGGATGCTTGTTTAAAAATGATTTTAAAATTGATTTTCTTTTCATAAAACTGTTTTGCGTTTTCTAACCACCTCAGAGGCCAGCTATTTCCTGTAATAACAAACTGAAATTTCAGAGTGCCTGAAGTTTTGTTCTACATGAGTGAAAACCTGTACATCATACAGAAATAAGTCCAGTAAGAAAAAAAAATGAAAGAACACCAGCATGTGCATTGGTTAACGGTAGATTAAAAAAAAAAATCTAAAACTTTTGATTTGTTTAGTGTGGTATTCTGTTTTACCAAGATTAACATAAAATTCAGAAATTCTCTGTTTTAGAAGTTTTGTCTTTCAGTATTCAAGATAGCATATCATAATTCTCAGCTCTTTAGAGCTGTAGTCATCACTTCTGATTACATTTCTCAGTATTACAGTATGACATTCTGTATGGCTATATAAGATATTTTTATTATTTGAGTGACCAACTGAAGCAACTTACATCTGCTAAATTTCATGGAAGAAAGGGTTTAGTTTGCATTCACGTAAGTGTGGCTGTATTTTCAAAGCTACTTGTGGGTTCTTTCGCATGTATTTTAAGAATATAACAACATTATCAAACAAGGTAAGTTTTCTATTATCATTATAAAGGATCAAGTGTCTCTTCTACTTTAAATACACTATTAACGCTTCTACCTTTAATTGCTAGAATGGCTCAAGGGCCAAGTGGAACACCTCGCAATTTCCTCACTCTTTTTGTGTGGCAGTAAAAATCACTCCCTAATAACTGAACAGCAATGAACGTCAACACAATTTGTACCAGCACGGTATAGCAATCTCCCCCTGTTCTTTCTAATTACCATTTTATAATAGTATTTTAACATACAAAATGTTCATTTTGCAAGTATCATTTTGGGACTTGCTATTTAATTTCTGGAACAACATCATAAGTATTTTAAATAGCACTCATTCAACTGAGAACATTCCCATTTCTTACCTTGATCCCTGAAAATCATAAGCTATTACTACCTGTCTGCTAACTTTTCTCTAGAAATTTCAGTATAACTACACACAGTATATAAAATTAAGCATAAATTAAGGCCAAAGATCTTAAATAAATAAATATGTAAGGAAGAGACATTTTAAGTTTCTTGCTAATCTGTTAGTATATTCACAAAATCCAGCATTAAATACCAAATTTAAATACCGAAATTGGGAGCTAGTCTTTCTAACTACTTCTAAATTCAAATGGAAAAGAAATAAAAGCAAATTATTCAATGAGCAATCAAGATCACCTGAGGTAAACAAGAACACACCCGTCATCTCCAGTTTTAGCCTTCAGCTGAGATTCCACCTGATTATCATCAACAAGTTTCAAGAGGAGATAATTAGTCCAATGGATCTGTGGTCTTTATTTTCAGGTATCTAAAGCTGTACTTAACTTTCAGAGTCAAAAACTAACACATTAAGCACAAGTAGTTTGAAAATTTTTTCACAAGCAGTGAAACAGTATTACCTATTTACCATTACTATTAGTGGAAATGTATTGCCTATACTGATGTTTTAAGAATAGTATCTAGGGAATTTTGGAAATATCTAGCTCCTTTTCTTTTTCCTTTAATTTTTTTTCTTTTTTTTTTTTTTTATTTTCTACGAGTGGCTCCTGTTTTCTAAACTATTTCTATTATGTTCCCTCCATTTTTTTTAAATTTTATTTTTTATTTACCAATTCAGCTCCAATTCACCCTTTCAGAAATGAGTGAGAACAGTTTAGGTAGACAAGGATAATAGCACCTGAATGAATTAAGCCTTCATTTCTCTCGCTGCCTACAAGATGCTCTTTTTCATTAAAAGTGGCTTGCACACTAGCAAACTGTGCTTCCTGTAAGTCTTGAAGATGATACAAAGCAGAGGGCTGATAGGCAGAAATCAATGACATGGCTAAAGAAGAGCTAATAAGATCAAACAAATCACTAAATCAGTTTTTAAAGAAATCTTTCTGGGCTAACTTTTTGTTTGCTCAGGAATTCAGATGATCCTGTTCTTCATGCAAGTCTTTCTTCTTAATTCATCGCATTTATTTTTGCAGAGAAGCAATATTGAAGATTGAATTTAAGCAACCACTTTAGCCTTCTCCACTTGGGTACGTAATGCAAAGGAATTATGCCATTAAGAGTGTAAAGCTTATCCACCTTTTCATTTCTGTGTCACTCTCTGGTGAGTCTTTGTTGTGTGCTTTGTCCTGTTATTAGTATTCATAGTTTTATTAAAGTACTAGCAGTTCATTCAGCAAAATAGATCTGATTTGTGCAGATACCTCATCTCATTGCAAAATCCTGGGCAGGAGTGAGCAGGGTTCCATGGATTTGTCCAAATCTAGGACATTTATGTATTTATCAGGGCCAGTATAATTTTGATTATTTGGGGTTGGACAGGGGAAAATGCTGTCTCTTGGGCAGACAGAGCGGTCAGAAGTGGCTGAGGGAAGGTTTGGCCATGGTACTGCCAGTTACTCTCCTGCTCCTGGCTCAGGGCGAGATAACCCAGCTCTGCTTCTTTTCCACATCTATATCTGTGACCGATGATTGCTTCTTAAGTAGGTTTAGCTCCAAAATTCCTTTTGGACTAATTTTAATTTATAGAGATATGCCCCACTGGGTGTACCTGGCAAGTTTTTAAATTTTTGTTCTCTGAGAACTGCAGCTGTGAACACGGACTGGTGTGAGATGGTCCTAAAAATAGAGGAACATTTCTATTCATTGGAAAGTGAAATAAGTTTATTGCTTGCCTTTTCCTTTACAATGAGAGGAACTACTTCAGTCTGATGACTGTCAGAGGCAATTGGGTTCTGCTTTTGCAAAGACAAAGCCTTGTGGGGAATAGAAATATTGCCTGCCCCAAGACAAGCACAGAGACACAGAGGCATATACTCTGCATGCATTCAGCCTCTGTGTAGTCTGAAGTCTATGCCTTGCTCTCAAAAAGACTTCTAAGTATTACTGGACATGGTCACAGGAACAAAGATTTTTACACTTGCATGGGGGAGAAGAGAGTGGGGAGAAAAAGAGGAGTCAAAAACAAGGAAATCACAAAAAGCAGAAAATGGGCTAAATGCAACTTATCACAGATATCTACAAAACCACAGAGGCTGGATCTGGTAATTAACTAAATTCAATATTTGTACAGTTTGAAGTATTTCATGGGGTAAGTATGGAGAAATACCAGGAAATGCTCTATTTGTAGTCAGATATACCGGGAGGAAATGATGGCTTCCTTTGAGGCAGGTTTGAGTATAGGTCACTCAGCACTTATAAGGATCTGACCAGTGCTGAGATACCATTCAACATGAATCACACTAATATGGCACATATGACAGACAGAAAGACAAATACATGTCAAAGAGACAGTTACATTGACTTCAGTGGTATGCCACAAATCTGTATCAGAATTAGTCCTTGTACTTTTTAAGATAGGCTGTTTCTAAAGGAAACATACTCCTCAAATCAAGCTTAAAATTGAAGAAAAATGTTTGTTATAATTACAGAATAAAATTATTCTTTTTCTAAATAAAAAGCAGTTCTGCAATATTTCACTGCTTTTCTTCTACCAGATAATGAGAAAAATGAAATAAAATAGTTTTTATTGCAGTTGTTTATGATGAAAAAACATGAAATGATTCTTTTCATCCAAGATTTAATGACAGTGGAGACTGAAACATCTTGGAATTTTATTTATAGCAGATTTTCTGTCTTCGTCTTTGTCACCAAATTTTAGAGTGATACAAATGTATCCGTCTGTGTTTGGCACCCATGAAAAAGGCATTAACATGAGACAAACTCCCTCCCCTCCTCTATCAGCAGCAGTAAACTACTTGGAGAAGAATTATATAATTTACAACATGAACAAATGCTATCAGCTTTTTCCCAAGCATATTACAAATTGTTCCCTCATAAATGTGTTACAATTTAACATTTTTGCAAACTGAGTTACTCTTCTCTGGCCAGAATCTTGTACATCTTATTTGATGAGGAATACATTCATTTCATGAATATAATGTAAAATTCATTAATACCTTTATGGAATTGCTGTCAGTGGTGTTAGAAGCTGTCTCAAAATGTATTACAGTAAATGTGAGTCTTAAGAATGTCTTTCATCAGGCTTTGGTGTTGATATTAAAATGTACATAGGTCTCTCCAAAAATACTGCCTCCTACTTCTCTGGAAACTACAACAGATGGAAAAAGCACAACACTATTTGATAGAGCAAATTCTCAGAATACAAAACATAATTTTTTAATAGTAACCACCATTAGCTGTGCATTTTCACCAGCAGTGAACAAGAGTCTGTCTGCTGTGCTTGCATCAGCAGAGGTAACCCTCCATTTCAAAGTGATTTAACCACTCACCACCTCATTGTGCTCACATCTTCTGTTTGATCTCCGTAGATGTTCACCAAGCATCAATGAAAGTCAGTGGGTATCGTTTCTTCCCTGTGGAGGAATTCAATGACACATCTTCATTTCATTCAGACTCCATTATATCAGACTGCCCCTCTGCTGCCATCTGTCACATGGCAGCAACATGTAATGGAGTATTGGTGGGATGGTTCAACCTCTACTGCCATCCCACTGACATCCGCATTTGATGTGGTGGGCTAACATAGTGAAACAGGAGACGTTACTTTCAGAGCATCTCTCGTATACCAACTATATAGTTAATAAAATATAATTTTATATGTAATAATACCAGGAAGTTTATTGCAAATATGTATGTTTATATAAATGTGTTGTTTGAATATTTGTTGTCATACAAACATTACATAGGTGTATTCTTCCTTCAACAATTTTCTTTAGAGCTTCTCAAACTATTTTATAAAGCTTTAAGATTATTTTCCTATTACACAGTTGAGAAGACTTAGTTTTAGAAAAGATCTTACCTAGCATCCTCTGCACATTTCAAATTCACATCCTCCATGCAGCGCTCTGGAAATGATTTAACATCATGTCAAAATTAAACAAAATGGAAACAACAAAAACAAACATTGATATCCTTTCCAGTAAGTGGGAGAGTGAGGTACAGAGAAAATTCTGTGACAGGATTAGGAACATTTTATCTAAGTAATATTCTTTCCATAAAGAAGCCCCTTTAATTCTTGCAGTTCTCAGAAGAAACATTTAATTGCTATTACTGGTCAAATATTTTATTTTACAAAGATCTGTGTTTTACAGCTCTCTGGCTGCCTTATTAGTATGAGTTCAGAGATGTCTAAAACTTATCAATTGCATAATTTGAAACAGTGAAATAAATTGAGAGTTTTTTATTTTAATTCACTGTTTTCCAGACAAGGAAATTAGTTACTAAGAATGCATTCTGCTATGTCTACAAAAGAATGTCAAAATATATACATACTTACGTAGGATTTGCTATGAGCAGAAGTTGACTTGAGACTTTACAAGCCAACATTAACTGTGAGATGGCACTGAGAAGAACTGACTGCCCACCTATGGGGCCCAAAGCATCTGTTATCATGACCTATTCTTTAGCTCTCAGTAGTGTGCCAGCATAGAGCAGCCATGTAGTGAGTGTAGAGATGCAGATGGTAACTCAGTGGTGGGCCATATCCCAGTTCTTACACTTGAATATTCAGCCTCCAACTACTGTGACAAATTCCTGCTGTACTGCAGGAAGGGTTAAATAAGAAGAGTACATCTCTTCAAAATGCTGAGTAGTTTCTTCTTGCTTTTTCATGTTCTCAGCATACAGCTAATGTGCACAAGGGGTTACACTTCTAACTGAACAACTGGTATCCCACATCCTCAGTAACACTCAATAACACCTCAGCACTGAACAATGTATACTTTTGATACTCTACAGGCTGAAAATTCCATTTCTAACCATGTCCCTTCGGCATTAAAATGGCATTGGAAGCCTTAAAAATCAATTCTTTATAATCTGAATTAGCCAAATCCAACTTCTCATCCCATCTGAAATTAATTCTGTAAATTCCCAGTCCAGCTTTTTATTGCTTTTTTTTGTTGTTGTTGTTTCTCCTTTTTCTCACTAAGTATTGCTAAATAACCAAACTTTGTGCAATTTTCTCTCTATTCTTATTAATGTCAGTAGAGCCTGCTTCTACAAGAGTTCACAGACCATTGTGTCAACGTCAGCTTATTCCTTCTTGAGTATGTGGACCCAGAGACCTTACTGGCTTTTACTTCAGCAGTTCTCCTCTTGTCCCGGCCTCATCCTCATAACCCAGCTCTGGGACAGGAAAAAGTTTACTCTATCTTTTCTGATGTAGTGACTGGTTCCTAGTGTAAAAATTAAAGATGTTATAACCACTATTAGTTCTATTTTATTCTTTGGTTAAATTCTTCCCCTTCACTCCACCAAAAAATAAAAAAATAAAAAATATATTCTTCTCCATCAGTAAACAATATTTTTTTAGGCTTAGAAATACCACTGTAAGTTAGGAAACAGAAGCAGAAGATCTTAGGCAGTGTTAAATGTATGTTATAAAAAATTTACAGTGGTAAATGTTTGGCAGTCTGTCCTAATAAACTGATTTCTTGTTTACTTTTGAGGGATTCAACCAAGACTGAAAATGAGTTGAATTCTTACCTCTCTTTTATGTTCTCTTCTTAAAGCCTGTTAAAGAAAAAAAATATTAAAAGAAAACCAGCAAACTAAAACAAAGTGAATAGATTTAATGTATTTCTAATGTAACAGAGTAGAAAACCTAACTTATTGTTACTAAATCCAAAACATTTTAAAAGTACAAGCAAGGAATGCATCTCTATCATCTGAATTTAATACAAAATCATGTTGCTCTCCTGTCACACAGAGAATTTGTTATAGATTTTATCTGCAATAAAAGCTATGTCAGTAGTGCCACATAATACATTTGTAAAGGTTAGAGATATTTTAACCCACATCTGTGACCAGAATTTTAATGACAAGCATATCCTCTGAAGCAGTACTAAGAGAGGGAAACTCTTCTGTAGACATTAATGCAAATCAGTGTAGAACAATGCCTACACAACATTGCAATAGGGTCATTGTGAATCACGTCCTTGAAATTACAAATAGGTGACATAAGTAAAAATATATTACAGATTCTGTCAATCTCCTGTCCTTGTCAGAGGTTTCTTCTTTTGCAATCCAGAGAGATTAAACCATTCTTATTGCTTAAACTGTCACAAAGACCTGCAAAACAGAACAGCAACATTACTTTAATGACTTTCCTTTTGAAAGAAACATTCCTACAAACCTTGCATAATGAGCAGTGAATTCACAGTTGTATTATTTCTGTCCATTTGCATTTGGTTTTCCAAAATTCATTTATTTCCACCTTGAAAATAACTTGTTAGGGAAGAAAATTAAGGAAACAAAGATGCTATCAAGAGCAGTTTGCTCACCTTCAAGGGCTTGTAGGATAAATTTTTATATTTGAAACTCGATATATTAAAAAATTAGTAGAGAAAATGGTACTTTCTGTTTAATCATCCTCTCTATTGGCAAAACTTCTATGGGCCTATAGTGTTTGGTATAATGTTGATTCTTTTAGTTGGTCTAAGATGAAATTTCTGCAAGTTGCAACTCAGCAGTGCCTGCTTGAGAGGAACAATAATTCAGAGGAATGAAGGTTTTTCACAGAGTTTCAACTAAGAAAAAGGAATGGATAACGTCAACTTTTTTTTACGTAAGTAGAGCAAGAAATATGAATACTCTTTCTTTGCTTGAATAAAAGATATATCTCTAAAATAATCTCTTGGGTTGTAGGTTTCTGACCATAACTACTCATACTACTTCAGTCTTATTCTGGAATCTTTATTGAAACTCCAAGACACGTTTTGGATAAATGATGATTTAATTAGTGTACTCCATACAAAGTTTCAACTTTTACCTTTTCCCCTTGAAACAACAAGTTTCTAGAAAACATTAGCAGAAGTCTTGTTTTGATTAACCTTTTTATCTTCAAGCCTTAGATCAGTATCAGGACATTTTTTCCTCCTTTCATTCATGATTCATTTTGGAAAATATTGTTGATGTCTGCAGCATTACTGAACCTCCATGTTACATTTTGTAATTATCTGTAAGATTTGTGTAGCATATTGCACAAAAATGTTTGCTTTAAAGAGACATCTGCTACAAATAAAATGAAACTATAAATTTTCCAAGACAGCCATCACCTACCTACTTGCTACAGAGGCAAAAAGTCTCAGTTTCCCAGAGCAGGTTCCTTTTTGGCCTCTTACCAGTGAGGTCAATGGCACTTACTTTTGTGCTTTTTCTAGGTACTCTCCCCCACTTTAATGAAATTAGCATGTAATGCTTTCGACGCCTGCATGTATTGGCTTTCACTCTTTGGGGAAACATGTGAACATCATTAAAACATACTTTCTCCTTCTCTTTTCAAAAATATTTCCTTAATGAATTTTATGAAATTCAAACTCAAGGGATTCATTCCAGTGCTGTCTTTAATAAAGTGGCATGCTAGTAAACGTGAGCATCTGTTATCATTTCTATTAAAAAAAAACAATTTTTTTGAGCATAGAGAGCTCAACATGGGCATAACATTTATTATAAAGGTGCCATCTCTGGAGCCTGATTAGATATTTGCTTTATTCTTAGAAACATTACTTAAACTTATTCATCCTTGGCTTTGCAAAGTAAAAGATATGAAAGGAACTTTTAATGATATTGTTGCTGACACTTTTTTTTTTTCCTGAAATTAAATGCTGCACTGCACCATAAGGAAGGCCATGCATAGATCTTGTCTCCTGAGAAGTTTCTCAGCACAGCTGGGGAATAAGGTTGCTGCTGATCTCTTTTTAAATCATGCTCTTCTCTGTATTGGTTTGCTCTGTAAGCTTGTTAAGACAGAAATGAATTAGGAGTAAGCTGATGACTTGCTCACCTAGGAGAGGCAAGAATTATGTTCTTGCATTCTTTGAAAAGTTCATGGGGAGCATCTATTCAGGTTCTCTTTGTGCCTTTTCTTCACAAGACTCTCAAATTTCTGAACTGTGGTAGGCCTTGGCATTTTTACAGTGTATTTACCTTCCAGTATGTAAAGAGCAAAGGTGCTTTTAAAGGGGAACAGGATATGAAGGCTCCTTCTCTGGCAAGATAACCTCAAATGGTTTTGCAGCTGGCTGAGACTGAAGAAAGTGCTTTTAATGAATGGGCTGAAATGATATGTTTGGGGATGAAACAAGTTGTTAGCCTCAAGTTTTTGAAAAAGCAAATGCTTGAAGTATAGCTTTTCCTATTAGATAACTGTAGGTTGAGCTAGTTACACTTCTGAATTGCTTTTGCTATCAAAACCTCTGCTTATTGCTATTAGATAATGTCATTAAAATAGGTTTGAAACTGTACCAGAAACCCACGCTGTGAATAGTTGTGGATCAATTCTCACCACAAAATGAGTGTGAGAATTCTTTTCTACAGTGAAATTTCAGGATTTCTTATATAGGCACATGACCACTACAGCAAGAATGATAAGGAAAACACCAAATATTCAAGCATTTGTGGCATCTTAGAGAGAGGTGTTAACAGAGGAATAATAATGTTTTGTGCAGAACTCCCTTGCTTTTCTTTACTGGAGAAACATCCAATTCTAGCAATGAACAGACAACAACTCTTTATTCTATTTTATCTCTATTCTGTTTGTACTTTGGTAAAAAAAAAAAAAAAAAAAAAAAAAAGGAGTTATATAACTGCATTTTGAAGGGAGATATGGCATACAAAAAGCATGCTTGGTAGTATCCCCCCAGTGAGAACTTGCTCTTCAGTCAGCTCTGATATCTGTTTTGTAAGGTACAGCTGACGAGGATACTTAAGGCAAAACTGATATGGTAAAATGAATATAGTTTAATTAGGCTGCAACTTTATTTATTTGTCTCATTTAGGAGCTAATGATTAGGGTGTGCAAATAGTTTATATTTTATAGTTTATACAACTATTTTGATTAGCTGAAATGTGTTACGTGTTCTCCATTCTCCTACAATGCTTTTCCTGAATGGAAGGAATTGAGAAGTCCGGAGAAATTCTAGAACATATAAAATACTAAAATATATTTTACCTATAGAATGCCATATTCTTGCTCTCATCATTAGGGCTTATTCATTTTTTCCCCCAGAATTTATTTCCTGTTGACATAAGAACCTTTAAGATCATCAAAAGCAAGTTTTGTTCTCAGGACACTTCCCTCTCTTTGAAATGTTAAGATAACAACCCATTCAGTGAATGACTATGGCATACAAACAACAAACCAATCAACCAAACAGAAACAACGTGCCCCTCCCCCCCCCAATTTTAGCTACTTTTTATATTTCATACACCTGATGCTTAAAATGTTACTATTCTTCATTAATTATATTTTGAAATAATCACAATAAATATATATTGTTTTCTTTAACTGATTTTCTATTATAACATATTTCAGCTTTTACTGCAATGGAGATGTACTGGTATCTTCAAGAGATCATGAGCAAGTCATGCATCTTACTACTGAGATTCAAGGAGAGTTGAGCACTGGTCATGAGCCTAAGTCCTATAATATCCTCTTCCAGTCTTCTGCATTCCTATTTCCATCAACAAATGGGGACAATTTTAGAAGGAGAGACTACTAGGCTGACTCCTAGAAGGATCTTTTTCATGGGATAGGTTACACCTTAGTTGCTATGTTGTTGGTGTAAGCTGTTGTACAGAAGGTGAGGATAAATTTGAGATAGCTCATAAGCAAGACATAAAGAAGCATATAAGGAAAAGTCTTATGTAGCATCTTGGTGAATTTATAATTGATTGATTGCTTTTATATTACATATAAACTGACACTTGTTCAGCCACTGGCAAACTCAGAGTACAAGATTTGAATGATTCAGCATAAGGTGAATGCCAGGTCCTGCAGTTTGGCCACAGTAACTCCATACAGTGCTATAGGTTTGGGGCTGAGTGGCTGGATGACTGTGAAGAGGAAAGGGACCTTGGGGTGTTGGTTGGTGCTCAGCTGAATGTGAGCCAACAGTGTGCGCAGGTGGCCAAGAAGGCCAATGCTATCCTGGCCTGCATTAGAAATAGTGTGGCCAGCAGGAGAAGGGAGGTGATCATCCCCTGGTACTCAGCACTGGTTAGGCTGCACCTCGAGTATTGTGTTCAGTTTTGGGCCTCCCAGTAGAAGAAAGACATTGAGGCCCTGGAACGTGTCCAGAGAAGGGCAACAAAACTGGTGAGGGGTCTGGAGCACAAGTCTTATGAGGGGCAGCTGAGGGAGCTGGGATTGTTTAGTTTGGAGAAGAGGAGGCTCAGGGGTGACCTCACTGCACTCTACAACTTCCTGAAGGGAGGTTGTGATGAGGAGGGTTTTGGCCTCTTCTCCCAGGCAACAATCAGGAAATGGCAACAAGTTGTACCAGAGGAGGTTTAGATTAGACATAAAGAAAAACTTTTTCTCTCAGAGAGTGGTCAGGAACTGGAATGGCCTGCCCAGGGAGGTGGTGGCAGTGTTCAAGAGGTGTCTGAATGAGGAGCTATGAGATATGGTTTAGTGGCAGTGATAATGGGAGGATGGTTGGACTAGATGATCTTGTAGGTCCTTTCCAACTTTGTGATACTATGATTCTATGAATCATATAGCCCAGCCAGTGTTGGCAGAAATAAAACTTGTATACCAGTTATGTAAACTGTGATCTACATGTTTGAGAAGAGTGTTGAGAGCTTTTTTTTTTAAAAAAAATCTTAACATTTTTTATCTCTCATCTGTAACAAAGTTCTAATTGTAGCAGTCAAAGGTGAAAAAAAAACCTAGAAGTGTAGAAAAATGCATCCATCTAAATATTTTACATCTATCAAGTTACAAACTTAAACCAAGATTTTTTTCCCTTACCAGGAGAGGATTAAAAGTTATTTTCTGAGTGATATACAACACTCTTGTCTGGCTCATTGGTTCAGGGTTATACAGTCTTAAACCTGTAGTTGGTAAGGGGCTGAAAAAATGATTTGGAATAAATAGTTTTGCTTGCCATTTAATTTCTTTCTTACCAATAATCTCTTTTGAAAACAACAATCCCTGATGGATACAGAAACAAAACATGGAGTGTATGAAATATAAGAAACACATGACTAAAAAAACATATTAGCAGCAACTCTATATGAACACAGTAAGTTTGAAAATCATGTTTTCAGTAAGCCGGGGTGTTGTTTTTTTTTAATATTTTATATTTTTTTATTTTTTATTTTTATTCCTGCAGCAGAAACATTGTAATAATTTATGCACAAGCAGACTAGAGAGCATATCAAAAGCATATCATTTAGAAATTGGCCCAAGAATCTAGATATACAAGCAGGCATCCTTCCTGCATCCACATAAACTATGTTCTTTAAGCTCAGGTAATGGGACAATGTTATTGCTCCCTTATTTTTAGTTACTGAGCTCATGAAGATATTTGTTGAGGTTTCAGCACTGGAAGCTTCAGTGATTTTGTATGAAGATATGTATGATTATTTATGTAGTCTGTTTCAGGGGAAGTAGAGTGAACTTCTAGCTGGCTGAAAAGAGTGTAAAAACAGGCACCAAATCAGTTGCAAAGTTAATGTCTATATATGCCCTGCACAGTGAAAATAAGCTTTAGGTGAGGTTGAGGGTCCAAAAAGGCTTAAAACCTTTTCTATTTTGTGGTCTTGTAAACAAAAAAGCCCACTATTCTTATTTTCCTAGCTGGTACATGTCTAGGTTCATACAGGAATGCATTATGTACATGGTTTGAATGTCTATGGTACACCAGAAATGTCTACAAGCATCATCAAAAATTAGATGGGGAAGTGCTTAAGTTCTTGAGTAATGTTCATTTCCACACATCAGGAGCTTTACAAGGCATAACCACTGCAATAAGTGACTCACCAGATTGTCTGGAATTAATACACATCTCCAATCTTGATAACACTATGTCATAACAAATAATGTAAGCAGCAAATAAAGCAGGGAGAGCTTCAGTAGCAGGAAAAAATAAAAGAGAGAGCACGGCTTTTAATTTTAGCAGGGCATTCAACTGTAAAAAGGGAGAAGTGTTCTAGGTTGTACTCCCAGCATTTTATTTCAGAAGATTTTTTGTCAATAATTGCTTAATATGAAATGTATTCAAAAAGACCTCCAGTACCTCTCCATAAAGAGAAAAAGTCAAGCACAGTTCATTGAAGGAACACAAATAAATGATTCTGCCTGGGAGTTGTTTTCCTTCCTACCTTGAATTTAGAAGCTTGGGTTGCAAACTTTACTTATAATTTCCTAAGGTATTCCTCCTCCAAATACTGTGGACCTGATGAATGTTTCCTCCAATGTTTGGTCTGTTGAACTATGAGTACCTCCTGATCTAAAACAGTGCTATGTGACTGCATTAGTGCCATGCCCATGCCCAGCCTGAGCTAGTTATACACATTTCTTTGTTAGAGCAGAAGATTTTATTGAAAAAAAAAAAATAAATAAATTATATATATATATTTTTTCCCTGGGCATGGCTTGGGATCCCAAGTTTTTTCTTAATGTCTATTACAAGCTTTCTTTTGCTCAAGGCAACTGTCCTCTTCAGAATCACGTTTAATTTACTCTATTAATTTCACATGAATATTGTCATGAGAACCTGAACATTTAAATCTTGTTTTGAGATCTTATTCTGCATGCCAGACACATGGTTGTTAAAATTTGAAGACCTCTGGACCTTACAAAGGCAACAAACCTTTACAGACTGTGTAAAGGTCCAAGTTTTCCCTCTGCAAAATTAAATAATAGGGTTTTTCTCCTATCTCACTAAGGTGGGTATTAATGTCTTCCCTTTAATGAATGAAATCTTGGCTCTGTCAGATTCAATGTCAAAACTCAGATTGACTCCAATATAGCCAGGATTTTATCTATGTGTAATATTTAGGATGCTCTTATCACTGTGCAAACTGTGACAAAGAAAGAGTATTCTGCACACCCCGTAAAATATAACATCTCATACTCATCCAGCAACTCCCTCTGTGCCACTTACTTTTGTCCCTTTCCCTCCTCATATACAGACATTTAATGTGTATATAATTTTCTTGATGATATTCATCCCTTGTTTTAATATTGCAACCATATTTGCTGGCTTCCTGCCTAGTCTTGGACTCATCTGACAGTGTTAGCTTTCATTTGTTGTTCAGCTATTTTACTATCCTCTGTCATTTTGTTTCATATCCCTTCCTGTATTCTTTAAAACTTCCCCCTTGACCTCTCGCTTCCTCTGGCAGAACTAAAAAACAAAAAACTTCTTGGATTAATGTGGTTTGCATTTCCAGCTGTAGTGTGTCTCATTTCAAAATTTTTCTTTGCATTTGCAATAACTTTATCTGCTCTGAAGCATAATGCAGTTTCAATTTATGTGCTGCTTTTAACATCAAGCAGTCAGTTCAAAGTCCTTTATAAAATGGAGAAAGAGGAAGCTAAGCCTGAACAGTCTGTGCAAATAGGGAAGATTTCAGGCTAGATTTAAATTGAGATACAGTAAGGGTATTCTACATATTATATTTCTTTCTTTACTTTCAGTGTTCCCTACTTGCTTATTTTCGATTAAATATTACACTAAGTAAATCTTCCCTTTATTGTTTATTTGGATGTTTTTTGTTGTTGCTTTTTCTAATTGCTATACATGCTTAGGGTAGGTTTTGTTTTGTTTTGTTTTTGAATATTACCTATGAGTTCACCATTATTTTTAGATATGGGCCAAAATGAAACTTCATCAAATGTTTGCCTGCTTTAGCACCACATGGAATTCTCCAAGACAGCTCATTCTCTGGCAGAAATTCAGCCTCTTCTCATTCCTAAGGATATTAATTTATTGCAAATTGTACTACATTTTATGAAAATGATTTCCCTACATAATAATAAGAAAATAAGAAGAGACTTTATCAATTTGTTTATTTTTAACTGAGATTATCAGCAACGGTCAGGATTTGCAATTCTGGTTTGACACTACTAGAATTATCCCAACTTAGTGTGATTTGTCTGGCATCATGATGCAAGGTGTTAGTTATTAAACCTTTTACATGGACAGGGTTGAAGAAAACACTGTTTCTGTAACTCAAAGACCTTCACAGACATGCTGTGTCACTGTAAGACTTTCTCTTCTTGTGGTTATCTCCCTGTAATGTAACATTTTTGTTCTGGAACACATGGTGGCTAATTTCCCAAAGTATTACATCATTCTATTATAAGAAATCCTCCTTACTGTCACTCCTAGATCAGGATTATGAGGAAAGTCTAATGAATACTCAGGGATTAATCATTACCATAACCATGCATCAAGCTCTGGGAGAGGAAGAAGTAGGAAAACGTGCAGCATTTATTATTCCAGAGGGAATCTTTGCAACTCTTTACCCAGAATAAAGTGCAAATTAAGGAGTTAACAGATGGCAATATTGCCAGGTTATTTCTTTCTGGAAAATTAACCTCCAAGTTCCCAGCATATGGTTTGTCCTCAGTAAGATACTACAGGGGATTTCTGGTCACAAAGACGCATGCCACAGATAACACAAGAGCTGGGGACAGGTCTAGAGTCATGCCTCATATTGACTTTAGGAATCGCTTTCCAATCATCTAACCCGAAGAAGTTCATCGGACTAAAGATGAAACTGATAGATTAAATAAATTCTAACTAAAACACAGAGATATTTACTTTGATTCTTTTCCATATTCTTTTCTATTTACTTTGATTCTTTCCATAAATTCTTTATTTTACAGGAAGCAAAATGGATCTCCTCAAAACATATTCAGAGATACTTCCTTATCTCAAATTTCAAAGTCATCAATCAAAGGGAAGAGTTTACCTTCTACTTTACTACAAAATTCTGAGGTATGAAATGGGAAATCTTTGCTTTATTGTATATGAAAAATTACCTTAAACCTTTACTGCTTGGTTCCATTTGTCTGTGAATGAACAGCTACTGCAGTCACATCGTTTCTCTTTTACACCATATTTTGCAATGAATGAAAAGCATTACTAAATTCTATTTCTCTTAAAATCATTCCTCAGAAGTTCTGTGATATCTGTTTCAGTATACTACCAGAAGACAAAGCAAAGGACAAAAGTACTGATGAAATGTAAATACATCAAGAGGATCTAGTTGAATCACCAATCTTGCTGTTAGTAGCATTGATCAACACGCATTTCTAAGGCCTCTATAAGCCATGGCTTCACTCACTTTCCCTAGTATCTTTCACTGCTATATATTGCACGCCAAGCTATTTTACATAGCATATTTCATGTTTTTTGAACCTATTTCCAACCTAAAGCTGCCTCTTTTGGCATAATACTTGCAGTGCCTTCTAATCAAGTAATACTGATGTTGGACTTTTTAAGTGTTGAAGTTTTACAAATCTCTGCAGTGCACGGTCTGATTCTCTCTTCTTTCTTTAAAGAGGTTAGTTTATTCCACTCTTCATCAAGGAAGCTGCTTTTCTCAGCTCCTCTTTTTCTCCTGATAGAACTGGCTCTCATTGCCAGTGCAGTGGCCTACTTTTCTGTGCTCTGATGGAGCCATCATACCCTACTTGGCCTCTTCCTCTCTGCTCAGATTAAGCCTTCTAACTGCTCTTTTTTTTTTGCTCTGATACGGTCATTCTCCTGTAATCCTCTGTGCTTTCCTATAATCGGTCTGCTCATCACTTGTAGAAAGCTGGCTTGATAATCAGATTCCCTCTTTATGGACTTTAATCCAGGTATTTGCTAATGACCTCTAAGAGTGTGGTAGCTGCTTGTTGTTTTGATACGAAAGCTATATTTTGCATCTGTCATATGTTCTAGAAAAATATGTATTCTTCCACACAACTGTAAGATGAACTGCTTCACAGCATGTCAGTACAGTGTCATAAACAGTCCTCTTATATATTCTGCAAACCAGGCAGAAATGGGTCCATGCAAATTCTAGTTAAAGACTTATTATAAAAGCACCTATTACAAAGACATAAAAGAATCCCACTGGTATTATGAAAAAAACTCCTTAAAATCCTTCAAAGAGTGTATCAATATCAGTGTGGCTGCTGTGAGAGCTGTGTAGAACATTCTAAAAAATGTATATAAATTTATCTTAAGAGCATGTTTAATTATACTGTGTTTAAGAGTTGTTAATTGTTTTCCCCCTGATTTGTATTAAATATAAAAGAATTTTAGGTATATTTTTGTACATTGTTATAGGCATGTTGTAGCCACAACTGTTCTAGCAATTTCTAATAAACAATTTATTCAATTTATTGCCTTTCTTTTTTTTTTTTTTTTTAATGTAATCACAGCTGAAAATGTGGAAGTATTTTTCCAGTAGTCACAACGACAATATTATAACAAAATACCCAATAAGAATTTAAAAAAAAATCAGAAAGTATAATTAATTCATGCAAATCCTTTTAGAAACAGTTCTGCTTGTCTATGGATTCATGCTGTCTTATTTCTTAATTCACCTATGCTGCATTATTAAAAGATATAAATTCATTACTGTGAAAAATTATTTTGGCTGAAGCATCACCACTTTCACCAACATTCTTGTATGAATCAGAGCATGATAAAAAAGATTTGACTTCATAAATATTTTATTTCTGAATGACTGATGAAAAAAGGAGTCTATAAACCACAAATACCTGCTTGGTAAACGATGCAAAAAGTTCTGTAAAAACTAATTGATAATTTTGAGATCAGTGAAAAAAAATTATAAACCTGTCTTCTTCATGAAGTCTTTTGTTTAAAAAATGAAATGATTTAGGGTATAAAATATAAGCTAAACAGCAGGAGGCTCAAACAAAAGCTTTAAAGTAAATATTTATAGCTGAAAGGAGAAGATATTTATAGATATAAGTAATTTCAAAATTGTATTTATATTTTTATTCTTTTGCTCATTCTCACTTAAACTATTACAGCATTATACACAGTTAATTACTTCTGCTGGAAAGAAAAATATTTACTTCTAGCACCTTTTCTCAGTGGACTTGCAAGAACCTATTTAGAATTTGTGTATATGGTGTGCTGCACATCTTAAAACCATAAAGACCATGTCAGGGGCTCTAAGGAATAATAAAATATTAATTTGATGGCAAAAATTAAGTGGCTTAAAGAAAGAAGCTGTTGTTCATCCCATGAGTGGCTTTTAAGACATTGATGTCTGGTTTTGAATGTGTCTATTCTTAGCCAAACTAACCACATGTAATGAGACCTAAGTAACTATCTGACTTCAATCAAGCAGCACACTTATGGAAAACCACCAGTTTTCTCTCTGTCAGTATGAGAAAGATCATTTCCTCTTTCTGGAATCTTCTGATTTTGATAACTTTTTAAAAGGCCTGTTTCATCCCTGAGAACTTAGAGAAAAAGTATGTCCTTAAAGAAAAGACAATTTCATTACGCATAAATAAATAAAAAGAAAGAAAACCACAGAAAGTTTTACATGGGATACTGTAATTCATTGAGGAAACAGAAATCTCTAACTGACCATGAATAGGGAAAAAAATAAATTAATTATATGCTTGTTAAAATAAATGAGCAGTTCAGACACTCTTCTGCTTCACGAGAATTCAGTTTAAAGTGCTTAAGGATTCGGCAGTACTATTGTTTAGTAGTGGGATATATTGTGTCATCAGGTTTAAGAAAGAAAGAAATTGTACTTTGTTTCAATGAATGCCAGTACTAGTCGGTTATATTGTCAAAAGGTCAATTTACCCAAAGAATACTGTACTATAAACTGGTTTGCAGTTAGCAAATGAATACTGACTATAAATTATAATAACATTTAATGCCATCAAAAAACACGTTAATAATTTATTTTAGCATGAATTAAACATATAAATGAAAAAACTACTACCAGAGGTACATGTGTAGTAGTTACTGGGAGTGATGGTCATTTTTCATTTTGTACTTTTGCTTAATAATCATCAGAGTACATCAGAGAAAATACTAGTTTTCAAAAGGAGATTTTCAAATCCAAGTATTTGAAGTATTTGAGTATCCAAGTTACCTGACCAGATCCTACCTTCTTCCTCCTTCTATTGACATATTCTTTAAAGTAAAGCTAAATGCTGAATACATCCTAAGGAAGCACCAGATAGTTTAAAGACTTTAAACAACATAATATGAAAGCATTGGTAAAAGGGCAGATGGCAGGAGAAGAGAAAGGAGAGCAGGGGGAGACTGTGGCAATACAGAAGTGAGGAGAAAAATGTCTACTTCACAGTTCAGAGATGTGCAAAGAGCAGAAGTCATCAAACTTAAGCCAAGACTGTAATTCTTTTGAGATGTTCCAGTGAAATCATTCTTCTTATCCCTTGAAGTTAATGATCAGAAAGGCAAAATGGAATTATGACCCATAGTCCTTGAGGGAGGAAGAGGAAAAAAGAAAAAAGACCCAACCATTGCACTGTGCTATCCCCAGGACATTTCCAAGAACAGAACAGCCCAGGAGCTGGATATATTTTTTTGCTTATTCATACCACTGTTATGCATGTCTTATCAGACTTCATTATTCTAACAATTAGTATGACGATTACTTTTAGAGAGACAGTCACCCTTGGAATGCAGATGTGCAGCATACGGTTGGTTATGCATATGTGTCAACTCTTTCAACAGCAAAGAGGAGAAAAAACAGACAAGACTTGGATTTTTTTTCAGCTTTTACACTTTAGATGCTTTGGCACTATGTGTCTGGTATTCACAATTATACTAGATCTTGTTCAGTTTAGAAAATAAGGTTTATATTCTTTTTCACAGAAGAAATGCAAGTACTATTTTAATCTTTATACTGAGTTTGAATATTAAGCACTCCTGTTGCCTGTCAGCTTGGGAGGGTAGGTTGCAGCTTTGAGTTACCATATTTGGAATGTTGTTCTCTTAAAAGTAGAAGTTACTGCTGACAGCAAAAAAAGTAGAAGAGTTTGGAAGCAGATCTCATTTAAGGTTTACTGTATTGCCAGACTCAAGGGACGTGTTTATTCAGGAGTCCATATCTGCCATGTGAACCACTGAACAACTCCATCTGACAACTTTTCAAAATAGCTGTTCTTGATAAAACATTTTTGGCCATGATATGATCCAGATAATTTATGTAGTTTATATGTTTATCTACGTACTAATTAATTATTTGTCTTTTGGAGCTCTGATTTTCTGTTTAACACATTTAACAGTGTGCCACTGTGATCCAAGGAGAAAAATTCTTTTGGCATTTATGTGGTGTGAAGTCAAAACAATTCAGTGGACTTACACTCCCTTTAGAGCAGAATTTGATCCTCTCAGTGGAATTAACAAACAGCTGTAATTGCCTCCATTAAAAAAAAAAAAAAAGTGCAAACAGATTTTACCTTCCTTCCTCACCATTTGCTTTTTTACATGCCGAAGGACATTTAGCAGAGGACAGCGCAAAGCTTTTCAAGAAGGCTCAAAGGCTCATTCAAGTCAGTAAAGTCAACAATAAGGCTGAACCTAGGTTTTGAACCGGTCTCCCATTAACACTGCTCAAGGGGTAGCAACTATCAAGATTTTAATCTGCAGCATTGGGAATAACTGAATACAGTTTTTTGTGAAAGAAAGATCAACATGAAAGAAATTAGAGCTGAGAATGGCATTGTTTTGCAGAGCAGTGCTCACTGAACTAATAGGTAACATTCACAGGAAATGTCAGCTGTGGATGATGTACTGTAAAGATGTGGAAATGCCTGTCCCTTTTAGAAGCCAGTGCTTAAAAGCAATTTTCATCAAGTTATTTACAGTAGCACATATGACACTAAGAAGCAAGCTGACAAAAGCATATGAGGAAGTACCTGTGCACTTAAACTGCAGGAACTGCAGGATATCTGTTAAACTTTCTCTACTTTTATTCAATTGGTATATCTCATATTGTTTTCTTTTGAACTGATGGATACAAAATCTTTATTCATGATTCTTTTTGAAGATCTACATGCCACATAACCTACAGTGGATGTAAGGTTTATTTTCTGTAATGTGTGAATGTTTGCTGATACGTATGTGTAAATTTTTGTGCAGAAACATTTTAACTATGAAGGCTGCTGCAAAAGTAATGCCTCCTGAGAAGTGGATGTTGGTGGGATGTAGTAGAGATTTAACATTTCCACTAATATCCCATTACATTTTGCTGCTTTGTGACAGATGGCAGCAGAGGGGCAGTCTGACAGAATGGTGCCTAACATGGAAATGCATATAAAATGAAGGTGTGTAACTGAATTCCACCATGCAGGAAAAACTGGCACTCACTGACACTCACTGATGCTTGCTGAACGCTTATGGAGACCAAACAGAAGATGTGAGCACAGTGAGATGCTGGGTGGTGCGTTTCAGCAATGGCAACAGCAATGTGAAAAAGAAGTGAAAAGGATGGCCATGCAGATTTTTATGAGAGTGATGTGCAGGCTCTTGTTTATTGCTGCTGAAAATGCATAGCTAGTGGTGTTGATATGTTGAGAAATAGTGTTTTGTAGATGAAAATTTGCTTTATCCAATAGTGTTACTGTGCTCTTTGCATATGTTATCGTTTCCAGGGAAATAAGTAGGAGTCATTACTTTTGGAGCAAGCTAATTATTTACACTGCAGAATTTGGAAGGCTGAGAAATGCTGAAAGCTTCAAGATGCTTTAGAATGCATTTGGTGGCTATCTTGACTTTGTAGAAAATATATTGACATTTTTCTTTACATAGACTAATCTAGTTTGATTTGCATTTCTTTTATGATCCATATAAAGCATACATTAAACAAAATTTTAACTACAAATGCATTTTATCAAACTCATTATCCCCAGAATATTACTATCTCTTTATTAAATCACATAGGAAGCATTAGATGTGATTAACGTGTACAGCAGACACTAGAACAAAGTATTTAATTGAAATGCATGTTAGTGTCTACTCTGCTTACCTTACATTGAAGTTTGCCGCATAACATGCTGACATTGTCTTACCAATGAAATTGAAATAAATAAGATAATCAGGAGTGTTCTGAAATTGACTCACTAAAACAAAAAGAAAAAAAATCATTTTAATTTTTTAAAAAATTTAGCATTATAAACAGAACATTTTATATTAAAAAAAAACAACAAAACAAAACAAACAACCCACCCGCCCCCCCCAATAAAGAGATTCTTAATATTGTCAGAAATGTATTCCATGATTTTTGTCTGAAAACTTATTCTGACAAAATTAGAACTGCTTTGTAATACTTTGCAGAGCTGAATGTCCCAGAGGAACATGATTCCACCTAAGTTTCTCTGATCAGATCCAAAAATAATGAATACTGGTTTTCAAAATTCCCGGCACAGAAGTATATAAGCTGTTGAGAATTTAGAAGCCAGAAAGTGACAAACTGTACACATTTCATTATTCAGCATGTGGCACAAGGAATCTGATGCTGTTTGTTGGCTGACAACCTTAGTTCTCAAATTTTGAGAAAGGCAGAATTCCGTGGCAGGATTAAGCTGATCTGGCTGACCGCAGAGTGATGAGCTATGACTGACACAGCCCCACTCAGAATGGCGTTCTCATGCACAGCAGAGGAAAAAATGTTAAAATTTCTCTTCCTTTAGAGAACAGAGATGAAAAAGAAGGCAGTGGAGAAGAAGAAGAAGAAAAAAAAAAAACATAGCAAACCATATGTTATGAATTTTAAAGAAAAAATTGCTTACTCAAGTGCATAAAAGATCCATTAGTATTTTGCTTTTTTTTTTTTTTTTTTTTTTTTTTTTAAATGTAAAATTCACTCATTTGGGGTGAAGTGTCAGAGATATTTTGGCAGCCAAAATGCTATAGAGCTCAGGCCTTTGCTGCCAGTGTTGCTGAATGCTTGGTAGCCCCAGCTGCACAAGTGCCCACAGGCAGAAGCTTCACATGGACCCAGCAGTCTGGCTAGGAAGCATAAGCATTTCCCAGAGATTTGTAGTCTGACACTTCCTACTTGTGTGTACTAGCCTGCTCAACATCCAGACTCCCTGCAAGTGACATTACACTTTGAGATTCACAGAAAGCATATTGAAAGTAATGGAAAAATTCACATTGATCTTCAAGGCTTTCCAGACAGACCTTCTGTGAATGCAAATGCTCCAAACACCAACGTAGAGATGTTAATGTGACTTTGTCAGAGTGAAATTGTTACAGAATTGTATGTAAGCAATTTTAAAGTGTGGAGTAATAACCATTTAGTGAGCGAGATGAAATGGGGACTTGTAATTCACAGCAACATATTTTAGTATTTTGTTTATATAATAGCAAACAAATTGCTATGAATTTTAGGATTTTTTTTTTTAATCATTGATTTACTAGCATTTATTAGTGACTTTCGTGTTGAATTGAGAGACTCCACCTATTCTACTTATTTACTTGTCCTCTGTTCTTGATTTTTGCTTTATACCTCTGGGATAGTTAGCATGAAATTAAGCAGAGAAGGAAAAATCCTGTTGACCTTAACAGTTCCTGGAAACAACAGAAAGAAATGGTGCACAGACCAGAGGGAAGATCTGGAGCAGGTAGTTGTCACATCAAGTACAACATACAGTGAAGCTCCAGTTATCAAAGGTTTCTAGTACCTCAGGGATGTGTGTATAATGGGGAGTCTACCCCATGTAGCAGATATCTCGATTACATTTGAACTTTCAGCATCCTACAGCAAACAAACCTAAACCAGAGCTGTGTGTATACACAGAAATCTAAACAGATTAGCTTACTTGGAGACAGTGAACCGAACAACAAACAAACAGAAATTAGGATAAAGGAGATCAATACACAGCAGCACAAGGGGAAGGTTAGCATCTAAATCTCAGTTGCTGACAACTGGTGGATTCATCACTTTTTTCAGAGGAGAAATAGCTAGTTCAGCCCCTCCATTGAGAACACAGGCAAGAATGGCATTTACACTTTTGCAGCTCACACAGCAATCCTGTGAGGGTGGATTATTGCATACTGATGAAAACAAACATAAGCCAAGCTCCGGGATCACATTGTACTGCTAACTACTTTTCAAAGAAAGCTCAGACTATGGAGATTGCAAATATCACAGGTCCCACATCGTAGTGACAAACACAGTATACAAACACTAAAGCCACTGGCGTGTTTAGATAGTCCTGATCAATCAAACCAAGCTCCTGCTATCATGTTTTCAAATGGAATTTTCTGAAGGATAATAGCAGTGTGTGTACATGAGGGAGAATCAAATTTACTAGCATTTTTAAAGTAACAGACGCAGCCCTGTATGTTCCTTTTGAAAAAAAAAAACATTACCAGGTCCTACATTGCAGTTGTTTTCTTCAACTGTACTGCTTACAGTAACTTCTAAAACTATAATTTTTATAGCCAGATACCAAGCATACCCGAGATCCTTTATTATGCACTTGATTACATGTGCCTGATTGACATCGTAACCACTGTATCTTTACTGTGATGAGGAATTCAATATTATTTTTTAATTTATAAAGTCTAATTTACAACTATACAGGTTCACACTATGGAATAATAAAGAGGACATATGATGAAACCTGACAGGATATTGAGCATATTGCACAAGTGTGGACAGCTGAAAAGGCAAGAAATAATACAGTTGTTACCGGGCTGCTTCACCTTAACACCATATAAACAAAAGCATTGTTGTTAATCAGTCAAACTCTTCAGCTGCCTGATCCCACAGTATTAATCCTAAATGTGAAAACCATGAACCTCCAGCTTTGTCTGATATATAAAACATATGATTGTGCAGCAGTCTGCTCTGGTGAAGAAATTATTTTAATGTTTGAAATTAGAACATACACATATAGAAGAAATAATGAAATAATGCCCTAAATTTTTCCTCTGCCTTAATGTTATTCTTTATTTTCTATAATACTCACTTTCTACTAAAATGGCAATGATTTTGAATGGTACACAAAAAATACAGAATAGACATTGCAGATAAATGGCTTAGTATTAAGTGCACTACTTGTTCTTTTACTCACACAGTCAATTATAGAAGGAATACTAAATCTGCAACAGTTCTTAAAAAAGAAAACCCTAAACATTTCTTAAAGTATACAGTCTTAAAGAGTAACTTATCTTCGAAAAATTGCATTTTCATTCTGCAAGTGCTTACTTCAATCGCACCCCTTATAAAAATAATTTATTTTTCAGTAGTACGTAGCCATGTGCTTTTCTGATACTGAGTATACAAACAATCTGGCACAAGGATGATCCTAGATGGTCTTTAGTATAATGCCAATGTGCTAGTCACTGATACTTATCCTTAATAATAATCAGCTTATATTATTTTTATACATACACAAAGATATTTTTCTCACTTTTTCCACAATAATAAAGAAATCAATAGCAGAATTTAAGTTTAGATTTCCAAAGTGAAATATACATTTGATAAGAGGTGTTAGAAAGCACAGTTTTATAACAATAATATAGTTTTCTTCATTTTTTTTTTCCCCCCATAAGTTATCAGGTAGAGATCAATATATAAAAGATAATTAGTATCTTCTGCACTGTTTAGTCTAAACTACACTGTTTTTTTTTCCAGTCCCGTACTTTTCATATTTTTCTTCTTAGTTCTTTATGACTAATTGGGGTAACATAAGCCTGTTCTCTCTTGGATATTACTGACAGTCAGCTTTCTCTCCTCAAAAAACCAATCTCTTGAAATCTTACTTATGTAGCACACAGCAGAAGAAATGGAGGGGAAGCAATCACTGTCCAAAGTGAGGTGGAAAGAGGATCCTGAATGAAAAATAGACAGATATGAATCACACATGCCAGTTGCTGAAGTAAAGCCTATTTATCCCTAATATGTTGGTGAAGTTGCAGAGAAGAGTTTATCTGTGTGAATATAGGATTCTCATAGTATTGCCAAGGTCAGTGATAACGGATGGTGATCAAGTTAAAGTTGCAGAGGGACTGCTTTAACCTATGCACTTTTTTTCCTCCCAAACATTTCAGAAATTAAAGTACACTAATATGCCCAGTGGGCCACATGTTCTTCCTTTCCCAGTTTTCCAAGTAAGCCCTTCTTTTCCTCACCTTTATATTTTCTTTAGGCACTAGATTCTTGAAGATGAATGTCAAATTGCAGTTGTAATGACAGTTTTGGGTAGTGCTTTCATTCACATCCCACACACCTCCAGGATCCACAGGGTGCCAGCAGGGCAGAATAGACAGCTTAGCTTTTAATGGATGGTTAAGAAGTAATGAAAGAAGAATCAGCTTATCTCAGGCTTCCCTGTGGGCTACACTGTTTTCAAACAGCTTTTAGCTGGGACTTCTCTTCATAAGGCTATACATTGTTCAAGCATCTACCTCAAGAAATATGACTGTTTCAGATACACCACTTAGATACAACAATTGTAGCAATAACTCGAAATTGCATTAAAAGTTTGTACTGTACTTGATAATGCCAAAATACACTACTGAGATCAATTTCTGGTGAAAATCATTATATTCCTCCTTTTAGTAAAGAAAATGGCTCAGATCTGATCCACTAATGCACTGCATATATCAGACTTCCAGATTAATAAGCTAAAACTAGGGCAGATGTAGGGATGTACAGTGTACCTGAAGTCTTGCAGTCTGACTGGAAAGGGTACACATCACTCCTTTCAGGACATCAACTGTCTAAAATTCCTTGGATTTCTAGACTTGGCATAAGCTGCATAAAACGGTTTCTTTCTTAAACTATCACTTCAGGTTATAGTTATGCAACATCCACAGAAGAAATTATTCTACAAAACTGTGGCAATTTGAAATTATTCATCTAGTAAACTGAATACTAACCAAAAAGCATTTTGAGTTTAAAAATACGGTGTGCTGAGTAAAAACAGTGGCAGTAGGAAGGATTATTGCTAAGGGAAATTTCCACAGGAGAATCAGAAGTAAGGTGGCATACCTGTACAACACCATGTCCTAAAACATGCAACTACTGGGTATATAATGATCAACTGGAACCGTTGGCAAACCTGCACTGTAAAACCTGCTTACCAGTGACTTGATTATTCCCGAGCATATGAAATCCCCAGAATGACAATGGAAAATTTGTATGAACAAAAAAAAAAAAAACAACCCAAAATTCTTACTTAAAAACAAACAAAAACTTGGAAATTGGTTTTGTTTTTTTTAGTTGTCACATTGCATTCTTTTAGTTCCATATCAACTCACATTTTGCTCAGTTTCTCATCCAGCAAAAATTTTGACTTACAGTCATTTCCAGAGAATGGAAGAAAGGGCTGTGATTGATACAAGTTATTGTTCTAATGCAATCTCCTGCAATTTTCACCCTCTTCAATAATGAAAAGCTAAAGTTTGGAAGCTGTTAATAAACATTAGCTGGTAAGAAGGTGGTATTAACTTTATTTACTTAGACTATAATGGTCAGAAGTCCACTGAAGTAAATAGCAATTATGAATTTGGGATCGTCACAAATAGATGGCAATATTTGGTAAGCATTTACTCTGAATACAATGCTGCACTTTTTGAGGCTTGCTCAGGTCACCTCATATTTTATGCAAAATATTTTGGAGAGCAGAGGAATTAACCTGTTTCTGTAAATTAACATTTCCTTTTCACAGATTTAATAGCACATTTTGCAACTGATTTTAACTGGTATTAATTAACTCATTGCTTTAACCCTCTCAAAGCTATATCCTGTTTCTGACTTTTGCTGACTGGATTTAGTTCATCAAGACAAGGGTACTGAAGTACTAACACCTCTTTCCAGATTTATTTTTATCCTCCGATGTCAGTGTTTCGTTTCAAGAAATTAAACTATGAGTAGCAAAAATATTTGCAATTCATATGCCAGTTTTTGTTCTTCAATCAAGACTATAAAAATATGGAGCAATAAACAGGCTGAAGCTAAACTGGGTATGTTAGCAGTTCATTATATGTACTCCTCTTCAGACAAGCATTAAAGCTGGTGATATACCTGAAAACCAGAGGCTTAAAAAATAAAAATCTTAATCTTCTGTGTTCTGACAAATGTTGTTGGTAATTTATGGAAGCAAATTTATGGAAGCAACTGAACGAGTGTTTATACAGGCACACAAACACTCACCACACAACTTTCCAAATACAAGCTTTCCTTTACAAGAAAGTTTTGAATTTTTTGTTTTTAAATTAAAAAAAAAAAAAAGTGCCATTCCATTTAAAATAAACTTCTTTGGAAATTGGCCAAGAATAAAGCCATGCATCTGCTTGGCAGTAAAAGTGGCACAGCAGGCACCAAGGTACAGTTAAAGAGCATCACAATCCATTCTACTATGGCTATGAGCAGTAGTCTCAGGTGCTTCCTAGAATAAATCATGGACACCTCTTCCTTGACTTTGGATTTCCTGTTTATTTCTGCTCTCTGACCTCAAAATTTTTGCTCTACATTCTTTTTTCTGAGTGGATAAAAGTGGAACAATTAGGAATATAATTAGGTTACTAAAAAGACAGTCTTGGATTGAGCTAGGTCTCTTGTTTCTACCTGAGACCTTGTTTTCCTAGAGTCTCATGCTGCACTTGAAAAGAAATGTCTCATTAAAAATAAAGTTTGGGTGATTCTCATTTGTTAGGAGTAAGACAGCAAAACAACTGACCTTCAGTATGGGTGCAGGTCAGTAGATTAACGTCTCAGTCTTGCTTTTGAAAACACTGATCCATTTTGCTGTTCAAATAAGCTTTACCAAGGCTCCAGTTTTTAGAATACATTTCCCATGATTAAGACTAACTGAAAGCAGTCAGCAAAGGGTTTTTAAAAATATATATTAAGCAGTGCAGCAACAGTACATTCAAATGTTTCTTATGTTAGCATTTCTGAACAGGTATGAGAATTCTACTTCAATTATTTATTCCTCTCAATATCTGGTTGCTCTTCTTATTAAATATTAAAATGTAAGAATTTCTGGAAAGACACTGTTAGCATTGATAATGGTTGTTCACTGAATCACTTCTAACTAACTTACTAATTGAAAGCATAGGTTTGTTTTTTTTTTTTTTTAAAAAAGTAAGTTAAGCATCTTCTGGGAATGGTATCGTAACAGTGTTTTTCAAGGTTACTTTCTCTTCATTAAAAACTTTGTAAAATAATAATGAAGAGGAAACTGTCTCATTAAGGAAAGAATAAGATCACTCGTCAGTTTTACTTCTCATCTAACATTCTATTGGTAGGAGCATAGCAATATCTTGCATTTCTTAAGAATTCTTTGCCCCATATTCACTGTAAACAGAGAGGAGCCATAATTATACTTCATTTGATCCATATCAAAGCTACTGATCCATGTATCGATTTACATAAAGTAAAGCACATAAAACATTTTTGCTTTTCACCCTTACTTTGCCACCTTCTAACGAAAGTTTTCCTTTGCAGACTTCATTTGAATATAAAAATCTCCCGTTGAAATTTGCGATGTTAAACAAACCATACCAGTCATTCAACTTTTTAATTAAGGATTCAGTGTTCCATCCCTTTTTAGACATTAAAATTCAGGTGCAGTCATTAATCTTTCTAAATGAATTCACCTGTGGCTAATACTGATGTATTTTCTATGAGGCTTGTCATGGACTGCATACTGCATGCATAACCACTCTACAGTTAATTACACAAGGGATTATCGTTAGTGTCATAAAGATAAAGCCTTGCTAGAAGTATTACAGACATTTTTTGAGCAATGACTTATTTCTTTTTTGTTAACAGCTACCTAAGTATTTAAGAACAATAGAAGTTTGTTTAAAGCATGGACGAGTGCGTGGTGAATATCAGAGAACTTCCAAAATCAAAAATAGTGTCCAAAGCAGCTGACCATCTCTTTGTTGTCTTCTGTTGTATCTGATACTGTTGTATCAGTTTCACGTCTACTTCTCAAAGTAGGAAGAAAAGAAATAATGCAAATACAATACTCCTTTTAAGATTCAGATGTTAGAGTTCTAGGTCAAGCATTCTTCTCTAAAATAATTTATAGCACTACACACCAGTCTGCTGGGGAAAAAAAAAGTTCAAAGGTTGGTAAGGAACAAAGAAATCTGTAGCATAGCAAGCAGGTAACTTACAGGAAAGTTCATGGAAATGTTCATGGTACAGTGTTCTAGGGCAAACAAAGCTTCAGAGAAAAGCAAGAGAATAGCATATAAACTACCTAAGTTTTTAGTACTCTGAGGTCTGAGCTTATTATTTGAGCATTATCAATTAGAAATGCAATTCTGTCGAAAACTATTATGTCTAGTACCAAGCAAAATTTTGTTAGACTTGCCATCATCAGCAAGACTAGAAGATATTTCCTATCAGTTGATCTCATAGGTTCTGCTCCTGTTATGACTTGAGTAAGCTTATCATAGCCATCCAGAGAGATTTAATCAACACAGAGAAAACATGAAATAAACATATGTAGTTAAAAGCAAGAACAACAACTTTGTCAAAAAAATAATACGGTAGAGAAAAAGATTTGATTTGCATGCCCACTGCATCTGTTTTAAATTAACTTCAGTTGAATTACTCCTGATTTACACTATTAGAAGACAATCCCCAAGATGTTCTTAAATTATTGAAGAATTTGAAATTATACACATCAGTAAAAACCCTGAGCAAAACACAAAAAATGGCATTGTGAAAGGATCAAAACAGACAAAGTAGTGACTAAGTCTTTAAAAGAATAATTAATGAAACAGTTAAAACTAAAATTTCTTTTTTTATTTCCTAATATTTTTAGTGGAGGAGAGATGAAAAGAGACAGGAGGGGAAGACTAGAAGGGTGATATTTTTCTAATTCAAGTATTAAATACATTCCAGTCAAGAATGAGCTATTTTTAGCTCTACTAGCATTGTAGCATAAATCAAAAAGACCATCAGGGTCTGACATATTGAATTACTGTGTGAGATTCACAACGATTTTTTAAAAATTTTTATTTTATTTTTAGATTTCCTCTACTTTTGAACACCTGAAAAGTGAGGGGCAGTGGAACAGAGCTACCCACTTCAAAGATTTACTTCACACTTTCCTTTCCATCTGTTAAATCCCTCAGGCCTTACTTCTATAAACAATAGCAGATAATTAGATTTATGCATGTAATTTGATTTAAATTGATTCTAGCAGTTATTCAGTGGTATTGGGGAAGTCGCGGAGCCAGCCAGCGGACACACACACACAAGCAACTTCATAAATGACTTGAAAAAGAGTGATCACTCTTTCTAAACAAGGCTTTCTAGGTGCCATAAAAGTAAACTGTAGATCAATGCACTTTATTTGAGAAACTTTACTTTCTCAAGTCTGGAGGTCTCCTCTTACATTCTTCTCTGGTTTGTCAAGGTTACTCTTCGTTATTACAGTATCAAGATTACAGGGAAAATGTCCAGATACCAGAAGCAAACCACTTATTTAAGTAAGGTTTGGGAATAGAAGTGTCAGCTGGAAGGATTTTGTGACAATGGCTGTGTGACTTTTTAGGATTGAGAAGATGCAGTTCTTGCTATTGTGGAAGAGCTCCTAGTGAAGATTAAATTTAATTTAGGATGGTAAACCACTTTTGCCATCTTCAGTCAATGATAGCCAATACAACAGACCAAAATACACTTCTGCTTTTGCCTATAAAGTATAGATAATTCCAACTGCTCCTTACAAAAAATAAAGTGCACATGAACTTTTCATTAAAAATGAATGAACTATTCCTGAACTACAGATTCATTATTGCAGAAAAATAATGACTTTCACAAAATACTATTTCTCCCTTTCTATCATCCTTTTATTTTCCTTCCCACCCCTCAAATAGTTTCATTTATTATGGCAAGGCTTCTTCTTATGTCTTGAAAGTTTTTATAGAAAACCAATTACCTTGTCAATGTTCTTTGCCTCTAGAAATTTGAATTCACCTGTCAGTTCAAAGAAAAACATTATTTATTCAAAGATAAATCCAAAGGGTAGGGAGAAATTCCAACTATAGAGGATGTATTGTTCTTTTGCCCATTTTGATTTAATATGATAATGGCCAGAACAAAAAATACATCAAAAGCAAACAAACAAAAAAAAAAAACCAAAAAAACAACAAAACCTGAAAATAAACAAATCCCCCAAACCATGAATTTTACTTTGCTTTATGCCTCATTTTTCATTTGAAAATATGCAAACCATGCTTTAATGAAAAACAAAGAAACTTTGAGCATTTTTACTGCTTCCCTCCTTTTGTTCTGGGGCAAGGTGTCTAGAACAACTATATTCCTTAAGTTGCCTTGGTGAGAAAGAACAGCAAGACATTATATTTTATTACTTGGGAATAATTTAGGGATACTGCAGGAAATAAATAGCACTGTCACAGCCCCTTATTTATTTAATTTTGAGAATGAATTTGGTGCTAATGAGGTTGAGGGGATGATAGCAAAGTCTAGAGTCAGGCACAGCGTGGGCAGGTGCTCTGAAAGCTTCTTCAAACAGCTCTGTCAGCAAGTGCACTTTAATCCTACTTTGCAATATCCCTGCTTGCCATCAAAGTGCCAGTTCCTGCCAGGTGCTGAGTGCCCTCAGCTCTCACTGCTGACAACAGCAGAAGAACTTCACATGGTGAGCTCAGTGCCTGGCAGAATCAGAGCAGTGTCTTGAAACTTAAGTGCAGAGCAGGATATTTAATGGAAAATTAACTTTGTCAAATACAGACATTTGTCCTAAAGACAAAGATATTAGCATCAAAAAATCTTTCATTAAGTAATGTAATCAGTATTGAGAATTTAGGTTCTCCAGCAGTCACCTGACTGCATTTAATGGTTACTGGTCAGCTATTTGCATTTGTTATGTAGAAATCCAATATGAAATTTTAAATATTAGAAAAAAGTTATTAATCACTTAACTAACCACTCTCTTTCTGCTGATAAAGCAGACAAGCCAGGAGACTCAACAGAACATACAAAAGTCATGTACTCAGAGAGGTAAAAGTAAAGTTTAAACATACACATGCACTCATTGTACAACCCAAAAATGATGTGACTCCCGGATGCTGAATTACCCATACACTGCACAGTCCAGTTGACACTGCCTCAATCTTTTTAGAAATATCATCTGAATTCTATCCTTTAAAAAGCCAGAAAACTTCTTCCAGCATTCAATTTTAGCCTGAGGCATTAATTTTCCTTTAGATATCTTTTTGGCTCTGGTTGTTGCACATCTAGCCTCAATCTTGATTAGCACTCAGATTCCCAAGCTCCTATTATATTCAGTTTCTGCTGTGTAAGAATTTCACACTTCTGAGACTGAAGGTCCTGAAATCCTCACATGATATTCACACACACTGAAACAAAATGATACTTTGGCAGCCTGAATAGAGTTGCTGATATGGATGTCCACAAAAACAAGAGTCCTGACTGAAGATTCTCCCAGGTTTGAACATCTCTAAAGCTCTTCTCTTTATGGCTTTTCTGATGCCTAATACAGACTTCACAAAACCTTTTCCTCCAAGGAGATGCTAATGGACTCTCTTCACCTGGTCTTTTACTATCACAACAAAGAAGGTGTTTGGGTAAAAAAAAAAAAAAAAAAAAAAAAAAAATTATTAGGTTTGAATGGAGATAAATTTTAAATCTCTACATACTAAACAGAATTTCCTGAATCATTAGATGGTACATACAGAAAAACAAATTATCGAAAAAGCTAACATCTTCAGAAGGGCATAGGACATTCCTTACTCTGGAGATAACAAGTAGAAATAAAAGTGATGCAGCTTGATACATGATTTAATAGCAGATCCTTCATGTTATCTAATACCGTCTTCAATTTCTGTATGAGAGATGCTCCAAAAGAAATGCCTCCTATTTATGGTGTTGGACCACCACCTCAGAGGCAGATGTTGGTGGGATGGCAGGAGAGATTGAACCTTCTCACCTATATCCCATTACATTTTGTTGCCATGTGTCAGATGGAAGCAGAGGATAGTTTGACAAAATGGCATCTGAAATAAAGGTGTATCATTTAATTCTTCCATGTGGAACAAATGGCACTCACTGACGTTTGTTGAACATTTATGGAGATCAAATACTGAATGTGAACACAGTGAGGTGGTGGGTGGTGCATTTCCACAGTAGCAACAGCAAGTCACCTCTACTGGTGAAGTTATTAACTAATGCAGCATGCAGGCTCTCACTGGCAAAAATGCATAGCTAAATTTGGTGATTGCACTGACAAATAGTGTTTTGTAGCTGAGTACTTGCTCTATCAAACAGCATTATTGTGCTCTTTGAAAATCTGTTGCATTTTCCATGAAAATAAATAGGAGGCACTGCTTTTGAGCAACTTATCAATCTGCACACATGTATGCGGCCTAGTCATGTTTCTTGGCATACACATTTGTTCACATTAGCACAACCACAGTGCAGGTTTCACATGGACTACACAAAGAAGACATATAAGTTATGCCTTAGTCTTTCTCATCAGAATATATATTTTATTATAGTTTCATTGAAGATGTAATGGATTGAGGCGCTTTTGTCAGTACAATGCATTAAATTCCTAGTTAGGTTAATATAACTCATGCAATGCAGATCCCTGGTCATTTTAAGGGCTAGATTATTACTCTTTCTAAGCTCTAGTTAACCTTTGTATCCATAATATATCTGTGTTAAGCACAATTTACATATTTAATATGTAAGTGTAAATATGAGGATTTCTGAGATACACTTAGCAATTTCATGATTCACTAGCATAACTATTGTTAATCTGAGAATATTGTGCTTAAATTAGACTGACAGCAAATTGAAAAGCTATCCTTTGCACTTCTGAACATATGCTCTTTTTCAACTTGGGAGCAGGCTGGTTACTGGCCTGATACAACAGCCATGAAAGGCTTCATTTCTCTTATTTATTGGTTCAGCAACATACCTTGTGCAGTATATTTGCAAGATGTCATATTCTAATAAGCATATAAACAGGGCATAGAGTCAGAAGCAAATTTCACAAAAGACAATTTCCTTCTTATCTGTAGGCTCCAAAACTAAGAGCCCAGCAGGATCCATCCAGTTTACAAAAGCTTTTTCTCCCTACATGCAGAGTATGTTTAAATGTACCCTCAACATCCTTACCAAATGTCTTTTTCTGGTTGCTCAGTTCATATTTGTCACTAGTATACAAAATAGAAAGTGTAAAGAAAGCATGAGCAGCTTTGCATCACTAATCTTGTTACTGTAATGGCTATGAAAGTATCCAACAAAAAAGTAGCATTTAAGCTAGTCCACACATAAGTACTATGCACAGCATGTGCCCAACGGATGTTCCTTGGCTCCGTACAATGGAAAAATGCAGACATTTTAATGCTACTTCTCACATCCTACCACAAATGACAAATACCTTTCCTAGCCCAGATGAAAGGAGTGCTGACAGTTCTTTCTACCTTAAAGACAAATGAAGAACTTTGATGGGAATAAGAAGTTCAACAACCTCTCAAATCCAATTAAATATTTTTATCTTTAGACAGAAGAGATGAGGGATTCCTTTCCCTCTCTCCCTCTTTCAAGCTAACCACTTGTCACTTATCCCTTCTTTTATTTGGCATGTAAAACCCCCAAGACTTCAACCCTAAGTCTCTTGAGACCAAGATTACATCATTACTGTTATGGCAAGTTATACACTAATCATAACCATTACCACTTACAAGTTCACAGCTTCATTCAATTAACTGCCTGACATGGATTTTGCAGTTAATTCATTGTGAAGGTCACCAGTGGTCAGAATGGCAGGTGCATTCTGCTACCTCTCTGAATGCCAATTACTAGTCCTAAGCAACTACTGAGGAATACAGTCTCAACAAGGTAATCAAAAGACTTATAAACTTAAGACACATTTTTATAGGCATGTCTATTGATCTGTAAAATAATATAGCATAATTAGCATATTCAAATGACAACCACATCATTTTAAACTCTAATTTAAATTGAAAAGCAGAAAAAAAAGATATTTTACTTTATCTTTTCAAAAGAAAATATGAGATTATGCAATTATATTAAAAGCTGCCTAGTACCATCACAAGTCCTTCTGTGCTATAATCAAATATTCAAAGGTACTGTAGTAGCAAGCTACAAGTACTTCTTGATCTCAAGCTAAACTTCGGCTTGCTTACTTTACGCTTGCTGGAGGATAAATGCAGACATTATTAAAAGACATCACAGCAGAAATAGATTGGTATAAAAATGCAGTCTGTCTTGAATTTGAATCAACCACACCTACATATGTTGGGATGAAACCAGACATCTAAACTATAGAAACAGGTCCCAGAATACGTCTGTCCCTTGAGTATCCATCAAAAGTGTGATGGCAGTTCATATGCTTCAAAACAAGCCCAAATACCAGAACAGCGGACAAACATTTCCCTACTTTTACAATCTAAACTGAGCTAAACCAGCTTTCTATAATTGAGTCTAAATTTTTATAAGCGAGTCTAAACTTGCCAAGCTGGTACCAATCTAACTACATAATGCTGTAATATTATGTATATGAAAATGTATTCTATATCAGAGCTACATGCAAAAGAACGCAGTGTAGAATTAGATTAGGAAGTTAGTATAGAAGTTCAGATAACCTATTTAAAAAACTTTTCAGAGGTCTGAATTGCTCAAGAAATTCACCTAGCCGAAGGAGCGAAAATCCCTACAGCCTTATATTACAGATCTAGTAAAAGTTCCTACCAATGTTAGCAAACTGTAAACTTACCTAGTGTTAATATATAAAATAAGTTTCATACTTGTCTACTCTTGTAAAATCACTGACAAAATACTTCTCTTTATAAAATAAAATTTGGGACTCATATAATCTCAAAATTATTTTAAGCTGATTATTATTTGCGTTATGTGGTGCCCAATTCATTTAAATACTGAAGCATAAACCAAACAAAGGTTCCTGCAAGGAAAGCAAAACCTGTCAACAGTCACCAGTACTTTTTTTGTCTCTATTCCCTTGCCAACCAACACTTGACGTTATTTCATACAGATGGAAAATGACAGTGAGAAATGTGTATTCTCTCTGTATATTACACTGAGTGATAAACACAAAAGAACTGAAAAAGATGCCTCAGGTATAATATTAGGAGGATGGAAATCCCATCAATAATTAAAGTAGAAGATTTACATTAGTAACTAGTCACATATTTTATTAAAAAATTCTAAGACCCAAGACAGTATCCCTAGTACTGGAAGAATGCAGTATCCATCAGTAGCTGGTGCCAAACAATACAGAGGAAATAATTTTACATAATGTGTACACAGAATCATAGAATGGCTTGAGTTGGAAGGGACATCAAGCATCATCAAGCTCCAACCCCCCGCCACAGGCAGGGCCACCAACCTCCATATCTAATAATAGACCAGGCTGCCCAGGGCCCCATCCAGCCTGGACTTGAACACCTCCAGGGACGGGGCATCCACAACTTCTCTGGGCAGCCTGTTCCAGCACCTCACTTGGTAAAAAAAACTTCCCCAATATCCAACCTAAATCTTCCCTCCTTGTCCTGCCATTATCTACCCTTTCAAAGAATTGACTTCCCTCCTGTCTGTAGGCTCTCATTCGGTGCTGGAAGGCTGCAATGAGGTCATCCTGCAGCCTTCTCTTCTCCAGCTCCCTCAGCCTGTCTTCGTAAGGGAGATGCTCCAGCCCTCTAATCATCTTTGTGGCCCTCCTCTGATCCCAACAGCTTCCTGTCTTTCTTGTACTGGGGCCTCCAGACCTGGATGCTGTATTCCAGATGGGTCCTCATGAGGGCAGAGTAGAGAAGGACAATCACCTCCCTATCTCTACTGTCCACCCCTCTTCTGATGGAGCCCAGGATACAATTTGCTTTCCGAACTGCAAGAGCACTCTGCTGGCTCATGTTAAGTTTTATATTCACCAGGATCCTCAGGTCCTTCAATACAAAATTTAAGTAACAGAACAAGCCACGTCCAGCAAAGAAAATGTGACCAATGTTTGTGTTAAAAAATGAATGATTCTTCTTAATATTCCATCGTGATTAAGATGAAAACAGTAACTCCTAAACCAATGGATTATTAAGCAGAATTGAACAAGAAGCTATACAAAGAAAACAATAGTTTGGGAAATATGAGTAATTAAAATATTAACTCTATCACTCCATGGTTATTTTAGCTTGACAGAGATGCTCATATATCAGAGGAAATGATCACCTACTTTTGACTGAACTCTCCTGTAGTTCATTGTGCCCAAGAGCATGGACCTATTAGTAGGATCTGCCTGGAGCTGCTGCAGGGGTTGCAGCTTGGTGGGGCTGAGGGGTCCATTGAATCCTTCTCTCTACCACTGAAATCAGCCCAAGAGATCTCCCTTGCCTTCCATCTCAGTGTCAGTTCCCTTGCTCCTGTGAGGCTTACAACAACTCTTCCTCCGCTCCTTTTCTCTAAACTGTAAAAATATCAACTCTGTTGTCTAGAGTTACTGTGAGAAGTGACATAATTGACACTTCCAGACTCTAAAACACAGAAAATCTGAAAGAAGACTATTCCTTTACCCTTTTTGTCTTCTCCTATTTCCTTTCTGCAAATTGCTGAAGATCATAGCAAGATTTTTGTTGACCCTTCTGCCCAGAAATACGGCTCAAATGTTTCCAAACAGGATTACAAGCAACATACTCACTCCAGGGCTACTTAGAGTGATATTCTAACAAAAATGTCATGTATATCCCATATCCATCACACAAATGAGGCCTGGCATATCCAGGTAGCTCTCTTTCCCCTCCAGCACATTTCTTTAGAGGACTCCTCCCCCATAGGGTAGACTGCCCATCCGACCTGCACTCTCCATGCAACAAGAGAGCCAATTGCAATCTCACTACTCTTGAAAATACCTAGCTGTCTTACCTTTGATATGGCCCATGTATCAGTAGGGTACTGAAAATGGTGATTCATACAAAACCAATCCACATAGCACTCAAAGTAAGTTGAGTTACACACGCTGCCACCTCAAGCACTAAGCAGCCCAAGACAATCTCAGCAACGATGAGTAGGAACTACATAATCCTCTGTGAGAAAGACCTGCTGTTCTCATGGGTTATATTGCTTCAGAGAAGCATCATTGCTCCTTCTTGATGCTGTCAACAGAGCACAGACACATTTGAGGAAATAGTTCTCCTTTTATAATCTTGCTAAACAGGCTTAGTAGGAAGGGCTGATTTATTTATAGCCCATTTGTCACTGCATTGCAATTGTCCTGTTCCGTGATGTTGCCTAGAATATATTGCAATATAACAGCATTCAGTGTCCTCCCTCAGAATATAATGAGAAAGGGATATTCAACATGAAGTGGCATGAATGACATAAAAGACATACTCCTTTTTCCTTAGATCAGTTATTTGCTGCTAGTTCAGACAATAAGTGTTTGTTACATGATTAGTGATACTAATTTTTAAAGTTGTAAAATAAGTTTTATACTTTGTCAAGTTTTTGCACTGTTTTCTATTTACAGTAAGGAATAACTTGATTCCTTTGTGTTTAAAACCATTTTCAACAGGAAAAAACTCAAATTTCTGCTGAATGGCATATGGTGCATAACAGCTTCTTCCATTTGAAAGAAAAAACAAAACTTTTCTACTTATAAGAGAATTGCATTTAATGTTCTTAGTAATGAGAAAGAGATTTTCTTCACCTTTTAAGACATGTATGTATACTCAGCCACCCTGCTCAACATCAGGTGCTCACTTTTCCTGATCTATGCAGTCTTATTTCTCAAAGAAACTTATTGTCCCTCTCCAGGGATAAAGTTTCCATTTTCGTGGTTCTTCAGAGAGAAACTTCTCATGTGACATTATCTCACATCTTAACTACAAAAGATGAACCAATGTGCAGAAGCTTAATGGTGGAACCCCTTGCCTGCCAGAGCTCTGGATCTGGCCTGCCCTTTTTCCTTAAAGCATATGCATAAAACACTCAGGTAGCTTCCAGGCTATAAGACAAAAGTCCAGTAAGAAGCAACAAAGGTATAAGATGTATAAGATAGAATACAGAAAACACTTCAGATAAAGAAAACTCAGACATGACACAGAGGAAAAAGTAAATAAGATAGGAAACCAATCTTTTCCCTGTCAGTCTAATCTCACAGGACCAATCCTTCACTCTTTCAGTGACTTTAAAGGTTGCCCAGACACTCCACTGTATTTGCTAACTCCCTAGAAAAATCTCATAGTTGCTGTTACCTTGTAGCTTAGCCATGCATCTTCTCTCGAATACTTGTACTGCATCTCCACTGCTTGCTCTGGGAGAGTATCTTCACACACACTGCTGCTTTCAGGGAAAGAGCCTTCCCCTCCCCCAGATCCTTTCTCCCTTTGATTTAAGCACGTTTGAAACAAACCACAGTGTGTCACATATATATACAGCAACTTGGCCCATACTCACTCAGTTCAGCACAATCACTGACCCCAGTCACTTTAATTTCCTTTGTCAGTCACTTTAATTTCCATACCAGATATATGGCATATGGCACTAAATAGTGGCTAATTACTAATTACCAGCCAGAGCAAAAGTCATTAATGTTTGGTTAATTGTTAATTGCTTGTGACCAATTTCTCCAAAACGGTTGGTTTTATTCTCAATACAATTTACAATTTTATCAAAATATATTTCAAAATAGAAATACTTATCTCTTCAAATGAAATTGGTTTTAGTAAGAAAATACAGGTTTTTTTTTTTGCTATTGTGGAGTTAATATTCCTAATTGAGGCAAATTTATTCTATCTTAAGAAACCATAAAGTTCATTTTCTGAACTTGAAATAATTCCATGTGAATTCATAAGCACACATGATTGTAAAAGATTTAGGTATTACTTTGCTTGGTTGTGAAAACTTAAGAGGTTGCAACAAAAACTTCCAAAAAGATGCTAAATTTCATCATAAAGATGTATAAATTATGCAGTTATGGATATGATATGAACCGATACATAGGTTAAAAAAAAACAAAATAATAATTTGGCCTTAATGAGCTTCCCTCAACCCTTTTGATCAGGGCGATTAATGGAATTGGATATACGTCCCCAGTGACTGGAGAAAGGGAAACGTGATTCCCACTTTCAAAAAAAGGAGAAAGGAAGACCCAAGGAACAGGCTGGTGAGTCTTACATCTATGCCTGGGAAGACTGTGGAACAGATCCTCCTGGAAGCCATGTTAAGGCATACGCAAGACAGGGAGGTGATCTGTGACAGCCAGCAAGACTTCACCAAGAGCAGATCATCTGTGTCCAGTCTCACGGCTTTCTATAATGCAGTCATGGCACTAGTGGACAAAGGAAGGTGGATGTCTTCCAGAGGGACCTGGACAAAGGTGAGAAGTGGGCCCACATGAAACTAATGAGGTTCAACAAGACCACGTGCAAGGTGTTGAACTTGGGTCAAGGTAATTCCAGATATGTGTAAAAACTGGGAGAAGAAGTCATTGAGAGCAGCTATGCTGAGATGAACCTGGAGGTTCTGGTGGACGAAAACCTGGACACGAGCCAGTAGTGTGTGCTTGCAGCCCAGAAGGCTGACAGTGTCCTGGGCTGCATCAAAAGAGGGGTGGCCAAAAGGAAAGAAAAGTGTTTGTCCCCTCTACTCCGTCCTCCTGAGGCCCCATCTGGAGTACTGCATCCAGGTCTGTGGCTGCCAGTACAAGAAAAACATGGAACTGTTGGAATGGTTCCAGAGAAGAACCACAAAAATGATCTGAGGACTGGAGCACCTCTGTTATAAAGGAAGACTGACTGAGCTGGGTTTGTTCAGTCTGGAGAGGAGAAGGCTCTGAGGAGACCTTGCTGCATCATTCCAGTACTTGAAGGGAACTTTTAAGCAGGAAGGATATCAACTTTTTACATGGGCAGATAGTGATAAGACAAGGAGGAATGTCTTTAAACTAAAAGAGAGGAGATTAGGATAAATCTTAGGAAGAAAATCTTAGAGTATGGTGCAGCATCAGAACAGGTTTGACCAGAGAGACTGTGGAGGTGTTCATGGCCAGATCGAAAGGGGCCCTGGGCAGTTTGATCTTGGTAGTAGTAAGCCTGTCCGTGGCACAGGTGGTTGGAACTAGATGATCTTTTAAATCCTTTTCAACCTAACCCATTCTATGTTTCTTTGTTGAATAGCCAAAATAATACGTTTTGTTAAAACATTCTTACTCTCATCTCTCCCACACTGCATTTACTACTCTTGCTGCAGCCTGACATAGCACAATGAGGATAGCTCATTCCTCAGCACCAGACTTCTCCTTAAAACTGCAGGAAAGACATTTATGCTCTCTGCTTCAGTTCCCTATCTATAGGTTGAAAAGAATACTGTTTCCAGGAGTATGATAAAGAAAATATTTTCCATTATAGACTGGGAAGTGCTTAGGTGTAAGGGCGCTGATATAAGTATCTTAGGTAGATAAGTATCTAGGGACAATACAGGTAAATAACAAATAGTTTAATCCAGTTCCTTATCAAGCTAGTCAGTAACTTTTGTCAAAAGAGGTTGTTAGACATGGGAAAAACCACTTGAGGCTCAGAGTGGAATCTATTAGAGAGGTCTGAACTCTACATTAAGGGCTGCTCAAAATAGTGAAGTGCTATTAGTCCCAATTTACAGATGAGGAATCTGCAATAAGAAATCTCAAAAGTGCTTCTGCTGCCACCACTCCTGGAGGCTGAGCGTGCAGCTCAGCAGCCCCAGATGACAAAGGACCGAAAGCAGTATGGTCATCAGCCGTGTGGGGTTCCTGGGATTTCTGTGCTCCCTGCAGAGCCTTTGGAGCTGGCAGAAATTAAATGCTGATAAATTCAAACAAGTAACAGAATGCAGTTTTGCACAAATCCAGCATTATATTTGAATGGAAGCTCCAAGCATACAAAAAACAAGGATCAGGCCTCTAGAATATACTCTACAACAGCTATGAAATTTCAGCATCATGTTTTTTTCATGCATTCAAATGGGATCTGCCTCCCTACGCCTACTCTACATCATCTGACTGGACTGCCTGCTGAGAAGCAACAGTACCATGGCAGTTCTCACTGAGAGATCACTCAGTCACACCATTTACGGTTACAGAGACTGTAAATCTCTAAGAGAGACTATAAAAGGGTGACCGTAAAAAAATATGCTCATTGTTTGTTAGATTTGTTTTTAACACGCAGAATTCATTCCTATTTATTGAGTATTCCACTGGAGCATCCAGGGTATTATAACTAATCTCCCTTCAGAAAACAAAGCTGCTTCTCACGGGAAGGTGCATTTTTCAAGGGTTTCCCTTTGCCATTCTCTTCTTCTCCAGACTCCTACAGGGAAGCATAGCTGCCTTAGCTTTTTAAGATCACACTGTTATTACTAACCTTGTCTCTGTCTATATTAAAGCAAATTTTACAGGTATGATTTGCGGCTTTTTTGATATGAAGTTCCTTGTATTTTGCCGACTATGTAGCATTTTGCAGACCATACATTTTAATGCCTTCACTGTATATGTCATTAGCTTAGTTGTTTATTCTGAAAAGTTATTTTGAAGTCCAAACCAGACTAAACTGAGAAACTACATTAGTCTTTTCCATTTGTGTCTGAAGTGCACCAGAATTCAGAGAACAGAAAGCAAATGAAAAATGCGTTAACTAACAAGAGATCAAACAGCTGTAAAAACAATGTTTTATAATCTCCCATTTAGCATGCACAAATCTCTCAATTTTACAGGGAAAAATTCCTAGATTCATTTAAACAAGAGCTAAGAAATGTGCGGAAATGACTTAAAATGAGTGAAAATCATATATCACTGTTTAAGCTGCCACTAGCCAAATAGCATTTTGCTAATGACTTCTACTTTCAGACTACAAATCAGACTTGTTTGAGTAGCTAAATTGCTCCTACTCTTATCCATCATGAGCAGATAGCAAAGTAACCTGCAAGATACTGCTTCTGGGTGAGAAGGAGGAGGAGAAGTAAGTAATTTCTTCAGTAGATGAAGAAACTCTTGAAAATGTTTCCACATTATTGGAGAGGAAATTATTTTGAGCTTTAAGGAACTTTGACTGGTCCCAGAAGCTTTCATTGTAGCAGCATGAGTGGAATGCATTTCATGGATGCTCTAGCCTGACATTCAGGACTCTAGTTTAAAAGCGTTATTTTAAAGAATCGGATTTTTAAAAAGCTATTGTATAAATACAAATTACTATAATTGCTATAAATTTATACAACCACTGTAAAGTCCTAAAGTACAAAAGGAATGGAAGACAAGCAAAATGTGTTCTACTTAGTGTGACAAACAAATGTGAAATGAAATGTAAACCTACATTTGATTACTTATTTTCTGATTGATGCACAGATTGTTTAAACCAACATCAGTAAAGTAGGAGGTATCTGTGTCATACCTAAGCAAAGTTCCTTTGGTTAGCACCCGTAAATTTTTGCTCATGAACTTGCTGACTTGTTTAATTCCAAAATTTGCATATGAAACTCTTCTACACTTTTAAGATATCCATAGCTTGTTAAATACAGCTTTGCAAATTCTCTTTGGAAAACAGCAGGCATAAAACAATTTAATTTTTTCTATTGTTCAGAAAAGTTCTAAGACAATCTGTCCTATGTCTAAATTTCTACAAACTAACACATAAATGTGTAGGGATCTTTGAACTAAAACAACCTCTTATTTATTATTATTTTTTTATGATTATGAACAGTTTTCCTCTGATAACAATTTTTTGTTAATATATAGAATTTAATAGGATTTTTGCACTTGTCTCTATCAAATAATTAACACTTCTTATTTTCGAAAGGAGCTATTTAATTTACAAGAGGCCTATTAAGAAATATGTTTTTCCTCATTAGATATAATTGAGGGATATGACATTTTGTTCAAGGGAAAGTTTTTAGTCTTAATTAGTCAAACAATGCAAGGTTTCACACTTCTGTTGAAGTTGTGGCATTACTTAAAATTCTAATCAGTTAAAAATAGATTGGGAAAACAAGAAGAAAACTGGCAAAATGATCACATAAAACAACAGTTTTACCTTCTGAAAATGGAAGATCCATAGCCTGAAACAGAGAGTGCAGTCTTGCAAGTATTTGTGCATAAATTTAATTTTAAAAAGGTATTGTTAAACTGTTTTTAGGATCAGGAGCTAGGTAAAACATATTTGATCCAACTGATGACAAGAGAATTATGTCAAATATAATTGAGATCAGAACTGGTGTTCCAGATCTGTGATTTGTATGTGTTAGTGAATGTAAAACATGAGACCTGAAGTCTCGTGAAAGGATGATTAATATTTTTGAGATATTCCCATGAAGCCATATTCCGAAGGCATGCAAAATGTGCAGTTTTTCTCACTTTTGACACCAAGCCAGATAAAACTCTTTGGTTTTGATGGCATTTAACTTTGCAATTTTAAGTTTGCTTGAACTCAAAACCTCATAGTCAAATTTGAGGGTGGAAGTGGGTGTGAGCCCACACAGGTTGAAACCTAGCTTTCTGCTTGCACAAAGCCAGAGAAAGCAATACAAAGTCCTAATGCAAACTCAAAGTAGGTATGCATGAATATGTATGCATACACAGCTAGCTGAGAGCTAAAATCATAAAGGCCTTTGTCAGTTCATGTCTGTTTTCGGTGCAGTACCTGATTTCAAGACACATAACGAAGCTGCACAAGTTAAAGCTCCAAGTGCCTTTTCCCTTTCCTTCCTTGTATTCTAAGTGTTAACCAGGCAGTTGGAGTTGTTGAACACTGTGATCAGTACACTTTGAATACTCAGCAAGTCAGAAAGGTCTCAAAGGTTGTACCATGTAAAAGTCAACTAATTAAACACTGATTACTTACTATAAAAAAAAAAAAGAAAGAAAGAAAGAAAGAAAAAAAAAGTGTGTCTGCTGGGAGGCTGGATTCAGAAGGTCTAATTTAACACAGAAGATTTCAGTGGAAATAGAGCCTTTAACTGCATTCTGCTTGACTTCATCCACAAGAAAGGGATGAGAGAAAAGATTAAAAAAGCTATTCAGTACGTACTTTCAATGGTGCTTTGGGAGGTGACAACAGCTACTGGTAATTCTTTCCATAATCTTTTCCCCCAAACAGCATTTAGAATCCTCTTCAAAATTTGGCTGCTGATCTGTGGCTTCATTATTTTTACAAAATACAAAGTCACTCCCTTCTGTGCTCTTGGCTACAGATTAAATATTTTGGTTTCCTGTAAACATCTCATTTAAAACAAACTACTGTAAACCCAGGGAAGCCAGCTTCACCTGACGCTATTGCCTACTCACATATCAGAAAAAGCGTGCCCCTTCCCTGAGCTTCTCCCTCCAACATCACCAAAAGGTCAGTTATGGGTTTGTGCCTGGCTTGTATCTGCAGTGTCCCAAAAGAAAGAAAATACCCTAGGCTCTACAGGGAACTGAAACTATTTTCTTTGCTATGAGCCATCACTTCCCTACCCCTGCTACTCCTGCCACCTCTGTCACAATGGTCTTTTGTGCTTAAGCACAATTAAGAATTAACTATTAAAAGCTCTCGCATTTCATCCCAACATTAGGGTCTTGGACTTGTACAACACTGCATTTTTTCCCCTACAAGCATATAGAGAAATGAAATATTTTGTAGAAAATTATCTGCTCCAAGCTTCTCAAATACTTACACATTAATATTGCTTATTGGAGGCAGAGGAACGAAGGCCTCATTCACAACACATAGCAAGTTGATTGCTTACATCAATTGTTGTGATTCAGGAAAAAAATGCTTCATTTTCTTGGCACTGAGTGTTGCCTGAGTTTATTCACACCTACTGAAATATAAACAGGCTTATGTTTACATTAGGTACTTTGGGGAAAACATCCTGCAGCCACAACTCCGGAGTGCTTCAGGAATTTTAAATACTGCTGTGATATTCTAATCTAACTAAATAGGCTTTTCTTCTTACTCTTCTTTTTGCAATCACATTTCACACATGCATTGTACTCTCCAAAGGTTAAAATCCAGAGCGAAAATGTAGTATTTTACAAATTGATGCTCATTGCCCCACACCCTTCACATCATTAAATTTCATCCTTTTCCAGGGTTCACTCTTCATGTAATTATAAGACACTCAGGAGGTGAGTGTTAGTTGGGAAGCACAAGAATTCATTTTTGAATTGTGTTGTATTTTGACAATGTAAATTAAACTGTTTTGATTCACATTAAAGGAAATTCTGACTCCTCTATAAAAGAGATACTGAAAGAGCACTTGTCAAAAGAAAGTGAAGGTAAGGAGATCAAAATAAGGAAGATGTGAGACATGTAGAAGGAGAATCACATTGCCTAGACTTCAGGCTCAGATTCAGAAAAGTATGGTCTCCTCCCTGCCTTTGTCATGAAGTTTCCCTACAGAAAGCAGCCTCCTGAAATAATCTCAACTCCATCTTGTCCCCATCCTTCCCCTGTTGCTTGGTGCTGCTTTCTGTTTGATCAGCAGAATCTTCTACTTCGATCCATATCACCATATAACATTAGGCCAACTGTGGCAGTATTGAGAAGGAGGAGCAATGCAGAGTGACATGCTTCAGCTGTACACATTGAGCAGATAGCCAAAGCTGTGAAGTAGCAGTGGTAAGTAAAGGAAAATAGTTGAGATTGGTATTTCTACTCTGAATATTTTAAAATGGAAAAATACAGCTTTAATCAGTGTGACAGTTTCAGTCAGATTTTTTTTTTTAAATCTTTTTTAAAATATTTCCCAAACAGATCAGTCTTTCAAGAGGATAGAGAAAATGCAGACCGGGGGAGAGGTTAGATATGTACACTAAGGCTTTACCTCAGTTACATCTGTTCCTATAGAGAAAAGGCACTAAAGCACTTCCTTAATTCCTCTGGTCTAAAGGCTCTCATCATCTTTTCAGGCTTAATCCAGGCCCTGACACTGACTTAAAATTTCAGCCTCGGTTTTCAATGTTTTGAAGATGAGTTAATATTTGTGAAACACTTTACTTCAAACATATGATTTGGAAAATCTTACTGTAGATCTATTTCCCTAACATGTAAGTAAAATAGGATTAAAAATTTCATGGTTTAAGTTTAAACTGAATTTATATATGCATATTTATATATACCTAAGAAAATTTATATTTATATGCTTCAGAGCAAACAAAGTTTGTCAGTTTTGTAAAATAAATTTTTTTATCTACACATGAAAATTTTTTGTTACCTATCTCATAATATAACATTTCCTCCCCCTTGGTCTTGCAAGTTTTTCTTGGAAAGGCAAATCTTTTAGTGGAGGGGCATAGGTGATCCTCTGTAACAGAGCAAGAAACTATCAGAGAAGGAAAGCAAAAGCCCTGAGAGATATTTGCTCTGTTAAAAAGTTTTTGCTGATCATCAGAATACCTTACAGCTTAGCACCGAGTTCCCTGAGGAAGGGCAAATCCTCCCAGCTTTGTAATCATACAGGTGGACAGTCCCAGAACAACTGGTCTCCTGCCTGTGTGCGTGTATGTGCTTGTGTGCATGCATTTTTGTTTTATCAGTAAAACATCTATTGATTCCATTTAATCCCTGAGTTGCAGAGCTGTTACATTTGAAAATGGCAGCTGGGTTCTGAGAACAAATGCATTATTGCAGGCAGCAGCTCCACACGTTTGTCTTGTCCCTTAAGAAAGTTGCTTCCATATGCAACTTCACACTTCACAGCAATAAGGAAGAATGACAGAATTTTCCAAAAATCTCAGTTTTTACCTTTGATGATACTTGAAATACAGTAAAATGGTTATAATCACCATGGGCCATGCTATGGACTGATTTCTGTGTTCAAAACATTCTCTAACAATTCCATCAAAATAAGTAGGATTACTTGAATGGATAATTTTTATCTAGGAAGATTATAGCCTCTTCCCAGGAAACAATAACCATTTTACTTTGATTGAAACATTTTTTTTTTTTTTTAAATGTCAGCTTGAACTAATTTGGAAACAGGGCCTGTTATTTAAACTGTACAAGCCCTGATGGTGTGGAGTTTAGAGTGATTAGTTGACAGAAAGCTAGAAAAGAAGAGTGTGTCTGACCAAACAATCTCAAGAGCTACATGCCCACCTCTGCTACTGCAGTGGTTCGTTTCACAGAAACAAATGATGAACAAAGTGACAAGAACATAGAAAAAACATTCAAAGCTCTCTATGAGACATTTTTCCTAAGATTTTTGATCTTTCTTGAAGACAGTAGACAAACCACAGACCTCTTTCTTGAAAATGTTCATTTGTTTTCACAGAGACCTTGGAAATCTCTGACTTTGGCAAAGCTATAAGCCTTAATGCTAATGACATGTCTGGGAAGTTTTAAACCTTGCAGTTAGGTAGTTAAGCTGCAAATTATTAAAAATAAAAACAAACCAACACCGGCTAGTGCATAGCAGCTTTTCAAATACTGTGGAGTTGAAGTAATAATATAAATACTGAGAAATATAAACAGGTGTTTCATATTGGTAAAGGTTCTCTGATTCTGTAACAGTAATTTCTGTAGATGAGTACATTTTTAAATAAATAGAATATATAGCAGCATAGAATAACACACCGTTAACTAGGTCTAGCAGGTAACAATCAGAACATAATTTATAATTTATAAACCTGTGGACCATGAGGGAGAAAAATTAAACTGAAAATCAGATTTCTGTATGAACAATTTTTCATTTTTCTAATGTAAGCAATGCAGGAAGTGACAGCACAAGCATGTATATGTGTGCATGTGTGTGCCGGTACATACATCTTACTTATTTTTCTCCTTGTCTGTTTTCTTGGTGGAAATTAATCATAGAATCTTAGAATGACCTGGGTTGGAAGCAACCTTAAGGCCTATCCAGTACTAGTCCTCTGTGCTGTGGGCTGGTTGCCACCCACCAGATCAGGCTGCACAGAGCCCTGTCCAATCTGGCCTTGAACAACTCTAGGAATGGGGGATCTGCAGTTTCTCTGGGCAGCCTGTTACAGAGTGCTTCACCAAGCTCTGAGTAAATAATTTCTTCCAAACATCTCATGTAAATCTTCTGTCTATTAGTTTAAAGCCATTCCCCCTTGTCCTATCACTGTATGACCATGTGAAAACTCAGTCTCCTTCCTGTTTATAAGCTCCCTTCAGTACTGGAAGGCCTTAAGGAGGTTTCTCCAGAGCCTTTTCTTTTCTATACAGAGCAAACCCAGCTCCCTCAACCTTTCTTCATAGGAGAGGTTCTCCTGCTCTTTGATCATCGTATCTGTTCCTTTTTATGAGGAATTTCATTTTCAGTTCTTCCCTTTGTAATATACTTGCGTAAAGATACGTACATACATAATCACTGCACGCTGTTCACAGAGACAGGAGACATCCAACAATGCTTTTTACAGACAGACCCAGTTCCTTACCAAACAGTGCAGTGCTACAGGGAAACACAGCTGACCCTGGTGAGGGCTGCCCACGGCCTACCTGGAAGCATGTTGTCCGGAGCCTGGGGCCTGCAGTCTGTTCTACGTCATCTACGCTCTTTCCTTCAGACCATGGCACTGCACAACCAACTGTCTGTGCTTTGAGTTCTTCCTGGGCTTCCATCATGCACTTCTGGCCTGCAAACACCAGCCAGGTGTAATGGGTTTGAGGACACACATGAAGGCTGCATTTAGCCTATGCAAGGCTGCAGGACAGGCAGCGTGCTCTGTCTGGCCGGTTCTGGGCCTGGCAGCATAGTGTGGCGGATGAGACCTGGCCAGCAGGAAGCAGGCAGGTGGCCACGGCAGCAGATGGGGAAGAGGAAGCAGCCAAAAGACAAGACGTGTATGAATGTTGCTGCTGAAATGGACCTCTCAGCTGAACTCCAAAAGGTCCGTCTGTCTCTCTTTATCTTACAGCCTGATAGAGGTAAGTGGCACAGACAGTTTCTATTTGTGGAAATTAATATTCACTCCAAATGCAATTACATTTTTATATCAATACAAAGTAAGCTTTAGATTTATTGTAAATTAGCAGGTTCTAGAAAGAGCCAGAGGCAGTCACTGTTATAAATACATATAAAAGTCAAAACATGACAGATTTTATAGAGAGGGCAGGTATAAACTAAGACTTTTTCTCTTAAGACTTTATTTGTGTGTAGGAAAATCGTGCTCTGTGCAACACTTTTTAATCCCACTGTAACTTAGAGAATGTTGTTTATAAATGATAGAAAACAAAGTGGTGAATATTTTGTGTCATGATATGAGCCATCAACAAACTTTATGCTTACAAACTTTCTGTCACCTCTGCTGAGAAAGCCAAGGAAAAGAAGAAATAGAAAGCAGTTGCCAATGATCTCTGAGAATAGCTGAAGGCATGAAAAAAATCTCAGAAGAGGGTAAGAAGAGTAGGACTGTTTATTTTAGAGAAAATATAAATACAAAGAGGCCAGATAAAGCCTTATAAAATAATATATGGCAAAGAGAGAACAGTGTGGAATATTCAATAGCAGCTTTCTCTCATTACACAGTCAAAAGGACATTCACTTAAAAGATGAAATTTAAAGCTGAAAGTGAAAATATTTGTCTCCACAATGAAAAATTATTATACAGTGAAACTCTGCCAAGGAGCAGTGTTGGTTTTAGTTGGTTTTACAATTAAAAGAAATGCAGGAATTATGTGAATGTAGAAAGTAATAGAGCTGAGGTGGACATCAGATGTAAGTATCCTTGCCAACTGGTAGCACTGGAGTATTGAGTGGAAGAGAATAACCCTTCTTTTTGCATAAGAAATCTTGAAAATATCTTTAGAGAGTTACTGAAGCAGCAGACCGTTGCCACTGCCATCAAAGCCTAACTGAGTGAACAAGCTACCAGTTGGATTCAACATGTCAATTCTGTAACAAAACATGGAAATAATAAAGGTAGAAGACACTTTCTGTATAAGTTCTGAGAAATAAGTATTATAAAAAGGGCAACTATTATTTCATTTAGCTCTTGTTACAGAGGCTCACTGGTATGACACTGTAGTGTGGAAGAGACTCAAGATGAGTACCACATTTTCACACATGGACTTAGGCAGTATTTCATGAAATGGGATGGTTGCCAAAAAATAGGAGTGGTAGTGCTGGTGGTGAGGAGCCAAAAGAAGGAAGTAGCTGGGAGGCAGTGTCTGAACTGTAAGCAGTACCCACATTTACTGTAATTAATGGCATGAGTCAAAGACTCACTCCATCATCAAACTCCCATGGAGAAGCATCATGACTACAGCTGCTTAGGTACTAAGAAAAAACATACTCAAACTAGACAGGTGAGATTGGAATTAAACAGCTTTAATTATTGAAACTTAAGTAACATACAGAAAATAGGGATAAGTTATGGATTATGAAGATGTGATTTTTTTTTTTTTTGAGCAATTTATTTCAATTTTAAAGTAATTTCCTCAGTAAAGATAATTGCAAACTACTGCTGATTGAGAGTAGCCCCCCTGCTCACCCTGGGAGAACTGCTGCATGTGTATCAATCTTAAGCTACACATCTGCCTTTCATCTCAGCAGATTTCAACTTTGTGTGACTTTATGACACAGAGGTAAGATCAGGTACTGTTCTAAGTGCCCAGTTTCAGGTCATTTTCTTGCAGACCTTGTCCCCACGGTAACTTCTTGCAAGGCACTGAGAGTGATGACTGAGGTGCCAAAGCAGAAGGAATGGTCCCAAGTACGTGTTCACCCAGTGAGTAGAGGCAGGTGTTAGGTTGCACTGCAGCCCATAGGCACTACTAGAGTGAGTCAAGGTCACCTGCAGGGAGCCGCAGCTGTGCAGCCCAGCACCTGTCTGCACTGTCTCCCTTCAGTGTGGGGCTAATGCTGCTGCCGACAGCTCATCGGTGTGGTTCTTTTCATCTCATGTTCATCAAGTTTTCACAGTATGCTCAAATTTGGAATGAATGTTATTTGTAACTTTAGAGCTATGAACACAGAGTAATATGCTAATAGGATTAGCATTACACTTCTGGGGGGAAAAAATGTGTTTTTGCATGAGAGGTTTCTTCTACTTTGAAGATTTTGAATTCTGTACCCTTACACTTCCATATTTGATGCTGGGGGAAATCTCTCTCTCTTTCTGTCCTTCTCTCTCCATTTGCATGTTGTCCAATGCTGGACTTTCCTTCCATTTATTTATCAACTTTACCAGGTGGTGTTATTATCCTTCTATCCTTTTGCAGAAAAGCAAATGCAGATTGCAAATGAGATCCTAAGTTCTGGAGACTTCCAGTAGACTCAAAGGGTGTTTGTGGCTGCTTCATATCTAGGAGTACTAATTGTTAGTTTTTTTTTTTTAAATTTAACATATTTTGCTATACATATCTCCATGCTGTACAGAGCAACTTTCATTTGAAAAGGCATATGTAGTGGCACCTGTGTACTGGTGAGGTATAAATAATAAATTTTGCTGGCTGTCTTGCAGTGGCATTTTGCCAGAATTTCTTTCAGTGAAAGTCAGAATTGTCCTCAGCTTTTCCTTTGTCCCTGGGTTTGGAGAACTGTGACCGCAGGATCCAAAAGATCTCTGTTCTCTAGACTCTTTGTGCATGCTTAGTGGAGAAACTTGCTAAATTAATTCTGCTGGGTGCTTCTTTACTCCCAGATGAGGAAAAAAGTTCAAAAAATGTGTTGATTCCCAGCTTAGGTCAAGTAGCATGTTGGTTATTGGGGCTGAAAGTAAGACACACACGCAATACTCAAATGACGGGGCTGACTACAGTATAATATTACTTTTTTTCAGAATTGACCATTTAAAATACATCAGGGCAGAAAAAAAGATTACCTATAAATTTTACTGCACAAAAAGTTAGGAGCTTGGGCAGCTATCTTATTTTGTATAATATAGCAGAGGCAAATGTGAAAGTTTGGACAAATGCCCGTTGTTAAGCAATATTTCTCCTAGCACAAAAACAAACAAACAAACAAAAATGGGAAAGAAATAAAAAAAGAGAAAATAAAAAGAAAAAGAAAAAAAAATAAAAGAAGTTAGTTTAGTTTTAAATTAATTCAGGTGAAAATAATGACATATCATGCCAGACACTGTTAAGGCAAAGATTTATCTCAAGGTTATATAACTGCTGTCTGTAACTAGGAAACCATCATCTGGCTTGGTTTTCTGCAGTTTCCCAGTCATCCTGTCAAATCCTTTCTACAGCCTCACTTACAGCATCCATATTATTTTGAAACATTTACTGGTTCAGAGGGTAGTTCATAGGTACAGGAAAAAATGTTCAAGCTGCAGAAATACTCTTCGTGAGATGACAATGTACTATTTATTGTCTAGAAAGCAAGAAGAGGAAGGAACAAATAACTACCAGAACAGACAGATGTAAACAGAACACTTTAAAACAGTCTAACAATGTTTTGTATTAAATCATCCATTAACTTTCATCCCGGAAAGATGATGCTCTGTATTGGAGGACTGCATGAAATGATAAATTTGAAGACTCAATTGAGTTTGTGATTTCTCTGAGTTTCACAGTTGAGAAAATAATTTTAAAATAATCCTGAATGGAAAACAGAATAAAATACTATGAGGATTCTGTATATATATACTCATGGCTTTCAGATACAAAGAAAATGTACCAATCTGGTCTGACCTATCTCTTATTATTGTATTATTTTTCAACAACTTTCCAAGATTGCAAGTATAATGTTCCTATTACTTAATATCATTCTACCTCCATTTGCAGCTTCCTGTTAGATTTACACTGCGCTTTAAATGAACTCTTCCTAGGAGACAGACTCAAAAGGATTATATTTATGCACACAAGGCTTGGAATAAGACATATCCTAACCTTTAATTATGAATCACTGCCATGGTTTCTGAAAAGCAGATGAAATCCTAGTGATGTTTTAAGAAGGTAAGATCCTGAGGTTTAAGAGGGTTCTGTTACTTTAAATGTCATATACTGAAAGACCTTGTTAATAAAGAGTGGCACAGGTCACACTGTCAAGGATAAACAATCATTCCTAAATCCTTTGTTTCAGGCTACAGTGAAACCTAATCCCCATGGTGTTCTTGCCTGGCCATGCATGCATGTAGATATGCACCACTTTTATAGTACTAGTGCTTTCTTTCAAGCACGTTGCTCCTGACTGCAAGGCATTTGATTTCTGGTAATTAATCAGCTCATCATACATGCTGTGTTTCTCCCTCAGGCCCAACTCAAGTTAGTGATCCAAATCTGGCCCTGGGAAAAAAGAAACCATTTATGTTCTTAGTGCACAGAATGAAACCCTGATAAACAGTGCTTGGCTAAACATTGAATTCAGATGGCTTTTTTTTTTTTTTTTTTTAACAGGCTGTAAGTCTAGTTGGTTGGTTGTTTTTTTTTCAACCTGTAAGTCTGCTTCTGCTTTTACTTTGTATGATCTGTTTCTCCTGCCTGTCCCTTTAGCATGGCAAAACAACAAAAAAATAATTAAAAAAATCACCACAAACTATCAAATGTATCCCTAAATGAGACATCAGGATTTACTGGATTATTTTTGAGATCTTATGCTTCAGCATCTGAACTCATTGCCTGAAACCTTTGTGTTCATTCTTTAAATAACACTTTGTCACATATTTATCTATCATCCTTTATCTTTGTGTGCTTTCATGTTTGGCTTGTCTGTGTAATAACCTGGTTACTGCTAATTTTATCAGATTCAGGGAACAACTTTAGCTCCTGTTAGTAATTCTTCATGCATAGAGATGTGGCAACTCTCTTTCTTTTCAATTATGTATCAGTTGTCCTTAACGTCTGTTTGAGGAGTCATGCTTTGTTACTGAGGATCCACGAGAGCATTAGAAAAATTAGCAGGCAAGCTCTCACTTTTTATTTCTTGTCATTAAAATAATAACCTGTATGCCCACAAAGACACTGCTCAGCTAGTGAAAACTACTGGCTCCCGCTTCCCCGTCAGCTTGTGGATTGTGGTTCTGCTTCTTGTTCTGCTAATGCATAAGGATTTTGAATGCTCGCGTCCTACAGTGATGAGACATACAGCCCTGCCAGCATTATTTCTAGGCTGTATTTTTCTGGCACAAACTAAGCTCTTTATGCCAGTTCTTTTCCCTATGGCAAAGGCAAGGAACCGAAAGGAATAATTTCACCTAATAGATCCTTGTCTCACAGGGCTGTTGTGAGACTTAATTAATTAATGTTTGTAAAGTGCTTCGAGAGCCTGGGATAAAAAGGTGCCATATGAGCACTGATACAAGTACAAAATATTGTAATTATTAATTCCTAGTCTGATAGAAAGCTACTGAATGAGCGGACAGCTGAGCTGCGGTCTCCAGTGCAAATGCAGGTATTGTCTACCACAAAGAGGGGCATCACAACACATTTTTGTTTTCAAAGACTTTTTAAAGAATAGGGGCACATTTAAAACATGGTCAGCTTGACTCAGAATTCCTGCTAAGCAGGAAAAGAAAAAAAAGAAGTCTTTTGAGCACCACTACTATTCTGTTTTTAATTTTTCTCCTTTCTTGTTCTAAGCATACCATCCAGATAAGCAAAATAAACTACACTGGGCTGCAGATTAAGTCAAATATCAAAATCATTGCATGCTGACCATGAAAACTCACTCATGCTGTACATTTGTGGGTTATCAGGATCAAAGAGCACTTCAATATTTATCAAAAACCTAGCCCACCAGGGTTTAGTCTTCATTAACCTGATGTGTATTCGAAGAACTCAACAGAGCTAATGCAGTCCAAGCTAAAGCTGACATTTTTTAACTTAGGAAAACATTTATCCTCTTGAAGAGATGTGTATCAGTTTATAAATGTTGTGAAAGGGCAGAATAGCATACGGCTCACATATGTTATTGGGGTTTTTTTTTTGTTTTTTTTTTTTGAATGCAATAAGCTTTATGGAACTGAATTATGCTTTGTACGTAGAGTCAAGAATGAACTTGTCATTTCTGTAATACTAGTAAAGCTTATTTCAAATATAATGGGACATCCTGCTGTGCATAGATGATACAATTTTTCTAGTTGGATTTAAAAATATTAAAATGAAAAAGAGGCTAAATTAGACTGTGAAAGCTTGGATATGTGTGATACGAAGGGTGCTCAACCGGCTGCAGGGAGTTTTTGAAATACGTGGCATTACTTCCCCAGCTACTTTTGGTTGATTGGGTTTCATGTCTGAACAAGACCTCAAGGAGATTAGCTGATAAAAAAGATGCTTCCCCTTATATAGAAAGGAATATGGATCATGATGAGTGTTTTTTTTGATTCCCTGTCACTGCCTTTAGCCTTTTCAGTCTGTTCTTACTGAGCAACTAATGTTCATATCCATGATGCTCAGCTAGAAAATCACTTGAAAACTCATCTTGCTATAACAGTAAATTAGTATTTCAAAAATAAAAGTATTGATGCATATTGATGGCATATATATAGATACATATATATATATATATATGTAAGAATAGAAAATGGCATGAGGATTATGACACAGTCCTAGATTGTTGACTCAGCTTTTCTATTGGTGTCTTTTCATAACTTGAGCAAGTTGTTTAACTTTTCCAGTCCTTGACAAGGTGTTATGAAACCTTGCCTTTTTATTTGTATGGAATAGCAGGAAGTGATCAAAGGGAGGTCAGTGGGGAATTGCTATTTGTGAAAGAGAGGATCAAGAGTGACAGAAAGAATGAAGAGAAACTGGGAATTTGATGCTTTAAGAAAAATAAAAACCAAATGCCTGTTGACAACTGCTGGAGTTCAAGCCAGGGAGGGAGGGTTAGGCACTGTTAGCTGCTGGTTAGCTCCACATCCCTTTCTCAATATCACTAAAATGTCTTCTCAGGTATAAAGCCTTGGTGGTGTAAGAATGCTGGTGAGAATGGTGGACATCCATTCAGTGCTGTCCTCTCAGTGGAAGATGTGTGTTTTTCTTGAGGGTTAAAGTGAAACAGAATAGGATCCAGAATTGGTAACTGGCATCTCCACTATCTCTCTACTGGATGTTGAATCTCATAATTACTGCATCCTAGTGCAGCTTCTTCAGCTGGAATAATAAAGAAATAATTAGCAATATTTGGAGTGCAGAGGAGGAAGGCAAAGCATTGTTGTTTACTATTTAAGCATACTTTATTACTAATATACTTGAGTGCTGGTTTTTGCATTTCCTTTCCTTGTGGCTGATGTTCTACTCTAAATCCTAACAGAAGACAGTTTAACCAGGCACTGCTGATAGCTTGCAGCCTGTGCAGATTTACACATTTCCACTAAAGCCAAGTTATAGGGAGCAGCATAGCGCTGTCAATGTGTAGCACTTGCACAGTCCGTATCTGCACTAACAAGTTGGCAGCATATCCATGTTACACCAGGCCGCTTTGTGACCAAGCAGTGAGTCAGGTGGCAAAGTTACAGCTCCTTGGCCACAGGCTTTCTGCTGTAAAATCATCTAGTAGCAGGGAGTGGGGTGGGGTAGTGGAAGATGGGAAAGCTCTGCAATTCCATATATCGCTGGGGAACGTGTCAGTGTACTGGTTGGATGCTGATTAAAAAAAAAAAAAAAAAAAAAAAAAGGCTGGGGCATTTTGCACCACCTGCAATAGAAGCCTGTCAAGGGAAGAAGAGTGAATATCTGGATCTGCCAGCATTTAAATGCAAATTAGAAGAAAAATACCAGCTGCATTGGGAACAGAATGGGGGTGTCTGAAGGTTCAGTAGTTCAATTTGAATACCTCTCTTGTAACATCAGTGACTTACTTTCCACAGGGCCTGTGCACCTGTAGGTCTTATTGTTCTCTACTGTTTGAATTGTTTATTTCTTCCAAAAATTACTTTACAGTTAGATGTAACTGTGTGTCTTTGTACAGCATTAAATAGGAGAAGGAAAAATGTGACAAAAATTATGCTGGGAGAAAGTAAGACTGGAACATTTTAGACCCTTGGTTTGTTCAGGATTTGAAATAGGGGTCAGCCAGGTTTTCCCTACCAAATTAGTTCCTCCATCTCCACAAAAGAGACGGGAAATCTAAGAAGCTTCCTGAGCTAATCAAGTAGAGGAGAAAGCACAACCAGAGCCTTATCTAAGTTTTCCCTCTGGCTTTTCCACCATACCATTCCTTTACTCCATAAACTTCCAGCAAGTTTAAAGGCTCTCTAGCAGCATAAATGTAAGTGGGTTGCCTAAGATAAGGGACACTGCATGAAATGGAGAACATGAAAGCAAGCACACATCGAAACAGCCATCTGCTCGGCTTTGGAATAGGAACATTGCAGAGCTCATCTGTGCATTAGTGTTGCCATTTAATGCAGATTCTAACAAAAAAACGTTAATAAAATTCATGGCTGTAGCTGACTCACATTATAATATCCTTCTAGAAAAAGCCTGTACCATTGCTCTGTGAATCTGTGCACAGAATAATAATACATGCCATAAAGCAAACTGCAGAATCTCAGGTTTCCTTTGGTGCAAATAGGTGGGCTCGCTGTTTTCGAGTCACTGGGTAAACCCTTCTGAAATAGCAGTAAGAAACAATCTGTTTTCCTGAAATGGTGCCACAATGGACATCGTCCCCAAGTCTAGGAGATGTGCTCTTAATATTCAACAACTGTACCAGTGAAATAGGTATTGAAAGGTGATACAGATGTTTGCGATTTACATCACTGGAAAATTATTAAGAAATGGATTATAAGGTCGATGGGATCTTTAAGCTCATCATCAGCATTATCTGTTTCTGCTTCCAGCTATTTTGCATGTGGTTGTGCACAATGAAAACTTTCAACATTTGCCTTTTGCCTGTGAGTTCACTAGCTGTATCACTTATCAGTAAAAGCAATGGTAAGCTAAGTTGTTGGCACATGGTAAATACCACAGTAAGGGTAATTACTTGCAAATAGATGTTGTGAGGCTCTTCAGTGAAACCACTGTATACAAGCAGTACAGTTTAATAGCCTGTCCTACACTGCAGTCATTTAAAAAATGTCATTTTACAGACAAATATTATTTCTATAGGTTGACTCTCATTCTAAAGCCTTTAAGGGATATACTTACTAAGAATGACTTCCACTTCATTTACATTATTAAATTAGATTTCTCAAGCAAACATTACCAGTAGTATTAGTAAGCAGCTCATTTATTTACTGAAGATAGAGCTGTGAATCTCTGAAGTAAAAATTGGAGATCTTTAAGATATGCAAAAATTTGGAGGGCATGATGCACAGCATCGGCCATTTCCTTTTCTTGCTGTAAAGTAACATTTTTCCATAGATTTTCAGAAGAGTGTTACATTTTACATAAACAGAGAGATAAGAGTCCAGAAGTTTCTAAGCACAAGCTGCAAGACAACATATTTCAAAGTTTACAAAATGCGCTGAATACACAAATTGTTTATGATATTTAGAAAATAAAGTATTTAACTGCAAGATATATTAAGTTAATATTTAAGATACATGAAAGAGGACATCAAAATATTGGAATCTGCCAGATTTGGTAAACCGATAGGTTTTATGTGTCTGCGTGTGCATGCATGTCTATGCTTGTGAATCCTTTGATTTGATAATTAACACACTACTGTGGGAAATGGGAGCGCTGCCTCTTCCAAATGATATAATCCTTGTTGTTGAGCCCAGGACTGTCTTAACTAGGTGTTTCTAAACATCTCATGCTGAACAGTTAAACGAACGGTTCTGACCTTATGCTTCCTTTGTAGATGAGCTCCAAATGTTATGGATAACAAACCTGGAGAGGAAGGATACGTTTCATTGTCTTGATCAAGTCTTTTTGCATACATACATAATATATATACATTTAATTGTGAATCAGAGGCTCCTTGGTGCTTATATTTGTCTAAAAATGAAACTCAGACTCCTAAGTTACTTGGAACTTTTAGAAATTTTGACTACTGGAAAGTTATATGCTGACTCAGGCTACTCCTCATGTGGATTACCAGTGTTGCTGCAGTGAGCCAAAGGAATGGAATGGAAGTGTCAGAAGCATCCAATCTGTGCATTTTGGATTATGTAAATCAGTGATGAAACCATGTTCCAAATGACACCTGTGTCAAAACTCAACAAATTTTGAATGTCATTGAAGGATGTAGGGTGGATTCACAGGGGAAAATGCCAAGCTTTACATTTTAGAGACATTCACAGACTGCAGCTGAATTCTTTCCTACTTTAACAAGAATCAGTTAATTTGGCTCATGTTAAATGAACGTTGACAAGCACAGGTAGTACTGGCATACGAGGAGTTTAGTATATTAGAGTTTCCTACAAAAAGGAAGATCAAGATTCCTTTTCTTCCTCTGTCAGGCAAACTAAATCTGTGCCTGTCACTGATCACTAGCTGGTCTTGAAAGCAACTGTTGGTTTCTATTTAAATATGTAGCATAAAACACTGTGAAAATACAATAAGTTGAATCTACTTTTGAAATGAATGCCAACTGAGAAACAGAAGATAACAGAAAGGAAACTTAGAATTTTATTTGCTCAAACTCAATTTTCTATTTTTTTATTTTTTATTTTTTTTTACCATGACTGTTACCCTCCCAAATAAAAATGGAAAGATCTATAGGAATACAATGACAGTCACGGCCAGATTGGATGGGGGCCCTGGGCAGCCTAGTCTAGTTTTAAATGGGGAGGTTAGTAGTCCTGCATGTGGCAGGGGGGTTGGAGATTCATGATCCTTGAGTCCCCTTCCAACCCTGACCATTCTGTGATTCGTGTAACAAAATGTACTAAGTTTGTAGTCTGAGAGTACAGCATAGAAGTGACAGAACTGAGGGAACTGTTGCAAATCAATATAATATAGAAACTAAGCATGCAAATGGGTTAAACAGTTGTGACTGCTAATTAATGAGTTAAATTGAAAAGACAGACCAGCAGGTTATTACTATTTGTAAACAATCTCCAATATAGCCAGCAATGCAGAACATTTAATGTTTTCTCTCTCTCCACTGTGGAGCAGTGCCGACTAATCCACCACTGATGCACTGTACTCAGCTCTGTCTGCTGCATGCTCTAAGCTTTTGCCACTATCTTCTTGCTCAAAAGCAGCACGGAAATTTATGCATCAGTGCAAACAATGTTTAAATGCGCCCAGCTAATCACTGAAGGCATTGTCACAGAACAGAGGAGCTATGCAGATATATCAGATGCTTTGGCAACAGTAGCATAATCCAATCATTAATTAACATAAATTAAAGCTACAGTGCTGCAGGCCTAGGAACTAAAAAAAGTTGGAAATCTGGAAGTTAAAAGGACCTGGGTTTGTGGGGAACTTTCAAAACATTGTCCTATAAAAAACCTGCCTGCCATAGCCAACAGACAAGGAATTTCAGCTTAAAAATGGAGGCTTTGAAGAAGCTGATTAACATGGAGTTCAGCTTGTTGTCACGGGCTAATGAAACAACTAGATCAAGCTTCTGTTTTGAGATTGAAATCATAATGTAGTAGCACCTTTTCACATAATCTATTTTGTTTTTCTAAGGAAAGCAGTTATACTCGAACTAATTAAGGTGCTCTTCTGATTTTTGAAGCCCCTCATTACAGACAGCCTGCAGGTTTTCCTTCTGTTTTGGCTGCTGGTTGTTGTGGGCTCTCTGAAATGCTGGCAAGAAGTTTGGAACTTGAAGGCTAGTTTGTGCTCAAGCACTAGAAATGTATCTTTTCACTGTTACATGCATCCAGCTTTTTGGCTTTTCTCTGTGTCTTAGATGTGCTATATTTTTAGTCCCATCAGAGCTGTAGTACACAATTTCATAGCATATTCAATGGATTATACAAAACAGCCCAACTCATATAGAGGCTGCAAATTTTTCTGCAGCCATGTGCCATATAAAGTTTCCATCAGATCTAAAATTGTCAAGTACTCTTGCAGTAATCAACTTTTTTGAAACATATTTAGAATAAAGTGACAGATGAAAAATTCAAATTTTGAATGGATTGTATTGATTTCATGATCTTCTTGCATTTCATATTTTAATTAGATGTTTAATTAATTGTAACAGCTTTTATTTCTCATTTTCAAAAATAATCCAGGATTCTACTATGCTATTACACATAACATCTAAATACATGAAAACACCTACATTTAATCTATAGATACAAAGATTACTCTTTTGATTAGCCAGAGTTGCTGGTGCTTGTGTTTGCTGATGTAGCAATGTTAACCTCTACAACCGTTTCTGATTTCAGTCTTCTTTTGTTTGCAGCTCTCCTGCCAATGAACCTGTTACTTTCAAAAAATGACACAGTTAAAATCATACAGAAAAAACATGTATATATTCAGCTCATATGAAGAGGATTAATGTTAAGCAGAAGAGTAAAGTAATCAATGGGCTTACGTTTTAGGAAAGTAGTAGAGTTTCTCATGGGAAATGCATAAATATCTCTATCCCCAGTATGTGGATCCTAATACAGTGTAGAGTGTTAACAAAGACTTATAAAACTATAGCCTCATTTTTGGCTACAATGTCGGTTTACATGTTATAATTGCTCTTTAAAAATATGAAGTCTGTTTTTTAAATGTATACTATATTTTTGGATTCCTGTTCGTTTTATTGGATCTCTGAATACTTGTACATTGCCCCTCAGGTAGCACTTGATCAAATGTTTATCATGTTGTCAATTTCAGACTTTTCAGTCTATTGTATATACCTGAAGTTATTTCTTCATCTCTTTTCATAATCATAAACTGAAGAAAAATATTTTTTAACAGAAAATAAATTTTAGAGATGAGGAACTCACATTCCAGCATTCCAGTGCCTTCTAGCTGGGAACTGCAACTTCACTCTCTTCTTGAACAAGTAGGAATACTTGACAAAGAAAGTCTATATTTACCTTTCCTGGGGATACATGAGGGCTTCCTTCCTTCCCTTTTTGGAACACTATAACATTTGTCTGCAGTAGCTCTCTTGTTAGACTCAACTGTTGTGATTACTGGCCCTGCTTTTGATAAATAAGAGACTCAGCTCATCTCCAAAACAGAGTGGCTTCAAACTCGTCTTGCAAATGAGACAGAAATTTCAGGAAGAAAGCACTTCAGAGTGCTCAGTACTGCACACACATCACTCACTGCAGTGTGCCCAGGCAGTGTTTCAGATTTGATAGTAAGGAAAAGAACTATCAACAATAAAAAAAAAAAAATTATTTGCAGATGGTTTCTGTCTAATGTTTTTTTCTATGTTTCTCTCCTAAATAGTGATCTTACCTGATACTTTCCAGAATGTTGATTGAAAACTGCACCAGATGCAAAATTGTATGTCTCATATATATCATAAGATGCAGTACTTGTAAGTGACTAGTGTAAGAAAAAAATCTGCAAAACAATGCCTAGTTGTATGAACAATTATTCCAAGTGTACATAAACATCAGAAATAACACTATGAACTACTCTGCACAATATGAGTAAATAATCTGAAGGAAGATATTATGATAAGGATGATTAATAAAGATGATAACTTTGGCATAGATATCTTCTTTTCTCTGTCTTCTTGCCTTACAAAGACATACTGCTTCTATAGCTCCCAACAGCTTGAGACTGACTAGCTGCACGTATATAACTTTAAATAGCTAAACATTTAAACTGCACTGTTATTTCTGCTAGATTTTCAGCTGTCTGGGATTCTCATTTTCTGATATTAGACCATAATTTTCCTCTCGGATCAAATATGTGCAGTCCGCTGACCTTTTTCCCCAAAGATGTAGGATACATTTTTTTTTCCTTGGCTTATAATTTTCCTGGAGCAAGGCATCACTATTTCAATAGGAAGGCAATAAAACAATTCTGAACATTAGAAATGGCAGTGTCCCCTCTAATAGATTCCTTTTTATTTTTAACGGAATCAATAGTTGTTTGCAAGTAATTGCATGCTGCAGTCTGTAAGTAAGTTAAGACTGAGAGCATGCAGCTGTCTCACAGTTCAGGTATAGTAATCTGATAAAGTTTGTGGCTGCTTTCTTCGAAATCCACAGTGCTCTTTCAGCAAGTTCATATGAGTAATCTCTTCTTAGATCACTCTGCTCTAGATCCCTTATCACAGAATCATAGAATGAAATGGGTTGGAAGGGACCTCAATAATCGTCATGTTCCAACTCCCCTGCCACAGGCAGAGTTGCCAGCTACTAGATCAAGTACTAGATCAGGTTGCCCAGGGCCACATCCAATCTGGCCTTGAACACCTTCAGTGATCAGGGCATTCACAACCTCTCTGGCCAAACTGTTCCAGCACCTCACTGCCCTATAAGTGAAAATCTTTCTCCAACATCTAATTTAAATCTTCCATCCTTTAGGCTAACACCATTCTCCCTCTTCCTATCACTATCTACCCATGTAAAAAGTTGATTTCCTTCCTGTTTCTAATCCCTCTTTCAATATTGGAAGGCTGTAATGAGGTCTCCCCACAGCCTTCTCTTCTCCAGACTGAAATAACCTGCTCTTCCATCCTGTCTTTATAACAGAGGTGCTCCAAACTCTGATCATACTTGTGTCCCTCCTCAAGACCCTCACGAAAAGCTCAACATCTTTCCTTTACTGGGGGCCTCAGACTTAGACAGAATATTCCAGATGAGGCCTTACAGTGACAGAGTAGAGAGGGACAATCAGCTCCCTCCCCTGCTGGCCACCCCTCTTCTGATGCAGTCCAGGATGCATTAGAAGATCATCATGTGGACTGCAAGCACACACTGCTTGGTTGTGTTATGTTTTTCATCTACCAGTACCCCCAGGTCCTTCTCAGCAGAGCTATTTTCAAGAGTTTTTCTCTGATTCTTCATACATAGCTAGGTTTAGCCTGACCCAAGTGCAAAATCTTGCACTTTGCAAGGTTTGCACTTTGAATCACATTAGATTCACATGGGCCCATATTTGAAGTTTATTAAAGTCCCTCTGGATGTCATCCCTTCCTTCTGCTGCATCAACTGCACCACTCAGCTTGGTGTCATCAACAAACTTGCTGAGTGGGCACTTGATTCCATCATCAAGTATGAAATCCATCAATACGTTATACTTCCTTTGCCTAACCTTGGCATTGATTGAAGTTAAGTACTACATTTGCTGGTAGAGCTCAATGAAGCTAATCATCACACAAGCACAGATCAGCGTTTCCTATTCAAAAGACTTCAAAATACTTGAATAACCTTGTGATTGGTCTACAGTTGAGTATATTTCTATATTCATCTTAGAAGAGGATGAAGTATCCCCTTTCATACTCAAGTAACTCTCACTCATCATGCACCAGTAAGTCATGAAAGGCTTATACTATCCAATTGTTTTCTGTTATGAAGAGAACACTCAGCCTAACAGGTCCCCCTCCGCTTTCAAATAAAGTGTCTGAATCTCAGCCTAACAGATCCCTCTCAGCTTCTCCATGATATATTTGAATATCAAGGGGAAATATTAATGTCAGGCTTTTGTTGTTGCTGTTTTTTATTTGTTTTGATTTTTTTTTCCCTTGAAAGCTGTTACTACGGAAGCTGGAGCCTTACCTCTTACTAAAATTTGAACTTAATTATTATTTGAATGTAAAAGACCGAAACGCACAGTATTGTCAGCTTACAAGTTCTTTTGCTTTTTGGAGAGAAGTCACATTATTCACTCTTATTACAGTAAGATAAGAAAAAAAGAAACTTGAGGAAGTATGGGATGTACCCCTGATTAAAATGCTGTTACTGAAAGGAATTGCCTGAAGTTGCACAATTCTTATTTCTGGCATAACTTTTATTTGCTTTGATTTATAATAAGAAAAAAAATCTACCGATCATGTCCTCTTGGGGTTACTTTAGGTGTATATAGGCTATTCAATGGAATCCCTAAAAGAAAGTTCATAAAACAAAAGACAGTGCACACTAAATTGCATATAACATTACTTTGTGCCTTGCATGGTGGTAATCAAAGGAAGCTTATGGGTTTATACTGTGGTGCATGAAAGGAGGTTATGTCATGGAGAATCTGTCAGAAGGCTAATGTTAAAACAAAGCAGTGCTGAGAACAAGTGTGTAGAACAAATTTAAGGAGTAAACAAGGTTTAAAACTTCCATGGACCAAGATATCATCACAGATGTTCTAGTCTCTGCATTCTACTGACGGAAAATGAGTCAAAACCATTGCAAATACCCTAATACCATAACTATTTTCTCTTTCTTATTGCAAATATTTTTTTTTAGAGATTTAGATTTTAATTATAATTTATTATATGACAAGTGAGGTTATTCTATTTATACATAAGTTTACTGCAACTTATTACTTAAAATTGCAAATACCCTAAGTTCATTTTTTATTAGATTTATCTATTTAAACAGAACAAAACATCTTCACCAGTCAATGTCATAGGTCATTTTGAATACATTCCAAATAAAAGCTACAAAATTCAGTATTTTGGGACCTCTATACTTGTGAAGAGAATGTTTTGTACATTTATCGAGCTTATCTACAACATATATGTTCACACACAGGAAAGGGAATATGCTTGATGCTGTATCTCAGGAAGCAGCCACAGCCACTGACTCCTGCATGAGGATAGATGTCTTGCTATCAACGCCAGCTGTTGAATCCTTCTTTTATAAAGTAAATATATATATTTAGTGAGTTGCTACAAGTTGTATGACATTGCAGGAGATCAATCAAATAAAACTGCAAATATCAAACTAAAAATATTTCATGGTGCCCCAAATTTAAAGAAATAGCCTACTAGAGGAGAAACATTTAAAAGTTGTTCTTGAAGGCATAAGATATCTGCATCATGATTAAGATAAATTTAAAAGTAATATTGTTTCTTAATGGCATTTTTTTAATGAAAGGGCGATGACAAGGTCTTGCATGAGGAACACTTTTCCTACAGTCCTCTAGTATTTCCTTATCTTTGCAATCTGCTTCCTTTCTTGCTGCGACAGAATCCAAGTGTTGAATTTTGGGAGTGTTACAAAGTCTTTTTTTCTTCTTTTTCAAGGAGAAATAAGATCGTAGCTGAAACAGGAGTAAATAACTATTTTCTCTTTCTTACTGCAAATATTTTTTTTAGTGATTTAGATTTTAATTATAATTTATTATATGACAAGTGAAGTTATTCTATTTATACATAAGTTTACTGCAACTTATTACTTAAAAAATGTTATCAGAAAAGGGAAGTCTAGAACTCAGTCATCATTTTTTTATGTATTGCTAGTGATGGTTTAAATAGACAAAAAAAAGAAAAACAAACAATGAAGCTCTTTATTAGCAAAGAAATAAATTTGTGTGCTACTGTGCAAGCAACATGTCTACTGCATCATGAAGAACTACTGAAGTCTTAGCATAATAAATCACTCTCTCTTCTGGATAATGATTTTCCCACATAAAAATTCTCTTTTGTATTTCAACTACATGCAATCAAGTGCCAGTTAATAAATACCACAGCATCTATCACCAAGTCATCATAGTCATTTGCTCCAGTGTCAGTTGTTTCACCACCAGATAAAACCCACTGCCTTTAGCTTGCTGCCTCCATTGATATTATAGCAAGGCTCATCTCACTGCAGTTCAAAGACAATAAAAATGCATAGGAGTCAGCTTACTTTTGCTTGGACCAAATTTGAGAAAATGAGGGGTAGGAAGAACATGGGAACACTGCAATAGCTGTGGTTTTGCACTCCTCTACTTGTTAAACTGGCAACAGAACTTAATTAGAATTCTGCTTAACGGCATAGCTACTTATCGCTTATATTGGGACAAAAGTGTTACTGCACTACACATCCAGCAAGTACTGTAGCGGTGTTATAAAGAACAACATGAATATTCAAATAATAACAATCATGAAAACTTAAAAGTAATATAAATAACTAGAAAAGTTAGCTGAACAGCAGAGGAGAAAGGAAATTGCTTTAATTAGCACTTTTAGAATTTCAAGAATTTTTTAAAGTAAAAATATTTTTAGCCAGTTTGTCTGAATGCTAAAATCAGATTTCATATTTAATAGAATTTTGAAATGTAGTTGCAACTCTCCATTATTATGTAACGAAACCTAAATTCATCAAAGATAATCTTTCCAATTGTTTTCATTGAAAGTTCATTGCATTTTACTTGCCTTTCAGCTGCTCAAGAGATGCTCAGATTGCTAAACATGAATTTGTTCATTGAAAAAACCATGTTCTTTTGTAAGACTTTGGATATGTACTTGTTCAACAGGAAGGACAAAAAACACATTGTTTTCTGCAGACAGTTTCTGTTCTGTGAAAGATGTGCTCAGTATGGACACTCTTAAAATGTTTTTCAATGTACATACCTGAGTTACTGCTACCAGTTCCAATAATTGTATATAAAATGTAAGTATTTATGTAAATGTTTGCACAATATATTTTTTTTAATTACTTTTTCAATGTTATGTACTGGGAAACATTTCTATACTTACCCTGTTTCAAAGCATTATATTATTAAAAAGATTTGTAATGTATAGCTTTTTTAGCATTTACAGTATTGTGGCTTTACTCTGTTCTAATTGTGCATTAATTAAATAATAAATATAGGATTAAGATCTTGTTAGATAACAGTATTCAACTATTGATTTAAAGCTATTCTCTTCAGTTTAAATACTGCAACTTCAAAGAACTAGAGTATGTCAATAGAAAAACTGTCAAAAGCATTCACATTAACAGGTGTATTGAAAGGGCTTTTTGCTTATAAGATACATTTTTAGCCATTTTGAACATGCATGATATAGACAAGTAACAGGGGCATGAGTATTGTTTTTCTTATTTAAATTTTCAAAGCCAAACACATGGCTTGTCTGTATCTAAGTAATTATCCTGTTATCAGAATATTACAGTGAATTAATTATACTTAGCTTATGTAATGGTTTAAACAATCAGTGCACACTGACAGTTATTCTCTGAATTTCAAATCGGAAAGTGAAAATAAATCTAGATCTGCTTATTTCATCCAGCCTATGGGAAGAATCTTCATTAAGATAGTCAGATGGGTTTGTGCCATCCAACTGCAGGTACTAAAGCCTATTCCACAGAGTGCAATGGTCCAGTGAAAGACTGGTAAGTTCACTAACAGTATTTGAGTCCACATGCACCAGGGTAGGAAAACAACTGTGAGCAGGCAGAAGTTTTGGTGTTACAGTTTAGGTTCCAACTTTCAGTCCACTTCTGGCCCAACCTCCATCCTAGCCTTTGAGCTCTAATTTTTTTTTGCCACACTAAAATTACATTTTTGAAGATGGAGATCCAAAAGCTGTTATATAAGTTCGTATGATACATATAGATTCATGTCTCATATAATAGTGGACAGAAAAAAAGAATTCCTTAATCATCTGGGTTGAATGAATGAAGCAAGATGTATTTGCCTGCCATCTGTTAATGTAAATGGTGCAGTTAATTTAACAGTATTAGACCTGAATCATCATGCTATTATTCCAGTTTTACATCACTGTGAAAGTGAATCATTAATATATACGAAATTACACTGGTGTCAGCCATGGAGTAATCTACAGAGGGGATCGGGTTCATTAATTTTAATAATTTATGATGCACTATAGACTACAAAATTTTACTAAAATTTCTTTTATTTAATGTGATCAATTGAACCTAGAATGTATTATGAATCATCTGATGTATTTGATATGATTCTGTTATAAGCAGTTTTTGAGGAAGCAGGAGGTTTTAACAGAGTGTACTAACTTCTGGATTTATCTGGGAAGACTTCTGTACCAGGCCTTGAAATGTTAACCATGGTAGTAGGGACTATGTAGTGTAGATATTACGAAGAAGATGAACTACTCATGCCACAATGCAGAACATTATGTGATGAATTGAAGTCAGTAAATATAAATTAAATGCAAGAGATGAAGCACCTAAACAATGACCAATTGGTGATCTTCAAAGGTGCTGCTGGTTTTTACACCGTCTTTTTTCATTCACAATTTGTTGTTTAGTAGAAGGGCTCTGTGAATCCTATTAAGACTTGGTTTTGTGAGGTCAGATATCTGGATAAATGTTAACTTTATTCCTTTATTATTTATAGCTTTAAAATGACTGAGTAGCATCATTCAGACCTGTAAGTTACAGGTCAGAGCTCATCATTATCCATGATGATAAAAACTGGAATAAAACCAAACATTTGAATTATTTTGGCTGAAAACAAGAAAAAATGAAAATGACTTTTTAGAAATTATCTTTATTCACTCTTTTCTGTTTAAAAGCTTTTCACATTCTATTTCTCACTTCTAAAATTATTCTGATATATTTAAAATAATTTCCTTGTGAATTTTCTGGTGTGAGAGCTCTTTAGGCATCTATTCTTTTAACTACAGATCAGAAGATATTTTATTCATAAATGATACATTGCACAAAATTAAATAAACAAATAAGATCAGAGAAATCTTAAAAAATAATATTTTATAGCTCAAGCAGATTTTTATTTTATACAAATGTTAGTCCAGTCCAGCCGTAAATTTAGACAGAATGTAGTTATTCTCAGTCAGTCACTACAGAGTGATTTATATAATAGACACAAGTCTGAAAAGTCATTGCACCTTGAAGTTTAGTTGTTAGCACCTCCAGGGATCTTAAATACCTTTTATGAGGCTTTTTTTTTTCTTTTTTTTTTTTTTTTTCCCTGCTAGATCTTGTGTCTGAAAAATATTTAGACTTTACTGCAGTCACAGTGCTTTGGAATATCATCTTACTCAGTCTCTAACTCACTTTCCATCCTGTTTAGTACCATTAATATCGGCACATGAGAGGATGAAATCTAAGGTACCAGGGCACTAACAGCACAATTAATCAGGATAGCAACTTCAGTTAGAACTATATCTCTAATTCAATATTAACAGGTTGGCCTCTTTGAAATAGGGTGCCTAAAATTGCATACCAGAACTGAATTAGCACCCAGCTGCTCAATCAAGGTGGAAGACCTTCACACAGTGTTGAAGATACTTGTAACCTGAACATCCCTATATCCCGAAAACGGATGTGAAAACATAATCCTCTGTACCGAGCTTAAGATAGCAGTTTAGTTACTTGCTTTCAATAAGTAGATATCAAACACAGAAAATGATCTCAAGAAATGAGTCTGTATAGTGTTCCCATAATGAACTGGGACCTCACTGCCATATACCCATCTCCATGCTCTCCAGGAAAGGCTCCTGTCCTTGCAGCTGAACCCTCAGAAGAGGTAGATGCATGTCAATGCCTCTCCAGTGCACAGCTGAGTGCACATCAATTCTAGTCATTGGTTGAAACTAATATGAAAATAAGCTCTAACATGCTTAGTAATCAGCAGATGGCAGCTAACTTTCCATATCTTATACTGTGTGGAATTATTTCCTCTGAATGCAAGCATTTCTGGAGTGAATCTTTCTGGAAATCTCTTAGATCAAATTTAAAGTATATATAATGAATACCAGATTGTTAGTATTCATTAAGTTATCATCCTATGGCTTTTGTATACTCAGATAAACCCTGACAATTCAGCAGGATGCACCATTTTAATATAATATGTTCACCTCAAATATTATTATTTATATGCCTTTTCAGTAGACTTTTCAGAATAACAGGATAGTTAACATCACTGTCTTGTTTATGCTGTGGAATTATTATAAATACTTGTTTACACTCTTTCTGTGCTTTGGTTGATGCCTACATTTTTAGGGACAGAATGACATTTAGCAATATATCTTGCACCTTGGCACATTTAATTAGTATGTCAAACTTATGTTTGTATTTCTGTTTCTAAAGCAGAAGCACTTTGCTCATAGTTTGGTGTCAGAATGCATGAAACCTCCTTGGCATAATGTGAATTAGAACAAGCAGCAAAATGAATGAATGATTAGCATTGGGCATGGATCCAGTGTTTGACATTCTACTCATTAGAAAGTCTACTCTAATTAATGTAATTGGAATCTACTGGGTGTGCCATTGATGGATTTGCTTGTCACCACAATTTTGTTTTATGTTCCATCAAACTCATTGGTGAAAACATGATGTATGCTGAGATTACCTTGTAAAGACCCAGTTCTTCAGAGGGATCTGAAAATTACAGCTTCTTGCTCCACACAGGGACTTAATGGAATCAATGGGAGGCAGGGTTCATGCTAGTGAACCCCTTTACATAATTATTTTCTTGTAATCTGTATGGGTTATGCGTAACAGACATATAAGGTTGCATTTATCTAGCACCTGGGGATTTCAAATGATCTCCTAAACACTGAGGAATCAATTGAGCCAGTTTTCCTGATGCTAATAGCACCTTTTCCTATGAGGGGTCACTGGAATCACTCAATAAACTCATCGGGGCTACTCAATACATTGTCAGAATCTGGTTATAATTAAGTGAGTCTTGTAACAACATTGCTAGAATTAAAATGATATGCATTTATGCATTTTCAGAATGATATACCGGAAAGCTGATCGTTCCAAAAACATCCAATAAATAATTTAAAAAGTCAGAATGAAGCAAGGACTGTTGAATGAAACCAGCTCTCAAAGTTGCCACTTGAATAACTAGCACTACTGAATCACTGGAAGGATTTTTATCCTTTTATCTGTAATTCCAATACTGCCATCTTATCTGCAGACAGACATTTCACAAATAATTTTTGCTTTTGCCCGGAAATGTACATCTGTGCTGACTTTCTGTCTTCTGTATGCATATACATATTTCATTAGATCAGGGCAGCACTGATATTAATGTAAATGGGAGCTTTGTTTTCCACTGTATTTTCTAGTCTAAGTTGTAAAATTCTGTAAACAGAATGAAAGAAGATATACTTTAAGTTTTGAAAGCATGAAATGGTTAAATGGAAAAAAGTGGAAGGAAAATCTACACAATAAGGGAAGATATATAGAGAAAACTAAGTCTCTTTTATTAAAATAAAATCTGTGGTCATACTTGGAATGAAACACGTATTCCCAGAGAAAGTTATAGAATACATGCAGCAAGAAAAATACAATTGTTAAGTCATGAATAATAGGCTTCAATAGATACCATGGCAATAAGTATATTTTAGGAAACAGTATTGTTAATAGTAGTCTGTTGAAAGATTAAAAAGATATAACATTTCATTTACATAGTCTATTTTTTTTCTTACAACTTTCTAACATTGTCTGTAGAATGTGCTGCTTTTTTACAGATGTTTCATGACTCATCATCAATTGCTTTGATTATTAAAACAGAATATAGAAAATTACCTTTTATCAAAAGCGAGTTCTGTAAAACTAAATTACATTTATTTAAAATATAGCAAAGACTTACAGATGTTGTGATGAGTGAAAAAAGTAAAAGCGGTATCTAAAGATGCTACTAGAAAGTGTGCAAGAAGGTTCTGCCGACCTCCGTGATTTGTAAATCTGTGTTTTAGAATGACTGAATAAAAAATAAATCACAATCACTGTAACATATGATTAGCTAAAACAAAAATAGTCTCTTCTAAAATCTTGAACTCTTGGTACAAACATAAAAAAAAACTTATAAAAATATTTAGATAGTCCCTGTCTGAAGAATCCTAAAGGATCTCAGTTTAAATGAATGTAAAAAGTTTTTCTCAATAAAAAAACTTCTCAGTTCTTTGCTCATATAGAGGTATACTGCACATCTAAGGCAGTTTACAGACACAAGTTCACTGCAACATTGAAGAATGCCCATGATTAGAGTCTGAAACTAGTTTTCCTACAAAATTTTGGTGAACTCAAGTGAAAAAAGTCAAAACTAATTAGAAAGTAGACAAAGTATTTTTCAATGGGTTTTATGATCTTTTAAACATACAGAATAGGAAAGAATGCTCAAATTGATGAGGAAATGAGATTTATAAGTATATATTTAATGACTTCAGTTGGTTCAGCATCTCAACTGAAAGAAAGCATCTTCTTAATAGCTTTCATTCATCAAATACAGCTCATGGTTTTAAGCTTTAGGAGAAGTAAGCGTGGCTGAACTTAAGCTTTCATATGCATCTTGATTCTTCCGGTTGTTAACTCCCAAAACTTTTACTTCACTGACCATCTAAAACATAATGACTTATTTCGGCATTTCAGAAGCTAGATTTTTTGTCCTAAAAACGACGGAGCACATACATAAATCTGAAAATGTAAATTTCTGGAAATTGCATTAAATTTAAAAGCACTGTGTTCTAAAAGGTCATGTTCCAGCCCAGTACTAGGAGACTAAACAGGAAAAAAAATCCTAAAAAAGGAACACAAGTTGATGTCTAAAAAAAAGGAGCCAATTAAGATAATTACCTACAAAAAGTACTTTTATTTTGCAAGTCTCTATCTGCATGTCTCTCTGGAAGTCTGCAACTTATGATCTAAAATGTGTTTTGCAATCTGTTTGTATGTTTTTTTACTTGGAACATATTTATAAAGAGCACAAAGTTGATTTTCCTCTCTAATTTCTTGTCATACACAGCTTGTTTCTGAGTAATGTGTGAATTACAGAAGAATCCTAGGCCTGGATGAACCAAAAATCCACTGTGATGGTTTGCCTTAGAGAAACTCTCATATTTTTAAAAGCTTCTGGAGACCTTCTCCTTAGGATCATTTTCATACGTTCTCTCTGGCTGCAAGAAGAAGATGCCTGCTTTACTTGGGTTAGTGAGCCAACATAGTCATTCTCTGCAGGGAGACTTTTCCTTACCTTTTTCAGGAAAGGCACCTCAATTTGCAGTTGCTGAAACATCAGAAGAGATCAATCTGGAATTCTACTTTGACCCCTTACAATGCTTAGTATTTTAAGCAGACTTACGGATCTATCAGTATTTAAGTATTGAAAAGATATATTGAAAAGTGCAACACAGAAGAGCAAGGTATTGCAAATGGATTCCATGAACACTTCAAAATCAGAAATTTTCCTGAATCTTACTAAAAGGACATTAGAAGTATTATCCAAGGTTTGCATATTAAGATTGTAGTTAGTTTAGGGTTTTATTTGCAGCTAACGTTACTGTTCAAGAGAGAATTTTGAGATGGGTTACAATTTCAGGACTGCAGATGTCTAGACAATTGTATTCATCACCCCAGCACCAAAGTTGGTAGGGTTTAGCTGTGCCTTGACCAAAAGGAATTTAGATCATCTGTTAAGTGCTATTTTTTCCATGTATTATTAACAGAACTGGGATTTTCAATGCCTTAAAGTGTACAAAAGCAACTAATCATGCTGATTAGATAGAAATAGCCTGAAAATTTCAGAGTACATTAAAGGCCTGCATTCTTTATTGATTGTTCCTTCTGGATTACATTTTCGTTTGTACTCAGAAGCACAAAGAAAAATAATAGAACCTCGTTTGGCAACTTACATACTGTATAAATACATATATAATCAAATATAAATCTTCATCTGGCAGTTCATAGTCTGCATACAAATAAAAAATTTTCTTTTAGTAGGTTAGTCCTAGGAAAGTCAACTTGTTAACTTAAGGTCTGTCATTCTTACATCATGATTCGTACATAGTGATTCAACATTATCTGGAAGGAGTATTTCTTTTAAAATTAATCTACTATTCACTTGTTAAAGTATAGTGACATAAATATAAGTAAAATTTAGAATCATGATTCATTGAGCCAATTCTTGTAGTCCAGCTCTGGGTTCTAGTCTCTCTTCTTTGTTAGCAAACCACACTGGGTAAAATTTATCTAGAAACAGAAGATATATTTAAAGATTCATAGAAAACCAATATTAAAATTGTCTTGCTCAGAATTCAGATATTAGCCTTGAGCAGTGACATGGGTTTAACTAAGTTGGTATATTACATCAATGAGAAATACAGTTTCACAGTGCAAGCATCTCATTCTGATCTTACAAATAGTGGCTTCACAGCACTGTATTTTTTGATTTATAGTAGACCCATAAGATTCTGAATCCATGTCCATTCTAAACCTATCTTGTAACCAAACTGCCATGCAGATGGGATCATTTCTCTTCCCAGGCATCAAAAATTCAATTTCTACTGAATTTGACAGAATATATTTTTTTTTTTTTGAGGACATGACTAACAAATGTTTTTATTTTTTTTTCCAGTCTTCAGTTGTTTTACATTAATATGTTCCTATTTTTTTTTTTTATAAAAACAATCTGTAATAATACATTTACAATGTGTACTGTTTTACACAATTAATTACTACTTAATAAACTATTTTAACATAGTTAAAATAAATATTGTACAGCAGCACTGCTTTTCAATAAGATTTTTTGGGAGACTACCTGCTAGTCTAAATGGTAGTTAATCTGCAAGCAAAGTGAATCACCCTTGCTTTGAAGCAGGGGAAGAAGAAACATTGCGGTGGAAGCTCAGCCTGCTCTAAACATGCTGTGATTCAGGACAGTGACCATGCATGTGTTCAGTGTTGTGTGTTTTCAATTTCCAGCAGTCCAAGGAGTATGCTGAACACAGCATGCTCATCAGAGACTGTCTTCTGAAAGAGTCTTAGAAGATCACTTTGATTTGTGTTCATACCAGGAAAACCAGGCTGCATTTCTCGATATATTCCATAAAGCATGTGCGATGTGGCTCGAAAGCTAAAAAAAGATAGACTATGCAAAATTAGACTTGTAGGAACATACCTAAAAATAGTATTGGAGGGTTTTCTTCCAAACTATTCTAGAAGGCAATTTCTGCCAGGTTAAAACAGCTGAATAAATAGCTCCTGGCTTATTGATATAGCAGGATAAAAAGCTCTAATTTACCACAGTTTATTGCATGCATTCATGCTTATGATTTTTTTTTTCCCTAGGATAAGCATATAAGATTGTTCATGAATTTATGCCTTTTTGTAGGAAAACTGGATGAAGAACTGAGTCAAAATGCTATTCTTAACTACAAATGAAATGCTAATGACTGGTTGAAAATCTGTTCTTGTCTATGTCTTTGCCTATCAAATTTTGAACTTTGTTCCTCAGCAGTTTAGTGTAAATTGCTGTCCTTAAAACAACACTTCTAATTAAAGCTCTGTGTAGCAAGTACCACTTGTACAGGAGAAGCTGTATTCTGTGTAGCATATAAAGAATTATTGCGGAAAGATCTGTTTATCTCATCAGAGTGAAATTGTATCTGAGTAGACAAAATGTACAGTAGATATATAGAAATATGTGCAGTATCATGTTGCATGTTATAATGCACTTTACAAATTGCCCTGAATTTAAAAATAATTTTCAGTATGACATACTGCCAAAGAAAACACAGTACTATCGCTTAAGACCTGGTATTATTTTGTTATTTCTTTTTTTTTTCTTCTTTTAATAATGAGAAAAAATGATATTGATTTTGGATGTAACCATGAAAGAATGATAATTAAGAATTACAGAATTTTTTTGTCCCTGCAAGGTCCTTACGCTCTCATGAAATTTTGAACTGTAGTAGTTTGTTACCTCACAAATCATTAATATAGGCCAGCAATATATTTTGGGTTGGCACAGTGCCCAGCATAGCACCAAGATCAAGCCTCTGCTTTCTAGTAAATTAGAATCTGGCTCTTTATATCAGAAGTACACACAGTTACAGAGACATTAGATGTGAAATAATCTTTCATTTGCTGTGTGTTTTTCTATGTTGCTAGCTTTAACCTAAGTCAGGTCAAGGTAGTTTTATTTGTGGAATCAGGAACAACTTCATTAAACAGACGTGAAAGGTGCAGTCAACAGCAAAAATAGTTTGCTGAAATACATCTGGACCAAGTTCTGAAAGTTGCCTTAAGTCATAATGTAAATCACTATTAGTTGGCTCACAAGACCATGCATTTAATGTATGTGATTGCAGAAGATAAGGCAGGACCAAATCCACTTGTAATGAGACTAGCTCATTTAGCGGCATGCTATATTAATGAAAGAATATTGGAATGAAACATGGAAAAAACACACTTTTTTCATTGCTGGAAATATACTGATTGTTTGCTTTATTCCAGTGATTACCATAAATTTCTTAATTGCTATTTGTGTAATTATTGTCATTTGCTTGTATTTAAAAAGAATTAGCCCACATTGTTTCCTGAAAGCTATTAACATTACTTAAAGAAAGTAGTTACAGACTTAATTGTTGACAAATTTTCTTTCATGATCAGTCGATTTGATGATATTTCATAGCAGCCTGTTCACTTTGTTATGCAACACAGAATAATGATTTTCCAAAATTCTTCTGTTTGAACTTCACTATTTCTTAGTGGCTTCTTTTTGGATGTAGTATTTTCAATGGTATTGTCACTTCATGGCACATCTTTGGAGCTATGGAAATGGGACATAAAGGAAAAAGAAGTGATAACATGACTCCTGCTATAGTCAATTTAAACTACTGATAATCTACAAAAGATACCACCACTGGAAGACTAGAATAAATAAGAGCTTCACAGCTTTCCTGTAATATTTCTCTTAAATTAATTATTTGTCTTCTGCAAGCCTGTCCCTTTCTTTGTAGGTAATCACTTACAATAGGCTTAACCATCAGAAGGATTTTGGATTCTCAATAGGAAATGCTGATGCTTAAATCTGTCAGTTGCTTCCATTTAACTTTCATTTCGTAGAACTATGCTGTTGATGGCTAGTGTTACCCACAAAATAAATGTTTTATTTAGGAGTGAAATTTCCCTCCCAGTGGCTGGTTTCATAAACTTTGTGTTTCAGCTCATCCATGCTACACCTAAACACTGCTTTGTTTTCAGAAATGACAAAACAAGCTTCCATTTTGGTACAGTGTTACTAAACCTTGAGATTAAATATAGCAAGCCCGTAAGTGGTGAAGTGAATATAAATCAAGTCAATGGAACTACACCTGCTTGTACCACCTTTGAATTTGGCAGAATATAATTATTCCAAATGTTATTGTAAAATCACACTTTTACATGTATGTCCAAAAACAGATGTATGTGGACGTAGACTCTTTGGGTGGCTGATAGAACGAGCCCTCTTTAAGTGCTACAAGCATTTCATGTGCAAATATTTTCTATGGTTAACCTCCTCAGACAGAATAATATTGCTGCAGCCAATATAAACACGTGAACTCACCAGTAAGTGTCGAAATGGGGACTATGATGTGAAAATAAATAACTAAATAAATCCCAACTAAAAAAAATTGTCTCAAACACCAAAATGCTGACATGTTTACCTTAGGTAAGACCAATATACAGTGATGAAAAGAGTCTATTGTTTATTAACTCCAGGAAGACTGAACTTTTTATTGCTTTCTAGAAACATTTTGTACACAAACTGTTGTGAAGCAAACAATAGACAGGAAGTCTGCAACTATGAACAGGGTAGCAAAGTATGGAGTTTAGTTTATTTCTTTCAGAACTTTCAGAGTTTTCATTCCCTACAACTCTGAAGCCTCTTCTTCTTTTTCAGGCTTCTCCCAGATTTTTGGGACCAGAATTTCGTAGGGGCCATGCCAGCAGTTGACTCTGGATTCTAATAGACCTCAGACACTGCTGCACCTTTTTGGTATCCTCTATCTATTTTTCCTTTGCTACAGCTACATCAAATAGCATCAAAACATTCTTCAATTGTATGATGGAGCAGTTAAGTGTCTACTTGTTCCAGTTTTCTCTGTCAGCTGGACACTTCTAAGTGAATCACTCTTTCTCAATATGTGTTGCATGATAAGAAGGGAAGCAACAGACATGTCAAAATGTTACTTTGAATACAGTATAGATGACCAGGTCCAGCACTTGTGCAGACAATTAGTGCTTCATTGCTACAGTTTGATTTTAGTTGATGAGTATTTATCAGAAATAATCCAGATTACCCAGGGAGATCCCACTTCTTCATTTTACTATATTCACACATGAAAATCTCAAATTCTGGTAAAAAATCTTTAAATACATGAATGTGAAAAAAAAAAATGCTTGGAGAAGTACAGAATGCTGCTAACATCATCTCATGTGGATTTATGTCTGTTTCAATGAATTGGGAATCGTGTGTTACATCAGCTAATTAAAATGTAAGCAAATAAATTAATTATAAAATAAAGGATACTATGAAAAGGAAGTTGGTTATATGTATTATAAAGCTGAAAAATTTTAAAATTCTTAAATAATGAAATGCTAAATATAATCGTAAGAAAGGAGTGAAGGAGATTGTGTGAACATTTAGAAGATTTTTGGAAACATTTAGAAAATGACTGAAATAAAGATGACATCTTTATGCAAAGCTGGAATATGTGACTCTATCTAGACTCCACGGTTAGAGATAGGGTTTTGGTTATACCAAATGCATAAATCAATGATTACTAAAAATACACAGATACATAGGTCACTTCAAAACTAATGCCTTTTTATTTCCCCAGAAACTACAATGATTAGAAAGAGCACAATAAGACTATTTAATAGAGCAAACTCCCAACTACAAACCACTGTTTTTCAACACAATCACTACCATTAGCTATTCATTTTCACCAGTGATTAACAAGATCATGCATGCTGTGCTCATAAACTTCTGCATCACTTTCACAACTGCTGAAATTTACCACCCACCACCTCACTGTGCTCATATCCACTGTTCATCCTCACAAATGTTCAGCAAGCACCAATGAATATCAGAGGGTCCATTTTTTCTGCATGGAGGGATTCAATAATACACCTTTGCTTCATCTATCCTTCCACATCAGATGCCATTTTGTTAGACTGCTTCTCCGCTACTATCTGTCACAAAATGTAAGAGAATATTGGTGGGAAGATTCAACCTCTACTGCCAAAATTTGCCTCTGATCTCATAAGTCACCATAGTAAAATAGGAGGCATTACTTTCAGAGCAGCCCTGAGGGAAAAATAAAAAGAAGAACAGAAGTAGGCAATTGAGGGATTCCCTTCCATGATCAGAGGGTAATAAATGACAATCCATAATTGTGAAATTTATTTATTCTCTGTTCTGTACTAGCATTCAAGATGTTAAAAAGCAGCAATACTACAACATGTGAATGTAGAGAGTGATTAGTCTATTCTGATGGACAGACTCAAATAAATTTTGCAGCAAAAAATCATTTTTACTTAATGTCAATACAAAAGAGAGAAAGGGTATAAGGATGTATACAGTTGTTTAAAAGTTTGTCTGGCAGTTCAAAGTGGAATTGCTCAAGCTAATAAAAACATTAAGAACTAAGGATGCAGAAGAGTTTAGCTAAGTAGAAGATGTATCTGCTCTAGAGTTTGCCATGAATATTAGTATTCTGCACTACTGGACTGTATGAGACTGTGATAAATGAAGCAAAATTCAGAAAATCTCTGGATCTCTGGAATCTCGGTGTGAATCTCTGAGAATATAAAGCAGTGCTGGTGCCAGAAGGAGACAGACAAGTGCTGAGAGGAAGAATATGCTACAGTATGTAAGGAAAAGACATATTAATTAAAGTCTTATAAACTTAGTCTTATGTTTTTTACTTAAAGCAAATGAAATAGCTCTCAGAAAGCTAATCAGATAAAAAGAATGGCATGATAAAATTTTCTCTTAATCATTCAGATGATTAAGAGAGATGGAAAATAAAAGTGAGGTTCACAGGAATAAGTGTGATCAGCAATTAGCCTTTGCAGTGCAAAAGCTTTACCTTGTCTGGCAGAGCCTGCACTATCCCATGAACGCTCAGGAAATTTTCTTAGCTTTACCTGACTTCATTTTAATACACTATATCTGCTCTAAAAGAACTATTGATGTCACAAAAAAATGACTTAATAGGCTCAAGTATTCCATCCCCACCAACAATATCCACAGGTGGTCACATTTGTTCTCTTCCCATCTCTCTGTCATCAGCTGAAGAAGAGCTGAGGCTTTATCAGTTGGCAGAATCAGTTATCCCCAAACCCTTTGCGCAGTAGGAGAAACTGAGCACCCTCCTTGCCAGACGTGAAGTTTTTTCCACTTGTGTCCAAACAGCCAGAAAACTTGTTAGCAACACTGCCAAATAAATAAATAAATAAATAAAATTTAGAAGTATTAACATGAAGCTGAAAGTCTCAATAGCTATAACATTTAATGTAGATTTTGTTAATGTGTATTAGGTACTAAATAAAATATCTGGTTACATTTCAAGGAGAGTGGACTCAGTCATATTACTATAATATATGAAGTGGACAAGATAATTTGAAGAGGTTACTATACAAGAAAACTCTTGTGAGAATAGCTATTGGCACATCACTAAAAAGTCTTAATTATATTACAGGGTATCAGAATTGGCATCAATTGGATATCAGAATTGAATCTAATAGGCTGTAATATAAGCATTTCTGCATAATTTGACATATGTTATGGCAGAAATAAAAGCATTTTTTATCTCACCTCTGTTATCCAATCGGTGAAGTCCTGCTTCTAACCAATAAGGCCAAAACTGGATATAGTCATTTCCAATAGAAGGTTGCTGCACACTGATGATACTTTGAAATATATTTATAGATGGAACAGATCTGAGAGAAAAAGTTGGATACATTTAAGGAACCTGGATATCTTTCTTTGCAATTTGTTAGCTGTTCCAAATGGAAATATTTCCTGACTAAGAGCCTGCAAATGAAACCATCCCAATTACAGGATGCCAGTTACGTATTAAGGATAAAAGTGCATAGTAATGAGCATGATGAATAGAAAGGGAATTTATTATCTGTCTTTTTTATTTTTGTTCTCAAAAGATGTAATGTTTTGGTCAAATGAACTGTTTCACCACCTATCTGTATAATTTAATAAACTTATCTAACAGTCTGTCTTGTTTGAATAGGTGATGTGAAACAAGACACCTTTTAAATAAGACAGACTGTTAGATAAGTCTGTCCATAGATAAGAAAAGACCATATTCCCCTCAGTAGAAAGCAAAATATGCATATTTATTTCAATATTGTGATAGCATGGAGAAACTTTACTCAAGTAACCCACTGCGCTAGGGATGTAAAGTGACACTTACTTGAGATAAAAGAGAATAACCATAAAGAATAAAAGTAAAGTCTCCAGGAGAAAGAATATATATGTTTTTCTCTGCTAAAGTTTTCAGGGGAAAAAATACTAAAATGTAAAGACTGATAAATAATATCTGCCTTTATAGTCATGGTTTCACCAGGACCAAATAGAAATAGAAAAGAACGTGGAATTAGTTAAAAAAACCTCAACATTACTTTCCAGTAAAAAGGGTGTTTTTCTGCATCTACAACAGGACAATTTCCGTTTGGATCAGCCAAATGCTATAGCCTGTATAACCAACAAAGTGACAATTTATATTATGAGTACTTTGGTTAAAATAAGAAGTGATCTGAGCCTTTAGCCAGCCTTCAAACCAAATTGAACTCAAACCTTTGACATTTCAGCTACATTGTCTCTTGCCTCATCCTACATTTCTCATGGTATAGTGGCAAGCTGAAATGCCCAGAGGTCTGATAGTCAAAAAGGGCAGCAATAGGCACCTTGCCACTTCCTGCTGGACTATGGATTTGTCAGAGAAAGAAAGTTAGAGTTGTAGGAAGGGGGGCATTTCTACTTCAAGGCATATATTATTGGTAAGGAGAGGGCAGGCCCTTTCTTCTTGATTCATGATAACCTCCAAAGAGAGCACTGATGATAGATGACTGTCAAACTTCCCTGAAAGAAAGAAAGAAGAAAGTTGCTATGCCCTAAAGAAAGAATAATACCATGCTCACCCCAAATTCACAAAAAGTTCATTTAGTTTGGATGTGATAAACCTCATGAAGATTCCTCTAATAAGAATATCACAGTATTTTCTATATTCAATTAGATCTCACAGGAAGAAAATTGGTGAAATGTTGCACAATCTCCCTGGATTAAAAATATTTAGTCATTAAATTTCCTTTTTCAAATAAAACCACAACATTTTTAGTTGGATCTAACAAAACAGAATTTGATCCATAGCTTGCACTAATGTAACTTTTTATGCTCATGAGAATTATTACTGGAAGAATACCAGGTATTCCGTGATTAAAAGTGTATTAATCATTTAGTGAAGATTATTGAATGATTCAAGATGAATTGTCTGTTTATATCATTGATGTCAGTATGATTAATCCAAATATTCTGCTAGATTTAAGAGAACTTGAGATATAACTACAAGAACCTTCTTGATCCACAGTTAGCACATCCATAGCTGTGGCATCCTCTAGCTAAATAAGTGTGGAAAGGTTGCGTGGAAAATTAAAGTACTTTAGTAATATCTGGGTTCTTTTCTCCACAGTAATAAAATTTAAGTAAATCTTTAAGGATATGACGTATGAGAAGGCTGTAATATTTGTGATATACACACAAACATACACACACATCATTTTCCTAAATGAAAGAATTTACAAGGTCCATACTGATCTGAAATACATGTTTTAGATGCTATTACAGAATCGTCAGGATGCTTGGATGTGAAAAAGGATAGCTTTTATCTTTATAAGAGCTTTGTATTTAAACACTAACAACAGGAAACTGTTCTTAACACCAACAGAATGTCAGCATACACCCACAGAGGAACAACTAGAAACTGAAGGCAGATCTGTGAGAAGCATCTCTTCCTACGTGTTGATTAAGTTCAGATTCAAAGGCTTTTTCTCATAGTTCCCAAAAAAGAATTTTAGAACAAAGTGGCAGCTAAAGTATGTGACAAAAAGTCAAAATCTGAATTCTGCTTCTATTGTCAATCTTCTTATGCATGTTAAAGCAAAAAGTTTAACAATTAGTGTCTCTTTCCTATAACCTCTAACATGAAATTTGTAAAGTACTTGATGCACAAAAATAACTTGCTGATACATGTAAAAGATTTTGAAACTTCAGCAAAAAGCTCTTGTAGATATACAAAGTATTGGTAGCAATATGAAATATAATGGAGAGAGTCACTTTCCTAGCGAAGTGGCAAAATTTCTGATGATTAAATACACTAACATTTTCTTCTGTGAGGATTAGGCTCATTAGAAAAATAAATTATAGCCTTGTTATTATAAACACAATGTAAACTTACAAACTTTACCTTTTACATAGATTGCAATGTTTTCATTCAGAAAGTTTAGCATTCTTACTGAAGTAAGGAATAAACATTAACCCAAAGACATGACTACTTGTATAGAAACCATTAGATTACAGCCTAAACCAGTGACTGAGCACCTGGCAAGGGGACGTGGCCAAACCTTGGAACACAGATGTGAGCAATTCACATGCGCACTGGAAGATGTAGTCCCAGGGTCCACCCCCAATCCCATTTAAGGGCTGGCAGCCAAAAGGAAAAAGTCTCTACTTGGAGATTGCTTCCTGTCAGAGTTTCTGGGAAGTCCTGATCCTTGGAAAGGGTAAGCTGTTCCTTTTTTATTATTGAATTGTGTCTGTTGTCTTTCTTGGGTGATCTGGAACTAGTTAAAGGTCTCTGTATCAACTGCCTCCTATTCTTACGCTGTTGAAAGTAATGTCTTATATGTTATTTCTTTTCCTTATTTTCTTCTGGATTACATTTTTTCTTCTGAAATGCAGTTATTAATAACTGTAATTTATTAATTAAATAAGTGTTGATTTATTTCTGAAACTTAGTTTATTTCATATTTATGCTAGCATTAAACAAGATAACGGGATACTATTGGTGTTACTGAAAGCAAAATGTAAGATTATGTTCTCTTATTATGGAGCAGCCACGCATATTAAGTTTCAACTAGTCCTGTACAGCAAGTAATATCATATATTAAATCTGATACGCAGTGCAGTTCCAAAAGAAAGTAAGTTACTTCAGTCTTACTTCCTGAAGAACAATAGTCTGTGTTATGATAGCATCTTTTTGCTTGTACTTCCACCTTACTGCCTCTATTTCTGCTTTATTGCACACAAAAATTTTTGACCCTCTTTAGCTTTTCGACAATATCAGGTGACCATGAAAAAGGGAGGGAGAGCTTCTCAATAGGCTTCATGATTGTCCCAACCAGGGTGAGAGTGGTCTCACACAGTAGTAGAAAGTGTGTTATCTGATGGGAAGACAGAAAGATCTTTTCTGTTTTTACTCTTTCTGGTTAGCTTTCCTAACCGGAATACTCAAACCAATAAGAAATGACTCTACTAACTCAGGTGTTTGAGGCATTTTTTTCCTCATTTTCTTTCAGCTCTCCTAGGTGCAGATATGCCACCTCCTCTAGCTCTCTGATGTTCTTAGTAACTTAGAAGTAATATGGGGAAGTAATAAATACATATTTTAAATCTTAATATTTAAGACACTGTAGAGGCACTATTACACTAAGTAGTACCATTACTGACATAAATTTGCATGTTGAAGAGATCATGGTTTCCAGAGTTTTTCTACTGCGTTCCAAAAGTTGTCACTTGCAGAATCTGTGCTGCAACAATTAGTGTGTGGGAGATTTCTCTTTCCTCTAGCAGTCTCATGGAGCATAGAAGCATTTGAGCATTTGTTTATTACATGTTGTAAAATATGATAGTAGCAAATTTTATCTATGGAACTGTATTTTATGTATGGAACTGTATCTGTGTCCTCCCCCCCCCCCCTGATTGTTATTTTAACTGTTTTAGGGTGTTTATTTGTGTATCCTGATTTAGTGAAAATACTTTCTCATACCTTTCTTTTCCAATAGAAAACTGTTGTGCAGTGTGCACAACAGGATATGTGGTAAATATTCTGTATTTTAGTGTTTCAAGAGAGATTAAGTTCTCTCATGGTAAGCCCTGAATTTGAACTGAAGAGCAAAACTCCAAATATTGTGTACCACTATGGCATTATTTCTTTTTCTACTAATGTTTTTCTGCAGCATTTTATAGTGACAGGAAGGTATCATAGGGGTCGGGACCGTGGATACCTCAAAATGATTCAAATGACTCCTAGGTGTCTGTATGTGAGATAAAAGCTTCCCAAAAGTTCTTCTGAAATCCCTTTTTAAAGGGATATAACTTTATTATTTCATCATATTAAACATGGGAAAAGGTTGCATAGAATTTACTGTTATAAATATGTGCAGTAAATCTTCTCATTTTCTCACCTAATCATTTGTATATTTTAGGAAATTAATTTAATCAAATGTTCATTAGCAGTAATAATTAATTATAGCAAAGTTCATCAGACATAAGATATGTGTTGCCAAATGATCACCATTTTCTTTTGACAGGGTTGTTAGAGCACAAATGTTCATGCATTTTTATGCAAACATTTCACAAGCATGTGACACACTAGCTACAGATCTGCATTTACAACTTGGTGAGTAAAGATGCACTAAATATTACTTTAAAATATATCTTAATGTTATTGATTTTTATCATTTCATATTATAGGTCTAAACTACACGGTATTTAGATAACCAAATTTTTGCTTATGAGTGTATTTTAATGTTAGTTATTTCTGAACATATCCTACAAATTGTCCACAAATAACTCTTTTTTTTTTTTTTAAATAAATTTAGAAGTAAATTGTCAATCACTTATTTTCATTGTCTGCGTATTTTATCAGGAGTGATATGATGTGAAATTTTTACTTTCTGGAAAAGAATAGGTTTGTGGTTAGGACATAAGGTTTGGGGGAAAGAATATTCATTTACTTTGCCAAAGATTTTCTGTGGCTTTGGGTAACTCCTCTTCTCTGGCTAGGGTTCATTCTTTTTTTTATAAAACAGAGACAAGAGGTTCTTTTCTGAAATTGTTTGCTTTATTTGTTTACATTTTGGGGTTTTGGGGAGATGCTACATTTTTCTCCAGGGCTTATCAAAATGAGGACAATGCTCTTAATTGAAGCTTTTCGATACTGCAATGCTATGTAGTAGTAACACAATTATTATCGTTCTGACAAAACCATTAATTTAATTGCTCTTTCTGATTCTTTAAAGTATTGTTGGCTCCTGAACATTCTGTCTTCAAATTTCATCCACTTCTGTTTGGGTGGATAAAAACAGAACAGTTTCAAAATAAATACCTGCTAAAACTGCAAGAGGTTTCTAGTTGAATGGCCCACATGTGCAGACAAAGTCTTGGTTACCTTTGAGTTACTCAAAACGTTTCTCAGTGCTGTATTAGAATTTGTCAATGATGTTGGAATATAATGACAGTACATAATGTAGCTGCCAAAAGTGTGCATTAGTAATTAGAGGCAACTGATAACCTGGGAGACAGCAGAACAGTTCTTCTGGACCTTTTTCAATTGCAAATGAATAGAAATTCCTAACACACTACAAAAATGTTCCAGAAAGACATACATGTCCACAACAAAATTAGCACAAGACAAAAAAAAAAAAAAAGCTGGGCATAGCCATGGGCTCATAACCAAAGTGATTGGCCTTAGTTGGGTTAATCTGTGTTGTGGGTTTTTCTGAGTCAAACCTCTGTGTGGACTTGGAGCTGGGAAATCCCGCATAGCAAAGTTTCTTGCAGTATTTGTTGAAAGCCAGCCAAAAAAAGCCAAGTTTATTTGGCTTAAACCTGTACTGCTCCTTCACAGTACACTGACAGGTTCATTTGTACTGGCATATTTTGGCACTGTTAGATCTGGAAACTTAATATGAGATTCCTGTAGCTCGCCCCCCCACTACCCCCACCCCCAGAGGCAAGGATAAATCATGGCTCTTCAGCAAACATTTAGTTGTATCAGAAAATGTGCCTGGTTTTGCAACAACATGGAAAAATCAGACTAGGGTACTAGGTTTTTTTTTTGCTTCTGTTGATATGAGTTAGAGCTGATAATTGAGTAGGGTTTCTTTTGTGATGCTTTACGGTTCTGCAATGTTGTTTTTCATCTTGGAGTCAGAATACTGAAGCACCTGCCAAGAATAACAATTAGCTGCTTAGCCTGTCCAGTTCTTATTTGAACTGAAGTGTTAGATCAGTTTTTCAAACAATTGTGACAACGTATCTATTAAAATCTGGGTCTGGTTCAGTAAAAAGGGTCACAGCCATCTGCTTTAAGTCATCTTGCTAAGTCTTTCCCCTTTTATTACACCTCTCATATCATCCTATTGTCAACACTAAGCAAACCAATAGACTTCAGGTGTGTGCTCAGGAAATCTGCCCACTTCTATTCACCACAGTGACAGCATGCAAGGACAAATCTGTTTAATTTTTAAAAGGTTCAATGAAAATTAATGACAAGAATTTTATGAAAGCAGTAATTCCTTTAAAATGATCTCAGATTTAAAAAAAAAAAACAAACCTGCCAGTTCTACAGCTTTCAAAGGGGGAAGTTGCTCACAAATTGGATGTTGTTCTCAGGTTATCAGTCAGAAATCTATTCTTTCACTCTGGCAAGAGAATTTAACACTGTTAATTGCTATCATCTTTCATTAGGATTTTTGTCAGCATGTGTTGTGCAGCAACTGTATAGACCAACTGTGTTTCTAGTCTGAAATGGTAAAATGAGACAAATGTTAATTCTTTTCAGCATCTTTTAAGTTCTTTGCTTAGAAATTGGGAAGAGAAAGGAAAACTGAGGCTTCAGGGAGGAAACTGAAAAGAGTAGATTCCAAGTATGTAAATTTCTTGAGATAGAAGGTCTTAGAGTCTTTTTATCCATTTTACAGACTGATAAAAGTCTTGTGCAATAATTGAGATTCAGATCCAACTATCTTAGCTGTAGAGTGAGCCTTTTCAAATATATATACACAAAAAAATGTATGCAAAACTAAAAGCACTTGTTTTATTTGGTCTTATCCTGCCTGACAAGTAAAAGTTTATAAATTTTGCAGAGTGGAAACAGTGAAAGGTAGCTGTATATCACTCTTCTGGCTGAAGACAATCTTCTTTACTCCATCTGAGCAGGAAGCCCTGTGTTGCTAACTCCTTTGATGTATTTCAGGAGCATCTGGTTGCCTGTTACTGGCTGAAGATAATGATCAGTTACATTTTTTACCTGTTTCTCTTCCATAGCTGTGAAGTTTCTAGTTTGCCCAATTACCAGGTTTTGCCTGGGCTCCCATAGGCAGAGGATAAAGAAGCAGTCCTACCACTGGGGAATTAACACTTAAGTCACCTGTTTCTTCAGGCTGCATCTTGGCTGACTGTAGGTTATTAAAAAGAGTCATTTCCTCCCACCTTTGTTCTGATTATAGAAATATCATATTTGATCACCAAGCATCCTAGTGAGAAAATCTTGTGGACTCATGTAAGGGGGCAGAGAAAGCAAAATGGGAAGAGAGAAAGAAATACTGCAGAAGAAGAGACTAATCAACTTGTAACCTAACTGTGCTTCAAATCTGTAATATTAGTATGTGTTCCCAAAAATTACCTCCCAAGACATTTTTAATGATTCTTTTATGTAACTCTGGAGGGAAACACAATTTCTTTTAGTAGATAACAGTGATTTGTAGAAGGAAGCAAAATCAAGTATGGATGAGAAATAATACAAAGTTCAACATCCTATGATACTTCCAGCCTATTAGCATTAAGTGAACTTCTGGCATGGGCTTCTTTTACTTAAAATTGAACATATCAGGATAAACTTTAATATCCTAAATCATATTTTTATATGTGATGCAATGATGTTGGTAGATACAAACAAATTGCTGTGTTGGTGCAACAGAAAAGCTTATGAAGATCAGCCCCTCTCCCCCTACCCTCCACTCCACAAAAAAAAAAAAGGACTATTGGTTAAATGTTACAATTATTGCTGAAAGTATTTCAGATCTACCTACAGGCTGGAGCTTTTTTTTGAGCATAATTCAACACTATTTGTGCTATGACAGAACTTGTAAACAGCTCTCTAACAACTGAGTTAAACTCTTAATGAGTATTGCAGTAATGATCCGTGGAGGAGGACGTATCTTATCTATATTGTTACCAAATTAAGAGCATCATCAGAAAAGCAGTTAAGTAAGGTATGTTAAAACTTCAATTATTATAATAAATCACTTCAATTTGATGGCAAATATAGAGAGCATAAAGAAACCATCATAAGCTCTAGAGACAAGCCTCACAAAGACAGGTGCAGATAATGAAAGGTATGCCAAGTTTATTTTTCAAGGAGAACAAGATAGGAATTTCTGTGAGAATATGTTTTATGGGAGGATTAGTAGGTGATAAAAAGTGGGTGTGGGAAGAACATGAATTGCTTCATTTTTGCTTGAAAAGAGTGTTATGAATATAATAAAAATGCAGTAACAAAGGAGAATGAGGGAAGAATACAAAGAAGAGTGTTTTATTGTGTTTTATAACAAAGTTTTGTGGGACCTCAAACAGGAAGTGATCTTGAATTTGATGTTGTAGAGAAAAAAAATAAAAGGAAATTGATAAAAGATTCAGGGAATTATTTGATATAATTGAAGTATAATAGCTGGAGATAATTTTATCAGTGGTGTTTTAGACACGCACTTCCCTGAAAAGGGTGATGGGAGGACTGATTTAGCACAGAGGCAAATCCTGTGTAGCAGGGATGATCTTTCAGGTTTTCTTTTGTTCTCTTTTTTTCCTTTATTCTTTTTTCTTTTTCCCCTATAGGGAGTAGGAAAGTAAATATATACTCACTAGAGTCAGGTTTTAAGCAAACTTTTTTCAATCCTTAATCATTTGAACTACTTATGCTCAGAAGGAGGCTGAGTATGATAGTGGTGGATTCAATGAAGAGAGAACACCGTAACATTATTTAACATGCATATTTTCTTTCATAATTACAGTGAATGTGAGAAATAGAGATGTTGAGCTACGTCTTCTGAGTCATAATCAACATGCAGAGCAGTCTATATATGTACAGGTCTTGTAGTTTTAAAACTTGTGACTTCATTTCTGGTTTCCAGGTCTTACAGATTTTTTTGTGTTTAAAAAGTGCATTTATGTAATGTGGAGGCTTGTGAAAATTAACAGAATGACAATTCTGCAAGGCAAAAGCAGGTCAGTTCTGGACAGAAAGAACAACATGGGAAATGCTCTTAGACTCCTCAAACTCTAATTCAGCAGAAACCACAAGGGAATTCGCCCAGCCATTCCTGGCCTCCTTGCTGGGACTGTCGGAGTGGCAGCATGAGGCTGTGGGGATACCTCCATTCTGCAGTACCTGTGCTGCAGCCTGTGCATGTCACCAACTTGCTGCACTTTTTGCAAAAGATCCTTTTCTGTGAAATGCAAGCTGAAAAGGAAATGAGATCAAAAATGAAATGGCAAGGGCATGTGAGAAACCAAAGCATTTGTTACCTTTATTTTAGTAACTTCTCTTCATTAATGCTAAACACAATGACATTATGTTCACATCAAGCATGTGCTGTAGAATTGCACTTGTCAAGCATTTAATTTGGCAAAAACGTTGAGAAGATGCTGAGCCAAGAAATGTTTCTTCTCTCTCATAAAATGGAGAGCTGAAGAACAAGTGGGGCTTGTTCATTCTGTTATATTAGAGCATGAGGGACTGTATATATCTTTATTTTCAGATGGTTTTATCTAAACCGTAGGGGCTGAAATCAGGCACTGAGAACAGATAACTAAGATATAGTGCAGCTTCCAATAGCATGTTGCTGTGTGGAGTAAACTGATGTCTTAGTGATAGCTTGATCAGTCTTAAAGTGTAAGCTAGTGCAAGCAATGTTAGTTGTTTTTGTCTGAGCACATCCTAGAATGTGGCATACTGACCCATGGCCAGAACAAAGACGACATGACGGCAAAATAACAATTAGCTGAGAAACTGCATGACAAGTTACTGTGTTGACACAGTCCTAAGAAACATCCTGTCTGGACAACTCATCAAGTTCTGACGATGGAAGTTTGGTTGAAATATCACTACAATCAATTGAATGTCATTTCATCGGTGTCACGCCAACCACAATTCTGAGATAGCTATGGCCTCTGTAGAAGGCATGGGATGAAAATTTCATTGCAAATGAGATGGATTTTTCATTGAGTTGCATTTCATTCATGATAGGTACCTGTGATACATATTACAGTATTACTTTAATTTGGACTGACTGTTCTTTATACTGGTTTTCTTACACACTTAACAATGCTTAAGTTTATCCCTCTAAGTATTCAATTTAAATACATTCATAGTTTTCCCAATGTTTTGCATGGGAAATTATAGCACCTAAGTACTAAACTCACAATAACGCTTTCAAGCTGTGTGAGAATTTAAAATATATTTATCTGGAAAGAGTATGAAGGAAGCACTCATTATTCTTTAGAAAGTAATAATTAAACTGCTTCCGCTCTATCTGGAGACACAGACTCATTACAAATAAAGATAAACAAGTGCAATATAGAAACCCCAAACATTTATTCTTTTTTTTAATGGACTTAAGTCAATTTCTGTAGTTGTTGATGAATGCAATTAAATTAAAAGAAATGTCAAGAAGAAAACAAACTTAAAATTAACAAAGCCCACCATAAATTTGCAATTACTTGTCCATTAAAGGTCTTGAAGAAAGTTCATTTCGGCAAGGATGGAATTGACACAATTGGAGCTTTAGCAGTAGCAATTATCATTGCAGATTACTTAAACTATTAAACTGGGAAGAATTCAGAAATATCATTAACAGTCAAATTACTTGAAAAACCTTGTTTTCTTTCTCCTTTGTTTAATTTAAATGTCTACTTACTCTTACACAAGCAGAAAATGCTGATAAATAATTCCAGAGCATGCCTAAACATCTCCCTTCACAACTAGCTTCTAATTTGCTCTCAGGAGACCCTTCTTGGTAGTTGAATAAAATATTTTCATTTATTTGAGGAGAACCTACATCACCATACGTTTCTAATCTCATGTTGTTTGGTAATGCTGCTAGATGAGGTCCTCAGCAAATCATTAAACTTGTTCAGTAACAACATTACAAAACACAAGAGATTTGCCCTTAGTGAAACAAAGAAGTTTTTCAAACATGGGGGGGGGGGGAACCTTTAATAAGTTACCTTGGGTTTCTAGGGCAGCTTCAGAGAATATTTAACATTTTAAACTTCCTGATATGCACAGTATAAGAACAAGGAGACTTTAATGCAGTATCAGAGTGGTTTGAAAAACCCATACTTTCACATCATTGGAAGTGCAACAGTGATACCACATGTCTGATAGGGTCAAATGTTTTGTCTGTCAGCTCACTGTGTCCATTACATATTCCCTATGTTTGAACAAAACATGGCCTTTTGAAATTTAAGGGTTTAACAACTCAGTCTTATCTTTCTAGGAACTAACTATATCTTCTGATGATATGATAATGTAAATGCCTTTGCTGTGGAATTCATGAATCATCAAGAAATGATTTGAAGAGAGGAAATTAAACACTTGATTCAATTAATCTTTTTTATTAGGCTAGAAATTCATGATTTGCACTCCTAATAAATATGATGTGAGATTGCATATGCATTAATCACATGAGATTAATAACTATTATTATACTTTATATTGAATAATACTGGATTAAAGTTACTTACATACCCGCTCCCTGATCAGGAGGGGGTGGGGAGTACTGTAGAAGTGGTATATTCTTTCCCCATGGAGAAAAGACTCTCATTGCTTGACAGGTCATCCATTTGCTTTCTTGGCTTTATTGTATTTCTTCCATATTGATGGAATGGCTTTATCTCTGGGAGAAGTTTGTTTGGTCAAGTGCTTAAAATCAAACCTAAGTTTGGTAGGAAATAAAAATGCAATAGAGGAAAGAAATGTAGGCTGCATTAGCTGAGGTTTGTTAAGCATCTAACTACTTAAGGTCATTGATATTCTTATTTACAATACATCTGTGGAAAGCATGTCATTTAAGGTTTTCAGTATTGGCTGCAGTAGAAGACCAGTCCATTTTCTCTATTTTTTTTCTTTAAGACAATAATTAAGTATATTTTTTACTTACAGTGTGATCTCTATCTATTCATGAATCCACCCATTCATTTAGGCATTCATTCCTTTGGCAACTAGTTCATACACCACATGAAACCAAATTTTTAGTCTGTTCTTTTACATCTCTGAATAGTGAAATCAATAGTAAAGAACTATTCTTATGCGTGTGGCTGTTCTAAGATATTTAAAAAACTATAAGGGAATAGGTAGGTAATTATATCTAGATGTGTTATCATTAAAATTTATCTAAATGTTTACAATTCTCCAGGATTTAGTAAAACAGCTGGTGTATTCTGATAGTGTTAGGCAGGGCACTATTATCTTAGTTGGTACCTCTGCAGGTCACAGTTAATAGTACCTATATTGTCTGATTGTCAGGATCAGACTGTAGATATCCCCTGGGAAAGTACCCTCCTTCCCTAGGAGCCACGAAAGAGCCCCAGGCCCTCATTTGTTCACCTGGTTGAAACTACATAGGACTAAGTTCAAGTAAGGTTAACAACGGATGTTCTTATCAGTTGAAAACCTAAATATAACTAATTGTTCCTTCATTAAGATAAAGCCTATCTGTAACTGAACTGCATGATATGCATCAGCCTTCAGAATTGCCTTTAAAGTAAAGGTGGATTAAAAATGACTAAAGATTTCTCTATGATTTTTTGCTGAGTTGTTTTAAGAATCTGTTTTGTGTAAAGTAATTTAACTGTAGCCCTAGCTGTTAGTTTCAGGGGAACAGCTGATTCACGGCCTGAACCTCTGATTGACTGACCACCTGAGGCGAACAATGAGTCAGCCCTGGGAGCACAGGTGAAGGCAATTTACCTGTGCTACTGGAAGGGGTGGAGCCTGGCTCTACCTCTCCTAGACCCCATTTAAGAGCTGACTAGCACTGGGGAAGGATCTCTTGGGGATCATTTCTCTTGGAGTCTTCTCAGGGAGCCCAAGTCAGGGGTAAGCTTTCCATCCCTTCTTCTTTAGTGTGATAACTTGTTTAGCCTAACTTTCTTGTATATTTTTAAATTATAACATCCAGATATTCATTGATTATACAGTTTCTTATGAAAAGGAACTGTCAAGAAATATCAGTATCATTTTTTGCTTTTGGTTGAGATGCATGTTAGTACAAACAATACTTTCAAAATGTGAATTATTTCAAATTGTTTAAAAAAATATTTTGTAAACATGATTTTTTAAGATTTGTCACTGTGAAGCTACTGATGTTTAAGGAAATTATCAAACTATTGAAAACCTTGTTGAAACGATTTTGGGGGGGATTGGTAAGAATTTTACTACAGTTTGAGTCCTGAGAATTATTATTATTTTTTTTAAAGTATATTTTCTAACCAGGAAACTGAAATTTTTTTATCAGTTAGTTGTGATTCTTGAAGTCAAATTTTATGCAGTATTTTGGTATATTCTGTAAATTTGAGAACACTTAGGAAGAGATTCTGTGAACAGCAAAATGTCTTCTTTCTGTGAGTTAGATAGTGGACTCTTCTATTTTGCATAACCTTGTTTTCCTTGATGATTCAACTTCAACTCTTTTCTGATTTCATAGAAATATCTTTAGGCAGGGAGAAGTCAACATTTATTATATCTATATAATCATCATTTTCACCATGACCATTTGTTTTTTTCCTTTTCTGAAAGACATTATCATATTTTCTGGTATATGAGAGGGGATGGCCTCAAGGTGCAACCAGAAGATGTTCAGCTAGGTTATTAGGAAATACTTATACTCCAAAAGAGGGATCAGGCACTGGAACGGGCTATCGTCGAACACGGGTGGTGTTTGAGAACTGTGGAAATGTGGTACTAAGGAACACAGCTCAGTGGCAACATTGGTGCGCACAGGCAGCGAATTTGTAAAGAAGTGTAGTTTTCTGTTTGTGACTGAGTTGGGAGTAGCATCTCTGTGTAACTTCGTGATAAGATATAGAAATGACAGTCACAAATTACTATGTACCTACTGCACAAGCATTATAAAAATATAGCATCTCTCTTCCCATATATGCAGATTGCACTTAAAGTGGAGGATAAGAAAGAACCTTTCTTACTCACATTTTTGTCTTTTCTATGTGATATCATGCATAATATATTTTGTAAATTATGTTTTTTCTAGGTAAGTGTTCAGGGCTCATCATAATTTTTGCACTGGATAAGAAAACTTTGAATATAATTTGAGAAGATATGAAATTGTGGACTGATAGCATGCATTATTATATCTAGAATCTCTTGTTAATTATTGTATTTATTGCTTTTTGTGTGATATGCTATGTTGAAAGGTTCGCATGAATGTCTTTCCAGGGAATGTCTATTGAGAAATGAACATGCCTCTGTCTTTGCAAATTAATTAGCTTTGTACTTTCTGGTTTTTTTTTTAAAGGTTAAGTGTAATAATCTGAAACTGTTTTACAGCAGTTCTGTCCTTTATGGAGCCGTTACTTTGTGAAACTTAAAACTGGTTAGTTAAGCTTCAGTTCTCATGCACATCTCTTTCACTTTCTATTTTAATTTAAAGCAAATTTTGAAAGGTAAAAGTGATGAGGGCATCATAGATGGAGAATCCCTGTAGTCTAAACTGGCAGTTTTGCTGAGCTCTAGATGTAAGTCACCTTACAGCAATTTGGAAGGGGATTTTGTTTTTATGTTGCCTGTAACACTGTCTGCCAAAGAGTAATATAAGACAAGAGGGAGGGCACTTGGCAACTTTTATCTTGGAGGTGACAATGCAGAAGCTGCTAATTAGTGAAAGTTGTTTATACCAACTCAATGTAGAATTCCAGTCTTACATATGAAAAGTGCACAAATATTCTTTGTGCCAAATTGGCCTCTGTGTGAGGATTGGGTGGATCCAATTAATGTCAAACAGCCCTGTATAGTGTGTTTGTATAAACTAGAGTGTGATATGCTTACATGTAGCATCTTTTCCAGCTGATGTGCTCAACTATGAGTAGAGATGAGATAATGAACACAGAACATATTTATTTCATCTGAATCAGACAGAAGGCTGAATGCGCTCTGAAGTAGATCACAGGCTACAACAGCCAGCTTCTTTCTTTCTTTGTATGCCATAAGATTTCAGCCAGCTATGGTCCATCAGTTTAGTTTGTTAGTGAGTTATTCAGCGAATTTTTTTTTAATATTTCCCTCTTGAATGAGCCTCATTTCTGCAAATCAGACCTATTATTGGAAGCATGAGAACTTGTTACTCAAAATCTCTGACAAGCACCCACTTTCTAGGTAGATGCCAGAGAATTCCAACAGTTTTATGTGTCAGAATCCTCATAGAAGTAAATGATTTTTTGCCTTTTTGATATTTTGTTTTGCATTGGGTTGGACAAGAAGAGTGTGATACTGAGATTAAGTGTTAACCAAGGCAAATGGCAATAGTGTGATCTATGGGCTCAAATTGTAAGCAAATGGTGACAGAATGAGCACAGGGAATTTGAGACAGAAGCTAGAAAGTGATGTAGGTTAATGTGAATATATGCAGTTATCTATAAAGACTGAATTTTAGCTTTAGATAAATATTAATTATTTAAGGAACGTGAGATATATGCTGAGAGATTTACAAGTATGCAAACAGGGTACTAGCTCAGAGGTACCAAAGCCTAATTCAGAGGAATTACTCTAATCTGTGAGAAGAAGCTAAAACAGAGAGAGCAACACTGGAACACCTCATGAATCAATATGGAATTAAGGAGTATCTCAAAGTTGCAGAGAAAAAAATTTGGAAGACAAAATCTGTTTAGGGAGAGTTATTTTCATTGTAATTGGAGAAGTGGTCAAGATGTAGAAATGCAGGACAGAAATGACAAAAGGAAAGTGGCACACTGGATAAAGAGGATATTTTGTGAATTAGGCTGTGAGTTGCACAGTTCAGAAGGATGAAGAAACACGTGGGTGATTCCTGCTGCATGTGTTATACTATACATTACTCTAAACCCTGGCCTTGTGCAATCATCACAATGCAATCTTTGTGTGGTATTATGTTATGTATGATTGGATTTGAATGCTTTCCTGGCAATACTCTCTTTTATTATTGATAGCCTTCTGCATTGGTTCACACATAATTAACTAACTTTTTAAACTCCAGAATGGTTCATGTGAAGTTGATTGAGTTCGTTTTTTTTTTTTTTTTTTACTGGAGCCTTGTGCCATGTACATTGTATTCAGTTTCTTAGTGAACCGCTACTCATATTTTGGTGGGGGCCGGGGCAGAGGGAAACAACACACAAACACCCAAACCCTTACCTTTGGGTTCAGTTAGACTTAGGTATGGCTTTGTGTCTCCATTTGTTAGACCAGTTACATAAAAACTGACAATCCTAACAGCTGTCTGATTCTCTGCTCAAGAAACAGAGCTCTGCTTTTATGTATGGAAATGCAGAACTTTACACCTGGGCTTCCAAGTCATACAGGACCTCTAGCTTAAACACAGTCCCTCAGGAGACATCAGATCATACTGTAGTAGTAAGTTTTAGAGGAGGATTCACAAGAAAATGGAGAAAGTTAAAAGCCAATTGATTTTTCAAAGCTGAGTTACTATGGTAAAGTGGAAGATGTTTAGTATCTGGTCTGTGATCTGAGGTCAGGACTGTGTGATGGAGCATATTTAAGTGAGAAATGCCTGTTGAGTTTCTGAGTGCCAGACTCAGAAAAATTCCTCTTCATCAACATATCTAGCAAGAACTAACAAGAAGGTAAAGTTATTTTTGAACTGCAGCTGCTTTCTCAGTGTTACACTATGCTGTACATTAGTGACTTATTAATGTTGGTTGAGGCAGGCTGGCATTGCCACATGCCTTTGTATAATACATTGTTGCACACAGAAGGCATGTCTTCCATCTGCAAATAATAGTGATGCAGATGCAAGCAAAACTTATCCTGCAGATGAGTATATTTCAAATAAGCCAATAATTAAACAGGAGATGTGAGTTTTAGAATTTTGTTACTTGTGTTTAAATAACTTTGCTATCTATAGATATATTACAAAATGGTAAAAACTCTATTCAAACTCATAGGAAAATGATTAACCAGATAGACCAAGCCTGTTTCTATTGATTGTGATTTATCTTTCAGTAAGACTTTTGATGTAACTGAAGACAGTTCATTACTTGTATACTTTTCCTGGACAGTTCTGTAGATATTGAATTATAAAAAAAAGAACAAGAGGGAACATGCAACTTACATCCTGTATGAAACTTGAAAACATTATACCTGCTAGTATATAAAATGAAGGCACTTCACTGATATGTTTACTGTTTATTATTCTAGTTTAAAAACTCTTATAGGAAGCCAGAGGACACTTAAACAAAAAGGTTTCTTATAAGAAGAGATTAGAACAATTATACCTATTTAGCTGATAAAGGAGATGGATGAGAAGAGACATCATGGAGTGATATAAAATAATGAGGTATAATACAACTGTACTAATATTACAAATTGGCATTTTTGTTCTATTGTGACTTTTAAAAATCAGTGCTGTTAATGATGTTAATGCAAAGCCATGGCTTTTTTATCTCTCCAGAAGAACCTAAATTTTAGCAGTGGGTGGATTCATCTATATATGTAGCATGTCAGACGTACAAAATTTCTAATGCAATGTGAGAACTTAGTATTTTATTTGTATTCATAAAATAAAGGTTTTTTTGAGTTTTAAAGGAGTTGATGACTTAGCCAGTGGAACAGATCCACAAACTCCTTAGTGTACTTGTAATGTCTGAAGGGTTTGCAAAATATTCTGTAGTACGTCCACATTCACTGCACGTTTGTTTTTTCACTTCCTTTACATGATTTTTGGATAGAGATGCAGGTTAAAATGTTATTTGGATCAAAACAACAAATCTGAGAAGGTTTGTACCCTACCAGTTTAACTTCCAGTGGAATAATAATTCAGATTTGGCCAAGACAATATCTTTCATAGAATGGCTTGGGAAGGATCATAGATGATCAATGGATCATTGAGCTCCACCCCCCCTGCTGCAGGCAGGACCACCAGCCTCCACATTTAATACCCCATCAGGCTGGCCATGAACACCTCCAAGGACTGGGCATCCGCAACCTCCCTGGCAGCCTCTTCCAGCACCTCACTGCTCTCTAGGTAAAGAACTTCCCCCTGGTATCCAATCTAAGTCTTCCTTCCTTCAACTTAAAACTATTTCCCCTTGTCTTGCCATTATCTACCCTTTCAAAGAGTTGATTTCCCCTCCTGTTTGTAGTCTCTTTAGGTACTTAAAGGCTGCAGTGAGGTCACCTTCTTTTCTCCAGTGTGAACAAGCCCAGCTCCCTCAGCCTGTCTTTGTGAGGGAGGTGCTCCAGCCCTCTAATTGTCTCTTTCTGATGAGAATGTGGAATTAAGTGGCAACACCTAGATTGCAGTATCTTTTCTATCAAACCACAAGGAAACCTGTCTAACTGGGGTTACTCAAAGTTGTGAAAAGGCTGGCAGTAGAGAAAACTCTATTCAAAACATTATTTCTCTAATGAATGTGTTCTCTTAAAACAAATAAATTATAGACAAGCATGAGAGATGACTTGCTCAAAAAGCAATCAAACTGTGAAAGTTAACATGCTTGCTCTCTTGGTTCCATGATTTTTGTTTATTTTTCATCTTTAAGGCTTTGGGAAGATGTTGTTGGGGTAGAATGAATCTTGTGCAGACTTGTGAACTCTGAGACACATAGTATCCCTGTGTTTAGGTCAAAGTAACTGATAAAAATATTCACTGTGCTCATTTTAGAACAAAATGTAGTGTAAGGATGAACATCAGTGCCACTAAGAATGAACAAAATCCCTCAGTTATATTCACTTTGTGCAAGAAGTCATCTGCGTATTCCTTTTCTAAAGATGGTCAGAACACACTTCAGAAAAAGCAGATATTATTCTACATTAAGTTACATGAATTTTCATGATGGTAATCCTTATAGTTTTTTTTTTTTTTTTGCAAATGGAAAACCAGGAAATATATTCAACAAGTCTTTCTCCGGAAGATCTCTAATTTTAGGGAAGTCTTTTCTTCTCTGTTAGAAATAGTCTGGCTAGAACAGTCTCTATATAACAAATTCAAATCAAATACATGTAGCTGAATTCAGTATGTTAATCTAATCCAAATAAGCTAGAGCAAAATGTTCTATGTGGTAATTTTACATCACAGATCTTTGTTTGGAGTGTATCTAGACATGTTGCTATTATTATCTTAAGTGTGTTCTTGATAAGTGCTAATATTGATATCTATGCTTCTCAAAAGGAAGAGATATAGATGTGAACAGATTTTTCTGGTATGTTTCTCAATTAAAGGAGACTTACTTAACAACTTTTTTTTTTTAATCTGACCTTTTAAAGTAGCATAGTGGGCAATAACCATTAACTGATCAAATATAAAAAATGTCAGGTATGTAATAAGCACTGACAAGAAAATATTTCATCTCGTTAAGCTCCTGAACAATCATGGACAAACCCTGGGTTCTATGAAGGTGATTTTTTTTTTCCCCTTAGTATATTCAATGATAAGTATGATGGGTTGCCTCCTACAGTATTATTCTACAAAGCTAAGTCTGAAGCTACAAAGAGATCAAACAAGCTAAATTGTAGTGTAATTCTGAGGAAACCATCATTGTTACTTACCCAGATGCTCTCATTTTCATCACACATTGCCAGGTCTCATTTAGTAATACATTTAATAATTCTAACAACACACTTATCTACTTTTCTTTAACATGTACAGCGTAATCACTCAGACCATGGTGCGTCAGTGTAGATTCACTTCCCTTCTATTAATCCAAATAATTCAAGTTAACAGTGACTTTAAAAAAAAAAAAAAAAAGACTGCTTTGTAGTTAAAGTCTCAGAACTACAATGTCTGAATAGACAGGCATTTTATTTATTTCATTAGGGTTTGCTAGTAAAGAAAAATATGGTATTGTTTGGAGCCCAGAACTCCCTTTGTAGGCTTTGGGGGTTGATTCCTATTTTCCGGTATTACACTGTTTTACACTGATAAATTCCTCTTATTTTGATGCACTTACTCCTTGTGATAAATTCCACAAAGTTCTGATGAGATGCATGAGACTGCTCTTTCCCCAGGGCAGTCCTGGGCAGCACATGTCCTGCACCAAAGCCAGTGCCTATGCTCAAAATCTTTACAGGATGCTGGATGAATGCAAATTCTACTACTCCTAGGAATAGCCAGTGTGTCAGAAAGGTTCTGAGAAAAAAAAAAAGAAAAAAAAAGAAAAAAAAAATAGACTGGAATTCATGTCCAGCTCTTAGGATTTGACTGTATTGTGTTTAATGCTGTTTAATATTATAATGTTTATAATATATTACTTTGAAGCTCATATATGAAAAGATAATTAAAAATTAGGTCTCCTTCCACCCTGATTCCAGCTGCTCTGTGCAAAGCAACTGGTAAAACTCCATAAACCATCCATCAATTATTAACCCTGGCAAACACAGACACTTGATAGGGGCATAATTCCTGCATGCATAGCTCAATATTAACAATGAACCTACTAACAAAGAGAAGGATCACATCAGATCTACGAGTGGGGTGCTGAGACATAGAGATCCAGAGCCAAGCCACTCTGAGATCTTGCTGCCTTTTGGGCATTAACTTTCAGGCACATTTTTCATTATTTGCAAGTGTAGACTTGGCACAGATGTGATCAGGCACACTATGCAATTACAATGCAACAGTGTAAATCCAAATAAATTCTGCATCCTTCACAGAAAAGGAGGTTCTTGCCAGAAGCAGTATAAACTAATAAGTCTTTGGGGTACCAGTTTAGGTTAAGGTTTGGCACCAGAAAGGCCAGGGAAGTGGGCAGTAAAATCAATTGTAATATGAGGATATTTTAATAACAACTGTTCTGTTTTCTTTGGTAGTGCAGTTTTATTTTATTTGCACTTCTGCAGTTTCATCTTGATGACATGGCTATTATTTTATAGTAGTTTCAAGCAGTTAATTAATGAACTGCACACATGTGACATGACACCACCTTGCCCAATTATCTTTGGCATCTATTTTATGGTGCAAAGCACTGCAGCTTTGTGAATTATTTTAGATTGTAAATTGGCATTGGAAGCTGTTGTTTTAATAACCAAAACAATACAAGAGCAGTAGTTGATGGCAGACATGCAGCAATGACAAACTGCCATGCATGATCTCATGAAATTCACCAAAGGACTTGGAGGTGTTTGATAACACTTCTCTGTTCTTTAGATGTAAGTATTTCTTGATAAATCCACACACCTTATGAAGTCTCTTAAAAAGTCTGCCCTATTGCTGACAACCTGTAAATGACAGAGCAGTAGAGAATTAGGAAGAGAATGTATAACATAACTTTGGATGGATTTTTCTCAGGATAGTTTTACTGTTAATAGCAGCCCAAAAATTTTGTTCTATCATTACCGGAAATTAAACACAAAGTAAAGACAAATATTTTAAAGTCAAGTTGTTTCTGGCACTGTGTTTCCAACCCTGTAAAGGCTAATGCACAATACCTAGGGGTATCCTGGGCAGAGATCAAATTCTCCTGCCTCTCTTCCCCACTCCACAAGGGATAACTGGAGGAACAAGGGAAATGTAGTTAAATCCCTCCATGTGATTACATCAGATGTGAGCTGTAACTGATAGATGCCTTCTGTCCTCTCTAAAAATGAGGTATGAGAAACTTTGTTTGAATCATTGTCTTGTTACTAGGCAGTAAGTCACAGAAAGCTGCCCATCCAAGCTCAGATATAAATCTGAATCTCACACCTTTAGTGGATCTTTAAAATTCACCCTAAATTTTAAAGCAACTTTTTTTTTCCCTTTATCCTCCCCCTCCCCCTCCCACTCTAGATTTCTTTCTTCAGGATTGCCTAGCCTACAACCAAAAGTCTTCCTCCAAAAGCAAGCTGTAGCAGAAACCTTGGCCTGAAAAAAAAAAAAAAAAATTCCAAAAGATGTGAACCTCTGGACAAATTAACATACTTTTTAAATTGTTCCATACTCATTTGACCGGAATGAACCCTCACTTTCAAATTGCACATGATGCCAATGAAACCCATCACTCCTAGTTATTTTTAGGTGCTACTTTATAAATACATTGGTCACTTACTGTGAATGTTCGAAATAGAAAAGCGCCTTTGTCTAAACTTCATGAAAATGTTTCTCAACAATATATTTGAATTTTTAAACAAAATCATGAATTATCTTCATGCAACTTTATTCTAAAAGAAGTGACATTTCAAAAATTAATTTCAAACATATGCAAAAAATGCCAATTATATGTAAGAATTGAAATACATTATGGCTGAAGAATATATTCCTCTGCAGGAAATGCAGAGCTAACATTCTTCTCAAATGTCTTTTCATACACAAATATAAATATACATTAGAATACATGCACACACAAAGGACTCTGAGATAAAAAAAAATAAATAGAAGTAATGTTTTCAGATTAAAATGTGATTTTTTTTTTTTTTATTAAGAGTTTCTCATTGTAACATGATTCCATACTTGAATATGTTGATGTAGAATAAAAATGCAACATTATAGATGCAAACATCTATTTGCTAAATCCAGCAATGGGCAGAGAAAAACTTCCAGTGGCTTGGGACTAGTTTTGGACAAGCAACCAGAGATTCAGGTGCACCTCCTCACCTTTAATTTTTTTCATATCGAAAGATATTCTTTAACTCATATTTATTAGCCTTTCCAGACCTCATTTCTAGGTCCATAGCAGTCCTTCACTTTGTTTTTTCCATATCATTCAAGATCTATTCTGATCATTTTCTATTTCAGTCTTTTTTTTAATAGTTCCCGTTACTATAGTAGGTGAGCAGCTCATATTTTCTACTGTACTCATCTTTTGGATACCCAAGTGCAACTACATGAGAAGCAAGGGAAATACTATTATCCCCACTTTATACTCAAAAAAATTGATAGACTCAGAGTCAGATGTGTAATGATACTTACGTACCTAACTCCCTTTGAAATCAGTGAATGTTAGGTGCCGAAATAGAACTAAGATTGTGATAGAGGGAGAGTTGGAACCAGATATTCAGTTAACCACCTGCTCATTAAAACATCTTATAACATCCTTTAAACTTGTGTAATTTATGGACGCTTTTAATATTTGCCTATTACCTTAAAAACAAGTTATGTTAAGGTGTTTCTAACCTGCCTATCTTATATATATGTACAAAAATGTCTACTATAGCTATTTCTTTTCCATATTTTGTGTGCTTTGGGCTGGAGTACAACTTGGGGTCCATGAAGTGATAGACTAAACTGAAACAATTGGTAAAATAACTATTGAAACTCCTGACTCAAATAAAGACCAACTGTTACTTTTAATTACTCTGGAAGACAGAACTTAGAAGTTTGGAACCAAGAGAGGAATTACTCATAAAAAATATGCTGGAGTGGAGATTGTGTAAACATTTGTGAATATGAATGATAGAGAAATAACTACTTAAAACACCCCAATGTAATTCATATAGGATACTTATACAATCTCTCTCAAGCTCTTCAGTTAACATTAGGTGGAGTTTGCCAAAAGAAAAGGTAGACAAACTCTAGAGTTGGTCATACTGACAAGAAAAATAAAACACAACAAAACTTATGAATAAAGTGATTTTTCAAGTTATTCTCTATTCCTAAGCAATGCCTTACACAGTCAATTTTTCAGGAGAAAGCTAATTATGGTACTTTTCAGAGCATCTTTGAGAAGATATAAACACATGCATGACTGGAATCGTTTAGGAAAGGAAAATAAAACTATTTTCATAGTTATTTGTAATGTAACTGTTTTAAAATAGCAGAAATAATACATAGTACAGATGCAAGACATCTGCTCAGACATCTCTGCTTTTTGGCACATTAAACCAATTCAAATACATTAAATTATGATCTACAGTTGAGCTTGGAATAATTTGAACAGGCCCTATGATACTGAAAACTAGGAAGTCTGTTTCAGCCTTACCAATTTTCTTCTAGATCTGTATTATACTTAACATCAGCACAGTCTTATATATATATTTTTTATTTCCCCCTTTCAACAGACTTAGAGTACTTATCTGTTTTTTGTTTATAATAATAAGGGGGCATGCTAATGTGGAAGATGTTGGACAGACAATTTAAGAATGGAAAGCACAATCAATATCTAATACAAAAAGGTTATTTTTTTATTGCACGCTATTTCAGTTATCAAAGATTAATGTAGGTTTAGATAATCACACAGACATCAATACTTAAGTGATGTTTATCCAACTAAGTGTCAAATGCAACAATTATGAAAATTTATCTCCCTATACCTGCTTAAATAATGTTGCAAGACTTCAGAGCAAGTAAGTTTTATTCAGAACTAAAGAAAAAATCCACATAGGCATGAATTAAAGAAGCGATATTAAGCTTGTTGCTCTCTCACTAGAGACTTGGGACAATTTTATTGTTCAGAGGAGCAACCCAATTTTAGCTGCGAGTTGAAAATGTGGAATTAATGATGGAAGGCTAGGAAAAATTATGAGAGTAAGTAGTTACACAAGGTAGAATTAGATAAAATTGTCAGTGCATAAGTCAAAAAAAGCTTTACTTTGAGAAAAGAAGGTAAAACTAAGCACAGAGAAGGAAAGAAAGTGCCAAAAAAAGCCAAACAAAAAAACAAACATCCAAACCTCTTTAAGTCTTTGGAAATTGCTAGATTATTCAAGTCCATATACAAAAGGTCTTAGTTAAGATCAACCAGATAAAACTGATATTTGTCATTTCTAATTCCAGTAATTAAGTGCTGTTCTACTTGAAGCCTCAGTGGGATTGTAATAATGGCATAATGATGGAAACAAAGAACGAATGAGAACTACTACAGAAAGAAAGAATATTGAAAAATTCATGACACGCAAACAATGATTGTCCTCAAAAGGTTAACCTCTGCTAATGGTTTCTGTGACAGAGATGTCCAAGATATCTTTTCCCCTATGCATTTTCCCCAAAAAGTAAGAGGAAAAGAGAGTAAATTGTTACTTATCACAGTGATATTTCTTGAAGTTGCTCCTGATTATATTCTTCATAATTATCACAATCTCTTTCTGAGATGATTGATTTTTAAGGCACTGGTCAAAGTATGCCAGTTTACTGAGAAATGTATCAGCTTTGAATAAAGAGAACAAAAGAGATAGAAGTGAACTACTTCACAACTAAATAGTTTATCAGGACAAACATCGGAGTGGTAGGATTCAAGGTTCAATTCAAATCAGAATTTCACAAAGCAAAGAATTGACTTTCATGATCTGATCCATAGGTGACCCTGCCTGATGCTTTATACCCTTTCTCGCTGATTCTGAAATGTGTACAACATACCCAAGTCTGACTAACTCCAATAGGGAACCAATAAAGCACTCAAATACTGATATTTAGTTACTCAATTAATTACTGTAATGGTAGCATTTGTGTCCTTGTTGGAGCCAGAATTCTTTAACTTCCTCACATTGTTTCACTCTAACTGGTCTAGGTTCATCTCAGGGAAAGATGGGGAAAATTTCAAATGACAGAGATTTTGAAAGGCAAGATAATCTTTCTTGCCAAGACTAGTGTAGAAAGGAATTGAACTGTTTTGTTTGCCTCTGAGGACCACTGGAATGGACCCCCCTACTGCCTTCTAACCTTGAAAGTCATATTGCTTCTCACTATCACATTGCTGGGAAACGTTATTTTATGTAGATTTCCATCATTTGAATCCTACATTTCTTTCTTCCACTCTATCCAAGTTATTTTGCCATCTCTACATTAAACCATTATTCAATGTCCCATAGAGGGTATAATGCACAGTCCTTATTAAGATACACATGTTCATGGAATAACCCAAAGCTAATTAAAAAGATAAACTTATATTACAGTATTTGGTGCTATTCTCAGAGCATTCACAAAATATGGAGCAAATATTGTACTTATAATTGCATTTTAATTGAGCTGTATCTAGTATAAAAAGATAGTTGCATATGGACTGTCAACTTGAATAATGTTTTAAGATACATCTTTTAATTTTACTGCTTTTATTGTTACTGCTACAGTTTGAGAAAATTTCCCCACAGCTGTTTTTATTTTGTGAAAATCATTCATCCCATGAGCATGACTGGAGCAGTGTGCAGTATGCATAAATCCTTATGATCATTAAACACGTGTAGTTAAGGACTGTTGCGTATCCATACATGTATCATTTTGTGTTAAATATTTCAGTGATTCTCCTTGTTATTTCTATATCTTAGCTACAGCACAAAAAAGAGATCTGGAATTAGCAAAAAAAAGTTTAATGTTGTTCTGCTTGCAGCCTCTGTTAAAGTTCTGGGTGTTTCTTTTTGAATTATTTTGACTTGCCAGTGACTTTGGCTCAGAACCTAGACGCACTACTTCTTCCTCATCACTGTCCCCAGGTAACTGTTCCCTAGTGACACAGACCTGTTCCACCACAATAGCGTGTGCATCACTCTCTCACAAAATGTCCCTGGCAGGTCTCTGATTCGTAAGTGTAGGTTGCATCTGCTTCTTGTACACAGTCTCTGGTACTGTCATCTTTCTCGTTCCTTTTCAGAATCCCTAATATTTTTCTCTTTCCTCCTGCTGCTCCATTGACTAGCTTCTCCCAGCTCTCCTGGCTTTTGTTCCAACTCCACTGCTCACATAAACACCTTGGGTTTCCTTCCTGCTCTGCTTCTTTCTCCCGAATTCTCCCAAACAATCCTGGTTATTCATCACTCTTCCCAGGCTCTCACTTACTTGTCTCCACATCCTAAAATTCCTAACCATTATTTGATGATCCTCAGGCTGAAAATGATTTTGATATACAAAGGATCACATTTGCTAAGCAAGAGCCAAATCAGAGGAGCTAAACCCAGGTAGAATTTTTTTCCCCCGTTTTCTCTGCAGAATTATGAAGCACTCCTAAAATCTCCCCCAAAATGAGATGAAAAGAAGCCAACCTTTCTGTGAATTTAGTCTGAGTTAATACTGATAATTTTGCATTCTTTCAGATTTTACAGAAAATATTTTAAAGAGCTTTCCTTGGTTATTTTCTTTTCATGAACATAGTCATTCCAGCCTGAAGAACGTTCCTCTATTTGGCTTAGGCTTCAATAATTTAGCAATTAACATTTAACAACCAGATTGTTTTCCCAAGCCCAAGGGCACTAGTGCAAGAAAATATCTTCTGATCTATAACCTCGTTGCAATCTCAGAGCTCCTAAAACCTAACTTTTTTTAATTTTAATCATTTTTGCTGATGCAGGAGCCAGCCATAACTATACTGCAAGTAGCAAAAAACTACACAATACTCCCCCATCAGACAGCATTTATTGTGCTGTAATTTGGTCTAAGACAATAGGGGAGATGCAAATTCTAGAGAGGCATATTAATCTGTAGGTCAAACAATAACAAAATATTGAGAAACTGTCTTAATGATTTTTTACTTTGTGGTGAAAAAGAGTGTAATTCCGTAGACGGGTGCTTGTGATATCATAAACTAGGAGAATAAAGCTGAGAGGTTTATTAATGCCACTGAGGCACTGGAATAGAATTTGTTTTATATCATGTACGATTGTGGAGGTGTTTATTATTTATAACACATTCTTCTTTTTTAAAGGTCTCCATTCTGAGCTCTCTTCTGATACTCCATATCTTGCTTTTCCCCATTGGTTTTAAACAGCAGTTGTATTCCAGATGCAGCTTTAAATGGTGCTGTGTTAGCTGCTACCTTTCACTTTTTATGACAAAATTTAGTCCATTATAACAGCAGTATTTTTCATTGAAAAGTAAAAGTTAAAAACTGCTGACTTCTTTGTGGGTGTGCAGAAAGAGGCTGCTCTGTGCATGCCATATGGCATTCAGCACCTTGCTGGATCCAGCCCTGAAGGCCAATAAATTGACACATCCTGACGGTGTGGATGAGCAGGCAGAGGCCAGAGGCTGCTCATGCTCAGCTCTGTGGTGAATCTCTTTTCTGGATTGGAGGGATAAGCACTGACCCTGTGAGCTCCAAGCAAGTGTCACAGCTGCTCCTGGCAGCCAGAACCACATGGGACACAAGTGTACAACAGTAGGGTGTGGGGTTCCTAGTGTCTGTGTGGAGACAGCCTGATACACCTCAGAGCCTGGAATTTGCTTGCCTCTTTGGGCTGAAAATCTAACACTTATAAAGGAAGTGGTACAGAAGGAGCAGGAAGGAGGTGGTAGGGTCACCTTTGCTCAGAGAGAAGTGGTGGCACAACCTCAAGACACAACCCGCTCCAATGGATGTCTGGTTGCTGCTGGGAGCCCTCTCATGCAGCTGTCCAAAGCAGTCTGATGTACGCTGTGATGCTACCATCTCACTCATCCATTGCACACTTGTTAATGACAGAATGAAGGCCAACAAATGCCATGGACACAGGGCAGCCTCTATCTGTACTCTTACCTCAACTCAAGCACCCCACACTATTCTAGCATACTGTTCAGCTAATTGTGATTGCTTCTTCTATCACCCCTCCTAAATTGATTAATGATTGCTCAATAATCCACCATTACAGAAGACCAGTTAAAATGACCCCATGAATGCAGCACTCCTAAATCTTGCTGTTGAGCTGCTCATGATACAGCTCCCTCCACGCTCAGATCCTAGAAATCTGATAAGTGATCTGACCTTTGGCACCTTTCATGTGCCTCAAAGCCCAGCTGAACTGTCTGGACAAGCTGAAGAAGCTGCCACCTCCCTTCAGGGGTAGGGATTGGCTGCAGAAGTCAACAGGGAGTAGAAACTTGCAGCCACCAGCCAAGCAGCAACAGCTTTTGGGAGGATAGGTCTCACAGACTGGAGATCTGAAAGATCTGGACAGGGAGCAGGGGGATCTTTGATGGAACAGTATTTTCATGTCTTAATATTCTGAATATACAGAAAACTAGGTTGTTAATTTGTCCTGTGGTTGTGCTTGTGCTTGATGGGAACATCTCTCCATAAGGCTGTCAGGTGGTGGCTTGTATTGGGGCCAGGTGGTTGCAGATTCAGGGTGGGAGTATACGAAGCCTTGCAGTAATGCCATGAAACATTCAGTCCCCTTGAGATGAGGAGTTTAACATTAATAATTGTAAAGGTGTTGTTAAGGACTTACCAATAATGCTCTGATATTTTTAAAAGTTTGTATAGTAGTTACGTGTATTCTCACCATAGTTTCATACTGGTTCTAAGCAATGTTAGATTTCAGAAGTACAACTGTCTGAAAAATATTTTCTCTACCAGTCTGAGGAATAAATTCAGAACTCTGTGACAACAAAATCCCACTTGGTTTAATGTATAACAATTGCTGAGGTCCTAGCTTTATTTTCTCCCTGATTTCAGCATAATCTGTTGGCCAAGTAGAGTAGGTTCTGATAAGTGGTGAAAAATGACTGTAAGAAAGCTGTATGTATATGTTGTAGCAATAATAGCAATCAGTGTGTCTTCATAAAAGCAGGAAGAACGTAAGACCTTCAGTGTGATCTGAAGCATCTATCACCAGTATGTCTGTGGTAATTACCAAGACTGTGCTGATCATCAGTTATTCTCTTCATATTCCCTTTTCTGTGAACCACATCATCCCTCATTGAAAAATAAAAAGTAGGGTTTTTTTCTGCAAAGGTTGATGTCTCTCAATGTATCTTCATCTATCTCTTAAAACACACATTCAGTTGACAAGGAGAGATATACACAATTAAAACACCAAATCACTCCCTCATTTATTAACCTAAAAAGATCGTCTGTAGAGAAAGTAAGGGTTAGCTCTCAACCAAATGATCACAGTAAAAAAAGAGACTATTACAGTGTCTTTTGGTATTTTTTCATCTGCACTCTTTTGCCCTAGATGTGCTGGGTACATCTACCTGCAGGGTTTTCAGATGCCTCTATACAATGAGTCTTCTTTGAACCACATTGCATGCTGTTCCTCATCCCTGCAATCATTTTCTCCAGCTATCCTTTTCTTACCTTTTCTACAGAGCTCATTTATTATGCAACGTTGCTGTTAGCTGGTCCTTTGCAATCTTGGAGCAAAGGCAGTATTTGTCTCAGTTTCTGCTAGCATGTCAGACGTGTTAGTGTGTTTAGTCTAAAAGTTTTAAATGGCAATAGTTTCCTTTTGATTTTTCTTTTTGAAAAAAAAAAAACAAAAACAAACAAAAAAACCTTAGCACTGTTGTCTACTTGTAAAAAATACTAGCAGAGGGGAAAAAAAAAAAAGTATGTGACCTATTAAAATGAAAGATTGCCCATTTTTGTAATTACAAGTAACAGGAAGCCTGGTAGTACCTTGTTTGTTAAATTCTTCTGACCTCTTCCAAAAAAACTGTACAAAAAGTCACAGTTATTAGTACATCTAGAGTTAAGGTCCTGCTCCATGCACATGTGTTAGTCATTTACTAGGTTTTTTTTCCCTCTTCTTGCTAGAGCTGCAATGAATTGATAGCTCAATATTCGAACGCTGGTGGACAATCCCCTTTAGGCTACTTTGGAAGAACTTGCTAATAATTAACTGCCGTCCTCCTCTGGCTCAGGTTCCTGGTTGCTGTGAGCTTGTAAGGGGCCTGTTTCAACCTGGTTTGTTAAAAGGGACCCATAGAAGAGACCTCAAATGGAGTCCTGGGGCGACAGCAGTTAGCCTAAGTAGGTATGGGAAAGGAGGCTGAGAGCTTCCCCTGGTTTTTGGGGTGGATTCCCATGTGAATGCTGAATGTGAAAACACTGGACTCCTGAGCTTTTTTAGACCGCAATGAAAGGGGCTAAGCCTACACACTGCGTGGTCCCCAGGCCTTTGTCAGGATCTGCCAAGTGTGAAGATTTAGCTCCTATTACAGGGAGTAAAGAGATCAGCTGCAAATAAAATATATGCTGTGGATTAGACAAAAAACTCTGTTCCTTTGCTATACGTACATCTATGCCAAAACTTAAGTACCTCAGAGGACACACTTCAGTGCTACTCTGTGAATATACAGTTGCTCCTAAGCCCAATTTTGGAGTCTTCTCTTGTAATTTACTTTGCTCAGTCTGGAGAACTGAGGCAGTTATCTTACATGGACTTTCAAATTTGAATGATTGATCATATAAAAATGGAAATTACCATCCTTTGTCTCTAATTTGTGGAAGTAAATGTAGTCATTATCACAGTTAAACATCAAAATATTAGCTAGCTACAATCTGGGTGGTTTTTTTTTTTTTTTTTTCCCTAGAAAATAAACTGTTAAACTTCTGCTCATGTTTCTTGTGCAACTTTTCAGAAAATGTTATCATGTTCTATTTCTGAACTTCTGTTAATAGGGACTTACATGTTAGAAACACTTCTCTGCAAAATCACAAGAAAACTTTCAGAAACTTAAGGAAAAAAATTGCAGAGGAAAAAAGGAAAAGAAACTGACTTTGAACTGAGAATTTAATTTGTTATGGCTACAACACTAAACTGAAATGAGGAAACAAATAAAAAACAGAAAATAATGAAGGTATTTAACAGGGTATACATTGAAAACAAATGCACAAATGAGTTTTGCATATGTCCTTTATTATTAACGTTAGTGCTTTCTAATACATGCAGATACACTTTTAAAGTTAACTTAAGAAATGTACATGAACACTGCTTGGTCCTAAATGAAGTAGAGATTTTAGTCCCTCAAGAAAATTATTAGAACTGTGTGTTTATTCAAGTGACCTATATGTGTGTTAGTTAACTTTAATACTGTGAAAAGTAATTCATGTAGATATGTATATGTACAGGCACAGGGAATCGATGATCTGTATGTGTTGTGAAACTTTTGATTTCTAAGTAGTAATATCATCTTATCTCAAAACTTCACCTGTATGTTTTCTCAAGAGAACTATCCTTTCATTTCTCCAATAATCTGCACCTTTTCAAGTGAATCATTGCTTCAATGAAAATAAATCTTTGGATAACCTGAATTGTCAGACAATTGTGGAAAATTTCATTAAAGAGATAACTATAGCAAAAAGGATCATAGGTGGGACAGTTACTAGAAAGGAGAAAAAAATGCAGGGAAGCTTTTGGTAAAGTGAGGTCTCTAGTGCTACTGAATCACTATTAATAATTAACCCAAAAGCTCTGTATTTGAAATTAGGGTAATAAATAATATCAAGATGATTGTTTGGCAGTGCTTTCCTCGTTGGTTTGAAACAACACTTGAGCTGGAACGGGGGAGGAGACTCATACTGAGTATTTGTGCCACCTCTCTGGTGTGGCTCTGGGAAATTGTCATTCATATCACAATCTTTTCTTTAAGTCACTCACTGCATCCTCTTGAGTGCTTGTTGCTAACAGAGACAGAAATAGTATTCTAGGCTGGATTTAATTCTTTTCACATATAGATTCATTGTGCACTACTTTTTTTCCAACATTTTCGTAACTTTTGACACACCATCACTCATAATGGAGTCTTACTTTCAGGGAATAATGGACATACTCTTATACGAAATCTGGTGATGTCTTATTCACAAACAATATTTGCAGTTTTCATGTGAAAAAAATCAAATGGCTTCATGCAAGGGGATAGTTGTGAATAGCTGTGTCATTTCTCTAGCTTCTGACAGTGCTTCTAATGACCTTTAAACCACTTAATTATCCCTGTTCCCTTCCTGGCCAGTGGCATCAGATTAAATTTTTTTTAGAATAGATATGACACTGTGAAAGCAAAATAATGGTGACAAATTTTCACCTTAGGCCTATGTGTAGACCCAAATATATGGCCTGAGTGCAAGAAAGTAGAAGCACTAACTTAAGCTTAATTGCACTTTGTGGTTTCAGCAGTAGGAATGCTGTTCCTTACTTTGTCTTCAAGGACATGTTTATATACAGACATGAACATACGTGAGTATGCATATTAAAAGATAGATCTCTGCTGAGGGAATGTGCTCACTGAGAAATCTATATTCATATAGGAGTGCTTGTAAAATAATTCATCCCTAGTCCACAATTTGTTATGGTAAGCTGATTTTGCATGAAAAAAAAATGCACCAAAATACAGTTTTAATAACTCAGGACACAGGTACTTCAGCAGGCAGAGTTCCCTACATATGGAAAAGGGGAACACGTAGAAGGATGAACACACAGAAGGATGAACAGCACAGATGAACATGAGGAATATCTGTTTGTTGATGGACAGATCTTTTGTGAGTGTAAATGGAAGCAGCTGAATTGAAGGATAGCTGAATTGGGAATTAATTAAACCCAAACATTTAAAGCAGTGTGAGAACTGCAGCCTAATTACACAAGTTGTGTACTGGGTCTGCAGGTTTACAAAGCCTGAAGAACAGTATTGAACGTTCAGGTTTACAGTCTCTTCTGCTTTGGTAATGACTTATGAGTAGCTCTGTGATGGCACCAAGCTACTATTTATGTAAGATCTCATAAGTGTGAATGAGATTTGCACTTCTAGCCCTAGGAATTTTTGGAAATATGTTTTGATTTCCAGCAGACTTCTGAACATCTGGAAATGCTGGCATTGTGCTTTTTCTGCATAAATCACAAATGACTGGAACCAACACTTTTTCCCCTAAAACTGATCCTTTTAAGCATTATTCCATTGCAGCAGAATCAAATGTTATTCTCTCCCTTTGCTGTAGGAGGAGGAGCGCTTTGTTTCTGGAGATCTCATCTTTTTTTTTTTTTTTTTCCTAACTTGTAACCATAAAATGGGAAGAAGATAAGAAGAATTTCTTGGGCTAGTACAAACAGGTGAATTTTTGGATCTGTTCTGATCAAGTAAAATTGCTTCTGCTGTTGCTGTTACCATGTCCATTTGTTTAAGCATTCTATGATCTTCACTCTCCATCAGTCTGTCCCTGAATCGTTTTTTATTTGCAGTTTTTCCTGCATTTTCATTGTCTCTTGAAAGAAAGACAGCTGTGCTTTTCTTCAAGCATTGACCCTATTTGGATGAGCTCCCTGGAGCTGTTGGGTACTGCTTAACTCTCCTATGGCAGCTTAACAGCTGCTGTGCCTAGGATATGTTCGCTTATCTGAAAAGCTGCGCTATGCTTGGTCTTACCATTGGTGCTACCCAAGGCTGCCACTACGGTGGGTCAGATTCTTGTTTGGTAAATCTTTTTGCATTATTTACCTTAGCAGACTGTGATAATCTTCTATTAGCCTGAGGAAAAAAATGATATGACAGTATCTGAGGAGACAGAGTCAGCTTGAAAACTGATAGTGAGTACTTCCTAGAGTATCCTACTTCAGTATAAGAAGATGACTCAATCTCTCACCTTTTCAAGCACTTACTATTCTATACAGGGAATCTAACTGAATATTAAACTCACTGTCAGCATATTAAAACTGGTGAAGGATCTGAACCAAGTCCTTGAGTGAGAAGACCCCTGAGCACTGGAGCAGCTACAACTACTGATCCTACCACAGATGCTGCAGTCAGCCTTATCTCTCAATTGCCGCTGTCAAACATGCAGAGTTGCTCTTCTAAATGTCTTGATCTTTCAATTTTCCCTGATTTGTAAGTGATGCCAAAATTGCTTTTTGATAATATGCACTCAATTGTTCTCTTCATTTACACATCTTAACAAATGTGGAAAGTTGCCTTCCTGCCTCAACCAGGGGACCTCAGCTTACTTCCATAGAAAACTTAATTCAAGGGACAACTAAGAAAAATGCTTTAGTATACGAAGTAATTAATTGGTATTTGGTTGATAGTTACATGCTGACAATGATTAAACCAATTACAAGGCATACTGTGCTAAATTGCTAGCTCTTTGTATACTTATACTGTAGTTTAGAGAACCAGAAAGGCTCTAGTTCAATGTCTGTGTATTAAAAAGATTCTTGTTAAGATCTTATACTTCAGCTTGCAGAGTTGTGTAAGTACATGTACATTTACACACAGCTGCGTGGATGTGTGAGATGTTTAGAGAGATCTAAATACAAATTTCCTTCAGTCAGAGGACATGTTCTGTTAAACAGTTGCTGTGATTCAGTCAAGATTTCTGCAGTGTGAAGAAAAGTGTTTAGTATATACTTGTCCAGAGCGTGTTCTCTACAGTCTCAAACTAAGGACTATGCAGAAACAAATTCATTGGAAAAAAGTGGGACACAATTCTGCCTCCCAAGAGATATCACCCCTGTCACTTAAGTATACATAGAATGATGATCTTCATTACATAAAACAATGTAACTTATTTAATTTTTAGGTTGCTACTTGCGAAGTAGACAGGAGAAAAGATGCTGTTTTGAGCATATCCTTTTAGATATGATTTGATGGTAAAGGCCACTAGCCATTATTTGTATGCCAGGCATAGTAGCAAGGGCCCTTTTGTGTCCGACTCCTGATATGAGCGTGACAGAAGTAATCAAATTACATTGTGTGGAATTACACAGAAAAAAATACCAGTCGTTTAGTTAAAGCAAAGTGTTTTTTCACAATGGTGAGAGGGAAAACTTGTACCAGAATGAATCCTTACTAATCCCTAAAAAAAACAAATCACCTTTGTTTTTGCAACAGAAGGATTACATTTGTGGTCTTATGTTTGTTGAATATCTTTTATTTTACATGCTGTATTAAATATTATATATGAAATTTTGTGGCTTGAACCTTTTGTGATGGTTCAGTATTTGCATTTACTATGTTTAATAACTATCAGTACGTATCAATATATTCTTTTTATCTCAAGTACATTACAATTTGATCATCAAAGCTAGCTTAAAGTGAGGATAAATCATTCCTCACGTACTAGTAAAAAAACAAAGAATGCTTTTTAAAAAGTAGAGTAGGAAAAATGTTAATCCACAACTATTTATAGAAGTAAAGAGATGTCTTCCAGCACTGGGATTCATTCCACATTGAAGACATGAATAATGTCTCAAGGAAGAGCATTACTATCAAACTGAAGGTAATCAGCTGGCATGGGGGAAAGTTTAAAGAAGTGTGCATGTGCTGAGATCCGAACGCATTCTGTGTCGGTAAAAAGGACTGGTAGAAGCACAGCCGTAGGAAGGCAACCCAGTATCCCTGAGAATGAATGCCACCTGCTGCCAGGAGACCAGGGCTCAGGTCTCTTTTTAGAACAAAAAATTTCAGCTACCTGTTGCAGCTTTGACTTACCTAAGATAAGTTTGAATTTTTTGAAATTTTGCACAATATTGAGAGTATTTGACATAAAGTCTGTCAAGTTCTCTTCTACATCAGGTTAATTCTAATAACTGAGCCTGTAAGCATGTGCCAGCCTTCACCACCATACTGAATCTCTGTTCTTCCTCTCACTTAGTACACTGCATTCAGTCTGATTTCTGTTTGTTAGACAAGTGTAATGTCTGGGTATGAAAATTACCCCTTTTCAGCTGAACTCCAGATTGCGGATTCCCACAGAGTACTTAACAGCGTGGGAGGCCAGAATTAACAAATGGTCAGACATTTACAAGCTGGTTTGAATCTTCAAACTTAAAAAAAGCAAAGGAAAAAAAAAAAAACAGCCAACCAACCAAATAATAAAAAAAAAAAATGCCAACCCAACAACAAAATCACAGACACAAAATTTGCAAACATAATGAAAATGTAATTTTTTTTCCTGTGAGTAAAGTTTTATCATGTTTTATAAGTTAAAAAATTGAATGTAACCAGTGTCAGTATACAGAAATTAAAAAAAAAAACAAAACAAAACAAAAAAAAAAACAGAACAAATTGGTGGAATACTTAAAAAATAATCTCATTCATAAGAAGAAACAATTAAAACAAATTATAAATATAATCAGATTGCAGTTCTTAAATAGATCAGTGGATCTAATTCCTCTTGAACCAGTCAGCTGTGTATGTTGTTCTGTGCATTTTGTACTTCATCCACCACAAACTCTATGACACTTCAGGCGCTGAAGAATCAAGGGTAATTTGTCTGCAAATTGAGCCTTTTGTATCTTTTTGTCTTGTCTGGGTCCTGGTGCTGAATACAGTGAAGGAAAGGTGTTCAATTGAAGTGCATTGTGGTGAATGGTAGACACGCTTTTCTGAGATAGAGGCACTCAAGTTGAGCTCTGAGTTCGTGAAAATACTCCAGTTTGTGAAGTGATACAAACAAAATCATAATTTCTCTCACTGACAAAGGATGGGCAAAAGTAATAGATTTATATGAAACATGCCATATTCTTTCTTAGGTAGTAGCATGGCTTCCAACAGACAAGTGCAGCCAGTTTGCCGCCTTCTGGGGTTCCCCTTCTCCTAGCTGTTTTTCCAGAAGCACTGTCCTGATGAAAACACAAAACATATACCAGGTTATGGCAGACACACATTAAAGGAATTTACTGGTAGCTGCATCAGAAAACCAGTATGTAGGACACAACCAAGCTCCATCATTCAGTTGTATCGGATCTGCAAGGAAGGGGAATGCAAATAGTGAGAACTTATCTATCATTTTTTTCACCACTGACTCACTAATTGAGTTTTAATGATATTTTCTCAACAGAATCACCAAAAGAGACAGGGTTTAGACTGGCAGATTCTGAACATCTGTGTTTTTACTGACAAAATCTGACCATTAGGGAACTACAGTTTCTTTGTAGATGCTAAAAAAATAATGACAACTCAAGCCAACAATCAGTTAAACAAAGGAGATTGTTCCATCTCCTTATTTTATGGGAAGAGAACAGGTGTTTAATAGTTTATATAAATTATGCAAAATCTAAAGCTTTTATGGTAACAAAACACTTAGCAAGAGGCATGAATGAAGAGGTAAGTTAGCTGATGATGTTTTGCATTCCAACCAGTGCTTCTTTAGCACTACTTTTGCAGTTATAAGTCTATGAGGGTTTCTGTTATATGTCCTATTTTCATGGATTCATAATTCAATCCTAAAAAAAATCCAATTTGCATTTGGCAGGCAAAGATCTTAAACTGAGACTGGATTCTTTTTATTAGGCCATGGAAAAAAAAGTCAGTTTAATTGTCTCTAAGTTATGAAAGTATAAAAATGGAATGTATTGGTTTCAGACACTATTTTATGCTGCTACAACTCAAAACTGCTTTGTTTTTTTAAGGAAAATTTTACAAGATGTTAGTCTGAATACTGAATTCATGCATTTGGGAAACTAGGAAAAAGAAATATAAAAATGCTTGATTTCTTACCTCTTTATAAGGATGTTTGATCTCTTGACACACTCTTTTTCTTGAGCCAAACTTACTTCAAGATGTAGGACTTTACCACCGTTCATGTAAAACAGCTCCCAGTTTCATACGTTTTACATGATTCAGGTGAATGGCTTGAGATTATTATACAGTATACATGAAATTCATTGTCTAAGTTTCCGCAGCAATTCCATGTTCTTAAAGACCTTGGCAGATACACAGGTACTGAATGGAATGGCTGAAGTTATCAAGAAAAATTTCAGCAGATTGCACTATATATATTATATATAAAATGTTAGAGTCATAATAAAAGGAAAAAGACTTGTGAGTGAACTGAAAATGCAGACTCCTTTACTCACTAGCTTTCCTAAGAGCTGTTGACGTGGCAGAGTTTGGAGGCAGTGTTCCTCTCCCCTGCTAAACTTTTAGGGTACATAGAAGGCATGGTTTTCTTGCAAATTGAGTAAGCCAACAGCTTTTCATGTGCTTTGGTTTATTTCTAACTAGTGACCTGCTTTCTTGCAGAGGAATTGATGTAATGCTGTGGAAAAAAAAAATAAATTGTTCCTATCAATCTAATAACAAGTTCAGTAAGTCAAGAACACTTCCTCCCATACTAGATTCCTTCAATAGGAAGGATCTATGCCCTCTTCAGTTTATTCTAAAAATCTCTGTTGGATCATATTTAAAAAGACTGAGATCTCAGGTCAGTCAGTACTCTTAACAGATTCAGTTAGCCAAACCATTTTCCTATTACACAGGAACTTTCGCTTCTGTAGTTACAATGTGTACATGTGAGGTTTTGCAAGCGTACAATTAATTATACATGGTCTTCACAACATCTACTCATCCTGCCAGAATTTCCAAATAAGGAAAAAATTGCACTAAGCATTTTGCAAATTTATTTTACAATTCAATGAATAACTTACTTTATAGTTTGTGGTAGTACTCTCAGTCCTTCCTAATTGTTCCTAGACATTACTGTGAAATAAAACCAAGTGCAGATTACAATTACCAAGAATATCACTGTAAAAATTCTTGAGTAATCATCAAGTTCTGATCTTTTCTTTCTGCACTATTGCTCCCTCTATGCCTTTATATAGATGTTCATACAACAAAGATGTAGCGATTAAATGAACCAGCAGTTTATGTGCAAACACTTCTACTTGAAGGTCAGAGAGCAAACCAGGCAAATCTAACATGAACATTGATGTTGAATTGAATCTTTACTGGCAATTTTTTAAAAGATTGCTGTTATCAAATGGTTGTTTCAGTAGTTCTGAAGAGAGCTTAACCTGCTCTTGCTAGAGGCTCAGTAAGTCGATAGGGAAGTCTGACAGACCCATGAGATGACTTGGCAGGACAAGGGGAAATGGCTTTAAGTTGAGGGAGGGAAGATTTAGGTTGGATGTGAGGGGGAGGTTCTTTAGAGAGAGTGGTGAGATGCTGGAACAGGCTGCCCAGAGAGGTTGTGGATGCCCTGTCCCTAGAGGTGTTCAAGGCCAGATTGGATGTGGCCCTGAACAGCCTGGTCTAATATTAAATGGGGAGGTTGGTGGCCTGCATTTGAGAGAGGGTTGGAGATTCGTGATCCTTGAAGTCCCTTCCAACCCTGGCCATTCTGTGATTCTGTGACTGCCCAGTTTGGGCCACCTTAGATGGTATGAATGAAGGGCATTTACATTGATCTAAGCAAATCTATTAAAACTTGCAATAGGATTCATTAAGAAGGAATTTTTCTGCTAAAATATGGAAATTTTCTGGAGTATAATAGAGTGTATGTGGAACAAGGGGTCTAAGAAACACAGAGCCTTTCTTCTGGTCTTAATGGCATTCTAATGGAGATTTCCTTGATTCCCCGGCAGCATATAGCTGACTTAGCAAATCTGTAATTGCAGGCCCTGAAGGCAAACTGTACTTTTCCGCTCTCTGTACTGGATATATATGTGCATATATAATTCAGTGATTCCCTCAGGATTTTTAAAAAGAGTAAGAATAAATGTCATCTGAATACCAAAGGCAATAAAGGATTAGCTAGTTGGGTCCAGTGGCATTCAGTTCTCCCCGTGCTCCCAACCCTCAATTTCATATATTTAAGCATATTTGAATGTTAATTCTTACCGCATCCTGAAATGTATTGTTGTGAAAATGCCATGTTATTGCATAGGACTCCATAGGCAGCTAGGAAAATGTTTTGGTTGTTCCTCTTTAAATCTTTAAAGGCAAGGATATTTTCACTGGCTGGAACACCCCCTTGTCTTATTCTCTTTTCTATAGTTTTCCTACTTAGCTTTATTTTTCTACATTCTGCTCTTCTGTAAGTTCTCTCCCAGTTCTCCTCATGATTTTATTTTCTGTGTCCATTTGCCTTTCATTCTAGTGCTGCATGTATTCCCCAAGAGACTGTCTTTGGTGTCAACAGTCAGATCTTCATGGATTCCAGCAAAAAGTTGCCCACTCTCTTTTGCAGAATAGAGACAATGCTTTTTTTTTTAAGGCCGTTCTTGCTGGAAGTGATTTCAGTGGGAATTAAAGTTTAAATACAGACATCTTGTGTCCCAAAGTATATAGAAAGACTGAAAGTTTTAAGTAAATATTTGCTAAATATTGCAAAGGAGGAATATAGAAGAATGCACAGATTTTTTATCTCTGTGATGAAGATATGAATATTTGTGTAGCTTGTCCCAGGCACACATTTATAAAGGTAACCTGACCTGTAGATTCCAGATACAGTACTTCCAATCCAGCAAAAAGGTCTTTTTAAGGGAATTATGTAGATTTGTGTGTGTTTAGAGACTTATTTTTCACATTTTTCCCTTGCTTGGAATACCAGGTGTCTTGGTTACAATGAGCCCACCAGAGCAGGTCTCAGAGGGAGGTGTAAAAAATGACATGCTAATCTGTACTTCTTTGGGTATAAACTTGTCATGGTTTTAAAGCCTGTTAGTTTGGGACGTTCCAGACCTGAAAGTGAGTGCTGAAAATTAATTTTTTTCACTGATATAAGGTAAAAACTTACACCAGGAAAAAAAAAAAACAAACAACTTATACCAGGAAAACTTATACAGGAAACTTATATAGGAAAAACTGTGACTCATGAAACTATGGACTTTGAGATCATGTGTAAAAATCTGTTTGACAAGGATACTCATTTTTAAAAGACAGAGGTGTATCCACAGTAAATGAAAAAAATATTACTTTTGGGTAGCAAAAGATGAGTTTTGGAAAAGTAACAGCTACCAAAATGTACTTGATTTGAAAATTAAATCTTATGAAGATGACCAGAGACTCATATGATAACTGTGGGAAACATTCCTAATATTAATGGCTTTAAAATTGAAAAGTAGGGAAGAGATGTTGTTTAGTAGCTAGAACACATCAATCTTGGCATGAACAAAGACCTGCAACATGATCTGGAAACAATCACTTCACCATTTCTCTCTCTCAGTCCTCCTTTCTTATGTCTTCCATGCTGATCTCATTTTCCAGATTGTTTCTTCGTGTTTTTCTTCGTGTTTTTCTTCGTGTTTTTCTTCATGTTTTTATACAGGTTTTTATTGATGTGTAAAAATTACACTGTGAGAGTGGAAAGGATACATGAACCTGCATTTGTAAGATCTCAGTCCTACCTTTGGGCTTTTCACCAAGTCTGTAAAAATTACATGAATGACTTTTCCAGGAGAGTTTATAGAATCGTAGAATCCTTAGAGTTGGAAGAGACTTTAAAGGTCATCTAGTTCAACTCCCCTGCATCGAACAGGGACATGCACAGCTAGTTCAAGTTGCCTAGGGCCTGATCCAGCTTTGCCCTGAAAGTCTCCAAGGTTAGGACATCAACAACATCTCTAGTCCTGTACTGAGGACTGGATGCATTTGATGCCATACATGTCCATCCATTCAGTAGGAAAGCTGTTGAAAATGCAGTATCTGGAGATTATTTAACATTCTGTATAGTCTGAGGAATGAAGAAAACAAGAGCAACTTAGCATGAATGTTCTGTTATATACATGTAGCTACAATCACTTAACATGAAAAGCAAAAAATAAGACATACATTTAATCTATCCTCAAAGGGATCATTTTTGGGTAAATAATGAACATAAGGACATCTTTGTTAGGACATTTTTGTTGTCTTACAGATACCTATTGTACCAAAAAGTAAATTCTACTTTATATTTTCTCTTTATGAAACATAGTTAGTATGATCTGCATTAAACAGGGATATGGGATCTGATCTAAGAAAGATGTCATCGAGAATACAGCAATGGCCAAGAGTGGAAACGATAAAGTTAGAAAATTTGCCATAGGCCAATTTGTCATATAGATGTCATCTGAATCTCTATTTTTTTTTTTTTTTTTCATGATTTTTATTCATCAACACCAATTCTATATTCTTTTGTGTTATTATCTGTTACTCTGTTTGGTGCTGGTTTGCTAAATTACCTACCAAACATTTACTTCAAATCTGTTTCCACGCTCCTGGGCAACTGATGTATTTTTTTTTTTTTCTGACATACAATGTTCATGTCTTTGTGAAGTCATGCAGAAATTGCACAAATAGGAATCTTCATTCCCTCAAAAATCATTATATTTTGTATGCCTTCATGGTATTTAATTATGAGAAATATTTATGGAGAAAATTTGCTTTCAACATAACTAAAAAGACTTATCTAAGTCAAACTTCATGTTTTTCCTCAGAAATGGCGATGTGTCTTTCCAAATGCTCATCTTCATTACTATGGAAACTCTCCTTTCTAACAGTATTTACAGCAAGTGAGAAGAGTATGTATTCATTTTAGTACAACCATGCTCTTCATGTAGTCCATATTGCTACTCTAAGACAGTCAGATCAAAACCTGTGAGACTTAAGAAGTTCAAGGTTGCAATTTTTCAGCAGATATATAAGCAAGTGGAGGCAGCATGTGGGAACAAACAAGATTAGTCATCCAATTTACTCCTCCACGCATAGTATTAGTAAATGGAGTTGTGTGAGTAATTGATTTTTTTCACTTTGCTATCCAAATCAAACATTTAAACAAAATATTTTCCCAGATTTCTCTTTGAAATGAAAAGAGGAGAAAATGTCTTGAATGCCGTACCTTGTTTAATTTGCATTTTTTAGTAAAAAAAAAAAAATGTTTTGAAACAAAACATAAATGTTTCACTAGTTACTATTTTTTAGATTAAAATATTAACTGAATTTGACGTGACTACTTAGATAGTTTGGACTAAGAAAAATCTGAATAAAATAATTGATTGAATACTCGCTGCTCTAACACAAAATCTGAAGCTCTCTAATTGCTTTCTTCCTTCAGATATGCACAGTAAAAAAGAGTTACTGAAAGTGTTTAATATGGTGGAAACATAAACTTCATCACTTTAATGTGCTGCATTTTACATTTACAATTCACTGCTGTTGCTAAACAGATGTAATTTGTCAGTAAGAAGCAGTTATTATGATTATAGTATTAAGAACATGTCTTCTCTTTGACCTTGTATGCACATAGTTTTTCACACCTGTAGATTCACACCTTTCTTTATGAAAGTTACTGGTTGAACTCTGTAAGAGGTTAGATTTACATAAAATGATTATCCATTCTGTAAGCAAGTCTCATCAGATTAAAATCCCTTTGAACTTTAAACAATTGTACATGCAATGTTGTATTTTTAATTTTTTCCCCGAAGAAAATGTTTTCTATCCATTTTATTTCAGTTGGAGAGCTGATGAGAGCAAATGTTTGTGACTGCCCACTGCAGTACAGAAATAGGATACAGGTATAAAAATATGTGCATCAGCTGATGTACAGTACTTTTGAAAACATTGTTACTTACAGTTAGATGTCAAATCCATTTTGGAATTACTTTATATATCCTACCCTAGATTTTAGATTGATTGTCATTGTTGCTATTATTTTTGCTGTTTGTGTTGCTATTCTATGAGGCCCTAAAGGCAACAGATAATCATGTAGAGTTAGATTCTGTACAAATGGATGTCTCTGCCTGAAGAGCTCATAGTCTGAAGAATCTCACAGTGATTTAAAATAGGATAAGGTTTAATTTTAAATGTTGCAGTAGATACATATATATATATATATGTATTTCTTAGGGGTAATATGTTTCTTTGGTAAAGAACTTCAAGTTTAGTGTTAACTAATAGAAATTATTATAGATACCATTGCACATGATTCAGTCCTTCTTTCAGTCTTATTTTATTAGCAGCAAATCCATCACCATCTAATGTAACATGTAATATAGTGCTAAACCCTTCTACTCTTGTAATAATTCTCATCACAATGCTTCTAGGTTTTTCTTTGGTTTGGGAACAGTGTTTAAAATTAAAACTGCATTCTAGTCAACATTTTAATGTAGATATGCTTTTGAAAAATCATTTTAAAACCTACTGTATTTTTGCAGATAATTAGGATTTCGTTTTTTATTTTGGTTTCTTTTTGCAACTTTCATGGAAATCTCTGAATGCCATACTTCCTAGTATCTCTAGAATGTGGCTCTTTTATTACATGTAGATATATTTGGAAGTATGTAGTACATTCTTCAAACATTATTATAGTTAAAGAAAGAAAATGTATTTTTAAAAAGTCTTTCAATTCTCGCTAAGATGGTATTGTAAAATGTCAAAGAAATCCATATCTTTGTCCAAATCAGGAAATATGTTCCTACCAACAATTTTTCCTGGAATGTGATTTGGTTTACAAGTTTCAACAACAGTGAAGAGTCAGGCTGTCTATCACTACTTAAACCATTACATGTTCCCTGGACAACTGGTTCATCCATGGGTGCTCAGAGGTGACTCATCCCATAGCTGCACTGAAGGAGAGAAGTTAACAGGGAGGCAAGAGGCGGTTTTAGCCTTCAAGGGAATAATGTACATAGATTTATGAAAGTTGGTAACTACATAAATATATATAAACTACTTTACATACATAAAGTAGTTAAAACAACCTGAAAATTGGAGAATAAACAATGTCAAAATCAAAAAATAAATAATTCAGAAATAAATTCACTGTCATTCAATGTTTGCTTGAGTTAGCAGTACAGTCTGGATGTATAACTTGCTAACAGGTCATCTTTTGTATGTAAGTTCTTGAAGGTGTTTAAATTATGTGGAGAACCAAAATCACCAAGAGCGTTTAAGGAGACCGGATCTGGAAAGCATGGAGAACTACCTTGTCAGTGTGCTAGGATTCTGTCACTTTGACCTTTTTCATTAGTGAGTGCTTACCTGATTAAATCACTAACTCATAGATTATAAATTAGAAATTATTTTAATTTCAGCTTGTTGATTTGAAAGGTTTGTCTATCAAAAATGGGACAAAAAATATTTCTTACAGTTACTAAGGGCGACTATTTGAAATAAATTGTACGTATATTTTGTAATATCATTTTCAAACAGCCTTATTTAAAATGGATCAATGTTGGTTTATGGAAGGTGAGAAGCTGTCTTCCAGTCTTTTATCCATCTTTTTAGACATCACTTAAAAACAAATAAACAATTAGCTCCTTTCTCATTATAATATTATGCTACAATTATAGTAGTTATGGTTGACAAGGCACTTCCATTATTAGTTTTCTATTTTTAGCTGCCACTATCTGAAACAATTATTCTTTTATCTGAAATTTCTCCTGCTTTATCCTAATCCCAGAGGTAGGTTATTTTGTAAAGTTTCTAAAATTACTTTTGTCTCTTTTGCTGAAATATCTAGGCATGAAAAATTGGTATGTTTCACCAGTTATTGTATTTGTTGTTTATATCATCAGTTCTCCTGGACAGGGATTTGGTTTTATGTTTAGTGTATTTTATTACAATAAAATCCAGACTGCAGTTATGATACCATATTAATACAACCTAGCTTAATTTTTCAAAAGCTTTCTGTAATGATTTGTTAAATCAAGCATATTTCTGTTTTAAACTTCAGGATATGGATTTTGAGAAGTGTTAGATAGTTTATTTATAACACTTTATGTTATAAGCAATTAAGAATAATGTCCTGGATTCTCAGCTGTAATGCTCTTTATGAAAGTCAGTGTGGAAGAATAGTTTCCGTGCGCATAGACACTTCTATTTATTCTCCCTGGGTTAAAACAGTTGTCATATATTCAACTGCCTGCCATCTCTGGTGGTAACTGTGTGATAGTGTTAATGAACGAGTTGGCAAATAGTGCTCTTGGAGTTCCAAGGGCTGGCTGGCCTAAAGTATACATTTGAACTTTCCTGGATTTGTAGCAGCTGAAAGTCCTGTCTTGTGCATATCTACCAGCGCTCACTTAGAAATTTCACACATTCCCAGCCATTTTTTTTCATTAGTCATTGGGCCAGTTATTGCAGAAAGAAACTCTTCATGCTCCGCCTGAATAGTTCACTTTCTCCAGCTGTGCTTTCACCTGTAAACTACTGCTCACTTCTTTATACCTCTACAGATAAACTTTCTATCAGTCATCTCCTACACCATGATTTTTGCATCACTCTCAACTTTTTTTTTCTGTCTTCTTTGGATTGTGTCAAATGAAACTTGAGACTTTCCAAGCCACTTTCGTCCCCATCTTCGTTTTGTTCACTTCTCTTCTGAACTACGTTAAGAGCATCTTCATTAATGCTCTTTCTCATGATTCTTACAGTTTAATCCCTCTGCTACTGCTAGCAGACTGTTAGATAGTAACCTATTTCTTGTGTATGGCCTGAAGAAAGACATGTTCTTCTGTTAAAGTTATCTGCTTCTCATTCCAAATGAAATACATTTGTTTTCTAGAAATCTATAATTAGTCTCTTAATAAGTATGTGCTCTTTCCTCTAACAGGGAAAGTAAAAATCTGCATATAGAAAGATAGATTGTGTTTCTCTATTGAGTACAACCATGTATTACAGGCCTTCTTTATCTCTTTTCTTATGGAGTCACACTCACTTAACATACATCTACTTATGATCCTATACTAACTTGTTAAACCACTAGCCAGTTTCAAGCACTTTTAAAGATCCTTTTGAGGGACCTTTAAAGGTCCCTTTCAACTCAAATGCTTCTATGATTCTAGGACTTAAAAAAAAAAAAAATGTGAATCAAAACATTAAATCTTACAACAGATTTATTGAGAAGAGATAAGGTTTCTGTAGTGTTTTATGAGAGTGGAAAGGTTGCAGTACAGATCTACAGTAGAAGTTATACATAAAAATCTCTTAAAGTCTATTTTGTGTGAAAAGCTTCAAAGTGAGCACTCTTTTTGACATCATTGCCAGCCTACCTTGAAAGGATTCAAGTGCTACTTAAGATTGAGTTCCATGCCCGCAGATCATTTCTGGGGTTTGTCAAATGTATTTGAAAGATTTATGGCAATATCAATGACTTCCTACAACTTTATCAGTAACTGGAATAGTATGGGCACAACTGCAGTTGTATAATGCTGTGTCTGTACAGAGAAACATGGATTCCAGCTAAGACTGAGGTCAAAAATTTCCAGCTCCAGATGACATCGGGGAGAAGTAGTAGCATGGAAGTCACTAGGCAGTTTCTCACGTGTAACTGTTATACTATATGAGACTTGAATGCTTTGAATGCAACAGAACATTAAAAAGAGCTCATCATTAGGTGTGGATGTGCATGTAAGTTTCCCTCAGAGAGTATTCTCTACAATATGAGATTGCTTGGGATCCAATTACTTTAATGCCTATTATGCTCACTTTTCATGCAAAACACCTGCTAATAACACAGTAATAGTATCAGTCTCAAGGACGCTGTTGTACTGGGGGTAGAGAATCTATGTATATTTATGAGGTGTAGACCCGTTTTCATGTGATAGTGTTCCACAAGGACTATATTCATCTTTATTTGCTCTGTGGGCTAATTCAGTAGCACTTTTTACAGCATTATGGCTTTTTCAAAGGAAAAAAATAGATTTTTTTTTTAAGAATCAGATTTGAAAGGCATTTATACACCTTTTTGGTTAAAATTGGGGTTCAAAAAATATCAAATCCCTTTTTCGTAATTAATTACTTTCTGATTACATTTAATGCAACACTGTAATGTTTGCAGGCTGCATTGCTGGCTAGTACCACTCCTACTAATATCCTTTATTATAGGAGCATGAATCAAACCTCAGAGAGCTTGCTGATGTGAGAGAAAGTACAGCACGATCGAGTGGAGTCGGCTATACTTCAACTTTTTGTGGGGATTTTAGAAGTGGATTACCCTAATCTCCCTAAAAGCACTTTTGGTGTGTAATAAAAAGGCCAAAAAAGTAGTTATTGCTGTTATACTCTAAATTTATGCTGTGGTCATTTTGTCTCAACTTCTCCAGTGTCCTTATGTATGCAAGCAGTGTATGAGAACATGATAATTGTAGCACGACATCTTATAGATAACTCTGAAATTGTGAAACTGTGATTTAGGGAGATGAACTTAGATTATAAATATTTGGAAATATGTTTCAAAATTAAATGCACATTAAATAATTAATACATTTAAATTATCATTTCTAAAATATAAGCAATGATTCACCATTGATATTATAATAAATGAATATTACTTTGGATAAGCAAAGAGAGAAAAAAATTAAACACTTCCTTTTAAGTGCTTTGTGACTAGCAAGGATCAGAAAGCATCAGTAATTGTTTAGCAAGATTTTTGAAAGAAATTTCTGGCCAAAGCATGCAATTTGGGTTCTTGCTGCTGCTTTATATCTTTTTTCTTTCACTCCCCCTCACCTAAATTGCTGCGCTTACTTCCACCACTCATTTGCTATGACCAGGATTTTAATAGCCAGAGAACTATGGCTGCACTGTTTTCTGATTACCTGAAACTGAGATCATGGCTAGTACTTCATAAATCCTCTCTCTCATTGCTATTCTTGTGTGGCCACATGGCAGCTTAGAACTTCTCAATCAAAATACATAAAGGATAAAAAAGCACAGAGCTTTTCAGCAAGATTCACAAGGAAGGCCTTTGGCTACTTGCTGGTTGTTTTCTTTTTTTATTTGTTGTTTGTTTTTTTTTTTTTTTCTGAGTCTACAGAAGAGGTGTTTAGCTTTCTTGTTCTTGAAGAAGATGCTTAGTATAGGAAGGGTATAGTATAAGAGAATCAAAATGGTGGTCTGAAGCAGAGTTGAGGAACTGGATGCTGAAGGGCAAATGAAGATGGAGAAAGAAAAAGGTAGCAGGATAAAATGGGACATTAACACTTAACTAAACAAAATCACCACATATATGGGATTTTCTATTATTTGGACTTTCTGAACTTTTCCCAAGACATGAACAGTTTTTTAGGGATATATAAAATTGTTTAAAACCTAATGGAAATGTTTATAGCATAATTGCATGTGAGCATACTGGGATAAAGTACAGATGTTTGGCAGGCAGATATAAAGACATGCACATTAAAGTTCTGAACATTTCAGCAGTAGATTCTGTACAGAATGATGTACATGGACATGCATATGGGTCTTCAAATATTAACCAAAAAATTCCCACTATGCATGCTTCACTGGCAACTGCTTTATACAGCCATCAAACAGATTGAGTACAGCCCTGCCAAAAAGAACGTGGCAAGCCAGGCATGAGTCAGTAATGTGCCTTCACAGTCCAAAAAGCCAACGGTATGATGGGCTGCATCAAAAGACGTGTGGTCAGCAGGTCAAAGGAGGTGAAAAATGGGAACAGGATCTTTAGCAGGGTCAGTGGTGATAGGACAAGGGGAAATGGTTTCAAACCAAAACGGAAGATTTAGGCTGGTTATAAGAAAAAGTTTTTTACAGTAAGGGTAGTGAAGCACTGAAACAGGTTTCCCAGAGAGGTGATGAATGAGTCGTGTTCCTGGGGACATTCAAGACCAGGCTTTGAGCACCTGACTGAGCTGTATGTATCCCTGTTCATTGCAGGAGAGTTTATCTGGATGACCATTAAAGGTCCCTTCCAACTCAAACGATTCTATGATTCTGTGCTAAGGCAGGAATTACTTATATTCATATTTGCTAGTGTTTATTTCAACAGTTTGATATTATACACTATGTTCCCATTGTGTTTTCATATTTTGAATGACTGATTCCATGTTCTGTGTACTGTTTGGAGAATATGATGTACATTGCACTTCTTTTATGAGCATTCTTTCATGATGCAGATACATTAGCAAACAATATTATCACTCAATGTTAACACCACCTAAAATAAAAGAAGGCAAAAAAGACTTTTCTTTGGTGTGCATTCTCTCAAGTTAGTTCACATCTGTGCAAATTTGTTTAAGTATGGAAGTATGTTGAGACTCCTTGTTTCTGTTTAGTCTGGATTAAACAAATTTCTTGCATCGTATTCTGTAAATACTACCAATTCGGTTACATCATTCATGGTTAAACAATTGGATACATGTGTATCTACATAGCATTCTGTATATCCTGTAATCATTGGGGAAATATTTTAGCACAAAATAGAACAGATTAAGAAAGGGATTTCAACCTAATTATGTATATGATGAGTAGCACATAATCATATAATTTCACTACAGACTGAGTTTTGAAGTGAAGACAAATCAGAGCTTTTGTTTATTTAGAATGAGAATATGTAGTCATCTGATCCATACAAGTATACATTGATAAGGAGAATAGATACTTTTCATTCATAAGAGAGAAAAGCATTGCTGTACTCCATGATCAACAAAACTATTAGTCAGAATAAAACTTCTCCTTTCTGTGATTACAGGCATCTGAATCCATTTTCAATCCTCTTTAGAAGTGGTAAACAGTATATATATTCTACATTCTTAAGTAAATCTTCTTGCAAATAACTAAATAAATCAGTCTTGATCCATGACGTGCAGTCTTTAATCAAAAGTGATGTAGTTAAAGGAACTACAATTGCACAATTAAAAAATGTGTCACACTGTGTAATCTGAGACTTCTTCTAGCTAAAAAAAAGTGTACTAGAAATTGTGCTTTTGTTGCCTTTAAAAAACTTAACAAGCTAGAACTGATTTTCTAAAATACACAACATAAGAGAATGATCCAGTCAGTTTCCACTCAGTAACCTTGCCCCAAAATCTTGGCTCAACAGTCAAACTTGGCAAGAAGTGGACAGGACCACATACAATGGAAAACCACCCAAAAGCATCATGACATTTATTGTACTTGAGAGAATATGCAACCTCTATGTGAGCCCTATTGAAAAGGAGCAAATATTCTTTGTAAAAATACAAGTCAATTTCCCCAAGCATTAGAATATATAGTAATACAACTGAAGCCAACAACCAACAAAAAAATGCATTTAGCAATTCAGTTCAAGCCTCTTTTCCCATTTCTGCCATTATTTTAGAACAGGAAGTATAACTGCCAGTAGGCATAGAATGGAGCGAAATCATTCATTAGCTCTACATGGACCCATTGTATTCACATAGGAATGAGATATCTTGTCCAGTAAAGGAGATCAAACACCATTAAGAAAATTATATTATAGAGATACTTATTGTGCCTCTTTCTACAGAACTGCCTGAAGGTTTAAAAAGTTATATTTTGTTTTAAAACTTTTTAAAAGTGCCTGAAGCATTTTATGTCATGTGTGTATTAAACATCCAACTAGCTCAAAGTTTACCGTAACGTCACCAAAGGATACCACTGAGCGTTGGGCAGTCGTTAGCCTATATACTACATTATCCTTATTTCAATAGTTTGTGGTCAAATTCCACAGTTTACTGGAGAAAAACCAACTGTGGCCATGCCTAATGTCTTGTTCTATCAAAGCATCTTTATCATGGCAGTTCCCCTATACCTATGCTGCTAATTCTACCTGCAGCAATGTTGTTCACATGGCTTCCAGGATGGGATCCTACATTTACTTCGAAGTTCTGGCAAGACAAGGAGTCTATTCATTCTTATCTGCCTTCAATGTGAAAGAAATAATTTCAGCTTCTGCAATCAATATTTCCAGCTTTTCTCTCCTGATTCAAATGGTTGTGAACTACTAACTCTGTTCAGTGAATATACTTATTACTCTTTTCTTATTCATCTGTTAGGTTAACATGCAGTGAAAAATATCTACTTGACCTAGGCATGTTCTTCATTTAGAGAAATATTATTCTGTTCCATATATACATTTATATATACTTATTTATAAATTGGAAACAGATAGGTGATCTCATGATTACATATATTCTGTGGGGATGGACTGTGTTGCTGAAAGCGTTCAAACAGGTCTTTCAAATGGTCAGCCTTGTTACACACCTTGAGAAAGATAGCCTGAATAATTAGAAAAAAAAATCCAACATTTTGCAGCATCTTGTAGAAGTTGATTGCAAAACTGCAGATCATGGCAAATTAAAGCGTAGCTTATATAAATTACTAATTTATGAAATTTATAATGGAAAGGGAAACTGACCTTCAAGTCTGACATAGAAATCTGTTGTGCTAAGAAACATGTAATATTCATTCTTTATTTGTTCTGCCTCACAAGACAGCATGAAAATGTAACATTTGCTAATGCCACCTGTGTAGACTTTAGCTGATATTGTCCTACCGCTTTAGGATACATCTCATTAGAACTTAATTTTATTTCTTTGAATTAAATTTACAAAATAATTTAATTTCACATTGTCTAGTAAACATACATTAGGACTCCAAAGTGCCTCCTTTATTTAAGGGAAAGTTAGGGATAAAAGTAGCATAAAGATTAGATATGTTTTTATCTGAAGGTTCTCATCTTAGTGTCAAAAAAGACTGTTCACTCTCAGTTATCAACCATGGTTTCAGGACCATAGCAATTTTAGGCTATAAATACAGTGTTAGCACATCTAAATGATACATTTTCTCATTATTCTGTATTGGAGTCTCTTTCTGATCTATATTCTATAACAGCTCCAGTGATATTAACACTTGCCTTGGAACTAAGTTTGACAGCTTATGGTTAGCTACAACATTTAAGTTTTACTATATAGGCTGGGTTTTTGCTATTCTTGACAACTCTGTATCTTGCTCTTAAACCTTTGTGTATTATTTGGCATCATATTTGGCTGATGTTGGCATCAGCAAATATCTTATATTCTGAATACTCTTTAAAGTTTTAAACTGGTAAGATACTGAAATCAAAATATCAGAAATATTATGAAGGGATATTAAAAGTCTCTGTGGTTTACAAGCCTGCATTCAAAAGGTCATTTTTGTAGTATGTCAAGAAATCGGATTATGCTGAAAGACAGTAATTTTTCTAGATACTTATAAAATGTACTTTTTTTTTTTTTTTTTTTTTTTTTTAATGCATGCATTTCAGGAGAATCAGAAGCAAAATATTTGAGCTGAAATCCTGGATATGCTATAGTTGATTTCAGGCCAGGACTGGAAATTGAGCCCAATTCTCTCATCTGGAATAACAGTAAATTTCTGAAGTGAAACTGGCTCAAAATATTTCTTGCTCTATTGAAAAAAAAAAAAAAAAGCACTATTCTGAAAGAAAAAAAATAAAAAATACAAAGACAAATTTGAATAGTAATTTGGTTACTAATGAGACTCTGTGCTGCTATCATATGACACTTGTGGGACCATTCGGGTGGTCGTTAGCTTAACCTTGGTGTTAGAGCTCCAAGTTATTTAAAAACTCATTATCATAACAGAGAGAGATCCTTTGATGACAAAGAATCAAGAGTGAATGATTAGAGATTTGTATTATGTTAGCTAGTGATTAATGAGAAGTCAGTGTCTGAGCTTATAACTAAGACAAGTCCTTAATTAAACAACAGGTTAGATAACAAACATCACAGGAAAGAGGCTGTGTGAAAGAGTGAAGCCATGCTTGCACTAAGGCTGATTAACACATATATCTGGCTGATTGGCAAAATGTTTGTCAGAAAGCTTCAGTGGTATTTAATTTCAGCCAAAGCCTTAAAGGGACAGATATCCTTACAAGGATGATTGGAGGGATGTGGCATTTGTCCGTTGGAGCTCATTCTATATTATTCAGATATTTTCTGACTATATCTTTTGCTTAACATAAATGAAAATAGTATATATTAAAGAACTGTAAATTTAGCATTTCAAAAATTAATTAGTGCTTTTTTATTTTTATTTTTAATTTTTCCTGTGCTCTGTCCAGTTTTGCCTGTGCCAGTTTAAGAAAATCAGTTTTCCCTTACTTTTCAGCAACAACAAAGTCCTGAGAAAGGATTATAATATGAACTTGTTTTCTGTTGCTGTCATTATTGGTGATGATGTATGAAAGCTTTCAGTGTACCTGAAATACCAGCAGCAGCAAACGGCTCAGTTGGAATCTTTTTTCAAACTAGACCACAGTGATTCTCTCTCAGCTGCTGGTCTCTCCCCACGGGCAAACAACACCTACTAGTTGTGCAAAATTCTGCATTTTTTTACCCTCACAGTTACACTAGAAGTTATTGCTTGTATCTACTTCTTTTTTCAAAGTTCATAATTTGCAAACAGATTTGTATCAGCATATGACTGAAATCTGTTCTCCAAAATAGACAGTTGATCCTGTATTGTGTGTATTCCATTTTATCCTCACACTAGTTGTTCTCATCTAGAAGTTTTATTTTCTTCTTCCATTTGACTCCTCCAGATTTTCTCTTTTCATCTGATGAAATGTATAAAATAGATTGCATACCATTCAAAGATAGTACCTAATGTTTGAATTTGAACTTGCTCCCCAGTCTTAGGAACATGCAATAGTAGACTGAACAATCCTTGTTACTGCAGTTGTAGATGCTATTCAAATATTTCTTATTCCTGTCCTTCTAGTAGCTTCCTCCTACTCCAGAGAAGAAGGCAAACATCACATCATTGCTGTTTATTGAGCTGAGGACACAATCTAAGATCTGAATTAACTGCAAATATTATAGCCTGTTTAATTTTAAACATATGCTTAAGCTAAGTGAATTCTTATTGAATGTTTGCATCATGTAGCAGAGGCTGGTTGTGTTTTATATCTGAAGAGGTTTTAAATTAGTTATTTTGGGAACTGCCAGCAGGGTACTCCAGCTTAGCTCAGCTAAAGATTCAAAGGACTTTTTCAGCTCTTGGAGGATAGAGGAACAGGGGCTGTGGCTTAGCCGAAGATTTGGATTGGTGGTAATTGATCACAGTGAACTCAACTGACTTAAAGCCATCTCTGGCACGTTTGCATGATTTCTGCGTAGCGGCCAGCCCTTGCTTTAGTGTCAGTTATGTTGAGTAGATGGCCTGGGCACAAGCTTTGTGTGCTATACTCAGAAAAGAAAGCAGGATAACTTTCTTGTTAAGTCCTTGACTGGAGACTCAGAGATTGGAGTCTAATACCTGTTTAACTAAAGAAATTCTGCTTCTGTGTGCCAGTGCAGCTCTCTATGTGGTCATTCTAAAAGTGATTATATGGGATGCACATGATATTGTTCTGAATAAGAGTGACCAGACGGAGGGCTCTGCCAGGAAAACTAAAGGATCTAATTTAGATTATTTTAGTTCCCTGTGCTGCTGTAATGTTGCTAGCAGGTAACCAACCTTACCCTACTCTAAGTATATTAGATGTGAAATAAATTGAACCATTCTTCTCGTCTCCATCTATACTGCTTCATATTTGCACGTGATAAACCCATTTGTAAAGAGAGAGATGTGTAACTGATTTTGGTTGTTTTGATCATGTAGAAATGTTATTGAGAGCATCATACATGTAGAAAACTGGAGTAGTGGATGAGTTTTTGAAAGAAATGTATTTTATCTTTAGAATAAAAACTTTAGAAGTTCATCAGTTGTTTGAGAATTTATGACTGTGTCCATGATCCAAGCCACATCTGACAGGCTCCTCTAAGAATGCACTTTTTTATTGCATTGTATACTTATCTGCAAGCTTTTTCTCCTTTCAATGCAGAAGGCTATTATGAAACTACTCACATTACTCCCAGAGGGTAAAAATCTCTTTAAAATTTGCAAACATAAAGTAAATTTCAAGCATGCATTTTTGAACTCATTACACAGTTCTCTGGTAACTGAGCTCTCAGCACCCTTCTTATTCAAACTGTACAAACGGGATTTCATTTATAAATATTTTGTTTGAAAAAATAAATCTTGAAGATTAAAGAACAAGGAAGTGTACAGACCAGTATCGTCTCAGCTGAACTGTAAAAATCACTCCATCATATATTTGGTTCTGGAAATACGTGTTTCTACAACCTGCTTTTCCCTTTACCCTTGTTCCTTCCTGGTCTCCTCTGCTCTGCTAGCTAATTTAAAATCTACAAGCCAGATACCCAATTTATATAATGATCTTCATATGCAACAATCAAGAATTTGCTACATAAAATATGTAATCAATAAAAAAGTACTTGAAAAATATTACTGGGTACATAATTACTATGCCGGCTGCTTTCTGTTTACTATTGGCATAGTGTGCTTTTTTCATTTTCGCCGTGTGTCTACTTCATCATTTATGACACAAAATGATATATTTTTTTATTAATTCTGGAAAAAAATATTGGGAAGGAGCTCATTTTTAAGTAATTGGTTAAAATCTAGTAATGAAAACAGGGAAGTGGTTTCAATTTTCATTATGTTTAGGGTCATTCCCAGGTCACATTTGACACAGATTCAATGTTCATATAAATTTAATAAAATCTGTAAAGGAAATTCAAGTAACAGCTGTGAAAAGAATGTGATCAATAGGAGCCAAAATAAGTGTCACTTTGAAATTTGCCAACTGCTGATGGATAGTTAAATGAATAAAACTATAATGTCATTACCAACTTTTAAGAGCAGAAAGCCCAGGGAAATCAGTCACTTGAATGATAGAAACTTTGCATGACAGCAAAGCTGTAATAGTTATTCTGTTAATTTTATACTATATTCTTGAAATAGCTCATACTGTGAGTTATTTCATCATACTCCTGACTTTTGATAACAGAATAATGATAAAGTTATGTTAAATATCTCTCCTACCATGGTGACTGACTCTCCAAAAATTCTTAAAATACACTCCTTAACCTGTGGACTCATGACTTATTCATCCTCCTGTAACACTATAAAATCGTCATCTTAGAAGTAAAAACAATCTCTTATGCATATTTTCTTCATTTTCAAGTATCTCTGGTGGTGCCCAGGAAATGGAAGTACCATAGTTTAATCTCCAAGCTAGATGGCAGTAAGGAGCAAAGAAACACATGGGACAACATGGTCCACTACCATTGCAGCATATCAGTGTGTCAGCATAAAGGTATTTAATATGAACTAGACTTAGAAAAAAAGAAAAATAACTATATTGATGTAATCTTCCACAAAATACATTTAAAGTCAGTTTCTCAATGATATAAGTCTACACTTTAAAATGCTGTGACTTATTTATAATTGAGAGGTGAAGTTTCCTAAACGGTTTTAAAGCAGGTCAGCTGTGGCTTAAATGCAATAAACTATTGCAAGATTCATTTAAAGTCCAAAGAAGTTAAGATATTTCAATGACTTCAGTAGATTTTGACTGGGGAGTTAAATCTCTAGTGCTGTGGTTCCTATTATAAATACAGATATGATGCTTAAAAACACTTTCAGTTGGTGTTAGGTGAAGAGAAAAGCAGAAGGAAAAGGTGATGTTACGCTGTGGAGATGTTGCTGCTGGAATAATAATAGTGTTTGTAGTAGTGAAAACTACCTTAATTTCCCTCTGTTTCATTCCTTGACACTTTTGTGCTTGTCAGTTTTATCGTAAACTGATAGTTGTTACTTGGAATTGGCACTTTTCAATATACAAGACATTCAGCTCCAGATGAGGTACCTTAAATTCCAATAATGCAGATATACATGTGCACAAACTATAGTGACCCCAGCAAACTTTTCTCAAAGAATCAATAATGTTACCGGAACAACCCTCAGGGCCCCAACATGTGTTTGTAATATGCATACATCTAGCTAAATCAGCATCTGAATTACTGGAATATGCTGCATTATGTATCCAGATAATGTAAATCAGCATAACTCTGCTAAAGTCAACCTAAGGAAGCTGGTTTACAACAGCAGAAGACTCAGCTTGCTGCAGGTTTACCATGCTTTCTGCTTTTTAATCCATTGGTGTGTCATACTTTGTCTTCTTTAGCTTCAGAAAGATTGTTTTTTCATGGGCTGAATGAACTCATAATGATGAAAAGGAAAATCAGAATACTTATGGAACAATTCACTGATTTCATCACAGGAGGAGTTAGAGAAGTAAAGTAAAGCTTGGTCAACAGTAGCAGGTAGTGCAGAATAGTGAATGGGAACTGGAGAGCAGAATGCATGATGCATTTCAGGAAACTGCTTTGGACTATGTCTAATCTGATCCTGTGAACTGAATGAGCATCTGGATCACATTCTCTGCAGTCCTGGAGTGTCCCTTCAGCTTGAATTTGACATGAAAGAGATCCAGTTCCTGCACCCTGAGGCCGTGCTGCAATGTGAACCAAAGGAAAGTTGCTGTAGCTGGAGGAAGTGTTTGCTTTTTAAGCTCCCTCATGAGTCAAACTGAAATAGCTATGTAGACTCCCTCTAAAATCTCAAGCATTATTTTGCTCATCTTCCTTTGATTCTCCCCACGCAATTGTACTGTATTTGGAATGACAGCTGACTTCATCAGAGGCTTGATCCTTTAATCTTAGAACAAAATCACAGAATGACAGAATCACAGAATGGTTTGAATTGGTAGTGACCTCAATGATTAGCTAGTTTCAGCCCTTCTGCCATGGTCAATGATACCTCCCACTAGCCCAGGTTGCCCAAAGCCATGTCCAGTATGGCTTTGAACACCTGCAGGGACATCCACAGCTTGTCTGGATAATCTGCTCCGGTGCCTTGCCACCCTCATAGTTAAGAATTTCTTCCTTCTATCTAATCTAAATTTACCCATCCTTTCTTCAAGGACAATGACCAACTTTTTGAAAAGGATTTAAGAGTTGAATATATTTGTAGATTAAACAGGACCAACAGAAACTGTTGGGGACTGTGTATTTGTATTTGGAGTACCTTTAAAGATGTTATCTAGAGAAGAATGATGACACATTCTTTTGGGCAAACCATCTGAGCATTTATCCAGATGTTTCAGTGAGTTTGAGAGTTCACAACAGGTTGACACTTCTGTAGCCAATAGTACCAACAGTACCAGCAGGAACTTTACTAGCAATATCTTTATTAGTGCAATTACAGATAGTTTAGGCTTTCCAAGATGGTCTGCCCCCACTTTAGCTGTGTCTGTACTTTTCAGAGTATGACTTAATTTTGTCTTTGTCCATGTCTTGTCTTAGTATCTTATCTAAATGCTTGTGTTGTTGACATCATGGAGACAGCATTGTCCTTGGCCATATCTGAGCTTGTGTTTGAAGCTACCTTTCTCTTGAAAACTGACTGCTGCCTATCTATAACCCATGTCTCTAACTGTAAAATGGAAAAGTGGAAAGCAACCACATTTTTATGTCATTTTACATTTTCAAATCATTATTGTCAATTGATGTGTCATTACTAGTTTTTCTTTTTGAGACTCAGTGTGCTTGTCAACCACTCTGGTGTTTCCTGGAGACTGACAGGGTAATACCACTTACAGTTTCTGTTGTGCTGCACTCGTCTGAAGTTATGCTATTCCATAACTTATTGCTTCTTAAAAGTCTCAAAAGTATGCAATATATGAGCTAAGTGACTGCACAATAGTTAATTCTAAGATAAAATACCATCTGTTTTTAGCTGCCTACAGAAAGAGCGCTCACATTTATTAGGAAAAAAACATCAAAGCAGGGATGGAGTGAATTGGTTTTTACATATCAATAGATATCAGCTAATAGCATTTTTCTCCAAACTATTTTCCTATTGAATGCAATGTAAATGGGATCAGGATTAGGCTGAATTTCCCTCTTTAATCTATTCATTGCAAATCATACAGATGACAAAGGAATTTGCATGTCCATGAACAGTAGCCCATGTTGTATTAGAACTGAATGGATGTTGAGTATTGGTTAGATGCTTTATCTGTGGAAGATCATGCCAAGCCCAAAGTGAAAGTATAACTGAGAACACTATGAATAGGATTTTTAAATGGTTAGCTCACAATGTGTCTTCATCTTCCAAGTTCAATTATACAGTTGCTTGAGATGTCATGGGCAAGTATAAAATGCAATTGAATTAAAAAATTTAGCAGTTTTACACACATAAATATGCATTTTGTAAGAGAAATCCATCTTTGTTCTCTTTGGTCTTCTGAAAATTATCCTGGAAGGTTCTCAGTATTTCTTACAAAGTGATAATTCTCATAGCCCCTGATATTGCAAAGCATTCAAGAGTTTTGCTGTACTGAAGCTTTCAGAGGAAATTTGAAGTTATTGGGATTGTGGTCAGAAAGTAATGAAAATAAAAATTTTCATTTTCTAACCTGGATAAAAAAAAAATAGAAGCACAAGAACTTACACCTTTATACAGATTTCTGAAGTTCTTAAAAGATACAAATCAAAGAGCCATGAAATCAGTGGATAAATGTCTATGTGGATTTGCCTGAGGTTTCTAAATCTAATCATAGCTTTAGTAGCTACTTGGAGTTGATTTGTAGTCAGAATGTTTTGCATGTAGGCAATTGCAAATAATAAATGTTTTAGGTCCTATCAAGATTAAATTTATTACTAGTCCCATTATCTTCAGTGTAGACTGTTGAGGGAATTGGTGGAAGATATGTTAGAAGTAGTGCTACGTATTGAGTGCTCTTCCAATGTCTTCTTTCATCACACTTTAAAAATCATTCCCTAAACGAACAAAGATACAAAGATACCAAAGATACTATGAAAGATCTTTTATTCTGTTCAATTATATAGAAGCATACTTTTTCCTCTCTCTCTCTTTTATTTATTTATTTTTTTTTTTTTTAAAGGGGGTTAATCTTCAGGGATGAAACAGATTACCAGCTTTTGAACCAATTTAAGTAGAACCTCCAGAAACAAAGCCAGAACAAATAATTATTGGCAGCTCACAGAAGGTATTCTGTGCCCACAGCTCTGCAGGATACCGTTAAAGTCAGTTCACTTGTCTTAATGGGAAACACCTGTGGTCTGGAACAGAAGACAAAAAATCAAACTAACCATGCCTGAGACATTCTAAGTAATTCTGAAAACAAAACCTCTCCTTCTGTCCCTTTCTTCTTTCTTCTTTCATCTACACCCTCCAGAAAGCCTTGCCAGACTTTTACTGGTGTCCCTTCTTTCCTTTAAAACAGATGTGAAAGCTTGTTTTCAAAATTTTATTCAATCACAGGCACTGAAGGATGTCAAGCAATTACAGTTGCAATGTTAAATCAAAAAAATATTGCTATAAAAAAAAAAAAAGCTTAATAAATGCTCCATTGGAACCTTCTTTTAACTGCTATAAAAAGTGAGTGCAAAGCAACTGAAAATGCTTAGAAATAATGCCTTAAAACATTGTAAACAAATTAATATTTAAATTCAAAGCATTTTTGCTTTTCTGTTGCTTTCTCAAAATGTACTGGGAACAATGGACCTCTGTAGGTATTTTAATAGGTTACTGAAGCTTGATTAGGGCAAAAAATACATTCCGGATTTTCATACACAATACAAATGTATGCTACATATTTCATTTCATTTGGAAAGTTCAACTACATAACAATTATATTTAATTGCAAATGTAAAGTATACATATATTTAATTGCTAAATTGAAGCTTGATTCACAGTTTGAAATGGTCTGCAAGCTTGCTAGCACTGCAGATCCTAGAAACCATAGTTTGAAGTAGAGATTCAGGAACTTTAATCAAGTTAATCCCTTATGTAACTGAATTTTTGTCTATATTTTTAGATATTAATTCATACATGCACTTTTTTGATATTTTTCTTCTCTACTACTTCTTATTTCAACAGAAATACTAAGAAGAAATCATAGAGAAAAAGTTGTTTTTAAACATTCACAGTTGCAGAAAAGAGGCCATGACATTGCAAGATGTTGAAAGAAGGCAATTCCTGAATTTTTAGAGGTCTAAAATATACCTGACTGTGAGAACTAACACCTATATTTGCAATGTTCTTCAAGTTTAAAAATGTCATAGAACATAAAAATACATCTTTTCTCCCTTAAGACTAGTAGTTGTATTAGTGTCAGAGTCAAGCTACTGTGGAAACATGAATACTTTGAATATGCATTCACAGTATAGAAATAATATGAAATATAGCTTTCATCTGACTCTTCATGCATCCAGGAAACAGATTTATTCCACTTTTTAAAATACTAAAAGGAAACGTTTTGGACTTCAGAAATGCTTTTAATCAATTTTTCCATATCCAAGGTGACTGTGTCATTGTATGGTGATGGCTTAAAAAAAAAAAAAAATTCTGGAAAACAGCCAGCATAACAGAGAAATGAACAGGGAAAGTAATTCCAAAATACATAAAGATAGCCAATTTCTGAAGAATATAGTGATCCCTGAAGGTATCCTGTGCAGCCTGAATGCTTTGTAGTCAAAAGGGTTTCCTTTCCTGCATTTTCACCATACCTTGATGTTGAAAAAACTTTTTATTTGATTATAGGGACACAAAGGAAGCTCTGTTCCATATTGCCCTTTGATACAGGTCCAATATTCGTTAGGTCAGAAAGCAGTCTGCTTGCTAAGTAGTTTGCTTGTCTGATACATTCCCATCCAAATATCTGATGCCAAGAGATTCTAGGTTACTCATCACTGCTGCATACCCATTCTTCCAGCAGCTTGTATGCAGTGTCATCCAGCTGTCTTGGCTTGCTTTTTCTGTCTCCCACTAGCCACAGTGCCAGCCAAACTGGATGGAAAAGATAACAGCATTGTCCACAGCCAATATGCCAAACATACCGAAATAGAGAAATGAGACTTAATACATGGATAGCACCTTTGAGACAACAGCTGCATGGGTGGAACCCACAAACTCCTCAAGTATGCCTCAGGCTTAGTGGAGGAACAGTCCTGTTCTTTTGCAGGCATTTAGGTGGCTAGGTCTAAAGGATAAACCCTTCCTTTGTACCTTTTCTGGTCTTCCAGAAACTGGTTCGAATTATGGGGAAAATTACGGAAGAAGGCCGTAGCTCACTAGAGAGATTTCTTTGTGAATTCAGACCCCTTTCGCTATAAACATAGAGGATCATGACACAAGATCATGTAACTCCTTTTTTAACCCAATGTAGTGAGATCGTTGTGTGACAGTGGAACCAAGTGAGGATAATGCTACAAAAATTTTATTAGGCACCTGCAGAGGATAGGGTAGGATAATGATCCTGATTTAATATGCAGTGTAGCTGTACCTGGATCAACTGGGGACAATTTTAGGGCCCTATTTCTAACATTTCCAGCCATTTAGGCATGAAATTTCATTTCCAGGCTTATCACTAATTGATCTCATGAACAGGGACACATGCTACAGATGGGGAACAAGTATGAAATTCATTTATTTGAGAACAAGAGTGAGCCCCACATTTGTTTTTTTTTGTTTATTTATTTAATTTTGGTCAAGTTGTTTCTGTGTTGCTTTTTTTTTTTTTTTTTTAAACAAGGTTTAACAGAGCAGATTCCAGGTCTGTAAAATGCTGAGAATGAAGAAATAGTGCAGTGGGCAATTCAGAAACCACATTAAGGCTAGTCTAGGACAAGCTGTTGCTATAATGTAATCTTTCATTTTCTACTGATGCTTATAGTTTACTTTTATAAATGGGCAGCACCTTGTAAAAGTACTCTCAAATCTGTAATACCTATTATCCCAGGGTCATCTCACCCTGGAACTCTTTTTTTTTTTTTTTTTTTTTTTTTTTAAATAGAAGAGAGGAAGGAGGAAGACAATCAAAGAAATAGTGTTATCAGTAGGAGGAGTTCACTGTCACATCAGTCCACTTCTAAACAATTAGCGTTGAAAGCGTTAGGAAAGACTCAGCTGTGACACAAATCAGGATTATCACACTAAATTCAGCAGAGTTGCACAGACAAAACAGCAGTATGGAAGAGGGGACAAGTATGCAAGTGTTATCTAAATGTAAAGACTTTTATATAAAGCCTTTTATGAAAACTGTGGAGAAAATGCGAAAGAGAAGCTAATCCACATGAAGGGCTAATCTCCATAACATGTAGGGTTAAATATCAATGTATGTCATATGATCAGTGGTGTAACAACAATTAATTTCAGGATAATTGAAAATCATCCTATTTCAAGAAGTCTCACTGAACCATGGTCCACTTTTAAATCAGGAATGCAGATGTGGCCTTGGCCCTAATTCCCCACCCCATATGGTTCATGTTCACAACTTCTACAGAAGGCAATGCAAAACTGTAATTTGAGTAAATGAGCAGCTACATTTAGCACCTCTGTGCATTTTAATCAGCTGAAACTGCCACCTACCTTGTGCATTTGGACAGAAAAGAGTCCTTAGCTAGAAAAAAAATAACATCACGTCAGAAAGTATTATCATGTATAAAATTATTTTAACTTCTATAGGAACTGAAGATAAACAGTAATTGAATTCTCTGATTCACAGAATTCAAATTTTTTACTCTGCAAAATGCAAGAAAAAGTAAAAGCACAGGACACATCCTATATAAATATATTTTGCAGTAAGTTTGTATAATAAAAGCTTTCGTTAGGACTTTGCCATTTTGTATTTTCTGATATAATATTCTGAAACTGGAAAATAGAAATAATCTGTCTTGAAAGTCCCAGTCAGAAAATTTCAGCTGTATTAGAGCATGTGCCCATTTGTTGTTCAAAATTATCCCTTTAAATTCAACATATTTATGTAAGTTTTTTATTTTAAAATGATTAGCCCTCAGAAAGATAAATGTAGATTGAGATAGCATATACATCAATACTCAGAGCTAAATAAAATATAAGAAAACAAATATTTTAAGCATCAGAAAAATCAGAACAACTTGAATTTGACGTATAAACAGGTAAAATAAAATGTTTTTGCTTTGATTTTTCCCTTGATATTCCTACTGGGGTAGTGTACTGCAACATTAGACATCTAGGTTAAACTCTAGAGCTTACTGGATTTGATCAAGGCTTTTTCTGTCATTTTAATCTTTTAAAAACACTACCAAACAGATATGGCAAAAGATTACAGACCTAGTTTATCTGTTAGTCTATCCTCTTTAGTTAAGATATCCTTATGCTTCAAAAGTTGAACAGATAGATCTTAATATTAATCTTATGGTATTTCTAATTGTGATTTGTGATGTCCAATTAAAGAAATTATAAATCAGAGAACTACACTTAGTCAATCTGATCAAATCACAAGGTGCACTTTAATTTTCAATAGAGATGTTAAACTCTTGCTCCTCTATGAAGCAGCATGAGCCAGCTTCAGGCAGAGATTTGAACACTGGCACTGATCCAGGAACAAAGAGGAGCTTGAAATGGAGCTGCTACTGAAATACACGCAGAGCTTCTTCAGACAAGATGTCAGCAGCACTTGTTCTTATGTCTGATAATGAAGTTTTATTTTTCTCAAATGATGAATTACAGGACACATACACATAAGGCATTTAACTCTTCCATGAGAGGCAAGTACATGAAACTGCCAGTGGAAAGAAAGCATTTATCTCAAGACATAACAGTACTGTTGGTAAACCACAACTTCTTATACTGCCACTATAATTTAAATTAAGTAGAAGCCTAGCTTATAAACTCACACTATGACCCATACTTTATGGGTGTTTTATATCTCTTGGGTCCTGATCACAATGAAACTCTCTCAGTCTAAAGCAATTTAATGCAAACATTCCTGGGGCAGGCTATAAAATGTGATTTTTGCAGTCAGTCTTTTTATGGGTATTTTGGTTGAATATTGTATACCCGTTGAAAAAAAAGTATGACAAATGTAGACATTACGACATATGTGTGGGGTTTAGCTGAGTCTGTATTTGCACATGAATATTAACCCTGGTAATTGAGAAAACCTGTCTCTCCACACATCTTGTTCATTTCCACAAAAAGCATGTGCATAGATTTAAGAGAGAATTAGTGCCTTGCCTGACTTAATTACAAATTTTCTGGCTATAAGACTCCCCATGCCTGCTTCTCTTTAAGGGCAATGGACTCAACAGATGCCATCTTATACCTACTAGATGGGGATAAATCGACTTGCTACTAAGCACTAACAATAACACATGGAGATATAAGTTGTGAATTGAGTTCAGCAGACAGCATGGTTTCCAATTCTTAAGCATTTTGCAGAAAAACTAAAAAGCACCATCAAAGATGTTCACAAGTTGTATCATTGCAAATGTTTACAAAACATGAAAGGAATGGTAAAATATGTGCTTAAAAATGTACATGTTGAGATCTTGAGAGGAAGGCATGAAAATACACGGCATTGAGAAGTTTCTGCATGTTGCATCAAGAAATTGCTTTTTTAAACAGTAATGGTGAATTCATTGTTAACAACATTTTTACAAGTCTCTGGCACATAAATGAATTACTGTGATATAAGCGAAGCTAAATTTATGTCCTGGCTTTCCGCTAAGTAACCTGTATTTGTGAACCTGTCTATATGATTTTGAGAGTATACGCTAGAATGAGTAGCACAAATAAATGAATTCCTGCCCACTGCGCTTTCTTGGGGCAGGCCAGAACACAAGTCTTGTCACCCTCTAGCGTTTCTCTGCAAAAGCAAAGGGCAGCTGCACTCTGTCACAGCTTCAGGTGCAGCAATGTGCTAGAAAAAGTTTCTATTTCAGAATTTTAGTAAGAGTCAATTCAGTGAACAGTAGAAATAAATGAAGCTTATGAGGAAACATAATATTAGTCAGTGGCCAGACACCAAGGTCTCTATAGCTTTTGATCACAGACAAATTCTTATTTCGATTTTCTGTTCTGCTTCCTCAATACAGTAATAATCTTATCACTCCATTTACTCTTCACAGCTGGCCTGCAATTCTTGGTTGGTTTTCTGCTGCAATTTAACCTGTTCATATGTGACTAAGACATTTACTAGAAACCAGAATGTGCCATTTACGGAACGCAGACTCAACTTCAAGGCTGGTGTGCTCTGCCTTGTCAGGCCTACTTACTTTCAAGGTCTTCTTTCTTTCAATTGGGAAGCACACTGAGCAAGGCAATATTTAAGCAGAAAGGGCTCTGGTAGGATTTTGGCCTCCTGACAATCGATGCATAAGCAGCACACTTGGCTTATCTTATTCGGTGGATGTGTCTCTGATTCTAGGAATTAGTTTGTTGTGCTCTGCAGTTGGTATTTTCATGGTCATCATTTAGGAGTGTTGGAAATGCTCTTCTCCCAGAGAACCACAGATCCGCTTGAGATGATTGTTTTGTCTTTTCTCTAATGGAGTTGGCATTCACAAATTTCGTTCACACTCTTGGTTGATACTTGTCTAATTTATGGGATGAAGCGCAGTGCTTATTGATGTATTTTCTTGTCAAAAGGGTGTGAGGAAAGATTTAGAATGTCTCAAATTTGTTTAGGACAATAGGCAAGGATATTTTCTCTTACTCTTTTGTCCTCTTTTCAATAGGATTTACTAAAAAAGCTGGAGCCGGATTTGAGAGAGAACAACAGAATGAGGTAAACTGAAGTGTCTGCCTACTGTTTGTTACTGCCTGATTATTCCAAGTGTACTATGTCTAAGACACACTATAACATTTTATTTATTTATTTATTTTCAGCTACTGCTGCTTTTCTATGTCTGTAACACAGTGGCAGTGCAATAGATATACTAAGGAAGTATAGTACACTGTGGCCAAATTCAGGCACTTTGAGGAGTCCACAAAGAGCTGATCTCATGAGCTGAAGCAAGCATGTTGGGTTAGGCAGTACATCCTCAGTAAATCTGTGCTTGACATATCTCTTTACACTGAAGCTTGAACGTATCATCATATGCTGAATCATCCATTTAGATATAAAAGTTTAATTGTGTACGTTGATTATAAAAAAAAAAGTCTGACTAGCTGGATAAAAACTGTAAGGGATAGAAACAGTTGTGTTTCAGATCATAACATACTCATTAACTGATAAGGTTAATGAAAAGGGTATATTATGGATAGATAATTCCATAATTTTTCACTGTAGTTTTACCTTTACAAAACTACTGGGAAGTGGTCATACATAATGATACAAATTGCTAGTTGATATGGTTATGGCAGTCACTGTATTCCTGTTTGACTAAGTCTTGCTTGTATATGCATGCGTTTAAAATACATACAAACTTAACAGTAGGTTTGAAAGGCTGTTGGTAAAATTTCTGATTCCCCTCAATCAATAGCTGAAGACAAATTGACTTCAATGGGAAAAGAGTAATTCCTTTTCTCTAACAGAGAGTCATACTCTTCACAAACTTGAATGCCTTTTATATGGTAGATTATGGGAACTGAGGGTACGAGTAATCTGAAGAATACCACCTTAATTGTGAATATAACATGACTTCCTCCAGTGCTACCATAAGACTATTTATTTTAATCCCCAAAATCTTTTAAAAAGTGTTGATGTCATATATTATGAGTAAAATAAAAACTATGCATAGGCAACCTTACAGCTTAATAGCTCAGCAGGATGTAAAAGTCCATTCGTTATACTTTGCTTGAATGAATCAACCTGTTTCCTGAGTGAAGTTATAATAGCACTATATGTTTTTAATAGTCTGAAGAAAGCTAGTTCCAAACTGTATTTAGATTTAAATGTAATATTTTGATTCTGAGAGAAATGAGTAACTATAAATGTATATCATCTGTCAAAGACACAGAATAGTTATTTGGTACCATCGGAGAAAAGAGTCCAACAACTTGTAAAAAGTGATAAGAATTAAAATAGTCTACAATATTTTAATAGATACTAATTTTATGTATAAACTTTGTGATTTGATTTGTTAATTTTCCGGTTTACAGATCATGTAATATGCAGGGTTGAGCAAAATTGTAAAGACTCTTGAAAAACATTTGCAATTTTATTTGACAAATTCATCTCTGAAAAACTTTCAATGACTTTCATGCAGAGAGGCCTCTGCAATAAAAGTAAGTGGACATTTTTCTCCATTTGTTTGCAAATCTATTCTGGTTCAAGGAGAGACCTAATTTCATTTGCTGTATTTTTTGCTTTTATATTTTATCATGGCGTACATTCGTTTCAGTTATTTCAGTGCTGTGTCCATTCAGCATTTGCTATTCATCCAGAGGTTTTAAAGGACACCCAAGGTCTCAAGAACACCTCTGTGGTGCAGTCTCTGTTCACACTAGATAGTTTTAGGCTGAGACTTTGCTATACCCAACGGTCTGTGGTTCAGATAGTCACCTGTTTGCTCAGCTAATGAGGTCAGAACACTTCTATTAGTAATGAAATGATTCTCTCTTGTGTAACTTCCCTCTAAAACAGTGCAGTCGAAAGGAATATAACTACACAAATTAACAATGGAGGCTTCAGTGTAAGATTTGTGAAATTTAGTGAGATATCCAGAAACCTTATTAGCACAAGGTCATGCTATGGTGTTGTTCAAGGGAAAGATTAATGACTAGTTCGGTACCTAGGTGTGTAAAGAGCACTACAGAGCTTTTGTCTGACTCAACTCCCATCTGCCTAGTCTTTGGGTTATTAGTTGGTAACTGTTTTTTGTTCTGAAACAAATTCAATGAACTAACCCAAAAGTTAAACCAAAAAGTGAGCAGAACACACCCAAGATGGTGTCAGGAGGAAAGAAAAGTCTCTTTAATCTACTATTGCTTTCTGGTTGTGTAGTTTGTATTAGTCCAGTGATTCCCCCTACTTGTGTAAGCTTGTGGTGGTTCCCCAATTTGCTACCTGAATGGAAATTCCTGGAATGTGCAGCTCTATGACTTCCCCACCAATCTGATCAGGAATGAGAAACAGTTCTGCTCATGAGAATATCCTATTCATCTGAAGCAGCTTGAAGATCAGCAGAAACAGCCTTCAGGTTTATCCCATGGTAGGCACTGATGTACTGTTTGTGTCAGGGATGTTATAGAAAATCCTGGGCTCCTATATTTTGTAGTCACTAAAAGCATCCAACTTCAATAGAAATCCTTTTCTTTCATCTGTAACTTTTAATCCCAGCAGTGGGTGGCATCATTGAATGGGAATTGAGAATTGGAGGGATGGTGATGCTGAGGAATGAAGCTGGGAAAGGCAGAAGCGAGCAACTAGATGTGACATTGGGCAAGGGCTGCAAAGACCTATAATTGAACATAAATGCTATACTGAACTTTGGTTAAGATGCTAAGACTGTAGTTCAAGGAGATGGTCAAGGAACATCTGGTCATTGTGTTGAGGGACACGGTTTAGAGAGAACTGTGATAGGTGGATGGTTGGACTGGATGATCTTGTAGGTCTTTTCCAACCTTGGTGATTATATGATTCAATTCTGACTTTATTAGATTATAATCTTAATATAGGTCACATGCACTTTGTTTAAGTGTATAATTTATATGTAAACTGGCAGGCATTTTCTGGTGAATACAGTTCACCTATATATATAGATAAGAATATAGATATTAGCAGATACCCCACAATAAAGGCCCACGTTATATAAAAGTTCAAACCAATAAAAAAATATGCAACAATTGAACATACAACTCTGGGAGGTGATGACAGAATACTGGATCTACACGATTCACAAAACAGGGATCCCCTGGAAGTGAGCTTTTGCTTTTGGCAGTATCCCTGTCAGAAGCTGGCATTCATGTCCACTGAGCTTCCATTGACTTCTAAGTGCAACTTTAAACTGTACTTACTATCATTTTTATCTGAGCTGTAATGTAACGTTGTGCTTGAATCTTTTGCTGGGTTCCATAGATACAGTTTCCTTTTGTATTCCGTGTGATCAAATCTTTGTCAGTGAACAGTCCCAAATAATAAGAGTTTATTAATAATTGTAATATATTAACCATATATTTAAATTTTACAGGACATTAAACAAAAAACCAATCTGCATGAAACCATCTATGCAACCACTGTATTCTTAAATCATAAAAAAAAAAAAGGAAATTCCTTTTCATTAAAAGGTAAAAATTCCGTACAGTAAGTAATTCTAAGGATTAGTCAATATATATGTTCATATCTCAAAATTCAATTATATTTCAGTTTTCAAATAAAGCTACCTTTTCACCACAATTCTAGGGGAAATTAAAATATTTCTATACAAAGCAAATATCTATTGGAACACACGTCTCAGTAATGACAATCAGCATTTCTAGTCTAGACTGTGAAATTATGCTCATTGGCTGGATTTACAGTTTAACAAATCTACAATTCACAGATTTACGAATAAGTATATTTTTAAAGGTTATTATTAGGACCTATAAACCAATCTAATCTGATGGACTTCAAAAAGAAATCTTGTTTATGAACTATATATGTTTTTCTTTATGTTCTTATATGCTTAAACTCAAGCTGTGTATAATTTAGTTTTCCATTACCAGTGATGAACACCAAAATTTTGATATGCATAAAAAGTGTAGTTGGAAAATATGTTCTGTTTGGAACTTTGCATACGTTCCATCCAAAATCTCCTTCTTATGAAAGCATAAAAGTGAAAAAACAACAGCAACAACAACAACAAAAAAGTAGAAGCTAGTTTGGATAAAAACAAATGAACTGAGTATTTGATTAGGCAGTTTTGGAAGTATAGCCGTCTTCCATCTTTTCGCAGAAGAGTTAGTATGTTACTCTAACTAATATTTCTGATCTGATCTTGTTCAAATATAATCTACTTCTACCAACAAAATCAATGGAAGTTTTTATATATGAAAAATGAGGAAAATGAATGCAACTTTGTTTACCATGGCAAAAGTTGAAGGAAATAAATTATGTGCTTACTACATTTTATTAAGGCCTGATCAGGTCTCTTCGTTATTTCATAGGGCAGATCTTCCAAACAGCCATTCTGAACTTTCATCTTATGTTCATTCCAAATTAGATAATGATTAAACCTACTAAATAAAGGAATGCATATATTTCCCATTTAACCAATATGCAGATTGATATGAGAACATAAGATTGTCCATATGGAGTCAGACCACACCTCTGTCAAGACTAAGATTCTCTCTTCAGCACTTGCCAGTACCAGATGCCTAATGAAAGTACACAAGAGCAGGACAAGTAGATAGGGATATTATATGCTGGGATATTCTGCCGACTACTTTCCAGCCATCTGTGGTTCAGGTAGCTCCTGAACTACAAAAATGATGGTGTCTGCATCTAATTGTCCTAAGCAGATTTTTCTGTCACAAATTTGTCTGAAGCCATGTAAAATTTTCCATCTGCAGTATCTTATAGTAAGCAGCATCACAGCTTAACTGCAACATTCTTTGCAGAAGCACCTCTCATTTGTTCTGGGCCTGCCACCTGCTAAATTTATCTATTTCACTTTTTTTTTTTTTTTTTTTAAGGCAGAGTGAGCAATTATTTACTGATTCAACTACTTCATGCTGCTTAAAATTTCACTGATCTTTGTACAGCCTGGTACTCTTGGTGTATTTAATCATAGCTCTTTCCTTACAGAAGCTGTTCTAGTGTTTTGGGTCTTCTCAGCTGTCTGTGTACCAAGTTCCTCTGTATAATTTCTGGAGGTAGAGGAATAACAAAGAAGGGAACTATTCATACCAAAAATGTGGATACTACTTTATGTTTTTCTCTCTATTCTTTCTAAAAATGTGATCTGATTTTTGATGTCTTTTAAAATAGTTAATCTAATCTTCTTGTATCTTTCCACTGTAATGCAGATTCTCATTTCTAAGAACAACTCTCACTTAAGAAATAGATGTTTTACGAGAAAAAAATAGACATTTTTTTCCCACTCTCCGTCAACTTCCATTTGTTTGATTTGTTTGTTTTTAATCCTTAATTCTTCATTATACAGATCCTTCTGAAATCTCCAACCTCTTTTCTATTTCAAATATGCTTAATTAGTTCTTACTCCACTATTTAACTCTTTTACAGAGCATTTATGAACACGCTGGAGAACACAAACTTTCACTTGGGATTACCCCTCTCAATCCCCACAAAAAAATAATTTTTAAAAAGTTTTCTATCTATGTGAGGATCTGCTTTATGTAGCTGTTTCCTTTTGTTGAGATGTTGGATCAGATACCTTTTGGATACATTCTGCCTTATTCAGTTTCCAGTTGTCTTATCTTCTAAAGCACAATAATATGAGTCTAATATAGAACTGGAGGTATTCAAACTTTGCTAGTGACTGAAGACAATGCCTACTTTGATCTAGCTTATAATGTATATAAATGAGAAAAACTGCAAATCAGTGACTTGCTCTTCTCCTTTGTGAGTAAATTAAATCAGTATGTTTATATTAGTCAAACACAAGACCACTCATTGTGAATTATTTTTAGCTGAATGCCTGACAAAAGAGTGTTATGTGTTATGACCAAGCCCACAGAAATGTGTGCGTTATAGTACAATTTAAAAATGAAAAAGTAAACCACCTTTTTTTTGGTAGATATTTCTAATCTTGATTATGTATTTTTGTTAACCAACACAAAATGTTGAAGCACTGTGTTAATGAATTGTTATTATTTTCCTCCACAGATGTACAGATGAAATTTATTCTATGTAGTTAACATTCAGCTTTGGTGCTGCTGTGCCCTGTAAGGGTTTTCCTGAGCATAAAACCATGTATTGGAATGCTCAGACTTATACTTGGAAAAGTAGCAAAAAGTATTATTACGTAAATAACTTAAAAAGAGATTAGAAAATATGTATACATTAAGAGTGTTAGCTGCTACTATAGACAAATAACTGCATGGGTATGCGTTTATATTGTAGTAAGATTGAGATAGCCGTAAATAAACCATGCTTACAAAATCTGAGAAAGCCAGTACTTTAATGACGCCCTGTCTATTTACCTAGAGTAGCAGAATTTACATGGGCAGTTACTTTGGAAATATCCAATATTTAAAAATCCATTATGATTGAGTTGGCCAGAATGTGTTGGCCATAGCAAACCTAACTGACCCTGTCTTTAACACCTTGGAAAATTATCACAACTCCTTTGAATTAACCTAATAATAGTCAGTCACACCTTGGATACATCCACGCCCCATCTATCATGTTTTCAAATGCCTGTCTGTCAGTACCTCTCACACTTTCAAATGTACAGTCTGCTTGTTTGTATGAAGCTTTCAGAGTGTGATTTGCACCAGATTTGTGCTTAAAGCTTCACCTCTCCATTCATGTGTCAAATGCTAAATTCAGTCTCTTGGTTACTTCATGGTAACTTGTCCATGTAGCCATATTGTACATCAGCTAACAGCTTCTCTCTTGTTAGATACCTCTGATGGAATATTTATTCCTGCTACAAACTGTTTCTTTGAACTCTGTGCATGAATTCGCAGCCTCGTGTAACACTCATTTTGTCCAGTCTCCCCTCTGCATGGGGGGATGTTTGAATTCCATGGGCATTTCATCCTTTGTTGACGAAAAGTTGGATAGATGCCCAGGTGGTCTTCTTGCTAATAAATATAAACAGAGTTTATAGGCAGTGTGATAGGATGACAAAGGTGATTGTAATGGCAGAAAATCCACTACAGAAAGTTAACTAAGTAACTTGTGACTAATAGGGTAAGAATATTTTCACCAGTTAGAAATTAGGTTGAAAGTTTTAGAATCAGCATGGCTTTATCTTAACATAGATTGAATATAATGGATTTACCCTGGATGAACACCAGGACATGTAAGAATGGAACTTGACTTGCTATTTTTATTTACATATTATAGAGATGTTACTGCTAATAATTAATTTAAATGCTGTGCTGGTTCACTTTCCATTTCCATTCTAATCTCCCAGCTCTCCATGTCACAAGAGTCACATTCCTCTTACATCAAACTTACAAAGTTTTGCTGAAACACAGCACAGATATATCACAGGGTAGGCCTGGGCAGAACAACTGTCAGAATCCTTAAAATCTTGCTGGCACTCATAAGTTATCCTTTGACAGAAGTTCTAAAAGAGAATTACAAAAACTTCATTTACTGTATGGACAACAGTAGAAGTACTGTTTGAATAATGCAGTGTTTCAAAATCTTTCAACCTTCCCTCCAAAGTTTTTTTATTAGCTCACACAAAAAGATGAGTACCACATCATTGTTTCTTTTTTTTTTTCTTTGTCTGAATAATTAAACAAAACAGAAGAAGAAAAAAAAAAAACAAAACAAAAAGAAACTGTTAATCTGTTTGATAATATATTATTTATTTAAAAGTATCTGAGGTATTTATGAAAGTCAAATACATGAAAGGGGTCATTAGGTGGCCCAATAACATAGGCGACCATGATGCTAAGGCTATGGAAGTATGGTGCATTTGTTTTCTATGTCTGAAAGTCATTAATTTTTATTTAGATCTGGAAGAGTTGTTGAAGGACAGTTGCTTCAATAAGATACTACTCTTGTTTTCTTCCTTTATTTAAACTGGAAGCAAACTAATACTAGATGGAAAGTATACATGTGGTTGATACTCTTTATTTGGAAAGTGTAAGAAGAAACGTTTGATAACAAATATAAATGTATTTTAAAAGAATTAGAATAAGGAACAGGCTGATTGATGGAGTGAGTGAAACAATCATACATCATTTCTCCTGTGAGACAGTCTGCTTTTGCAGACCGGTCAACTTAATGCAGTTTAAGCCTTGCAGTACATCCATATCCTGAAGTCATAGAATGATAGAAACATTTTAGTTGGAAGGGACCTTTAAAGGTCATCTAGTCCAATTCCCCTGCAACAAACAGGGACATCCACAGCTAGACAGATCCCTGACCAGCCTGACCTTGAATGTCTCAAGGCATGGGGCATCCACCACCTCTCTGAGCAACTTGTTTCAGTCTCACTAACTTGACACATCTTGGTGTAATCCACAAACTTGCCGGTCCCACTGCCAGTGTTGTTGATGAAGTTATTAAAGAGCATTGGTCTCAGTAGAGACCCCTGAGGGGTCATCACTGATTTCTATCTGGACATTGAGCCATTAACCACTACTCTCTAGGTACAATCTTGCAACCAGTTCCTTATGTATTGAACACCCATCAAATCCATATTTTTCCAATCTAGAGAGAAGGATGTTATGCGGAACCATGCCAAAGACCTTACTGAAGTCCAGATAGGTGTCATCAGTTGCTCTTCTCTTACCTACTGATATAGTTACAGCATCATAGAAGGCTACTGGGTTGGTCAGGTGGGATTTGCCATTGGTGAAGCCATGTTAGTTGTCTTGTATCATCTCCCTCTCTTCTTTGTTCCTTAGCATAGCTTCCAGGTGTTCCATGATTTCTCCTGGCACAGAGGTGAAGCTGACAGATCAGTTGTTCCTTCATTCATCCTTTCTACCCTTCTTAAAAACGAGTGTGAAATTGCCTTTTTCCAATCATCAGTGACTTTACCTGACTGCCCTGACTTTTCAAATGTTATTGAGAGTGGTTTGTCAACTAGATCAGCCAATTTCCTCAGGACTCTGAGATGCATCTCATCAGCACCCATAGAATTATGGATGTTCAGTTTCCTCAGGTGGTTGCTAACCTGATCTTCACTTACAGTGGGAGGGACATTGCTCCCCTAGTCCCTGCCTTCTGACACATCTGCTTGAAGGCTGTGTAAAGAGCAGTGCCAGTGAAGTCTGAGGCAAAAATTTATAGAGTACCTCAGCCGCGACTTATCTGTAGCTACCAGTGTGCCTATATTTCTCACTAGAAGGGTTATGCCTACTTCTGTTCACCTTCTCTGGTTGTTGGACTTATAGAAGACTTCCTTCTTTTTCTTTCTGCCTCTTGCAAAGTCCAGTTCCAATTGGGCTTTGGCCTTCCTGTCTTTGTCCCCACATGGCCTAGTAGATTTCTTATAATCTTCTTAGGGTACCTCTCCGTGCTTCCACTTCTCATGCATTTTCTTCTTGCTCTCCAGTTTGACTAGCAGGTCTGCTGGTTTAGCCATGCCAGTCTCTTGCCTTCCTTTCTTGATTTCCTACTTGGGAATAGAAGGCTCTTGTGCCTGAAGGAAGGCTTCCATAATGATCTGCCAGATCTGCTCCACTCCTTTGTCCTTGAGGACAGTTTCCCAAGATGTTTTCTTGACTAATCCCTTGAAGAGCAGGAAGTTGGCTTTCCTAAAATTTGGTGTCCTGATTGATATCCATATGAGAAGCATCTTACCAACATGAAGTATAGTCTTACCCTTGTGCTATCATGGAAATGTCTGAAAACATGACACTTACAGAGGTCAATTTTTACCTGCGCATGAAGATTTGATCTTCACTCTAATGGGTGTCTGGACTGAACATTATGAGAGGAGGAAACCAGATAAATAGCACTAAGAGCAAGTAAAACCTTTTGAGGATGTGTTATAAGCAATTAAATTAACTGGACTGGACTGCAATTAAAGTAACTTTCACTTGCTTCATCTCTCAACATGCTTTTGTAGCCATCTTTTCTTTTTTCCCAGATATTTGTTTCAATTTTGTCATCTCTGCTGATAAATATGGTATTCTTGTACTTCTTGTACAGTCTTTTTTTTTTTTTTTTTTTTTTTTTGTAAGACAATTGGCATACCTCATTACAGGCAGCTGAAAGGCATGCTATATAGTATAAATACTACCTTTCCTTTATCGTCTCTACCACATAGTCCATAGGGTATAGAGGGAAAATAACTGTGAAAAATGTTGGCAAGCTTGTAGTGCTCTACAGATAAACTGCTAAGCAGAAAGAACCTCATATACCAGCTTTCCTCCTATAATCTCCGTTTACTCGTTTCTTATATGTGTGCTTCTAGCTCAAATAACTGTGCAGCCTTATAAAATGGAAGTAAATGTCAAATCTAAATGCATTGTTAGTAGATTAAATCCTCATTTTAGAAGGGTCTTAAACACACATCTAACTCTAAGAACATCTTTCTATGGATGTGAGATTTACCTTGAGAAGACAATGCATATTTTGAATGAAAAAAGACTCCCAGTATAGTGGAAACAATTTGCTCTGCATACAATTAATGCCTTGAATAACACAGAATTTGTTGCCCTAAAAGCAAGCAGAAATTGTGGATAGCACTGAGATAAACTGAATACTGTTTTTAATACAACTGAGATGAGCTTTCCTAGTAGGTGAGGCAAAACCCAATAAATACTGTGCTCTGAAGTTACAACACTGACTTTGTTAGCTGCAGAAAAAAAAAAAAAAAAAAAAAAAAAAGGAAGGAAGGAAGGAAGAAAGGAAGAAAGGAAGGAAGGAAGAAAGGAAGAAAGGAAGGAAGAAAGGAAGGAAGGAAGAAAGGAAGAAAGAAAGAAAGAGAAAGAAAGAGAGAAAGAAAGAAAGAGAGAAAGAAAGAGAGAAAGAAAGAGAGAAAGAGAGAAAGAAAGAAAGAAAGGAAGAAAGGAAGAAAGGAAGAAAGAAAGAAAAGAAGAAAGAAAGAAAGAGAAAGAAAGAGAGAAAGAGAGAGAGAAGAGAAAGAGAGAAAGAGAGAAAGAAAGAGAGAAAAGAAAGAAAGAAAGAAGAAAGGAAGAAAGAAAGAAAGAAAGAAAGAAAGAAAGAAAGAAAGAAAGAAAGAAAGAAAGAAAGAAAGAAAGAAAGAAAGAAAGAAAGAAAGAAAGAAAGAAAGAAAGAAAGAAAGAAAGAAAGAAAGAAAGAAAGAAAGAAAGAAAGAAAAACAAACCTAGATGGCAGCAGCAATGCAACTGGCTAGTAGGTTTCCCCCAGAAAACTACCCTGGTATGCCCTGATCTTGCTTCCAGCAGCAGGAGTACTCCTTTGTAGAACTCTTCAGGCTGGCTGGCTTTTCAAATAAGAAAATATTTTCAGAAATTTTGCCCGTAGAAAATGTTTAGTACTCATTCTATGCAATGATTTTTAATGGCTCAAGTTCTGTTGTTTTCACGTCTGTCATAAACTTATATCTCTGTGTTACACATTGTGCTCCAAAGAAACTAACTATCTCAAAAATATGAATTGTTTGTTACAGTGATCTCCTGGAAAAACTGACTTCTAGTTTTACAATAATCAATGTAGATGAATAAGTTTGCAAGCTTTGGGCTCTGAAACAAGCTGATAAACTAAAGATGTTATTCACCTTTTGGAACTTTATTGTTTAAAACCATTTGAAACTGATGACCTCAAATAATCTACATTTTTCTGATCTGTAAACTTCAGAATTATGATCACATGAGAAGCATTTAACATAGTTTCTATAATCCACAAGTCTCATTGCTGTCTGATGATCTTGTTTAATCACTTATTTAATCTCTTCATAATCCCTTAATGAAGATGTATATTATGATTTGAAATTCAAGAGAAATTAGGAGTTGGAATGGGAAGTAATTGCTTGCTACTCGGTTGAAAACACTTATATTAATTTTACTACCAATGTAATTCTAGTGGTTTATCTTAAGAGTAATATTCATTACTATTTGTAAATCCATCTATAACCTTGTGAGTCTGAGGTAAATGAATAAATAAGGAAGCTCTGAGGAGACACACTGTCTATTTTTCTTCCATAATTAATGGGTTCAGCTGGAAGCTGTGGATGAACTAACATCTATGCTAACTCCAGCCAAGCCAATGGGAATTTTTCCACTGATTCCCATCAGCTTTGGACTCAGTCACTAAATTCTTACAGCTCAGGAGGAGAGCAAAATAGTATGAATAGGTTTCCATAAATATTGCTTTAACAGAACTTCACAATTTCTTTTTTAAACTCAACTTTGGTGTGGAAAGTGAGGAGAACAAGTAGCATCTGCATGGAGTGCAAGTTGGCAAAAATTCTAGTCTGCCACTTTCCAAATTGTTTTAGAAATGTTTGGCACGTCTCTGTCACAAATTACAGCTGATTATAATTTCACAGTATGTGCAAGCAGATGGACGAGATGAATTGGGGAAAAGTTTCACCCCAGACAAATTAATTATTAGTAAGTATTTTCAGAGCAGAAGTTAAATATTAAAATTGTGGTTTGAAATAATGCATTATGGGATGTCCAAGTAATCTATAGTTTTGGATCAAAAGTTTTATTAACAATTTGACACCTACCTGAATATTTTATTATTTTTATAAATGAAAATATAATTCATATTAAAAATATATATATATTGGAAATTCTGAGCAATTAATCACTTTTTTTTTCAAGTTAGCTGTTAAATCAACGAGCTCATGAGCAGTGAGAAACAGAAAACAATATGTAACAAGGATGACTGTGGACATGCTTGAAACATTTTTTCCCACTTTGGGGAAAATATTCACATTTAATAATTTCATAAACCTAGTTTCAGATAACTATTTTTTATGTAATTATAGTTTCAATACATTAAATATTACCTGTTACTTTTTTTACACTTTTAAAAGCTAGCCTGAAGATATGTGGGAAGAGAAGAGAAATGAAAAGGATACATCAATGAGATAAGGATGGAACAGCAAAACACACCAAATGCTTCTCTTTCACAACATAGGTTGCTGAAGGGGTGACATCATGTGGTCTCCTTCCCATTCAGAAACTTATAATCTTGGAACTGAGAAAGGTGTTTATAAAAATGCTGATTAGGAGGCTTTGTCTGTGATCTTCATACCCACCAACATTTATAAAGTTACATTTATACTTTATAAATTCACATTTATAAAGTATTTTCTGCATATGTATTTTTTTAAAAAAGTAAAAATACAAACAAAACCAAATAACAACCAACAAAAACTTTGTTTATCGAGAATGATTTTATATGACTGAAATAAGACTAACATTTGAGATATATATACTTATTCAACATTTTAAGTATTCAGATATTATTCCTTCCTTGTAACAGGAAAATACTTGATTTGAACAGAAAATGAGAAGTGATATGACAGCTATGATGTCTCTGAAAGAGCAAACTTTAACTTATTTTGTTATTGTTCTAAGTCTTGTTTCTTTATTTTTTAAATAGGAAATAACTTTTTAAACATTAAATATTGCAGTTCCTATGCAGAGTCTGGAAGTGGTTTAGTAATATCTAAACAGCTGTTGAATGTACTTAAAATGAAAATGAACATGTGAAAAAATTGTGTACATCTTGAATCTAATAGAGAGACAGTACTATGAACATCATTATATGCATATATTTATCTTTGCCCTAGTTCCAGATTTTGCTTACAGTGAAATGCAGCTTTAAGTATTTTCACTAGTTGAATTTCATTTTTTCCAAGTGCTTGTGACAATCTGAACTATTTTACAAAGGTAAGTGCTTCTTGTATATACTTTCAAGTTTCCCTGGAAATCCTTTTAATCAGCTGATGGTGCTTATGTGGTGTAGGAAATCGAACATAATGCATATTCAATGACTCTTTCTGTCCCCTGAATAGAAGCTTTACTGGGTTTTGAGATTATGTCAAAGGCTTGCCCTGGTAAATATTTTATATTTTTTATAGTATGCTATAGGCTGACAGGAAGATGGATAAGTATTAAAATAACCAACAGTAATTCAACCAGTCGAAGTTTCTACAAAATACGATATACAACTGTTTCATGTGTTTAAACATCATGAAAATGTTTGAATATATTATCAGGCTATAGAAAGGAAGAATTTTCTATATCTGTTTGGCTATCAATAGTTTCTAGCACACACACAAAAAAATTACTATTTCAAAGCATTTGGCAATTTTTATCTTCATCTTACCTAAAGAACTGTTTAAAATAGATGAATAATCATCTAATGGTGCATTTAAATGCATTATATTTGTGTATAATTCTTTGTACTATCAAGTTTAGGCTATATTTTATATATTTTTACAATGTTGAATATGATAGAATCCTATATTTGACCCAGGCTTACTATTTTAACATATAGCTAATAACTTTTCCTATCATTTAAGTGACAATTTTCAGGCATAACAATAAAGAATCATTATATACGCTAAGGAAAAATGAATGTGGATATGCACAGGGGAGTCATCTTGTTTTTTTCAAAATGGTTTTAAAAAGGTAGCATTTGCCTTCTCTCTCAGGCAGTATGATTTGAGTAAGCTTGTTCTACTTTGCTTTGCAGCTGCCAGAAGTAGACACATGATCAGTTACTATGCATAAGATGATGAATGGTATCTTACAAACTGTGATTAATTAAAACATATTTGCTTTCTTACTTGTACTCATTTAGCCATACTGAAAAACTCAGCTCCAAGAAAATCTGCATATAAGAAGCATAACTTGTAAAGAGAAAAAGTATGCTTCAGATCTGTGGCTAAATTTATGCAAAGTTTGATTTCTTTTTAGTGCTGCAGAATTTAGAACATTTTGGAGTGTAAGATTAGTTTAGACAACCACAGGCAAAATGATAGGCCAAAATCCTGCTTAAACTTTGTCAGTGTAGAGTTCCCGATGAATTTTAGCTCAGTCATTTCACCCAATATTCAGTTAGTGTGAAGTTTCTGAGTTTGGGAAAGTATACTATACTTTCTGCACATTTTGAGTTGAGTAAATGGTAGTAATGAAGAAATAAGTTACCCGATTATTTTAGATTTGCAGTTTTAAGTTATTAAATATCATATTGAATATGATTAATATGCTACCGTGTACAAACACTGGGATGTGGATGAATACCACTAACGATATTGCTTACACTAAAACACATTATATTTATGGTGTTTTATTATGTTATATACTTTTAATCAGACCTGCAAACACATTAGTAAGTGTTACACAAAGTAAGCAGCATTATGACCAGCCATGATGGCTATCTGATTGTATAACAAAGCAGTCTTTCACCCTAATGCTGTCTTTCCCCAGTGGTCATTTCAGAAGACATTATTTAGCTAGATATTAATCTTGCTGTAATTATAATAACAAAATTTTAAAAAGATTAGATACCAGAAATCTGTGAAAACAGCTGAGAAGCATTAAGTCTGTGGTACTTAGTTCTTCTTTCTTGATAGAATTCAAAAATATATTCACATATACGTATTTATTCAAAAATATAGTGTTGAGATATCAACAGTGTAAATACAAAACTTTTACTTCTATGTATCATGCACAGGTGTCTAACATTATGTGATTATTCACATTTTATAATTTGTCCAGCAAATAGAAAATTGTAATGCTGTGATATGTAACTAACTCCAAATTAAGCTGTTAATTAATAGAACTAGCGCATATCAGTTTTTGGCAGTTATCTTATGTTGAGACCAACTTTAATTAACACCTCATAAAACATATCAGTCTCTTTCAATGAATGAATTTATTGTACAAAAAGGCCACATGTTTAAGAGATCTCCACTGTATGTAAATTAGACCTGAACGAGGAGCTAGATCTGTTAAATGCTAGAGAATTCTCATACATAGAGGAAACAAAAATGCAAATCACATAACAATAAATTCAAATTTTTGTTCCAAACACCCTGCAGAAAACTTTAACAAATCATAACTGTCAAAGGGATGGATGATGAAAGTTTTTGTCATGCAAAAGAATACAAATCACTCTGCGGTTGCAAGCATCGCTCTTTTATTTTCTTGGTTGTAGGCACATCATCAGCTTTAATGATAAAAGGCTTCCACAAAAAAAATTCTTAAGCCTCAGGAACAAACACCTCTTTGGCACCCTTAGAGAATGCTCCACAAACATCATCAATCTCCTTCTGAGTATGATTTACAGCCTTTCCCTTTGGCCAGCTCAAGCTGTCTGTGTGCATGCCCCAGCAGCGTCACATCGGGATTCTCCTCCACTCTGTCCTCCAAGCACACACCACTCAATTGGCATGCTTTCCAGCAGCTTTCCAAACATGTTTGGAAATTTGAGTAAAATGCTTTTTACACAGACATATCGAATATGCGTGACTCATAGGACAGAAAAAGGGAAGGAATGTATATCTAGATATAAACTAATGGCTCAGGTTCTCATTTCCATCCAGATTTGTTGTGTGCAGCCAAAAGGGATGTTTACAAAGATGCTTGTCTTTCCCTGAATCTCTGGCCCCTGTAATTTATTTAATTGCCTATATCTAGTAATGGGCAGTCCATACACTAGGAGAGCCAAAACACAGAGCGTCATTTAGTGAGATTCATTTCCATCTGTGACATGACTTTTGTGCCAGGTGCTACATATGTATTGTCAGAAAGGTTTATGAAGGCAGCTAGCAGTACACCAGCTGAGACTCCCCTGAAGAGTTTTAAGTATTCTCTGCTTCTGCTTTTTGTATTCCTAACTGAAGAAATGGGTGTGATAAGATTGCTACCTTCTGTAGAAACAGCCTTGATCTGTCCCTTTTATGCCAGCCCTGTAGGTAAGTTCATTTCAGGGAGTGCAAATGACATGAAAATCTGAATCGTTGCATTGATACAGCAATAGAAAGGCTGTAAGGCAGCAGGATAAAGTAACTTAAATTTAGCATTTGGGAGTATAGTTCCCTCTTCACAACTCACCTAACTGAAGTTTGCTTGTGGGCTGCAGGTTTCTGATAAATGAACTCTTTCTGGCTGCTTTCCTTCAATTTTGAGAACACAGCCTGTGAACCCCAACTGAGGACATTTAGTTTTCTTTAGGAACACGAACTTCCTACACTCACTAAAGCATATATATGTTCTTTAGTAATAGTTGGATATAATACCATGATCATGGTCAGAAAATCTACATTCTTATCAAGAAAAATATATAAACATTGTAATTAGTTGCAAGCACATTTATAGGGGAAATAATGTGAATGAGAAGAACCTAGCTAGAAATGCATTCATAAAATCTTTGAGATATTTTTATGGATGTTTGAAAACTGGGTGGATTCAATATATTGAATAGAATAGCACAGGGTGCTTCTGTGGTTAAGAGATATATTCTACAAAGAAATACTTAAATCTTCTCTAGACACCTAGAATCTGAGCTCTTTTTACAGCTGATGGAAAGTTTGGGACAGCTCTCAGCTGTCCTTGGAAACCTTAACTTCTAATATAGACACCTAAGTTAGAGACTTCCATAGTGCCCACACTGATCATTAAGAACTATTATCTACCACTAACTTGGAGCTTATTTGGGAGGCTGCGCAGAGCTGCAGTGACCCAAGAAAAACTGTGGGAATTAAGTCCTCAAAAAGAGCAGTCTCTCCCAGTGTTGTTGGGTGCAGAGACTGATAGCGTCAGACCACCTTTCACTATGCCTGATCATAGTTGGTGAACATAGTGGTGGCCTGAACATCAGCCAGCATGAAAGTACATTATTCTATTGTGTCAATTATAATTCTTATCTTTACTGCTTTAATCTGTATAATGGGGATAATATTTCTCAAACTCCCAGCAGTTCTGTAGAGTGGGAAATATTAACTTCTGCTATTTCTAGGAACTGTGTGAAGATGAAACACTCTCAAAATGCAAAGTATGAAACTTCCTCAAAAGCAAACACTCCAGTCTATATCTGATGATTTATTTTCAAGCATTCAGTCAATAAGCCAAATACAGATTGAATTTTTAATAAGGTTGGCAGAAAGTTTTCTATCAACAGTGGAAATCCAGTGTTTCAGTGAATGGAATAATTTTTTGAGGATCTGCTTTACAGAACTAGTTTTGAATTTGTCCCAATATTTAAAATATCAAAGCTTAAATAATGAGGATATATAAGGTTTTTCTGACAAATTTATTCTTTTGTCAAAGGCAAAACCAAACATTTTTATCATCTCATAATTATGTATTTTTACACAAAGTAATTCAAGTTAATACAGTGCTATTGCCTTGCATTTCTGAAAATTTAGACAATTCTTGAACACTGAACAGCAGACTCTGTGTATTAAAATTGCTTTTACAACTATTAGAGAAAATTTGTTTTTATTCTGTGTTCTGCAGTTAAATTTGTATTTATTTTAGAGTGGTTAGTTATAGGCCAAGTTACCAATTAATTTTTCAAAAAATTAAAGTAGTTTAAATTCTATCATTGCTATTCTTCCAATGAATGCAATTATTTTGTGCAGAATGGCAAAGCATAATTTCAGAAAAAAATAAAATAAGCAATTTTAATATGTAATAATAATAATCTAACTTCATCTTGAATGAGTAAAAGCACTATAAAATACCATTCCACTCTACCTATAGCTCATGATGTCAGTGAGAAGCAGAGAAGTGAGAAAATGACTAATGATTTAAGTAAAAATGGAACTGTGTCTACTGAAAATAAGGAAAGATTGTAGGCCTTGTGTCTTTTGTAAAGATCTTGCCTCCTCACAGTATTAGTTACCAGTACCCTTCACAATTTTTGGTGTAAGGATGAATTAATAAAACCCTTTTTTTTTCAGCTGATTAATTTCACTATCATGTATATTTTAAAAGTAAAAAAGTTCTGAAGGCTTTCATGTGTTAAGTATGCCAAACATTTGATACACTTGTATTAATTTTATGAAACATAATAATCTATAATGATTCAGGAAATCTAACATTTTCACTATAACTGTGGAGCCAAAGAAATTTTTACTTGTGACAGCATCATTTAAGAGCCAGTTTTGATAATAATTGATGTTTTTGTGCTTTTTAATTTCACTACCTGATGATACCTGGGAGCAGTAGACTTTATGTCAGAATCACTTTAGGTACCATTTATTTATTTATCTAATTTCAGTCTACATGCTACAGTAAGCCTAGCTTTCTTTTGTCTCTCACAGCTAAACACTATGGGGAAAAAATACAAAAGAACTTCATCATCCTGTCAAGGAAATTTCCTAACAAATTGCCTTTACTCTCAAAAGAAAACACAAAGAGACTTTTTGTAGCTTTAGCAGTTCTCACAGTTCATATCTTTTCTTGGTTACTCAAGGAAACAAAAATAAAATATTTTATACCTAAGAGATAACAAACAATATCAATATCTTTAAAGCCTTATGCAATTTTCTTTCTTCACAGGCACTGAAAGTGCACCATGGACCCACCATGAAGTTTCCTCAACTGCAAAGTCTGTGAGATCACTATGTGCTTGAGTCTCATCCTCTTCATCACTGCACAGATCTTTGTGTCTGCCATACCTACATGGTATATACAGATTTTTTTGGTTCACATCTTTTGAAAACTCACTATTTTCAGCAGAGGTTTTACATTTCATGTTTGTATTGGGACCCTATAAATCAGTTGAAGAATGACTGTGTGGTCCTTCTATACCATAAATTAAATTAAATTAAGCTATTTGGGATGTTTTACTAGTAACAGGTGTATGTACTTAAGATAGAATTAAAAAAACTTCAGAATACGTAAGAAAAACAAGCTCCAACAATTTCAGCTGTGTTTCTAGTGCATGTTAAAAGCATATTATCCAATACTGTTTATTTTTTTTCATGTAAGAATAATGTAATTTACTACAGGAATCCAAACACACTTCATCCAAATAAAGTTTAGAGTTTACATTTTCTAGCATGTCACCAAAAAAAATTGCATGAAATATACAGACATAAAATACATATACAAATTTTCTTTTGAAATTATCCAGCCCTTGATGAGTTATTATTATAAACAAGAATGCATCATATATACAAAGAAAATAGTTTGTCAGCTGCCTGGCTCTGAGTGGGTCATAGTATAGCGATGTACTTTTTGCAATTGCTACACTGCTGTGCTTAAGCATCTCTGAGCTTGCTTTGAACAATGAAGAGTTTGCAGGAAAAAGCCTTAAGACACTTGGGATGTCACTTTTCAAAGGCACCCTTAGCTGCTTTGTAGGCACGATCCATTCATATAACGAAGTTGTTGCTAAACTTTAAGCATGAAAAGATCAGTGAATAAACCCATTGTTAATTTTGAAAGCAATTTCAAATGCCTTTACAATTAAGCCATTTAATTTCCATTGGTTTAATTTTAATCATTTTTCATTAATGTAAGCTAATTTGCAAGCTAATCTAATAAAGTAGCATGAAACATGAGGAGCAGTGCATTAAAATGAAGGAAGTTCTGTTGCTTGCAGCTCATTAAGGTTCTTGAAGTTTAGAAGACTAATTACTGTCTAAAAATGCTTTTGTTTACCTCAACCTTTTGAGAGTTATTATTTTATCCCACAGTTTAAGATTCACGGGCCAAATCACAAGTACATGTAACTTGGAAGAGCTCCAATAAAGTCAACAGAGCAATTTATACCAGTTGAGAATTAAGCTTTTTGTTTGTTTGCTTGTTTTCAATGGAAGTTGATAAAAGCTTGCCTTTGAAAGAAACATTTTAGAGCAAACGTTAGCAAGCCATGGTGCATCATCTTGTGCCCAGTAGAATCTGTAGGGCACTTTACATTGATTTCAGTGGGAGAACCTTCAGGTTCTAAAATTCATGCTATACAAGGGTTGACTAATCATTTGCTCTAGTTTCTTATAAAACATAAAGCAGAGGGCTTAATTTATGCTGAAATAGATCTTAAATATTATAAAATAATCTACTAGTCCTAACTTGCAAATTGTTGGTGAGGGAGACTACATCACAGCCATTGATAAATTACTAACAAAGATTTATGAAAATATCTGAAATTATTTTACTGCAATTTTCAGCTATTTTAATAACTAGACCGAGCAGTTCTTTACCAGATTTATTTTTTCTCTGTGTGGCTTTATTATGAAACTGGGTTTTTTTGGTTGTTTTTTTTCTTTCCTTGTCATTCATTTCTGATCAAATGTGAATGTTAATTATAGTCCAACACTAGTTCTGATGTTTACTCACTTAAAGATGGCTGTGGTCATACAAGCAAGAGATTAGGCAAAAATACTTTCCTGAAGGCTGCTTTTCACATCTGGAAATACACAATGTTTGCTGATGCCCAGCATAGCAAGTGATCCAGGACACTGTGCACCACTGACGCATTCCCCTTACTTGCCATGAATTTTTTTAGTTTTTTTTTCTTTTTTCTCCTTACATAGCACAAGACTAAGAACTGTGTCGGAATACTGCATGTCTTGTAAGATAGCTAGTTTGGTGAGAAATCTAGATATAAATGTGATAGCTGTGTGTTGTGAACACTATGATCTTAAAATACAATCAGACATCCTGTACTTCATTACTTAAGGTATTACAAAAGTAATCCAAAACTCTATAGAATAAAAATGAGAAAATATGATTAGCATTGAAGTAAAACTAAGTGTTTTTTATTATTTTCCTCAAAAACATAGGAAATACTGAAATGCTTCAGAAACACAAAAACAAAAGCCCTTTTCTCACACACTGTCCCTTTTTCCCAAGCATCCCTCCGGAACCTCCTGTATGAGTTTTACCCACTTTTTCAGTGGGTGGGAGAGATGGATGAAGCTCGTGCCTCAGGGATAGCTTTAAACCTGATCCTGACACAGTTTCAGTTTGCTGGTTTGACCTTGTTCAGCTACTGAGGGCCTTAGGGACTGCACTGAGATGGAGAGTGCCTCTGTACCACTGGCTCTGTCCATCTGTCTAGATCACTGCACAAATCTAACAGAATGATTTTGCCTTTAAACAAACATAAATACTGCTGTGTAGGCAAACTAGGAGCCTCTTCCAATGCTGGAATGCTAAAGAACCAAATGCTGGTCTTGCAGTGCACTTGGGCGAAGAACAGTGAGCAATCTTATCCCAAGTGACATTTCAGCAAGGCATATAGTGAAGTTAATCAAGCATCAGTGTCCTTGGCAGAGGGAGAGAGATCAGAAACTCTTCCTGATTTGGGTTTTTCATTGTTACAGAAGCTGTAGCAATGAATACACAGTAATAGTATTGTTTACAAATAAGATGTGAAATAGGGAATCCAAAACTGAGAATAAGATGGGTGTTATTCTTCACAAAAATGAGGCTCTTGTATTTTAAAATAATGTTTTAAACACTATAAAAGGAAGATAAGGAGTATTTGAATGGTGAATGATATATATCATTATATATTTATTTCATGGTCACTAAAACAACTAACTTTCAGACTCTCTCACCTAGATATAAAAAATGCTAAATTTTCTTTTCTTTCTTTAAGTGAAGCGTATTATATGACCCCACTAAAATTCCATATGCATAAAGATTTCTGTGAAAAAATGTTTTATGAGCAATGCAATAGCTGTGTATGCAATTAAAGATTTGGCCCTATGCCCATAACCAAGCTGCAAACAGGGTAATGCAATTTCTCTTTGATAGAATATGAAAAGAAAATAGAAATTTGGCTGCTGAGCTGAGTTACTTGGTATTGTTCAAGCTGTGGTCACCTTCAAAGCAGAAGGCACAAAGAAGTGGTAGTTTGGAAACACTATTGTGTAAGTAATAAGCTGCCACAGGGATTTGTGGCACTCCCTCATTTGTGAAGACTATGTCCGTACAAAAGCCATTTCCATGAAGAAAGGTTAATCCAAAGAAAAATCTACTACTAAATTCATTGGGCTGGGAAATCAGTCCTGTTATGGTTCCCATGCTATCAGTAGATTCTGAAGACGGCCTCTAGAAACATTCTTTCAATTTTTAAATTACAAAATAGGATTACAAACCGAGTTAAAATGATTTGCCAGAAAAACCTTTTATAAAACTGCAAGTAACTGAATATGACTAATTACAGATGCAGATATTCACACTAGAAAACTACTTCCATATTGTACATGTATGAGAAAATTGTTATTTTTGCAAGAGAATGGCAATTATTCAATCACTAGGAACTTTAAATGCATAGAATTGTGGATGTGACCATTAGAAGTATGAACAAGTAATAGATATTTTCTTTCTTCTAAAAATCTAATTGCTCTTTGTTATATCAAGAGGAAATTCAGTATGCTGAGTGAGTCTCTGAGGTCACTTGCTGTGTTTTCCATCATTTTCTGAGTGGAATTATTCTATGAATACTTTCTAATTCAGCTGAATGTGAAATGTTTTTCTATTTCACAAGAATTTGCTCTGGTTGAAAAAAGTTTAAAAACATTGGAAATTCCAGAATGCTCATGAATTTCTACCTGAAAACATATATATATATCTATATATATAATTCCAAGGAAAAAAAAGATATTCTTAGAAACACTAAAACAGGATTTTATCAAGATCTTCCACCTAGGTTTTTCTGTAAGATAAATATTGGACTTGAGTACTGTTATATGAAATGTCTTTTTCTTTTTTTAACATTTCAGTAAAGTGATTTTAACTATTATGAATCATTTGAAGTGTTAATGACTTCATGAAGAAAGCCAAAATACTGAGGTCACAGACACGGGCAAGAGGCTCAATTTAAAGGAGACCAGAAGAAGCAAGTTTTGCCAAACTGAAACATGCAAGTAACATTTTCTTTATGTACAGGACAGATGTCACAATCTGAGTCTATAATTGCACTCCATTTCCATCCTTATGTTCACATGTGAGCAAATTCTTGGAGTTAAGCATGGAAACTAAACTGTTCAAACAAAAAATGTTGTTGCAACAAAAAGTTCTCAAAATGGCCTATTATCATGTTGAAAATGTGCTATCTCCTTATTCACAGAGGTCACTAAAGCCTTTTTATCAATCTGAAAATTTAAGAGCACATTAATGTATTTTACTATCTAGGAAGGTAGCATTTCTAGTATAAATAAATCCAGAATCATTGGTTTTGCTTACATACACCTAAAAGTTAAATCAGATTTATTGCAACTTTGCTGGACAAGGTAAATTACATGCTGTCCTTCCAGAATGCTCAGAAAAATCTCTGTCTGCCAGCTGATTAATTGCAACAAAAGAGTTCTGTTTCTGATATATCTATCTTCTCTCCTGAAACCTAAGTTAACCAGCTTGAAACAGAGGGAAACTAAACAAAGGTTTCCCTGGAACACTCAGAAGTTTGACATCCTCAAGTACCCTGAGGCCATGTGAAAACCATAGGAAAAGTAAAAAAACAACTGTATTAAAGGAGTGCTGAACATTGTAAACTTGAGAAACAGAGAAACAGGAGGCTCCTATTCCTTCTACAATTAATGTGGAAATAAACATTTACATGTTAAGGAAATATATTTTCTTAACTTACTATACTTTTTTCAGTAATGTATTCCATTACTCACTGAAGGTCCTGCAGATAAGGGTAAGATGGTGATCTATGAAGAAATACGTGTTAATAACTGTTTCTTAGCAGATCTATCACCAGTGATAGGGAAACAGCTTGTATAAATCCTGGGTGACATTACCACCCAGACCTATGATTGCAGCAGAGACTAGGTCTATCATAGTACAGCTATTTTAATAGATGTACACTGTGACTGGTTTATCACATTGTCCCATATGGTAAGGGTGCCCTAGTTAAGCCTAAATTGTACTCTTTCCTGGGCTCTCTATGTCCAAATATTTTGAATACAAGAATGACTTCTCAAGTAGTGATGAAGGACATAAAAATAAGTGAGCAGTGTAAATTAAACTCTTTACAGCTTTCCCCTATAGCTCCTGGCCACATAGCTCACGTTTGTACATTTCTGGATTCAAATCATGGTAGAACAGTTAGCGGCTTTGACTTTGGTTATATAAGTAATTGTTCCAGAGTAAATCTCTGCCTTTTCCTCTATGCACTTTGAAAGCTCTGGAATTTATGAGTGAATGAGTTTAGCCACACTGAAAGCATTAGTTGATCAGCTTCACTGTCATCAGCAGATGTCACTGCAGCCATTAGTAACTAATGAATTGTTTAAGAAGATGTAATGGCTAATTTGTCTGGTCAAAAAGGCATAAACACAACCTCTAAAAATTGCCTTCTATTAAGACACAAGCAAAAACCAAGTTCATTGCCCTTTAATTTTTAAATAGAATGAGTTCCAAATCAATTATGGATCTAAGACAAATTACCTGGTAAATTTGTGGCATCTTCTGAGATGCTGATAGAAGACTAGCTGTTGTGCAATACTTAAGGTGTCAATGAATCAGGTAAAGAAACCAGAAAATTAGATTTATGGAAACATAATATGAATGAGGTGGCTTCCAAAGAATCTTTGAATAAGATATGTTTGTCTACCATCAAGTGGTTTTTAATAACAAGCATTTATATATGAAGATGTTTCTCTGTGCAACTTTGAGACAAGAGAAAACATTTTATGACTGATTTGGGTCTCTACTAGTGTATGAACTAAGAGGAAAGTAAGGTAAAACTTTAAGAAGACAGCTCACCTAACTGTCTGGATTGTGGTCTGAGTTATTAGTGCAACTGGGACTTGCACTTTTTTTTTTTCCTCTTAGGATCGCTATAGTTTAGTTTTGAACCCTGAATCTGTTTAATGTTGTGTTTTCACTCCGTTAGGAGGACAAAGTTTTGCATCTTCAAATTACAGAAATATCAGTGACCATTGTTTACAGTCAGGGAGAAAAAAAACAACAACTGAAAATGATGAACAGCCACTGGGACTTACCTTTCTACACCCACAGAAAGAGATGTCAGCTCTTACAGAATAGAAGTGATGAAAAGGATAAGGAAAAAGACTTTCTAAACAGTGAAGAAATTCTATTGCACAAAGAATCCCTCCTCATAGCAAACTACTGGACTGCTTTGTACAGTTGTGATAAATTATGTGCCACTGTAGTTTGGATTGTTTCTTAAATCACATTTTAAAAATACCTCAATATTGAGCATTATTGTGTATACACTAGGAACACAATTTATATTAAGAAACAACTACTTATAAAGGTATTAGATTTAAAGGGGAAGGCTTTAGAAAAAAAATTTACAATTTCAAAAGAGAAATGGGTTATGTTCTGCTTAGATTGATAATGGATTCTATGAGAAAGCAATAAAGTACAGTAGGTCTTTTTTTTTTCCCTTTTCCATTTCCATTACATGCACAGTAGAAACATTGCAAGAATTTTAGGCATTTAAGTTATTTGAATAGAGGAGAAATAAGTTTTTAATTTCTCATGTCCTACTGAAAATTCTTAGGCTCTGGATGCAAGAAAACACGTTTGAAACTAAGCTATGCGCTCCACAATAATCTCTTGGAATTTTTGTTCATACTCTTGTATCTTGGCTTTAAAATATTCTTCAGAGTTCTGTTTCAAACAAATTATCAGTATTACAAAATACAAACAACAGAAAAACAAACAACTTTAAGTGATCTCAGTAAGTCTACGTTCCCTCTTCTAGGCAAGATCAACCGTGAATTTATATTGATCAATCTAGTCACTTCAAAAAAAATTACCATAATGGAGACTATATGGCATCTCTAGCCAGACCAATCAATGTACCTTACTTGCTACTGTAAGAAAAAAGACAATATATGTACATATTTGTATTATCGATAACAGATTTATTTTTACACTGCATTACAATGCAATATGGCAGTAATATAATGTTTATTAAACTTTTCATATTGATCTCTGTAGATCCATTTAATGCAATTAGCAAAGTAATGTTAATGTGATGAGAATGTATCACGATAATTATCATAATGTCAGCCGCATTAACCTCTAACAAGTGAACATTGTTCTCTTCAGTCCACCATGGTTTTAGTAATATGTAAAATCATAGTGATCTGTGGTAGGTTTTGATACTAACTTGACGGTCTAATAACCATTGTCCTCAAAGGCACTGGCTAAGGTCTGTAGGATAAGCTCTGAAATAATTGAACAATCAAAGAGACAAAACAATAGCATATTCTGCAATTCTGTAATATTGTACATGGCAACCATGGTGGCAAATTAGGCAACGTGGTGCAAATCTTCTGTCTGGTGTAACCTTTTCTATTTGCTGAATACAGATAATCTCCATAGTAGAGAATATTGTTTGGCTTTTTTTTTTTTTTTAATAATTTATTTTTCTCCATTCAATAGCAGCAAATATTCAGGAAGCTAGGGAGGCACAGTGCTCATTTTCAGGAATTACTGCTCATACTTACTGATATATTCAATCTTCATCATTGTGAAAGGATCAGTACACTAGTACACTGCCATTATTTTCTTTCCCTCCATGGACAACATCAACAATATGTCTGCATCATTAAGAGATCCCCAAACCGTTTGTGATATTTGTCATGCAAAACATGTCTTAGCATTTAGCATTATTCGCATAGGACTTACACTCTTTGGTAATAGAAATAGTTACTTAAAAATTCTCTTGTTTGAGTTGAAGTGTTTCACCAATTATATAGTAGAAAAAAACGTTTGATGAATTTACTCTTTCTTAATAATAAAAAATAGGACGTGTATTCTCTATATTTGGCTTACCAATGGTCACAGCTGTGCTAATACAGCGGAATATTAATCTGTACTTTTTCACTCAGAAAAAGCAGTAAATAAATAAAAAGTTGAGAAGCTTTCCAGGAAATATTTGTCTATGTAAATGCAACCACCCATGTAGAATAGGAAGCCAGACAAGCTGCATTTATCCAGATTATCCTCATAAGCTAGGTTAACTGAGTTCTTGCTGAAGGACTTCATGTTTCCAGAGCATACAGACCATAGAAAAAATGCCTGAGTCTCAGTTCCAAAAGATTTTTATTAACTTTAGAAGTTTCACAAAACCGTTGTAGGGGTTTGTTTGTTGTTTCTTTCACAGCTTAGTATGAAGGGGCTGGTCTTTGTTTTAATTGGGATATTGCTCTCTTGAATGGACAAACTAAAATTCAGTATATGAAACCTCATCATTTTATTTTTCAATTGATAGATGCAAGTCTTATGCTCATCTGACATTCCAGAGCATCTGTTTTTCAAGTCACCAGCAAAAGGAACTGCTACAACATTTGTGTAACTAATAAGTACATAATGTCTGTAAGATGAGACCTGAGATTTTCAGAATCAGATTGCTGACACTTTTAACAATTCTTACTCTGTTTTAGGTACATGTTAATCAAACTGTAGGATAAATTAATTACATCACTTTACGGAGTTTAAGTACAATTTCTCTATAACTTTTTTTCAGAAAAGCAAATTCACTGACTTTTCAGGGATAACACTGACATAAGAGACTTGAACTTGTTTTCTAAATACTTACCAAAGTTAGTGTTAGATTTTTATTGTATTTTTTTTTTCAGGAGGAAAATCAATGCAATTCTTCCACCACTTGAAAAGATTATTTAAATAAATATTTAAGTTTCTGTACCATGTGATTCTCTGCATTTAAGAAAAAAAATATCAGATCCTATTTCAAATCTCAGAATCTAGTGAAACTCAATCTATTAACAACACATTGTGATGACATTTATTTCATAAGATTATTATATAATGACTGCATGTCCAATGAAATTAATTTGCAAATGCAAGTGCAGAGTCTGACAAACTAGAAAATGGCTGTTTCAGAGAGTATGGCATTTTGATATGACGTATTCCTTGTGGATAGTCTGATGGGAAGAACAAAGCTATTAGAGAAACCTGATAGAAGTTAGATTGAATTTATTTCATTATACCTAAGAATCAATTGATATAACTTGAACTGTAATTTGCCTTTTTTTTTCTCATCAGATGAAACCTTTTTACAGGGTCATTTCTAATTGTAGGACCTGTGCTTGTAGAAGAAAATAAATGCTTTGGAGCACAGCTGGGATTTTGCTAATATCTAGAGTGTGATGAAAAGGGTGGAAAAGCAGGGGAAATTATGGCCCTATCACCACTTCTTCCAGTGAGGCTTGTACAACAGACTGATTATATGAGAAAGGGAAAATTATACTAGTCTAAACATAGTCTTCTCATTCAAGTTTTTAACAGACAGGTAACAAACTCTGTTTGAGCTGCCAAGGAATTGCCAAGATATGACCTTTTTAATTCTTCAGACGATTGGGAAAAAAGATCAATGTGAAATGAGTAAGTGGGAATAATCCATATTAAATTCTTTAACATTATCAGAAATTGAATCCAATTAAATGAGGTCAATATCAAAGTTTGCAAATAAGAACCTTTATTTTCTATTTCATAATAAGTTTTCTAGTTTTGTTTCCTCTTCCTTCTGTTTCCAAGGGTATGATTATATTTGATTATGCATTGTTATATTTTATCTGGTACTTTTGTGGACTTCCTTTTGACATTTTGTTTTATACAAACCCAATATAACATGTTAAATGTAGTATTTCATCAACTAAATATCATACTTTATTTGTAGCACTCCTGTGTGAGAGCCAAATTGGTATATCTATGTCTTACAAGGTGTGATTTGGGAGATTTAAATATTTCAGCTTTTTCTCTCTAGGTATACTTAGCATCTACTTTATTTTAGTCTTTCTCCAGCCACCTAATTCTCTAACAAGGTACTATAGCTCAATAACAACAAGCTATCAACCTACCCTTGTCATTTCATTTTTTCACACATTTTCTTAGTCTGTGTGTTCCACATCTCAGTGAATTCTTATCTACCTGGTCCACTGCCATAGCCTTCTGCTATATAACAATGGTTCATCTCTGAAATGTCAAAAATAATGAAAAAAAAAGGAAAATCACAAAACATATTGGCCACAGCCACTTCTGTGGATCCAAACCTCTTAGATTTCTGTTCATCAGCAAACCTTAAAGTTATGAGTTGCCTTTTCTATCACCTGCACTGCAGCTCTGCTGTTGTTTGCCAATGGGATGCTGCACGGCAGTGAAAGTCTCTGTGCAGGTATTCACTGTCAGTTAAGAGAGCATAGTGCAAGCTAGTAAGGGATTTTCTCTTCTTTTTATTTTTTAAACTATCACAGTTTTCTCAAGAGCACAAAGTTGAAGGAAATGATGACTTAAGAACAGGTAGCAGTTCTAAAAGTGGAGCTGTAGGTGAGATTAGGAGATTTCTATGGAGTTTCAAAATTTCTCAGGAAAGTTGTTTTGAAAGTGTTATCCTTACTTCTGTTATGACATTTCATCAAAAATTTCAATCATCAATTGCTTTTAAAGGGTAATATTTTCCTTCCACTTGGAGATCTGATTCTTCCCCCGGGATGAACAGATGACTAGCCATTTCACCAGTAATAAACAGAAAGTCTTCAGTATCTCCTGACATTAAAACAAATTGGTGTTAATGGAAAAAAATGCAAGAGGGGAGAACAATGGCTGATACTGTTCTCATTGAACAGATGGATTGAGACTGAAAAGCTGCAGAAAGAAAGGAAGCATTGCCCACCCTGAAGGCTGAAAACAGTGAAGAAATAGGCCTAATTCAGCAGAGGGAAGAAGTGTAATAGTTCTCTTTAAAAGAATCAGCCTTTTCTTCACAGAGACATTTGAGTATTATCTTATCAGAACTGAAGTGTTCACTATCAGAAGTGTTTACTGTTGTTGTAAAGATCTAATTGTGAGGAAAGTAAAAAAGAAAAATATGTAAGTATTACTAAAGGCCATCACTGCACTTCCATGCATATATTTCTGTGAAATTATTTCCAAGTAGTTACACGTACTAAACATATTTTAGAAAAGAAATCATTTGGACAATTTTCATTAAAGTTAAGGATTTTTAAAAACAATAAATTCACTATAGCATCCTTACAGATCTGTGGAGAGTATTTTGGCTGTTCTGTGCCTTTGCCACTCCTATGCCACATGACATCAGGATTAATTAATGATTTTTAAATTGACCATACACACATGCATAATGAGTAACCTGACTTTCCAGCTACTGTGCAGTGTGAATTGTGGTGTAGTCCCAAAACTCTGACCCATAATTTTGCTATTTCAGATAGTGATGCCAGAATGATGGGGAGAAGAGTGTGAAGTGTGTGTTCTCAGTCCACAACAGTGCATGCCAAAATGGAGCAATTAAATGGAATTTCTTTCATCCTTTCAAATGTAACAGAAACCAATAAAAATGAAAATATAAGTTAATAAAGGCAGGAGCATAAGTAGCAATTTTACCAAATTAGGAAAAAAAAAGAATTCAATGACAGAGCTATGGAATAAAAATAACCTGGACCATCAGCATCTTTAAAATTCAAGTGAGACAGAGCATAAATAATAATGTTAAGGAAAACAGATATTTGTAGAACAAAAAAAAAAAAAGACTGACACTCAATTAAAACTCAGCTACTACATGTAACTGATTTCTCACTGCATGTCAAAAGAAAGGACTAAAATTGTATCTTATATATAGGGTTGGTAATAAGTCCTTAAAACTGAAAGCTCAAATACATTTAGACATGTGTTAGTTCTCTGTGGTTCAAGGTACCAAACAGATTTACTTTATTTATCAACCTTATCTAGGATCATCTCCTTCCTCAAGTGGGAAGCAATGAAATGCAAGGTAAGTATATGGAGGTATGGTGTCATCTTTTTTTTTTTCTTCCCTTTTTTTTTTTTTTTTAATCTTATTTTATTTAGTTAGTTAGTTAAAAATTTACCTTGGCCTTTTTGTGAGGGTGTCCATAAATTCATATTGACAAGTATGAGTCTGATCTTATGTGCATATACAGGGAGATATGAATCCTGAGTCGTTCCCTTCTCAAAAATGCTCTTTGGATGTTTCACATATTTCATCTTCTCTTTCTATCTGCTTTAGTCCTCTCTCTTGGGTGTCAGCATCTGCTTACAACTCTGTTCCCTCCAAAACACCAAATCCTATTTAGAACATATTCAGGACATAGCTCCTGATTTTGAAGCAATCTGTCATTTTTATGAGGAGTTCTGACTCATTTTTATGGGAAGCCTAAGGGACAAATGGCATGCAGCATGCCAGAAGAGAGTGATTAGCCTGCCAAACTTGAAATCTCTAGCAAACACCCATCGCTGTTCTAATTAACTTACTGCATTCACCATTTGCATAAATAAATTACTTAGTTGAAGCTTCCTGAATTGCATGACTTTGCATTTTTTTTTTTTAATTGTGAAACCAAAACTATATGTGAAAGCATAGTAAATTTTGTAGTTTTTCTAAACAACTTCTTCCTTCACTGTAATTCTCATTCATAAACTATTTACAAGCACAATACTAGGTTTAAATAAGATCTTTTTTGGTCTAGTGATAAGTTTTCTAAATAAGACATAAGTGCCATATTTTTCTAAATTAGATTTTATAATGAATAGGTCAGTGTTTTTTTTTACACAGCCAAGATTTGGCAAGCATATCTCAATGGTAACTATCTTTCTAAGACTTCACAAGAATCTCTTAAAGAATTTAATGGACACTATAAAGAGCTGCAGCTGAATTTCTGCATTTTTCATGAGAAACAGAAAGATGAGGGAATTGTCAAGCCTACAAAAACAACATTAGAAGTTAATTTGTAGTGGAACAGCCGTAAATGGAGTACAAAGTAATTAGGAAAGGAAAATCCCATTTGTGAAAATCGCAGTGCAATCACCCTACTAAGACAAATACTTTAAACAAGCAAACAAAAAAAAAACCAAAAACAACAACAACCAAAAAAAACCCACCCCCCACACAAAAACAAAACTGCAGCATGAAAAACAGATAAAAATAGTGAGTATAGAGCTTTGGAAATATCCTGGGCAAACCCAGTCTTTTTCAGTGGTTCTCTTGTTCTAGAAATAGCTAATGCTACAAAAGTAACACATCCACATCCTGTCTACTTACAAAGCAGCTAGGGAAAGAATTTTTCAGTCACAGGAGAAATCAAGATGAATAAATACAGTAAAATAACTCTGTCTGAAAATAGATTTCCTACAAGCTACAGAAATGCGGAGATTAATCCACTAATCATTTGCAAGCAATTTCATAAATGCGGGTGACTTATCATTCAGAACCTAATCTTACAAGATCAGTAAGATGACTTCTCTTCCAGAACCTAGACAAAGAGATCATAACATTTTGGAGTGATTCATCAAAAACTTCCCTCTGACTACAGTGCCTTTAGCAGAATCAAAGTATGCTGGGTATCTACAAACCCAGTATACAAAAAATACAAATCACAACAAGTATTTATTCCTCCAGGATAACACTGATGGGTGAAAGAAGCTTAGGATTCATATGAAAGCCACTTCAACCGAATAGAAACTTGCTGCATCTCTGATCTATGTAGTGACAAAGGTCTGTCATGATATTCCCACCTCTTGGATAAATAGAAAATCTTTGAATAATGGATGGACACATGAACGTTTCTGGAATGCAGTAAAGTGATCTCATCAAACCGCAAAAGCTTTGTGACCACAGTGATCAGTAACTCCTGTTTGGTCACCTTGCTGTGCCTTATGAAGTAGGACTCTGTAGAGGAACTGTTAGTTCAAGCTTAGAACTGGTGGTTGAGCACCTGATGAAGGGGTGTGTCTGGCCCACAGAGCACAGGCAAATTGGTTGCACCTGTGTTCCCAATGTGACCAGAAGGGGTGGACACGCACAGGGCTCATATAAGGGCCAGCTGCTAGAAGGAGAGATTCTCTTGACTGAAGCTGCTTCCTGAGGAGGCCTGTATAGCTGTAGAGCACCTTCATAGTTGGGTGAGTTCAACTTATTTTGTTTTGTGTGCATTCTATAGAACCTGTCAGAAGCAATGTTGTTCCTCTGTGAGCAGAGTGGATCAAATCCAGAAAGAGCTGGTGGTGTTTCAAAGCGTTCTTCAAGTAGAGCAAAGATAGTGTAGAGCTGTTGTATCAGATACCTAAATGTTTGAAGGAAGGATTCCTGGATTTCCTGGTATGCCAGGAATTTTCAGTCTTCTTCACAGAGAAAAAACTGTGGTGATGCTTCAATGTTTCAGTGCATATTACAACTATATATAGGGGGAAGAAAGGGAGAAAATAATAGTACAGATATAAAAATATTTTACTGCAAGACTAAGATTTGTTAAGGATCTCTTCTCATAGCACCAAAACTATGCTTCTGGGAAACTTTCACTAGATAAATTTTCTAGTTACAAGAAGTTATTTAATGAAACAGAGAAAACTGTAAGAGTGATATCACATCCAAGGATCTGAGAGAAATACTAGATCCAAACCTAGTGCAAATATGGAGTGCATGCAGTGCGTGTAATGTTATTCTGTCCTTTCATTCCTTTAGTTTTTCGGATAATTGTATTAAATGAAGTGTATTTTTTTGTATGAACATGCGTAGTGTGAGAAAGCTGTTACTAGGCAAAAATATTCTTACGATACATCTGTGCAGAGCTCTCCTGATGCACTTCCTAGTCTCTGTACTGGGGCTATTCCAAATGGTGCTCACCAGTAAAAAAAGTTACAGCTAATCATAATGATTTGCCTACAGGAAATAGTACTCCAAATTTATTTTTGCCACTTCAAAATGAAATAATCTTGACCTTTTCTGAAACTTTTTCTCCTGTATGACCAGGTTGGAAAGTTTCTTTTTAGAATTTCAAGTGGCATTGGTGTGTGCCATGCACCATGTATCAGTAATTGCCAGGCTACAGCATAGACTTGCAATGGAGTTAAGCGTCCCCTGCCTGCAGGTTGGAAGCAAATATAGCTAGGGGAGATAGGGGCTGCTGGGCCCCAAGTCCTGCCCTGCTGCTGCCCTGGTAGTGACCAAGCCATGGTGCAGGAGAAAGGATGCCAGATAAGGCATTGGTACAGGAAAGACTCCAAGCACATGTTCTGCTGACAGCTACTTCCCTCATTCCAAAACCCTCCTCAGTGACTCTGCCTGATTTCTCCTTTGGAAGTGATCTCACTCAGGGAGTCATTAAAGCATGGCCAGTTACCTGTTGACATTAATGTATCCTGCTCCTTCAATGATCTTTGAAGCAAGTGTTAACTGGATATTTTAATTGCAATGGTGAGTCTCTTTTATGGATGTGCTGATGAAATAGCTGTTGTCTGTGGATTCAGCTGGGCTAATGTGTGCAGCTGGACCAGTGAAAAGGTCAGGGCTGCTCCTATCATGCCTATTTCAACCACCTGTAGAAATTTGACAACTCTCCAGTCACCCTTTTGGTTCTCATAATGGGTTTAATAAAGGAAGTGCTGACACAATCTTAGCTGCAGCAGTGTAAGTGCTCCCCTCCAATAAGGGGAATAGTAGGAATATAAAAATGTCCCTCTTTGTTCAAAATAGAACAAACCAGATGTTTTCCCAGACTATAGTACCTGAAAACTCTTTCACTGATTCCAGTGTGTACAGTATAACAAAAGTGTTCAGGGACCTCTAACTTCTTATAGGGTATTTTATTGTCTTTATTCACTGGTCTGGATATTTGCTGTGACAATAATTGAACTATGAAAAACACATTTCTTTAAAGCATGTTATAGTGCAGCTTTTAAGGAATTGCTTGTAAACTGCAATGGAAATGATTCTCATTAATTAATGCTTTAGGTCAATTAGAGTAGTTGAATAAATAAAAATATCTGTTGTATAAAATGTGAACCATATTCACCATTACAACTTTCCAGAGCAATATTAAAGCTAACAAATGTTTTCTAAACTAGAAAAAGTTTACATACGAGGAATTGATTTTCTGTATACTTATTACTTGTTTAATGAACTTGTTACTTCATTACATGCAACAAAAAATATAATTATGAAGGTACACTATTATTTTAGAATGTGGCTGATAAATGGGAAAAATGTGGACAAAAAAAATTAGAGCAAGCAAGGAAACTCTATTCAAGAGAAAAGTTAGAAGTCACTCTTGTAAAGTTTTACCCAAAGGAACAGCACCACTGAAGCTGTTTAACTGGAGAGTACTATGAATAATCACCGTCTTGGGCCCAGGTACAGATTTTCTTCCCCAAAACAATAATTAGGAAGAAAAGATAGTCATTCATAAACACCTCAGTGGAGCAAGGGGAAGTTTTTAGCAATCCCAGGTGTTCAGAGTTTATAAGCAGTAACAAAAAAGGGAAAATGTGGATAACTGATGAAAATGCTGTTACTTTACTCTTTTAAAAGGAAATTAGGTGATGTATCAGTGCTGTTTAGGGCATTGGCGCAATTCTGAGGAATGAGCAAAACACATACACAAAACTACTTCATTTTCTCTAAAACAAAGTATATGCTAGAAAAATCATTCTGCATTGAATATTTCTTCATTTATACTGGTTACCACCTCAGTTCCATCAATGCTTTTTGTGAATGCTTAGATACTCAGTGGCATGTACTACTGGGCTTCAGGATATTCTGTCATGACAGTGTTAGATTTTTGTTTCTCTGGGGAAAACTGAAATTCAACCTTAAAGTTCACATGGCAAGACCACAGTGCAATTGTGTTTAAAGGTCCAAGTAGCAAAATGAACATATTTTATACTAGAAAGGATATTCAAGTCAGGTGGCATCTTTATGACATTTGTGTTAGAGCCTCAGTAAACAAGCCTCCACTTTGCTGCAGTCCTTCCTGTTTCCATTAGCTTGATATCTCTCTCCCACCATTGCATTTGCATCCACTGTGGAGACTGGTGCTTTGGACCTGTCAGCACAGCATGAATGTTGTTGCCAGACTGCAAGGATCAGTCAGAACTGAACCAGATAACAGAATTATTGAATTAACCCTGAGACATGCTGGCAGTTTTCTTACCCCATAAAAATGTTTTGTGAGCTGGAAGGACAAAGGATTTTGAAAAGAGTTAAGACAGGTTCTGTGCAGGTAAATCATAGTAAAATCAGATCAAACCACTAATTCATCATAACCTATTGCTGTGTTGAGTTTCTGCTAGTGGTAGTGTGGGGACAGAAGCAGAGGAAGATTATGCTTGTAGGGAGTCTATTAAAGCAAAGGCAAATGCTGCCTTAGTGTCTATCTTGAACTAACTTTATGAACAATTCAGTAGGTAATAAGACATAACCAACATATTTAGGAAACCTTTGTAGTATTTTTCAAAATCTATACAGCTGTCTCTGTAGAGCTTTTATTCCTTTCCAGTGTATGGCTCTTTGGGTACTGGTTTGGTTATTTGTTGTACAGTATGTTTGTACAAGGAAATTCAGTTTTCTGTTGAACTTTTTGAACAAAGTTTTAGGAACAAACAAAATCTTATTGAAGTAATTGGACTAACACATTGACTTCCCATCAGGGCCTACTTTTTTTTTTCAGGGAATAATTTCCCTGTTTAGTCATACTTGCCAATATTATTTGCATGCTTTAAAAAATTGACATTAATATATTACACATCTAAGCATACTGTTAGTAGTGGAGCATTTTTCTATCCATGGATAGGGTAGAGGTCTAATAGCTTACTACTTCCTGAAATATAGTCTCAGCTTTGCAATTTTCTTGTGTATGCATGTGAAATCAAGAAATATTTTCTTCAATGGATGTCTTTGCTAGAGTGTCTGTATCTTAACATTCTCTATAACTGCTTTTGGACTCTATGGGGAAAACCCAACAAAATGTAATAGAACACATTTTCCAGCCAGCTTTGTAACCACCCAAGGGATTTTAGTAAAGAACAACACACATTATTATTATATCTTCCTGGAAAAGGCATAGTTCATTCTGAACTACTTTAAAATAAAAGTAAATTCTATAGAAGTACAATAATCTTCTGTGGAAATGATTGGTTTCATTCATCACTTGCTGTAAGTGTTCTGCTGAAGTTCCAAAGAAACTTGTACCTGAGAAATGTAAAATACCGTGTGCATTTGTGGTTTTTTTCTCCTTGCTCAAACACTTCAAATTACTAGTGTTCTGTTGTGTGTTAGGGTATTTTGTCTTAACAAAGACAAAAATGAAATGTTATCTGTCTGAAAATAAATGTGCATGATTTATTCCAGTTGAATCTTTTATAAATGAACACCTTAGCTAAAGCCAGAACCATCTGTACTGATGACCAATTGAAAGGAAATCAAATTTTTTTTTCTTCACAGTCATGACTGGAAACACACCAAGACTCTGGTCTTTATAGTTATGTAAGGAGCCTTGAGACATCACGAGGACAAGTGTAATTAACGGGCACAAAGGATTGTCTGGCTTTGTAATATCCTGTGCTTGTGGGTGTTCAACATTTTATTGTTCTATCATACTACAGTCTTTAAGTCAAGGTGATGAGATGTGTGACCTCAGTGTTCTCAGGCAGTTCTTTGCTAGGAGGGTGCTGCTTGCTGCTGGATCAAGGATCCTGCGAGCTCCTCATGGGGCATTTGTGCCCATAATTGCCTTTCTTCATGTTAGGAATTCCAGATCTTTCAGATGCAAGTCTGCATCAGACTACATCCTGTCTTTCCTTGGGTGGCTGAGATGCAGTTGTCCATTGCCAGGTGCAGCTATGGCGACTCTAAACACCTATGTAGAGGTGGGTGCTGAATTCATTTGAGATTTATCTACAATTATACAACATTTTTCTTATGATCCTGTTTGGCCAGTCTGTCAGAACACCACAAGTAGCAAAATTGTACCTTTCAAGAAATTAAACTTGTAGAAAGAAACAATTGTTTTATTTTGAATAGACTTTTTATCTCACACATTAAAATTGAGGTCAATTAGTGCCGTCAGACTGTGTCATCAGAATACAATTTTTGCTTATATTTGCAGTGCACGTTTGGAATGCGTTTGGATTTGTGTGTGAGAGACAGAGCTTTTTCATACTTAGTTCTATATTTTACACAATTATCTCAAAGTTGTTAGTTTGCTTTGCTTTTTCTTTTTTTTTTTTGTCATAGGAGCAACTATGCTTAGCTTCTTTTAACAAAAATACTGCAGACATTATTGATAGGAAGCAATTTTTATCTCAAGCACTAGAATGAAATAACCACAACATATCTCTATATGGGAAACCCAGAATCAATGTCTTCAATGGCTTTGCTTGCTGATGCTTCTATACTGCTTGAATTTGAGCTGGTTCCCTCTTGTATTTCATTTTCTTTCCCAGACAGCCATCTGGTAATCCTAATCTGGACTATGAAACAAAGATGGAAAACCACTGCTCTAGAAAAAAGGTTCTTATGTGACATGCCCTTGTCCACTCTTACCACCTGAGGAGCTAGATTGCAGCCACATCCCAAGATGGTTTAATGTCTGACTGCATGGGACGCTCTATCCCAGAATTCAGCCTTATTTGGAAAGAAAACTAAGATTTTATAAACTTTACCTGACATATCTGCCATCAACAGCACTTGCATTTGTAATGTAATCTGCTTTGATGTTTAGTAAATGCTACTGTGCACCTACTCCCATATACATTTTGTATCTGTTTCCACTACACTTTATTTCCCTGTTTTTTTCTATATATAAACTGGGATTAAAAATGAAGTGCCTTGTTATGTGCACAATAATCAATAAATTTTATACTGTCTGTCCTTTAATTCTAAAAATTCTATATTACCTAAGCAAGCAATCGGGAACAGTTTCTTCCTGGAGTAAAATAATAAAAACTGCTGTAACAATTATTTAAGGGAATATTTTTTTTATTTTTTACAAAGCTCCATTCTTTCTGTCTCATCTACTTGAATTTTAGTATCAGTGTCAGAATGAAAGCTACTTCAGCAATCGTCTATCTACTTAAAAACAAGTTTTCTGGCTATAAGCATTCACCTAGAAAGCCTGAAACCCCATGGAATTATATCAAGCAGGTTACTAGTCATCCTACTGTCAATTTTAGCTGACATATTAATCCATCTCTCCCATGGCTGCACTATGGTACAGCAACCACATTGTATTAATCAGACGGATAGAATTGGATGTTATTTTTCTTTTAAGAAGAGAGTGTGGGGAAACTGCACTCTCAGATGTAGTATGACAATGAAGCAGAGATCTAATTGTCTGATGGACTGTCAAATTTTGCTTTCTGGAAAGTATTAATTTATTTAAGACTAGTTTGATCATTCATTTTAGCATAAACACAGGAAATTAAATGAAGAGTAACTCCAGTATTTTCTGATTGATATATTTAAGACATGACCTACTCTTCATTTTGTTTTTTATAGGAATATAACATTTTAATAACTCTTCAAACTGGCTTTACTCATTTATATATACCTTTTTATATATAGTTTGAGTACCTAATGATATTACTGAGATATAAATGCCAAAGATGCGTAACTTGAATGATAATAGCCAATATAGCTAAAAAGTGAAGCATGAAATCTGGTGGATGGCATAGCAGGATAAAGACGTGTATTTAAAATGAGATATGTACTATACTTCTTGTGTCCATTTTTCCTACTGTTATCTTGCTTGTTATTTCTAAGGAATTTATAGCTCTTACTTGTCTGCAGTAATGGTGAGATTTATATATATATTTTTAACGTGATGTTTACACTGTGTGGGACTGATGGATGAAGTATTTTATGGTGCAGATTTTGACTTGTTGACTACTGTGCTAGGAAAATACTTCAGACCTGAAGCACTCTAATACTTTGATTTTTTCAAATGGAAAAGGCCTTCACTATAGCAAGAAGCCACTCAATTCTTTGTTTTTCATTTTTGTCCTTCATATTTTGTCAATTTCCCACTATTCCTAATGTGACTGCTACTTCCTGAAGTTATTTGAAACCTGCTTTTTCCTAATAGGCTCAGACCACAGTCTTTTTCTTCCCTCATATACTGGGAAGCAATATAATGTTTGATTCTTATTTTTTCATTATTTGGAAATCAAAGTTAACTATATCTCAAAGTTTGTCATGAGAAATGGAAAGGAAGTCTTCATCCAGTAGTTACAAAAATTATTTGGAAACTATGGCTCAGAAGTTATTCAAAAACTGATTTTTTTTTTTAGATAGCTATTTCAGACTGTTAATGTTGATATTCCAGTCTGTTCCACTGACAGATTTTTGAAAAGTAGGTAACACCTCCATGTTAAACTACCCTAACTCTAAAGAAAAGAATGAAAGAGAACAAAAAAAAATAACAATAAAAGAAGAGGGGGGGAAAAAAAAAAGAGGGAAGGAAGGCAGGCAAGTAAGAAGAAGGGAGAAAAATAGAAATGCAGGGAAAAAAGCCTATGCATACATAAAAGGGAATTTCTGTCAACAGCCAAGTCTTACCATGCTGCAAATCAGTTTAACCCAAATACATTCACTGTGCAGTGCACAAAGTCTTTGAAATAAACAACAACAAGAAAAAGAAAACCCACATTTTTCATGTTTGCAAATGACTAACATTATGTTTACCAAATACAATTTATTTCTGCTGGTATAAACAGACATTAGAATATTCCATTTCCTTAGAGACTTGCAAAGCCCTTTTTGTAACAAATAATTTGTTTATCTGTGCATTTTCAATTTCCAAAGTTCCGATGTTGTTAATGATATCATGATAAGATTTTAGGAAACACTTAAATGAAAGTTCTAATATAGTCATTTAAAATCTGTATATTCAGTGGAACAGTTTCTTTAAAATTCTCAGCTTTCCAGAGTAAATCTTAATATATTCCCTTGTTCATTCAATCTGCAGCTCTGGAAAAATAACACAATAACAGACTTTTAACACCCAATGGATTTTGGGCTTCAGACCCTGAGGCTAATAAGATACAGCGCCAGTAGCAATCTTAGTAGACAGAAAAGAGAAAAGCACTAAGGGAAAATAAAAGTATTTATTTACTATTGAGCATATTTCTTCTTCTACTTAAGCCTCTCTGTATTTGGGAAAGCTGGGTTGTGTTTTCAGCTGCTCTACTAAGACAGACTCACAAATGGTACAGGGTCAATGGAAATGTGAACTGTTCATTCTAAAATTCAATAAATGAATTTTATTTTCTGATCTGTATCTAGAATAGTTCTAGGTAATGCTACTGCTTATGCCTGACACTTTAAGACTTTCTTTAGCAAATCTAGGTACTACTGGCTGGATGTTTGCTCTCAAAGTATTGTAGTCAATGGTTCAATGTTCAGATGGAGTCAAGTGATGGTGTCCCTCAGAAGTCTATACTGGGCCTGATAGAATTTAAAATCTTTGTCAACTACATGAATTTAGTGCAATTCTCAGCAAGTTTGCTCATGAAACCAAGCTGTTTGATGTGCTAGACATACTAGAGGGAAGGGTGTCTTCTGAATGAAGAAATTCTTTGCTATGAGGGTGGTGAGGTACTGGATCAGATTGCCTCCTGAAGTTGTGGATGTCCCATCCCTGGAACTGTTCAAAGCCAGGTAAGATGGGGCTTTGAGCAAACTGGTCTAGTGGAAGGTGTCCCTGTGATGGGGATCTTGGAAGTAGGTGCTTGTTAAGGTCCTTCTAACACAAACAGTTGTCTGATTCTATTAATAAGAACTACGTTTCTTCATTCTTATCGCATCTTAAAGGCTGCACTAAAGTTCACCCACTATGTGCTTCCTACTGACATAGCACAGCCTGTCAAAAAAATGGCTGACAGGGCACTCATGTTGCTTTTTAATAATTTTTGTTTGTAGCTTTATTTGAAGACATCTAGAGCCAGATGTCAGTAAGAGGAGCCTGTACTATTCTTTACTTTCTTGGTAGTATCAAGACATGTTAGGAGTCATAAGCAGGAATTTTAAGTACATATGCTCATATAGTGCCAAAAGTGCTGAGGAGAGGGAAAGCAAGTCTGTGTGGTACCTTACTATGCTGATGTTCAGTACAGTGCTCTGAACTGAAGGGCATAGCTAGCAGGCTTCAAATTTTGGAGCTTGCAGACTCTAAGTATGCAGCCAACACTGCTGGGTGTTGACTGTGCTCATGCAGTGCCCACTGTCCTCAATCTTTAACATGCATATTGCCATGACGATGCTGTGAAGTAAGGAAGTGTAATTAAAATTGTTTTGCAAACAGGAACTGAGTCACAGAGACACACAACTGAACTCTAGATGGTTTCAGGTGCTTAGTTTGCCAAATATCCTGGAGGGAGGACTAAGTCTGAGATGAATTAGACAGGTATCCCTGCCTGCAGGGAGTACTAGATAATCTTACAGGTCCTTTCCAATCCAAACCATTCTATGATTCCATGAATTAAGCTCTGTTGTTTCATGCTGTCAGTCACTGGATACACTACTAAATCTTCTTGCCTCTTATTCAGCCACAAAAAAAGAGAGGAGAAAAATGTGCACAGTAATACCTGCTTTGATTTTACTTCTTCAAATTGTGATTTACTCATTTTTTTAATAAATATTCACATCAACACACTTGCTCTCATATGTTACAGACACTTTAAAAATTTCTGCAGTTAGTTATAGACTATTGGCATACTAAGTTTTTAATCTTTTTATTAACATTTACTTTTTTTTAAAGATGTCTGTAAGGAAAGGTGTTCAGCTGATTCTCTATTCTGTTAAATGTGTTCTATTTCTGTAGCAAACATCCTTAAAACACTTTGAAGTTTGATTTCACAATGAAATTGAATTGCTGGATTATTTTTCCTATGTATACTGCAGAAACAAATGTTTTTGGAGAACAGTCTTCACTATCATATTCGTTTTTCTAAATGGAGTGTTAAGAGCATGTTAGGTATATTTAATAGCATTATAATTGCAATTTTAGAAAGATGTAAAATGTCAAGACATGCAGTGTTGTTCAGAAAATCCAGCAAGTATACCTGCTGTATTTTTTCTTCAGCAACCAGTTAAACAAAATTAAACACGTTATACATCAGCAAGGAATATGAGGGGCAAAAGGTTAAGTACCGCTGTGAACTAAACTCATCTTGATGAATAAAATGCATATTACTGATAGGAATGATTGCACTAGTTGTCAAGCAGGATTTCTGACTTTTTGCCACGGGGACCCCTAGTACAATAAAACATTTAACTCCATGTGTCATTTTACCGTGAATTCAGTAGAAGAACTCGTATGTTTTGGACAGTGTTAGGCAGAATCACACCCAAAGCCCTAGCAATGATGGAAAATTAATTCTCATCATAAAGAAATAGAGAGTGTTTAAAGGGTAGTGAATCTCTAGAGCAAACCAGTAAGTGGGGACATTTGCAATATCAGTAAAGTATGTTGCTGGAATGAAAAACAAACCAAGCTAAAACAGGAAAATGATAATCTGTTGTTGCTGCCGATTATTTCCTTCTTTAATTCTTTTCTAGGCTTAAGTGTTTCTGAGACTTGTTAGGATTTTATTTGGAAGCTTTTTCATTGTTATTTCTTAAGGTATGAAATATATAAGCTCCATTTAACAGAAAACTAAATTTATAAGTGAAATTAGTAAAGACTAAATAATTGCTAAATAGTTTATGGAGTTAATCTAAACCAGTAATTCATAGTTTGCAAAATTTTAGTTTGAATGCAGTTTACATTAGTGCACAAACTACATTTCCATGAAGTTTGTTTTTCACTACCTTATGATGGTGATGAAAATACCTGACCTCAGTTTAAAAGAAAATAAATGAAAGAAAAAAATGTGTGTGTTCCTGTATGATATTAAAATGAGATTGGCTCCTAATAATTCTCAGTGGTCACACAGTCATATCTTCATTTACTCTATTATGCAATTAATTATTTAAATATATATATATATTTGAGTAGAGAACTTTCTTCAAAAGGCACCTCAAGGATAATGTATTTTGTAAATTGACAAACAGAGGGAATAAATTTGACTAATAGAAGCAAATGTAGCACAAAATGTTTAATAGCTGCATTATACAGTACTTAATCAGAAATATTCTGTTCAGCAGTACTGTTTTGGGGAATATGAGTGAGACTTTCCCATCTTGGATAGCAGATTGAATCTTGTTTATATTTTTTCTTACACCCGCTCTGGTTCTGTGCATTTTTCGATGTTCATTTGTGTAAGCTGTTAGAGTATAAAATGTACTTTTGTCCTAGCAGTTGGTAAGTTTTTGTTTTTTGAAGTTAGTAATGTCCTCAAGTAATAAGAAATGGATGGAACAATTCAGTTAAAGTAAAACCCATATAATCCAGCAGATTATATGACTTGCAGTAACTTTAGAAATAACTTAATATTGAACAGCCCTCATACAACTAATAACAGCTAGGAAAAGTCATGTAAATTAACAACTAGTACTTCCAAAATCATGGTTGTTGTTATAAAATCTTTGTGTGTGTGTGTGTGTGTGTGTGTGTGTGTGTATAAAAGAATGATTTGAAGGATCTTTATTTCCTATTTCTATTTTCAATTAGGGGGGAAAAAAAATATAGAATTACCTGTCCCATTACACTGCTCAAAGCACTACATCTTCATGCAAATGTCATTGTTTTCCAAAATGAGAAAGAGAACTGAAAGTGTATCTGTATCCAGAAAGAATCCAGCTGGCTGATGGAATGGTCTCTTCAGTATCAATGAAATTCACAATAATTGCTATACTATCCTGCTGTGACTCATAAATCACTGGCCAAAAGACTTCTCTTTATTTTTATTTCTGATCTTCATTCCACGTTTTTTTTTTTTTTAAGCCAGAGATGCTCACGTAAGTTTCCTATAGGCATGAGATAAATATAAAGTAATTCGGTATAAAACAGTGAATCAATCTAGGACAGTGAGTTTAATAGAATGAACATACAGCAAAATGGTTAGGAAGAAATCATTTAAACCATCAATCCAGAGCATAACAGCAGTACAAAAAGCAAATGGGATGGAGGATTGTTAGGTGAGGCACAGAATATAAAGCAGCAGAGGTATCTACAGCATACATTTACTTTGCCTAAATGGAATACAGGTTAAATTACACAGGTGACAGGTAACTTTTAACAGTCTAAAAATTTGGTGTGAAAGCACATCTTTTTCCCATTTGCACTTTGATCCACCTATAATAAATTTGTGATCTGCAAAGCTCTACCGTCTCACAAATACTTATCATAATTAAAAGAAAAGAACTTATAGCAAAATGTAAAATTAAAGAAAATGCTAGAATTTTTGTGGTTTTTGTATGCTTGTTTGGAAAAAAAAAAAAAAAGAAAAAAAATTATATACTTAATGCACTCAGATTGTAACACCCACAGACTATGTAGTGAAATTCTTGTTCTTGGGTATTCAGTGAGAGTTTTGCCACTTATTCAGATCAATAATTCCACCTGCTGAAGCCAACACTTTACTGGTAGAATCCTTTGAACAACTAGCACCAGCAAAAATAAGAATTAGAAAGGATGTTATTCTGGGCATTTCTGATCTTCGTTGAAATTATTCCATGTTTGTACCAGTAAGGTCAATTTTTTTAATCCAAGAATGAAAATGAAAAGGGAAACATAGATTCAGAACTGATACTGAAGATCATGAAGGTGCTTCATTTGATGCCACTTTATCAAATAAAAAGAGACTATTAGGTTTTGTGGATAAGAGAATATGAAACAACAGATTTTATCATTGCTGTTAATGTGATGTTGTCAGTAAATAGAAGCAAACGTGAGCTTTCTTTTTTTTCCAGTTCCAGAGGGCTCCTCACATAAGAGCATGTAAGCTGAGATGGGTCTTCGGAATCCAGCTTCTCATCTAGTGTACCATCTACTTTATCATTTTTCTTCATTTTTTTGGCTTATGAATTTCCACATTATCAGGTAACATTTAACCACTGAACCACTGTGCAAATTAAGTGCTCTCCTTTGATATCTTTGTAATGGAGATGTTCCATCAAATGCCTTTTTAAACTTTGTGCTTGAACCTTCCTTTTGCAGAACAACAGTCAATTATTTTATGTCTTTATTGAAAATTCAGATAGACTTTTGAAAACAAAGGCAAATAATGACTATTAAATTAAAGATGGGTATGCTAACTTAACATTTATTTTCATTTTCTCACTAATTCCATTAATCAGTAAGTATCATGTGCACATTCTCGTAAATGGTGATGAATTTTCATACTGATACTTTAATTAGATTGAAATAAAGATTACTGTAGTGTTCACCTGGGAAAAGTAGGAAACACTGAAGTGGAGATTTCAACAGGGAAAGTTTTCTTTGTAGTTCTTACAGTTTCTTCAAAATTGAAATTTAGATAAAATTAAATTACATAGTAAGATTATAAGTGTTGGGTTATATATAATATTTTTGGACTTTTATTAAATCTCAAATATACAAACTCAGTAAGTGAATTTGTTTGAAGTTTGTCTTTTATCTGGACAAACAAGAAAAAAACTCTCAGGCTATGAAGTACTACATATGTTGTCATTCTCATATCAGGACAAACAGTAAGAAAATCTAGAAAATGGCCTATGTTTGATATTTTTCTACTCAGGTCGATTATCAGAAAGAAAAAATAATTCCAAAGCACTATTTTAGTTTTCAAAAGATTAAAAAAAAAAAAAAAAGCAAAATCCCTACAAATATACAACATACAGATATTTTTATGGTAATATTTTGTAGGAAAGTATTTGCTAATAGAATACTAATATTTAGGGCTTGTATGTGCATGTTTAAATAGCTACAGTCCAGAATCTCATTCAAATATTTTTTAAAAAAATGAGATGTACAATGGAGGGTGAATAATGCTTCTGACCTAGAAATGGAAAACTGTCTGCAATTCATAATGAATAAATTCAAACGTACAACAGGCTAACTAGCTGAATATAACATAAGCAAAAGTTTTCTCAATTATGTTTTTGTTTGTCTGGTGTTGGTTGGCTATTTGGCTGTTTTGGTTTGGTTTTTGTTTTGTGTTTGTAGCAGTCCGCTATCTGAGGTTGTTCTTGTACTGATGAGATACAGAGAGTAGCATAACCCATACAGAATACAAAACTCTAACTAGTGGATTTTTCTTTTCATTCCTTACAGCTCCAGGGTTCCTACCACCTTCCAGGACATGAAATGGCTGAAATGAGAAAACTGTCCATAGCTGCATAATCCATACCAGTGAAAGCAGATCTGCAGACATTTAGTAGCAGTCACTCATACATTCCTTGCTATATGCTATCAAAGGTAGGTGTTTCATTTTCTCTGTTCTGTTGTAACTTTTGATTGCTATATCAAGTATCTGTTTTCCTTTTTTGTTGTTGTTGTTGAGCTTTGCTCCTCTGAGAGGTTCTGGAAAGAAGAGCAGCACTTGGACTGGAAGGAGAAGTGCTGCTCTAACTCCACTAATCAGAACATCTTCTGAGCATTCTGCTGTCCATTCAAGAAGAATAAATAGAAATCAGTTTAATATTCACTGCTGTGGGTGGAAATTGGAAAGAGTTTGTAGTCCTCCTCCCCACAGCAGTTTTGCAAGTTAGCTAACTTGTACTTTGATACTTTTCTTCTCTAGAGCTCTTAAAAATTTCTATTCAGAGATGTGATCATTCTAGTGAATAATATTCTAGCAGTCAGCATGGACATTTTGGCACTATACTTTAGCAGGCTGACCAATGGAGTTAAATTATATTAATTAGTAAATTATATTTTATGTAACCCCAATGGACCAGAAATCAATTATTAGATGTGTATAACTGGAGAAAAAAATAAAGCAAAACAAAAGTGAACATTTTCACACTAATCACAGTGTAACCTAGATTTATGCTGTGCAAATTATTGGAGGGAAATATAGCTGTTTTGCAAACAAATGTAAAGATTAACTACTTACAATAATTCTGGACATTAAAAATAGAAAAACAAAGATCTTAAAAATCGGTGTCTTTAAAAAATTGATCTGATTAAATTCATAGATTTCTTAGATGCAATACTAGAATATAAATGGAGAAATGATACATTTATGGCAAAGATCAGAAGGCATATTTCATTTAAGAATCAGTGAAATTCATGATAGAACAGTAAAATCCTTAGGTCTATAGAGTGTGTTTGACAGTGAGATTTAAAAAAGATCTAAGTGTTTGACTTTTTTAAGACTATTTCAAATGAGCACATCTGGTTTATGTTCCTAAACCTCTGGCCTTTAAAAAGTCCTGTTCCCAGTTCATACAAAATGCCATTCAGAATTGTTTGACATGGTGACCTTCCCCATAGGTGGCTGGCTGAATAAACCGATTAAATAGATTCAGGAACTTAGCATGTATACAGCACGTTAATACTGGCATCCTGGAGTCATTAGTAAACATCCTCATTATTTAACTACTTTTCTTAATGTAGGTTAGGAACTGAACCAAGATTAAAAATTAATAATAATCTGTTTATTTATCAGGTAGAACTGAAATAAGGAAAGCATTTATTATTTTTTTGTCTAAAAAATTTCCATTGTCACATTTTCTTAAATACAAAGAAACAAATTTCAAAAATCAAGTAATTACATTAAATATCTTTACAGTTTCATAAGGATTGAAATAGTGAAGAGGTGGACTGGTTAGGTACATAAATTCAAATGGTCAGTAGGTATTTCACAAATGCTTTTGAACATGATAAAGTTAAAAACTAAATAGCGTATGGGCTGGAAAATTTGTTTTTTTGCCATACTCATTAATAGAACATTCATTGTTATTTGTGTAGAGTGTAATTCTTTTTGATTTGCCTTCCATTTGCCTTGAGGACAAGCTAGTTTAAAACTGTTCAGCACACTGCACCATGCAGAACAGGTAATCTGTCTAATTAAGGTCTGTAAGTATGTTCAAAGTAAAATATTGAAGAGCTTCCATAACCTCACTTTCACCCTCCCTATGTACCGCAGCTTCTGAGACTCAGAGATACCCTAGCCATTAACTCAAGTGTTTACACTCTAAGCTCAAATTCTACTTTGCCAGAATGCTTCATTTCACAACTCTGTTTTCTCATTTACAGGCAGAAAGCAATTTATCAAATTTTTATATTACATTTCTCAGCTTGTTCCAATATTGGACAATATAATGTATTCCTGGAAATTCAAAATGCAAAAGCATAGTGTGACTTTATCCAGGGACCTAATAAGATTTATATCCACATTCTTTTTTTGTGTGTTCATTTGGTGCATTTTAATGAATTATTAATTATGACCAACAATAAAATATTATTTTGCTCTGATGCACAACAAAAGGAAAGATACCCAAGAGAAATCCATCTGACATTTCAAAGTAGACATGGCCAAAGTATGTTCACAAGTTTCTCATCAAGTATTGCGAGACATGCATTTGCCCATCAAATGAACCACACTGACTGAGGCATTTCTAAAGATACAGATGTAATCCATGGGGAGATAAAGTCAAGATTTATTACATTTTGGGGAGCATTAATTAGTGCTCTTTTTCTGAGCTTTTTTAAAAATAAACATATGACTAAGATCAAAAGATTTCTCTATTTTTTCAAATGTTTTTAAAGGTTGACATATAGGATTAAAACATGTAAGGATGCATGTTTTGAAACAGACAGCATTCAAATTGAAAGCTGCATATAATAGCTTAATATATTTAAAATATACTTAAAATCAGATTTATGCAAATGCTTTAAATATAATATTTGCTGTGAAATTTGTTTTCATTTCACTTTTATTACATTCTCCTAAGTGACCTTAACTCTAGCACAAGTTTTCAGAATATTCTATGTATATATTACTGCATCTTCTTATCTTTAAAAAACAAGATGATGCATAACTTAATGAAAAAATACGGTTCTTGAAATATTTCATCTGCGTAACATTAGCATTCTTTATACATTACTTACTAAATTTGTATAGCCAAAATGTCTACAAATTTCTTTACTTTCAAGGTCGCTATAAGAAGTGCTTTTGAAACTACAGTGAACAAATGTTCAAAACAATTGAATTTTCTCTTCCTTACAACTATCTAGAGTTAAGCAATATATTGTAGAATATTCAGAGAAAAGACAAGTTAAAAACACTTTGGGTGTGAAAGCTATACAATAAGACGATATATATCTCTGCTTTCCTTTTAAAAGAGAACGCGGAAAGGTAATACTGTGCCCCATATATTAAGGTGCGTGTTCAATAAGCATATTTGTTCCCCATGAAATCTTTGGTTTAACTTGAAACCTATCAGAAAAATGTTTCATGTTCTAAATAGACCTAATTGTAGAATATATCATGCACTTTACAAATTTCTGAAAAATCACTTTTATTCATAGAAGTAATGAAATGTTACATGCTTATACAAGATTACTAACAATGATAAGAAATCTGCTTCAAATAATCACACCAAAAGCTAGTTTAATGCTCATTTGAAGGAAAAGTGAGTGCTAATGGATTTTGAAAAACTGATCATGCCTTTAATAGCATCAAGCATACCAAATTCTTTTTCACACCATACAGTCCCCAAGGGATCATCAACCTATAGATTAAAAATCCAAGACCTTTGACCTTTCTATAGTTAACTGTCAAGTGATTATTAGGCTGCCAATAGGCATAATATCCTTCCTCTGTTTATATTTACAATTACTGTTCTTAAGTAAAACCAATTCATTATATTAATTCTTTACATTCTGAAGCTTCTTTTATATTCTCTCTTTCAACTGCTACTATCTGTTAAAAAATAAGGATCTGATCTGAAATGCTGTCTACTTTCTGCTATCATTCATTCTAATAAAAATGAATTACGCCATATAACTGTCCTTTTTTCTATCTAGGTCATTGATCGGCTCATAGGGAAGTAGGTGGGAAATAGCTCATTCCTTATGAAATAGCAGAAATCTTTTTTCCCCTCCTGAATTCAAAGGGACAATGCCAAGTTAATACTCTTAATTGGCAACTGGAGGTGAGCTATATGTTATGTTTATGTATATCCTTCTTGTTCTTTGAACAGACTGAATTAGAAAATTCAGTCATATTTTATACTAATGTGTTTTATCAGCATTTATAGGTTAAAAAATACTTCTGGAGAGTAGGATGTAAAGTCCTGCCAACAACATCATAGTTGACTTCTCCTTTTTCAGAGCAGCAAGGCTCAAGCCCAGCTCAGATTGCAGAATATCCCTTTTGCTTCAGGGAGCTGTTATGGAATTTTTTGTGGGGGCACACCTCAGTCATTTGCTCCCTTGTCTACTTCAGAGTCCAAATCAGCAGTTGCAGAAGGTACCTGAGCATACTGCAACTACTCTGCCTCCAATTGTTCTCTGGTATTTCTCTCGAGCATTAATGAGAGGGGAGCTGCTGTCTCCTAAGCTGGTGGGTGCTAAAAGATAGTTATTGAAACAGTTTGAGCATGTCTCTGCTCTGTCCTTCAGGAATAATTAGGGTGGCAGGAAGTACAACATTGCACAGGGGAAGTTTATCAGTGTCTCTCTCATACGTCTGTATCAAGTTAGGAGCAATGTGATCAATTCTTGGTGAGATTAGATAAATTTTCTATTTCACTAGGATTTGAAATAAAAAAAAAATAATTAACTGTTACTATACTAGGCAATATTGATACATTAAGATCTAGCCCCATATTAAAACAGTAACTTAAAAGGGAATTTTGGAGCTTTATGCCTGTTATCTTGTCAGAAGCCATACCCAGATTTTTCATGGTCTAATTTTCATAAGCTTGACAGTTCCCTATGCTTTTTCCCTCTTTCCAGGGAGAAAATACTTGGAAGAAATTATTTTCTATTATGGCAAATTGAGATCTAGTGACTAATGGCTAACTGTTATTGCAGTTCTTGATCTGATCTGTTGTGCTGGAAACAAACTTCAGTCTCCAGAGTGTAACCAGATACAACAGGCAGACCCTGAGTTTATACAGGCAGCATATTAATAACGGAACAGCTTCAGAATTGTTATCCTAATGAACAGTCTCAGATCTAATGAATTCCAATGCTAAAACTAGGTGAGCACACAATTGTTTTCATTCAAATTGACAGAACTGAAAATAAGACGTTTCTATTAGTTTATTCAGGATGAAGAATAGCATTAGAAAAATAGAGGAGACCTTCTCATTGGTATATTTTTTTTCAACAGCTTCAAGCTGTTAACAGTTACTTTGTCCCTAGGTATGCAGTGGTGCATGTTATGGCTAAATGATTAGCTTAGAGGCCCTTGACATACAGACTTTTTCTGTTTCCCAGTATCAGCTGTGAAAATGTATTTCCAAGCAATTAAACCTCATCTCCTGCTGGCTTGGGAGCCAGGAACCTTCAAAATTCAATTCATATTCTTCAATACCTACTACAGTTGGAAAAAAACAAAACAAAACAAAAACAACAAAAAAACACCACACACACACACACGTATGTTAGAGTCATAAAGAAATTCACTGATATGTGTTTGAGAGCCTTTTAAAGAGGAAAATGAAAAGCCTGGAAAGATGTTACTAACATAGCAAATAAAGCAGATGACAACAAGTATCCTCGTTTATTGTTGCTGTTTTGAAACTTTCAGCACACACATACATCAGTATGCACAACAGAAAGAGAGACACACAGTAGGAAACAACAGTGGGGAGTCAGAGTTAATCTCCCTTTCCTCCTTCCCCCAACTCTAAAGAAGATTTTCTGATTATACAAGTTTTAAAGGAAGGAACCTCTATTTCCAAATACTTGTGTGGTAGCTCAGATGCATACAATTATATATATTTCACAGTGACCTACATAGCAGCTTGGTTTGCTTGTGGAGCAGTGAGTGTCAGGCAGCTGGAAAGGAGTGCAAAGAACTGTTTCCTCTAAAGACTGTCAGGTTCTCAATGCAGATGGTGGAGTTCAAGTTCATTTCCAGTTAGATTTCTACCCATGCTCATTAATGGGCCATTGTTAAGAACCAACTTATAGGAGTATCAATGAGAATAAGGATACAGTAGTACTTGCTTACTCTGTTTAACAGCCACTGAAACTTTTGAATAATGCTTTGCCACAAATATAATTCTAGCAAATGTTTTCTCTATATTTCATTGTTTGGAGATGCAAAAAAAAAAAAAAAAAAAAAAAAACACAAAAAAAACACACAAAAACAGAAAAAGCAGACAAAAAGCCTTGATTGTGTGGGTTTTATGACAAAAATGCAAAATCTTTGTATGATGTGGCATGATAAAAGGATGAACTGTTTTCTTTTGGCAGATGTAGCTTTCCTTTATTGTTGCTTGTAAGACAGTTACAGTTTTCTGCTTGCATAATCAATCATACTGACCAATATTTAGTCTGAGTGTGATATCATTTAGGGCAGTTTGATGTGGAGAAATTTGATCATTTATTTTGTAAGGTAAAATCTACTTGAATTTAAAATATAAAAAGAGAGCTAATGTGATTCCTGCGTATTTTTAAGGACTTAGCTGAAGTCCTTTTTAAGGGCCTAGCTCCAGAGAAATGACTTCTGGGAAGAAATTCTGGTGAGCTTTTGAAGGTCCAAGGTAAATATCTTCTCCTCTATGATTTGTCTGCTTGAGTGGGAAGGAGACAACTTCATGATTCTATCCCGAACTTTATTTGTGAACAGAAATCTCTGGGTATTCACCCTTTCTCAGCATGAAATATTTGTAACTTTAACTATGATCTAAGTACTAAGTGCCACTAATTACAGAAGTGACTAATACTGTAGTGCTTCCATGAAGCACTGGTCAGCAGACTTGATGGAACAACGAAAGATCAAGTTGGCTTAAGAGGTAGGCTGAGCAGCTGTAGCAAAAAAAAAAACAACACCCATTCAGTTGGATAGTCATGATATTACTGCTGAATCTTTGGGCTTATGGACATGAAATGGTGTGATTTTTATATGTCTTTCTCAGCAGTTGTTGTTTTCCTTGCTAGATTTGTCAGTCAGACTTAATAACCTAAAATAAAAACTTTTCAACTCATTAACGTTTGCACTTTGACTCAAATCACTTGAATCTTGAAGTTCCAAAATGGAACTTATATCATGCTTTAATTGCAATTAAAACATTGGAACTCCCTTCTTAAGTCCTTGAAATTACAGTAGTTTTCATACTTTTATCATATTAATAAGAGAGCCAATGGCTTCCTGCAATGTAATTTAGTAAGATACTTCTAGTTAAAATGTTACATTATTTCTAAAGCGTTTAATTTGATAATATGTCAATCTCATATTGATAGAAGAACAATATTTTACTTCTTAATTTTAATACTTATCTGATTTCCACAAATGTCAAAAGTAAGTAATAGTTAAAATTGGATGACTATAACAAACATCTCCTATGAATATTCTTTTGATTTTAATGGAATTAGTTTAAATTGTGTACATACTATTTCTGTGATTACTTTCCACAAATATTCTTGTTAATGAATTTGTAGAAAGGAACATACTGAAAATGAGGCACTTACATGTGCCTATTGTACAAATTGCATTTTTAATTCAAAGTGTAACTATTTGTCCTTAAAGTTTCATAGGTAAAGCTATATAACTAGAGACAGAACATCCTTTATGACCTTCATGACAAGTCATATTGTATTAAACGTATGCTGGTTGTTCCTAATCAACTTTTTGTGATATTTGGCTAGATTTTCAAATATGAAAAAAGAAAGATGGAGAAAACAGAACTCATTTGGGTGAGAGAAGTTTAGATTTCTGCAAGATGACTCCTTTCTGTGGGTTTTGTTTTTCTTTTTCTTGGATGAATGGTTGGTTTTGTGGGTTTTTTTTTTAATACTTTTTATGCAGTGCCTTACTGACATTGAACTCCACAGAATCTCCTGTGGGACTTCTAGAAAAGTACTCTCCTGACAAGTGTTTCCTTGCTGTTCTGAACATACTTTCCAGAACCTTCTCCCAGTTAAAAATAAATAAATAAATAAGTGGTAGATCTGAGGTAAAGTGCAGTTTCTGCCTTTTTCAAGACCTCCTGATGAGTTCCACTGACAGATTGAAATGGCTAGGTGAACTTTTACACCATGGCTTAATTTTGTTTTTTAATCAAATTTATGTTATATGCTACTTCTGCAGCAAGTTTAAAAAATAAATAAATAAAAAATAACATGCTTTTAGTATCACAATAACACATCAGTAGTTCAATTCTCAGTAGTTAAAATGAGCTTTTGTCAATCAAGCTAATTATTTTCTTCATATATATTTTTATCTGGAAAGGAAGGACTTCTGATTTCTTGTGGACCAGTTTTTGCAATTCTTTTTTTAACCCCGAACTGTATTGAAGTTTCTTAATTCAGTCTCTTCTGTCTATCCTTTCAGTGTATTTTGTCATTAATACCTTTGGACTTAAGGAATTCAGTATGATGTTTCTCACATTTCCCAAGGAACTTTTTCTACTTTTCTTTATTCCTGCCATTTCCCCCCCCCCCCTTTTTTTTCTTCCATCTTTGAAATTTATTCAATTCTTTCTCTCTTTCCAAGATTCTTATGATTCTTTCTCTCACCAATTTAAAATTTCTTTTTCCTTTTTTTCTCCCAGGGAGCATTTTTGTAAATTTTGTGTTTAAGTGGGGAACTTGTAAATTTCCAAGTTCTTATACCATGTTTCCATATTTTTATGATTAATTATATATATGGTTTAGCCTTGGAGACATAGTATTTCTTTTGGATCAGTGTTAGCATTCATGTCAGGCTTTCACTTTTCTAGCTTGCAAATTAGTTGTTTTGCTAACAGTAGTGCAAAAAAAAAAAAGTGTAAAATATCAGTTTTTTTTAATATCTACTCCCAACTCTGTACCTCAGATGATTGATGATATGCAGTCAATGGCCCAGAATTTTTCCAAAATTGACTCTCATGTATTTCTGAGACAGTCATAGGGACAATTTATCAACCGTAGATGCATAAGATTCAATAAGGAGATAATGCATTCAAGTTTGATTGAAGAAAACCCAGTACTTGACTGGGAGCTTCATAATTTGATTGTAATGTGACTTGTTTCTCTGTCTGTAAAAGAAAAAGTGGAAAAGGATAAGTTGTAAGAAATAGTTGGATAGAAAACACTGATTAATAACTTTCTTAGTTATATTTCACCACAATTGAAGGAATACATTTAAAAACATGTATTTTTAAATATAGGATGAGAGGAGGTGCATTAATTTAGTTGTTGAAGAAGTGTGATATGTGTTTACTGAGAGAGAATTAAACTGGGTGAAATTTTTAGCCAACTATTCCCATACCTTTCATTCTAGCTGCTTTGTAGTAGGGAAAAAAAAAATCCCAGATAGTGAACAAAACAAGTATCTAAAGCTTACATTTTTCATATCTATAATTGTTAATAAAATGACTGTTGAATAGAATGGTAGGGAAAAAAAGTAGGTGCTCAGACTTATGTCAGCGGAAATCTAAGTAGTTATGTTACCTTGGATTTGTTCAGTCTTGATTTCTTGCTTTATGTTCTCTCTTCACACTAGCGTCTTCTCAAACAAAAATCTTAAGTTCCATTGGTACATATTCAAAGCCATGAAGTGGGAAGAGAAGTAGTTTAATAATTTCAAAACTGTGTTAAAGTGAATTCTAACAATGTAAGTTTGTGGTTTCATGACCCATACTGAGTGCTGACGACTTTGAAAGATCTTGTGAAGGAAAACATTTTCATCAGCAAATATTACCCATGCTGAGTAGTAAATTATGACTTCTCACAAGATATAGCCGTAAGAGTGACTTCATGTGAAGTAGCCTATTCTGATTCAAAAATGAAATAATCTTATATTGTTATCTTTTGTTCATATTGTGAGTTACTGCTGAGTATTGTGTATGCTATCAATTTGCATTTTGCCTAACTAGCTGGAATTTAAATTTTGCATACAGACAAGTCTCAAAATTTTGTTGCGTATGATGCAAAGACCAGGTAAATCTTCACAGCTTTTTTTACAGCTTTTTTTTTTTACATTTTTTTTCTCATAACATTTAACAATAATGATTAATCATTCTTAACTCCTTGATATCTATTGCAAGAGTATTAATTTTGATAATCTTGCTTGGTGTTAGTGTAACTTTGGTAGAACTTCAGTAGAATTTTCACTGGTATTCAGAATTAATTAGCAGCCCCATTACCTTGAAGCATTTTCCTGCTTTGTTATATAGGACTTGTTATTGTAGCTCTTACCTGAACAAAACTAATGAGTAAATAGGGTAGATGTTTTCATATCGGCCTCACTTAGGCCAGAAGTGGCAGAAAAAGACCCAGTAAGAGTAGGGAATACGCATTCTGTATCAATTATGAATGATTCCAGTTGCTGGTGTCAGCTCCCCAAAGAATGTAGTACCCTTCAGATGCAGTATTCATTTGTAACTATACTCAAGAGGAAGAAGATGAGTATAGACAAAGTGAAGCAATTTATCTAGTAGAGGAGGTTCATTAATTGAGGTGGTGCAAACTTTTTTTCCACACAGAGAAAACCTGATTGCACTTAAAATTCTACTGCAAGCAAAAGATGTAAAGTTACTAGATAAAAGGTTACCAATCAGTCCTTCAAATCTCCATGGAGCAGCAACATCAACAAAAGTCTAAACGCCACAGCAAGTGATTTACTTATTCAAAGACTGTCCGTTGACCTTCTTAAAAGAATGGAAGCATGTAGGTATTGATTACTGCTTTAAGAAAAATGCCTTAAAAATCCTTTTATAATTTCAACTTTCGTTGCCCTGATTTGCATTAAATATTATGAATGGATAGTGTATCACCTTGGAAAGTGACTTTTTATTGCATTATTCTGACAGAGCTTTTTAGCTTCTTAACAAAGTTATTTTAATCCATGTTTATAGTGCCAAGGTCTGTCCATTATTTTATAAAATAAGCAGTTACTATAAGTGATGTTGCCATATTACCACATCATAGATCTTTACAAAGAGGTTTGAACTGGTATGTTGTGGGATGGGTTGTGTATAATGGAGTGTGAACTTTTCCTTCAGTGACCTTTTCGCACACAGTAACTCATCCTCTGAGACAGAACAAGGAAATATATTTTTTTTAATAATGGCTACTATTAAGGGCTTTATTTTACTGGTCTCTAACAAGATGTAGATGTAGTATTTGTAGTATTTTTAGATGTAGTCAGTAGGGATGGACTAATGGAAAATTAAAGTTATTTCTAATGTTCATTTTTATCTGTATTTTGAAGTGTATTTTGAAGTATATTCTGAAATATGAGACCAATATTCTCATGTCCTGTAAGGAATATTTACTATTCTCCTGATTTCTGACAAATCATGGTGTATTTTTTTGATGTAAATAAATTTTTAGTTTAAGAGAGAGGTCATATCCTACAGCTGCTTCTGAAAAAAAAAAAAAAATTGGCTTTGACAAATTAATATGATCCTCAATAAATGACACTGAAAAACTAGCTGCAGGCTGAAGGAGAATAAGACAAAAAAATAAGAAAACTCAGGGATTCTATTAAGAAGGTTAAATCTTTGGGCATTTATATGTCTAAAGCAGGGCTTTGGGGGGAAAAAAAAAAAGTATGATTCTGCCAAAATCCAATTTTCATTCCAAAAAAGTCTGATTTAAAAGTTTGAGTGCTCTCAATTCCAGTAGAGAGTATGAACCTTCAAATAGTAAGTTCTGATGAGCAGGAAGAAGTTTGTTTTACAATAAACTACAGTGGGCTTTTATTTAGCTAGAAGTGTATCATTCTTAACGTTTTTTTCTACTGAAAAAAATTCTAGTAAACAGCAAAAGCTCAGGACCCTACTCTGTTTTCTTATTCTGGTATAGACACAGATGTAATTTTACTGAGGTTTATCCTAAAGCAACTAGAAGTAAAGCTGCTGTGTGTTTGCAGTGTGTTTTCTGAGGTTATTTATAAATAGCGTAAATTGATTCTCTGTAGGACAATCTAGGTTCCAGGTAAGTTTACTTCCAGAAGTATGCATTAATCAAAGATCTATCATAACTGTAAAAGTATCATGCCACATTTACTGTACTTTTCTGACAATTTCATGAGTCTATGTATGCTTACAATTTTGAAAGAATTTTAAAACTGCTACTTTAGTAAGTGCATCAGGTATGTGAAGTCTGTTAGAGCTATTTATATATCTCCCCGACTAGTTATTAAACAGATGACCACTACTCAAGTTCATCTTGAAGTGCGTGGTCACATCTTATGATAAATATTTTACAATTCCTGTGTTCTGAACAGGATACTGAAAAAGTGAAATAATCCTGTACCTAACAAATACATTCAAAGCATGATTTAAAAAAGAAAAAGTTTCAGTATGACTGTCAGATACACTTGGAACTCCACTGGAAGCCAGTAAGGCAGTACTTCTAGGAGACAGAAATCCTTCCTCAATGTGTGAATGGGTGGAGAAAGACAATGTGCTGTGCCAAGAGGAAGGGCAGATGACTGAAAGACAAAAGGAACGCTTTGTCAATACCTAAAAATACTGAGGAAACTGAGAAAGGTACTTGCAGGCTGGTATTTAGACAGGATTTTGATTTTATTTTAATTGCTAACATCACTTGGGAAAGTTTTTGGAGGGATGTAAGGTGTTAGGAGTCTTCTTAGCTGCTCTGGACAAACTTCCAATTTCCAGTGAAGGTGGAGGAGCCAGGGACAGAGAAACTGATTTTTTTTGCTACTTGACTTAATTAAAAAGAAAGTAGTTCTAACTCACTGGGAGCCTCAGTTTCCCTATCTGATAGAAGGTTTTCAATAATTTCTGCATCTTAATTAAATATTTTGAAATATATGAACTAAGATAGCTATCAAAGAGTTGGATATGAACTATGACCTCAGCTAAAATACTTTTGTGCATAATTAATTTTAAACTCTTATGCTGTGTGTTTCATCAATAGAAAAAAAACATGTCATACTACTTTCATAAATCAAGTTCTGTGTTTGGGTTTTCTAAAAGCTCTAGTTAAGTGATGACAGAGTTTGTGTGTTCTGCAGATGTATATGATCATAATATTTACTGGTGATATAAGCTGGGCTTTGATTCTCTGCATTAACTTTATCAATACAAGATAACAAATGACTGAATGTAACTGAAACCTCTGCTAGGAAGGCAACATTGGTATGTCTTTTGGTTGACCTCATAAACAAATCAGCATTTGTCCCTGGTCGAAGCATTCTCTGAGGCTGCTAATCATTGCAAAAGACATATTTTGATTCCTTACTCAGGCAATCCTTAAATTAAGAAACAACTCATTGTCACACTACCCATGGGTAGCAAAGCAGTTTCAAGTACGTATTTTTCATTACTTGAATGCCACATCACCATGTGTGGCAATTTAGTATACCTACCAGTACCAGTGCAAACTCACTTGTTAGTTCATACAGATTAGATCTCTTGCTTTTCAAGGGAAGATAGAATGCCTTAACTCTCTCATTTTTATTTTCTTTTTGCAATCCCTAAGGCATGTATCCAGGAGACAGTGATCAGCAGAGGCACCTCTGGGGCTGTGCTGGCAGATGGCTGCTGAGCACTTAGGAGCTCTGGGGACAGCCCCAAGCCCTATTCTCCCGGTGCCAGAGCCATCAGATAAATGGCAGCTGGCCAGGGGCTGGGAGACTGCAACCTTCTCACTGTGCCTTCCTCACAGTGACCTGAGGTAAACCCCACAAAGGAAACCTCATGTTTTCTCCCACCTCATGTGACTTCTTTTGCCTGTTCAGAAAGTTTCTGGACACTGGCTGATCCCTGCAATACTCAATTTTTATAAAAGAATGAAGCAAAGAGTCATTCTCCTTGAGGTTCCTTAGATGGCAAGTAGGCTGATTCCTCTCAAGAATGAATTAGGAATAATTTTAACAAGACGTAGCAGGAAGGAGTTAAGCAAATTAGAAGTATTCCCAAGATTTTACTTGTATTCAATTATAATTAAAATCAAAAAAGAGTGTAAAAAGAGTTTGGGAATATCATACAGTATAGTTCAGAAAAATCCCGGGAGAAAGTTATAAATGCTTCCAGCAAGAAACATAAATAAAAACATTAGTCAGTCTCAAGCCTCATTTCCTCAGTGATGGGAGGTAACAATGCCATAAATCACTGGTTACCTTTAAATCATATGATCCTTTGTGCCATAGACCTTTTGGTAATCTTTACATTTACCATCCTGGGAATATTTGCTGAATAAATATTTACAAGACCAACACACTATTTCAGAACAGACTTTTTTGTAAACTGTGCTTGAAAAATAACTTGGGCATGGAAGGGACTCTCAGCCAAGTATCATTTATTACTAGATTTATGGATTTCTTTAATAAATGTTGTGTGAGCAAATACACTGCCTAATGAGATAGCAAGATATTCATGACTTAAAGCTCAGTTTGATACTTTGAACTAACACCTGATGTTTGCATATCCTGCAGCATTTTATTCAGGAACTGACAAGAAGTACAGTAAGCATATGTCTCAGCCAGCTCTTGTCTCACTTTGCATAACACTGGGGTGTTTTGGTCAGGAAACTTGACAATAACTTGACTAGAGCTGAGAATGCACTTGGCAAGACTTGTGGTTATTTTGATCTGACACTAATATGCTATTTAATACTCCTTCAGTGTTAACATAAATATCTGCAATTCTTTGTATAAGAAAAAGTGCCACCTTACCTCTCAAGGAACTTGCCCATAGATAAGTTTATTCTCAGTTCTTCATTGAAAGAAAAACAGCCACAATAGCGATGTCAGGCTTATGTGAATAAGGAGTGTTAGACTGGAGTTCATAGTGATAATTACTAGCAATTTTTATAGTTTTATTTTCTGTCAAATATTTCACATTTATATTATATACCCACATGCCAATGCAGATGTAAGCAGACCAATTCCCAGGATGGAAAACCTGCCATTCTATGGAAAACAGTTTTCATTGCTATGTGAAAAACCTGAAGACTAAAATGAGGAAATACTTGGCTTTCTGTGAGTTTGGAGCTTAAAATGTGATTACCCTTTACATTTGATAGTGATGGGAATTTCTCACAGTTTGACTCCAGGGTTGGTATATTAGTTTTGATCGTTGCTGCAGAGGAGGCAGATGACATACTTGCGAAGAGCATCTCACACCCATACCCCACAGTACTTCCCCAAAGCTGTCTGCTTCCTAAAGTGTGAGGAGACCTTGCTGGTGGCTTGCTGGTTCATCTGTGCCACTTGGCAGGGACCAATTTAGGTACCAAACCCTGCAACTCAGCATCAGTTCTGCATCCCATTCTGTTGATTACTAAACCAACAACACCTGAGCTTTTAGCTGCTCTTTAGGTAATATTAATCAGAAGGTCTATGGTTAAGGGCATTGGTGAAATACGTATGTTTGTAAATATTGCTCGTTTTTTTTTTTTAAATGTTGATAGGTTAAGATCAGAATGGATTTCTTGAGATTGTTTCTTCATCTGGAGCTGTTTGACTCACAGTCTAGAATAATGTAAGAGGAAAAAATGAGATTGTGTTCTTTTGTGTGGTATTACAGGGTATGTTTGGGGGCATTCCACTAATATTTATTCAGGTTTGCTTTAGCATGACCTCTAGATGAGGAAGTTCTGTGATATTGTGGATTACTGCAGGGTCCAAAATTGTGACCTTTAAGAAGGACCATCATCATAGGTGTTTGCATTATTTCTATTGCTAAAAGTATGTCAGTGTCATGGGTAGACTTGTAATTTGCAAATAAATATTTCTTTAATTCTGCATTAAAACTCATGAGGTACAAAACATCCTGAATTGTAAGTAGATTAGAATGTTTTCAAAATTCTAAAGGAAAAACAGAAGTGAATTTCTTCCATTTCCATTTAACATTGAGAAGCATGTGATTTTTTTTTTATATCAGTGGATCATGTTTAAATTAGTAGGATTAGAAGACATTGGAAAACCAAACAGCTGATTCTATATTTCTAAAGCATTAATGAACGTGAAAAAAGTAAAAATAAAAAACTTTACAATACCAGCATTCATGATTTGTCAGAAAGTGGATAAAATCTATCAGAGATTAAAATGTAGAAATGAGATACCAGATTGCCTGTGGCAAATTTTGGGAGTGAGCTTCTTCACATGGAATGGGAATATGACCTTAAGATATGGCAGTCCGTGTTTTATTGGTCTATTAATACATGCCTCAGGTATATTTTGAGGTAGGTGGCCATAGGCTATTAAATGAGATACTTCACAGCACTTTAAGCTTGGAATACCAAAAGCTATTCTGTGATAAATCACAGAAGATCAATTGCAAAACTTCCATTTTAGGAAGATGTGATATAACATAAAATACAAATAAAGAACAAGATATGTACAGGTAGGACTATCTGCTTTCTTTTATCTGAGAAATTAGAAAGGACTTCCATAAAGTGGGAATTGATCAAACAAAGTAAAACATTCAAAAAAGAAATGAAGATAGAAAACTTAATAGATAAAATGCAATTAGCAATTTTTGTGAGTTTTCCCATTTCCCAAGATAATGACAGCCATTAATTAAAAGCCTTTAACTTGTTCTGTCAAATCATTTGAAATGTATTAAAAATGTCATTGCCGATAATCACATTTAAAGCTATTATTAAAAAACAAAGTGTCTAGAAAACGAGCACTTAAGAACAGGTAGCACAGTAACTTCCTTTCACTGATCTTGAGATTCAGGCTGAGCTTAAGTTTTATTAATATGAAATTTAACAATGTAATCAGTATGTTATTCATTTCTGTTGAAAATGTTACAGATATTGTCTGTCTAAGTCTAGAAAGCATTATCGTGAAGCTACTATACAGGTCCATGTAATTTTTGAGTTTAGCTATTGTACCTCAGAACACAGACTTGTAATTTATAGTAGCAGCTAATCACAATACAACTGAAAAGCAGTTAGGAAAGTAGAGTCATGTTACATGTGAAAAGTAAGGACAATCTCCCAGGCCTAACAATTGCACTTGACAGGCAGTTTTTGTTTTTTTCCAGAAGGATCTCCCTGTTAATTCTGACATCCATGAATAACTGGCAGATCCAAATCTGCCTTGGTGGCAGGTTTTCATTTTCCTGTTTTGTTCCTCTACTGAGAATTTCCAGCTTAGAAAATTCAGTTTTGCACACTTTACCTCAGCTGCAGTTCAGATATGTTTTCTTTCCATCCAAATGAGAACTACTTTCTTCTCTTTGCCCTAAAATATTTTCATTTTAATCATTTTAAATCATTTTAATCATCTTAAATAAGATGATTGTTCTACTTGCAAATATTGTGGCTGACTGGATCATCCTGAATTTCAAAGAATTCATGTCAGAATCATATTTAAAGAGTAAATTCCTTTCAAGGTGTAGGAGAGTATTGTTCTCAGGAAGGAAGAACGAGAAGGACTCAGAGGTTCAGGGTGATGGATCTGGAAAATGAAAGGACAGTGAAAGTACTGTTTACTAAGAAGCTTTATAAAAAATGTAGTAAGTATGAGCAAAGCATAAGAAGGACTGGATCAGAAGTTACTTAAGGAGAAAAGGATAAATAGAATCCATAGTAGAATGAAAAGAGGAAAACATAATTGTAGAGGTTAAGGTGCGAAAGAGCTAAACAAAGTGCAAAACACTGAAGATGTTTTGGTAGTCAGTGATCCTTTGGCCAGACAGATTGCCTTTGCTTAACTCAAAGTCTGCAAATATATAACCTGGAACAACAATAACAAAGATCTTTGAAAATCATCTGGAAACTGTTACCTCTTAGGAGAATGTCAGTCCATAGTAGTTGCAATTTGTACTGGAGAGAACCATTGTTCGCATCCTTTGTTTGCATTCCCATACAGATGTATGTGCTTCGCCGCACATGCTTTCTAGGGCTTCTCTGTTTTACTTTTTAATCACCATTTCAATCATGTTTTGTCTGCTAAATATATTGTGGCTTATACTTTCTCCGAGTTTTTTTTACTGTAGACCTCTTTTGTATGATGTATAATGTCTCACGACCTACTTTCTTATTTTCTTTATTCATACTGGTGTTTGCATTTTAATGCCATTTAGTATCATATTGAAAACTCATTTATATACTGCGTATTTCTCCTTCCAGACCATTAAGGAAGAAGTTAATTAAGACTGGAAACATCACTTATTTTTGCAGCTCCAAACTGAGCACTTCTTCCAATCCATCATCTTTCTTTCCTTACAGCTTTTTGCTTAGTTCTTTAGTTCATTTAAAATTCATGTAAATCTTTCAACCAAGATAATTTAGATTAATTTTCAGTGCAGGATTTCACAAAATGCTGTATTAAATGATTTACATTATGTTTGCAGTATTTCCTTCATTCACTAATCTTGAATGTTTTTTCTGTTCCAAGAATTGCAAATGTTCAGCTTTCATACTTGCAGTTTATGTAAGTTCATTTTCTTTTTTCCTGTCCTTCCCACTAACCCTGTTTTAGTTTCACTGCCTTCCTTTGGCCAACCTGGTGCATGTATTTCCCAAACAATTTGGTAATGGTTCCTGAAACTAAATATTTTTGGTTTCCATTCTGTTTCAGTCTTGAAGTGATGACAATTCATCTATATTATTCCTGTGAGTTTCCAGGTCTTGAAACCTAACCTAAAATAATTTATTGTTTTATTGAAGTTCTCTGGCATTGTAATTATTTTTGTCTTATAAACAATTGGTAATGATTATGGATTTATTTATTGATTGTCTGGAAAAAAGTTCACAGTGACTTTAAAGACCAAACGATCTTTTTTTAGTGTTAACAGAATTCAAACTCAAAATGAACTGATAAATTTTATTTAACTTGAAACTGTTTTATTTTAGTAACTATTAAAAAAAATCCACAAACTTTATAAAAAAAAAAATTATTCAGTATTCTTAATGGTGTAAAATGCCTATACAATCTCTAATTATAGTGTTCCAAAGGTAATTGTAATCATTTAGCAGCACAGATCTTTTTTTCCTAAATCTGTATTTTAGCATGTTTCTTCTTCTTAAAATCTCTATATTGGAAATACTCAAAAGTTAGCTACTACTAAAATTTCACACAGCATTTGATTAATAAAATGATCTCTAAATACTTTAGAAAAATATTAATTAAAAATGAAATTCTTATTACTACATTTTTCATTCTCTAACATATAAAATGAGATGTAATATAATCTTCACATACAAGAGGCTATGAGCTTGCTTGAAGGACTATGAAACAAATCAGAGTAAGACAGTTATTAAGAGAAGGGATATTTCATTTTCAAAGTGATGTCTTTGCACTGAGTGACACAAATCCTTCTCTTATTGGAGGTATTATACTTTTCCCACACTTGAACTGATAGCTTACACTATACTCATTTTTAAGCAAAAATATTGTTTCCTGTTACAGCCTTGCAATGTTTCTTCATCAGAAGATATCATTCCTTGGATGGCTGCATTGGTAAATAGCTTTCTAATAACTTTATAATGTCAAAAAGATCATTTAGGAAATGATAAAATCAATTTCTGACATGCAAAGAAACTATCCTTGAAATAATTACGAAGAAAAATAATTATTAAAAATCTAATGGTTTAGTTTCTGTATGTAGCTTATTATGATCTTGAAACACAAACTATTAAATCAACAGAAGCCCCCTACTGATTTTTTCCAAATCTTTTACCAGCCTCTTAGCCTCTTTGTGATGAGTGACAATTGAATGTCAATTATTCCCCAGCAAGAGAACATTTAAAGCATGGAAACAAAAATGTAATATGCTCATTGTTATCACCAAACAATACATTCTGTACAGCTCACAGAGGCAGAACTACTACAACTCAGTATTAATGGGGTGCATTGCACAGGCATAACATTAGCATAAAACAAGATAGCTTTATGGCTTTGAGAGAAAATTTTCTTGTCCCTTCTGTAGTCATTAATTATACTGAAATGTTAAGCAGGTATGATTCAACTTGAATTATCTTGGAGCTTTTTAGTATCTTCCATTATCAACTTGATTTTAGTCAAGTTTGTTTATTGTTTTAACATGTATGGGAGTATGCTGGTGGAAAAACTGTCAGCACAGATGTACTTCTTAAAAATAAGAGCTGTGGTAGATTACTTAAGCACACTTTAACCCCTTGATCTAGCCAAAGTGATGTTCAACAGCTGTTAGACTACAGATGTTCTGTATACATTTCCTGGGCAGCAGATATAAAGATTGCTCTCCATTCCAAGAGGCACCACCTTCTTAATATCTTTTACAGTAAAGCTTACTACATTTCAATATATCCTCAGAGTAGCTCAAGGACACAAATTGCAGCAAATTGTGTGATCCAAAAAACCTAATTAAGGACAGTTTGGAATCAGTTCATCTCTTACAGGATGGACTGAGAAATATCCATGTTGTTGCTTATAGCAATTAAGGATCTTCAGATCTACTGTCTTGTATGGATAACTTGATTCCTTTCTTTTTATTCAACACTGCATGGATATTTAGGATCCTAGATGCATGTTCACCATTGGTATTGTCCTATAGGCTACTGCAGAGTTTGGTGTCAAATGCAACCAAGTAAGGCAGACTCTTATACTTTGGCTGACATGCATTGTAGGGGAAGGGAGAATTTTTTCCTCCACCTCATATTACCAGAAGAATATAGAAAGAAAATATTTAAAAAAAAAAAAAAAAAGCAAAACAACTAGCTAAGATTATGAACGGAATGGTGCTTCATATAGTTGTTTTTCTGCTCTGAAAAACTTAAGGTTACTCAGCTGTCCTGTAATTTTTAAGGTGGGTAACAAATAGGACAGCTTATTTTGTACAACATCAGGAATCCAAAGTGCATTTTTTTCTTTTTTGTGACTGTTATTAACACTAATAGACTACTTATAAGCAATGATACGAGCTTAGACTCAATTACCTATGTCTGGAAGTGAGGCTGTGTTAATACAAGTATAAATTAAAAATCACTTGTACTGAAACAAGTTTTCATAATTAGATTGCGGTCATAAGCAAATAAATTAACTCTGAATCATCCTCATCTCCCCCAAAAAATAGGTGATGCATGACATAAAAATGCCTTGAAAAGGAAGGTTGGATGGGGCCATGGGCACACTAATCTAGTGGTTGGCAACCTTGCCCAAGGCAGGGATTGGAACTGGATCATCTTTAAGGCCTTCAACCCAAGCCATTGTTTTTTTCTCTGATAAAGCTCAGGTGAGATTTTTGCATGTAGAGCTACAGAGGAGATGTGGCAGCAGAAACAGACTCTTCATCGGCCCTTGATGCCAATGAGAGAGATAACTTTGGAGTAGAAGTGCTGTGACAAAAACTGTATTCATCCACAAGTGTTCCAGCAGATGTTCTTAAAAAGATTTTTTAAGGGAAATACTCCACTTTTTGGTAGATTCTGACCAATATGACTCCTGGGTGTAAAGTATCTTATTACACCAGAAGCTTATTTTATTCTAACATGTTTATAAAATCATTTTTTAAATGATCTTTTTTACTCATTCATAACCTTTGTTTTACTTGTGCTCATAACAGCTATTAAAGCATTTAATTATTTTGATATGCAAAATACAAATAGTTGAGATCAAATCCAGTTGCAGAGGTCTCTTACAAAACTTAAACTTGTGATACAGAAATTATATTAAGCGCCTTAAATCAGTACCAGCTGTCCATACAATCATCTAATAATTTACTTATACGCTATTAACAAATTCCCATTCAACCCTAACTTTGTACAAGATGCCTCATGTACCATCGGTGATAGATGCAGAAATTCAAAACAGGTTGAAGATATCTTCTGATCATCAGAATACAGGATGTAGAAATAAAAGCTGCTGTCCATAATAAGTGAAGGAAATTTATGGTATCACTACCCATAACTTATTTCACTGTTTCACGATTTCCCACTGAAAATATTTGTTGTGCAATATTTTCGTATGACAAATCATTCACTAGCTATTAAAAGAAAATGTTCTACTCTCATTTCTGCCAGATCTTGCTGTTACTGTCAAACACCCTTCAGAACACAAATGCTGAAGATCCTTAAAAAATTTGTATAAACATAGATGAGACTTTGAAAAGCAGGTACATTTTTTAGGATCCCAAAAATTCTATGCAGTTGCAGCAACAACTTTGAAACAGTATCTCTTCAACTCAGTTCTTTAGAGTTGCCAGTACTAATATGATGGATATCATTTGTAATTTATTTCGTGCTAAGTGATGTGCACTGCCAAAATGTGCTGCTAAAAAACTGCTGCTAAAGCATAGTAAAATTCTGAAATATATGAATGATCATCTGATATAGTTTGTCCAAGTACACAAAAGTATTAGAAACTGGTCTTTTTAAAAAATGATATGATTGCCACTTAGATGCCATTCAATGAGTGCACTAAAATTGTGTAGCTAATGCTTTTAAATATAAAGGACTGTCACACGTTTCAGATGAAGATGTGCACATAGGTATGGGTAACGTATCTTGAAATAGTACAAACCCTGTGGGCAGTAGTCTGCTTTGCCAAGACAAAAGTGAGGTAGTGCAATACAAATGAGTAGAGTGAGCAGTTAGTCATCCAGTTAATCAACATGACAGCTTGGTTCTCCTAGCTTTAAACCATTTTGCCATAAAAAAAATAAAATAAAATCCACATACACCTGCATATTCTCAAAAACCAGCACACAAATACAGACCTGATTTCACTTAAAAGAAAAAAGGAAATGTTTTTTTTTTCCCTATCATACTATTGATAAATAACAGAACATCAGCATTCCTTAACACTGTATTTGTAGATTGCAAATCTACCAAGAGTTTATTAAAGGAAGGCAATTTACAAGCTTTCATTCTTTTAAATATTATTAATTGGCGCTAATACTAATTGTTTTAAACTACCAAATGTATTCAATTTCACTGTGATTACATTCAACAAAACTGTATTTAAGCCAGCAGATTGTGATATATCAAAGTATCAACCATTTCAGCCACATCAATTATTTTAAGGAATAGATCATATATATTTCTCCTGATTAATTCAAAGAAACAATGATTCTGCAAGTGTCATGGACTTTGCTTTGGAGTACAGACCAATGACTATTTGCATACAAACACAGTCATTCAAAAAGCACTATATAATCACATTAAACAGCTCATTCAGTTTGGATAGGAAAGTTAATTTAATCTAAGGAACACTGAGCACTTGTAAGTATCTAAAAGAGAGAATTGATCAGCAGACCCAAATACATTTCACACTTATCAATAACACATTGCTTTCTGAGGTTGAATGTTCTGGAAATGGAATAGCAATTTTATTAATTAGATATGGTTCCTCTTCATAGTCGTTGATTGTTCTTTACTTTGAAAGAGCGAATGCTGTAGTTACAAAATAAATTAATCACAGAAATGTCTCCATTTTATCTATAATCAATTATTCTGCCTACTTTTTGCCTTGGACCTACCAGTTCATCTTCTTTATACCGTTCTAGTATTGTGCCTTGTTCTCAGATACTACATAATCAATTTTCAGTATATATTTACCAATACAGCTTTTTTTAATCAAATTTTTCATGAGCTCAAGTCCTCAAGAAGATATTTCCAGTAATAAAAGCTGCACTGCCAGTTAGATTAGTTTTGCACAGTATGTAATACACTGGGTTTACTGTGGCTAGAAAAGTAGTTTTACCAAGATATTCAGCTTGGATGTCTTATCTCATTCATCAAACTCTTGTCAACCAAAGAAGGAGGAGAAAAACATCAGAAAATCTTGAAAAGCTTTCATAGTAACACATTTCTGTCAATCAATATAATCCTGTGGATAAGCTGGACAATAACAGTGTACACAATTTCTTTGTTCACTACTAATATCTACATTTTAGACAGTGGGACCTAAACACAGATGATGCTATGTTGACTTTTAAATCCTAGCTGGATTCATTTGATCACAGTTCTTACATGAATAACATCATCGTGTCTAGCTTTTCTATGTCCATTTGTTATAATTTGAATTTGACCTATCCGTTAAATAGCAATCCATGTTAACACAATGAACTATAGGTATGAAAATCAAGCATGAAACATTATCAGTTTTGTAAGCATGTATGTCTGTTCCAGCTCTTTTAACTGTGAGTCCAGTTAAACTTTGTAGCTATACAGTCTGGTTTTACTGATTTAACAAAAAATAATTTTTCTTGTTACTATTTCTTGTTGTTAAAAACTATTTTTGCTTTGATATTTCCTGTGAAGTCACCAGTAATGCATATATGTCTCCAGGCACCTATCTGCTCTAGATAATATACAATATATATATTCCAATATATCATTATTGGAATGCCCATGTCTCTGTTTCACTGAAGTACTACAGTTAACTCTAGTAAAATTAAGTCAGTTCTTCCTTAACGATTATTTCCCATAAAGAGGGATATATTTTCTATCATTTGCAAACATTGGATTTTTGTGATCAATGTGAATGTTTTTGACATCCCTGTTCAAGTGGTGAATTCAATTTCTACTTTGATTATCACCAGCAGTCAAAATCTTGATAGAAGGAAAAGTAAAAACTAAAGAATCTATGAAGCAAGAGAGAAAGTAAGTAAAAAATTCAAATCCTGTCACAAATACTTTACTCCTGCTACAAGATTTACAGATTTGCTCAGGCTGTTTTCTTTCCATGTAGTTTTTGGTAACAATAAATAAACCCAAATCAAGATCATCATCTTTGTAACTAGTCTCAGCAAAGAAAATTTCTAGGTTATCTCTTATATCACAGAATCACAGAATCAGCACTTTTCTCCTCATTCTGCAATTATTTTGTAGCTAAACAAAGATCTTTTTTTCACTTCAGATATCAATATAGCACCTTTCAGGATTATTAAGTATTATTATTAAGTTGAAATAAAAAACAACAAACTGCATATTTAATGAAGTAGGGAATAAATGCTTTAATGATGATTTTTGTTTTTCATGTACGTTTTAGCTAGAATAATCCCAAAGTACTTTAAACTATGCTTTGTAACATACTGGGATTTGCACACTAATGCAATGATTATGATTCCATGAATGAAAGCTAGAATTTATCTTCTTCTTTATATATTAATGATACTATGTGTCATCCCTAATGTTAGAGAATTTATTCATAGACTAAAAAATGAGACAATGTATGTCAAATGGATTCTTCTGAAAATTTTTGTGAACCTCAGCCTTTTCCGTTCTTGTCATTACTAGACTATTTTTTTAAATGTCGAGAAAACTATGCTATTCAAATGATTATTAGTTAGATTTCTTTCTGCTTTCTTTTAGGACAGGACAGTTCTTCAAAGTATTTCTAAGCAAGTGATCTTGTAAAATCTGAAGACGCTTTTCTGCTCTGATTTTCTGATGTAATATTATAATTTCAATTGAGTTGTTGTGGGGAAGATTTCTTTTTGTTTTAGTGCAACGATTAAAAGAACACTCACTATTAGAAAGACGCTGTTCAACAGAACTTTGTTTTTGTTGTTGTTGTCTTTTTTTTTTTTTTCTTGTTTTTTTTTTCAATTTCTTCAGCTGGTCTAAATAACACTCCAGCTAAGGCTCTTTTCTTTCTGAATATAGCTGGAGGATTACCCTGAGCATCCCACAGGTAATGTTCCAGTTAACAACTCTGCTAAAAATTTCATTGATGGATTTGATTGGGTTTGGTTCTGTAGAACCATCTGTTAAAATCTGTCCAGTCCCAACAGGTGGTAAGAATTAGAGTTAAGAGAAGTAGAAAATGGGCAGTGGAAAGAGAAGAAATCTTCTGGAACATAAAATAAATAAATTTGCTTTAAAAGAAGGCAAACAAGTTACCTATCACTTCTCTACAAAACCAGCACATATTCATTTTATATATGTTTCTACTTTGAAATCCTAAGTATGAGACATAGTTTTTGATAAAGGCATGTGATAAATGATCAGTGATAAATCATAAACCTCAAGTCTTTTTGTGTATAATTTCTTAATTAATTGTTCTCCATTCCTTCTGAAGTTTACAGTGTTGCAGCTGTCCCTATTGCAACTCCTCTGTCTCACTTTTGTGAAATCCTTTTCCTGACTTGTCCACATCATTCTGAATTTTAAAACTCATATATTTTAATTCCCTTTAGCACTATTAGGTAGACAATATCTGCAAATTTAAGCAATATATTCTGTATAGCATCTCTTGTATCCTAAATTCTTACAAAATTAAGTATCCCTTCAGGAAGTGAATTTATTCCCTTTACTGCAAGAAAAGACCCCTTCTTCAAAAATTGAATCAACATTATATGCACATGCACTTTACAGATTGAAAGATGAAACGACAACAAAAGAAAAGTTTATTTGGGTCAAAGGCAATAGAGGTTGAATCTTCCCACCAATACTCTGTTACATTTTGTTGGTGTGTGACAGATGGCAGCAGAGGGGTAGTGTGACAGAATTGCATCTGACATGGAAGTGAGGCTGAAGCAAATGAGTGGGATTTAATTCCTCCATATGGAAAAAATGGTACCCATTGACATTCATCAATGCTTGGTGAACATTGATGGAGACCAAGCAATAAATGTGAGCACAGTGAGGTGGTGAGTGGTGCATTTCAGCAATGGTGACAGTGGGTCACCTCTGCTGGTGCAGATTTTTATGCGAACAGTATGCAAGCTCTTGTTCATTGCCAGTGAAAATGCACCCCTCATGGTGGTGGTGAAGAACAGTTTCTTGTAGCTGAAAATGTGCTCTATTAAAGTGTTCTTGTGCTGTTTGTATCTGTTAGTTTCCATGGAAATAAACAGGAGGCATTAATTTTGGAGGTACTCACATGATATATATAATGCTGTCAACTAAAGTGATATTGATTAAGTCATTTTGTTCTTTCTGTATGTTTTCAGTGTATTCATGATCCTCATTCATTCTCCCTATACAACCCATACAACTTTAATATGCATTACGTCCTCAGGAAGAAGGATGCAAGCTGTGATGGTTGAAAATTACTTAAAGAAAATGAGAAGACAAGAGTTGTGTCATAATGTCAGTCAGAATACTTTAATACATCTTTTATGAACAATAACATTTTTAGTGAATATCAAAATGAATCCACCATCTGTGAGATTTCATTTCTTTTAGAAAAAAGTCTATTGAGAAAATAACTTCAACAAGGTTTAGAATTGATTACTTGAAATATAATTACCTGTCATCCACAAATGCAAATACTTAGCTCAATTAAGATTATTTGAACTTGAACCTATGATTCAATGATTTTGTTTGGTTTTCATTACTGACATTCTTTGTGTCTGTCTTTTTTGTTGAATAATTCATTGTATATGACATTCCAATTAGTAAACAATAAATTCAGTCCGTGGCATAAAAGTAAATTACATTTTCTGTACCATTTGCTCCGCTTTGCAAACAGGCAATAAGTCATCACTTAAGACATTGTTCTGAAAAAGATGCTACAGGGTGATGGATCACATAGTTAATTTGAATGAACAAACTGCAGTCACTTTTTTAACATGGAATCCAACTTTATTCAAAAGGCACAATTTTGAATTAGCAACTGACAGAATAAATATAAATGCATTAAGACCTTTTTCAAAGATTTTTTTCTAAATTTTTTTAAAAAACAACAGAATTGTTCATCATAATTCTGATGAAACATGCAGGAAATTATATCTGGGAAATTGGCTAGATATATGAGTGGATCACAAATCCAAGTATGTTGCAAGTATTAAGTCAGTTTACAGCCTTCTCAGTTTGTTCCACAGGTTTTAAAAAAAACTTTGTGGATGCAATACGAAGTTATTTCACCTCCTTGAAACAGATTTGGTCCTAACATTGTTCAAGTTGAATTTTTTTGAATCAAAATAATGCATTTAGTTTATCACAGTTCTTAAAAAAAAAAAAAAAGCATTCATCTAAATAGCCTCCAGCTACTGCAGTTTCAAATAGCAAAATTATATGTCACATTTCAGTGTGTTTGTAACAATAAGACTGATCTAAACGGGAAGTAATTCACTACCTGGATGTCTTTCCAAAGCAGATACAATGAAGAAACAGAATGGACCATGCACAAGGAAGGGAACCCCCTATTCTCACGCAATAATGACATTTCAGCCTTCAAGCTCTTTTCTACTGTTCCTTGTTCTTTCAAACCTACTCATGTATATCTTCATTTTATTTCATCGTTACTCTACAAGGTAAGCCTTAGGGGAAATAATTGCTACCTCTTTTCCTGTGTCTCTTTTTAGTGGCCTTGCTGTCTTTGAATATCAGGAGGGATAGACTGAAAGCACAGGATAAGACAAATTCTCTTCATCTACCTTGAGAAAGCCTGTCTTCAGCCATCAGACACAGATTGCTGTGGATGAGATTGTTCTGACAACTTGAAACATTGACCTGTGTTTCTATAGTCAAACCAATTTGGAAAACTAAAATGTTTTCCTTCATTCAATGAAATAAAGATACCTCCACATCCCAATTGGATTCTTATTATTTTACTATCATCTTTAAAAAATAAAAATTAAAAAAATAAAGATCTCATTGTAACAGCTACATGTCTTCAGACCATCACAAGCAAATTCACTGTTTGGATTTCAGCTGAGAATCTGTATACCTAGGTATTCTGAGGTCAAAAAGACTTCAGTTGCTATGTCATATGTAAAGCCACAGCAGCCCTTTTCCAGTGAAAGAAGTTCTTCATGCATCTTTCTGAAGTACTTTCACAGTCACATTAGGCATTATGAGCTGAATTGACTCCTTAATAGCACAGTTCTAAGAGAACTGAGATATATCTTAAAACTATTATTTTTTTTTCTCATCAATCATATTTAATACAAGATAGATTTGGTTCTTAGATTTAGCCTTTATTTTATAGAAAAGGTACAGAACATTTCTGGAAATGTGTATTCTGTGTTCATCAGTCTAATAACTTGATTAAATTTCAGCAGTATTTGTCACTTCACATCAAGAGTTAGAATTTTGCCATGACTAACTGTGTTAATAAAGTAGCTATCATAAAGAAGAAAATCTATGATTCTTCACCTCTTCAAATTAAAACTGATAACAACTTGTTTCATGGGAAAATCTGTTGAATCTGTAGCAGCCTAATAGAGTTGCTTCTGGATGACCACAAGAATTAATTATACTCTTTAATCTAGTTAAATGTTGGAAGCATCATTTAGAGATCAGAAATGAACACATACTGTGTAGTAGTGTTGTAAAATCTATAAAAATTAATCCTTCTTTTTTTTTTTTTTTTTTTTTTTCTCCAAATGGAGCGCTTGCAAATGCTGCCAATTTAGCCACAGTAATACAGGAATTTTGAGATGATAGATTTTGTCATTGAGGTACTTCTGCCATTTGCACCTAATTAATTAGTAATAGATGTGGAAGCAGCATTCTGACCTAGATATAAATCTCTGTGGGTATATGTGTATTTATAGAATGCCTCTTTGGGTTAGATCATTAGACAGTGTGCAACAAATGAACTTTAAATGATTCAGTGGTGCTGGTTTCATGTCAGCTTTCACAAACATCTCAGTTGAGGTATAAGAACTGAAAAAGTTAAGTACAACTATCCCATAAGCTATGTCCTGCTTTTAAATTTTGCACCATCTTATTGACATTTTGAACTTGCAGCTCAACATAGTATCCAGTGAACTTTTACCTGTGATGAGACTGCTATTGATCAATACAGCATCTAAAGCTCTTCTAATCTTTAATAGTCTTTTTTTTTAATATATATTTACTTTTCCTTCTTTAATACATATTAAATCCTTTCACATTGTCTGATGCACTAAACTCACCTCACTATAATATCAGTCCTAGGAAGGATAATGGTTTTCATCTATACTAAGTGTCTAAATTTATGAGCACAGCTGGTGTTCCTTCCTTATTGCTTTATAGTGCTTTCTTGTGGATTTTTCTCTGATAATATCTCATCCTTACATATCAGAAAGAAACCTGAGCATTAATCACAAGAATACAAAGAAAGGTGCTTCTGTGTTAGAAGCTATGATTTTTTATGAAGGAAAATTTTTTCAGCTGCATTGTGTAGGTACATACATATCTATACAATATTCTCTTGTGAACACCTGTAAACAGTTGAGTTTAATTAAACTGCAGCTGTTGATGAGTAAAAACAGAGATTTACCGACAAATATGCTAACTTTACATTGTCTTCCATTGTGCTTCCTCCCCTCCCCCAGTTATGTTACCCTTCTTTTTGAACAGTAAAAACATTTTTAAATAGCAGCTGTGTAATTAAGGACTAAAAATCAAAACGCTTCCTAAAGCAGTGAGTGTGCAGTACAAATAATGGTGCTCCCTAGATGAAGACCTTTGAGAGTAATGTATATGCAAATAATATCAGTTTACCAAGCACCTTGAAAGCCAAATTGCTCATCAGTAGACATTTGGGAAAATGAAGAATATTCATAGATAAAATAATGCAAGCCCCTGAATTATATGCCATCTTGCAATAGGATTAGCAATTAGGCCATTTCTTTAAATAAAAAAAAAAAAAAAAGAGAGAGAGAAGGGAAAAAAATGATAGAAATAACTCTGAGAATAGAAATCACATACACTTATTTGCATAAATCACAAAACAAGCTGAAAGTGATATTATAGAATGTTTTTAGTTACAATAAAATTAATAGTATAACTTGTGCTTTATTAGACAACATTATTTGTGTGAGTTTAATAGTTTTAAAAGAGCAAAGGCATATTACAAAAGAAAAATAGTACAAGGCAGTAATGAAAAGCTTACTTTGACAAAGATGATTGCATATACTAAGACAGCACTATTATCTAACAATATTGATTTTAAGAGAAAAACTGTTGCAGAAATTAATTCAGTATAAGGAGGTGCACTGTACAAATAGAAAGTTAAAACCAGGCTGCCTGTGTTGACAATCAAGAACTACCATCAGCAACAGAAATTTAAAAGGTCTTCTAACCATTCATGGCCTACAGTTATTGCTCAGGGAAACCTTACTGCTGATGAACTAAGCAAAAGAGAATTGCCCATCACTTATTCCATATAATTAGTAGCAGTCTAAAGCTATGTTATACTTTGCATTTCCAAATTATCTCACTCTGAAATCGCGACATAGTTATACCAAAAGATACTATAAGCCTTTTTTAATCAATTCTGATCAGCTACAATACTTCTTATGCTGCTTAGTAACATGCACAATAGATGTGTAATGTCCAAACAAAGATAAGTTGTGAATTTAAAAACTGAACAAATTGTGAAACAAGGCAACAAAACAATGGAAATATTCTGTATCTTAGAATCTTAAAAATAATTTCGGAATAGCAAACTCTGCATAGATCTCATTTTTCAGTAAGTACAGATACGTCACAAGCTGACAGGTGAAAATATTACTGCCTTGGAACATAACAATACAGATATATATATATATATTTTAATAAACTATGTATAATTTAGAACAAAAACATGAAACTAAGTTCCTCTGTGCCTTTTAGCCATCAGACTTAGTCATCAATACATGATACAAGAAAAATAAGTGTTTAGTATATGTTTATTTCAGCAGCAGGCTCTCTCTTGTCATTTGAGAAAGATTCATTGCTGTTTCACTGTTTATCTAAAGTAAACTGTGCAGTTAATACCTTCCAATTCAGAGACTTCTGTATCAGGTTGTACAATCTACTACAGGTAGCACTGCATCACTGTATGTATATATCTTTCATACCAGGAGACTAAAACAAGCTTGTAATTAATAATTAGTAAGCTTAGTAATAAAGCAGATAAAAAACCTATCATAGAACTCAATGATAGATCAACATCAACTGTTGCATCTAAAATTCATTGTATCTGCTGTGAGAGTTCCTACTTAAGATATAATGCTGCTTTGTTTCTTCTAGCAACTTGGCAGATGCAAGAGTCAAATCCACAGGCCATCTGAGAAAGAAAATGGGAAACAAAATCCCAGAGTGCAGTTTCCTAATCCCTGCACACCACTGAAGCTTTCCTCCCAGAAACAAAGCAGGAACATAGGTAAAATTTAGCCTGTCTGATGGAGAGCAAAATTGTTGCCAGCAAGTTTCCCTACAATCCTGAAGCTGATCAAGCCCAAATGGGGATTTTTTAAGAATCCTGAAGCTCAGCTAAAGTTAAACTGGCATTTCAGGTGGAGAAAGTGCTTTGTTACACATATTTGAAGCTCTCCTTTAACAAAATTTACTTTAAGGTAGAGGTAATGATTTTATTTATTGCAGTTTCAGCTGTTGAAAACTCTATTTCTATACTTTCTTTTGTCTGAAGTCTTTCAAGACCAGACTTCTGTTCTAGCTATATTTGATACTTTATACTTTGAATACTCATTTATTTTCATGTCATATAGTTTCAACAAACTGTAAATGTTAATATTGAAATTAATTTAACAGAGAGGTCTTTACACAGAAATATAAACCTGTACAGTTATATATGTCATTTATATATAGTGTAAAATATATTACATTTTTTGGCTTTCTAACCCCAACTGCCTTTAAGCACAGACTTACTTTGGGTACGTGACAGCCAACAGCTTAAGTCTCACTGAAGCCAGTAGCTCTGCACATGCCTGGATACTTTGTGGAATAGATAATTACATACTTGCTATAGTACTTTCCAAAATTAGAGACTCAAAATAATGATCGCCTTAGTGTTCAGAATAGCACTGCTGGCTATGTGCAGGGGTGTGAAACCTTACTGGTCTTAGAAGCAGTTTGTCCTTTGAGGTTATCTCTTGCACTTGTCAGTGATTTAGCTTTCTAGTATGATCATTCCATCGTTCTTATTATAATCCCCTTTCCTCTTATCTCAAGGATGAACTCTTAAAAGAAATGTATTTTTTAGCCTAGGTACTCCAAATCAGAACTCTTCACTTTGCTTAAGGTTGATTTGAGCAACAAAAAAAAAGAAATAAATCGGTTCCTACATAATGAGCCTGTATACTGAGACATCGTATCTTTTTTTTTTAATGCGTGTTAATACAACACACTTTTTAGATGCAATAATCTTTTGTTTTCAAATTGTATTAATTAAATACTTTAATAAGGGTAGACCATGAAATAACACTGGAAAATAAATTGGCTGGTCAGTCTCAGCTTTTGACACCTGGTTTTACCCTTTCCTTCTTTGATCTATTGTAATTTATCTAATAAGCCAAGCTCACTGAGTTTTTTTTTTTTTTTTCAGAAACACCAGACATTTCAAGTTTTACATATTTTACATCTAGCTTTTGCTAGCTAGGGAGCTCATTAGCACTTACTTCTTGTGGTGAGTAAAATGCCACCTGAGAGTATAAAAACTCCCTTATTCACAAGTTCACATTCTTTTAAGAGGTCGCTTAACCTTTAAGTCAACTGCAGCATATTAAAATTAAGCTGTTTTCAGCAGATAAGAGATTATTCAGTTGCACTGGAATTTCCAGGTTATACAGTTGTACTGGAATGTAACTGAAATATCATCAGGCACAAAATTCCAACAGTTAAGTCTGCACAAGTGCTTCAAAACATAAGGGTTAAATTTGTTTTGAATGAGATGCAATCTTTGAAGGGAAATACCTCATCGTTGTTTTGACTACTGTAACTCAAATAATCAGCATAATATGTGGAAATAATAATAGTATCCCAGACAGCAAAAGAAATGAGCAGGAATTATTCTTGTTTTTAAATTCACAAATGTAATTTGTGGAGGGTGGTAGAGAGACAAGTCTGGAAAGATAATAGTAGAAGAGTTAATGGAACTGCTATTTCCCTAAATCACTGAATAGGTCTTTGTGAAAAATATCTTTGGCAGGGATGAAGTCCCAAGGTTTGAAGTGTTTCTGCATTTGGAAATGATTGATTATATTGTTTTTGAGAAACATTTGGAAAACTTTTGCTTTTCATGTCCCATGTCCTACCTATTAAAAAAAAAAAAAAGAAAAAAAGGTATATTAGGTACATGAATTAATTTGTGCTGGCAAGATTTGTATGATAGAAAAATCTTGTATTTCCTTGACTGGTCTTCTGACATTCAAATTCAAGAGAATAATTTTCTATTCTATTTCTTAGAAAAGGGGCTGCTACAGTTCAGCTGAGCTTTTATTCTTGGTAACTATTTTGTTTCATCCTTACACTAATGGAAAGAGAGCTAGTAATCCTGATAAATTTGAAAATTACTTGTCTGTATGGGATTTATTATCAATGGCAAACTTCATTTTCACTTAGACATTTTAGAAAGGGGAGCTGTATTCTTTTAAATCATTGTTTTTCTCACAACTGAAGTAGAACTTCAGTCCTAGTAAAGATAAATCAATAACTCTGATGCAAATTTATACACAGAGGTGCAAACAATCACAAATTTTGCATTTGATTTGAAAAAGTTATTTAACTGATGTTAAATATTAAATCTGAAACCAACACACCTCAGAACAACTTAATGATGACCTTTTCTACAATTAATTCCAAAATTATTAGGTGTTTATTTGAGTCATATTTATGCCAGCTATGATAGTGACCAGTAATGTCAAAAACCTGTATTCTGAGAGGCTGTGTAGGTAATGTTTACAGCAGGTATCACAAGACTTTTGGATAAGAAGGAATAAATACTTCTGATCTTTGGGGAACTTCTTATTCCTGTAGGGAAATTTGCAAGGGTATATAGAAACAGATGAAATTCATGAATTTTTACTCTGATGTAATTTTAAATTAAGTACAAAACAAAATGAACATAAATGTATATTCTTCCTTTCTACTGATATTTTAATTTCATCAGGAAGTTTAAACACTATTCTTCACTGAACCACTTAATGTCATTTAGCTGTTGTACTTGGCATTGTTTAAGCATATACATTTTGTAGATACATACATATTGAAGCAATAGAGGTGAGATTTTTTACTAAGTGGTGAGAATTTTTTCTTATAGTCTAAAACCATATCATTTATCATTGATATAAAAGCAAAGCTAGGCTATTGACAATATCATTCAAATATTATTTATTTTCTGAATCAGTTTTAATTCATTGTACTTCAGGGATAAAAGAAGTATGTTTGTCCCTGCATAAACCTAAGGAGAGGAATGTCATTTCAGACTTTTAAGGAAAATAACACTCAATTTTCAAATGCCATTGCTTCCTTCAGACCAAAATCAACTTTACATTGAAAAAAAGAAACCCAAACCATCAATTAAAATTAATACCATCTACTCACATTTTAAAGATTACATTTATATGTATTATAACAATTTATTTTTTATTGAATTATTCTTAATACCTACATACAGCTTTTTCACATTCAAATACTTGAAAACTGAGTGAAGTGATGGTGATCTTGGTATTATCTCAGTAACTTCAGTAAAGTTATAGCTTATATATAAATAATTGAAAATATTCACTATTGAATGTCACAGGACAATCTAGCAAAGATTTTGAGATATTCTCTCTTAAGAGATCTATGGTTTGTTCAGTCAAGGAGAGAACAGTTCTGATAACTTAAAGAGAAGTGACCTAGGTTGTGTGAGAGATGGAAGTTGTGGACCTCTTAGATATATATATATATATATCTGCCAAGTCATTTAGACTGACTTTTGATGATATTTCACATTTGTAGTTGTTTTCAATATCAGCCCATGAAAAATCTTAGATCTGTGTTCTCTTAACTCTATTGCTTCCTAGGGGACTTTACTGTTGAAAAGATGTCTAGTGCATAAGTGCATCATCTGAAGCTGCAAACTAGAGAAAGTACTTAATACACTAATCACGGTCTAGAAAGAAAGCTACTTCCACAAAGACAAAAAACAAAAACAAAACAAAACAAAAAAACAACAATGAGGAACTGGGAAATTTGGACTGCCATCTCAAGCTAGTCTCTACCAGACAGAGAATAATGCAGTTAAGATCACTCAGATCTGGTGGGCTATGTTGACATTATTTTCTTAAGTAATCTTGAAAAAAATAATTTTATCCTTCTCTATGTGCCATGCTCTGCTTACATAGTAAACTGGTCTTGGAGCATGTGAATTGCTCCGTGGAACCAGATGGGAAAACTGTGCTCTGAGAGTTCAGCTAATGTAGTGGAGGCTAGTTCAAAGAGAACATCCTGAAAAATACTATGTGTGGAAGTTTCTATAAAAAATATCTATATCCACCCTTGATTTACTGTACCTTCTTGATAGTGTAAAAATAACCACAGGAATCTTTGATATAGAGTATAAAGAAAAGGATTACCTTCACTCAGTGTAATGTGACATCTGTCTTGCATGACTGCAATGGAAGACAACATGCTATCTCAGCCTGAAACATTGCTCTTTGCATTCTTCAACCTTCCTTACTACAATTTCCCATCCACCATCCAACACTGCAAACAAACATCTGGAGTAGCTGCACAGCCACATAGGGCCTACTTAATACTTGGTGCTCTTAAGAAGAATTTTACTGTTAGAAGACATAAAAGACATACTAACATCAGCTGGTGGCAAGTTCTAAGTGCTGCATGCTTATTGCACTGAAAAGTCATTTGCAGAAAATAAGGCTACTCTTCTGAGGGTAAGTTTTTCCCAAAGTTTTGGCTTCAAATTAATGTCCTAGTCCAAAGTTATTATTTTTTTTTCATCCCTTGTGTATCAAAGCTAATTATTTTTTCTTATGTTAATAAGAAAGTAATGTGTGTTTCAATGTGCAACCAATTCAAGATTGCCATAAGAAGTAGGCATACAGAAGTATTTTAAATATCAAAGCTCATAAATGTATCCAGCTGTGATGTTAAACTACTAATATATACAAATAAATTGAAGCAGAAATAATCAAGCAAGGTAATACATTAAATATTATGAGATTAATGGAAACATAAAGTGCTTTAAAAAGGTAGCTTGTGAGCAAACCTTTAACAGAACTGAAGTGCAGAATTTTTAAAACTGTACAGATCATGAAAAAAGAATGTCAAAAGTGAAGGTTTATGTCAAATCAGTGTGCAAGTCAAGCTGATCTTTGCTGTGTTTATGTTACACATTGATCTCATATAGCAAATTCTTTGCACGCTTTTGTGCCCAGAAAATAGAAACACAAAGTTATTGCAAGCTTATACTGCATCCATTTTCCACCTTTCCCGCTGATTCAACTAAATAAGATATGGAAACAAACAAACAAAAAAAAATTCTTTATTGACAATTTAAAGTTTTAAGGCAGAAGACAACTATTTGATTATTTTTGACATTACATTTTTTCTTCATTTTGCTTTAATTGTTTGAAATCATTTATTTCAAGAATATTTGGAGTTCTGACCTTTCTCAGATGTCTTCAGCATTTGACTTCTCCAGTATAACTTCATTCTTTCCAGTATTTTCATGGTGTTGGAAAGAATTTTGCTTTGATTTAATGGGCAAAAGTGGTGAAGTATCCTAGGTGGCTTCATCAGAGTTTCTTGGAAGATTATCATTACATTATCTTTGAAATGAATTTGCATGTGTACATTCATTTACTCTGTAGGAAGTCCATACCTGTATCTTTTATCCATGACAACAGTAGCATTTGGAACTTCCAAGCATGCAACTCAAGAACTTGCAGTGAGATGCAACACATCTTGGGGAGTTGAGGAAGTTGATACCTCTCCTATTGGCAGATAATTTTGTTTGTACAATTCTTCAGATCTGTAAAGTCAGAAATCTGGCTAAGAGTCTGCTAGATCTGCTTTATTTTTGTTTTAGGGAATCTCATTTTTTTTTTTCAGTGACCTGAAAATAATCCATTCTGCGACATAACCAGAAAAAAGCATGACAAAGTAATAATAATAAAAAAAAAAACAGCAAAAAAAAAAAAAAAGTAATTCATTTATATCAGTTTATGTAGCTCTATTCTCAACACAATTCACACAAAAAAATACATGAGCTGGAACTAATAAATGACCTTTCCCCAAACAGATAACATTAATCACAGTATAACTTAAAGTTATTTTTTGTACTCTAAGACAAATTATAAATCATGTAGGTGATAAATAAATTTAAATTCCTTGTTTTAATAATGAAGGTGGAGGTCTTAAAACATCAAAAACAATGTAATGTTTTCATATTAATTTTCATATTAAAAGATGTCAACCAATACTGACAAATTTCATACTTTTCTGACTATTTGTGCTATCCAAAAATATGGTATTTTCATACCATCCTTATAAATAATGTATATTCATTCTCACATGGCAAAGGGGAACAAAGCCTGCACAAGCATTGTTCATTATTAGGCAAGTCAATTGTCTATGACAACCAAACTATGTTTCTATGGACAAATGTTTCATGGAGAAAGGAAAAGAAAATAAGTAATTATTGTGAGCCTGAAGACATTTATTTACAGGGCCATATCAGTAGTTATGTGTCTCTTTATTCATGTGGAAAAGTCCACACAGTTTCGCAGGCTTTCCTTGACTTTACCAAATTAAGAATCTGGGATGAAGACAAACAAACAAACACACTATTATTTTCCCCTGAAAACATATCCAGTGTACTTCTCATACTTTCATGTGAAAAGGCACAAGGTTTTTGTAGGGACCTAAAAAACATATTTTCACCACAGTGCTTTGAAAATATTCCTGAAGATAAATTGCACATAGTGTTTTGTGATAATGTAGGTATCAGAGATACAATCAGCGCAGAACAAGAGAACTGAGGTTTTTGTGTTATAAAAAAAGAAGTCATACAGAGAGAATAGGAATTTATTGGTTGTGTCAGTGTATGACTCAAGAAGAGGACAGAGGAGCTTGGTAAAGTAGGAAGAGCCTGAGGCCAAAAGGGTTAGGCAATGTGTAGAGGAGCTGTGCAATGCAAAGCACCTATGGAAGGTACAGCCATCAAAATGTTGGATGCATTTATATCTTTGCAAATTATGTGCTCAAGGTGACACCTTTCCTGAAATCTTTGTAAAATGTACTCTAAATACAACATGTAATTGAAGATTGTTTGCAACTCAACTTATTTTTCATCAATGACATAGCTCTTCAAAATGAATAAAATCTTTTTTTTTTTTTGCTTTCAGAACTAAGTGTCTATATTCATCCAATGTTTTGCACATTAGCTTTTACTAGCTAGAACCATAAATGGGGTACTATGTATTATTAAAGTGCATTATTAACAATACTTAATTCCTAACATGTATCTTCATAACCTTGAAAAAAAATATTTCCTTCTAAAATAGCTTAATTGATTTTTTACTTTTCTGTAGATAAATGTTTCTCCATAATCTCAGTACCTCTACTATTACAAACCAGTACTTACACATCACATTTTTGTTACTCTCCTTTAGTTCCAAAGGCGTTAATTACTATTGACATGTTACCAACGGCTAGTTGCAAAAAGCTCCTTGTACTAAGTGGCATTAATATACATGTACATTCATCTGGGACAGCTGCTGAACACTACATCACTTCAAGTTGTACAAAATTAAATCTGGCAAGACTGTAGCTATGGAACTTGGAAAATCTTGTTTTTCACAATAGAGAAGATAAGAAACGGTGAATATTGTTGCAAGTCTGAGGTAGAATTCCACGTGTACCTGGAAACACAGATATCTGGGAATCTGAGGACGCTCTAGGTGGGGCTACCATCCTTTAGCTCCTGTTAGGTCAGGCTGTAGCCATACTTGATAATAATGTCCTTGAACCTATTTACCTTTCGGGTGGTCACATTTTGCCTTTACTTTCTTCTGCAAATTACCATAGTTACTTGCTTTTGAAATAGATTTTGCTTTCTTTATTCTCCTTCATTTTTCTCTTAGAAACACAATAAGAAATTTCTTCAGTGGGATAGAACACATACTTAAGTACTTAAATCATTGCCTGATCATGGAACTGTTATAGTGGATCAGTGTTGTGAGAGGTAGATTGTGTTTTTGCAGTAGAAGCTTCCAGCTTCCAGTATTTTCTGTATGTAGTATAGGCCTTTACTGAACTTATAACCCTCTTGTGAAATAGCTGTTTTTCTTCCACTAAGAAAAGTTGCTGAACAGAGTAAAAAGTTAAGATTTGGGGTGCTCTGACTGGTGTAGAATTGAGCCAGATAAGACTCAAGACAAATATGCAGAGTGGAGAGAGCGCCTAGCACAGGACAGAACAAATGTGCTCATCCTTGGAATAACTGCCCTCCTATCTTCACAGAAGAGTACATAATGTACCCAAGAAACAACATGTTTGTAAGGGGCCTTATATGGAAATGTATCATAGCAACAGTGTCGGGGAAATTGTGAGCCTGAGACGCTCAACCAATGAACGAGTGCCAGGATAGCATTACCTGCGTCAGGTTTAGGGTATATAATGGAATGAATTTCGAGACCAGTGCGCAATTTCCCCTTTGCCAACAGGGGGCGTGCGCCCATTATTGCAGTAACGAATAAACTTTGCTGCTATCACTAAGATCCTTGCCTAACCTGAAGTTTTTGACTTTGAGTGTTTCTCCCAGTGTTGAGAGAATGAGTCATGATTCCACGAATATCCACACAGAAATGGAGGAACCCAACCTTTTCGTATTACTTGTATGATTCCCTATGTGCTACTTCAAGTGATGGCTTTCATTCTTTATAAAGACTCTACCAAATAAAAAGTTCTGTAATTATGACCTAAGCAGACATTAGTCTGAAATCTGAGGGTGGAAATCCATGCCCATATAGGAAAAGTATACATAATAGCTGTAAGGAAATATTAATTCCTACTTGGTCCAGAAAAAAAAAGGCAAAAAGATTCACTGATCCTAATCTAGGAGATTTACTGCAAAATAGCAGTACCCTTGTCACTGCCTCATCCAAAGCACATCAACAAACTGAATATTGACTGACTTGAGTGCACTTTGGGTCAGGCCATTAGTTTGTCTCTAGTGTAAATACTCTCTTCATAAGCAGAAGGAGAGAGCAGAGTGGACCATGTCTGACATTTTTCATTCTATATATTGACAGGAAATTGCCATTTAAGGATCTGTGTTCATTGCTTTCTCTGTCCCTAAGTTTCAAGTGGATTTGGAGGAATAAAATCTGAAACAATTTCTGTTTTCATGCATTCATGTATTTTTCCATTATTAAATCATTCTGAAATCCTGAAGGGCAGAATGCTATAGAGGAAGAATAGTACACTTTGCTCAGGTCGGATTTATGAGTCTCTGTACTTATAGTCTTAATGCCAACAGTTCATTCCTTTCATGTAAAGATAACATTCTCAAAAATTTTGATATGCAGGTGTTTGACATACAAAATACATTTCTTCTTTGGTTGAAGAAGATTCTTTCTTCAGTTCCCTACTTTAGCCTTAACTTTAAAAGCCTAGGTTTATATAATATCTCCACAGCAGCCTTTTAAAGGTGATAACAAAAGATCTGTCCCCAGGGCAGCCTAATGATCACCTAAATTCATCAGTTAATTTTGTCTAACTTTCACTTGTCCAAAAACAAACAAACAATAAAATCCAATCATGCAGTATTGTTTATAATATCAGTAAATTCAGAATAATAATAAGATGCCTAAGTATATTTGATCTATTATAATTTGATGATCAGTCTGGATTCTTTCTAATGAAGCAGAAGTCACCAGAAGACACTGCAGGCACTACATACTGGAAGAGGGTATTTTGATTTTTCAAGGAAACACAGCATTTCTATTTATTTCTACTTCTGGAAATTCTCTATTCTCTGCTGGAGACTTTCAACAACTTTGCTTACAACTATTGCAGACAGGATAAGCACTCCCAAGAATATCACTCCTCCCGCAGTGCTCTGCTTTAAACTCTCTCATTCACTTTTCCAGATCTGTACAATGCACAATTCTTGACAAAATCTGTCTGCAATCGTTTCTCCCTAGTCTTACAGCAAAGCATCTTCAGTTATGTCTTTAGAAGTGAATTTTCTCCCATATTTCTCTTAAGAAATGTGGAAGTTAACCCATTGCAAAAGAAAACCTCATAGGTAAAACGACTTATTTGGCTGTATTTTATTTGCAAGATAATTTCTACAACATATATAACGACAATACCTGTGCTTTGCTGCAGACAGATGTGAAATATAAGTACAGTAATGGTGACAAATTTTAAGAATATCAACTTATATCCAGGAAGGTAAATTTATACTGTGATATTCTTTATTTTTTTTTTAACCTATCCATTAATTCCCTTGCAGGTTATTGTGGTTGTATAAATATGAATTATTAGGAGTGGAGACAGTGGATGACTTAGCCTGGAGAGGATTTTGGAAGTCAGAGTAGCTGGCTATCTCAAGGACATCCATTTCCTGAAGGGTGAGTGCCAGTACAGCTTACAGATATTTTCTCATAATACTTGATGCATAAAAATGCTCATGTCATTTTTCTTGAAAATATAAACAAATAGACAAATTGGGCAATTGTCATATGAGTAAAGGTCCAAAAACACTTGCAGTTATAAAATACTATTACAGTGCTAGATGACCCAAAAGTACAATTTCATGCAGTGAGAAACAAAATGAAGGCATGATCTCCGAAGATTTGATATTCTGGAGGAAAAACTTCAAAAGTCAAAAATTAATATTCTTTAATGTCATATAGCGTTTTTCTCTTAGACAAATAACAATGTCTGCTCCGAAAGTAATGAAGGTGACTATGTTGAAAAATAGTATTTTGTAGCTGAAAGTTTACTCTATCAAATAGTGTTCTCATTTTCTTTGTATCCGTTGTAATTTCCATTCAAATAAATAGGAGGCACTACTTTCAGAATGACCTATATAAAATGGACTAAGGCCTGTATGTCTCTTCTTTGGAACTTCCTCCTCTGGAAATATTAGGTTCCTTACCTCTTCTGCCATAATGTACCTACATGACAGTGGGTAGAAAGCACTGTGTTACAAAATACCTCCCTGCCAGACTATCACTAGCTGTCCTTGAGCATGTTTGCCCTTTTCTCTGAAATTCCTTTGTTCCTGGATCAGACAAATAGGTCTATCTACCGTATAATATAAACACCAAATGACAAGAAGACCTCCTAGACAGCAGCTATATTAAAATAGTGAAAACAAACAAACAAACAAACAAAACACCACCACACATCACACACAGACAAACCCAAACCCATTCCTCTGGTTAACCTATCTATAAGAACACTTCCCAAAGTAACCTAATAAACAAACCTAAAATATCAGGCAATACAGCTTAGTAGCTAGTATTGCTGTGGAACCAGGTTCATAACCCTCCCTTGTTCAGACTGACAGGGATTTAAGTTTAGTTTGTCAACCTCCTGAGAGTCTACTGTAACCATTAGGCTATAGCGTGGTCAGAGGTAAATCTTTCACTCCCTCCAGCTGACACTATTCCATTTGGTATAAATAATTGAGTGAAGAAGGACGTGAATCTGACTTTCCCACATGATTGCTCTAACCACTAGGCTATAGAGTTAATCTTGCCTCCTTTCTTTTTCCTCTAGCTTAATTAATATTTTATTGTTTACACAAAAATGGAATAGTTATAATAGGAGAGAAATTCTGAGAGATGGAATTCCGAATAAGCCAATACTTAGTACAAGAGAGAAATGAGAGATCTAACACCAAATCCAGTTTTAGCCCATGGAATCAAGCCTGATAGGTAATATAGGTAAAAGCTCCTACTAATTTTGTAAAGTGAACAGCCATCCCTGAGTATTCACTAAATATACATGAACAACATCCCTAAGTATTTCTCACTCCAGTGAGAAAAGTGTGGTGTGGCTTATTCACCAAACTGCAGTACATGGTACATCTTACCTGGAAGAAAGGGGTTTACAGGCTCTTATGTGCAGTACTCACACCTGAGCCCTCTTCTTTTTATAACTTTATTTCTTATAACTTCTTTTTCTTTTTCCTTTTCCCTTCTTTTTCTTGTTTTCCTTTTTCCTTGTCTTCTGCATACCTTACCTTGAGGCACTTAATGCAGCATGTGCTCATGAAGTATACAGACACAAAACCCAGAGTGCCTTACTCTGTAAGGTGGGGTGAGCACTGAAACAGGGCACCCTTTGTGATTTATAAACCAGTCTTCAATATATTTGTGCTGAAACTTCCTTTGAATTTCCTTAAAGTGTTCCTCAAATTAGGTTTGAATTCTGGGGCAGAGGGCAATACCAGTGGGAACAAAGCAGTTTTATGGGATATTTTACAATTCAGATTGATTGTTGTGTGGGACACTTTAGTAGAGCTGCTAGTGTCAGCTATTCGGAAGTGAGCATTTTTGAGAGATGGAAAACAAGCCCCTGCAAGCTTGCAAACACATTGTTCTCTGCCCCATAGGCACATCTACCAGAGAGACTGCTGCTGCTGACGTGAGCTCTCAGGTCTGATCTCGTTGCTCCCAGGATGAAACAGTTAGGTAAATCTGATGCAAGGGAGCAGGAGTCATCTTAAAGCACAAGGAGAAATTGCCTTTTTCTGTGAAATGTTTCTATGAAGTGAGACCAGAGAAAGTAACCACACAGGGATTGGATGATGGTATTACATCAGGGACCAGTGAACTGTCTTCCCCTCCCACCACTCTCATTCTTTCCTTTTCTCTTTGACAAGGTCTGTAAATACCTCAACTAATCTCAGAAAGTAGTACACAGAATACTCATTCAAAAGGGTCAAAAGGTCAATAAAACTCCTGTGTTAATGTTATTCATATGCTTCATTTTTTTTCAAGTTAGTTCCTAAAATCCTCCTTCAAATTCTCTCTTCTCATGCTTTCTTCAATCCAAAAGATATAATATAACTCAGATATTTACATAGGTCACTCTGAAAGTAATGCCTCCTACACGTTTCCATGGAAACTACAACAGATACAAATAACATAAGAACACTGTTTGATAGAGCAAATTCTCAGGTAGAAAACACCATTTTTCAGCATAGTCACTTCCATTAGCCGTGCATTTGTGCCAGTGATGAACAAGAGCCTGCATGCTGCACTCGTAAAAATCTGCATAGGCAGAGGTGACCTACTGCAACCATCACCACTGCTGAAACACACCACACATTGAATGATAAAAGAAGAATAATATTGGCTTAGAAAAACAAAACAAAACAAAAAGAACACCTCAATAACTCTGAGAATCCTCCATCAGCCATCAGCACTGAGGAAACAAAAAATAACTTATTTCATAATCCCTCTCACATTTTCTTGTATCCTCCTCTTCTCACCTCAGTCCTCACATCAATCTTATGCCTTTCAGCACTGTACAGACACACACTATACATTCCTTCAGGGCAGTGCACAATTCCCTTACCTGTTTTGACAAGAAATGCACATTGAGTCACATGCCAGAGGCCATGGTTACACAAAAGTCACAGGTCAATAAAGATCACTTACATTTCCTATGAGTTTTTTCATCCTCTTTTTTCCCCTCCGGGAGGCAGGGCCTCAGAAAGGAAAAAGAGAAATGTCAAGGGCTCCGTTGTCAAGAGCTTAAAAAAAAAGTCCTCCAAACCCATGATTGGATGCACCCCCCCCACACCTCTTATTACCTTGCCTCAAGGAAAGTGGCCTTTTTCTCTTGGCCTCCCTTCACCTCGAAGGAGTTCTTCATCCCTTCAAGAAGTTGGTCACTGACTTATCTCTCTCCCTTGATGATGTACAAGAAAGTAAAAGAGATTAGTCAGTGTTCTTTTAAAAACTGTCCCTTACAAGGAAGCCAATAAAATGATCTACATTGTATCACAGTTCAACATATCTGACATCTGTTCTGCAAAAAAATTCACTTCATACATATGCTTCTTCAAGCTCATACATATGCTCCCCACAAGCGTCCCCCAGATGCTCTTCTGAGACATTTTGGTAGTACATCCATAGCATTACACTAGTTATGCTTAAATAGGTATCCTATTTTTTCACATTTAGCATAGTAACTAATTTAGGCAACTCTGCTTGGTAAGGATAGTACCATAAAACTATCTTAAGGCTGTTTCAGTATCAATCAGAATTTTCTTCTTTTCTTGGGAATTAATCTCAGTGACTTCATTCATTCTAGTATTTTGAACGTTGTTTCCACAGATCATGTTCTACTCATACAAATACTCATGATATATGAAATTATTGCTTAACACTGAGCATATAATTCACGGAATATTTAAAAGAATAAGAAAAAAACACTAAGAATTAAAGATAATAAAAAATGACAATATTCCCAAACCCTTCAGTCTGAGAGCCTCAGATATCAGTAACTCACAATACTGGAAAATAAAGGTATCAGAGTATCTATTTTAGTGCTTTTTTGCAAACACAAAAAGTGTATCATCATGTTAATCTGGATTGAGATTAAATTTCTGAAGCAGTATCTCCAGGTGTAGTCAGACAAGAAAAATCACATAAGAGACATTTTAGGGTACATGTTCTGAATTTCTACAAGAGAAAACCTCAGCAGAAGATGTGCTGCAGGAACATTTCCATAGCAATCCAGAAAGAGCATAGAGTGAAGATATCGGTACCCTGTTTAGTGTGAATACTCATATTTAACAGTTTTGCTCTCTATAGATCTGCTCCTATTCATATATGCTAATAGAATCATTTTTGGTATTTACTCTTATATATACGTTTCATTTCCAAGCACATTTGCTAGCATAAAATACATATGTAAATTTCTGATATCTGATTTGAACCTGGCTCATGACGGATTCACCCTTAAATTTATTTATTTATTTATTATTCTGAAAATTCTTTTCTCTTATTTTGTATTATTTGGTTTTGTATTTTCTGATGTTATATATATATAGAATATATATGTATATGTATATATAATATGTCATTTTGTTTTGTACAGTTCTGGTTGATATATCAGGTGCCCATATTCCGAATAACAAGTAAATTAACTAATTATCAAATATAATTATTTAGTGAATAAAGATATCTGGAGCTTCACAGACTGCTTATTTTCTCTCCTTCTGAAACTCTCAATATGAAATAAAAAAACTTAAAACCTTTAGAATGTACCACAAAACAAGATATTTAAGAAGGCTGTCACGTAAAAGGATTTTCTAAGAGATATTCTACAATTATGTCTCACATCAAACTTTCCATCTCGTTCAGAATAGGAGCAAGGGGTTCAGTCATACTACATGTTAAGCATCATTTCACTAGCTATCAACCTAGTTTCCATGGCAAATCACAAGTTGGTGGGTTTTATTTTATTTTATTTTTTTCCCTAGTAATTAAGACATTTTGTATGGAACAACTGTTTAATTTTAGATGAAGTGTCTTCTCCTGTTGAGGATCCGAACAAGGCGAAGTCAAATAAATCTATGACATTTCCCAATAGCACTTGACAAGTTCAGCAGTGCTAGCTGGCAGTAGCAGCCTGAGGAGGTACCACTGGGAAGCCTGCTGAAGCATTCATCCAGGAAAAATAATTTCTTCTGGGCATGGGGTGGACTTTCTTTTATTTTGAGACTGCAATTTTACTGTCATTCTAGCCTGTGATCTGTTAGTGTAACTAAACCAATAGACAGACAATATGCCAAAATTTTACAAAGAAGCACTCAAAATGAAAAACAGCGATTCTGGAATAACATCAAACAATTAGAAATAATGTTCTAACAAATCAGAATGTGTATTTTGAGTAAGTTAAATATTTATTTTTTTTTATATTGATCTTAGTTTAAAAAAAAAAAACAAAACCTCAAAGTTATAATTACTTTTTAGTATATTGTCTTATCTATTGTGTTCATCCTTTATAACAGTTTACCAGATAAAATACTAGGCCTTAAATCCTGCGGTTCCTTGCTTGTTATCTCTTGTGAAACGGAATTGCCAGGTCACAGCCTGAAACAATTCTTGAGCACCAGGTGGGAAGGTGTAGCTAATCCAGTGAGCTCAGGTGCAAGCAATGCACCTAAATGATCAAAAGGTAAAGAGCCTGAATCCACCTCTTCTCAAGCATATTCAAGGACTAGCAGCTAAGAAAGCAGTGTTTTTCTAGATGGAAATTGTACTTCCCTGAAGTTGTTACTGGTTGTTGGGTGAGCCAATTTTTTTCTTCCTTTATTGCTTGCTATTGTTCTTTAGTACCTGTATTCTATTTTAAGGTATTGTTGTTGTATTTTTTTTTTTCCTATGTGCTAAGTCTGTTATCACTATTGCAAATTTTGTCTGATGGCTGGTCTTAGTTGTCTAGAAGACAGACTGTCTCATCAATTTTTAGCCTTGTTACTAACAGCAAAATGTAAGTAAAGAAAAGATGTGTTGTGCTCTGGGAAAGGTTAAAGTAAATTTTCTCTTGATTAGAAGCAAACACCTCTCTGGGTTTAGTAGGGAAGTATGTCCAAGATGCTATCATGTCCAGCTCCACAAACCAGTCTTGGATTTGACACACTGAGTCTCAGAATAAGGTGAGAACAAAAGTGTGTCAAAAAGTTCTGGGAAGTACTTTTGTAGCTTACTCCTTCTAGACTCGTGGTTCATTAAACTTAGTTTCTAGTGTTTACCTACCTGAGAGTCTTACTGCCTTATTTTGGAGTAGGAAAACAAAAAAAAATCTTGAGGTCGTGAAAACATGAATTTGTCAAGGCTGCATAAAGAGGCAGTTAAAGACTGTTTCTGGTTTCCAGAACCTGGGCAACTATGTCAATCTCTAGTAAGTAAACCCAGTTTTACTATAAATTCATGGTAGTATCTCAATTGACTTCCAGTACAAGTTAATGTAAATGAGGCCAAATAGGTCTCTAAGCAACCCTTTACTTGAAGGGTAATGAAATAATCTTATAAATTATTCCCATTTGATTTTGGATCAATTGAACAAAGCCACTTAGTATTATTTATATATCTTCAGTGAAGAGAATTGAAATAATGTAAGCTGTTTGGAGGTTGGTATTCCCGAAGACTATAAGATAACGATAATGTAAGCACTACTGCTTATAACCTCTATACAGTAAAAATCTCTGTAGTAGGTCTTAACACAAGTTCAGTTTGGATTTATTGCACTGTAATAGTGACGTGGTTTTCCCTGAAAAATTTCTACGAAGAAGATAGCTTATCTCCAAGGCCTCCTATCATTGATCTGTAAGTCACACTACTGTACCAGGTTTATGATTTACCTTTTTAAGACTGATAGCAGGGAGATGCAAGTGATGTACCCTATTAAGACTATTCTTCTCTGGTTTAGGAATTGCCATTGATGCACTGTAATTTTCAATATAATTATCAATTATCAATTAACATAGTTAAAGAAATAACCCATAGCTTTTCATTCTTTAATGCATATATTTAAACCCTCTATACTCTTTACCAGAAAGTTGATCAGTCTAATTGCTTCCTTAGAGGTTCACCTATGAAGTTCCCACTACTTACCACTCTGAGAATGTTTTCAAGAGTTTATGACTGATTGGAATAGACAAAATGTAGTTAAGAATCCAAAAAGTTGTATATTGTCTTAAAATAGAAATGTGTCAAACACCTGTAATCCCTTGATCCTATCATTTTTATGCTTCATAAGGGATCCCTTTTGAGAAGGGTTTGTGTGTCCTGTCATACTTGGAAATGTTCCTTGATAGAATAAATTCTTTGAGAACACAAATCAAAACTACAGCTGCTCCTCTAAAAGCTGTCAGTGCTAATAGCATCAGAAATTGGATTAAGTCAGTCCTGTTGAGAGACAGTATGTCCATTTCTGTGTTCAAAACACACTCACATTTTTGAAGAAACATCTGCTCAGAAGTGAGGAACAGAATAAGGAATTACAATAGGGTCTTTCAGCATTCAGATTTTCTAGGTTAGATCTGTTCTTGCTTTTTGTGAACTTGAACATAGTTGTTTGAATAATGTACCCTAACATATTCTAGAGTTGTATGAATAAAGTCTAGGTGTGATTTTTTTTTAGCTGAAAATGGATAGAACAAATGTGTTCATTCAATCCAAAAGCAGTAATCTGAGTTACGCAAAGAAGAAAGAATAGCTACACAGAAATGATAAATTTGTAAGTGTAGATTTCCAGGTGACAGTTTGACTCTCTCCCACTGTATTGCCTTTTACTTTCAAAATAGGACTGTAAGAAAGTAGCAGTGATCTGTGGTGTTTTTTTTTTTTTTATGTTGAAGAGGGAAAATTTTAAAGCTTAAGTGGACAATGCTATGCTAGGGATAAACTTATTCTCTTTAGTTCTGTAATAAAGCTCCTGCTACATTAGTTTGAGTGTGAATTTTTCACCTGTCTCTCAGTACTATTGGCAATTAGAATACTACTGTTGTTGCCAAACAACACTTGCCTGTTACCCATCAATTTTATTCTTATTTTAACTTCTGCCATCCTGTTTACACATGAAGCGAAAGGAAATTTCTTAATGCCCCCACAACGACCAGCCTAAACATTGTGAGCTGGGTAAATGGGTCTAAGTCCTTTAATGCTCTCTCTGCCACACTTTCCCTAGCTAAAGCCAAGTAGCAGGATGCATGCATACACCTCCCATGCCACAGAGGCAGCTTCATCTTCTTCTCTACCAGAGGGCTGCTTACCTCTCAGACATATTCATGCCTAAGGCTGGTTGCCTCTGTGCTAGAGGTAATTTTGCTTGTGTTAAGAAAGCTGTTCTGCTCACGTAAGATAAAAACAAGCATCAAATATACATTTGCAAAAAAAAAAAAAAAAAAATTCCACGATCTGTGTAACATTTATAGTATAGTCAGCTCTACTACAAGTTTTAGGAATTCAAAAGAAAAACAGATTTCCAAATGAAATATTCTCTACCCCTTTATTTATTTAGTATTTATCAGAACATATGAAGTCAGAAGGATGAAACAGATTGTTATCCTTAGCTACATGCTTTAGGCTCAGAATCAGCAAGTTGATAAAACAGTCATTTCAGAACACATGGGCTATCTGAATTCCACTTTATATCTTCAGGGTCACAAACCAAATGCTCATTTGTTACTGGAATGGAGATTCATTATTCTGACTAAAACAAACAGGATTACCTGTTTATCAATTCAAAACTAATTTATTTTTTTTATTTACCAACATACTACATTGTTAAGCAAAGAATTATCTTTCCATTTTTTATATGCCTCACTATTTAAGAAGATTATTGTAGAATAATCATCTTGCTTTAATTACCAGGAGGAGTACCACATCATTTTATTAATTTTAGGATTTGTGCCAAGTTGGAAACAGAATGTAAAACACAGATTCTGTCAGTAACTGACAGCAGCTTTGTTAACACTTCCACAAAATCTCTATCAAGTGGGGGAAAAAAACCCACAACCTAGAAGCAAAAGATGCTTGTATACTTTTTAAATAAGTAGTCTTAATGAACAATATGAACACATTCTTATACAGTATGTACCTTAGGCAGAAAATGCATGTGCATCTTTTCTTGATTACTTGGAAGCCAAAGTGACAAACTACTTCACTGGATTAGTAGCAGGGTTGTGCTGCAAACTGCATTGCCCAGAGCAGAAGGCAGCCAGCCCCATACAGAGACAGAGTCACTCCCAGCAGGATGCAGGCTCAGGAAGGAACACAGTGATTTCAGCAGCCCTCAAGAAACAGCCATGATTAAGTTAATACTGATCAACAGCAACTGCTGAAGCAGTTCAGGAAACACATTTGTTTTACTGATCCTTCAACATATCTTTTACAGGAGCTGGTTGTATGATAGAGAAAATACAGTTCTCATCTTCTCTCTGTGTCAGCTTGGAAAAGGTGCATTCAAATTGGGAGCAGTGTCCCATTTGGAACTTCTCAGCATAGAATTACACGTGGGATGGTCCAGGTTGGAAGGGACCTCAAAGATCATGAATCTCCAACCCCCCTGCCACAGGCAGGGCCACCAACCTCTGCATTTAATACAAGACCAAAAAAAGAAACAGGAACTGTGGCTAATGGACATATTTAGTCATAATTTTCTCAGGTTGGATGTTAGGAAGAATTTCTCCTCAGAGTGGGCAATGGCACAGGCTGACAAGGGAGATGATGGAGTCACCATCCCTGGAAGTGTTTAAGGATTGGGTAGATGTAGTACGGAGGGGCATGGTTAGTGGGCATTATTGGTTGTAAGTGGACAGATGGACTGGATAATCTTAGGGGTCTTTTCCAACCTTAATGATCTTTGATCTGCTTACCTAATAACTCTCATTACCAATGCTCTTAAAAATGTATATATACAAACTATAAGCAAAAGTCAAATCATCACATGACAGGATTTTATAATTCTCAAAAATATTAAAATTAAAGGGCATGAGTACATAGAACAGCAACTAATGCAGCATCTTGAACTAGGTTGCCACCAGCTGCTGCAGGCTTTCCTTATGGAGCTATCTGGGCTCCTTTCAAAAAGAACTTCTAGTTTTCTTTTAAAATGCATATAAGTTAATTAGGAAAGAGCCTTGTAGCTCCTACGAGAAAGCAATTATTCTTTAAAATGTGAGAAAGAGGGGTATTGTTCAGTCAAAGACTGTAATAACCTCCAAAGGTCTGAGTTTACTGATTCTTGTGTACATCTAATGTACTTTCAGCTTAAAATTAAAACATTATTATATTTACTGTTTGAAAATGCAGAGAGAAACCTTTACCTCATACTCCGAAGATTAAGAGTTAGAAGGGATCTTTATCTCATAAAATCAGGAGGTTTTAAATTCTTTTTGTAAGTTACTCACTGATTGCTGACATTGATTTATATACATAATATATTTTTAAAAAGAAATGAAAACAAAAATAAAACTGGGGGGGAGAAGTAGTATATGATCTATGCAAAGAGAGAGACAATTAAGAATTTGTAATTCAAGCCCTCCTAGATTTCATGGTATCAGTGGATGTTACCTTTCTATTTCTGATTCAGTCCTTGAATATATTATATTTCAGGAAATTGTTTAGTAGTAATCAAGCTAACCAAAGGTATAGTGAAGGAGCTGAACAAATAATTCACAATGAATAATTTACTGCAACTTTGTTTTGAGTTCTGGAGTGTCAATGAGCAGACACCTTAAATTTTATTCAGAAATATTTTTTAACCATACACATCAAAGGATCACTGTGTCTGCCTTTCCACCATAAAAAAAAAAAATCTGTCATTCATAAACTGAAACATCAGTCATAAACTAGTTTTATGGCATGAAGCTATTTGTTTTTGGTTCTTCAATAAATTAAGAAAATAATGAAACAGCTGTAATTAAAAGCAGATTAAACCAAAACAAAAACCAATCAACCAAATAAAAACACATTGTTTTTTTTATCTCGTCTAATATGCAAAATTAAAGAACTGTAGGAAAGAAATCTGCTCTCCTGATGATGCATTAAGAAAGCATCATCCTTGAAGAAACAAGAAAATGTGGATCACAGAACTGTTGCAAGGTTTAAGTTTTGTACTACCTTGCTGTACATAACATGATGCCAGTGTTCATATGTTTTCTTCAAGGAGTTAATTTATATTTCTATTTGACTTATTTTAATATCCTTTTTCCAGTGCTGATAGATGGAACGAGAGACACAATATTCTAATATCCAGAGCAGCTACCTTTCCAGTTCTTTTAAGTAGACACATATTACTTGTGTGAATTTTTGACTAGCAGCTCTGTGATGCATGGTTGATTGTGTAACATGTAATGATTGGTTTATTGTTTGTTACCCTATATAGTAAGACCAAGTTTAGAAAAAAGTCTTACTGCTGAATCCAGCAATATCAGCTATAGATGACAGGAATATCACTTCTTTGATGTAGTTGAATTTATTTTAAGTTTTACAACATTTAGATATATCTCGACGGTTGTCGAAAGCAATGTTTCAACTTGCATGAATATGAACAAGCAAAAAGACCTGCCCATGTTCCCAGATGGATTTTGAGTCTGTGCTCGGCTCTCCACCTCAGTGATTATATTGCTGTTGGTAAATAGACTAGAGCTATATCAGGTTATGCGAGTAAATGAGTTCTACTTACTTATTTAACAGCAGCATAGACAAATATATGCAGGTTTAATCTCTTGACTTTCTTACATCAAGTACAAAACTCAATCTTGTGTCATTTAGATATAGTTCTAAAACCTAATTATTAGCATCACTACTTCATTCTCCTATGGAGAATTTTATGGATTGCTTATAGAGAGTCAACACTTGATTAAAATTGATGGATTCTTTAAGTGTCAAACTGATATCCTGTTATAAAATTATGAATCAACATTGAAGTTCATTGTCATGAAATTCTGGAGTTAAGGCCAAAGATTGCTAATCATTAAAGACTTAATAAGCAGCTGCCCCACCCCCTCAAGCTCATCTTATTAAATTATATAGCATTTCCTTACTATAAAATTATGAAGTGAAAATCCAGCGAATCAAGCATTAGTAATATACGTACTTGAAGATACTGTATTGTTTGAAAGCAGAGAACACTTACAATACTGTTAAATTTACATGGTGATAATAACATGGATGCTAACATTAACTGTTCAAAATACTGAGACCAGTTCAGTACAGAAAAACAGAGGATAGCTTCTGCAGTTCTGGTTAAGGTTTCAGAATCTTAACAGGATGTTCTAACTGATGTAGAACTAAAAACTACCAACTATCTGCAGTAAAAGAGAAATCTTTCTAGTCACATTTGATTGTATTTAGATTATTGTCCTTTTTATACTGGGAAATATTGTGGTTTTGTTTATTCAAACAAAACCTATAATAAATGAAATAGTGGAACAGAATTCTCATGTTGTATCATCCTCATTAGCACTTCATATAGTTATATTTTTCTTCTTTCTTTATGCCACTTATAAATATTGTGTATATTCATCTTGTCTAGGTTTATTGAACTCATTATCTATTAAAAATAGATGAATTCTTAAATTTAGTGTTTAAAAATACATTTCTCTTTGAACACCAGATTGAATTCTATTCTGAAAATTCACCTCATGATATTTTACCATAACAGTTTTCATTGTCAGAATAAATCTTGAAGTTTCGACTTGAAGCCTCTGTTAGAATACCTGTCTAGTATTCTATATGATAGTATAATAATAATAATAGTGTAAACTGGGTCCTATTTCCTGTTCTTGCTACAGATTTTCTGTGTAATCACTTGTAACCAATCAGGCCCAATCTGTTTAAATGAGAGATGGAACAATTCCTGGGAGACTCAATCAGCATATCGTTTTTTTCTTTCATATATAAAATGAGAGAAGAAACACTGACCTCTATGAGATGTAAGGAATCGCTAAATATTTTAAGTCGTTACAGGATTAAGATACAAAATATTATAAGAGCAATTTTAATAATTAATATGCAGTATAGTTTAGATTTTTTCTCTGTCCTATTCATTTTATGCATAAAGTGTCTCTTCAGATATTCATGAAAAACTTGCAAATCCATATGATGACACAGGTAGTTAAGCTTGTGTTGAAAGTGAAAACATTGTGAGTGTACTATAATCCTGTTCTTTTATGCTTGAAAGATATGTACAAGTTTGTTAAGCATGCAGGAATTCCATATTTTCTGTCTTTACTAGAGAAGCAGGAAGTTAAAAAAAAAAAAATAATAATAATCATTACTCATGGACTTCTTTCTTAGGGAGGATTTTTTTCTTTCTAATTCAGGGAAAATCAGTTTAATAAAAATAAAAATCGGTATCCTTATTACTAAAAAAGTCTTTTCTTCCACTTATCTATTTGTTATATGTTCTCTGCAAATGCACAGTTGCAATCCCCAATATTTTTTCCCAATAAATGTAGTTTCCATTTGGCTTTTCTACAAAAGTACATGGTGTCCTCTTCCTGAATGAAGAGTAACATTGGAGCATAGGAGACTGTGCAACAACACCTTTCTTCTCAGCTCATGCTGATCTTTTAAATCTTGGCTAGCCAGTAAATTGACAGATGCAGAACTTATCATATGTAATTCATCTATCATGTAGGTTTTTGGAAAAATCTTATCAATAAAGCAACATGAAATGATGTAATTTGAAGGGGAGGCTTAAGATTTTCTAAGGTTCAAATTAAAAATAAAATGGACCACAGTATTATGGCAAGATATTCAGCCCTTTCTTTTTTGCGTCCGGTTTGTTTGGTACCAATTTGTTCAATTCTGCATGCTTCGAAAAATATTCCCACTGACATCACTGAAGTGAGGCAGTGGCTCTGTAGCTAGACAACCCCCAACAATATGTTTATTTATTCTGTTAAATATAAATTACAATTCTCCAGGCAAAGAAATTCAAGGCTGATTTTTGCACTACAGTAACTCCTTACAGAACTTTCCTCTAATCTTACAGTACATTCATACATCCTTGGAAAGGCTGGTCAAAATAAAATATTGCTTTAAGCTGCAAAACAAACATTTCCTGAAATGATGTTGCTGAAATGTGCTCCGTGGATGCATACCTGAAAATACTGCAATGCTTTGCAGGATTTGTCTTAGCAAATGCCAAGCAATGATGGCGTCTGCTACACTGATTACACTGTATATGGGGAAAAGACTCAGTAACAATGAAATAATTAGTTGTCTTAGTTGTCTTATTCCTGAAATTGCTCTCTACTCTGCTGTACTGCTTTCATGCTGATATAACTTCAGGGTAATCAATGGATCCAAGTAAAATGGATAGTGAGGAAAATGCAGTGCTTTCAAAGACCTTTGCAACTTGATATCAATTGAAGCATCGTCTTTACTTGAACCTGCAGTTATCAAAGCCAGATTGGCTGAGTTTTCCCAGAAATGATGGCAAAAGCACTGTCTGACCCAGTACTAGGGAGATGCTTTTGATAGTTGCCACTGCTGATGATGGGCATGGTAATGAGAAAAAAGAATAAAGCTTCCCACTTTGAGTGAGACACTTGGAGTGTTTGTCTAATCAATGTCTCAACAGAATCCATTAATGGAGCCCTAGCTCTCTGCCTCAGAAATGATAGGTTATGATTCTGCTTGATAACTCAGGAAGCAATTTCTGTATTCTTGTGTGTGTGTGCACTGTAGAAAAAAAAAAAAAGTTTGGGGGAATTCATTTACAATAGTGTGCATGTTGCTTTCTCCATCACAAACATTTGTTTTTATCATTTTGTTTTCAGATAGCAAAGGAAAGCCCAGCTGGGAGACAGGCAGGGAGTCAAACAGAGGAAAAGGGATCCCTGGAGGGTTAGTGATGTTCAAGCAGATGGGGGAGGAGGGAAGAGAGAGCATGAGCAGATGGGAGGGGGGAAGAGACCAGAGACAGAGCAGATGTGGGGGAGGGAGAGGGCTAATTTTGGTTAAAGACAAAGGGGGACAAATATTAATTAATTTTGTAACTTGCATTTAGAATCTTTTTCCCATAAACTCACTTTCTCTGTCTTACAGTAAAGTTTGAATAGCCTACAGAGCATAACAGAGAAAAAATAATATGAATGTCACTTGAAAAAGCATTTGAAAGTGGAAGGCTCTGTAAGAGTTTCTCGACCAAGAAGTTTTGTCTCTAAAATACTAGAAACGATGTTTCCATCTATGCTGTATTCAGCTTCCCAAGGTAGACATGGAAATATAGGTGATGGCTATATAATAAAAGGGAAACTAGCATATTTGGACAAGGAAAGGATCTTTGAAGTTCCAGAATTAAGGAGATATAATTATTATTGTATTCTCAAACCATGAGTGATCTACAAAAAAGTCTTTCCTTAAATAATAAGTAGGTACAACCGATGTCCACATGTGGAATTGTTTTCATTTCCGATCAAGTCCTTCTCTATTTTCTGTCCAGTTCTATATTTTAAAGTTGCATTTCATTGCTGTGCTTCCTGGCAGCGTGTATAGGTTGTGAGCGAAGTCTGACTGAGAGTGCTGCAGCTGAAAGTTAATTAGCGTGTTGGCAAACTGTCAGCCAGACTTTTGTCTGTTTGCTTTTCGCACAGAAATGAATGAGTGGATTCCAGAGGTGTCTGAGTACAATTAAGTATCTCACTCTCTAAAATAAATATTTTATATTGTTGCATGCTTTTAGAAATCAGACAGAATTTGTCTGTTGATGGTATTTTCTCCTGACACCCTTAAATGTAAATACATGTAAGAAAGTAGAAAAGGCATAGTGCAATTGTATCTAAATTGTATCTGTTTGGTGGAGCATAAAGTACGGAATTCTGGTTTAGGTTTACACAGAGAATCGTTCTGTTTAATTCTCCAGCCACCTCCAGATTTGCAGAGGAATAACAGAGATCAGATTTTAGTCTGGGGTAACTGGGGCTGATTTAGTTGCTAGTTATACAGCAGCAGTGCCTGTGTAACTTGTTAAAAGATATTCCAATTCTGTGTTTCGAAACTGCTAGAAGTCTTGAGATGTGAATTTAGTAATAAACCTCCACCTACAGTAATGACTAGGCATGTGACAAAAGGGTTGCTAGATTTTGCAGTCAGAAGTAAAGCAGTTAGTTTGGATGCAGAAGGGAGAAAGAAGGTAAAACAGTACTAGAGAAAGGCTAGACTGAGTTAGGCTGGAAGCCACTTCTATGTGAGCTCTGAACGTAGCTGGGATGCATATGACCCAGGAAAAACAGCACCTTTAACATTTACATGTTCCAGATGCCTCATTCCTTATTGGAGGTTGTCAGACACCAGCCTAAGTGAAAGATGATTCTCAGACAAACAAAAGCCCGTGCACTCAGGTCTCTTTCCACCCTCCTTACTTCTGCCTAGATCTTTTTCTGTCATGACTTACCTTTACTGAGATCCCCCATGCTTCCCCACAAGTTCCTCACAGATCATAATGTGGAGGTTACAACTGGGAGCATCACCGTAGGCAGAAGTGGCAGTTAGAGGTAGAAGACAGAGCACTTATGTAGTGCTGTCACAGACACTGCAACTTTGTATGGGTGACTAGTCACTGGTGACACAGTACTTCCTCAAGCACCCTTTAGCAGCTGCCCTTGCAGCCCTGACTCTTTTGTTTGAGGATGGTTGTAGAAAAACTTAAGAGGAAGACTGTAAAAATTTCTCTTTATGGTGTAGTTTAATTATTTTTGAAAGCATGTTTTCCCACGTTGCAGAGGCACATCACCAGGATGAGTAGACACAATATTGACAGGTCTCTGCACACTTTTTTCCATGATCTGAGGATTTATTTGCCCTCTGCAGAGAAGCCATACATGGCCATAGCTTCCACATCTGTGGACTCCAGGAATCAGTGTCAGTTCTAGAAACTATGAATCAATACTTATCTTTTCTTGTCTCCAGGAGAATATACCCACTTCAGATATTCAGATACACTTCAGGTATGCCTCAGGAATACACAAATAACCTGTGGAATAGGAAACAGATGTAAAAAGCAAAGGTTTTTCTGTAGTGCACAATTCCTACCTCATGCTGTTTGTCTTGCAGCCAAGCTCCCCCATAATCTGAAGTGTCCAGATGCATCTGAGAGCCTAAAACCTTGTGACTTCCTACGACCATACCAAGAACATTTACTGGCCTCCCTGAAGGAGTATCTCCATGAGTAGTATTGCATTCCTCTTAACTAGTACTACAGCCCCTGAAGGAGCAACTGTAGATGATGCAGGTGAAAAAAACCTGCTGCAGACTGCAATAGTATCTGGAGGCCCCACAGGATACATATCTTAACAAATTTGATTAGACAAATTTCTAATGCATATGTCTGTGGTGCTGAAAGCGAGAAAAATTTTAGGAACCCCAAACTAGGAACTTCCAAGTTCCTTAAATTGATCAATACTCTTTTTTAAATCTTTTTAATATTATAAACTTATTTTCTATAATAAAGTTGGCAAAATTTCTGATGCATAAGAACAAAGAAAGACCCTAAAAGGAGGGAATTTATGCTCTCTTCGGTGCAGTTGTCTTTTCTCACTGTTTGCATGGCTGGTTTGTAGGTTAGTAGAGAGATTGGGCTCAAAGCTGTTCTTTCTAACCCCTTTTCTTCTTTGGTTTGTAAGTGCAAAAAGTGCCAGCTTGGTGCCTTCCTGGACTGTCTTTAGTTTTTACCTGAAGACAGAGGGTTCACTTGTGCCCTCATCAGTGCATACGTGTGAAGCTTAGTGTATTAGTTTATATATGTTTTATAAAAGATGTAAACTATTTGGAATTGAAATAGTTCCTGAGAGTTCAAATATAACCCACAAGGATTCATATTTAGCCCTAACCCACTAATCCTGCAGATTTGATGGCTTAAAAGCATACTACTTCAGAATTCTTTGTCTGTATTCCCAGCTGGTCCTTAATTGTTTCTATTCTATATTTATGCGTACTCCAGATCATGTGTTGGTATACAATGTCTTTATCACAAATTGATTTAAACTTGTCCGGCTCCAACTCACAGAATCCATCAGCATAAAAAAGAAGCATTTATTTCCTGTCCATCACAGGATAGTGCTGAAGCAGTCATGACTTCCAGGCTCCAAAACACATCAGCACATAAATTAGTAAATGCAATTTATGAGAACAGATTCATAACAAGTACACTTCTAACAGCATTGTATTAAACGAGAATGTTTAAGCCTGGGCAGCTTGTCCCTCCAGATTGTCAGTCAAAGCAAAAAGAAGTGAAAGCAACTTAAGTAAATATGCAAGTTTCTTTGTTTGAACCTATTTTGATAAATGTTGTCGAAGTAGAATTTGTGCCAACTGAGAACTGGTTGGAGTTTGCCAGTCTTCCTTAGCTGACCTCAAACCATAAGCTTCTAAGAGCATCGAAATAGAGATACTGATGTTAATATTGCTGAGCTTTTGAGAGGGTCCTCTGTTATCTTTATAAACACTGGGAAGATCTAATCCAGTACCACAAGAGAAGTAGGTTATCTTCATTACCGGGATGAAATAGTGAGCATATAAGAGTGTGTAGGATTAATATTGCTCAAAATACAAGTTACAGCTTACTTTTTGGTATAAGCATCCTGTTGGAACATGCTTCACCTGAAGTTTAAAACCTATTAATCTTTGTAGAGCAGGAAATCTACAATCCATGTCATCTTGCTGACATGAAGCATAAACTGCTCTGCAAAGCTGCCAAAATCCTCATCTAGAATAAGTTTGGGAATTAGATCTGTAAAAGCATGGCGAACCTTAGCAGTTCGCTGCTTCTGATAAGTGCATCACCAGCTATATCCCTTTTCTTCCTTCCTAGCCGATTATTTGATGGAGTGCAGTGAATTTTTTTCTCTCTCACTTGCAGAAGTAGACTACCATATGAAATAGTACAGTAAAGGTTAAAGACAAAGTTTGACCTTTAAAAGAGAGATGCTACCAAATAATAGGACTGCTTTATCACAGTGTTCGCTTGCAGGCAGCTAAATATTTCTCTTTAGGAATTTCTCTGATCTCACTTCTGGCTGTGCTACCATGACCCTGTGTGCAGGAGTGAAGCTTGAAGCCACACAGCTGTCACCTGCCTTTTGTACAGACAGTTCTCAGCCTGTGCATGGTGTCCTTGCAGTCCAGGATGCCATTGGACTTCCCAAGCCTAGAAAATGCTATGACTTGCCAGTATTCCCAAGTTCCAATCCTTTTTGTCAGAAACCCTTCGCATATTGCTGTGGGCTTCCAGTAGCACGCATCACAGACTGCTGAGCCCTGCAGAATGAAACACCTCATGCAGCCTTCCAAATGCACTCAGAAAAGCGCAAAAAAAAAAAAAAAAAAAAAAAAAAAAAAAAAAAAGCTTGGATCAAGGCAAATCAGAGAAGGGAACTGACAGATGAGATGGAAAGCTGTCATTGATCCTAGAGTTCACACAGTAAAAATTGTACTAGCATCACCCAGGTACCCAAGCAGATAGTTTAACAGCTTTTTCTTTTCTCCCTCAATGAACTTTACAAAAATGCTGTTGGGAAAAAAAAGTTTAATTTGCATGTTTATAGTCACAAATTAACATTTAAGTTATGTTGTTTCTCAGTGTTGGTAAAGACACTAAGTTGTAAGACTATAGTGAGGGCGTTTTGCTTGTTTTTTTTTTTTTTCTGCTGTTATTTTCATACTGAGAACCTTTTATTTTTGTGTTTAGTTCGCTCCTTTCTACCTATAACATGTGGAACTCCAGCTAGAATTAGAAAATGCCAAATCATCAGATTATCAAAAGGTAAATAAGTTTCCAACCAGAAGAATATTTTACCTCACTCATCTATCATTCAGTAAATCCACTTACACATGCTGTTTGCAAGGGTTTACTTTCCTGTCAGAACAAATCAATAGCTCTCCTCCCCTGAACTGAAAATCTCAATGGTGGGAAGTTAAGAATAAACATAAAAATTGTTTAATCCTGCTTCTCAAAGAACCTGTGCAGTACAGCAGCAGATTGTTAGCTTTACTCCTTTGTCCACAAGAATAATGTGAATAGGCAAAATGAAAAGAATTTTCACACTATACTATGAAACTTGTTAAATGTCGAAATTCTTACACTTTTTTGTTTTCTCCATATTTGTGAATATGGATGCATGAAGTTCACAGGGAAAATATCTTGAAAGTATAATATTTGGGAGAAAAATATATTCAAATCATAAATTAAGTAGTGATCTTTTTGACCAGTTAGTAGAAACACATTCACATTTCCAGTACAGTGATTTATTAGAGTAGCATGTGTTGAGACACTGCGAAGGAGATCTCTGCTGATAGAGTTCATATTTCAGCTTGTGAACATTCATGAATGAATCTTAGAATTTTGCTTTCTTTGCTGCTCTGTACTGTTAGTCTTCTAATTCTTCACAAAATTCTAATTACTGGAAGCACTTTTTGATGAATATCCCCAAGGCTTACTGTAAGTGAAAATCGGTATTTAGAAAAGCTAGTGAGTGCAATCATCCCATTAAGGCACGAAGGAAAGGCAGTGATTTTTCCTGTTTGTCCTTTGCTATCAGTTTACTTATTGTAATAGCTCTTTTATGTCTCTGTATTCTATATTCACTGTACTCTTTATGGCTTTTGTGTTCTACTGCGTTGGATAAATCAATACTTTTGGTCTTTGTTCTTGCCTTGATATCTATTTGTAAATCCTATTACCATACAGATTGGAGGAAAAAAATACACACCAGAATTAGTCAAAGCGGTATTTTATTTATTTTAACTTCTCAGAGTGACTTATTCCACATTTGGTCTATAACCCTTAAGTCAGTTGACTTAAAAGTACCAGGCCTCTGACTGAGAGCTATTTTTATTGTAAATTAAAATATATACATATCTTTCCAGTATCTGGCCAGCTCTGTTATATAGAAGTTGATAATATGACGCACTGGAATGCACACTGTGCACCATGACAGTGACTCATTTTCAATGAAAATTCATCACATATACAGGAAGGCGGGATAATCAAGGTACCTGCATAGACTTCTGCAGAGACACGTTGGGAGGTAGTGAGGCCCTCTTTTCCCTTCCAGCAGACTCAGCTGGATTCTGCACACAGTAACCACAGGACACTGCAAGCTAGATCCATCCAAATTCTTCTAAATCCTCTAGTATGGAACTTGTGGAAAATAAAGAGAATACACAGAAGATTAAAACCATCAAACATCACACTCTATGCTTTGCTATGTCAAAGGAAGGATGCTGATAGGAATTTAACAGTATTAAATGAAATTTAGGTTCAAGAAGAAAGTAAAATTTTAAGATGGCTGACTGCTCAATGTTCTCGTAGATTTGTGAGGTATCTATATATATTTTGTCAAAAAATACTTAGATTATTTTTTTTTTTTTTCAAAAATGAATGAACAGAATACAATGCCATGACTTACCCTGGAGGTTTCTACAAGTTGAATTTTTTAGCCCTGTAATTTATGTTTAATAATATTTTAGATTTAGATGGTAAGGAACATGTGTGGAGATTATTTAAATGAATATTTAATTTTTATTCACCGTGTAAGAAGATGAAACGTAGAAAGTAGAAAAGCAATCAGTAATTAAGTGCTGTTACAAAGAATTATTTTTCTTTTCCTTCAATCAGAATGATTATTATATATTATTAACATGCAAAATAAATATCATTGTTGACTTCAAGATTATAAAATAACTTTGTCACAGAAGCCTTGGCATTAATAGCTGATGTATCTGAAATATAATCAAGCTATTCAACTGAATTGTCTTCAGAGATATGCTGGTTTTCATTTGCACTAGTTTCCTGCTAGTTTGTCTGTATTAGCAGAAAACAAATAGGTTGTATTTCAGGTACAGTTACAGCTTTTACTTTCCTGTGTTCTGAAATTGTCTCTCAAGCTTCACATGTTTCTACAGCAAATTTCAAATTTCTTGAAGTGCTGTTAAGCCCAGCTTTTAACTATTTACAGTGTAGTAAATGTTATCTTGAATGTAATACTTGTGGTAAAACTTCAGAAATTCTCCAAGATTCTTTTTACATATATTATACTTTTTTGTGTGGCTTTGTTGTTTGCTTTCAACTATGTGATTGTTCTTTTATTATTGGTTTGTGCGTATTTTCCTAAAGGTTTTTTTGTTTATTCTTGTCCATAGGATGCAATCAAATCAACCTTTGCAGAACAGTTCCTTACTTTTAATGCTGTTTTTTTCTGAAGGTATTAGTTGCCTGAATTTCAACTGACTAACCTACATTCCTTTAGAATTTAGAGCCACTTTAATTTCCACCTTTTGCCTCAAGATCATACATTTTTTTTAGTTTTGTTTTTAGCTTCTATAGTTCTTGGTAACCGGGGAAAATTTATCTTTCTGTCCTAAACACTAAAGCAACATTCCTAAAGAAACTCCAGAGCAAGTTCCATCCTTAAAGCTTTTACACCAGTGTTTACAACTAATTACTGCTAAACTAGATAGCTTGTAATACAGTATGCTAGAAATCATGCATATCTTTTGTGAGTATCCAATATGAATCACATCTGTGTGATTTTTTTTTTTTTTTTTATTCAAGTTTCCTTCTGTCTAGCCAAATTATCAAATCATTATGGCTCAATTGCCTCTTTGGGCTCTGTTCCAATGCATTCAATATTTGTATGCATTTTCTCCCCTACTGGTCACTTACCCTGCTGGAGGCTATTTTTAGTATTCCGAACTCCTCCTCTCCTGCAACAGTTTGCAACTATGCAAAATTCTACTGCAAAGAGCAAAGGAATAACCTCTTCCCTTTATAACCATGGTGGACAGGACAAAAAAAAGAAACAAAAAAACCAAACCAAAACAAAACAAAAAAACCTGAACTTTATAACAATGAAGATTTAAATTAGATACTACAGGAAAAGCCAAAGACAGGACAAAAACAAAACCTTTCAAACTAGAAGTGGAGTTAACAATTAGGATAGATTGCTTGGGGAGTATGTGGGATTTCTGTCACAGACAGTTTTAAAAAGCAGGTTAGACAAACATCTGTCAAGAATGGTTTAGGTATAGCTGATTCTGCCTTGAGGCAGAGGGAATGGAGGGGGTGACCTCTCAAGGTCCCTTCCAGCCTTATTTAATTCTAGTTTTTGGTGTGGGTTTTTTTTTTTTTTTTTTTTTTTGCCTGGATTCAGAAGGGTTCTTTGCAGTTGCAATGGAAGGTCAGATTTCTGTTTATAAAATACAGATGGGGGTATTCATTCAAATATATATATGTTCAAATGTGTTCAAATTCAAAAATATTAATTCAAATGGAAATTATAGTTAGGAAAATGTTGATTAAAAATATCATTTAAATGTGAAACAGAATTTTTTTTTTTGAAAAATTAATAAATCTAACAAAAAACACAGAAGGTTGCACTTGAAACTATTAATCACATCAGGAGTTTTAAACATTCATTAGATTGTACCGCTTGTCCTTCCTTTAAGTATTATTGACCCTTTAGAAATGAAGTTGATAATACTTTCTACCATAACTCCTCTTAGGGATTAGGAGATTTCAAGTATTTTCTCTTGTGCTATTCAGTTCTTGATTGCTTAGAGCCAAAGTGATTTAATTCTTCCCATACAAAGAAACTATCAAATTCCAAGGCACACTTAAGTATATGTAGAACACATGTAACAATCAGAGTAAAAAAAAAAAAAAAATATGTATATACCTTCTGTGCTTTGTTGGAATCAGCTGGAGCCACTTAACCCTTTAAATCCTGGGGAATGATGTTTAAATGACTTAATTTTGTAGTATTGCTTTTGTAAATATAAAGTGTTATTGGGGTGATAGAAAGGAGCTGCATTCGTCTGCTCTCAGAGGAGTCTGTGACTAATGCTAAGCAAACTGAGACTCAAAGTCCTGTAACAGGTCTCTTCAAACCAATTCTTTCCACAAGATGTTTGCTCGGAGCACTCTATCCTTCTAAGGCAAGTTATTCTGCTTCAGAAACCCAGAAGGCATTCTCAGTGGCCAGGAACAGTAGAATTAACTTTTTCTGAGAGCAATTCGATACTCTTTTATTGTCCTTAGTTTTAAATACTGTAAGTTATTCAATTTAGATTTGCTTTAAAGATATTTTATAATAATGCCTCCTACTTATTTCCGTGAAAACTACTGTAGATAAAAACTACAAAAAGCTCAAAAATATTGTTTGATAGGGCGAATTTTCAGCTACAAAACACTGTTTTCAACAGTTGCCATCATTAGCTATGCATTTTTGCCAGCAATGAACAAAAGCCTGCATGCTTCACTTATAAAAATTGTCAGTGGAAGTGACCCTTCATTTCATAATGTTTTACCACCCACCTCCTCACTCTACTCACATTCACTGTTTAGTCTCCATAAACCTTCAGCGAGCAACAATGAATGTCAGTGGGTGCTATTTCTTCCACATGGAAGAATTCAGTGACACACCTTTGCTTCATCTGCACTTCCATGTCAGGCCCCATGTTGTCAGACTGTCTCTCTGCTGCCATCAGTTGCAGAGGAACAAAATAGAATAGAATATTGACAGGAAGGTTCAACCTCTACAGCCACACCACAAACATCTAATTCTGATGTCATCAGTCAACAAAATAAAATAGGAGACATTACTTTTGGAGTGTCCCATGTAGGTTATGTGGAAAGCAATTTTGGTGTTTTATCAGTATTTGTCATCATAATGTGTAGCATTCATATTTCAGACTAAAAATTCACAAAGCTCAACTTTTTTTATTCCAATTGTTTATCAAGTTGACACATTCACTTGTTATTTATTTATAAGTGTTTGTAATTGAGTCATACATCCAAGCAGGTGATTGGTGAGCTAGGAAGTGGCACTGAGATACCACAGCAGACAAATGCACTGATATTACATGAAGCTCACCGCACTATGCTGTCAATTTTATTAGCAAACATAGAGCTCTTATTGTACATAGATGTGTTTCTGTTGACAACACAGTGGTTCTGCCTCTTAACTTAATACAGGCTCAATAAGAAGAGCATACACTTTCCCTGAATGCTATGGCTCAGCTCAGACATTAGGCTTTGTGTCTGGTTAAGACAGACAAGGTAACATTTTGTAGCTCCAACTTTCTTTGGATTTTTTTTCCCTTAGTCTAAAAGCCCAGCCTGGCTCTTGCCAGACACTGAAACCTGAATGTTATTGACCAGTACAGATCTCTGAAAAATACTCCCAGAAACACAAAAAAAAAGCTGCACTGTAGGACTTTAAAATACTAGAAGATGCTATTTGTTCCGTACACTACTAGTGTATACTATTTGATCAGATTATACTTGTACTCTTACTATTTTCCTACCGGCCAAATGTATCTTCACATCTGTTTAAGAACTGCAGGAAGTGTCAGGTAGGTGAGTGGACAGTGAGGTAGATTGGGCATTGGCTGACTGGTAGAGCTCAGAGGATTGTGATCAGTGACAGAGTCCACTTGGAAGCCTGTAATTGATGGTATCTTCAGGATTGGATGTTGGATCCATTCTTGTTCAACATCTTCATCAATGACCTGGCTGAAGAGATAGAGTCCTCCCTCAATAGGCTTGCTGATGGTATATAGTTGGAAGGAGCAGCTGATACACCAGCTCTTGCTGCCATTCAGTAAGAGCTGGACACTTGGGCAGAAAGAAGCCTGATGAAGTTCAATGAGGGAAAGTATAGAGTCCTTCAGCTGGAAGGCAAAAACACAGGCCTCAGTTCCAGTTAGGGACTGACCTGGTGCAAAAAAGCTCTGCCGAAAAGGACCTAGGTGTTTTGGTGACAACAGATTGTCTGTGAGCTATCAGTGTGCCCTTGTGGCTAAGAATACCAGTGGTGTTCTGGTGTGCATTAAAAAGAGAATAGCCAGCAGGTTGAGGGAGGTGATCCTCCTCTACTCTGCCCTGGTGAGGTCACATCTGGAGTACTGTGTCCAGTTCTGGGCTTCTCTGTTCGTGAAAGATAAGGAACAACTAGTGAGAGTCCAGGAGCCTGGAGCATCTCCCATATGGGGAAGGGCTGAGAAACCTGGGGTTGTTCAGCCTGCAGAAGAAGAGACTGAGAGGGGATCTGATCAATGCTGATAAATATTCTGTTGTAAAGTTTCCTCGGAGATATTAAAAAAAACAACCTAGATGCTTTCTTTTTCAACCTACTCTAGAGAACCTTTAGCAATGGGGTTGTACCAGAATCTCCAGAGGTCCCTTCCAACCCTTGTGATTCTGTGCTGGAGGATCAAGGAGCCAGCAAGTATAGCACAAGCCCACGGTTTCTGTTGACACACACAGTCTACCAAACAGCTACCTCATTAATAGGTTTATGGAGATAAATTTCAGCTTCTGTTTCTTTGCACAAATATTATTGGTCATTTTTTACAAAAATTTAACTTAGTATTTTTCAAAATCTGTATACTCTAAAGTAGCCTTTTTCCTGACATCAAACCACTCCTCATCAAGTTTTTATAAAAAAGAGATTTTTGCATAAATAGGCAACTTTGAAAAATAGTATTGTTTAATATGATTGTGACATAAGATTAATTTTCAGATAAAAATAGAATGAGTTTATTTGAAAAGCTATTAAACAACAGCTTTATGATTTTCCTCTATTTCTTGATTCTTTGAGGGGAGGAGGCTTTGAAATTTTTCTCAGAAGATCAAGTCTCCATATGTAGACTCTTCTGTTAATGTCAAGTGAGGTATCACATAGATATACACACATTTCTTCTGTAAATAGGATATGCTTACTGTGTGATGGTCTCATATATCTACTAGAGCTTTTCAGTTAATCTGCAATGGCTCTAACTGAACAGCTAGATCAGAGTTATAACTGTAGATTATTACTGTAGCTATTGAGAAATTGTTTTTGTGGTCTCTGCTACATTTCTACCAACAGGATGAAACTGGCAAATGCAGCACGCTAGAGATGTAAATGCTTTGTTTAAATACATCTTTTAGTCTAGATTTATTATCCACTGTCTCTGCTCCTCTTTTGAAATTTTAAAGACTAGAGGAGAATGATAGGCCCTTGGTGCAGAAAATCTTGCTGAAGCATAAAGTAATCCAATGCAGCAAATGTTTTCTGGCAAACATGGCCCCCAGGCTCAGAGTTTATAACTCTTACTCCAGTACATTCTTTGCAATACACTTTGTTGCCATACATTTGTAAATACAAAAAAAAAAAAAGCTATTCATCACCTCTGTGTTGCTTTAAAATCTACTGCATCTTTACTCTAAAGCATGACAAACAACACTGCTGAAGACTTCCAAACATATTTATAGTATTTAACACTATTTTGTTATTCTGTACCTGATATTTTAAAAAAGTAAGCATACTACTGTTAATAGGAGAAAAAAAACAGCGTCACGGGATCTAGTTTTACCTTGTCTATACCAAGTACTAATCTGGTCTGTTCCTGCTTTGCAACTTCTGAGAACAGATGCATTCTTTGTGAAACTGACAAGCTATTCAGTAAGTAGGCTTTATCCAAAATTATTTTTTAAAATGCTTTTTTTACAAAAGTAGTCCACACAATTTTGTAAATTACATATGAAAGAAAACAGATTCTCTTTTGTATATAATACCAAAAGATTGTTGATGTATTATTCATGTTTTTCTTACTTTCCATTCAAAACATTGCAGTTATCAGAGTAGGTCAGTATTTTATAGTAGTTTGCCTTTGCCTATTTTCCATGTAAAAAGGAGGAATAGAGATATTTACACTTTTTCACCTCTATATATGCCTCATCCAATGAAATTTTAAGATCTCTGGGGGAAGCTTTCTAACCTATATTTGTTTACCTAATGTTTCTAGAGAAATCTACTGAATTTAAATGGAACTTTAACAAAAATTCCAACTTACAGAAAATTCTGAGATTTCCTATCATTTTTGGAAGTTCAGAAGTGCTTATTTGCAGATCATTAATAGAATTGAACATAAAGATATTGAGACAATGCGCTTCCACCCCACACAATGTTTGCATTGATCAAATTTGATTTGAGTTTGAGGTATTTCTTTCAGTGCTTTCCAAAATAATTTAAAATATTATATGTACCTGATATATGCTTTAAGTAATTCTTTTGTTACTTGTAAACAAATACCTAGGAAAACCATTGTATGCTATTGGAGCAAACGGGCTGAAATGTGTGCTTTTATGGAACACCTGAGGATTTCAGGACTATAAATACAGGAGGCAAATAGCTCCTGAGTTTTGAATTTCTTATTAAAGTTAGCCCTGGTACAAAATTTTGAAGAAATTATGCATAGCATCTTAATATTTAGTTATTAGTATGAATATCAGAAATATTGATTGTAGCTAAACTCCATAAGGTGTATTTGATAATTTTCTGTGTTGCTAAGATTTCCATTTCTGTTACAGTTTGACTGCAATCAACTTACCACAGTGTCAGGTTAACAGTAATATTACAGAAGTGAAGGCAAAAAGACATTTCTAACACACTATTTGAAGAACTGAGTTTGTTCTTGGCTGATAAAAGCATTTCTGAATTCTTGACATGAAGGAATAGGCAATCTAAGAATTTTAGAAATAGTCAAACTTTTCCTGCCTATGAAGATGTTGCATTTAGTGATGGAGTGAAAGACGAAGGACAATCGCACACAAATTAAAACACTACTATGTAGAAATTCCTTGTAAGCCAACAATTACCTCAAGTAGGATAAAGGCCTCACTGAAAGGATCATGTAGTTACTTTGGCAGAATTTCATACATCTGTAAACGCACTAGCGCACTTTTAGTTGATATTTACCCACTTTCCTGTTGCACTGAACAAGGTTTCATGAAGGACTTGTATTAATATTTGACGGTGGTTTAGCAAATAGATACTATGAAGGCGTTTATATTCTTCTCAATAGTGACTATTAGCATAGGCAGTAATTTTAAGGTGAATTTCACCACCTCAGATTCTCATTAGATGTAGAGATTTTTTTTTCAAGAAAACTGACAAATTTTGGGAAGTGACATTAAGGTGTTATAACTATAATAAATTTGAAAAGAACTTAAAAGTTAATTTAAATATTTTAAAATTTTAAAAATATTAAAATGATTATATTGCAAGAAAATAAGATGATTATTCTCTTTGGAAAGTAACAGAAAATCTTATTAAGTTTTAATTATACTGATCCTATAATACTCTGATTTTAGTTTAGGACATCAGAGTAAAGAGCTAAGCAAGAGAGGGAATGCATAAGACTTCAAATTTTTCACTCGCTTACTTAAACTTATCACATATATATATAATGAATTGCAATTAATTCTCTTCAGGAAGAATAAGGAACTGAATAATTTTATATCACTTATACACTCATTTTTCCAGTTGAATTTAGAGATGGACAGACAGAGCAAAATGGAAAAATGCTGAGGTCACAAGTCATTTTGAAGGCCTAAGGGTTTTAGAAACGTTACTTCCTTAGGAGCTCTCCTAAATTTCTAATATTCATGTAAGTTTAGGTGAACAAACAAAAAAAACCCACCAAGCTAAGTATTACTGTTTCTTTTCTGAAAGAAGCACAAAGCCTCACTAAGGACTTCCTAATTCACACTGATTATGTTTTCCTAAAAGTGTGTATAAATTTCTTCTACCTTGCAGATTCATAAATGTTATTAAAAATGAATGGCAGGCCTGATTTAAATTGAAATGTCAGATAGTTGGCTTCCTACTAGTTACAAAGTAATGACACCTGCATGAAAAGTAAGCAAAACACACTCACAGTCTTCTATAATTGGTGTTAAATATGATATGAATAACAAACCATAAGAACTGAAAGGTTACAATGCATTTAAAACATGTATTTACACACACATGTGGATTTAATAATGCAGCCATACAAAAGCCTACATCAACCAATTCTGGAGCTTGTTTTTTTTCATTAATCATACCATGCCTCTTGCTTCATTGTTCCTGTTTCAGCATCACACCTCAGAGGGGAAGTATGTTAATTACACCAGCTCTGCCTTAGCGGCTGCAGTCACTGAACACACTGGGGGGTAGCAAGCACAAGCCAGCACTCCCTTAAGATATTGGTTTGCTTCCCCACTGTTCCTGATAAGGGTAGAAATTGGGACTTCATGTTTTCAGATCTCTTTGGGCAGGAAGGGTCACTGTGCAGAGCTCCCTAAGGGCAGAAGAGACTTCCTCTGTATCTTGCTACCTTCCACTTCGAATATTTCTGCTAAGAGGAATGAAATTACTTGTGTCCTTCTATATCTGACTTTTGAATTTTAATAAACTGATAGGATCATCTGTACTAATATGTACTAAGGCCAAATTTAAAGCAGCTTGAATCCTTTGCATTCTGGGACCAATTTTATTGCTTTTAAAGTTAGATTAAAACTGTCAGGTCAGCAGAGCCTTGTTTTAAAAGCAAAAAGATCTTTGCATGCTGTGACTTCAGAACAATATCCTCAGTGTATCTGCTTTCCTTCCTTGCCCCCATTATCCCAGGAGACCACAAACTTCTTCAAGGACAGGTATTGTACAGACTCCAGAAAAGAGAAAGCCTAAATGCGGGAAAATCTACTACAGTACTTGGATGGGTAAGACTTGGACTACAATGTGAGCTACTGCAGAAACTCATACTATTAATGATCAACAGGCTTCTAAGTACTTACAGTTTTACAGCACTTACAGAACTTTATAGTACTTACAGAAGAATATGTGAGATGTGTGCTCTGTGACCTGATTTTTTTCCCCCTGTGCAAGAAGGGAAAAAACATGCGTATTTCGGATATCTTTGTGGTGCTCAGTGGATAGACCTGATCGCACCAACCTCGTATACTTAAATATTTTACCCCTCTTTCACCAGCAAAATAGAACCTGTACATCTTCTAGAAACATTTATAAACTGAAAATCAGTGTTCAACTAATTTATCTTTTGGGCCAATATGAAAAAAGAAAAACACCTTATTTCTTCTTGAAGCATGTGCAAAAAATACCTTAATTAACATATGTACACAGTATGAAAAAAATCTGACAGAGGAAAAAAAATCGTAATAGTTATTGAATAACACCAATATGAAAGTAATTCTATTTTAGTTTTTTACCTATATTAAAAAAAGATTAGAAACCTTGAACCACAGGTGACAGTTACTGGACACTGTTAACACATTGTACATAATGTTCTACTAGAATTTAAGCTGCAGTTATTAGTTATATATTGTGCTCTATTACCTTTGGGAGGAAAAAAAAATAGAACTTACAAATAAGCAGGACATTGAAACGACCAACCCTTTCTATTAAAAAAGTAGTATTAAGACTGAAAAAGCAAATCCCTGAACAACCTCACCATGCCTTTGAAACAAAGAGAGCAAAGCTTACCTGAGACTAGTTTTATGAAGTACTCATTAAGACTAATTGGGAGTGGAGTAATAAAAGGACTCAGGTCAGCTGTGAGTAATGAGCTTTAAGATTTTTTTTTTTAAATAAATCTTATGTGAGACAATTAGGATGGAGGGTAGTATTATATAAGTGGCCGTATTTTGTTGTATATGAATATTTTAGGGAATTTTCTTTAATAGAAAAGTCTACAGCATATTTCCTGCTCAAAATGAATACTTAGAGTATTGCTTGATAGTTTTAGTCTCAGGATTAGTAATTTAGAATCAGATTATAATATTCTTTAAAAAGAAAAATCCTATAGTACCAGTTAGTCTCCTTAAATACATTTTTTTCCCTCTTTTCTTAAAAAATATATTAAAAAAAATCACTGATATGAAAGCTTGGATTTCATTAATATTTCTATAGAAAACCAGAAAAAACTTTAGCTAGAAATAAGTCTTTTTTTCTGAAACTCTGATATTCCATTATACTTTTCATAGTTGTACTGTGTTCTTATGTTTTAAAGGGGTTGGACACCAAGTGACATTTAACAGGAGATGTAATTCTGTTAAATATATTGCTGTAAATCTCTCTTGCATGACTATATAAATCTTAGCTGATCTATCAGGGTTGTATTAACTGATCCCATGGTATAGGCTACACCAGAACAATAGTTTGTCCTCTACATATAGAACAAAGAATTGAAAAATAACTTGACATCAACATTTAAAATTAACCATAGACTTAGCTCTGAACTGATACTGTTTTTAATCACTCGGATTATGAGAACAGAATAATTGAGTTATCTCTCAACCCAGTTACAGAAGGACAAAACTTTCATATCGTAAAGCTTCCTACTACTGAACTGTTCAATGTATTGTACCAAGGTACTAAGCAAATAGAATGGAAATTGCTTATGAATATAATTCAGGTTTGTGATATTTCAGGCCTGTTATTTACTGAGCATTTGCTGAGGTGGTTTTGTTTCATAGAACTGCATATTCAGTGATGACATTCAGACTGCATTCAGGTTACATCAGCACATCTAGTGAAAGTCTTTTAATGGAAGAAATAAGTTATTTCACAGTGAAAGATATAAATTTGCCTCTTGATACGTAAGTATTAATTTAGGATTGTGAATTTGCACTTTCTTCAAGGCCTGAAGTAGATGACGGACTCTGTGTAGTGGAACAAATTCTGTAATATCTTCATGAGTCTCTGGTCCCTGAGAAGCAATGCTAAGAGGGAGATGCATACTTTGCTTTTAAATTAAAGCTGTAAGTCTTTCAAAAGTGATGAACATCAAAAAAAATCAGGCAGGCACAACTAAAAGTTTGTATCTGATGTCTGTATTACAAAAAATCCCAAGGCAGTTTCTAATTTTCTTTTGTAATAGTTAACATATCACATTTACATAAGCTAATTAACAAATACTTCTGCTCTTCAAGTTTAATCTGGACTGGTATCATTGAATTCCTTTGTATGGGCAAAAAAGGCTCCCGCTGATATTGGTGAAAATGCATAGATAAAGGTGGGCATTAAAAACAAGTGTTTTGTATCTGAAAATTTATCTACGAAATGGCGTTATTGTACTGTTTGTAATTATTGTGTCTGTTGCAGTTTCCATGGAGATAAATAGGAGGCATTACTTTCAGAGTGACATATGTTTAACCATATCACAGTTATTTATGCTATACTATTAGAAGAAATTGCCTATAGATTCTTCTATCCTCCAGGGGAAAAGAATGCATTGAAAGTAAAGTGCTTGACCATGTAAGTGCTTTATACTTTCAAATAGTAATGTAGGTGGTTCTGCATAAACACAACAATCCCTTGCAATCAGCCAAACAGCAATCAGAAAATCCGTAATTAAATCTGTTAGCACTATAAGAATTAGAATCTGTACAGCCATGAAGTAAGAAACATATGTGGATATCTTGGAATGTGGAAAAAAATGATAACTGGGAGAAAAATAATTTTATGTCTACTGTACAGATAGAAAACTGAAAAATACATTAACCTGAATACGTGATCTGAAAGATTACACTTGTCCTTAGCTATCTGAAAATGGTGAAATTCAACAGGATACTTCTCTCTGAGTGTCTGTTCTCTGCTAGATTCAAAACTTGTGATAGTTAATTGGTCTTCAGTAAATGAATTTTGATCTCCAGGGCTTTGTGAAGAACAACAAAAAACAAAACAAACAAACAAAACCCTGAAACCTTGATTGATGCCCTATTACCTAGTAGTAATTCTAGATTTGCAAAACAACTTGCAATAAAATAATGTGTCTAGATGTCGGATTTTTAATTCTATAACGATTTATTCAGTATGAGTTTCTGTGTCATCAATCCTACATATGATACTGGAATAGCTGTTCTGAGCCACTTATCAAGCAATCATTAAACTTGAATGGAGCTTTTTTGTTCTATTTTCTTGTCTTTCTTGTTTTACACAGAATTATTTTCTTTTTTCCTTTTGCCCCTGTACTGTGAATTATTTTCTCTGTTGATACTTTTTATTGCAGCATATTGGAGATTTATGATCCTTGAGGTCCCTTTCAACCCTGGCCATTCTGTGATTCTGTGATATTTAAGCTTTCTCAACGTTTGAACACTGACTAGTTGTTTGCCTTCTTTATGTTGCCTTGGAAATTTCAGCCATTCAGGTGTCTTCAGCTATTTTTTTTAATTATTTTTTTCTGGCAGGACAGTTTACATAGAATTGAATTTACAGAACCAGAACTTTGTGCTTAAGGTACCATATCTGAAAATTAGGAGTCATATATTGATTCATTATAAAGATGTGCATTTGATTCTGTTTTGATTATTTCTTGATGTGCTTTCTTAGTCAATATTTATAATCTTTATAGCATTTTACTGAATGTTTTCTTGCAGAAAACTATATTTGGAAAGTCTCTGAACAACTTTGTCATCAGATTTTCTGCCTTGACTGTTTATTACTAAATATTTGAGATTTCCTTCCTTTTCTTCTAAAACCCTCTAAGTTAGCTTGTAACATTTTTCCACAGCTATTTTGTTCAGTTTCTCATAGTTATGTACCTCACTTTGCAGTTCTCACCCTCTGATTTTTTTAAAAAAGTTTGTAAGGGAACACATTGCCTGTTCTCACTAACATTTGTACTTGAAACTTATATCAAGAATCCTAATTTTTCCTTTTCCTCTTGATAGGAAAACAGTTTTAGCCACCCAAATATTCCTGACTGCTCCTTTATACATCATGGCAGGTATTATATTCCCACATTCCTGTAAGGGAAACTGGCAACACCACTGATTTCCTCTGCCTTATGATCAGGTGGCAGTCTTGACCTTTTAGCTTCTAAGTATTTGCAAACTTGTGGCCACCATCTCTGTCAACATGCATGTGATGAAATTCTTCAGTCAGACACACTAGATGAAAAGACAATGGTGGTTGATTTTTTTTTTTTTTTTTTTTTTTCCCTGCATGTACAGATGGCCTAAAGGTAATGAGACTGAGATTTCAGTTCTTTGAATCATCTGAGTTAGGTTAGGCCAAAAATCTAAAGATGGAAAAATTATTAACAACGTCAGGATTTCTACTCCTGCAAGACTTTCTGCCCTGGTATGTATTTGATTAAATGAAAAATATTGTTCCTCTTCTCAGAACTCTTGGCCACCAGCTTCATTCTTACCTTTGTGTTAGAGGATGCCTTTGCATAGACTTCTTAGTCCCTATAGAAGCCCTGCACCATTTATGTGCTTGTACAGAAACTTGCTAGTTTAGGATGGGAGGAATGTGACTAATGAAATGTTTTCTTGCAAAAGTTTCAGTAATCATTATTATTCCCTTTCGTTCCTCATTGAAATGACAAGCTCAACCATCTGATCTATTTAACTCCTACATCGATACCTTTTTTTCCTCCTGTTCCTTGAAGACACATACCTGTGGCCAGCCAAAAATACGTTCAATAACGTGTGGTAAAATCAAAAGTATAACGAGTGACAGATCTAGACATTTAAATGTACAATTTAAATTTGACTGAAAGGCATCATGAAAGTGAGACTCAACTTCATAAAGTAGTCTAATAACTGATTTGAAATACATCATTATATGATTTCTGTTCTGGAATTTACAGACAAATTCTAATCTAGACACAATTTATTTATTTATTCGTTTGTTTATTTATTCCAGGTAAGCATTTAATTTCAGCTCCACAAAGACAAGATTTGGCACATAAAGCCTGATTTTGTTTACAGCATTTTTGTGCTGTCACTGTGTGTGAAACATCAGGTTGGTTGTTCAAGACATTAGAATGTTAAAATTGTCATTTCAATTTTTCTGCATTTCATTTTAAATTCTTTTTGATGGTGTTGTTGTTACTCTGGCCACAGCATAAATAAGAAAACAGGATTTGCATTTAGAATGCTGTAAAATACTTTATTCATTTGGATATTCTTACAAAGGTACATATTCCCATCCATATAAATCAAGATAAGAATACTGAAAGCAAAGCAATTTGATTAGGTACTAAATTCAAAATGTTACAAGGCTGTGGTCTAACAGCCACCAGGAACTTATGTCTCTACTTATTTGGCACTGTCTAGAGTGGAAAATTAAAATTACATTTTTAAGAGATAAAGACATTCTTATTCTTATTCTGCTTCAGGATTCCTGCCAGTTTCTCCGTTATAAGGTGTAATGTAATATTACATGCACATACACTATAAACAGTGAGACTTTTATAGATACGTCAAAAGGATACCATTTGTGAAATAAAATGAATTACAACCTTGTAAAAGTTCTGTAATTTACTCCTGTATGGCTTTCTCCCAAGAGACATGCAACAAAAAGTAAAGCCTGTATGTTTTACTTGTGTATAATCAAGGTAATAAACTATAGTTTTCAGTTATGGGAGATAAAAACACTGCCCTTAGGTAAATTAATAAACAGGATCATTAAAGCGTACGCAACTTTAATTAAAGAATATCTTTAATTTTTAGAGCATTTCATTTCTGTTTAGTAGGTCCCAGTGACATACAAATGAATATGGAACTCTCCTCTTCCTCTCTTCTTTTTAATTTCTCTCACCTCCTTTGGATATCAAAGTTGCTTTAAAAAGTTTTTCCACACCCGCCCTCCCCTTCTCTCTCATCTAACTCAATCATTACTTGATATAGTTACAATTATGAAGAAATTTTACTTGAGGCTATAGTAGATGTTTGCAGACTTCTGCAAAAACAAAACAACCTCCTCCCATCTCTTTCCAATAACAATATCAAAAAAAACCTTTATGGCTTAGAGATACTTGGCAAGTAACTGCATTCCTTTTCTATCAAGTTTAATGGCTTTTATACAGCGAACAGAACCCATTTAATCTCATAGTCGTTCTATGCATACTTTTTTTGCTGGTATTTTCCTGCCTACCTTCTTATAATTAGGAACTAGGTCCCTGAGGGCCCAATTAGCCAACATGTGAATGTAATTATAACCCTTGAAATGTTTTTTTCCATGTGTGTCTGTGATATGACTTTGACCATGCATAATGTGAACCTACTGACAAGGAAAGTTAATCCCCTAATCATTTGTATAGAGAGCTTTTCTCAGATTTATAGGAGGAATACAAATGATTATACAATAATCATACTCCAGATAATGTAATAAATATGTAAAGCTTCTGTGGCAGTACTGAAAAAAAAAATCCCAGTTCCAGAGCTCTTTAGTGCCTCTATTTCCACTGAATCATAATTTCAGTGACCCAACTAAAGCGTCAATAATACCTGGATTTACTTTACTTCTGGGATTTTAAAATTCTTCATTTAAATATTTGAGATATAACCTCTGCATTATTTCCTTGCTTCTCTGAGACAAATGGTTACAGAAACTCTAATTCTGATGCTCTTTAATTTTTGGGGCATGAAATCCAAAATTTTGAAATGCTATTCCAAATATTTTCAAGAATTTATTTTTTTAGCATTGCTTTAGTCACAATTAATATGATGGCTACATTATAGTGACCAATCTGTAAAGCGTCTGGACATTTTTATTTTACTTTTCACATGACTAGGTAAAACATTTATTGAAAAACTTTTCAATGTTTTTTAAGGACTGTAACTGAAATACATAGTAAACACTAACTTTCACTGACAAGTGAGTCTGGTACAAAATTAGAAGTATTAATAACTACCTATTTTTTGCTGGCTTCTTCATTACACTGTCTGCAAGGTATAAAACCACACAAAAACCCACAAGAAAATAAATCTCTTGAACATTAACAACTCGCTTGTTATGTCCATCTTGGGTAAAACTTGTTTAGAAAATAAATATATGTTCCATCTGAAAAGAGAAGAAAAATAGTGACAATTGGTCTTTGAGAGGATGTTTATCTCTAAATAAAGATGTTGTACAAATTGTGTGGAAAGTCAAATAGACCACATTGGTGAGAAAATATCTCAGCTGACAATCTTACATTGACAGCTTAATTTTTCAAATGGCCTATTATTCAAATGGTCTTTTCTTTATGTTTTTTTACTTCACCTCCAAGAACATTGAATCATAAGCTTACAAATAACTTCTATAAATATTTGCCTGTTTAAATTGACTCCTCAGAGATGTAGCAGACTGGCATTATGGGAGAGACTTGGTATATCAAAACTACTTATGGTTGGCACCTTCCATTTTCATTAAAAATGAAGCACTACAGCAGATGGGCTTCAAAGATATTTTTAAGATTTATGTGCCAGCCCATGGGAGGGCTCTGCTACAAACAGTTTCTTTACAGAGAATTGGAGCATGCTAGGTCAGGGCATAGGACCAGGCAGCATGTTTCTCACACTGAGATATTTTTTCATGCATTTGGTGTTGCTAATTTTCATTCTGCATGTACAAACAAATCATTTGAATAGGAGAAGTTTACATCTCTCAAGTGCTTGTCCTGCACTAAATGTAGAGTTTGAAAACAATAAAACAAAATACACTGAAATAAATAGCATTCTACAAAGTAGAGATTTTAGACATCATATATCCCGTATATCATTTGGATGTTTACTCTCAAAATTAATTTCACAGAGAATATTGCCACTGACTACAGGTGGTGAAGAAAAAAGCAGTACAGTTAATGATGAGAACCTGTTTTCAAGGGAGACAATTCATGTCATTTTAATTTTTTTTTAGAAAGTATGAAGCCAGGTAACAAATTGTGTCTAAAACTATACTGAAAAAGTACACCCTTGTTTTCATTTCTGTTTACTTTACTACCCAAAGATGTTGTTGCTTTCCTAAAATATTAATTGAATTAATGTTTAATACTAAGTGCTATTCTTCAGTATTTAAATACTGAAATTACAGGGACTCTATAAAAATTTTAAAAATTTTTGCCCATTAATCTCATTAGTTCTGGTAAGTTTTACACACCAGATACTTGCCAGAATGTGTCAACAGGCTGAATCCTCTGGGCTCTCTTCAGAGTAACAAAAAAATTTATCCTGGTGTGTCATACTGATGTCCCCAAACACCCTATGCTTATCTCTCTTTGATTTTGCCAATTTCATACTCAATTGGTCTCTGTATATTTGCTTCTGACAAAATCGTAGGTTTTTGTTGCGTATCTGAAATATCAAAAAAGAGAACAAAAATGAGCCTCATCTCAATCTTCTGATCACTTAGGGATATTCTTTGGTTGTAAGACCTTGTGGGCCTTCTTTTGACTCCAAACCTGCATTTTGAACCTTGATTTTTTTAAATTTCTGACCCTGGATCCTCAGTCAAACAACCTCCTTCTCTACTGCTGTGAAAACAATCTTTTCTCCTGGTTTTTAAATTCTCACAGTTTATGTATTTCTTCACCAAAACTTCCAGTGCTTTTTTTTTTTTTTTTTCTGTCCATAGAAGTTGGCATGTGGAAACTGCAGACAACAATGAGAAAATCAGCTCTCCCAGACAGGATACTTTATGTCCAAAGCTATTCCAGCCTATTAAGATTTAGTAGATCTTTGCTTAAATCTGATTTTCACTAGGAACTTTGTCTATAAGTTGGACATACTTGCAGGTATGCTGTAATATTCTCAGTCGAACTCTGTGTCATTAATTCCCTATAATTTATTCCCTAAATTATCACAACTATCAATAGTAATAATGATGGACTTTTTGTGCCACAGGACAAGTCTATTAAGTAATGAATAGAATACTACTATCACGTTCTATCTTGCTAAATCTTCATGATATTAGGCTGCCTATAAATGACATCATACATGTCCTGGTTTAAACCCCTGGTATCTATTAAGTTTCTTCCATTGATCAGAAGGATCATTTGTAGATAGAAAGATTTTTAGCTATGGGAATTAGATAAAAAATATTTGCTTATTACTGCCTTGTTTTTATTAGGTTTTTCTATCTCACGTTTGCTTTGTCATCAGAGTACTTTAGGATAGCTCTGATCTAAAGAGCACCCTATAATGTTATGTGCCATAAAATACATTGCAAAAAAGTTGGAGTATTAACAAAATGCTTGTAAGATAAATTTGGAAATTGCTTACTGGAAGATCATAGTGATAGACGTGACTCAGTTTGGCTCTAATAATGACCTTTTGTGATACCAACCTCAGTTACATCTGAATCAGTGATGCCAATAAAGCAAAGATTCTGCCCGAATTGTATTGTTTTTTTTGTTTGGTTGGTTACTTTGATTTTTTTTGTTGTTGTTGTTTTTTGGGTGTGGATTTTATTTTTGGTGTTTTTGTGATGTTTTTATGTCCTTTTTTCTCTCTTTAAAATGTTTATGGCTATTTCAATTAACTTCCAAAAAAAAAAAAAAAAAAAAAAAGGAAAGAAAGAAAGAAAAAAAGCCTCACATTTTTTTTTTAAAGTGCTTTCAAGTGTTCTTTTAAAGAACCTGTTCCAAGTCAAAGCGTCTTGTTTGGGTTTTTCTCACATTGGCCTGCTATGATATATACCTCCTGCAGTATTTGGTGATTGCTAGCAATTTTGCTTTCTGTTTGTAAAATTACAGGTTTCTTCACTTGGCTGCTGAAGAGCTTGTTTCTATCTCTATGGATTCTATTCATCTTATGCAGTTGGACCAGCAGCAATAACTGTAGCAACAATATGTCTATCAAGAAGTGAAGAATCAGCAGAAAAAGGAACAACAAATACAGTTATTCATCATAATCATTGTCATTAGCAGAAACAAAAAATCCAGAATGTATTCCTACAGGGCTTATTTCTTCTAAATAACCAATATTTTGGATGAGCAGTTTGTTGGTTTTGTAAGGCTTCCTGATTTACGTAGAAAAATGAATCTATTTTAGGGTATTATTTAAAAGGATATTTATATCCTTTTATTATCCAAAAAGTAATAGTTTCTCCATGCAAAAATACTATGTATAAACCGGTATTTAAATAATATATTTCTGTTAAAAAATGCTAATTTTATGGAATGGAACATTAATTTGTTGATGCTGAACTTTAAGACTCTTACATAATGAGTGGAGAGAAGTAGGATCCTGAGTGCCTTGAATTGCTATCTAGGGATGCCGTGTCTCCTTTGGCTATATGGAGATCTGCACTTTGTGTTACATGTTACTAATAATAGCAGATGTTTTCCCCTTTGCATTAATAAAGTTCTAGCTATGCATACAAGGACAAATTTTATGGTTGAAGATTGTAGCAACAATGTACATAGAATTCAGCAAATGAAAAAGCCTACATATACTAAATTCTAGAGTATGGTTTAAAAAAAAAGTGGACATTACATGGAAATTACACAAAATGGCTTTTAATAAATGTTTCAGTTGCACAAAAGATAAAGTAGTTTTTTGGTTTTTGTTTGTTTGTTTTAGTTAAATTCTGGAACAAGCAAATAAACTCTTGCATATGAATCAAGTAAAAGATTCTTCTCTAGAATGCAGGATTACTGTGGACCTTAAAACAGATGCAGTAAACAGCAGTTACTGGAAAAGTAACTGACTGAAAAAAGATAAACCTGTGTTGAGATTCATGCTGATGTAACTGGCTCAGCAATTCGTGTACTAGATTGCAAGTGCTGCAAAGCATATCATTGAGTTCATTTCGGTTTGGCGTTTTTCTGACATAGCATTTCTTTCTTCTTATTTTAAGTAAAGGAGTGTTTTTTATATATATAGCTGACCTAGAACATGGCCAGTTTCCATTTTCCCAGAGGACTACATTGTTTGCACAGGGGTTTTATTTCCAGTCTGAAAATTCATGGATAATAAAACCCACAAATACTTGCTTTTACAAAGATACTGTGGAGTCTTACAAAGTCTTCTTTTGAGTTTACCATGGATCTTCCTTCAGTTAAAATAAAAAATAGTGAAGTTAACTAGAGACCAGGAACCCAGCTACGGTCCTTTCTACTGCACAGAATGGTTTAATAGTGCATTAATCCCAGGAGGTGCATGCCTAACGCTTGAAATTGTTACAGCTTTAACATTAACATTTTAGTTACTGATGAATACTTATGATTTATAAATATTTACTAAACTTGGTTCACAGGCTTTCAGTATTTTCTCTTTGGGCCACAGCTTGTTCAAAGAAATCTAGCGAACAAGGGTTTTCCGTGTGTGAAGGTGTGAATGTTACTCTTTGTTCAAAAAATTGTAGAATTTTAAGTACCACATGTCACATACCAATAGGATCATGTTATCACATTCTTCTAGAGCATTAGTGCGAGAAAAATTACCTCAGGAATTTTGGGGGACAGTTTAAAATGCTTTCAAAGCAAAAGAATCCTATCTGATGAAGCCTATCAGATTCCTTAATATCTGCTGCTCTTGGATTTAAAATAGAACAATTGATCAGCTTCCCAACAGAACAAATCCTGAAGTGTGTTCCTTTCTACACACTTTCCAATGAATGACAGTTCAAAAGACCTTTGTCTATTTTAATGTGTTACATAAAATTATATATTTGAAAAGGAAACAAAAAGAACACAACAAAAAACAAAAAAGCAATTGAATATTTTTATAAGCTCCAACATCTGAATACTAGACAAACATAAGCTAGTATGAAGCATGATGAAACTGTGCTCAGAAAAATGAAAGGTACATTGCACACTGATTAATTTTTCTTCTTATCTTATCTGATCAAGTAATACTTCATTAGACTAAGGGGATCTTAGCTTAAATAAGTTCATTGCAAACAGAAATGAGGTTTTTTTTGTATGAAATATTACTATTCTCTAGAAACAGCATCTATTACTTTGCCTAATTTCATAGATTTTAGATGTGTTTTGATGACTGCGTGAATTTATGTAGCATAGACATCTGTACTGAAATAAGTGTGTAATATACAGACTTGTCAGGAAAAAATGAGCCGTGTGTTATAAATTATTTCATACGTTATGAGTTATTTAACTATCTTATACAATCAGGCATGGATTCTTATTTGAAACAGCAATATTTTAGTTATTTAACAAACACAAAAATATTTGTTTATTGACATTACTCTATGTTGGCCTAACCCAATCATGTTTCCATATGCCACATCTTTATAGGTTGTCTTCACTATCTTGTTCATATGGTCTTTTTCTTTTTTTTCCTGTGTACCTGAATACATCATCAGCATTCAGAGAATCACAGAATGATTGAAGGACTACATGGGATCATCCAGTCCATCCCCCTGCTTCAAGCAGGGTCAACTAAGGCACATTATCCTAGATCAGGATCCTAGATCTCCCCAGCATCTCTGGGCAACCTGTTCCAGTGCTCGGTCACACAGTGAAGAAGTTTTTTTCTCGTGTAGACGGAACTTCTTGTGTTTCATTTTGAGCCCATTGCCTCTTGTCCTGTTGCCAAGCACCGTAGCCTAGCTGCATCCTCTTGATACCCTCCCTTAAGGTACTTGCACATATTCACTATCTTTAGTAATGAATATATACTTTTCTTTGTATGTACATGTACAAATTGAAGGGTGCATGCAAAATTACTAGCTTTTTACATGTGAATTTCATGTTCAGAGGCTCTTTTATCCTGTTCCTAAAGTAATCTACAGTCATGGCAGAATCTCTTAGTTTTCTGTGCACTCCATCATTAGCCAATGCAAAATTGAGTAGTACTTCAGAACTGCATTTCTAGGGAAATACCAGCTACAGGCATGCATAAACAATAATAAAGGGTATCAATCATGTTTAGCATCATAGAAATTTCTGCTCACTTTCTTTTCAATTAAATGGTTCATAAAATAGTATGAAATTTTGAAATCAGAATGCTGTTTAGATCAAATGTTCCTATTTTTCATTTGTATTCAAATAAATAAATAAATAAATAGAAATATGCCCTTTAAAACACAGGGATGGTTTTAAGTATCCATTAAATGCTTTTATTTGCCCTAAATAGTTCCTGAATTATACCATAGAGATCTAAGTGTGTTGAATGAAATGAAATGAATTATTATGATCAATCATGTTTCCTATGGTATTGGCCAAATAGCAACTATTGTGCTAGAGGAAGTACATAAGCAGAGAAGCAAATGCACTTCCTAAACTGCTTTTAATCTAAATGGATGAGTTGGAAAACATGGGTGAGGGAAAAAATAGATTTAGCACAAACAAGTGAACACACAGATGGTAGAAAGTGGATTTGATTTGTGAAATGTTCTTACATGAAAATGAATTAAGAGTTTGTCAGGAGAGGGTCAACTGAAAAGAACATGCACATAAAGTAAATGAGCTCTTAAAGGGTGGGGCAAGATTAGTGGAAGTTTGAGACAGAGGCAGCATTGCAGAGACCTGAAGCAGAGGGACGTTAAAGAGATTGTTCCTGCCGTTATTCCTAATTGCCTGAGTCTGTCTGGCTACTTTTACTCATTTAGGCATATTTTTGTTGGGATAATATGGTAAAATATGCAGGAAATGGGTAAAGCATCACCTGGGTTCTAGTCAAAATGGGAATTCTTTGGCATTCTGCAGCCACAGGTGGCAGAGGAAAAGAGGAAGGAAAATAGTCATAAGGAAGCATCGATATGTCCCTGCATTTTGTAAAGACATATGTTCCATAGGTGGTCAGCACACAATCCATCATTGTGGCCCAGCTATCCGTGCAAGATAGTACAGATACTTCTCGTGGGGAAAGATTAAGTGGTTCCAAAATATATGCCTCAGAAATTTTGTAGAAACCCTAGCTAAAGTCTGATAATGTTCTACATTCAAAAGCTGAAAAAAAAATAAAAATAAGAAATAATAGTGTGATCAATCTGTGGATATTTGCCTGGAAAGCATATTAAAATCTTAAAATACTGCTGAAGTTGTTAGGGCAAAAAAGAGTCAAGTGTGAGATCTGAAACCAATCAAAGCTTTCACTGCTAAGAAGCAGTATTTTCTTGAGAGCTTATCTATGCATGTTGCATTTATCATCACAACATGTCTAGTGTTACAACTGATGATGATATAATATTACCACAAGAAAGGGGGAATAATCTTAGAGATGATCATTTATCTGCCTTCTCCCTTCTTTTCTTCTTGGAAAGCCATTTACATTTAACTCACCTCTTAAAAAAAAGGGAAAGCAGAAAGGGGACAAGGTTCCAAATGTGACATCAGTCTTTCTATCCTCTTTTTGTTTTCTGCAATGCCCTTTTAATTTTAGAAAGAAATTCTAAATTGACATTTAAAAGGTAGCAGGGCAATTCTCATTCTCTGCCTTGTGAAATGGTCTCTGAAATGTACAATTATGCTGTCATCTTTAGCACTCCACATTGGACAGAGTTTAATTATTAATGTGTTTCCCTCAGAGAATGACTCGATCATGTCACAACGCTAGACAAATACAGCTAATGCAAAATCATAAAATATTCACTTGAATACTGCTGAACTGACAGGAAATTAATTCTATGAACACTTTTGATATTACCAGAAAATTAGTTTCAAATGCATAAGACTGAAATAAATGTGTTCATAATTTGCTCAAGGGTAACACTCATCTTGCAATCAGTTGGTGTCTTTTTATAAATGTTACAAGTATTCAACATGGCTTTATGATAAAGAAGACAGCTAATGTAATGTATTATTTGTAGACAGAATTTCCCTTGTAAACAGCAGGGAGTAAAGAATTGCTCCCTCAGAAATATTTAAACTCTAGGAGTATTCTGCAATTTATCATTTTGTGGTACCAAAAATGCACCTATATTTGAGTAGTCCCAAGAGGGATCAGGAACTCAAGAATTTTGTAATAATGGCAGGATAGTTTTTCACATCTGAATTACTGGATTGAGTTTTATTAGCCAGATTGGAAGTGGCTGAAAAGTCATTACCACTCTCTAAGTTGTAACCAGTGTAGTCAGTGGAAAAGGATTAGACTCTCCTTAAGACTGTCTGTGTTGTGTACTCTCCCACTGGATGAATAAAAACGCAGATGAATTCTGACAATTTGCAAGAACAGGAAAAACAACAAGCTCACTTGTTACTTGTGGCATGTCATTTGCCTGAATTTAGAGATCCTGAAACATAAAAGCTTTGCCAACAAAAATAAGGATGATTTAAAATTTCAGTGTGGATGTACAGTGCATGCTTTCACCATTTCCTCTTTGCCTGTTTTTAAGTGTTTGTGTATTTGGCTTTCTATCTGATTAGTTGCCCTGAATGATGGCATGTGTGAGATCACATGCTACAGGTATTTATCAGGAGGAGAAAAATTCTTGAGTGGACTACTTGCCTGAGACTTTATCTCTTTGGCAGATAATCCAGGCAAACAACAGGGCCTGGCTCAGGAGTCATTTTCAACCAGCAAAAAGTACTAGGAATAAATATTATTCACAATGAATAATTCATCAGCTCTTGTGGGTACCTTTGGAAAGTTTCCTCAGAGATGCCTAGGATTAAATCACCGTGGAGACTAAATTGTTTTTCAGGGCTAATCCTGCATTCCTTTTTGCAACACTAACCAAGGATATGCAAAGTGTGGAGAAGAACGTAGTAGAGCCACATTAGCTGAAAGAGCCAGCATTATAAACAACAGCACTGCAAGAACCACATCAAATCCAGTCTACAGTAGTCGAAGTAGAGGATGTTGTAACTAACCAGTATATTCAACAGGAGGTGATCACCAGGTGGTCAAAGGTGGTGGCCAAGTCAATCACTTTAGTACATCAGTGACGGAGGAACAGGGATTGTGTTCCAGTCCACTTCTCAGAGCTGCTTGAGCCAAGACATCAACCAGGAAACAGGGGAGGAGTGGTTCTCAACAGTATTTCAACAGAAAGCCCAAGTATCTACGTATCCATGTTTTTGGAAGACATTTTCAAGTAGCAAAAGAGGCATCATCAATTTTACAATGCAGCTCATCTGGAAATTCCCTGAACACCATCTCTATGTAAAGGAGGTCTTTTTACATTTTGGCTACAGCATTTGAAACTGGAGACTAAAAAAATATCCTCAGAACATCTTTTCTGCTCTGTCTGCATGGCTACATAATAAATACACCATTAAAATATGCACTGTCATTAATGAACACCAGTGGATTGCACAGTTTAACTGCTTAAACTTTTTATTAAAAATTAGAGGAAATGAGAGTATTCATTATTCTGTAATGCTACTTCCTATCATGACAGATAGAATTAGTTCTCAGAATTAAGATGTCTGTATAATGGCAAAAGTACAGTACAGTACTGAGGATATTTTCCATATGGGGGAAGGAAAATCCAGCAGATTACATGTTAATGAAGAAAGCAGACAAGAGACAATAAGTATCTCCAGTTGTAATTTGTTTTACTAGGTGTTTGAGCTGCAGCTGTCATAAAGTGAAATTTAAAATGCCTGTATCTTGTGGAAACACAAAGTTTACATGCTAAAAGCAAAGTCCAAATGCTAGCTTCTCTTGGGTTTGTTTTTTTCTGTTTTGAGGTATTTTTGTCTAATACAGTATCTGTGCAATGCATTCTAGCACTTCCAGTTACCAGCTCTCAAATGAAGTCCAAATAAATAGGCACTTGTGAGGTGGTTCACAGATAATTCAATAGGATTGGAAAATTATAAAACATCAGAACATCATTTAGTCTGTGGATATCAATAAGGCAAATCAGTTACAAAGTAACATCAAAAATAATTACATGTAATTCTGTAGAATCTTTGAATTAAGGGAAAAAAAAATCTCTTCCTTTTAAAGGGGAGAATATCTAGAGTGTTCGCTTTATTCTATGTTTGAAGCAAAGCCCCTGTAAAAGGAGAAAAAGAAATGATATCTTGCAGTGAATATACTGGGCAAAAGGCAATAAAGGAATAAGCTGCTATCTAGCCTAGAAAAAGCATCCTCTTTTTAAACTTCAGCCATCGTTGACTCATTGCCCTAAAGCACAGGAAACTGAGTGTGGATTTCCAGACAGGGGAGTGTACAAGTGGAACAGGTATTCCAGTCTCCATGTTATTTAGACTTCTTAGTTGAGTGCATCTGTAATTCTTCTCATTATATACCTCCACAATATTCCTCAGATGTTTAAATGACTTACCTCTAAGAATGTGTCTCACTAAGTTGGTTAAATTTCCAGTTTATGATTTCACAAAGTTCTGAGTGTTTTTTTTTTTTTCAAACAGACAGTATCTAATTTTCAATGAGTAAACTCATTATTATAAAACATAAGAGTTCAAGAGATTAAATTTGAAAATTATATATTTTATTCAGCATATACTTTCAGTGATAGAAATGCTTGAAATAATTTTAAGCTAGTCTATTGTTCTCTTGTCATCTAAGTTTATGAAATTAAATGCATATCACATTCTGCTTAAAGAAAAAAATTAGTCGTTTTGAAAACTCCTTTCAGATTTGGAACAATACCATATTGAAAGCACAAAGTTTTTAAAATAATTGCATGAGCTGAAAGAAGGAAACAAAAAGAAAAAAGAATCACTGGTTATGACTCTATTTAGCTGTCTTTGGGAAGATAAAATCCTCAGGTGGGATACTTCAGGATAGATGCTCCTAGTTGAAAAAGTGTATCTAATATGAGTTTACTACAAGTCTTTAAATCCCATTTAGTATTTCCTGACACTTTTAAATTTACAGAAAGTGCTACTAATCAGGGAAAATTCTATATTTTAATAGGAAGACAAATGTTTACTTGAATTTGCAGACGACATGTAAGTAACTTACACCCTCTAGCAACCCAGTCTCTGGCCTTGATGCGTACACACATGTTTATCATTGCTTTTTCCCCTTCCTCACCAATGCTGCACACTTCCACTCCATGCTTTTCTGAGACAGCTGTTTTCCTTAACTCTGGTCTTCACTGAGAATGAACTTACTGGAACAAATGCATGGGAGTAGCTAATTACTCCATCAAGCAGGTAAAAAAGAAGTTACAGTCTGTCCACTTTGAGTTGCACTGACATTTTCAGATATGTCTAAATCAAGGCAGTGGAAGTTTTGTTCTGGTCTCTCAACTACATCTTTCTCACTGGACTGCCATCTAACGGGGCAAATCACATTCAGTAGCTGTAATGTAAGGCAGTATATATTGAAAATAGGGAACAGCATCTCATAAAACTATTTCCAGAGCTAAACAGTCACAGTCAGAATATAAATTGAATTTGGAACCCCAAATAAAACTCAATCTTTCAGATAAAGGAGTAGGACTGCATGTAGCTAATTTCTACTACATTCATTTGCTAGCATCATTTCCCATTGATAAAATCTGCATGAACATGCTTCCAAATGATGCTTTTAATTAATTTTATTTGTTCAGAGTCTGCATGAAGCAAAATCAATGCTGGGTGGTGAGTTTTAATGGTTTGTGATGCACTGAGGTTAAGTCTGAACAGCAGAAATGCTCTGGCCCTTCCAGGATTTGTCCAGGGTAAGATGCCTCAGCACTAAGGATGATGAGCTGTTCAGCTGCTTCTCATTCTGGTACATTGCCTTGGAAATGCCAGCCTTCCTGTACTGCTCTCCTTCAATAAATCTGTACCTTTATTTAACCCAACCTGAGCTGAAGCCTGAATTGGCCACTAAAACCAATATTACACAGAGAGCTTTAGAGAAAAAAGGAAAAAGAAAAAAGAAAAAAGAAAAAAGAAGAGGAAGAAGAAAAAAGTTGTTTTATGGAAAGAGACTTTTAATTCCTTAGCCAGTTCTGTTTATTCATTTTTTTATTGTCTTTTGTCAATTGTCTCTCTTAGTAGCATGACTTTGTGATCTTCTCATCGGTTTCACTGCACAGTTTAAAAATACATGAAGCACAAATAAAATCTTTACAGATTATAGAGTAAAATACCAGTCTCTGCTGGAATCTTCTTACATCAAAACCAGCTGAGTCTTCAGCATACCCATTTCAGCACTGGACACAAAAAGGCATGACATGAGTATTATTAGTGAAGCAGTTGTTCATGGGTCAATTCCATGAGAATGACATCAGCCTATAGCTGCCAAAACATTCAAATGTGGGATGCTAATAGGTCAAAGAAGCATTTTTTTATTAAGGAAAAAAATTACATTTTAACAGTAATTTTTTTTCGTAGAATTCTCAGTATACCAACATGACTGAGTTTGGAGACTGTCATGTTCGTAACAATAATATCTACCAGTACCACACACAGTAATTTTGCAGCACATTCCTTTTACTTATAGTACACAATTTTATAACATGCACTATTTTGTGGAAAATAAAAATAAAAAACAAAACAAACAAAAAACAACAACAGCAACAACAAAAACCAAAACTTCCTACAAAAAGGCTGGCCCTGCGTTTTTTCTAATACAATTTTGTGTTTGTTTGTTGTTGTTTTTTTTTTCCCCCTAGAATTTCTGCACGGTAACTTAAACTGATTAGTTGCAAATATGAAGAGAACATTTCCATCCTGATCTTTCATCTTTGATCCAGGAGAAAACTATAGGAGAGAGTAAAAAAAGCAAAGGTCTACATAGAAAATTGTGTTTTTTCATGTATATATTTCTCATTATAATGGTTGTATCTGAAAAAAAAAAAAAAAAAAAAAAACCCTAGAAATTTGAACTGCCTTATTACAGGGCCAGTTGGGAATATTTTGACAGAACATTTTATCAGAGATTTAAAAAATGCCAGTGCATCCAAGCAAATGTTTTACAGAAGCCTGACAAATTTTACAATTTTATTTCAGGAAGAAAAAGATGTTCTGTTAAGGTCAGAAAATTTTGTTTTGATGCTTTCAAAATGAAATGTTTGGCAAAGTTTTTTAATAAACTTTTATTTGAAATTTCACTTTCTACTGAAGTTGAGGCTTCAAACCAGTGGAGGAAAAAAAAAAAAAGAACTAAAAATTTCTGAATGAAAAGTCTTGAAGGAATCATCACTGTGCTCAGAAAAACACTGAACTTTTAGATAGACATTTGCTTCTTGGGGAATTCCATATCAGCTTCAAAGTACCTGGATTAATACTGCCGAAGATTTAATTCTCCTGTGGCTTTCTTTATACAAAAGAGAATTTCCTGTAACACTAGGGAGCAGGTTAATAGGTAACAGTCAGAAAAGGTACTAATTATGATTGCTACAGAAAGAAGTGTAGGAATGTGTGTGCTCCCATATATTTGTATGTTATTCTACTACAAACCAACATGTTCTATTGAACCTTAAGAGTGAAAATTTCCTATGAAGTCTTCAGTGTAAGGAAAATTTGAAAGGTGAGTAATACTGATCCTTTTTTGGCTGCAACTTCAGTCTCCTTTTGGGAGGAAAGATTTTATTTCACTGGTTTGTTATAGCTTATTTTATACGAGGCTGGAAGGTTATGCCAAAGTCTCAGTTTTAATGGATTATTAACATTGTCAGTGCTGTTTCACTTAGAGAACAAACTGATGGGAGCACTCCACCAGTAAGCAGAGTGCAGTTAAATCTGTAACAGAAAGCTATGAAAAAAGAGAATTTATTTGGAATAGTGTTCTATAATTTTCAGAGCTGTACCAAACACTAATGTTCCACGTATTTAAAATATTTCTCCCTCTATTCTTTCTGTCCAAAAAGCCTTTGCAGTGAATGCACTGAGAGGGAAATGAACTGAATATTGTAACAAATGCTGGATGGAACTGATAAAAGTAGAAAGCATGGTTTGTATTAAAGAATGAAACACTAAATTCCATTCATGTGTGTGTTACCTGAAAAGGCAATTTTGCAACAATAAAATCTAGCACAAAGTATTAAAATACTCCCTCCCCTGCTCTTGTTTATTGCTCCTTTTTTTCTACAGTTCTCCTTTTCCTTTGAAATGCTTCATAGGACAGGGTCTTTTTGTTTTGTTTTGTTTCAGAATGATTAACTTTGTATTTCCATTATATAGATTTCCAGACTACACTTTACAATCCTCTATCATCTTTTACCTCTCCTTCACTTTTTCACCTCACCCTGCAGCTTTGCTTTGTCTTTTCTTTCACTCCTCTCAGATCTTCCTTCTTTTTCTTGATGTCACCACCTCTAATGCTTTCTCGCCTCTTCTAATGCAAACATGCCTAGTTTCAACAAACTTGCCATTGATCCTATCCTCTACATTGGAGATATATGTGTAAAAGACTGTTCTTAATAAATACCATCCATAATAAAAGTGAAATATATAAAACAGCATTTATCTGAAACCAAGTGGACTTTTTTTTTTTTTTTTTTCCCACAAACAATGGAAAATCTGTTTCCTGAGCAAGCAGGAGTTGTATTGTCCTTTCATAGTTGATGCTAGAAAAATTAAAAGTCCTAATTTGGTTGGAAAGCATATTTTCCACGAGGAAACATTTCCAGTCTCCTAGAGTTTGGCAATAAATTCTTTATCAAATGTAATTCTCCTTCTAGGAATGTCCAAAATTGAAAAAAGATATCTCCAACTTTGTCTGCAGATATGGATATAGGCAATATAGACTACACTTTTCTTCCTTTCTCCCCTTAAAAATCTGTATCATCAATGTAAGCATTTAGAAAGTCCATATATGATCTGTCTGGTAAATAAATGAACATCAGAAGAAAGCTGTTATAGTTATGAATTAGGATTCATACTACTAGGATTGAAGTCTGAAGAACTGAAGGTTGATGGGAGCTATTATTATAATTTCTAGATATTTTGGAGACTATCTGGGTATATTCAAGTTTTGGGGAAAAAAAGTCTGAAGTTTCTCATTTTAAGTAAACCTAAGCTCTGATTTGGATTGCAAATTACACAGAACCTTGTCAAATTCTTCAGCCACCCAGAAAATATTGCAATCCTGATGCTTCTTGAAATCAGAATACAAAAATAATTCAACATTATCCATTTGTTCAATAATCTAACTATGCATTTGATTAAATCTTTTTTATTAAATCACATTTAATAAATGTGGTATTTTTAATTTTATTGTGAAGGAACACTGTTTTCCATTTCTTTTTATTATTCTTTAAGAAAAAAAAAAAATCCTATACCCATGCTAACAAAATCACAATATGTGCACTATAATAATGTATATCAGTTCTCCTACTAATGCTTTCTGTTGGCGTCTATATATTTATTAAAAATTTACACACATATATATATACATTTGTAGATGTATATTGCATTAACATAATTTCACTATCAGAGACTTATTCTGTAGTTTAGGTTACTAAACTTTTAATGGCATTTTTTTAAAATAAAAGATAATTGGATGTTCCTTGTTATCTTGTAAGAAGGAAAAAAAAAAAAGTTTAACATATCTGTTGAATAAGAAGTTCCATGAATAATCAATGTTCTGTTTGGAGACAGCCATTAACACATTTTACCATAAAAATAAGCACTGTTCCATAAAACTGCTGGTCTTCACACATTACTAAACTGATTGAGATTGCAATGAATAGTCCTTTAACTATGGTCTTTGGAGAATTGAGGATGCTACAGCAAATTAATAGACTGTTTTCCCTATTCACTTCTAGTGAAGTCATTATCCAAAGGCTCAAAGTTCCTTTGTGTTTAAAATTAAGCAAACTGCAGCTGCTTTGGGAATGAAATTGCAGTAAGTATTTTGAAGTATGCAGAATAATAGGTAGGACAGTACACGCGAATGGTTGTATTTTGAATCACAGAATTAAGCTTCTACATGAAGCAATAAAGATCTTCACTTTACTTAGGACATTAGGGCTGGAATACTAGACCTATTTCTTGTTTACTGACTCTAAGTAATTATGTACCTCTTACATATCTTAACTAAAATTTTGGAAGATATCAGTGTGGTGTTTGTGTCTATTAACAACTTCTCTTAGTATATTACCATTTATTGACTCAGATGGTAATTAGTACTGTATATTGGATTATACATTCTGCTTTTCACTACCCTTGTAGATCCTCTATAAAAACTTCAATACTTATCTTCTGACTTTATGACAGTATATTATTTCAAAGCTGTTCAGCAACAAGACATAAATTAAACAAGTATTTAGGCTTTATTTCCAACATAATTTATAAACCAGTTCTATCTTTCTTAAAACACAATTATCATAGGACAGTTGTCATTAGAAACACTGGTCTAGAATGAAAGAAGATCACAGTTAATCTTCCTGCTTTCTATGAATTTTAAGATAACTTTATTTAGGACTCCCATGGCCACCAGAATAAAGAATCTAAATTAATGAAGATGAATGCACTATTAAAATAAAATTTTATTTGAGAAAATGTTTGTGAATTAATTACTGCAGCAACTATAATTAATACTTCAATACATGTCAATTCCTGATTAGGAATATCTAGTGTTGAAACATATATAAGACTCAATGTCATGTAGAATGAAAACGTTTTAGTACTTACCCCATACAATTCAGATTTTTGAACTTTATTTTTCATGATATTAAAATAAAAATTCCTCTGTTTTTTTAAATCTCAAATGAAAAGCAGCTATCAAAATTTTCCTGTTTATAGCTGCCAGAGGACATTGTTCATAATTAAACAGCAGACAGAGGTAGAGCTGGGTTTAGGACAAAATGTTGTTACTCTGATCACTGTCTACACTTATGTCTGGCTATGACCTCAGCCTTGTAATAGAGGCAGCTACTCAGAACTCTGGTTCCAGATTCAGTGCTTATAAATAGGTTGCAATATCTTCCCAAAAGAGAGAACATGAAATAATTTGAGAACCCAACCATTTCCCAGCACAAGCATAATTATGAAAGAAAACATAGCTAGGGGGGAAGAAAACAATTAATATACTAGTTCATGAAGTAAAATCATAATTACTTGATAAGAAATAACCAGGTTTTCACTGTTCTGTTGTATCCACTAATTTATGGTTACTCCAGATAGTATTAACAGAGAATAGTAAACTAAATTGAGGAACAGTGCCTAGTGGATGTAGCCAAGAAATGTTAGTTATGATATCTAGGAACTCTTCTTGGCTTTGTTATCTCCTTATTGTGTGACCTTCTGTGAACTGTTCAGCCTCTGTTACTCTGCAGAGTCAGTGGTATCCATCAGATTTCATAAAGCAAATATTCTGTCATGAAAACCACTCTATACAGGCAAATTCTTCTTCTTTTTTAATATAATAATAGTATAATTTCTTATCTGTTATGTCCCTCTGACATTTATGAAACAGATTTCTTCACAGGTTGATGTGAATAAACTCTAAATGATGCTGTTAATTAGGTAGATATATAGATTTACTCAGTGGAAAAATAGGTAAAGTAATAACTGCATTCTGAGCTAAGTAACTCCCCAAAAGGGTTTATTAAGCTGGGTTATGGTTTGTACTATGTTAACAGAAAACTCTATTTGGGTTATTAATACACTTAAATAACTGATGACTGGGATACTTGTGAGAAATAATTGTGTTAAATTATTGTATAAGGAGGTTATAACTGGAAGAAAATCTTAAAGTGCTTGGATAAAACAAGCTGAGATGGCTGTATTTGCTTTGATTAGAATATAAAAGAGGGTGATTAGTGAATCATAGTGCACGTCTGTTCAGAGTGGCTCACTGTTTTGAAACTACCATACAGTTTAGTCTATGATAGGATAAGTTTACACACAGTTTGGCAGCTACTAAGTCCATTTACTGCAATAAAATTATGCCATTATTTGGGTATAGGCCTAGAAATACTTTTTGTATTGATAAAAATGGTGTTGAGTCAACACACATAAATGTTTGGAATAGAATGGTCTATTATACTTCCAGAAGCAACATGTACATCTTTTCAAGCGAACTGCACTGTCCCCTTGATTAGTGGCTGGTTCATCATGGTTCCCAGTGTCCAGTCCTACGGGTGCAGCACAGGGAAGAAGCGGGGAGCTATCATACAAACCTTGACTCTGCGAGCAGAGCAGGTGGCTGTAACACAACTTAGAGAAATACTGTATCCGTTGAGGATTCGGACATTCAGTCCTGACGCTAGAGGCTGACAAAACTGTCTTTTGTCTTTCAATAGACTGCAAAACAATGTCAAACTAACCTGATCTAGGTCTGAATGGGATCTTTATGTTGTAGTCTAGATTTAAAAAAGAATGCAAACAACAGAAATAATTTTCTCTGCTATTCCTAGTATGACAGATTTGCTAATTGTGTTGAAAGTTGCTTACTTTCAGAGTTTTTAGCAAACTTATTTAATTTCAAGTTTGTTCAGATATTATTCTTTTTCTTTTTAACTACTACTTTTCTCTTGCATTGAATTTCAGTGGCTAAGATTTCCATATTTCCTCTTTCCACTGCAAATTAACTAGCATTTTTTTTAATGGCAATATCTTTCTGACCTGTGTGTGTTTGTTATTGATCCTCTACTTGCCTCTGCATGTGTGAAATCTCATTCTTTGAACATCTCAAAATTTTATAAAACTCACATAAGGTCACCCGCTTCAATCACAGTCACAGTCAGACAGTTTTAATAGAAAGTCCTAAAGAGACTAGTCCACTTGACAAGAAACAGTAGATAACTGTTTATCATCTTAATAGCAAAACTACATTTAGACCTTGGAATGAGCATTAGCTTGAAAAATAAGATATTACGGATTACCAGGATATGTCAAATTCACTTGCTGACCTAAGCAAGTAGAAAACTCGAGTGTAACTTAGAAACCATCGTATTCTTTGACTTGATATTAAGACAAAAACTTTTTAAATAATTGAGAGCTGGGGGGCTGAAACTAAAAATCAGATAAGAAAATTTTATGTTTTGTGCTTGTTTTGTCTTCTCTTGTCTTTTCCCTTTGGATTACAGAATTATCTAATTTTTCTTGCAGAAAGGCTTGCTATTCTATACTGAAGTGCCTTTAAATAGAACATACTTAACTTACTGCATAAAATTTTACAACTTACACATTCCTTTTTATATCTACATTTATTTCCTTCAGGTTGGATGGTTGGATGTACTGAAGCTCTTGACACTTTTTACAAGGAATATCAACTTTAAGCATTAAGTATATGACACAATAGGATCAAAGATAAATAGCAAGAAAACAGGAGAGCATGTTGTCTGTATGTGGCAAGCACTTATACAAAGCATTAAGAGAATCTGTATCAGGAAGAGGAAAGGGAAGACCATGTCTGGAAGAAAAGCATATCCTCTGTGATGCCTTTTTTCTTTTTTTTTTCCCCCATAGAATTCTACATCCATTAACCAAAAATGTAATTTCTAGAAGAAAACGAAAATCAACAATGTCAAAACATTCTCAGTTCAAAGTTGCTTGCAAAGATTGGGCTTTGTGCTCCACTTTTTATAAAAAGAGAAGCTAGGTCACTTATATTTGTGTACTTTTCATACTGTATTGTCCTCATACAATAACAGATAATATGAAACTTTTTTTCATTGAGTATTACATTGCAAGTTCCACTGGCACTGTGATCTGGAGTAAAGTATCTTTTTAGAAAATTGAGCAAGAATTTCATCATAAATGACATATCATATCATCAGAGTCCTTATTTTATTATATAATGATCTTGAATTCCACATCAGTCTAGTATATACGTACAACGTACTTCAAAGAATCAAACTGAAATGAGATTGCAATTGGGAAATTTAATTCACTCTCAGCCAGGACATTCATGTCTCGTCTGTAATAACTGCCTGCCGGTAATTTATAGACTATATACAGACTATACGCTCCATAAGATAGAAAATAGACTATGGATTACATAGAAATGTACAAACACAGGAGTTAAAGTCTAAGAAGTGATTATTCAAATAACAAAACATTGGGAAACCTGTTTGACTTCTCATTTTTGGTTCCTTCAACCATGCAACTAGAAGTACAATCTATGAGAAGTTATTGACATATTCTTGCAAATTCTTCCTATGCAGATACGCTGTGTACATCTTGGTAGCATCAGATATGAAAGCCATTCTCTTCTCTGAATTTGGGCTGGAAAATTGAACAGAACTGTCTTAAATTTATTATTTTTTATCAACTTAATTATGTGTATTCTCAGAAAGACTAACCTTGCAAGACTTAGCAGGATTAGATTTGTTTATGGAGTGTTTGTATGATATTATATTTTAAATCTCTCAGCCTAACGTATTCTCCACAAATAAAACATTGTTATTAAACATAATGCAGCATATTTTTTAAAATCTCCTGAAATCCTGAAAAATCCATCTTTTATATTAACGTATTGTTTGGTTATTACTCTGTTAAGGGCTAAACTTAGGAGTTTACCACTGCAGTAAGAACACCTGCTAGCAAAACTGTTTAAATGCAAGTTCTTCTACTGCTCAGTTCTGCTAACAAGCTGCTTTTAAATGATCTACAGACAGAAGTGTAACACCCGTGTTTTGAGATTTTTTTTTCTGTTCTTCATCTTGGGACTTATAGTGGAGAGCTATTTATCAGTTATTAGGATTTCATTCTGTTGATGCCTGTTTTGGAAACTAGTGGAACTTAGTACACTGTGTCTTAGGATCTCTTTTTTGTGAAAATATGAATAGAAGTTTCAGACACAAAAATCTGCAGAGAAATAAATACTGACCTGCCATGAAATAAATCTCAATTTTAACTGCCAGATTTGTCATTTTTCAGTGTTAATATTTTGCATACTTTTACAGTGCCTGTCAGGATACAGCAGTTAATTGGTTGTATTAATAAAATTCATAACTACAAAGAATTAAATCCTTAATTTTAACTGTCATTTTTAAATCTATCTGTTCATGTATTACTTCTCTTAAACTATTCTAAGTTTTTACAACACTGAATACACAAGCAGAAAATGCAAGCATTGAAGCCAGTAATAAACCATTTATTTACAAAGAAATTCTGAAATGTAAACTGTATTTCTGAACTTCAACATCCCTAAAATGACTCCAGTTAGACATGTGTAAGTGTGATTCATGCTTTGCAAGTGCTCACCTCACACAGAGTGATGTACTGTCATTGTTTCATTCATTCTAAACGCAGTATCCATAAGAGTTTAGAAAGTAGACATCACCATAAATCAATGCTATTGGACTATATTTTGAAACAAAACATTTTACAGACATAGACATCCTACATTCCATACTGATCATGAAGCACTTGTGTGAAGGTCATCTAAAGTCAGCGACAATTTATGGATTCATTTTCTGGAAGAATAAAATATGCCTCTGTATTTTCTCTGCATACATTACAAGTAGCTTAAATCTGTGCAAGATTTTCTGTGTAGAAAATCTAATGCTCATAAGAGCTTGTAAGGGCTGCTAACCAAAAAAACATTAATGAAAATGTAAGTACTTGAGGTTACTTCTTCTAGTAAAGCTCAGAAGGGAATGAAGAACTATGCTGGATTATATCGCCACTTTATAAAACATGTAGAAATATTAGTGGTGGTAAAATTTACTCCACTGTTAACTTAGGTTCATTTAACGACGTTCATAAAATACGTTTCTTAGAAATGTAAAGAAATTCAAACTAACAAATACATGGTGTCTTATCCTAACAGTGATTTTTCGTACATAAAAGCAAGACTGCGCTGTTGGACCTGTAAACTTTTCCTTGCTCCTGAGACACAGTGTGTTCTAGTTGTTTCTGTCTTTGAATGAAATTCTGAGGAATCACTGCTGCTCAGGATGCATTGGAAAGATCTGTGGAGCAAGAAGAAAAGGGTAGCATTCCTCTAGGGATCAGATTGAGCTACTAGGTATGTCAACCTACATTCTGCCCTGCCTATAGTCCCTCCTTTTCTCTGTCTCTTTTTATTTATTTATTTATTTATTTTTAATTAACAAAAATACCTGAAGAGTTCTTGATGTGTCTGTCTCTCTTTGTACAGGGCTATATTGTGCTATTTTTAATTCATGGTTATTATTATTTTTTTTTAATCAAGATAGCTGGGGAATAATGAAGACCTGAAAAAAAGGTTATGGTAGTTTAGGCATTTTAGACAAGTTATGTAATCCTCTCAGAGTAGCTGCTGTTATTTTTATCCCTTTCTGGTTCTCCTAAAGTCTGATAGCTCCTGTCTTGATCTATATCAAGGAATCAATCAGATCTTCTGCTCAGTGTAGTCTAATGATGAAATTTGCTGAACAAAAATCCAATTGTTCTTTCAGTTTTAATGGTGCTTTGTCCTGATGTTTCCCACTAGGATGCCCTGAAGATTGCCTTGAATAAGGTAGGATTGCTAATATAATGTCAATAAGGTCTTGATATTAAAAACTTAATGTACTCAAATACCCTAGAGGAATCCTAGAGAGGTGTGCATATCTCTATAATTTGAACTAAAAATACCTGCTCTTATGGCTAGTTAATATATTGGTCCTATTACTATTAGGATGCAAGAAGGTTATACGGTGAACAGATTGTAGTACCTTAGTCTTATAGTATTAGAGAGGCAATGGAAACTAAAATCATGTCTCTCCATAAAGGGCAGGAATTCAGTCATATAAAAACACCATTATGCCTACATAGACATTATACAGGAAATCTCAAAAATATGTTGACCTATTTTTTTAAGAGGTAACTGAAAGGGCAGTTCATGAATGATATTCTTTCCACATTCAAAGCTTTTTAAAGTAACAAATAGGATAACATTAAATGATACTGCTAGGGATCAGATCTGTCAGATCAGCAAATAGCTTGTTGAAACAAATTTTAAAATATATTTTTGTGTTTCTTAATCTATACACATGGTCTTCAGGAAGAATGGAAAAAGCAGAATGTGTTTTTCATTCTGCTAAAGTATTTTGGTCCATCTTTACAGAGCTGAGAACAGATATTTATGCCAGGGCAGAGATTAGGAGAAGCCTTAGATTCTAAAAGCCATTACACTAGGAGAATCCTCCGCTGTTTAGCTAATTTAGTTTTCTTAGAGCAGAGGTCAAGATCTGTCCTTTATAATTAGGGAAAAGAAAAATATCTACTTATGTGAAACAACTGATAGTAAAATGTCTTCAAAAGCTCTCTGGTCAGATAATCGCCTCCAAGCCATGAGAACTTAGAAATCTAATAATATCTTCCTTATTTTTGCATTTTTAACCCAAATTATTATTTAGATTATCTCAGAACATTAAAAAAAATTGTATAATAAGAATAAAAAATATATTCTATAAGATGAAAAGATCTACTGTATAATGAAATGCATAAACTGTAATTTAATGAAAGTTCTGACTAGAGCAATATATTATCTTTATAAAGAATATTGCTGAACACTGAAGGTAGATAAATTTATCTAGTATTGAAATTTATATGTTACATAGTGATGAAATCCATCTGTTAGGTGCTCACTTATGCCATATAAGCTACTGAAAGCAGCCATCATCAATTCCCCATTACTCTAATCCTACCTCTATATTGTACTACTCCTGGGTCATTCAAGGAAGGCAATGATCAGACCTGTAATTACAGAGCAAATAAGTATACTGCATTTCAGTGAGGATAATGATGTTTACTTTTCATCTCAAGATAAATTTAGTGTAATCAAAATGCTAATAATGGAGTGTCAGCTACAGAATATCTACTGTGGACAATACTGCTATACTCAGGTATTGCAATGATTCTGGAAAAAAAACCTCATCATTTTGTGAAGTGCTGCTCTTGAGGGAAGTTATAGGTAAGCATCAAAGAAAAAGGTTTTTGAGGAGCTGGAATTATTCCTGATACTGGTTATTCCTGGCACTTACATTATGTAGAGGAGCTATACCAAAAGGAAAGGAGTTACACAGAGACAAGAACAGTATAGATTTCAGGGGAATAAAACTTACCATTTGACATGTTTAAGTAAATGTTACAACTCTGAATATATTTTAGCAGTTTAAAACTAGTAGATGTATATTAGTGGGACAAATTCAACTAAATGAATGCAATATTAGGGAAATTTCAAACAAAACAAAATGAAACAAAGCCAAAAACTGCTGGAAACCAAAACAATATAAAAGCCTAAGAAATAAAAGAAGTATGTCCTGACTAAACTTAAAATTTCCAGAACATAATGAAATGGATGGAGAGAAAGAAGCTCAGCAGTCATTTTAGGTGATCTAGTACTTCTGTGAAAACAAATTCTTTGTTTAAAATGCTTGTGTTTTCTTCTTATTGAATTATGATTAGTTTGTAAGAAAAGCTATTGTTTTTAATGAAAAGCAATGCAGCGCTGGTGCTTATAAAAAAACCCTGTATACAAATTTATCAATTTATTTATTTATTTATTTTTGGATGAAGGGGTATAAAAACAGCATTTGAATGGTGTTGGATTCACTGTTTCCTGAAACTCAATTTATTAATCAGCAAATAATTCACTCAGCATTCGTTCCTATTGAGAGACATTTGTATCATGTCTTAGTTGGTACTATAAAATCAATTGGTTCTCATCAAGTGATGAGGAACAAAACAGTGATAATGAACATGTGCTTGAAATAGCATGCAGTGATAATTTCATTGGTCTCAGCCTCTAGCTGTATTGTGGACACTAAGGCCAGCACTGTGATCAGAAAACATGCTTCAAAGAAAAATGCAGGCAGGTCAGGTAAAGGAAAAATTAAAGTTGCGGAATAAACATTAATTAGTGGCTGCTTGAAATCAACAAGTCTTCTCCAATATGCACTACACAGCTGAAGTAGTGAATAGCTGTTAGTACCTAAATAAATAGACAGCTCTCTGTAGCAACAGGTGTCTTGGGGCTAGGCTGATACTGAACTAGTGGCTGATATGTGAGGTGGGGAGATGTGGAAGAGGCTGCTCTCAGTTGCAGGATTTTTCAACAGGCCTTGCAGGTTTGGAAATAGGACTGGAAGTATCTGGAAATAGGCATGTTTATGAACACAATTTCTCTTTTTTCAGGCTTTGTTTCCTTTTGAGATGACATTAAATAGATTGAAATATTATCAGTAATCACTGTGTTTTACTCACCAAGTGATGTAAGTGCACATAATGTATAATACATGTGGTTTTCAATTAAACTAACTGTGGGAAAGGATCAGGAGGTGGAGTCAGCTCTGCATCACATGCTCATCTTGTCCTGGTTTTAGCTGAGGCTGTGTGAAGTGCACACTGATGATTTTGCTGTTGCTGAATGATGGGTGCAAGCTTGGGGCTGGGCCAATCTGCTTGGAGGAAAAGAGCTGCCACCATGATAGTGCAGGGCAGGCAAGCTGTCCTGAGCACCGTGTTGGACATGCCTGACTGATTATCTGTGCTTTCAGGCTAGAAGCCAAAAACTTAGAGGCATGCGCACGAGTTACCAGAAGTTTTTGTAACCTTGACAGAGGTTCAACCCAAGTTTAACACTAAAAATACAAGCACCATCAGTGGGGGGTTATTATTCTCTATACAAGCGGTTTTCCTTGTCCTATGGAGAGATTATTCATTGTTGCATTACTTCTACATTCATGCAACTGCACTAATTAGAAGTCAGTTACTCATGCTTAATAGGTGGACAAATGTGAGCATGCTCAGGCTTTTAGTCTCTCAGTATTGTGAGGATTTATTGCCAGTAGGCCCAAACTTCGCAGACCCTCTTCAGTTCAAGACCCCATTCACCTCAGTCTGTAGCTTTCTCCAACAGAACCATGTCCAGCAGTTTATCAAGGCTGCATATGTGGTGAAAAGTTTTACCTTGCCTTGAAATTTGCAACTTCCTTGGAAAGTCCTACACTGACACAACCTCCAAAATTTAGCCTTTCCTCAGAACTGCTTTGTCAAGTGTTTTGGTGAATGCCTGTTTTTATTTTCTCATTTGCAGTGATAAAGCAGTAAGTAGATTAAAATGTTAAAATATAGCACTATTTGTGTATGTGAACTTTTAGATTATGGCCTGAACCAGCAACTGAGCACCTGGTGAAGGGGTGTAACCAGTCCTGAGAGCACAGGTGGAAGCAATTCACCTGAGTGACTGGAAAGGATGGACCCCCTCCCAAACGTTGTGGCTGGCAGCCACAAGGGGAAGCAGCTCTACTTGGAGATTACTTTCTTTGAAGTGTTTGGTGAGTCCTGATCCTTGGAAGCAGGTGAGCAATTCCTTCTTTTGCTAGTGTGCGACTGCTACCTTTTTTGGGTTTAAAGGAGTTGTATCTGCTGCTGCTCATCTCTACAACTTGAGAATTTCAGATTTTGAAGATTCTCTTGCTCTTATATTTTCTACAGTTATTTTATTGTTGATATTGTTTACAATATTTAAATCTGTTATCATCAAAAGAGAATAATGGTTATTCTATTGTTTGGAAAACAAGCAGCATGATGTGCTTTCAGTTTTGCCTCTCTTGAGAGGTTGCAGTAACAATTTCAAAGGATATGGAAACTACATAAAACGTTCTGAGCTTAAGTATTCATTACAACTGTTCATTATGCTGAACAAAGGATCTGAAAACTGCCCTTGCTTTGGCAGTCAATTCCAGGTAATTAATTTATATGTCCAAACAAGATGCATGGATGTGCTGACATAATGTTCACTGTTTCCAACCCTTTACAGATATTACTGTTCTTATTGCTTGTGCATGCTTAGTACTTTTTCCTAGAAAAAATTAAGAACTTCATGATGCTTTGTTATAATTTCAAGGTAACAATAGTATAATTGTGGTGGCTATATTGTGAAGAAATTGTTTGAAAGAAATTAGGTTTTGTATCTCATAATTTGTCAGCTCAGCTCACTTTATATTATTTTGCAAAACCGAACTGACTGTAAAACTGTTAGATGTATTCTTGACATGTAATCCTACTAGAAGTGACTTGCATCATTTTGTAAACGTATGAATTTTTTTTTTTTGTTAAAATTGGCTGCTTTCTCTGGTCTAAACTCTGTGCAGATCTCAACAGTTTAGATTTTGTGAATTTGTATCTGATCATGTCAGCCTAATGAACCGACTAGGCATCAGCTTTGACAGGCTGCCTGACATTGTACAAGATGGAAATAAAAGACTCAGGGCAAAACTATGACCCCATACAAGTCAGTGGCAAAATTTCTCTTGGCTTTAATGGATCCAGGATTTCATATGTGGCACTCTGCCTCATCTTTCACTCCAAGAAACAAACAGCACACCGAGTCCAGTGGGGGCTATATATGATACGTTTTTCCAGTATATGATGAGGTATTAACTGAGTGGAGTTAGAGCTTTTGGATCTAAGTGGAGAAGTGGTTTTTTAGAAGAGAGTGAATGAAGAGAAGATAAACACATAACTGACTGCAAGGAAAAGCCACTCCTGGATATACCATGGGAAAGTGAGAAATTGCTTATGTTGCATATTTGTTTGGATTTTTTTTTCCCCAGCTTCCTGAAGTTGTGACAGCCTACTGGAAAAGACACACCAATATTCATCGGCAAAACACAGAAAAATTATGGGAGTACTTCTCTATCATTTTAATCAAACTTCTACATGCACTATTCAGAAAATAGCATAACTTAGAGGAATTTGCAGAGGTCTTTATCAAACACTCTTTTCTTCAGCCAGCAATAGTCTTGTCATTCCGAGATAATTTATTTTAATTATGGGAAGTTTAAGGATGAAGATGGGTTAGTAGCTTGTTTTGTTCTACGGAGTGTATGTTTTGCTAAATCATAAAATACTCCCTTGTAGTCCATTACTCTGTTGAGTATTTTGGTACCAAATAGCAACATGAAATAGATTTCTTCCTGGTCTGCTTCACCTCCTTTGTCCTGAAGCTCCTCCTGAATCAGCACCAGATCCTACTAACTAAATTCATCCTCCTCCACCTAAAATTGTTCTATTTGCTTAGTCAGGGTTGATTTTTCAGAAAGTACAAGTGAAGGTCACCTCTCTTGCTCCATGTTTTTTTTTTTTTTTTTTCCCACTGTGGCCAGATGCTGGGATGGTACTTGTGGTGAGTGACAGTGAAAGACAAGCTTCAGATGGAGATTGAATGTGCATCTCCTGCTAAAAACTTTGCTCTTTACTGGATTTTATGTAGACACTGAGGTTCTTTACTCATATTTTATTCAGTTATTATTCCCTGGTTCCCTGGTTGAGAAAGGGCTGTGACCAAGATTTAGGAGCTGTCTCTATAATACTGTTTAGAATTCAGCTTTTTTTTTTTTTTTTTTTTTGTATATTGATTTTTCAAAGTTAATCTAAATGAAATAAAATAAGTGGGACAGTATCCTTTGCCTCTTGATCTCTACTTGGTGGGGACTTCTCATGGAGGAGTTTCTCCAACTCCTGCAGTATAGGAATAAATGAATGGAGCAGGGCAAGCTGAAGGAGCATGACCCACATACTTAACATCTCTATCTTTCTCCTAGGAAAGGTGTCTTCTGAAATGCACATGACATCTGTGAAACTTTGCAGGTGAAGGATGCAGAGAGGCAGCTAATCAAATGATTGTGGAGAGAGGTCTCCCTTTTTCCTCGCCACTCTGCTGCCTCTCAGCCTAACCTATGCAGGCACACCTTTGGCTCTCCACTGAAATCTGAAAGCTTTGATTCAACCCTCCATTCAAACCCATCCCTGCCTCATTCAATCAAATAAACACTCTTTGTGGAAAAGAAGACATGCAAAAGAAATACATGCGCAAGTAGTTGTATACTGAGCTGGTAGTCTCAATCTTGCTACCTGATGGAGAGACAAATAAGAAATAAAACACTTCTCCTAGAAGATGAGATATGGTACTTCTTCCTATAATTTCCTTTCATTTTCTTATAGTAACTCCATGTTGACTTTGAATTCGTGGAATTTAACCTCATGTAAAACTGAAGATGGTGGGTAAGTCTTAACTCTATCCATGAAATTAACTGTGACTTCAGCTGAATCTGGCAGAATAAGTAGCATCAGAACTGGATCAGGCCCTGGACAGTATCTTTGGAAGCTGACTTTTGAAATAGTGAATGCTACTTGTTCAGCAATTGTTAATCTGAGGCCAGTGGGCTCGGTCAGCTTTAAATCAATTATGGATCTGACATTGTCTTTCAATCTTGTAACAAAGAATTGTTAATTATGTCCAGATGAGTGAATTCTTTCTCTTTCATATGGATCGGACAGGAAATTTTTTTTTTTAAAAACTGAGAGACAGATCAGTACAGAATAAGGGGTACTATTTATATCAGTAGAGTACTAGTGTCTTTTCTAAGTTAATAGTGTGACTTCTGAGGCACCTGTGTTAGCAGATATTGGAGATATGAGGACATCGTTTTTAGCAGAAGCTCGAAGAACTTCTTTTCAACTTGATGTTATGTCTCATTGTAATGCGGAAGCCTGTACTGAAATGCACTTCTTAACACACAGGCCTTTTCATGTGTTATTAAGCACAAGGAAGTCTAAGGGAGCAAATTAAGTCACTTGCTGACGAAGTAACAGGCCATCAAACCAATGTAATGACTATTATCAAGTTTGTTTTTAAATTTGCCGCTTTCCTTTCTCCCATCAAATCAGGCAGAAAATAGAACAGTGTCAAAAATTAGGTACTTCCTAAGAAATTGTTCCCTTTTTTAGTTGCTTGGTTTTTTTTCTTTGTGCTCATCATAGGGGAAGAAAAGAGGTCCTTTTACCTAGAATAGTTTCACCACTTTGCCTGTATGTGACAAGCAGCTTTTGTCAGCAGAGTACTTACTGATGGGTAATGTAATGTGTGAGTCGGTGTGAGAGCTGAAGGTCAAAGCTGTAAGACTATTAGCTGTGTCACTTGGTCTCCTGATCTGAATGTTACATGTATCATTTTCTGAGCTTATTGTCAAAGAAGGGAAACCAAGCCATGCCTGGAAGTTTTCAGATTACTGAAGAATAAATCAAGAAAAATAACTCTCTCAAAGTGTGCCAACAGTAGGAGAAAAAAAGGAGAAATTATTTAAATCTGTTTCTTATACCTGGAATGGTAATTTGCACATTGCCTTCTCTGAACACCATTAACCATTCCTTCCATTTGCACACAAAAAAACTTTGAAAGATGAAATGTAGACAAGTGTTGCAGCCATGAGTGTGGAGCTGGAATTTGTCCAGAAACAGGTAGCAACTTGCAGGAACACTTGTAAGAGCAATATGAAGGTTAAAGCAGTTGAAAAATCACTTTGAATTCATTTAATGGACATTGTCATTAGGAATGCATTTTCAAATGAGAAATATTACTGAAAATATCCTGTTTGTTTCTCAGAGACATTAACTTTTAAAAAAAAAAAAAAACTCACTTATATTCTAAAATGAAGTGTGTGTGTGCGCACACTGACATGTTTTCAACAGAACTTTTTACTACACAGGCTCTGCTTTTTTCTTAGCACTGAAAAGTAGAATGAAAGGTTTCTTTAAAGAACCACAGCTTATTAACTCTATGTGACTGGATATTATTAACTTTGCTCACTGTTTTCACTGACTGGTTTTGTAGATTGAGTTAAAAATATTATTTCTGACATTTAAAGCCCTTAATTGACTAGATCTCAATGAAGTGCTTTACTGAGTTCCTGGCACTCCACATACCACTTCTTCCTTCTGGGTCAAAAGGGGCAAAGCTCTTGTACTTGAGGGTCTGCAGGAGTAGAAAGGGCACTGTTAACATTTTTGCGTGTTCAACTAAAGATCATAGAGCAGACACCTAGCTGACTTTTCCCAGGATCATGTATTGCTATTTAAGGAGGAATTACCATTGGCTTTTATCTCAGAGGGCTTTGACAGAACTCTATTTAACCTGGTATCACAAATATTTTGTGATTAGCAGTAAATTTCAATTGTGATATTTTTTCTTGATTTCTTTTTTAAAAATACTTAAATTAACAGCGTGTGATAAACTGCAATCAAAGGACAACAGCATATAACATCTTGACCCTTCATTTGCTGTTGCTTCATGGGCTCCATAGTTCCCAGATACATCCAACATCATTATTCCAAGCTTCCTCTCTTGCACAGTATTCCTCATCTGTGGTTTGCCCCTGCAAATGTCTGATGTGACAACTCAGCCAAATTTCTTGCATAGAAATATCAGTCTCTGAAGCCTAACTAGGCAGATCTCACAAACACTGAGGTGGCTCATTTCACAGATAAACTATATATCCAAAAGATTTATTTATAAGGACCTTATTTATCAGAAGTTTAGAGCAATGTGTTGAACTGTATTTTCTTAATGTTTGCCATATGCATTTTGGTTTTTTGATGTTTCAGTTTATTTTGCTATTAGAAGTTCATGACTTTGTGTTGCAATAAGACAGAGTGAGACTAGTAAAGTAGCTTGCAACTGAGATCAGGGTTATAAATCAAGGAATGTCTCCCTTCATAGTTTATTGTCTTTCACAACTCACTGATGCCAATGGAGAAACATAATTTAAGAGCCACAGAAAAATAGTAAAGCTGGGTTTATGGACATTCAGTAAAAAATTTCATAAACCAAAGTTAAAATAGCTTGTGTTTCTATATAATGCTTAAGCATTTTTAATAGATACTTGTTTGAGAAGTGTAATTGCATTTCCTAATATCTTATCGTAGTGTCTATTTATTTTAATGTTACTAAATGAAGAAGACAGTAATGATTGAAATCTCTCAAAATCCCTGTAAGTTCTGGGAAAGCTACAAGCAATCCAGGAGAATACTGGATTCTATTGAGGATAACATCCTGGTTCAAGAACTGGACAAACCAACCAGAAGTGAATCATTATTGGACCAGGTCCTCACAAACTTAGAGGAGATCATTAAAGAGGTTAAGATTGGAGTCAGACTAGGCTGCAGTGACCATGTCCTGGTTGAGATCATGATTTTGAAGTATATGGGCCTGGGCAAAGAGCAAAGTCAGAGTCCTGAACTTCAGGAGAGCCACTATTACCTGTTTAAGGAATTACTGAATAGGATCCCATGTGAAATTGTCCTTAGGGACATAGATATGAAAGCTTGTTAAGGATGTATTTCTGAGAACAGAAGAGCTCTCCATCCCCAGCATAAGAAATCAAGTAGAGGAAGCAGGAAACCAGCATGGCTGAGCAAGGATCTACTGATCAAAGTGAGGGAAGAGGGAGGTGTGTACCGACAATGGAAGAAGGAACATGTGGCCTGGGAATAATACAGAGATGTCACTCATACAAACAGAGATGGAGTTGGGAAAGCCGAGGTACAGATGGAATTAAACTTGTTAGGGTTAGCAAGAAATTCTATTGGAAGAAACAAGCAAAGGATCTCCTTGGTAAATGAGAAGGGAGAACTGTCTACAACAGATATGAACTCAATGAGTTCACTGGCAGTCAGACTTCTCATGTCTCTTATGCCCCGAACTAAATTAATTTTAAGGTCCTTTTCAACCTAAGCCATTCTATGTTTCTATGTTATAATTAAACCAATTACTACTCCATGTATTTTGGCTACTTGCTGAAGAATTTGGAGAGAGGAGTTGGGGGGGGTTATTTGATGTTAATTCTTGGCATCTTCTGCGAACTATACATCCATTAGCAGCCAAGGTATATTCAGTTTACTGCTAGAGATTTGCTTACAATTTATGTTCATTCGAAAAGAATCCAATTCATAAATCCAATGATCACTCAGTGATGTGATTTGAATATCAGAAAATGGAAACAAAGGAGGTATCTACTAGTAACATTTTACTCCTAATATATATATCAGAGAGTCAATGTAGTTCAACCATTTAGAACATTTTAGAGACCACAAAAACAGACCTTTTTCAACTAGAAACAAAACCAAAGCTAGCGGAATAATTTTTTCTACTAGCAGTTCAACTGTATGCTGTGTTTAGCACACATTAATACCTCTCAACTATTGTATGCTTCCTTTCTAAGAAGTTTTTTCTTTAAAAAAAAAAAAAAAGTCTACTTACAGATTATATCAAGTCCTTGTCTAGCTTTCTTTTATTCTTGGGTGATTGAAAGGCCTCCTGCAAGTACATGCAAAGAATGAAATAGCAGGTCACTTAATTATTAAGAAATTTATCAAGATACTCCAGTTTCATATGATTAAGATCTGTAAAAACTTTTGAAGGACATATACTAGAGCACATGTGCTCCAGCAAGAGAGGTGAAGCCATCTACATCATTATTGACTGTGGATCAGATTACCTCCCAAGCAAGCTTGTCATCTGAGATTTATTGGTTCCTATTTCCCTCTAGGGTTTGAGCATACAAGTAATTTTTTAACATCATGGTAAGAGCCATGTTTACTAAACTGTGCAGAATTCTCAGCACAGAGAAATGGGAGTGTGAAGTTATGTGAATGCAGAGGTACCCCTTTCAGATAACCTGCATCTGTTAAGTGATAGAAAGTTAGGTGCTTAGTGAGGGAAGGCAAGGGCAATTGCGGTGCTGGTGGGAGCAGCATCCATACAGCCAAGACAGAGTCCCACTGGACCCAGATCACTGGCAATCACAAATGGTATGCTAAATGCAGACTGTGCTGATGTATCCCAGCCACTAGTTGATGCTTGTGGAAACTCTCTGGCTTAAAAAGCAGCAGCATGACTGGAAATGAGGCATTCCTATCTCAACGCAGCCGAAAGGTGACTGAAAATGATCACTGATATGCTGCATTCTTACCTCTGGTGTTGTGCAGTCAGTATAAGCCAATCTGGAGATGCTTCTCTTTGGAAATCTGGGGAAGAATTTGTAGGGCAAAGATAAAACGGAAATGCAACTATTCTGATGTCACTGATACATCATCTGCAAGAAGTAAGGAAAGGTGATCTTTTTTCTTTCAGAGATTCTGAGCCATTCTGCAGCTATGTTCCCTCCAATATTCATCCCAGGTATCCCAAAAAAGAAAAGCAATATTTCAAAATCTTATAAAAATAGTTTTTTTCTGCAAGTGGGGGCTATGTACCTCTGTGGTAAGAGAGGCTGTGGGTGCTCTCTCCCTGGAACATTCAAGGATAGGCTGGATGAAGCTTCAAGCAACCTGGTCTAGTGGGAGGTCTCCCTGCCAATAGCATGGGGGCTGGAACTAGATGATCTCAAAGGTACCTTCCAACCCAAACCATTCTTTGATTCTAAATGTTACTTAATCATGTGAACATCAATTTCTAAGGGTTATTCAATCTTTATTAAACAACAGAGTAAATATTTATTGAAGGATTGGAGAAATTCTTCAGTACTGGTCCTGTCCAATGTACTATAATACTTTTCTTTGTTTCAGAAAGTGCATGCCCTTTATTTGCCTGGAATTCTGTGCACAGATTTGCTTTTACAAAGAGGAAGTACCTCTATTTTCCTAATACCAAATACCTTCTTACCTGAGTCTACCTTTTGTTAATCCTTAAATAGTATACATTTGTGTAGTTCAGTTTATAATCTACCCTATCGTTTCTCTATTCTTCTTGGAAGAGCTGTGACTGGTAACAATAATATAAGGAATCCATTACTTTTCCATCTTAATACTTCCATCATATTTGATAGATTACAATGAATTAGTCATACAGAATTTTGATAACATATTTTATTATGTTGATTGAAGGGATTCACTTGAGATGACAGCTAGCATGGCTTAATAGCCAAAAAGCTTTTTAGTGCAACTATAATTCTATTCACTGCAGCTGCCGTTCTTGAATGAAACAAAGGAAGGTGCTTGAGTGAATGATATATCACTGGAGGTGTGCTTCACTCTACAATTATGGAATATACCAATATCTGCAATTAAGCAATCTCAATTTCAGAAGAAACACATTTTATTTAGAGATATAATCCAGCCCACCCTATCAAAAAGAAATCTGCCAGATTTAAATCAGCATATAGTAGTTAACTTCTTTCAGACATTATTGAATTTCTAAATATGAAGTAACACTTTGTTCTTTTTGACTAGAACAGTACTCTTCAGCTCATGGTCTGTAACAAGTATATTAGATCCAACTTTAGGTACCGCGCTTCATAAAAGTTGTGAGCCAATTAGAGCTAGACAGAGGATTGTAACAAGCAAACTCAGATGTTTATAAAACGTGACCTTTGAGAACACAGCAAATGAACTGGATTTCTTCATCTAAGGAGGAGAGGACTGAGTGTGACAAGATAACAGTCTCCAGATACGCAGAATGCTGTAGTAAAGAGTCAGGAAACAATCTGTTGTCCATGTTTGTGATGAATAGAAAATAGTGGTAAGGAATTTAAATTGCAGTAAGGGAGATTAAGGTTAGATCTTAGTAAAAATTTTTGAAGTGAGGATAGTGAGGGAAAGGTTAGGATAGATTGCCTGAGGAGGAACGTCCATCACTGAAAGCTTTAAGAAACAGTTAGACAAATGTCTGTCAGAAGTGACATAGATAAAATCAATCCTGCTTTGACATAGAAAGAGATCTATGTTATGCTTTAAAAATTTCATATGTTATTAGCCATTACAACTCTATATGGTCTGCAATGTGTGTTTGTGTCACTTTTGTATATATTCACTTCAATATGTTAAAAGCATGTTGAGTTCATAATCTCATCTTTAAATGATTGTGCAGCAGAATTAAAGCCAGCTGTTTAATCCTTTATTTCCTCAATATGTTTGCACCATAATAATCTTTAATTACCCTGTCACATGTTGGTTTATTTTCTCATTCCTCTATTTCATTAGTCTGTTGAATAAATTCTACTCAGTGAAAGCACATTGTTTTACATATTGTCTAATGCTCAGTGGACACTTCCGTATGTAATTACTTTATGCTACAGTCTTGCTCTGAAGACAATATTGCTATAGTCTCAGAAAGATTTCCATATTGGTTTTCAGTGCGGTGTTTGAGGGATATTTAATATTAACTTATCCTCTTAGCATTACTGTGATATCTGTACATCAGTTGGGTAACACTGATTTTTCAGTGCATTCATTTTTATATAGCAATAGAGATGTTCAGAATAGAATTAAAATACAAATCATTTAATGTTTAGCAACTCTAAGGCATCACTTCCTAACTTCTCAATTGCAATAGTACAATTTCGTTGGTACTGAACAGAGCCTGTGTGTATCTTCCTGATGATGAACTATTGCATTTAGGTTTTTAATTGCAAACTCTATTCTGCTATTACATTAACAGCAAGCAGAGTTCCTTAGCAGAATAAAACTTCTGAGTTCACAATATTTGCACAAAATGACTGATTTCTAACAATCGTAGATTGTCATTCTTTATATTTGTCATCAGTTGTGCATACAATTTGTTACTTAGGTTTCACCTGTGCTTATTCCAACAGACTATAGGGATCTTAGACTAAAATCTTGATTTGGCAAGGAAGTATATTCTAATGGGTGTTGGTAAGATATAGGTTACTAATTTCATTCAAACATCAGCTACACCTGCTACTAAGATCTGAAAACACAAATTGGTCTTTTTAAATATAATGAGAAAATGCAAATATATAGGTCTGAGCTCAGGTGGTGGCTGAAAGGAATAAGGAGTAGTATCATATATTTATACACAGGTGTATGGGAACTGCTGAATCACAGCCTGAACCTCTGATTGACTGACCACCTGAGGCAAACAATGAGTCAGCCCTAGGAGCACAGGTGAAGGCAACTCACCTATGTTACTGGAAGGGGTGAAGCCTGGCTCCACCTCTCCTAGACACCATTTAAGACCTGACTACCATTGGAGAAGGGTCTCTTTTGAAGATCACTCCTCTTGGAGTCCTCTCAGTGAGCCTAGGACAAGGGTAAGCTTTCCATCCCTTCTTTAGTGTGATAACTTGTTTAGCCTAACTTTCTTGTATATTTCTTAATTATAACATCCATATAGTCATTGGTTATACGACAGGGTTGAAGAAAAGATGGCTGGGTATTTCTGAGAGATGACCCAGACCTATTTCTGCTCTACTGCTGGTTGTGATAAACTTCTTGAGACTATAAAAGGCTGACCTGTCCTAGGGTAGATCTGTTGTTCCTCTATCTCTCCAATTTGAATAGTAGCTTGTTGATTTGATTCTGTAGCTGATTTTGAATCTCTGTAACTTTTTGCAAGATACTGGTACTGTCAGTTATATTATCCTCAGCTTTCCTTTCTCCAGTACCTAATCTCATATTTTTAGCCAAGCTCCACTGTCTTTTTCGAGACTGTTCTCAGCTTCGGACTCCACGTATGTCTTCACCCTATCTGAATCTAGACACCCTCTTTGCTTCCCCCTACCACTGTTCTTGCTGTTCCTTCAGCAGCTCTTCAACAGACACTCATCTGCTCCCTTCTTGGCCTCCTGGTTATCTGTTTTCTTGAGCAAAGCCACCTAATATAATTACAAATATTTAATTTAAAGAGGTTCATGCTGTTAAAAGAAATGAAAACCTGAGTACTTTATCTGCAGGTAGCACTGTAAATCCCACTTACAACATAAAAATTTGGAAGTAGACTATCATTTTCACATGAGTAAGCTACTACTGACTTCAAGTGACCATTCATTTAACTTTAAATACACACTATATTTCTTCTGTATAGATAGGTAGAATAAATTAATTTAGACTAGCTTAATTGGGTCTAGTTCTTGTATATCTGAAGTCATGGTTCTAAAAAATGTTATCCATGTAGTCTACATGTTAAAAACTCAGTTGAGTTGTTCAAAGACATTTTGTGTTTGCCTGAACGCTCATTGCACTGTGTTCTCAAGGTATATCCTTGGAATAATCAGCATGTTCTATGCTTTTTCTTGTCTTGAACTGAAACTTCTTATTTATAGAAATATTCTTCTATATTTATAGACATTCAGTCATTTTTTTCATAATATATTTAATGTTTTATGTTCTAGACATATGTATACAAGCTTGATTCCTACACTTAATGGTCCTTCATGGAATACACATTTTAACTCTTAGCCTAATAATACTTTTGATTTATTAAATTATGTATGCACTGATTGGAACATGGAAAAAAAAATATATGTAGTTAAACACCATGGTTTTGCAACATTAAAATAGCAAAAAAATTCCTTGAATGGAATTTAAAGAAAATGTAGCAAATAAAAATGAACAATAGTCCCTATTGTAGGGTTTTTATAGTTGTAAGCATATGATGTACACGTAAATCTAAGGAGTCATTAATTCAGTCATTCTCTTTGTATATGTATAAATATATATAAAATATAAAGGATATAGTTTGTTTGTCTGAGTCACATTTGTTTTGCCTTCTGATGCCTAAGCATCAGAAGGCCTACTTTTTCTGACCCAGGAAAAATAATTAGTTTGAAAATAAGTTTCTCAGTAAGACCTGAATTTAAGGTTAAGTGTGAAAGCCTGATGCAATCTTTTTCTTGTTTGGACTTTGGCTATCCTTTAAGCCTGTAAAGGAAATATTAATACAAAAGCTGAAACATCTTTCTAAAAGTCCCAATAGATAACCACTACCTAGTGTGTGGTTGAAAACTAATGAAGTGTTCAAGAGGTCAAGACAAAAGTACCTTGAGACATGGATGGATTTATTTTCCTCTACTTTTTGATACGGTATATAGTTCTGTTTTTTCCTTTTAATACAGCATATATTGTCATGTTTAAAAGTAGCACAGTACAGATTAGCTACATTATGATGAAATTCAGGAGAACAGTGTTCACCAGTATTGGCAGTCAGCAGGTCACTTTCCTATGTGATGTTTATTCACAATCTGGTTTTATAGGTTTGTTTTGTTTTCTGTTTGAGCAACTGTGAAGAACAGAATTGTTCTGATGGAAATATTTTTGAGCTGTTAGGCGCTGACAGGTAACTAACAATTTGCCATATCAAATGGATAGCATCTTTAACATGTTAATTACCTCCAGAAATCTAGTGGTACCATTTGTGCTTAAAATGATTTCTTTAGTTGACAAAAGAGATCACAAAAGGAAATTCTTATCAAGAAAAACATTACTTTTAAAGTGGTGTATTCTTTGCTGTAGAACTAGTCATCGTTCAAGTGTGTACTTATTAGAAATGCCATAGTTTAGAGAAAGAATAGAGCATAATTAAATAGAAAAAGAGAAAATGGTCAATACTAGGATTTGGATACTAAACCTTTAAATAGAAAGTGAAATGGAGTTACTAGACTTTACATAGACAGATGCTCCTAAGGGATGAGTATGAGCAATTAGGGAACAATGAATAATACATCACTAACAGAAGACAAAAAAAAAAAAAAGGGAAAAAAAAGAAAAACAGCCCCGAAAGAAAAATATGGCTTTTTTAGATTTCATGCAGTTATTAGTCTGTTTGTATTTTTGTCCTTAAAAATATACAGAAACCCATCTGTTTTTATAATTCAAGTGAGTTGTAATGGAGATGAGAAGCTAGAAAAATGTGTATTAATCATCATTAAGCAATCTGATTTTCATCAAAAAGTAAAAAATCACTACACCCAAATTGCATAACCTGTATGACTTCCTTTTTTTTTTGTCTGTTTTGAAATGCAATGATAAAAAGATTTCTAGTTGTAAAAACAACTTAGAAGAATAAATAAATAAATCTAAAGCCTTTGAAAGAGTTTTTCCTGCTATTCCATTCAAAGAGAAAGAGAGATTTGAGTATGACTTGGAGTGCTTTTTGATTGCAAGATCAGGAATTCACATAAATCCCTTAAAATTGCTTTTTTATGGGATTCTGAAAACTTCAGTGTTCTAGACCTGTTTGCCCTGAAATAAGTAGCAAAACTACACAACTTTAGTGAAAACTTTGTCAAGCTCTCATTAGGGCTGTTAAAAATCCCACTTTTTACTAGTGAGAAAAATAGAATGTATGCTCTGTGTTACTCAATTTTGCAGGTTACCTATATTATTAAAGCTAAAAAGTAGAGACAATTTGGATGAAGGTCTATGAATAATCTCATGCCACATTTAAAAATGGATATAGGTATGTCAACACTTAAGAAATATCATCTTTGATTTCACAGCAGTATAGACTTTCATTCTAATAATGTCTATTCTTCCTACTTCCAACTCTGTTTAAGGCCATGCCTCTTCAGAGAGGCTTAAGGCAAAATGAATGAGTTGTTGCAAATTCCAGGGTTACAATTTCCTAGTTTTCCTAGCTTTTCAATTTAGGCAGTGAGGTTCTGGGTACATTTACTTTTTTTTAATTACTTTTTGTAATCTCTCTATATTTAACACTTTTTTCTCTTTAAAGTTTGGTGCCAAGTTATTGTACCTTCTCTCCCCCAAGGATCTGAATGTAATTGTGTTTTGGGCACTATTACTTAGTGGTTCAGTTATAGTTCTTGAAATAACCCTCTGTGTGTTACTTAGGGCCATAACCTCTCCCCTTGTGTGCTCTAGTACTAGCAGTTCCAAGAAACAATTGCTTAAAATGTCAAGAAATTGCTTCTTAAACCTCATCCCAATATGACATATGACCGGTTTATGTGCTGACTGTTGAAGTCCCCAGTACTACTGTTTTGTTAGGTTTAGTTACCTCTGTGGTCTTAGTATTGCACAGAGTGTAAAACAACAGAGTAATTACAAGCATGTGTTCTCTTTAGCAAACTGTAAGATCCATGTGTTGTATGGAGCACAATACAAAATTGTTAATTTCGTTCTACACTTTTGTTGTTTCTGTTTTTAAGCTCAAAGTGGAGTACAAGTTCTGTTGGGCTTTTTTTTTTACAGACATTCTGAACAAATGTGCGCTTTAATTTGTATGGATATACAAACCAAATTACAAAACATAATTGTGTGTCGTTAACTAATTTTGAGTGACTTTAATGCATAAATTATATTTTAAGCCTTTCATTTTTCCTGGGGCTTATCTACTTCATTGAGCTTTGCCAAACTATGGACAGACACTAAATCTGATATTTCAGATTTGTAAGTGCCAATATAAGATCTTTCCGAAGCAAATACACTCTTCTCCCTTCAATTTTCTGTTTCTGCAACTTGAATAAAGAAGGCTAGAGATATTATATATGTATTAGAGCTATTATCACTGAAGTTTCACAGTTGTAGATTGCAGCTTCCCATTCACCACGTTACAAATGATAGTTTAGGTCATAACTTAACTGTTTTCCAGTTCAGTGAAATAAGGGATTCAGGGATTCCAGTATAATTTCTGGTACGTAAAAAATCATAAAACAGAGGCTCCTCTTATTTGAATGATACAAAGCACTGGCAGAGACTGACTTTGTTACACAGAGTTAAAAAATATGACCCAAGCATCTGTAAGCAGTAATATAAGCCAATGACAAATTTGAGAAGAAAACTAAGTTGAATTGTCTAATTGCAAAAAAATTTTTGATCCATACAAGGCTGATTTCCTTTAATCTTCTGACTCTTAGACTTGTGTACCTTGGAGTATCTGAACTGGATATTTGGGATGGGAGTTTTTTGTTAGACTCTAATTTTAAATCTCGCATAACTACAATACTATTTTTTATGCTTTCTAATTTTTATTTTGTCTTCTATCATTATATCTTAAGGCACCTTCTCACCAGTACAGCTGCTTTAGCGTTTTCCCTCACCACATCTATGTGTTTTGTCACTCCCTTCTCATTAGTTGAATACCTGAGGTCAATTTTGTAGTTCTATCCTGTAGATAAACCAGCTGTTTCGTAAGAACACTTGATTTCTCTCACCAAGTAGTACAAATAGAGTTTTTACATTACCAAAATATTTGTTAGACAAGAATGCTGAAGGATCTGTGAAAATTTATGACATAAGTGCTTTTGAGGCAACAACAAAAAAAAGAACCAAAACTTTCAAACTTTTTGCTGATTGTTTGGCGCTTTGTTTTTTTTTTGTTTGTTTGTTTGTTTTTGGCATGTATAAAAGTTATAACAAAAATAAGAACATAACTTCTCTAAGGAAGTATTCCTAGTCTCTGCTGACACTAATTGATTTAGGGTAGTTTATTTTCAGCACAGTAGTGGTACGTGTCTTTGAAACACATCTTTGAGTAATGAATAAAATCAGTTTTCTTTTCATTTGAAGTCAAAGATGTATGCTAGATTAATAGAAGAACTGTAGTTAATTTTTTTCTAGGAATTACAAAGAAGGAATTGTGTAGATTACATTAATGAAACACTTACTGAATTTTTTACTTTTTTATAACTGCATCTTGAGATTCCGTACTTTTTCAAGTATAAATGAAGTGTTATAAGTGTTAACAAACACTGAATTTTTATTTTTTTAACTTCTGACTGAATCTGGGAGTTGTTGTGGAAACAGAGAGATACAACACACTCTGAGCCTTGAAAGAAAATCAAAATTAAAAGATTTAAAATCATTAGGAAAGGGTAAACAAAAACCTGGACTGAAAGTAGGAATGGATCTGAGAATGAGACATGTTAGTCAGCTTCTACAAGTATTTCTCTGCTTCTGTTTCATAAGAAAAAAACAAAAATGCTGCCAATGTGCCCTACTATGTTCTGACTCAATAACATTAATAGGAGTAATCAATATACTTGATCTGTTAAAAGAACAGGAGGTAAGAAACAGATCTGTCTTTGTCTGTGCTCAAAGCTACTAAAATGTAGGGATTTTTTGAGGCAGAACCAAGTAAAGCTGTAGTTTGAAGTGTGGTGTTCAACATAAGAGATAATTCCCAAAAAAGAATGCTGTGTCACATGTTTGACTTATGGATGATTTGATTTAAACACTGGGCTATTCTTTATTAGAGCTGAAATTAATGAGTCTCAGTGGCCCAGTGTTATTTGGCCTCAGACTAAAGTAAATCAGGAACTCTCAAGGGTAGTGGCTTAGGAGAAAAACTCAGGTTTACAAGGCGATTTTTTTAAGACCTGCACCATGGAAAGATTCGTCATACCAAATTCATTAGAAATCTACAACAGTGTGAAATTGGCATATTTAATGTGATCTGGCCACCCCAAATCCACTGAGACTGTATTTTGAGGGTTCTGCTTTTGGTCCAGGGAAATTTTGTCCTAGTTTTAGTAAACAGTTAAAGTTATGCTACTTCTTTCCCTCTTTGCTATGTTCGATATTATTTCCAGGGCTTAGACAAAACTTCTTTTAATACTTGTACTTGAAAATGAGGACTTGTTGACCAAGAGACAGCAATCATCAGTCCCTGAAGATTTGCCTTGATGTTCTGGACTATATGCAAAGGAAATTATAGAAATGACAGGTACAACAGCTTCACGGAGTTAAAAAATGAGTATTATCTAAAATTGCTTGGAAGAGTTTGAGTCTACATAATTTAGATGCAAGAGGCAGCTGTGCAGAGTAATATTGTGAATCCCCTTGGTGGTGTTGACATCAGAGTACACAATGGCATCAAACTTCTCTGTCCCTCTCAATTCGTCATGTATGTAGTGCACTACCATGTCATTGGTACATTTTAAGAACAAGACTTCATGCATAGGACATGCATTTATTCCATGTAATAAATTTAATTTGACTTTTAATAAGATTAAATTGCAGAGCTGAATGAGACAAAATTTAACATTTCCTTTAGCCACTGCTGTTCTTTTTATGTGCAATACAATACAGCCATTAATTCTGGTGAGACTGGATTTATGCACTCATATTTAGTTAATGCTTTGGATCTTAACAGGATTTTCCTGAAAAGTGTTCATGACAGCATAGAAATGGCAGTTTTCTGATATTGATCTCTGCATGTAACCTCACTGAAGAAACATAATAATCTCTAAAAGGCATCTTTCCATGCAAAATTTCAGATGTCTGAAGTAGGAGTGTGAGGTTCTTAAAGGAGTTTACAAAAAAAAAAATTCTCTTCTAAAAATTGGAAGGTCTTAAAATTTTACAGAATTTGATTTCAAAACAAAAGAAATAAGAGTTTGTTAATATTTCTTCAGAATTTTTACATATTCATGCAGGACATATGGACCTGGAAAAATACCTCAGAAAAGTTCCAGGATGTTTCTTATAATAATAATGGCAATGATAAGTAAGTTTGTTTGTTTTTATAAGTACTTACAGTGTTCTTGTAATGAACTTGACTTAGCTGTGTTTACTCCTTTTGTGTTTACTTTTTGCAAATGTTCATTGGGTTTATTATTCTCACAGGAATGTTTGCCGAAATCTTTATTTTAAAGAGGATTTTGGAAGACATTCTTAAATTGTAAATTTTAAACTTATAAATATTAGAGCCATTAGAGAATATTCATTTATTTACGAATTACGGTTATCATCTTAGAGAACAAAAGAAATGTTTTATTCAATTATAGTTAACACAAGGGGAAATAACAGGTTTTGCTAGCAATGAGCTGCTTGAATGTAATGTGACAAATAAGATATTTTCTTAACACTTGAAATGTTAATTCTGTAGTGATTCCTATCAACTGATGAACGTAGATATTGTAAGTATTTCTCTACTCACGTCTCCCTCTGCAGGGTATATGATTCTGTTGTAAGCTTAACCAGGGAGAAGTTAAATTCACAAATCAGTCTTTTTGATTGTATGTGTTATGTGTGCTTACAGAGAGCTCATAAAATGAAATCCTTAATAATGGAATCAATGGCCATAACAAATCATTCTTAAACTCTTTTTGTGCAAAACGTGATTCATTCATTTAGCAAGCAAACGTAACTTGTATCACTTTTCATCCTGACGCTCTGAAGTTTGGACAGCAAAAAATGTCAAGTCTCCTGTCTGACGTATCTGTCACGAGAAGTTGGGTGGTCTTTCCTCATGTATGTTTACTTCCATCCCATCCCTGCACTGTGACTGTTGAGCTCAATGGCTGCTCCATGCTCATCAACAATCCACTGTTTGTATCTAATTCCAATCAGCTTCCTCAACAACAATTTCATAGGAATTTCAAAGTTAGAGCCCTTAACTGGGGACATACCCACAGAGAGCGAGCTCATGGATTACTCTGAAAGAGACAAAGTATTCTTTCTTTTCTATCAAAAAATGTGGAAGAAATGAAAAAATAAAATGAAAGAATCAGAGGTAAACTGAAGAAATTAAAAAAAAAAAATAAAAAGAAGCTGCTGTCCATTTAGATTGTGGCAATTTGTTATGATGTTACTAAAATGCTTTTGAAAAACACAATGAAGCAAAGCTTAAATGCATAAATAAAATAACCTGCCCACAAATATAAGCAAGGACATTTATCAGAAAACAGATGTTCTCTTGTAGCAGAACTAAACACTCCTAGAAACATAACAATCCATTTATCTTAATGAATGCATCCTCTAGCAGATATCTGAAGTAACAGCAGCAACAGTTTACCTGCAGGTCTACCAAACATATTTCCACGAAAGTTTGGGATTTTGATTTTTTTTTTTTTTTTTTCCCCTTGATCAGATATTGATAGGGAAGAGCTTCCATTTTTCCCCTGATTATGAAAATTATTAGCATGCAATTTAACTACAGAGAACAACTTAAGTAAATGCAGATCTTTTTAAAGTTATATCTAGTTACTCTGCAGTGGCATCTGGAAATCAGATCCAGTTCTTGCACGTGCCTTCTATAATGAGAGAATCTCTTAAGAAATTGAATTATCAGACTTTCCGTCTCCCTTGCATCACTGAAGAAGTTTAAGAATGACATTTTAGTTATGATCAGTAGTAAACAAGTTTTTTTAAAATATTTCCAGCATTATATAAATAGATTCTATCTAGAATTGTATTTATATCTGAACATCCTATTCTTTCTCAATTGATAAATGATTAACCAAGATTCTGCAAAGGATTCTCAAAGTCAGTTCCTCTTGTGCAGAAAATTCTGAATAATAACAGAACATTATGTAAACTGTCCATTTTAATGTGTTTTTCCTAGAAATTTGGTGCTGCATTATAAACACTAGTGCCATAAATTGTCTCTGGCTTGACTTTTGTAGCATTTACAATTGCTTTTAAGTTAGAATACTTGTAATGACCTTTTATAATGACTTGTATTTCCATTAAGCATACCCAAACTTTTAACTGTTCTTGTAGCAGCAGAAGGGTCTCACGAATAAACATATATCAGCCTACATGTATGTATTTCATTCTCTGAACTAAGAAAGTAATGATCTCAGAAATACAACAAGAAAGCTTTTACGAAGTAAGGAAAAAGATATAAAAAAAATCAGTAGTAAAGTTAGAGCATCTCAGATCTAGAATTAGTTACTTAGGCTCTCCTTGTCAGCGTATAGTAGTTGCCACAGGAATATCTTACACCATGCAAATGCAATGTAACAATGCAAAGGAAAGGCCCAATTGATTTACCTTCCTTAGCACTTAAACTAATTGATGAATTGGTAAGCATTAGGTTTGCTATTTTTAAGTTGTGATAATTCAGCTTTGTCACTGGGTAATCTGCTTCTGTTTTCTGTAATAGAGATGTTACTTTCACGTCTTCAGATTACTGATGTGGGAAGACATACTTTTCCCCAGGCAGTCAGAAAATGGGAATAAATGTGAGAGCTGGAATGTAGGTGGAAACTCTGGGGACTTGTAATGCGTTATTATACATATTGTTTTGCTATTTATGTAAATTTAAGTAATAAAATATACCCATAAGCCTTCTTATAAACTGTATTAAATATGTCTTCAAAGAAGGAAGCCAAAGTGCATTTAAAAATCCTCTCTACCTTTATATCCTATCATCACTATGGGATCTGCTTTTTTTTAACAGCGCATGCAGAGGGACCAAAATGTGTATTATTTTGTGCTAAGATACAGTATTGTTGTAGGCCTTACAATTTTACCTTAGGGCAGGAATACGTCTCTATTTTGTTGTGAGTGATTCATCAAGAGTTTCTTTTCTATCACCAATGCAGAGCAGGACAGTAAAGCAGTCCATATATCAGACAGAGAGTCCCAAGAACTAATGATTTTTCAGGATGCTAGCCTAAGATCGGTGAACATGTAGATGCATTTAAGACAACTTAGTAGGTATGTAAAATGAACTTGCAAAAAAAGAAGATAGATGCTTTGGGGATGTACTCATCAATTTGATAACTGCCTCATTTTCATAATGTATTAACTTTAACTAAGTGACTTAATCAAATGTGACTGTATAAAGAAAGTGTTTTCTCAGAAATTCTATATTTATTTGAACCTTTCATATGTGTGAGACATATCTGGAGGATGGATCTTCTTTGCTAGCTGGTGGCTAGGCAGATGTGTGGAAAAAAAATGAGTTCTTATACAGTGCACAATATATCTGTGAATAAAAACCTTGAGATTTCTACCATCTTAAGTAGTTAATTTAAAGCATTCGGTAATAAAGTTGAAAAGCAAAAAAAAAAAAAAAAAAAAGGACCACAAGGACAATTACAGAATGTCTGGGGCCCCATTTAAAATATGTCTTAGTTATGGAAATGTAGCTAGGATTACAGAAACACTAAATAACATTGTTTTTTTTTTTCTTGTTAAACCAAGATATTCTTTTAAATTTATATATATATTTGCAACCATCCTTTTCTTTTTGAGATATTACTTGCAATTGTCTTATTTACCTCAGGTGTGGCCTGACAGTTCAGTTCACAGCCATCTCTCTTAAATAGAAAAGACATGAAAAAGAAAACTATCTGTCCCTCATGTACAGAATTTTGTTTTGAAAAGAAGCTTGAAGTAGCATTTAAAAGGTCAATTAATCTATCAGGGAAAAGTAAAAATGTTATTTGAACTTAGAAGACTTGCCACACCACTCAAATAATGAATGATGAATACCAAGTGTTTGAGTGAATTCTTGCAATCAACAGCCCATGACAAATCGATAGGCTGACATTTTCATGCAGTTGAAGAAAGTGATCAGATTTCATAAATATCACAAATTGCTGCTGGGGGGGAAAAAAAAAATCATGCACAGAGGGAAGAAGGGAAAAAAGAGTAGAAAGTTGGTTGCAAATTGCACACCTGAATGTGAGTGCAGCCATATGTGGCATGGAATCACTACCTATAGATGTTCCACCTTTCTCCCACTTGGGATATAAGGTTACAAGTCTGGCTGGAAAAGAGTGGCTAGAATTATGAAAGGATTTCACTCACAACCATGCAACGCTTTTCTTCAAATGTAAGCTGCATTTACATCAATCCACATACACATTACAAGAAATAAGACCTGTCTGGGATATCAGAAACAAACTTATTCGTACTTCTAGTTCTGAAAATAATTTCTGAATCACTACTAAGCAAATTTACAAGTGATATCTCAGTAAGTAGAGTGGTAAATAGTGAAGAGATCAGTTAAACAGTGATCAGTATTTGATTCACTTTAATGATTTAAGTTATGTAGAAAAACTGTAGAGTAAGGGTTAGGTAAAATAAATGAAGAACAAATAGTGAAAAATGCAATGTGCACTGAAATGCAGAGACTCTAAAAAGAGCTTAACATGAAATTCAAATGTGGTGCTCTGGCAAAAGTCTGTATTGACCATGATTAAACAGAAGGATGCAAATAAGAATGTGCTTTTATCCACGTAGACAATCTGACAAAGGTAGCTATGCACAAAAGGATGTTTAAAAATGGAAAAAGGTTCTGTTTGGTTCATGATATACAGGCTTGTTTGTAGAGGTGGTTTCAGAAATGGTGCTCCATACACTGTCTGATTTCATATAAATGGCCCTGCTTCAGTCTGATGATCAGAACGCTGTGTTAGCATGTTTAACATGAGCTTATCTGAACTGACGTACTTTAGATATGAAGAAGTCTCCAGAAAACATCGCATGAAAATTCAAAGGTAATCTCTATACCATCTCTAGTGATCAACAGCCAGGCTGAGCTAAAAACAGCCAAAAAAAAAAAGGCTATGAAGGTATCTAAGTGACAGATCCTTTGTTTTGGTCTACTAGTTTCACTCCAAAGATGGCCGAAGTAAAGAAAATTGTTAAAAGTGTTCCTAGTACCAGGAAAGTTACTTATACATAAACTTTGTGATCCTCCCACTTCAAGGATGCTGGCACCATGCCCTTCTAAGGAAACAACAATGAAATCGGGCCATGACAGACCCAGCATGCATTGGTTTCTTTGGCCGGGATTTTTATACACCAAGACTGAAAACACCTGAACACATCCCCAGCCAAAGTAAATGAAGAAATAAATTATTGATAGTTAACTGAAGTTCTTTTACTTCCCTCTTAACATGGTTTGAGTACCATGAAGGCAGTCAGTTTGATATAAATTTTGTTGGTTCTGTTCTTATCAATTATGAAAATGTAATATTTAGAAATTAACTGTTTTGTGTAAATATTGTTCCTCTTATTGAAGTGAAGAAAGAAATTATTTTTAAAAATTTCAAAGTTTATTTGAAGATAGATAGAGGGGCTTCCAGCAAAAAGAAATATGAACTTTTTAACCCAAAACTATTATGTTGTTTTTTCTTTTATAAGTTGTTCTCTAATACTTCTCGAGGCAATCAGAAATTATTAGAATTTTTAAAATGAATTTCTTTTTCTGTTGAGAAATAATGCTTAGTAATATTTAACAGTGTATTGCTAGTTGCTAGTCCTTTTTTTTTTCAACAGGCATATTATCTCTGTTACAAAATTTGTATATAAAAAGAGCAAAAAAATTTTTAAACTAGAAGGAACCTTTAGTTTCTTCTATTTTTACTTTACCTTCTTTTTTTTATCATTGTGAAGTTTGTTACCTCACTGCAATATCTCTCGTACTTAGTTTCTCTCCAAATGCATTAAGATCTTTTTGTGTGTCATGGTTTTATGATTTTTGGTTATCAGTATTCCACATCATAACATCATGTAATGCATTGGGGATTTGACTGCTGATGCTCAAGTTCTAGGTGCCTGTCTGGTGGAGAAGAACTACATTTCTCCAGGGGGCTTTGCGGTCAGTGAGGAGATATAACTCCTGGCAAGGTCACCTGATGCTCTCTTCTCCACCTGTGCTTCTCCATCTGCACTTCTTCATCGGCTCAACTGGACTGCACTTCTCATCTCAGCGTTGTGGTGAGGCCGATCCACCTTCCAGACACACACTCCCTCTCATTATATCTTGCTGATACTATATTTAGTAAATTAGTTTGTTTCACCTCAGATTGTTGCCGATTATTTTGGGGTCCCCTATTTTCCTTTTCTGGGGGCACGGACCCGCGGATCCTTCCGCCCGTCTAGTCACGGAACCAGACCAAACCAGCCCGTAAACCGTTGACATTGTGTTATGGCTTTCTCTAGTCATACATGTCCTCCAGCTACAGGGTATGTGTTATCAAAAGTTGAAGACTTGGAGTTTGCTCTGCCATAAACTTGGTAATAATCAGATATTAACCTATGTCAATGGCTATAACTTAAAAAAAAAAAAAAAAAAAAAGCCAACCAACAACTAAACAACCCAATCACCAACATAATTCCCTTGATCACTGTGACAGTATCCTAAAAAGCACTGTATGGCTTTATATTTTGCAGAGTATCTCATCTAATTTTTATTAGTATATTATTATTGATTTCATAATTTATTTTTATCTCAGAGTTTACAGGTGTATACATTTGACTTCTTAATCTTATCGTACAATCATAGAATCATTTGAGTTGGAAGGGACCTTTAAAGGACAGCTGGTCCAACTGCCCTGCAGTGAACACCTATATCTCAATCAGGTGCTCAGAGCCCTGTCCAAGCTGACCTTGAATGTCTCCAGGGGTGGGGCATCCACCACCTCCCTGGGCAATGTGCTCCAATGCCTCAGCACTCTGACTGTAAAAAAACAAACAAACAAACAAAAAACCTAAATCTCCCTTGTTTTAGTTTGAAATCATTTCCCTTGTCCTGTCACAACAGATCCTGCTAAACAATCCGTTCCCATTTTTCTTATAGTCCTCCTTTAGTTATTCAGAGGCTGTTATTAGGCCTCTCTAGAGCTTCCTCTTCTCCACGCTGATCAGCCCCAGCTCTCCCAACCTGTCCTGGTAGGGAATATGTTTCATGCCTTGGATCATTTCTGTGGCCCTCCTCTGGATGCATTCCAACTGGTCCATGTCTCTCCTGTAGTCATGACTCCACTGGATGCAGTACTCCATGGGAGGACTCACCAGCACAGAGCAGAGGGGTGGGATCACCTGCCTTGCCCTTCTGGCCATGCTGTTTTTGATGTGGCCCAGCATACGGTTGGTTTTCAGGGCTGGGAGGACACGCTGGTGGTTTATGTCCAGCTTGCCAATGGATCTTTGGCTAACTTCTGGGGACCAAAATGCAGGATCAGATTTTGTTTGGAAAATGCCAATGTATGATAAGAAATCTATTTCTGAAAAATCATCTGCAACGAAGTGAGAATTTTAGGTTCCGCTAATTTACTAGCTGCTGGGTACAAGCATCTGCTGATGACCTTGGAAAGGACACCTGAACCTTCTTGCCCTCAATTAAGCTTGAGTTCATAATAAAAAAAAAAAAAAAAAAAAAAACTTTACCCAATATTCTAAGTGTGCTGTGAGGAAAAACGCAGCTCTTGCTAGTTGAAGAATGCCACAGAAAAGTTCACTGATAAGAGAAACTGTCAAAATTTTAATGTCTAAGAAATTTTAGGTGAGATTGGCAAAGAAATATCAAATATATTTAAAAAGCAGAGAAGTGAAAGAATGTGAATTAAATAAGTTGATTATTTAGATATTTGTGGGTTAAACATGAGATCCTTCCTTATACATAAATGTTCTCTTGCTCAAGACCATAAGAATATATACTAATACAAGAGAAATTTGTCAGTACCACTGATGAGAAATTATCAGGTATTGATTTCTCTTCATGCCCTTAAAACAAGAAAATCCACTGAGTCTTGAAAAGTATTAAGTAAGAATGGAAAGCAAGTTTCTGATAACAGCAGTTATCAAAATATAATTCAGATTTAGACAAATGTTCAAAACTATTGATGTTGTCCTCTGCTAGCTCTGTTCTGGGGTCTAGTTCCAGTGAAAATTCATCTAAATATTATAAGATGAGATTGTCAGGTTGGATTTAGGAATGCACACCTCTTACAACCAGAGTCCTGAAAGTATATTAAAAGTAAATTCCACATTTATTATATGTTCCTGACTTAAGAACAAGAACGTGGTTGAGTAGCAGCAGTAGGCAACAGAGGGAGGGTAAAAACATAGGGATAAATGGTTAAATACTGCATCAGAGCAAAAGAAGAAAAAAAAAATCTGGTTATGAATTTGGTGTCTTAAGATATTTGATATGGCTATCAAAGACTGTTTATCACCACAGATCCTAAAGACAGCTTCTTCATCCAGAAGCAATAATATCAGCAATTTCTACGTCTAAATTGCTTCCTTCATTACCCAACTGGTAATGAACCCAGCAGCTTTGCCTGGCTGTCCGTTACTATTTCTGTCAAGTGGCTTAGTTCATTTAGCTATGTTCTTTTAATTACTTCTTTAAGGGCTTACTTCCCACCAGGCTTGTCGTAATCAAGGTTTGACACCTAGCTTGGGTCTGAAAATTCCCGTAGGGATCAGTTCTTACAGGAATTTGAGTCTGGATATGTATGCAAGATTTAAAAATTCAATTATTGCTCACTCTGGTAAATAGAATCGACATATGGTAATGGGACTGTTCTCATAAGTTCCCACCATCAGTTAGAAAAAAAGCATAGGATATATTCTTTGAATCTGTTCTTCCCTGCCTCATTACATGTGATATGTTATGCAGAGATTATTTCTAACATGCATTACTTTGTGCATGTCCCTTTCTTCTGTGTTCCTTTGAACTTGCTGTGTTCTTCTGCATAAAAGTAAAAATTTTCATTCATCTTTAAGATTGTCTAGCCAGGACATGGGATGAGATCCACAAAAAGATTATTCAGGCTGCACAGTTGGAGGAAACTTCTTTTGCTGCTAACATTGATTATAGCTTTATTATTTGAGGGATTACTGAAAACCTCTATTGTGTTGAAGCTATTCTGGCTTATTTATCCTCATCTTGTAGTTAACAGATAATCTTGGGCTGGCCCCCATTAATGATGGGTAGGACCAGTTCCACTAGTTAAAAATATTGGCCATTGTATTACAGGTATAAGTAAAACTGGGATCTGTTCTTTGAAGACATGACTTACAACTTCTTGAATGGTTTATTATTTCCCACAAAACTGTTGTGGTTTCTAGGAAGCGTAAAGATCATAAAGATCGTCTTTGTCACATGGAAGACATTTTAATAACCTAAACAACCTTACTCACACACACAGTGTCCTTCTCATTGCAACTACTGAATCTTGGCAGGGTATGAATCATAGAATCATTGAATGACCCGGGTTGAAAAGGATCATAATCATCTAGTTTCAACTCCTGTGCCACGGGCAAGGTTGCCAACCACTAGACCAGACTGCCCAGAGCCACATCCAGCCTGGCCTTGAATGCATCCAGGGAAGGGCACTCACAACCTCCTTGGGCAACCTGTTTCAATATTTCACCATCCTCTGTGTGAAAAACATCCTCCTAATATCTAACCTAAACCTCTCCTGTCTAGTTTAAAAACATTCCCCTTTGTCCTAATCACTATCCACCCTTGTAAACAGCCATTCCCCCTCCTGTTTATATGCCCCCTATAGGAGGGGGAACGACTATTTATGAGGGTGGATTTGCAGAGGTTACATTTTATCTGTTCCTTTTAGCATTCTCTTGTTTGGTATATTCTTTAGTGCGTTCTTTTTTCATGGAATCACTGAAAAACAGCACTTTCACTATTGTTAACTATGAATGAGAATTCTATTACAATTCAGCAAGTAGATGCAAAATGTTTATTATTTACATAAAGACCTACTGGATTTAAAGAAGCTTCTTAGCGTTTGGGTAGTTGCACAAATTGCTGAAGTTTTTTCTGTTTTAGTCATTTTCCACATTTTCTGTTCATTTTTGATTCCAACTTGTGTTTGGTTTGAGTTGAGGAAGTATGCAATCATATTAAATCTGCCAGCATGGAAGCTCCCAAGGCAGGCATCTCCACTCACTTGAAGTGGCATACAAGCTATTATATACAAGCCAAGATTTAGAGGCAATGAGCCTGGCTGAGGGAAGACAAATCCTGTGGAAGGCAAGCTCAAAATTATTTTTTCTTTTTTTTTTCTTTTTGCTTCTGAGGTAAAAAAGAAAAGTTATTATTTGGCTTTACTCATCCCTCAGTAAGTATGAGGACAATTCCCAGCTCACCTTTGTGATTAATTTTGTCACAGTGATTAGGCTGCAATTTTAACAAAAAGATTTTAACCCTTTTTGATAGAAGCTGTTTTTGTGCTTAAGCACAAATAACAAAGCAAAATCACTTCAAAGAGAACCTATCATCAAGGGTAAAAAGTCCTAAACCAGAAGTAATTTCTCAGATTTTATTTAATTTTTTTAGTATTTTTTTTTCTTTCATATCAAATGTTTGTGCTCCAGGAAAAGATAGACTACATTTCAACGCTTACAAGATAATGCTTTAACTACAAACTAATTAACTGTACAAGATTATACAAACAAAGGATTAAACACAATCTGAAAGCTTGAAATATGTTCTCAAATTATTTGTACATTTTTTTCTTTATAATGTTAATCTAGAAATTTGAAACAAAATATTTCACTTGCTCTCATATGAATATTTCTGATTATGATCTTCAATCTATTTCACTAACATAAGTCCATTTAATTTACAATTACACTTAGACTTTTGCTGGAGCAAAATTAAGTCCGCAAGTCATCTCCCATTATGGAATGATATCTCTCAGGGTTTTTAAAATTGCTCTTCTCAAAAATCTTCAGACAGTATCTTTCAGTAAATAAAAGCTCAAGTGCCTTTTCCTTCCAGTTATTTCTTCAGGTGTCTAGACAACTCCTTGGAGGCTTTTGCCACTCTGTCTAGTACTACTTCAAATCAGTAAACCAATCACAATAAACATAGTAAGAAAATAAATCATATAAGGCATGATCACCTTAACATACAATCAGGTGGTGGGAGTTCAGTGTGAACAATTGTGACCAGACTATGGCATAGCAAATATCCATCAATTAACAAACATATGCAAAAGCTGTAAAATACGTAATACTTAGGCAGATTACTATGTATTAGTTTGTTATATCAAAATATTTTCAGTTATAGACTGAACCAGATTAATTCTGGGCTTTGTTTTTTAAGTTCAATACTAGATGATTTTTGTTGTTGTTTTTTTTTTTGTTTTTGTTTTTTTGAAAAATGTTATGAAAATACTAGTGCTGTGCTTATCCAGCTTTTTTTTTTTTAACTGAAAATGTCTTTTTAACAATGATTTAACATACTATTTTACTATTAATTTCTATAAACACTTATGATTAAGGCAATTTTTACATGACAGAAGGAATTCACCTAGCTCTCATGAGATTTACAATGTATGCATGGGCAAAATAAAGTTTACATTTGAATGTTTACACTTCAAGAAAAAAAAATACTGAATAGGGAGGCACAACATTATAGACATAAAAAACATTTTGGCTTCAGGAAGAAGATCTGAAAAAATCAAAAGATAATATCAGGATGATCAACTTGAGTGTGCTAACAGATATGTCCCTAGTGAGCATTTCTGAGAAACACATTCAGTATATTTACTCTTAGCATGCAAGTTATTTTGCACTGTAAACAGCATGAATCCTTCTACTGACTTCAATGGCAACTGATGAAGATCTTTACTCACATTAAAAGATAAACTTTTCAAGGCTTGAAAACAGAAAGGTCTGTGTTTCTATGCTCTTGCAGACCACCCGGCAAACTGAGAATGTTTCCCAAGATGTAGCTTCTGCTGTTTGATTTTCCTTCCTGAGACTCACATCACTTCATTACCACTGGTTGTTTGATTTAAAAATAAGTAGGACTGGCAGGTTCTGGCTAGTGACAATTTTGTCAGGCTTGAATTTACTTTTTCTTAGAAAAGAGGAGCCACTTTTCTTTTTGATGGCTGCCTATAGATATTTATCAGATTGATTTCATTTTATTTTGCTACAACGTAGAAAAATGAGTATGAACTATCAGTATACAAAGGTGAAGCTTCTGGGATTTTTTATTCTTTCATTTTATAGGGAGATGTCGGCTTTGGGATAAATTCCCAAAATGAAAAACAATTCGAAAGGAGAAGAAAGTGCCAAAAGGGAAATAATTGTTATATTCAATTGTAGAAGTATCTTCCAGGAAATCAGGATGTTACTATTTTTTACTGGTTGAATTCAGTTATAACCAGTCATTCAATGCTGTGGATCAATACTTTAAAAAGATATGTCAGATAATGAAAAACTTACAGAAAGTGATTCTACATGCAAGCTCTAGGTAAACCATTGTTTTTCTTCCAAAATATTTTTTTATTCCTGTCTTCTTTATTTTTTATAAGATGTCTTCCTTAGACCAGATATTTTAAGTCTAAGCTTTTGGTTTTGTTTTTCTAAGGGCAATTATTGAGTCTTAAACCATGTTTTGAAGGTGAACTTGTTTACTAAAACAAGGGAGATTTAGATTGGATATATATATATATATATTATTATTATTATTTTTTTACAGTCAGAGTGCTGAGGCACTGGAGCACATTGCCCAGAGAGGTGGTGGATGCCCCACCCCTGGAGACATTCAAGGTCAGCTTAGATGGGGCTCTGAGCACCTGATTGAGATATAGGTGTTCATTGCAGGGCAGTTGGACCAGCTGTCCTTTAAAGGTCCCTTCCAACTCAAATGATTCTATGATTCTATATGCAGTGAAAGAGTTAAGGTAGTTCTTCAACTGCTCCACTTAATGAAGCTAGTATATTAATGGTCCCAACTAGGATTAGAAGTTAACACCTCATTAAGATGAACAGAGGATATAGTTTGCACCTTTAATGTTGCTTGTATTCTGTGTGGCTTGCAGCTCCTTCTACTGTTTCTGGAGGGCAGGCTTAAAGAGAACAAGAGTGCATCATTAATTTATATAGGGAAGTCTCTTTGTAAAAGAAATGACTAGTGATTGTATTTTTAATGAAACTGATTCTGTAGAAAATCTTTTGCCAATGTAAAGATCAAAACATCAAGGGACTCACGATCTTTTGCACCCACAATTTGCAATGTTAAATTTAATGACTTATGAGAAATATTATTACTCAAAATTACCTATTTAATACAGGTGCACTCCCATAAAAGTGCACTCAGTGAGAACAAAGCTTTTCCCATACAAGGAGGAAAAAACAGATGTTTCCCTCATGGCCATATTTGCATTCAGTATTAAAATGAGTAAAAATCTGAAGCCCACATAGAGGCAGAATCACAGTTGTGGTTTTAAGAGTAAAACCTAGTGCAAGTGGCTTGATTGCTTTTCCTCTATCTCCCGTACTTAAAAAAAATGAAAATACATATTATGTACAAACACATGATTTCCCTTAAGTGACACAAGTATTTTTCGAAGGAAAACACAGGATCCAAATTAAGCTGATAAAGGAAGGCAGAGAATGCTCCAGTAATTTGCCTGTATTCATCAAACAGTACAATTTCAGGTACTCCTGTGTGGTAACATAGTTTGTTTGCATGACACCTCACTGCCTCTGTTTTAGTTTCTTTACTTGAAGCCATATAAGTATGAGGTGCAGAGAATAAAAGATTAGGTAGGTGCAAAGAATCCCAGCTGAGTCATGGTTGCTCAGAGATAAGGATATAAAGAAAAGAGAATAACCTGTAACTGTTTTAGTACACATATACAAATGTGCATCTACGCATGTTCTGGCATATTCGATCAGAGTGATGAGGGTTTTACATACTAATATATTGAATTGCAATAACTAGTGGCAATAGTGGCAACATTTTCTATGTAAGTATTTATACTTTTATAGTTTTGGGTTCCTTCTATAATTTCAGTTGTCTTCCCAGTGGCATTACAGATGTTCACTCTGAATTGTGAGTTCTTTTAAATATCATTGTCCTCATATTTACAGAAACATAAGTGAATCTAAAGTAATTTAGTATGCAATAAATCCAACATTTAAGGGCCCACAGCACCCTTTTTTACTCAAAAGACAAAATTTCCATAGGTACAGTAAATTTTATAACAGAGTCAGAGACCAATGGCATATAGCCTGCAGTGATTAACACTAATTGCTAACCAAGGTTTTGAAAGGCATTAGTAATTTTAGATTTTGAAAAAATGTCTGTAATAGATGGATTTTCAGAAGAAAAATAGTCTCATTTTCCTGGGAACTTGACCCTTTTAAATCATCTCTGTTTTAGTATCCCCCATTGAACACACTTAAAATCAGCAGTTACTTCTGGAAACTTGTCTGGAATTAAGCAATCTTATTATCCACACCACATGTATTTAATTTTCTGATTTCTTAAAAATCCATTTCCTTGCTCCAGTTTTGAAGCTATCATGCTTTGAATCACAAATTTATACCTGCTGCTAGAGCAGATAAAATCAATAGGCAATACTTTAATCCAGACACAGTTCCTAAATATCTAAGGAAGATGTCTTCAACACCAAAGGCTTTGATGCCTATAATGCATTAAAAAGTATTTCAGTTAGTGCTGTACAAGACTGTTCAGTATTGAAGAAAAAAAATCATATTTTCACTCAATGCTTTTAGGAATTTTGAAACAAATAATTACTGCTGGTATGCAAATTGAGTGGAACCCAATTAAATAAATATCAGATATATGGATAAATCTGCTGGCAAAGCTGTGTGCTTTATATCAGTTTGTACACATCCTGTGTTTGCTATGAAACCTGTTTAAACAAATAAGTGATAAAATACTAAATGAGTCAATGAAAAAATCCCCTAAGTACAGAGTTGTGAATTGTATGCTGTTAGGTCTCTCCATTGGTAAATGTGCATGCCAGCTCTACTCTAATGGACAAGCTCCATCCTAAGTAAATAGTATCTCTTTTAAAATAATAGTGCCAATAAAATCTAGATTTTCTGTATATCAAGAAAATATATTTTAAAGCCACTTTTATTGTTTCACAACAAAGCCAAAAGATATTCAGCTGTCAAAACACTAATAGTATTTGCATGCAAAATTTTTTTCATCTGGCAAAATATTGTTTATAAAACCAAACTTATCATGTCCAAGCTCATGATTGTAAAAATTTCTGCTACCAAAGATATTTTAACTAGCTAGACTCCATTGATCTACAGCAAAGCTTTGTCAACTAACGTTTTTTTTTCTTCAATTGATTCTCCATCTTGTCTTCTCATTCCTTCGACAGCACACAGCAGGAAGCTCTGTCTACATACAGAAAACAGGATCTTGCTGTAGGCATGGGTATAAAACAAAAAGACAGCGATTAAAGAAAAAAACAGACTGCTGTTAGTATTTGATCTTAAAATTATTGATCTTGTCAATCAGTTACAGACACAGAGTGCCCATTTAAATATGTAATAACTATTAATGTTACCACAAAAATGCTGACCACTTAAAACCCAAAGAAATCTATATGGTAATGTGATGTGATGCTTATTTGATTGTATACCTATTTATATGTAGTTTGCTCCAGAAGAAATGCCTCCTATTTATTTCCATGGAAACTACTACAGATACAAACTGCATGAGAGCACTATATGATAGAGCAAATTCCTGGCTACAAAACACCATTTTTCAACATAGTCATTACCAGTAGCTGCGCATTTTTGCCAGCAATGAACAAGAGCCCACGTGCCACACACATGAATATCTGAACCAGCAGAGGTGACTCACTATTGCTGTGACCACTGCCGAAATGCACAACCCAGTGCCTCACGGCATTGACATCCACTGTTTGGTCCCCACAAACGTTTAGCAAACACTGGTGAATGTCAATGGGTGACATTTTTTTCAGCATGGGGGAATTCAGTGATATACTTTTTTTTTTTTTTTTTTTTTTTGAAGCTGCCCTCATGCTTAATCTCTCATATATCAAACATGTTTCCTATAAATGAACCAAATTCAAGCATTTCATAAGAATACTATTAAAAATCCATTGAGCTAAGTAACATCATGCTTCTTTCTCCTTTTTGGGAACCAGCACATTCATTCTTTCTATCTCGAGAGCTTGCATTTCTGTTAATGTTATACCAGTACTGCCTCTAAACGTATTTTTGTGCAAATACAATTAAACAGTATTCAAAAGAAATTGAATTTTGTCAAAAACCTAAGTGGTCTTCAGTTGCTGATCATATTAAAAGCTAACAGATTGTCCATTTGGAGAAAAAATAAAATAAAATAAAAACGAATTCCTCAAGATCTGCATGCTTTAGTTAACAATCAAATGTGAAGGAGTAAGATTTGGCACCTTAAAATAAGATATTTTCAAGGGAAGTAAATGTTCAATAGTAATTCCACAATGTTCACAAAATGTTCATTAAGTTACATCATTCTTTTTCTCCATCACAATTGAGAAAAGCATTTACTATCTGCTATAGCATAATACTATTTACTATTTACTGTAATAACTAGGGGACCACAAAAGGATACAAATAGCGTGGACAATTGCATCTAGTCTGTAACTAGTAAAAATTTATAGAAAAGTACATTTACATAACAGACAGGTAGGAATGTACTGTACTCTTGTGCTGGCCAAATGGTTTATGAAATGCATTTTACAAGTACCTCATTTATCTTCTGAATTTATCACAAGTCTATAGTTCATATTAGGTACTGTCTAGTGTGCCGCATTGCTTTGAAACCAACAGAAGCTCATGCTGAAGGATTTTTCTTTGTTTGAATTAGTTTATTAGTTGAGTGGAAGGATTAAAGACAGACTAAAAAGTCATTATGATGATGTAATAAAATACACATTGGTTGTTCCTTCACTTTAAAATCTGCTTCTTAAGCACATTCTTTTGTAAGAAGCCAGAATGAAATGTCATTAAGCATCTGGACATAAAGATAATTCTTTAAAATTTTTCTTTGTTTTTCTTTTAAATTAGGCAACCCTGGAGTAAAAAGATAATTAAAGATATCACACAGAAAGTATCATAAATTGTTCACCTTATTATAAATAAAATATAGCTCTCTAAATTATTTTTAAAGTGGCAGTTGGATAGAAAATGCAATAACTCTGATACCTTGCTTTTTGTCACTGCATCTGGGTTTTGGTTCACATTAAAAAATAAAAACAGCTAGCATGCTTTTTTTGTGTTTTTATATTGAGTATTATGTATTGAAATTTCAATGTATGAAATGTGAAAATCTAGAATAATAAAAAATGTTTAAATAATATATCAGTGAAAAAAAAAAGAAGAAGAAGAAGAAAAGAATGCAAATCCTATTGTGCCATGGAACCAAAAAATACTTGTTTTCCTTCAGTGGCAAAAATTAATGTAATACCTTTTCCCTATGCTCTCAAAGAGAGACATTTTTATTTCTTTGTATTTTTGCCTAAGCGTTTTTTTCTAATCAGGAAAAACTTTTCAATACTGGAACTGAGAGTACAAAAATTTCTTTCCCATTCTTGTCAGTTAAACTGTTTATCAAGCAATCACGTTTTCTTTGTGCTTTTCCTTTAAGAGAGTAGGACTTCATCCTCCACTCCTGTAGTATTCTCTAGGTCCTCACAATAATTCTTTCTTTGGCATTTAAGTATTTGTCATCCACTCTCCCTGACTTTGAACCATGTCAGGAATTAATGTAGGATTTGGCATAGAGGAACCCTGCCTGGGTGAGAGGGAAGCATTCTCCACCTCCTAAAAGATGTGAAAGAGAAATGTGTGTCACTCTGGTACTGGGACATTTCCCCAGCTGCTCTCCTGGAGAAAGCTGCTGGTGCAGTAAGGAGAGATGTGAGGTTTTCATGAAAATGCGCAAGGGAGTCATTTCTCCAGTCCCCCCATGTGTGATCATGCTTTGTACACTATGAGACAGGACACGTGCTACCTAACAGCAGTGCAGCAGTGCTTTCCTTTGGAGCCAGGGCTTCTGCTTGCAGGGAAATTTAACCCAGAGAGTCAAGACCTTAGTGAGGTTTAGATTTTCCTACACAGGGAAAATTGCTATTACTTCTGGTGGAGAGATTTGTAGGGGTTTTTTACCTTATAGAAGTGAGTGAGTGCCAGTTATCACTATGTCTCCAGGTTGTTTGCATATTAAAGACAGGAAATGTAGAATGTGAGCAGGGTTCTAAATGCCTTCTCCTTCCCCATATCCACCCATATGAAGTTCAGATCGCTTTCTGATTCATACGAGTGGAAAGAATACAAAAACAAATACTACATCTTCCTCTGCATGTGTTACCTTCCACCCTTTCCTAGATCAAGAATTTTAGTGTTCACTTTCAGTACAATGTACTCCACTAGTGTTTCCATCTGAATGAAAGCTATGTATATAGATAAATAAATATATCAAAAAAACATTGGATCATGCCCTTTTTTTTTTTCTTTTCCTTTTATATTTGTATGTGTCCATATATGCTATGTTAATTTTCTCTTTTCATTACAACCTTATTTGATTTCAAATAGATTTTGTTCTTAGTTCTCAAGATCTCAAGATCTCAGATTTTAAGCTTTGTTTATTACTGGTATAAAAAGAAGTGATGTATATGTTAGATTTTCAAAATGGTATCTTAATGTGAGTTTAAAAGAGATTTCCAGATTATCCAAGTTTCATTCTGATCTGACACAGGCTTAATTTTGGTTCTCCGTTGTGCAGGTGTGTATATGGGAACCATTAGATCACAGCCTGAACTAGTGATTGAGCAACCTGTGAAGAGGTGTGGCCAGCTCTGGGAGCACAGATGGAAGCAATTCACCTGTGTAACCAGAAGGGATGGACCCTGGCTCCACTGCTCCCTAACTTCATTTAAGGACTGGAAACCGCAAGGCCTGTTTTCTATTTGGGGATTGCTGTCTTTGAAGTGTTTGGCGAGCTTTGATCCTCAGGAAGAGGTAAGCAATTTCTTCTTTATTACCAGACTGTGAATGCTACTTTTCTTTGGTGATCTGAAACTGGTTTAAGGCAACTGTATCTGCTGCCTCCTATCCTTACAGCACATATAACTATTTATCTTGTCAAGACTTCTATTGTGCATGCAGTGGAATTTGAGCAATCTGATACAGAATATAACAGTAAAACTATTTTACACCTTGCAAAATGTTTATAACATATGAAACTGTCAGTAATACAAAACAAGGGAGTGGTTAAGAACAGATTTCCAATAAAGCATCCTTTTTCATTCTTATTTAAATATTTGAATCGGGTATGTGAGAAACTGAGGATTGTTTTGTCACAAATAAGTTAAGGGAACTTAACTCAGAAAGAAGTAAGAAGGCCAACTGCACCCGTGCTAATTGTGCAGGATCTTTTTGTTGGTCAAACCTTGCAAGTTGCCTATGGTCAGTATGAAGCTTTGGGTAGGAGGAAAGTCTAATTGTTGTTTAATTACTGAGCTTTGTTTGCTCACCTCATCATCATTTCAGCAGTTAGGGACACAATGATCTATTGTCCTGTACCAGAATACCAGGAAAGGGGTGAATGCTTCAAAGCTGAACTTCACAGCTTCTCTGCCTTACCCACAAACATATAATCCCAGCCATGGTCAGCAACAGGCCTTTAGCAGGGAACATGTAGCTTTGCCTGTGATGCAAGAGGCATAGAATGGGATTGGGCTTTCAGTAGCATTGTGGCCATATTTAGTGCGCTTGTTTCATCAGTCTGCTCTCAGACCTCTTTCACTGAAAAATGTAGGTGAGTCTCTTCTTGGCTCAAGTGCATTAGTGACATTCAAATATTGTTTCTTAACATTGGTCAGTCCACACCAAGAAGTCTGTGTATTCTGCCTTCAAAGCAGCCAGTCATAATTTGATCCCTAGATAAAAACTCAGAAAGCTGCTAATTACTTCTATTGAAAATTAGTACAGCTGAGACACAGTCCACTGATCCAGAATCATGTCCTCTGTGACTACTGTCAGAATTTGATTTCCATGATGAACTCTCTTGGCTCTCTAGAAGATGATCACTGCCCTCTAGTGACAAAGATATTTCTGCTGACACATTGCAGTGTCAGTATGATGCAAAAGCTAATAAATGCTGTAGAGTAGATTGATATATAATAAGGAATTTGAATCTAAAACAAAACAAAACAAACCAACATTAAGAATTGCCATTTTGTAAGTAGAAGATCTGAGCTTGGAGGCATTAGAAAAGGAAGCATTTCAGGTTCACCTGATATCATCAGTCTCTGTAATATTTTTCAGGTGAATTTTTGTTTGATCAGATGTCAGAAGTTTAGAAAATCTATGAACATTTGTCACCAGCTGAAAGCCTGTGGTTATTATCTTAAAACTAGACCAAGAGTTTTGCAATGCTCGTTTTTTGCTAAAAGTATCCATCCAACTCTAATACACTCAGTGATGCAATATTATGCTTTTAGCAGCACTTCAATGTGCATGTGAATCTCTAAAGAGTGACAAAGTGATGTCTTCATAATTTCCTGGGTGAAATCACAAGCTGAACTGATGGACCAGCTAGGGAGTCCATTTCTGTAATAGTGTAGACAATATCAAAAGCTAGACACATCAGTGCAAATCATGAAGAACTATATTGAAAACGAATCAAGAAGCATATTGAATCTTTAATCAGCGTGTAATTTCATGTTAACTGTAAGATAGCCTGTAGGATATAATTATGTGATTCTTATAAAATATTTTAATAACTCTTTTATGTGTATACTTCAGGAAAAGCTAAAATGTGATGAAATTTTAAAGGTAAAACACTCGGAAGAATATGTAGAGTTCTACATGATGTGTCTCAGAATGTGAGATTTGGGTTTTATTTTTATAAGACTCACAGAACACACTTAGCAATGTTGTTGTCATCCTCTTTAAGATTAAACTTAATCCTGAAGTGGCTGCAATATCCATTTCAGTGCTTCCTGCCAGAAGTAACAGGTGCTTCCCATTTTTATGCACTAACATTTCATAGACTTCCCTGCATTATTTCTTTTATTTTTTTAGGCAATGGGTGTTCAAATTATACCCCAATTCACTGTATGTAATGTAATTCTATGTATTTGTAATTGCCACAGCTCTTTACATAGAGTGATAAATGTGAAGGATTTTCCTACATGAGGGTTATCTTTTTCTGTAAGTGTAACTTAGTCCTTTGATGCTGAGCTTGTTCAGGGGACACAAGTAGTTTCAATGAACATGGGATTTATTCTGTTGTAGAGATGATCTCCTTTAGACAGATTGTGGTGATGCTGCTTTTGCCTGAAAAATAGCATTTTGGCTATGTCCAGTTCTTCATCTGGAGAAACCTGAGCTCTTATTTTAGTGTGGAACAGAAAATACTGGTTTGATACTGGCTAAAATTCAATGTCAATCCAACAGTGTCTTTTTATGTCCTTTCTTTCCTTTTCTTCTCCAAGACTTCTGCCATCCTTTTCTATCTTGAATTCATTCAAGATTTCATATAACCAAATCCCAACAACCCTTTGTGTTCACTGTAGCTTCTCTACCATTCTGAAAGATGGTGGGGAACATATTCATCTGACTCTCACACCCTTCCAGAAATTAATGATCTGTACATTATTTTTTCATATAAATACTTTCATGAAAAACTGTGAATATTCAGGTAACTTGATTTATTTTGTTGTGCATCTTAGTTTGATTTTACTTTGTTTTCTAATGAGCTTTCACCCACGAAGCAATACTGTATGAGCTATAGCAGCTTACACTCTGACCTTAGATCTGTTTACGAGGGTGGATAGTGATTAGGACAAGGGGGAATGGTTTTAAACTGAGACGGGGAAGAAGTTTTTCACACAGAATCATGATGCACTGGAACAGGTTGCCCACGGAGGTTGTGGATGTCCCATCACTGGAGGCATTCAAGGCCAGGCTGGATGTGGCTCTGGGCAGCCTGGTCTGGTGGTTGGCAACCCTGCACATAGCAGGGGAGTTGAAACTAGATGATCATTGTGGTCCTTTTCAACCCAGGCCAGTATGATTATGATCCTGTAGTTTTCCCTGATATTTCTAAGTGACAAAGCTTGGATCCAGATGTTGAGTTCTTAAGTTTTATCTTAAACCTTAACAAATCAAGGAAAGTATGTACATGGTTAATATAATATTGGATTATAAAACTGTAAAAAATGCCTTGCATAGGGTATTGCTTGAGAGAGCAGACAGTTTGACAGCATTCATCCATGGTGTTCTCAGATACGGATTGAGTAATGCAAGACAATCTTAATAACTTCCTGCAGCTTGAAGCAGGAATGTTCTCCACTTCTATTTTCCTATTCCACACTCCTCAGTGGCATGCGTCTGGCCCAGATTGTGCAGTGTTACCTTGGTCGACTTGGTCTACCAGCAAAGGACAAACAGGCAGGAATCCACTGAGTTAGTCATCTTCAGTGCATTGTTCTGAACCTTGAGGGGTCTGATGAGTATCAGAACTTCTGCCAAAAGGGACAGGTCCAGGCACAGATGGTGTGAGAGCCAGGGAAGGGAAACAAGTCTGTATGTTTAGCCATGGTTGCCCCTTCCTGGGTGCAGAAACCAGCACTTGCTAGACTTCATGGAGTTGGTGATTGCCCAGATCTCTAATTTGTCTAGGTATCTATGCAAGGCCTCTCCACACTCAAAGGGGTGATCCTCTCTATTCAGTATCATCAACAAACCTGATCAAAATATCTTCTAGATCCTACATCCAAGTCCTTTATGAAAAAAAAAAAAAAAAGAAGAGAATTTGCCCTAAAAAAAATGGAGCCCTGACGAATACCACTACTGACTGAACATCAACCTTATGTGAGCCCATTAATTTTTATTTTTTTTTTTGCCCCTTATCCGCCACTGGGGAGGAGGGTGGAAAGCCTGGCCCTATCCACTTGACTCCCACCCTTTAGATATTTATCAGAATTGATAAGATTCTTGAATCTTAAAATGCATTGCCCACGTCCGCCTCAGTATCTCCACTTATTCAGTGGGCATCTTGATTGCAGTGCCATTCTCTTGTTCTCACTCTTTCCACTTATAGTGAAAACAAATTATGAAACCTCAGAAACTGCTATGAAGGAGCTTTTAAGTTAAGCCTTTGTCAAGGGTCTGTCACTTTGTACGTCATCTAGAATTGTAACCTAGTTGATCTCTAGGTGCTACATAGATATGAATGTTTAATCTTGATGATCAGCATTAGAAACTCAACATTTTGAGATATTAAGTGCTTTGTATACAGTCTGTCTTTCTAATGGAGTGTCTAATTCTTGTTCTTTGTCTCTGAGTTTGATTTTTTTAGTGTGTTTTTTATAGTAAAGTAACTTTCTAGTAATTTATTTTGTCATCATCATCAGCTAGTAACACCTGGCTTGATGTGTAACACCTCTTCCACCCTAGTAAACCCATATACAGAGCAATTTATCAATACAGCTGCCTAGAGCTGGGCTGCAGGGATTTTATTTTAAGCCAATCCTGCCCTTTCAAATGTGTCTCGAAGTCTACTAGTGGATCATATCTCCTTTTGCATTGACCTGTTTATCTTAGCACTTCAGCACACAAGGGGACTGCTGCTGACACCAGCACTGGCACTTATGTTCTTGTTCCAAGCTGGAAAGGCATTTGGTAGAATTTAACTTTGAAAAACAGTAGATGAATCTTTGAAGAGGGCTCCCACGAGAATTGAACTGGTAGTGGAGAGGAGCTAAAATTAAAAAATGCCATGGAGGAAAAAACTGGGGATAGAGAAATTTGAGCTGAACAGATTGGAGAAGGACAAAGAAGATCAATATGTTTATTATCAATAAATCAATTTGTTAATCCAGGTGGGATTCTGCAGCTGTAGAATGTGGAGGGCAAAAGGAGGTGAGTGGGATGATTTTAATTTTTTTTAAATAAGAGGAAATCAATATCCCAATCAAATATCAGATAGAAGACGGTGAATAGAGAGGGGAATCTACATAATGTATAGTTCCAAATTGGTTTCCTAAAATACCCATGTTAATGATGAAGAAACTCATTCTAAATTAGTGTATATTGGCATAGTTTAATATAACTGCCATAACTTAACTTGCACCAGCTGGGAAATCAGCTTAGTATATCCAAAGATAACACTAGGGTGGAATTGCCCATTTTCCTCAGTGGTGATTGTTCCATATGGATAATAGTGAATTTATAAAGGTTTTAAGTAAAATAAAACTCGTAGTGAGGATAGTCTGGATTGACAGGCAAGTCTGATTAAGCTTTTCTTAGCCTGGGCTTCATAAAAGGCCTCCCTCTGTCTCTATTCTTGAACAGAGACTCCTCAATAGCTGGATATCTCTAAGCTATTGCAGCTGAGGACCTCACGTTAAAATGAACTGATGAATGCCCACTTCAGCATATCATGTCACTCCTATTGTTGTATTGTCTAAATTATCCAACCCAGACAACATAATGTACATGCTTTTAATTTGTTTGAGTTTAATAAAGCTCCTCAGGTGAAAGTCTACAGCATGGGTCTTACATTTTGCAGAAAAAAAAAAAAAAAGATTGGAATAGGCCACAGCAATAATCATTAAATACGTGCCACATTCTTAATGTTCTATATATAACTCAAGCATCCTTATTAGTTTATTAAAACATTGTTTATTAAGGATGCAAGCTTATAAATAATGTGAAACTCTTAGTTTATACCTTTTTAAAAGAGTCAATCTTTAAAGATTTTTAAAAGAACTCTCTTTTTTTTTTTTTTAATCATGATTCTTCTCAGAATTTTGGATAAAGAGACTGGAACTGATGATATAAGGGATAATGGAGAAAAGGTAGGCAAATGACCAGACTTCTTTTGGGTTATATGGACAAATAAATAAAATTGTCTAAATACAGGAAAAATAAAATATTCCAGACTGGAGTAAATGCTGGCTCTCATTGTTTAAAATATATATATATATATATATATATATATATATATCATTTTCAGATAGGCTGAATTTGACCATAGTGGTGACAGATCTATATCACTTTGTTGCTGCTATAGTAATTTATAATGTGCACAGCATGCTATAATGTGGAACATGTTATTTTTCAGCTTATTAAGTTTTGCATTTCCTTATCTTTTTGTATACTTTAATCTGGCTACGTTTGTCTAAAATGTATAATTTAAATTTTGGACAAGTTCTCATATAGTAGGAATTGTTACTGATATCAGCAAAGCAATGGCAATTTATACTAAGGGTCTGTCTACCTTCCAGTAGTTTTAAGGAAATAAAGTGTAATATCTAAAATTCAGATACGAAGGAATTAATTGTCTTTGGAATTATTTACTGTCATCTGATATGGTCAAAACCATAGGGAGACTCCCATCTTGTGATCAATCAGGAGAACACCAAAGGAAATTACTGATGGCTTGAAGAGATTAATGATATCACTGCTAATAGGGAACCTGAAGTCTTAATTGGTTTGCTGTAAACATTAAAAATGCGTTTGCATGCTTCCATTCACTTTAGGTGCTGTAGATATGATATTCACACTGAGATCTGCAGTTTAATTACAGTAACACTGTTCCCTATTTAATTTCGGTTGTGCCCTCCCATTATGTTGGCTATGAAGCATTGTACTCTTCCATACAGCATGTATCATGACGTCAGAAAGATAATGATACGCAACAGCTCAATTTTAGTTGTAAGAATTTCCATCTGGACTGGAATCAATGTTGCAAATGCTTATTAAATCCATACATTCTGGATAACTGAAACAAAGTGAAAGATCTGAAGAAACACGTTCTTTTATTATAGAGAACGGTTGTAATGAATAGTAAAATTGCTCACTGTTGGTGGATCCATTGGTATGAGTAAACACATCATACCTGACAGAACTGAAAGCCCTGCTGACTGGCAATATTCTGAGATGCAATGAATTAAAAGTATGGACAAGTTGATTCTGCCATTGCAGTTACTCAGTTTACAACAGCTGCTAAACAAGTGACTTGAGCAGTAAGCAGGTTGCAGAGTGCAGATTTGCTTCCTCCTAATCTCCTCTGTCCATAACCTTTGGAAATGACTTGGCAGTCATTTCTAGTCTGACTAACAAAACCTGATTAATGAAGGCTGTAACTTACACCTTCTCAAAGTTTAGGTAAATATAGGATGCTTGGACAACAAATTTGAGAGAACATTTTCCAAAGGATACTTATGAGAAAGAGTGATAGTTTGATATAAAGGCCTATGAGATAGACTGGAAAACAGGACTTTTCTGAATATTTCATCATCTTATATGGTTTGTAAGACCTTCTAGGATAAAATATTTGAAAAGATAGAAGAATTTTCTTAAGCATATCTGTATGAACTTCCTTACTTTAGGGAAACAATGCTCCTGTCTAGAAACAGAGGAGGAATGTGTAATCTAAGATGGGAGACCTAATAGAGCAGATATTGGGGTGAATATTTTGTGTATGAGATAGAGGAGAAACTGCTGACATTAAAAAAAAAAAACTAACACAGCTGAAGGTTGCAGGAAGCTGTAAATCTCTGGGACAAGATTATGAGTAGCAACAATGACGCTGGATGAGAAGGTGCTCTAAGTCTTTCATTAAGTGAAACAAAAAAAGAGGAGGATGTATACTAGGATCAAAATCTTATTTTGGATGGCTTTGATTGTACTAAATTAATATTCTTACTGATTTGTCCTGATAATTATATACCTGAAATGGATGCCAAACTTTGAGTAGTCAATTAAAACACTGGGTTAAATCAAACAATTCTTAGTCCACCCTTTAGTTTGATAGACTTCTGTCTCTACAACCTTACAGAAGAAAAAGAAAAAAAAAAAATCTTAAAAAAATGCTTTTTTATACTTGCCCCCTTAAGGTCTCAAGGGTATTTAATACTGTCCATTTACTTTTCTGTAATAGCGTGTAATTAAATGTTGCTCTTGACTTTCAGAATCATATTGAATTTAGGTAAGAAATTTCTTAGTAAAATGCAGATTGTTCATGCTGCGAGTTTTAGGGACCCTAGTTTCAGTAAAATGCTTTATAAAATGTAGATGCTAGATGAGCAGGATAAAACAACTGAGGAATCCCGCTATTTGGGAAATTAGTTTTTTATGTTAAATGGGGAGAAAATGGCAAACCTAATAAAGTAAAAGGGAAGGGGACTATCAATGACTCCGTTCAAGGCAGTGTGCCAGGCAGCTTTGGCAAGATTTCCACAGTACTACCTTCAGATTTTATTAAATTAAAATAAAACCTGTCAGCTTGGCTTTTACTGGCTCAGTCAAGTGTGCAGTTTTTTTTTACTTATTTCCAACATCAGCCTTACACTTCCAGCCAGCATTAATATTTCAGTATGTAATATGCATAATTCTGTGCCATTTTTAACATATCTAGCAAACAGTTACTGAAAAAAATATTCCACTAAAACTTAAAAACACCGTGTTACTAACTACTTGATCATGTTAACTTCTTTTCAGTATTCTCCCTCAGGGACTAAAGCATTTGGAAATGTAAATCAAAGAATCAAAGAAATCAGAAATGGTAAAGTCCTGCTAGATCACCTAATCCAATCCTCTAGTAGCACATAATTGTTCCCAATAATACATTTTCCACAGTTTTCTTCAATCTGGTTTCAGATACTTGGGAACATTGCTCCCAGACGTGATTTTTTGCAAGCTGTATGGGTAGAGTTCAGACAGACCCTACATCATGTCTAAGATCTCCTCTTTGCTCTTCTAATTTCTTCTGGCAGTCTCACCTTTTTATGGACTAATATAGTGACTGGGGACTACCAAAAATCGAAAGAAAAAGCTGCAGCTATATGTTGTCCTTTATTACATCTATGGGATTTTCCTCTTGTAGAAGGCTTTTGTAATTCAAACCAGAGCTACTTTGCATGCTTATGAGAGCAGCTTTTTTTTTTAGTTCTGCTGCTTCTGGAGACATCAGCCGTGAATCTGATCCAGAGGACTTATCTCCAAATCCAGAGGAACAAACACTTCTACTAGATACAGTCTTCCATTAGTCACAGTCCAATCTGACACAGATCTTAACAACAAATAGACCCAGCTGTTAATGATTTATATAATCCCTTGCCTTCTCCCCTCAAGACCTTGAACAGCCATTGAAAATAATGGCAGCATCAGAAGAACATCGTTGTCCTGGAAGAGGAGCAGTTCATAAAGTCTAGGAGTAAGTTGGAGTTTTTTTCAGGGAGGCATCATGAGTGTTAGCTGTATGTGGCACTGAGTCTGATCTACTCTTCAGTGTCCAGAAAGTGCTTCATAGGTATAGCATGAAAGTTTGGGCAAGACCAGAGGATCATTACTGGAAATGTTTTATAGATGTAAGAAAACTATTCTACCATAGTTCCTGTGCATTTGAGATGTGCCAGGTCTCAATCTCACAGGCTAAAAGCAATATTTTAATTTGTGCTTGAATGCATTTTTGCAAATGGAAGATCAAGCCAGTCCTGAGGATGATTCTGACTGAGAGAATGAACTTACCCTCTGTTTGTCTTTTGGCACCTTTTGAGCACCTTTCTCTCTGCAAATTATTATTGTATGCTTTTAACCTAAGTTACTGACCTTGGGGGGAAGAATGCATGTTAAGTGTGCCAGAGACAGGTAGCTCGGGAATTTTGAGTGACTGGTTCATGGTCTGAAGGACCTTTGGTATTGTCTCTAGAGATGCTTTATCTTTGTCAGCATTTCCTTTCTGTTTGCAGCCTCTTTTAACACAGTAAATTCAGAATACTGCTAAACAAAATAGTCGCGTCTTATTTTCCATACAAAATACTACAGCTATTATACTTATCTACAATTAGATATATGTAGATGTACTGTTGATGTGTATAATCAACATGACCCCTGTCAGAAATCAATATACTATCAAGAAACATTGGAATTATTTTTGGTATACATGTGCTGTGTCTGTTACAAGCTGACATGTATACACTTGAAAATACATGTTTTTTTTTTTTTGTTAGAAATCTTATTTCAGATTCACTGCAGAAACTTGACAAGCAGTGAATAACTTAGCATCACTGGGAATATTTTAAGCTTCTCTAGCTGCTGAGATTTACTGAAATGTGGAAGAGGCTTTTTACTTCTAAAGGTCTACATATGTATTTTCTTATAAGTTCTGAGCTTTGTTTATTTACAGGTATGACATAAAATTTCTATAGTAAGCCTTGAATATCGTGAACTGTGGTCCCATAAGCAAGTTTACATTCAAGTCCTTGAACTATCTGTAATAGCTGATGTAGTTTCAGACTTTCTAAAGAATGCTGTAGTTTTGGACAGAGTATGTTTTACTGTTCTTGCAGGGGAAAAGGAATTCTCAAATGTAGCCAGCACAAACTCTCCCTTGTGCAAAGAATTAATCTCAAAAAATTAGAAATAAATCTGTTTCTCTGCACTTTTTAATTTCTATTAAATTTACTAAATAGTTGCAGTTGTATTTTAGAAGCAGGACTGTGAACTGTAAGAATGTGAAATACAGTCCACTCCATGAAAAGTTCACATTAAAAAAACAAAAGTATTCACATGAAAGTCCTTTCAAAACACTAAGCTAAATGATGCCAAAGTAGATTGATAAGACATCTCAAAAAGAAGTGCCAAAATAGATTGATAAATCCTTCAATCATACTGTATCATAACCTGTACAGCAGATTTCAGTCATCCTGAATTTCTTGCCATTCAACACAATGCACATACCTTATTTGTTTTCTCAGAGAAACACAATTGGCAGCTGTACCTTATAAAGAAATGTTCAACAAATATCATTCTCATATGTTAAAGGCATTTCTAGAGAAAAGTGATTTCCATAGCATTTTGAGTTGACATGTGAGAAAGGACAAATCCCAATATTTTCTAGGAGATGAAAAAAAAAATCATCCCTCAATTATTTTGAAGATGATTGTGTCAGCTAGCATATCATTTACACTGCTCAGTGGATTTTGTTCATCAAGTTGAAAGAGACCCGGAAGGGTCACTGAGCCCAACTTCTGGCACCATGCAGGACTACCCAAAAATCAGTTCACATGTCTGGACAATGTTCTCAGTCATTTCTTGAACTCTGGCAAGCAAGGCCCTGACCATTTTTGTAGGGAGCTTGTTTGAGTGCCTGACCAGCCTCTTGATGAAGAACATTTTCCTGATATCCAGCCTAATCCAACCCATGCCATTCCCTTAGGCCCTGTCACTGTCATCAGAGAGCAGAGTTCAGTACTGTGCTTCTGCTCCCTGTAAGGAGCTGTAAACAACCATGAGGCCTCTCCTTAGCCTCCTCTGCTCTTGGCTGAACAAACCAAAGAACTTCAATCTTTTGTGAAAATGCTATAAAGAACTGGCTCTAAAATGGAGCACTGGGGATCTCCAGTATTGACCAAATATCAGTTTGATGTAAACCCATTTACTATAACCTGCTGGGTCCAAGCCATCAGCCAATTACTCACCCATCACATTATGTTTTTATCAGGATGTACACTGGATGTTCAGCAAAATGTGAGAAGCACATCAAAAGTTTTACTGAAATCCAAAAAGACAACATCAACTGGCTTCTTTTGGTCAACCAGGTGGATGACCTTGTTATAAAAGGAAATTAAGTTAGTTAAACAGAACCTTCGCCTTGTACACCTGTGCTTCTGTGACTAATGACTGCATTGTTCTTCAGGTATTTTTCAATAACTTCTAGCGTAACTTTCTCCATAAATTTACCAAATACAAACAAGACTGATATGCTTGTAATTACCAGGGTTGCCTTTCTTGCCCTTCTTGAAAATTAGAAAAATGTCAGCTTCTAGTCAACTAGAGGTGTGGTTTGAATTTTTGGTCCTCTTTCCACACATAGTTCCTGCTTTTTTATTGAAAATAACAGAGCTCAGATGATAATTTTGGGGTATAAGATTTAAAGGGTAATTGCTCAAATAACTACTATTGAATGAATTCTAGAAAAAAACTAGTTTTTCTTTGGATCTTTGACTTAAAGAGCCCAGTGCAAAATATTAAGTACTAGAGGATGTCTCTAGATTGAAAGAATTAGAATTTCTTTCTGAAATATTGAGAGAATCCAAACAAAAATGAAGGTAAATTCAGGCAGGTTAAGATGTTTGTTTATTGTGCTAATAAATAACCTATAAAGGATTAAATCTCTTCTTCTAGATTATATCTGCTTGCTAATATATTCTCTGTGAATCCAAATGGAATGTAAATAAGGTTTATTCTTTTTCTAAAAGACAAAAGGTAGTAACCCACAAAATATTTGCTTTATTATTTAAGCAATGATTTCCTGATGATGAAAAGAATATAAAATAACAAATGTTTTGAGTGTAAACTTTCTATTATATCTCATCTACCATATTCAAAGGAAGGGAACTGGCCTCAGCTGAGGAACAAATTGTGTTAAATAGACAAGCCCATAAAAGTCTAAGATAGCAGTGAGAAAGTACAGTTATCTCATGGCATTTTCTGCCTCTGAAGCACACTGTTTGACCATTTTAACTTAAAATTCATATAGAAACCTTCTGTATCATCAGGACTAATTACAAACTTTGAATTTTCAGTGTTTGCAAGAGTGGAATACTTTTGTTTTTATGGTTCCCTTTTAACTTTATCATACTTATATAAGGATATGAGTTTCTATCTATGCAGTACTAAGGCATATTCAGCTTTATATTTTTAATATTTCTCTATTTTTTTAAAGTAATCATTAAATGGTAGGGCAATGATCTTTTGAAATCCATTTATATCAATGTGAAGACCATATCAGTGTGATTCCCTAGGACAACACACCTACTGAATTGTAGTGTTACTTTAGAATATACCTACTGTCTCTGTTTGGAATGACCTCAAAGAATGTCAGAGAAAATGAAGCAATTTTCCAGTTTTCTTCTTGCAAATGAGTTTCTTTTCCGTAGGTAAGCAGAAAATGTAAAATAACACCAATTTTTCTTCTAATTTACTAGTCAATCTTGTTCAGTTTGGGGAACGTTCGTTTAGTACATACCATTTAAGACAAAGCAAATCTATGTTTGTCATGCTTTCTTCACACTGTTACATTTTTATTGATTGCATAGTGACAATTAAATTATTGTCCTTTAAGCCACAGTAGGCACATTTATTTCTCTCTCTCCTCCTCCCTCTGCCTCTTTCTCTATCTCCCTCTTCCTTCTCTCCTTTCCCCACTTTTTTTAATAGACTTCTTTGATTGCTGTCAAATTCAGGCACTGGGCTGGTTTAAACCTCTACATTTCCTGGTCTGATTAAGTGCATGGCTGCTCCCTGAGAAAGACATTTGAAGAAGCTGCAACGTATTTCTAGACTTCAAAAATGCCAGTAAATCTTGATCATTTCACCTGTCCAGGAGTAGTGTTAGAGAGCACAAAGTGTCTTATGAATTTATACAGAAGCTATCTTCACAACTCATAGACAATATCTTACATATTTCTGTGTGTGCGTGTATGTATATCAGTGCAAGGACATGATCCAAAACTTGTGGGAGCAAAGGAACCTTCCAGTTGAATTCAGGGGACTTTGATTAGCATCTTATGCATCAGTATGTATCAGATTTTCTGATGAGATAACTGCAGTTGAAAAGCCATCCCTAATGTCTGTAGGTAGTATATTATTTAACTATGTAGCTCTGCAGTGGCAGAACTGCCATTTCTGACACAAGCCAGGATGCCATTGGCCTTCTTGGCCACCTGGACACACTACTGCTTGTGAAATAATCCATTAAGATCTCATAGAGGCTAAGAGAGTTTGGATATAAGTGAATCATCCATATATCCCAAAAGCTACCATGTCTTTTTTTATTCCTATTATTTTTTGTTTGGTTTACTTCCAAATGTTGCTTCAATTTTGTTTCTTTTAACTGGGATCAAAAAAAGGATGTTTTGTGGGGCTTCTTGTAAAGTATTGTTTAATGTTTATAATCTCAGGAGGAAATGGGTTTGTGGCATGAATGAGTAACAGGTACAGTGGCTCATGGATTATTCAAGAAAAATGTAGTGCGGTTGTTTGGTTGTAGCTCCTTTTTTTCCCCAAAAATGTTCTTTCTCAGCTGCATCTTTTCACTCTTATGCAATAAAGGCAAAGATTGCTGAACCTATTTTCTTCTAAGAGGCAAGATTCAGTGTGACAAAATGTTAAAATACATTTGCTTTAACTACACATAAAAGATTTGTCACAGAACCTGAATGGGAGATGATAACCCTGTTGTCATAATCTTAGGTTCATTTTTCTCTTATGGAAATGAAACATAATTATACCTAAAGAGAAATCTGCTCCTGGAGCTTAATGTCTGTAAGAATTGCACAGACAGCAGCTCATGACTACCTTGGGTTAAATGCTTTGAGATCCTAGATAGAATTAGGAACTTTCAGATCTCTAGAAGTATATTATTATATCAGTCACACAATCTACTATTTAAAAAAAAAAAAAAACCTGCAAAAAATACTAATGCCAATTAAGTAATGCAGGAAAAAGCCAAGAACTGTGGCTGTTGTTTTGCTAAGAAATAAGGTATATGATTATTGTCCTACAAACTATGATTTGGAAATGGTGGAGGACATTTGGCTCCTGGTGGAAAAGAATGTAACATGACAGCTGCTATTTTTAGTTCTATTTAAGAATGTTAATTGAAATCTAAACTCGCAATAGGAACACCAGGCTTTTGCAGACTGAGACAAATATAAAATGTAGTGTCAAAGTATAAAGGCTAGACCTAACATAACATGCTGGAGGAGAAAATGACAATGTATAATTATTATTCCAATGAGGAAAAGAAGCAAACACAATTGTTCAATCTTTGCTTCTGTAATGAAGACCAAGAACAGGAGTGAAGAAAGTCTACAATATCTTCACTATTAAAGCAGATATTGATTTGTCATGTATTTATCTCAGGAATCATTGTGTAAAAATCAGAACAGAACACTGTCACCCAGAGCTTATCTTGTAGTTGACCTATATGACCTTTGTAGAGCAGCTGAAGCCTATACCCAAAGAAATACTGAGAAAGTGGGCACCTGAGCATAAATTTAAGAAAACCCCTTCCAGACAAACACATCTATGTCGCAGAGATTATCAGAGAGATTATCAGTTAGGAGAGAACCAAAGCCATCAGACATAGATGAGACGAGCTGCTGAAAACAGGGTGAATTGCTACTTCTGATTCTCCTTTTGATGTTTCAATCTGGATATCTGCTACTCTTTGCTGATTGCTTGCTTTCTACCACTGCTTAGTTCTATTATCTTATTTGAAAGGATTTCAAAAAGAATATAAGATAGTGGTAATGTTTGCAAAATTTTTGCATGTGTAGCTAACAAATAATGACAATCATCATGAAAAATATGTTGCCGGGTCTTCCACAGTCTGAGGAATATCTTGTTCACACTGTTCACAAAAGCACTAAAATAGAATTAAGGTTTCATTCATTCCACTTGTTCTAACTTTCCCTGATTTTACTAAAAACTGAAAGTTAGAAGAAAGCATAAGGAACTATGTCTCTGTGAACCAGTGATTAAAAGCATTCATCCAGGAAACAGTTATTTTTTGTCTCAGTTTACGTATTCCAAAGACAGAAAATATACTGTGCTTAGCTGGTAGTTTAACACTTTTTTTTTTTTGTAGAATCTTTGCACCATGTGGTTTTTAATGCCAAGAGTCGTCTTTCCTGCCTCTGGCATTTAGCATTGATGTTCACCAGGGACAAATTTGGAGTGGAAGGTTTGTTTCTGCATGCAGATAGGACAAACTGTTAGTTGCAGAAATTAATGACTAGTGTTAATTTATGTTGATAGTAGACTAAGCTCAAGGAGACCTTAAAAAATCTTTTCACTTAACCATTCTCTTCCACAAAATGATGAAAAGCAGATAAAAAATGCTGAAGGTTTCCACGAAGATTAAGGTATTTGAATGCCTTTTAGACTTGATTCTCTATTCCAAAATCATACTAGAACCTAAGGGAGTGCATCACATTTTTAACCAATACTTATATATAGCAATTTAACATAAACAGCATTTTAAATTAACTGTTCTAGTTCACATTACTAGCCTTTGAGGTCAATACCATTAAGCACAATGACATTTTTTACATTTTCAATAAGTACTCTTTAACTTAAACAATACACCTAATATTTTAGAGACTGAAACTTTACTGTTTAAATGTAATTATCTGAAAAACAGCTGATCATGTTAAGATGTTGTAATGCTAAACTTTCACAAGGAAATTGACTCTAGCCAAATGAACTCTGGAGTTTGGATTGCATTCATATTGGTCCACTGAGGAAAACTGCTTAACAGAACTGCTGTATAGATTACTTGCTGCTGAACTTCCAGCTTGATATTTTTGACTTGAGAAATTTAGAATTACTAATGCTACACTGAATTACCAATGTGAAGCTTATAAAAACTATGTATTAGTGCTTTTAATACGTGCACCTCAATTTTGGTGCTGCTTTGCAAAGCTTCTGTTTTAGCCTTGGAGCTAGTTCATAGTGCTGCCCAGAAATTTCATAGTTCTGTTGTGGTTTAACGCAATGAAAAACAAGTAGAATTCATGCATTGAGATAAATTTTATTTACTAAGACAGAAAATGAAGTGGGAAAGAATAATGATCATTATTTGTATGTGCGTATTTATTTTTACACACACACAACACACACACACACACACACACACACACACACCAAATGATATACAAGCTATTGCTCATAACCTGCTGACCAATGTCCACCTAATCCCCTAACAGAGGTCATCCTTCTGGCCAACTCCTCACTGTTTTTTCAAGCATTTTTCATTCGTTGTCCTGTGACATGGAATATCCCTTTGCCTAGTTTAGCTCAGCAGTCCTGGTTCTGTTCTCCCCTAGCTCCTTGTGCACTCAGCCCTCCTCACTGGCAGGACAGTATGAGAAGCTGATAAGCTAAAAGGTCCATGGCTCTGTACAGCACTGCTCAAAGCTCAGTGAAACTCTTAGTGTGCTATCAGCACTGCTTTTCTCCTAACACTAAAACTTGGCATCATATCAGATGCTACAAAGAAAAAATCAGCTCTTACCAAGTGAAAACCAGAGTAAGTGCAAATCAATGACAGCAAATGGAAGGTATCTTTTTAAAACATACAGGCAAAATAAAAATGAAAAGAATGAGAATAATATCTACTTCCACAGGTTATATCAGATTTATACTAGTGCTTTTATTACATAGTATTATATGGACTAGGGAATAAAACCATAAGTCAGATTTGCTCCACTTCACTAGAGTTTCCTGTTTCTGAAATACAAAGCTGTCCTTTTCTTTAAAATTTAACTGTACTGCATATTCTTCTGTTTCTATGAGGAGACAAAGAACAACGTACTTGTTACTCCCTGCCAGTGATTTCTTCTAACTCATAATAAATTTTATCAGAAAACTGAGCAAAAATGAACTGTCTGATGTCCTAATTGTATATCTATAAAGGTGAAAAGTTCAAGTATTTCCTAAAGAAATGTGTTTAAAAAAAAAAAAAGCCTTAAATGAATATGAAGTTTCTTATGTATTTGCACACTGGTTGAATAGCAGCACTACTGTTGATGTGGAAGAAAGCTCAGATCTCTCCCTCCTCACACTGTAGGTAATGAGAAACATTTTATGAGTGAGTCACTGGTGAATCTGAAGGCTTATTTCTTCAAGAGCTCTTCTAATACAGGTTCAGAGCAACATATAGTTATCTCGAGTTTTGTGTGCTCAGGGTTCCTTGTAGGCCCTTTTAAAGAGAAATTCTATAGACTAGACAAAGTATGTTAAAAATCTTGTCAAGTTCAAGAGCCAATTTTAATAAGTTTCTTTGTACAGACTTTCATTATCCTAATCCTGATCTCCTTATCAAGAATTGTATTTGCATTAGGCAAATAGTATGATTATAAGGAAGATCTATAAAGCCCTTATTTGTAAAATATGCAGAAAAAGTATTAGTAAGGTATAGATAGGACAGTATAGTATATACAGTGAGCTAATAAATGAAATATTTAGGTCAGTTTTAGTTAGACATTTTTCTCCGAGCATAGAAAATAGATGCATTTTGGTTTTAGCATTCCTGATGACAATAATGGAAAGTGAAAATAAATATTTTAAAGTAAGTTACTAGAAAGATCAGCAGGATGGGTAATAAGAGCTCTTAGGATATTAAGGTAACTATTTATTTTTTTCTTAGGAAATATCATGATAACCTTGTATACTTGCACTGCAATTTCTTATCCTGAAAGGGAATAAAGATAGGAGCAAGTATTGCATGAACAGACTCACATTTAAATGTCTCAAACCCAAAATCCACCAAAAGGCTGTTATTAACCACAGATGCACAATGCTTCCATTTCTAGATCATCTTCAGTATCTCTAAATTCCAAATGCTCTGACTTTTGTCTTGAATGACCATACTGTTACTTCGGTACATACCTAATTTTATCTGAGTGACCAGATATCTAACATTTACAAATGGAAACACTGAATCACAAGACCAGTTATTCATGGCATTAACTTACATGAGAAGAAGTAAATGAATGGAATTAAAAGTAAAGCAGAAAAGAAAAAATATCCCTTTATTTACTTATTTTGTGGGGGTCTAGGATAAGCGCTATTAATTAATTTACCTATCTTGCTAGAAAAGTAAAGATGATCAAACAAAATAAGAAAATGGTTTGATTTATATCATTGTAATTCATAATTCTATCAGAATTTCCCCGATTGTTTTAATGGCTTATGTACTCATGAATTTAACAACTTTTTTTGTACATACCTCCTTTGCATCTCTTTGGTTCCACACTTTCATATCAACTTCCTCTAAAAGGGAGGTTGATGTAACATGCTCTAAGTGAAACTGCAGACAGTAAAAATCCTGAAGTCTTTTTCTCTGACTGTATACTAGCTATCATTTCAACAATGACAACTATTTGATCTGAATTGTTTCCCATTTCTTTTCAAAACAGACATATAAAGAGTGGATGTTTTAAAATATCCATGGAAGCTTTCTGAGTGTGCATATTTTAGTGATTAGGAAGATCCTCTTTTCTTCCTTTTCTTTTTCTGCTATAAATAGGTTTTGAGAGTTCTATGGTCCCATATACATACACTTGACACAAGCAGAAAGCTTTGAAAAAGTGTGACTTGTTGACTTTTACTCACTTTATAAAGCTTATATACGTAGCCAGAAAATGCATTATTTTACTTATTACTAAGAAAAAAATTAAAAACAAATTCCTTATTTTTGTCATGAAGTTTTGCTCCATGTTTTTATGTTTTAAATGCCTAATAATATTGATAATATTGATATGAATAACTAAAACTTGAAGAGGTCTCAGACATTCAGGAAACTGACAGGTATTTGAAGTATCGGCTTTCAATGCTTTTCATTTTTCATCAGTTGCTAACAGCAAAGTTCTGTCATTTTGAGCCTATATAATTCTAGCTAGGCTATAACAGACCTGAAATATGTATGCACAACCTTTTCCCCTCCTTAAGTTCACACGAGAAAAGTTTAGGAAATGATGATCAATAACAAATCACAAAAGTGTTTGAACTTCCTCCACAGAACTCCCTTCTTCATCTCTCCTTTGGCCTTCTTTCAAGGAAAAAGGAAAAAATACCAAAACAGATAAGATGGGGCAGAATGAGTTTTATCAGACAGCAGACATTGTGCTTGATATGCAACTTTCATGCTTGCCCAAGAGGCAAGATTTTATGTACAAAAACTGAGTTTTTTCTTGTTATAATCAGTGCAGAATTATTTAGAAAACATTAATAGCATCACAGTTACTGGAAATTCCCCATTTTGGGATAAAATCTCAATTTAAGCAAGTATCTACAGTACACATCTGTCACAAGTATGTTGTAATGGTGCTATCCTGCAGTTTATTTCAGTGGTTTGCAGGACCACGACATATTGTAGTAGTTATCTTTTAAAACATTAATATTAGATAAGATAGTGTGCTTTTCTTGTACAGCAGGGAGAGGAAGAATGATACTCTGGGACTGTTCTACAGTCTAGCTGGGTTGTTAGGAGAATGTAGAAAAACTAGAGGGTCACTCAGCTCCAGAACTAATAAGTGTTTTTATTCTCAGTGGCTTGTAGCAGGTTAGGATAATTAGATATATCAATGTGCAATAAAGGACGTTAAAACCTACTTGTTAACCAGACAGATAGGGTTCTTATGTAATTTCTTTCTGGGAGTGTTTTTCTCTCGCATAAAAAGATATAGAAATCATTCTCTAACAGACAGTGCTAATAGAAGTAGCCTTCTTGCTACTTCTGTTTGTTTCTTAGTAAATCCCACACCTATATTATGTATATTTTCTCAGAAAGGATTATCAGGGTTCTCAAAAGTGATTAATTCAGGTAAATGATGGTGACACTTTCATTATCATTTTGAAGGGCAGATAAAAATCTCTCATGGGAGAAAGAAAAGCTGAGCTTTTGAAATATACAAGGGGGTTAAATATTTGGACTGTCTCTGTAGTGCTCTACATGCAAAGTAAGCAGTTTTCTGTTTGGACATGTCAATACTAAAACTTTACCATTTCTTCAGCAATCTTTGAGCCTGGTCCCAGTGGACAGTTGAAGGACAAGACTATAGAAAGAACTTCTGATGAAGCTTTAGAAAATACATTTTTAAAATGTGCTTCTTGTTTGAGATTTCATTTGTGGTGAATGAGCAAAAAAAAAAAGAACAGCACCCACCTGCACTAATATGTAAGCACAGAAAAACATGATAATTCTGCTAATGTCAGCTTACAGTAGACTTCTTCTTTCCAAAAAAGCTAAGAGGTCTTCCTCTCCACTAGGAGCTGTCTAATTATGTACAGGAAAAGTGATTAACTGATTATGATGAATAAATTAATCTCTGAGGACTTGTATGTATTCAGACATTTCTAATTAGTATGGTTTTCAAGAAGACATTCAAGGCAGTCCTCTGTTCCTATTAGTAACGATTAACAGAACAATGAGTAATTTTTGGCAGCTCCTTGCAAAATTATTAGAATTAACATGGGAGTCTGGATTAAGGATTTGTGAAAAATTTGTCACTGATTGATGAAGTGAGACTGACAAGTACCGTAGACCTCCCTGGAAAATCACCCATATCTAATTATTTCAGTAAGCAGCAATGGAGCAGGTAAAATACAGGGTTTTCCTATCAGCTGTGCCAGGAATGTTCACTCCCTTTTCCAGTTTCCTACTTGTTACATTTTTCTAATGAAGATCATCACTTATTACATGCATGCAAGAATGGTACTATTATGTTGCTGCATCTCAGGGCACTTTAGAATGCTTTCTGAAGTTAATACATTAGCTACTAAATATTCTGCAGGTCATTGTGTATAGCTTTAAGACTACCTTCATTCGTTTTGCCAAAAATGTGCCTTCATTGATGATGACATTGATTCAACATTTTAAAATCAAAATCAACACACAATCATAATTTGATTTTGGAGTAATCAATCATGTTCACAGGGAGACAGTTCTCAACAGATTAGTTATGAGAGTTGTGGTATAGCTGTGGGGGAAAAAAAGTAAATATGATTCTAGGATGCATCAGGACAGCCATTTCTACTAAACAAGTACATGCCTCTGCACAAAACATTCGTAGTGTCCTGAAAGTAGCCATAATATCAGCGAAGACACATGAATTTAAAGTAAAACAGGCATAAAGATGATCTAATAGTTGCCTGGGGAGAAAGAGAGCCCATGAAAGGAGATTGATGGCATGTCTACCCAGTAAAATGAAGTTGAATGGAGACAACTTCTGTCTACCTCTATCCAGGCTGATACTTTCACATATCATGATGCAGTTCCATCTAAGAGTAATATCTTTGATCTTAAAATGTAATATAGCATGGAATTTTACCTGAGCTAGGTAGCCTGCTTCTGAGGAGGACTCATTAATGCATGTAAAACATTGAGTGGCGACAGTGATTCCAGTTCTGGAACAGATTCTAACCATGTTCACTGGCGGTCTCCACAGGACTCTATAGCAGATGCACTGGACCACAGGATCATACCTAGCTTTGTGAAATAAATAAAGCAGCAGCAGTGCAATTGCTCTCAGTGAATCTACCAGAAAGGTAAATGGTAGGGAATTAACTATTTCCACTAAATGAGAATACTAGTCGAAGAGAAATAGAAAGGTTTATCGCCTTCTTATTTTTGATCTGTTTTCTGCTAAGAAGAGTAAAGGACAAATAACTAAGTTTCAAGTAGAACATGATCCATTTACACATGAGATTACATCACCCTGATGCCTGAAATAACTGGATCTAGGACATCTCTTCATGTTTTTCAGTGATTACTTTTTATGTGCTGTTAATAAAAGTAAGAAGCATATAACATGTGCCTTGCTAAACGATAAAAGTAGGCCAAAATACGGTGTAACATATAATCATACAAGCATTTAATAATCAACCACAATTCTACCGCTGTGTTTTGAGTGATATTGATTATGCTGACTGGATATCTATGTTTCTAAATAAGTAAAACTTGTAGTTTATAAGGATTTTCACTTTTTGTCACTGTCATCAGAATGGAGGGACAGTTCATGACAAGCACATATGTTACAAACAGCTTCAAAACAATTGAAACCTTGAAAAAAATCTTCCTTTAAAGAGAGAGTTGAAAGGACAATGTTAATCAGATAAATTAAATGAAAGTGTTGATCAGCTCTTATTGAGAGAATTTTTCATCAATACTTGTTTGACATCCAGAATTATGGCAAAACTCATCACTGCGATCAGTGCTTGATCTATATTTTCTTTGTCTTTCTCATTTTGCCTGAGATGAAAAATGAGCAGTCTGCATAAAAATTTGATAAACGCTGGAAAGTTATGAACACATCATTTTCTTTATAGATAACTTCCCACCTGTTTTCTTTATACATAAGTTGTTTGCTTCCCTCCTACAGATATAAAAGATTTTTAATTTAAAGGAGGCTGAACAGAATGCAAGAGACAACATTGTAAAAGAAAAAGCCATACAGTTATGCTATGTAGTGAAAAAGTATACTGACAAGGAAGTTGCATCTTCTTTCCCCCACTCCTTAGAGCCAGCAGGGCTGCAGTTAATCCCTCTGTTTTCTCAATAATAGCCATTTTCATTATAACCGACCATGATGTCACAAAGTAGGGATTATGACTTCAAGGGGGAATAAACAGTAGGAGTAGCTGGATTCTTTTAAAATGAAGACCTTGTTCTCATGCAAATGCCTTTAGTTATGAAAAAGAAGAAAACATCATAAGCAAAAGGATTTCTTGCTGAAGGGATTTTTCAAAGTTTTCTGTGAGACAAGAGCTGCTTTATAAAAAGTCTACCAGCTCAGTAGTAGTGGGTGGCATTGTTTCAATATCCACTGCTGAAAATCTGTAGCCCAAACAAAAATTTGACTTACACAAATGATTAGTGATGAATAAGTGGTCAGAACAGAAGGCCCTTTATTTGGAGATGAAATGTTTTTGCTCAGAACTTTTCATTTCAAGAATTTGTTATTTTTCAGAATAAACTATTATATGTGTTGAAATTGCTCATACATATTCTTACACTGAAGGCAATTGTGTGTGCTTGAGTGGGTATGTATATGTAAATGTTGGCAAAATTTGTATTCACTCATTTATAAATTTATTGAAGCAGGATGAAGTAGTGTTCTCATTTGCTGTCATTTTGCAGACACTTAATTTGCACTCAAATGCCTCAAAAATGTCTTCACTTGAAATCTAAAATACTGGAAAGAATTCATCATAGAAACAATATACTGTGAGAAAAATGAAGGTCTGGGCATTTAAGCACACAATGACAAAGCATCATTAATGAGGAAATTGTAGTATTTCCCAAAATTGGATGTGCTGCAAGTATGTATTTATAAATGACCTGCTTTCAAATATTGCTATGTAAGAATATTGTTTCTATTTAATTTAGAAGTCTAGAAACTTATTTATTGCATACTGTGAAACTTTCATTAGCACTAGGCAGATTTCTTTACTTCAATCTGACCTAACTGCAGTAGTTGTAAACCACCTTTCACTTAAGTAGGGCATAGGGGTCCTGAGCATAATGTAGCGTATCAGCTACTCAAGCTAAAGAAATGGCTGATCTCCGTTCTTCCCTATTGATCATCTTAACAAAGTGAAAACAAAAACCTTCAAACAATTTTCACACCTTCCCAGCTTCAGTGTGGTTTTTTGAAGTGCTCTAAGGCTTAGAAAATGGCACCCCCTTTTAGCCATTGTCTCCATTGATTTCAATAAACAGCAGATGAGACATTGACTGAAGAAAAATGCAAATAAATGCTGAGGTGATGTCTATAGTAGTGCTGACTGTACAGAACAAGAGGCCACTTGTGATGCCTTCAGGAAGATTATTGGTGAGCAGTGTGGGAAATGGTGGTGTTCTTTAGGATTCTGCTTTTATTTTAATATTGGTATACACAGAAGACTGAAAAATAACGAGCAGCTCTTTCTGACAAGTAGTGAACTTGAAACCATTCCTTGCTATTGTGAAATCTGCCTCTGGTTTCAGTGGAAACTTTGACTAGTAAAGAAAAAGCAGAGACTAATCTATCCTTTCTAAAACTGAGAATTTGCCTAAAATCTGAAGTACACAGGATGTCTATGTTTTGATTTTAACTGAATAGTATGCAGATTACATAGATAAATATGTTTGTGTGAGAAATAGTAAACTGCATCACCACAAAATTTATTTCATATGTTGGAATTTTTTACTAGTTTGTTTTATAATAATAAGCTAACGATATTTTATGAATTAGAACTAAATTATATTTTCTTTCTTAATGAGAAAGTTAATATACCATTTAGAATGAGGATATGGAACGTTTTTATCAGTAAGGAATGCAATTTTTATTGATGAAAAAATATTAGGAGTTCATTTAATGTTATGTTTAAATCCATAGAGTTATTTTATTTCACAAGGAGCTACCATTTCCAGTATTCAAGCTAGTCTGTGAAAGTGGTTATCCTACTCTTAATGCCAACAAGGTGTATCTTTGTCAGCATCAACGAGGACAAGAGAAAACAGATTGCCAACATTCCACTTCTTATCAGTTATTGAAAGTAGACATTTTAATGGGTACAGCACTCAGCAGACCTCAAGGCTTTCTTTTTATAGCTTTGAATCGCCACCCTATAATTCAGCACTATTAGCCTCCACCTCTTTCATTTTAACAACTACAGGTGAATACATTTGTTGAAAACATGATTTCTAGATGCTTTATGCAAGTTTAAACTGTCAAAAATACAAAGGAGGAAAAAAATATATGACAGTTATGCAAGTGAAAGGACATTTGTAAAAGTGATTTATACTTTCAGTAAGTAACAAAGAAGCCCTACCTAAAGGGCGAATCTGCAGTCCTTGGGGAAAAAAAAAAAAAAAAAAAAAGGCTTTTTGAATGTGTTACAATTTTTGTCTAACTTCTAGAGACCTGATTCAGCAAAGTGATTAAGCATACGTGGAAATTTAAATAATAATAGATTCTATCTTCCTCGGAAGAACTTGCAGTGAAGCTGTGAAAATTCCACATTAAATCAGGACTTAGCTGATAGTATTAGTTTTTACATTTTGAGAGGAGGGAGACTTAGTGATACGTGTTTATTTTAGGATAGGTTAGATAACACGAGTTTACCATCAACAGCAATAAGTAGCAACTAACCATTTGAAGGTATTATAATAGTATGATAGCAACTGAGTGTTAGACTCACCAAAGTGGTCTGCCATCTGTGGTCCCTGGGTTGTAATGTGATGGTAACTATCAAAGAAATGGTTTTCTGTTTGTTAAATACAGGAATGTGCAAGCTAGAGACCAACATAGAAGCTATCCTCAGGCTTTGAATTTGGCTCAACTAATCAAGGACAGCTAAGATATACTGGAAAGACTAAAATCAAACGTTTATGCCATGTCAAGCACTAAAAAATTTCAAGAAACACTGTTATTGCATTGGAGCTCTTGATTATTAGTATTGATGTTTCTGAATGATCTGTTCACAGTCACCACAAAATACAAACACTGCCTTGCCTACATTCAAGATTTAAAAAATAAAAAAATAAAAAAATACAGCAACAAATGGTGGGAGCAAATGCAGGAGGGAATCCATACAGCAGAAGATGAATGACAAAAGGACTAGGCAGCTGTATGGTTGGTGCTTTTAAGCTTCTAGCTTTAAGTATATGTGCTTACACACACAAGTGCTCATACATATTTAAGCACACCTCCTCCCTTTTTTTTTTAATTAAACACTTATGTTATTTTTGCACCCAAACACTGAAAATAGTCTCTACATCTGTGTTTTGCTAATGGTTAGAAAATAACTTTTAAAAAGCATTATAAATGCTCCCAACAGGTAACACATTATCGAAGTGTTTATGACTTGATGCTCAACTAGTGAAGGTACAGTACAATGAGTTACTGATGGACACACACATGGGAACCACAGGAGTGCCAAGAGAACTCACTGTTATCAGCACTGCATAATATAATGCTGAATGAATTAACTATGGTGATTGCTTAAAATGTACCTTTTTGTGTAATAGCCCTAATTATCACCAACCCTTTACAATGAGTGGATAATTGTTTTTAATTCCTTCAACATTCATTGTAGTAACATTAATCATGATGAGCTCATTTGGTTTTAATGTGAATATAATACGTGATACCACAGGAATACCATTGAAATTTAGGATATATAATGCCTGCTTACTATACAGGGCTATCACAAATTCCCTTCATGCACAGTGGAAGCTGGCTAGTATACAGCTCAGGATGTTGCTCAGTTTTTCAGCTGTCTTTGGAAATATTTGCTGAATGAAGTGCAAGTCACCAACAAATCAGTGCTGGATGAAGCTGAAAATAGAGGCTTTCCAGAGCTCCCTTCTACAGCGGCTAAATAGGGGCACTGATAAACCCATGATGATCTAAGGAGAAACCATTCCCTACAAGTCAGATCAGATGTGACTTAATAAATAAAGTCATATCTACCTGTGTATCTCTGCATCATTTTCCAGCTGCAGTGTGTCTAGGCAAATCTACACTGCTAGGTAAATTGAGTCAGCAATTTCATAATGAGGCACTTGCAATTAGTACTACACTGGACAGCTACAACGTACATTGTTTGATGGTTGGACTAGATGATCTTGAGGTCTTTTCCAACCTTAATGATTCTGTGATTCTCTAGGACAGCGTATCCAGGAGGAGACTGATATTTCCTAATTGAATGCATTCCCTATAGTTGCTTAATATAATTTTATTAAATTCCTTAAGTCTGTGAATTGATCTAAAGTGACAATGAGTAATTAATTGCTTTATCTACTAGCTATTGTTAGTAGTGACTGATTTAGTGAGTGCCTTTGTTTAAAGTCAGTCTATATACTTTGTACAGAGTCCTTCTTTTTATGAGTGGTGCCAATACATTTCTCTAGTGCACAACTGACTTCTGGTTCTGGGGAAAGAAACAGTATTTTGCTGTTAGTTTTTGCTATCTGCACTAACTAGTACATGGGGAAACTTACATTTCCTCCTGTACTCTTAAAGTATTAATAATTTCTTGTGGCTTCTCAGAGACATAAAGTTCCAGTCACAATTCAGCTGTGCAGAAGCAAGCAAACAGGCACAAATATAGACCCTACATAACCATAGAAGGTGTTTGATATGATTATTTCTACGCACTGATTAAAAATAAGCTTCCATGAGCATTCAAGAAATTCAACTCTATTTTAGTCAATCCTAAGAGAACAGAAATTTAAAGCTCCACTTTTGAAAGTCATAAATGAGACTCTGCAAATTTTCTGAAGTTACAGTGCTGCCTCAGATTTTTCTGAACTGTGACAGTGCACATTGCTGACACCTTTTCTTTCTTTTAATTGTTTATTTTTCAAACTTTCTGGTGAGTTGGCATCAAACCTGCAGTGCTGTGACAATTTATTCTAACCATGGATGCAATTCCTGATATGTTCAGAGGCTCCACAAAAATTTATACAGCTATACTATTTACACATTTACAAATGGCTGGTGTTAGCAGTAATGAATATAGAGGTTTCTGCAACTACTTTTTCATGATGACATATTTCTGCAATCTTTGCAAATATCTTGACACAAAAATTCAAGAATAATTCTATTTATAAGCTGCCTTATCTTCTCTTTTAAGGAATTTAGGATCAGGATTATCTTTATATTGTACAAAACTGAATACTTTGTCAATGTTAAAAATGAAACTATCAAGGAGAAACTACCTGTTTAAGAGTTTCGCACTTCTCTTTGCTTCTACTCATGAGAGTAAGTGAAAGTTCATACTCTTTCAGGGCCTTTCTATGAGTCATATTATGTCAAAGTATGCAGCCATTCCATGATGGAATTTCAGAAGAGAACTACATGTTTTATTAGATCTGCTAGACATTCAGAATTGATCTGAAGGATACAAGTTTCAGGTCAAGTGTCCCTTTTAGACTGCCACTCAGACCAGTAAAAGTCCAAGTCAACTTATGAGCAACACACATATAAGTCTTGCTCTCAATATCAGCTCTAAGACAACTCGGACAATTCAGGCAGGGGAATATTTGACTAAAATTAAATATTCATTTCTAATGTTAACATTACTTTATAACCAGAGTATTCAAGTTGCCTTTTATTTATTTATTTATTTATTTATTTAATTTTAATACAAATCAGCTCTTAAAAATATCCAGGTTTTGAGTTTGAGGGTGGGTTTTTTTTGTTTGTTTTTCTGGGAAAAGCTCAGTCTGTGTGAGATTGCCTAATGTAGAATAAAGTAAAAAAAATCTTGATGATAATTTAGTTTAAGAATAGGAAATAAGATTAGAGGTGACATACTGTTATCAGCCATGAGGACTTCTCCAGGCTGTGAGGAGGAAAAAAACCAGCAATTCCATGTTAGCCATCATATCAGGCCTGTATTTGTTGTGGAGTTCAAAAATAATTGTCACCTTAGGGCTGCATACAGCAGTATGAACTTGACATGGATAGCTATGAACTCTGGTTTTTGGGGGCAAGGTACAGCTTGTGTAACTTGTTGCCCAAAAGGAAGCCCGTAGTCACAAAAATTCATGTTAGACATTATTAGTTTTAAGCTCAATAAAGTTTTATCTTTAAAAATATTTTTCAAAAAAAAATCTGGTGCCATTAAAATCTTTGATAAATGAAGTGTGTTAGCACTCAATTATTTGAATTTGAACTCCAGCTTAACTTAGTGCACATTAAAGCTAACTTTTTTTTTTTTTTTTTTTTTTTTTTTTTTTTTTTTTGTCAGCAACTGTAATCAAATCAGGGCTGTAGCTTTCAATTATGCTTGTCCAAGATTTGAGCTCTTGAGTCTTTTGTGAAGACTTACTGCTGAGTGCAAGATGTGAGATAAGTTGCAAATGTTTAGACATGATGACAACTCACAGTTCTGATTGATTACTAAAGAAGGGAAAATAGAAGGTGTTTTTAAAGGTTTTTTTTTTTTGGACAGCAGCCCAGAGGACCTTTTAACAATGTTTTGAGCCATTTCTAAGTGAGAAAATCACCAAATTAAAAAGATTCTAATACTTGAAGGAACAACGGGAAAGCCCACTTGAACAACCCAGTTCTAGGCTTTTTAAAAAATTCATGATTTATATTGAAGTAGCCAAATTTAGCTCTGCCTTGCATGACAGCGAATTCTCTTCCTTAAGATATTAAAAGATTCACTGAGTTTAAGAGGGACAAAATGCAATTTTCCTCTTTGATCATGTTTACTTTCCTAAAGTTTAATTATTTATTCTCTTTATTTGGGTGACATTTGACTGCATTTTTAAAGTAATCCAAGCTACTTTATAAGTTACAAACTTACTGAAAATATCATCAAATTTTGATTTGCACTTAGATGTCCAGGAACTAGACATTAGGCTTCAAATTTTGTTCCTATTCTCATTGAAACCAATGATAAGATTGCCAAAGACATAAAAAGAGCTGGATCATGTGTTGTGAATTTGTCAGCTACATGTCTTTAAAAATGAAGCTTGCAGGGCTGTAGATACTTTTCCATGCAGTAATATAAGATCAGATAATGGCTGAGACTAATATGATTTTGGCAATATGGCAAATCTTCCTAGGCTACAGTACTGATACATGTGTGCCTTGATGATCAAAACAGCAAGTCAGGGTAATGTAATGTTTCTAAAGAAAATAAAATGTAGCACTGATAAGGCACACTGGAAATTCATGAAGAGTAGACACCTGATAAAATTCCTCTAAAATAAGTCTGTCAAGAGTCTAAAGGACTAATTATGCATATGTTTGAACCTTGTGTGGAAAAAAAAATATGTTTTTTTTAAAGCACAAAGAACAATTGGGAAAGTTGATCACACCATCATATTAAATCTGTCAAGAATTAGAGAATATGTTATTAGCTCCCATGGTCGTCACAATTGAGACTGAACTAGCCACATACTGGACTAAAATAATTTGAGTATCACCAGCTTCAGTTTAAACCTTATATCTACAGTTTGCGATAAGTGGGGATTTCTAACCATGTTCACCGACTCAGGATGGAAGAGGGCTGAATTTTAATGAGCAGTTGACAGAGAAATATTCACATGCAGATGTGAATTTGGGTTAGGTGTAGAACTGAGCCTTATTTTGATACTGACAGAATGTGATTAGTTATTTTGAGTCTCAAAGATGTTTGAATTCCTTGTATCCTCTGAAGCAGAGTGAAAAGCCTACAAATAAAGATCCAAACCATTTGAGAAAGTGTAGTATCAGTGAAGTCAGATGACATACTTCCTGAAAATATCCTGGAACCAATGTAGTTAAATAAATATGATCTGAAGCTGCAGATTTAAATCCAACACAGTCCTCCAGGCTGGAAACATATCTTTCCTCATCTCTTTTTTCAAAAGACTTAATGTCTTGAATTGAAATAATACCCACATTCATATTATCTTCCTCATCCTTATATGCAGATAACTCAAATCTGCAATTTTTCTGTATACCATTTCTTTTACTTGGTCTTTATAACTACCTCAGATAAAAATACAATCCCATTTTCGCCATCACCTATCTCCATTATTAAAGTACATATTACTTTAATATTTTTTTATATTTCTTTAATGCCACTGGAATGTATCGTCTGGTATTTCGCCAGACACGCTCTCAGTGGTTCTTTGTGCCAGAGCTGATAGGTACACCTTGTTTTTCAGTATCTTCCATAGTTCACCATCACACTGTTCTCACACCACAATGGCCAACAAGGGAGTTTTGCAGTATTCTCATGAAGAAATGCAATTCTAGTTATGCAGCTGCATTTTTTTTCCATTCTGGCCAATCACAGTGCAAGTCACTAAGGACTAAATTAACTGGCTATTAAACTACAATCTTCTTCTTCCTCTTGGCCAGTACTACAGGACTTTAAAAAAAATAATAATAATTCTAAAAATCATCTTCATGACTTTGGCATGCTTCCATTAACTTATAGTTAGGTTAGCTGAGTCTGTGTAAAAATACACAAAAGTATAATTCTCATTTCATGAGAATTTTTCTCATGGTAAATCCTTTCTTGAAACTCTGGTCATCAGTAGAAGAAAATGAAGGATGGAGTTTTGGATTGATGTCAAACATAATTATAAAGAAACAAGAAATAAAGATTTATATGAAATGAAGTACTAGGAATTTTTCAGCAAAAAGTAAATACAGAGAAGGTTTCACTTTTCATTTGGATACTTCAGATTGTTTTCACTGCTATCAACATTTAAAGAAAGGAAAGTTGTTACAAAATAAGCTTAAAAGGTTTACTTTATAAATATTAATCTGAACACTTTTGTTAATTTCTAAATCCTCATCCATGTTTTAGTTGACAGAAGTAACTAGTCTGTTTAGCCCAGAAATTCTGTTTTTCAGTAAATTCTATGTTCAGTAGAAAAAGTCAGCTGGCTACAAAATGTATGTCTAGAAACCAGTCTTGCAGGAATCACAGCCTATGCTGATGTTGAAAATTAGATGATCTTTGCCCCTTCTGTCTTTTAGCAACTTCTTGTTTCTTGTAAGCAAATCACTTTTTTTTATTCTTTCATTATTTCACAGTACAGTGACTCATGACTGAGATCTCTACCTGTTATTGTAATACAAACTATAAGAAGTAGGACAAGATGACACTTTCTGCTAACAAAATTGAAGGAAATGTGTTTTTTCAAGTATGGATATACATATTAGATGTTCACGAAGGGGAGATATTAACTAAATAACATTTTTTGTAAAAAGCTTTATGAAGGGTATATGCTTAGACTGATAAAATAGAAACAAGTCTCTTATCTTTGTACATTTTTCAATATTTCTATAGATGTAATACTGAAATAGTATTTCAAACCATATTTTGGACAACTGTCTGTTGGAGTCATTCAAACTAGAGCTGGTCATCCAAAGTTTGTATGCCCTTAAAATATATTAATATGTGCATATTTATATGTATAAAGACTTTTTTTTTTGGTTGTTTTTTGTTGTTGGTGGTGGTGTTTTGTTTTGTTTGTTTGTTTTTTTTTGTTCAAAATGTGGTATATACTATTATCAGTGGAATCTCAGTTTATGTGAAATAATTTTCAGTAGGTAAGCCTTCATTCATTTCTTCTTTCTGGAGATATAAAGGAAATTTCAAGTACCTTACAAGAGCATCTGAAGCTCCTTCATAGTATGTGTTATCCACAATTGTGGTGGCTGGCACCAGCACCTTGAAGTTAAAAACATGCTGGTGTTAGAAAAGAAATCTTAAAAAGGTTCAAATATTTGCCTAAGCTCTGGCATATTAATAACAGAATTTCTGAATTGCTAGTATTTTAGCATATCTTCTGGAATTATGCTGCAAAGCAAAAAGAAATGGCTAGAAACAAAATAAAAAAGATAAGAAATACTCTTTGTTTGAATTAAATATATTTAGTTCATGAGACTTATTATTAAATGAGTTTTTCATTTCCCAAGAGAAATCTTACAAAAAACTTAAACTGTGTCTTAGGTTAGGAGGGAGAAATATCTTTGCAACTACGTTAGATCTTTGACATACATATGTCTTTTATAAATCTGCAGTATGAAATACACTTTCTTATCTTAAAATTTTAGAAATACCTACAATTGGCAGCAACCACTATGAAAACTCCACTTTTTTTTTGCTCATCATTGAATTTATCAGCTATCATATGTGATTTCATATGTAGTTGAAATATGCTTAGAACAATTAACAAGTTATTGTCACTTTCATTTAGACATGGAATAATCACTTCTGAAAATTCTTTGGAGAGTGTTTTCTTTTTTTAAAAAAAGGTGTATTGAGTCACAATGAATGTCAAATTCTTCAAAAAGTAGAAGGCAGTGTTTAGTGAGAAACTTTCAGCCTTTCAGTTTCTGAGTACGGAAGTCAAAGAGAGACTTTTCTTCCACACTCTATCATTACCCCTTCAGCCCTCTGACATTTTGACATACCATCATTTCCATGATCTCAAGCATGTATACATTGATTTTTCAATCATTCTCTATTAAACCCAACAAAAGAAATTTAATGATCCAATCGAATCAATCCAGGGGAAATAACTGCTAGTTTCAATGCTATTAAAAGATTCATGCTATTCTTAAAAGTTTTTTGTTGTTTTCTCAACTGAAATAAATAAAAAGTAGTTTGTTCATTCTGAAGTCGCAAATCATATTTTAGCGAGGGGATACCAAAGGGCTTATAGGCAATGAAATCAAAGTGATGGGATCTGTGCCAGGGCCAAAGAGATGCTCATGGCTTAAGTGGGACATCCTGCCTGCTCAAAGGGCATTTCCTTATGCTCGTTTAGCTCTGTTTAGGTTTGGTGCAGTTCCTGTAATGTGATTTCTTGGGCAAACTAGGACTAGAGCTTACCTTCCCCTTGAGGAGCTACTTCTGTCGAGGACCAAACTCATGATGTATTTGACAAATGCAGCTGTGATTGCTGTTTGCACTATGGAATGCATGGTACATCAACACAGAACCAGTTAGTTTGTGACATGGACATCTGCTGAGGATTTCTCATGTATGTTTCTAGAGTCTATCTCAAAATGTGCTGTCTATTGGCATCTTCCCAAAATATAAGAACTAATATAAAATTTGAAGGATCTGTACTTTGTAAGACTTCTAGAACAGTCATTACATCAACTCCGCAGGGATGAAAGACTTATATTCTGGATCCCATGCTGGAAGATAACTAGTTCTGTTGGTTCCCACTGAAGATTTCCTCTTTTATCAGCAGCAAACTTTCTTACTTACTCATATGTATTGGAAGAGAATTCAGGCATTTTGTAAATACTTGATGAGCAGATGTAAGTGTTGTCAGAGCAGTTTCAGGGAATACTGAGTGACTGAGAGAAAAATCTACGCTATTACATTTTTAAGAGATGAAATAGGAAGCTTTTTCTTTTCCAGTCCCCTTGGGAAAGAACAACTGAGCAAAATTTAAGTTTTGCCTTATTAAAAAAGTAAATAAATACAATTTTTTAAAAATAAAGTTGTCTGTATAGGAAGAAAGCACCTGAGATTTTTTTTTTTACGGCCAATTATGCAGAGTGTAAGGCTGCAGCTGCCCTAAATTCCTTTGTAAAAGATGAGACAACAGTCGGTATTTTTATACTGACTTTTCTGACCCCAGATATTCAGTGAAGTTCAAATTCATCATGCATGAAGTTGTGGACAAAATTATCACCCTAATGTAAGCAGATAGCCCCTCACGATCAGATGCTGAAACCCTGGCACATAGGCAGACTCTGATTTGTTTCGGCACTGAAGATGCTCTCAGCTTCACAGTTCTGTAACAGACTTGCCTTTGACTTGTCAGAGACGAGGAAAGGTTTAGTTATCTTGGGGAGCTGTGAGGCTACTTTCATTCAGGATGTGGGGTAGCATTCTCACATTAGGAAGAAACAAGCTCTGTCCTGCAAGATTCAATACAACTCCAGCAATGAAAGAAAGAAGGGAAAGTAACTCTAAAACTCAGAAGAGGTTATAAAAGAGTGCATTACATTTAGAGGTTTTGGAAAAAACAAACAAACAAAAAAAACACCTACATAGGGAAAATGTATAAAAAAGAAGTGAGTCTCTCAAGCTTTCCTTTTTCTTAGATCTTTTCCAAGCACTGAGTCACCTGCAAGGTTGTGTGTTCGCACCCACAGATGTTTAATGCAACTGTCAAGAAAATGAAAGGTCCATTTAAATTTTTCTTCAAATAAGATGACATAATTATTTGTTAGTCTACAAAAAGTTTCCTTTCTTAATCTTATTTTGCATATTTTTCAATATGTTGAGTAATTTTGGAAACTAGCTGGATACTATTTCTTTCATAAAGCAGATGCAATCTCTTATTATATTAATCAATTTATTATATCAATCACAGTTCTCAATATATTCAGAATTTCCCCGTGTTTCATACAAATCAGTCTAAAATAATCAGCAACCTGCCGTGCAATGATTGCAATTAAGAGTTGTGCTAACCTTGGCCATTTCAGTTCTAGTGCTTTCTTAAGAATACTTTCTTTTAGAGATACTTTTCTTTTTAACCAGTTCGTTGTTCGAGTCTGTGGGACAAGGTTAAAAAAAAAAAAACAACAAACTGAAGACCTTAGAACACATTTGAAATACAAATTTTCACAATTACATAAAGCATAAGTCTACAAAACTTAGTCCCTTCACACTTCTGCAGCTTTAAGAAATGTCTGAATTAAACATAATGGTGTCTCTGAGATGCTCCTATTATAGTCGACAGATGCCAAGGTCTGCACATGATAATGTGTTTATATGAAGAAAAACAAAGCTGTATCATAGAGAGATTAAGCAGCTCCACAGCTGGACTAGCCAGGCCTGTGCAAACAGAACAATAGACACCTCCAATCCTCCATGACATTAAGTTGACAGTCTTTATCTACCATTGTTACTTAAAACATGGGAAAAGTGTTTCTTTGAAAATTCCTAAAGGTACCGGATGCACTGCAGTTCCCAGCCTACCATTTGTTTGTGTGGCAGAGCTGAAGCAAACTATAGTTCTGGACTGCTTAGTTATACGCCAGTGACCAGAGTATTGCATATATGTCTCTCTCCCAATCCGCTGTGTTCCCTGAAGCATGTCTGTTAGACTATTACGTAGGATTTGGACAATGAACCTTTCCCACCCCTAAAATAAAGGGAAATTCTGAATAGACAATGTTTCAATCTAATATTGTTCCACTTTCCACTGGGTAAAGAATAATATATTTTTTTTTAAGTATAGCTATAATAGGGTCATTCAGAATGTTAAGGAATGACAGACTGTTAAGATTTTCCAGTATTCAAGCAAATAAACATATCTTCCTTTCTGGGATAAATATAAAACTGTTACTTCTCAGTGTTTGTAATCTCTGGAAAAACAATTTTCTGTCCACTGGGAATGACAGTTTAATGCTGCAGACGGCGTATGTGCATTATTCTAAATCATGCTATGTTCCAGAAATCTGCAGCTCTTTGTAGCATGGTTGTATTCTAATAAGGAAGGATGAAATATAATTTATTTTTCTTTATGAACTCCTGTTTCTTGCACTAAGAAAATAAAGTTTGTTATTCAGACTATTCCAATTCTAAATGGGAATTCTTAGAATTATTGATGTTACTGTAATTTGGACACGTGTATGCACCTGTAGACATTCACATACATAGAACAACTCTGGTATTAATTTTAAAGCACATCCATATTTCAAAGTGAGGTGGTTTTGGACTGTAATGAACTGAAAAAATAAATAAGAAAGACTTCAAACAGAATTTACAATAAGAAAATACATTCTAAGAATGCTTGATCACCATGTAGTGAAATAAAAAAAGAGAACACCACAATCACTTGTTATTCATTTGTTTCTTTTAAAATACTAGCTGTATGTTGTCTATTTTATTTTGCATAATAATAAAATGTGAGAGAAATCACGGTATTGCGAGTGCAATTAAGCTTCAGCACAAGAAGAGCTGGAGTCTTGAAACACAATGAAGGTGCTGAAGTAGTGATGTAGATTTCAAAATGAAAGGATAATTGGGTGAACCCAATAATACTCTAAGTAGTAAGCACCCAAATTTTATCTTTGGAACTGCTGCACAGAGTAATTATAAGACCAAAGGAAGCACATTTTAAGAGTCTTAGGATTGTGGTAGATACATATTCCATTTCCCCTAGTCTTCTTACTCATGCATATATATTAAATTAAGAAAAATGTCTAGCTAGAGCTGAGCTTTTGCAGTGAATAATATTTAGCATACAGAATAAACAAAAAGTATCCATAAAATAATATTTTCCAATTGGACATTCTGTTTATAGAATACTGTAAACACAATTAGGATAATTCTTCACAGGATTATGAAGCAACTTTTCCTTATTTAGGAGTGGATATTCCAAGGAAAAAAAGATTAAAATAAAAATTAATGAAAGTAGAGGCCCAATGATATCTAATGTTTAAGTCTGAATCTGATAACACAGCACTTCCCTTTAAAACCTTGAGAAAAGTAATTAATTATACTGAGAGAATTATAGTTTTATTAGAGAAACAATATGGCTACTAGTGGTTATCATTCATGAGTGTTTTTGAGCTCTACGAAACACTCTAACTCCATCTCTCTAATCAACGAAATTCAGCACAATTTTTCATTATTGAAAAAACACTTTTTCTTAAGTGTGATTCTGTATAGTGTCTCACAGTGGTAGGCTATGAGCAACAAAGAAAAAATATCCATTTATTTATTTCTCATATCACTACTGAAAAAAGATATTTTTGTATTTTGCTGAGAAATAACACTTTCTATTCGACTGATGTAGCAAGAGGCCAATACACAACATCGTTTCAAATACTGCAATACAATTCAGACAAAAATCCGGAATATCGTTCTTTTAAGGAAATGAGTTTTAGGTTCTTCTCGTAAATAGGCATTTAAGTTCTTCTAACTTAAATTTTAAGTACATGATTTTACTTTGTCCCATTTATATTGTATTAATCACATATTAATGCTTTGCTCAGTGAGGATGGTATATCTTAAAGTTAAGTGTTTGATTGTTTTGCATCAACAGATTGCACTGTGCATTATAACACATCTAAAAGAAGTTTTAGCATATTCAGAAAGCTCTACATAGAGACCCTAGTGCTCCTATAGGGCTGTCATTTTACATTGATGTGAACAGAATTTTCCTAATTTAGATTATTGTAATTGAAAATAATCTTGGAGGAATATGAGAGGAAAACCCACCAGGTCTGCTCTGCATCATCATCATCATTGCTGCTGTTGTCATCATGATCACCATTATCAATTCATGATATGAATAACTGGGGCAGGCCACAACATTGTTCCAGTTATTAAATGATTCATGCCTACTGCAGGTAATGCTGGTTTTTGCTACATCACAGCAGCAGAAAGGAGCTGCTGGCAGCTCCTGTGAGATAATTGCAAAAATTGTCATTAGGAATAAAATTGTTTTACATCACAGCCCAAAGGTATGGAATTGGATATGTGGAAAATGCTCTCAGTTATCATAGAGGTACTGACAGATACCAGGTATTTTGATCCCTGCATTTTTTGAAATGTATTATTTAAAATGACTTGGATTTTTGTTCTTGTTATTTGTTATCAAGAAACAACACACGAAGTTTCAATTCTTATTTAAAATTCATATTAATAATGTATCTTACCACAAATAAATTAATCATGGTAGGTTTGAACTCAGTATGCTTCTTTTCAGGCCTGACAATTATAGCCTTCTTTCCACTCTCATATTTTTCTTTTTTTGTTTACTTTATTTTTTAATGATCCAGTTATGCATTCATTATTGTTTTAATTCAAAATTCGGAGAAAGGTTATTGTGTGCATTTTATGCCAATTGTGAGAGACTTTCTACCACATCTATTTGATTATCTTACTATCTTTTCACAATGACCTAGAGCACACATTCTCTGGGATCAAATTTGCTTTTCTACATTAAAAGATTATTTCCCAGGCCAACAGGAAGGCCATATGCCTTGTTACCTTTTCTCATTCCTTCATATTGCTATCCTTAGAGAATCATCAATGCATTTCGCCCTTACTGAAATCCATTCTCTTCTGGAACAAACCTGTTAAATCCTTGTCAGTTTTGTTCCAAATATCTCACCCCAAACCACTTACCTACAGTTCAGAAAGTCCTTTTCAGCAGGTCTGTAATCCCAGGTCATTGTCCCCCTCATGTTCCTTATTTCTTTCTTCTGTTGCAGCTGCTCTTACCTTTCATATTTCAAGGAGGAAGAAAAGATTTCTTACTTCACCAAAATGTTAAAATAGTATATAAAGATACATATACTACTTCTTTAAATACCTTTATATATTCATTTATATAAATACATTGTTTTTCTTTACATTTCTTCCGGTTTCAATCACGTAGATTAGCATTTACTTTGCTTTATAATTGATGAAGTACATAATCATAGTGCAGTATGCTTAAACTAGGCAAAAGGCTGACACTTGGTTCCTTGCAGAGCCTCCCAGCAACACCTGGGAAGTTTAGGTTCATGTTTCTAACAGCTTTTCAGTTTTTGAAGTTTATTTTTGTTTCTCAAACTTTCACTTCAGAGATCATTGCATTCTCGTCATTGAGGTATCTCAGGAAAAGAGAAAACAGCAAGAGTCCCTTAGGCAGTAAGGAATTATTGTGCTTGTGCTAACATCAGGATGCTTCCCAGGCTTAGCCTGACATTGAGAGAATTTTGTTTTCTCGTAGTTAGCAAAGCACCTTATGACAGAGGTAAAGAAAGATGAATACACAGAACTCTGAATAACAGCTCTCCATTAAACAGTTTTTAACTTGTTCTTAACTGTATACATAGGTCACTCCAGTAGCAATGCCTTCTATTTATTTCCATGGAAACTACAACAGATACAAAGAGCACAAGGACACTATCTGATAGAGCAAATTCTCACCTACAAAATTCTATTGTTTTTTAGCTCAGTCACTACAAACTATGCATTTTCACCAGTAATGAAGAGTGGCCTGCATGACACACTCATAAATATCTGCACCAGCAGAGGTGACTCACTGTTGCCTCTGTTGAAACACACCACTTGCTGTTTCACATCCACTGTTTGGTGCATAATAATGTTCAGCAAATGAGGGCCATTTCTTTTCCATGTAGAGTAATTCAATTACACACCTTCTCATTAATTTTGGAGCAGCCCTCATATTCAAAAAAACAACAAAAGCAGGAGAGAGATCAAAATAAAAGACTCTTTCTGCCTTCAGTGTGAAATTGTCTCCATCAGAAATTCATGTGTGTCACTTAGTGGCCAGGAAAGCTAGTCTAAAGGCAGTATCTGCTTATCAATTGGCTTTTGCTTTTTATGCAGTATTCCAGCTGGGCTGACTGAACCACAAACAGGTGAAAATGACTTTTCCAATGTCATTCTGTATGAACTCAGCTAACCCTGTCTGTCCTAGAAACCACTGCATCATGTATGCATTCCTATGTGGTTAGATCTTTGAAATGATGTATTACCTTTTGATGATATATTCTTTAAGAAATCCAATTGTTATGAACTGATATTATATTTACTGTAAAGGCAATGATCTTGTGACTTTATTTGATATGCAGGTGGGTGTTCACATTTCCATAGGAATTTCACTGTAATTCAGAATCCTTTAAATACTAATTAAGTTGTCTCTTCAAGGTTATTTTATTATAATGCTCATACAGTTGTTTTTTTTTTTTTTTTCTGTTGTTCTTCAAAGTAAAATTTAAGCTGATCTGTCAAACGCAAATTAAGGTCCTAAACCTTAGACTCTAAGGATATATGAGTAAAACTGTACAAGTAGCTTTAACTGTTTCAGTGATGGAATAAGTTAGTATGGGTAAAAATGGTATAAATTATCCAAGCACTTACTGAAAAGCAAAAATAGAAAACAAATCCCAAACCAAGAACTGTGCTAGATCACTAAATTTTATATCTCTCTCAAGGAGAGCACAGGATATCAAGTCCAGAAGTAATCAAAATGTCATACAGAAGATCCTATGACTGACATAGTATCCAAAAGAAAGTGGAGATGGGCATCTCATAACTAGGGAGATTCAGAACAGAAAAAGCAGCACAGATTAAGGATGACTTCTTTTGCAGAAGTACTTTTGAGTACTGAGACCCTCACAAGGCAAATAGTTAGGAATTCCAATTCTTGAGTGTCAGAAATCTTCTGTGCCTTTTCCCTAGATTATACAACAGGCTTGATGGTATTATTTACATATCTGCCAGTCAGTTTGTCTGTCTATCAGATTACAATTATAATTAATTGATTAATATCTCAAATGGGAAATAGACACAATCTGATGAATACTCTCCTAAGTACAACCTGGGCATTTAGGAAAGTTGTTTTGTACCAGAATTTTGTTTTTCCAGCCACCATAGATCCCATATATGTATAATCCTCGCAACAGAAGTACCCTCTTTGCAATATTCCACCTGGAGGAATGATTTGTTCTTTATAGATTGGTGAACTAAGTGAAATCTAAAAATTTGCATGAAAACTTTTAACCAATTAATTTTTCACTCATAGGCAAAACATGGGAGATAAATCAGAGGAGGGAAAAATATAACCCTGAAAGCAACTTCCTTTCTTTTAATCATTCACAGAATGCTTTAGTTTGTGATCAGTCCTTTCTGGGGTCCTGGGTTCTTCCTGTGGTCTTTTCTGTTCAACCCTCAGGCTCAGGTCTTTCTTTATGATACCGAAGTGTTCAAGTCTGGTAGTTAAAAGATTTGCCCATTGATCATGCTTGCTCCTGTTTTAGCTGAACTTCTTAACATCTTTTCCATTGTTTCTACTCTGCTGATGATTTTACACTGATCAAACCATGTGCCCTGCAGACAACTAGCTATCTGTGATCATTAGGACACTATTCTTATTTAACTTCAAGAACAAAAATTTGCTGGGTAAGAGACGAGCACATCTCTATGAATATATTTTCAAACTCCTGAATGCTGTTTCCTGGATTTAATTAATGTTAAATTGCAAGAATAAATGGATAATGGCAACACAAACCCTACAAAATTGCTAGCTAAAGTGCCTTTTAAGGATACCTAGCCTCCAAGTGGCAGTATGTTGCACATTAATAGCACTTCCTGTCCTCTCCTGAGTCCTTTATACTCAATCTAATTTAGGTTTGAGTTAAAAATAAATGAAAACAAACAAATAAGATATAAGAAATTTTTTTTTTATTATTTTTTCAAAATAAGGGTGGTCGAATACTGGAGCAGGATGCCTGAAGAAGTTGTGGAATCTCTATCCTTAGAAATATTAAAAACTCAACTGAATATGACCTTAAGCAACATGGTCTAACTTTGAAATTGGCTCTAATTTGAAAACTGGTTCTGCTCTGAAAGGAAGGTTGGGCCAGATGATCTCAAGAGGTTCCTTACAACTTGAATTATTCTGTTTCTGTGTCAAATGCAGCATTACCTTCTGCAGTCCAACAAGAGCTTTGTATAACATGAAAGCACAATGTACATGCTATGTTCATATCTTCATAATATAAAGAACATCACGTTTAGTGAATTCCTAAGCAAATCCTTTATTCAAATGCTTAAATTTCTCTTTGCTGCATTTTTCTTTGTGTAATGGGAAAATTATTGTACGCCTCCAAGTGCTTAAGCAGAAAATGAAAGAAGGATCATGTATCTTTGTCTTCTGGGGAAAAAAAAAAAAAAAAAAAGAAAATGTTTAATTTTGTCATAAAATTTGGTTTTATTATAACTAGAGCTATAATAGCTCTATAGCTATCCACTATATTTTTTATGAAAATAATTTGCATTATCTGTTTGAACCTCCAAATGGAATGAAGACATTGCGAATGTATTTACATTTGCATTCCAGTTTTTTGTCTCTATGTATTATATTTTTGCACTTTATCTGGTTGCTACACAATTATTCCAGATACATCAGGTCATAATTTTTCTGCAAGAGATCTCTGTGAGACTGAAGACTTTTAAGTAGACTTATGAGATTAGTAGCAAATGTTTTCATAATTAGAAACAGCAATTGGCACTTCTTGATATTTGTTCTTTTTCTAACCTATTTTCACTTAATTTTGTTTTGAACACATAACTTTACTATAATAAGTATGGTTTATTTCATTTTTTAAAAAGAATTTCTATTTTTGAAAGAATGCCTATTATTTCAAGTGGTCAACAAGTATTCACTCAGTGACTCCTCAAATTAACATTCTGATTTGATATTCATTTTTTCTGCAACCACATTAAAAAGCTAACAGTATGTAGTAACAGTAGGCAACATGGAATGTCTCTGCCAAACTTGGTCAATAATTGCATAGCATTTCAGCTATAATTAAAATCTTTCACAGTCTCTATTCATATAGCATTCTTTGAGGTTAATTGGGTTTATATCACTGCAAAATCATTTTCTTCTGATATGTTTCACTTGTTACAAATCACACATTAGTCCATTGAAAATGTACAGCATGTCTCTTAATTTGAATACATTTAGAATTTTAAGTTACAGTATCAAACCAGATAATTCCAAGTTTCTAATAACATTCAGAATCAGAAAATCCTTTCTGTTTTGGATATAATGACATTAAGTCAGTACTGGTATAAGACTGTGAAGGACAGGCTCATCGAAGCATTGTGTTTACCTCAGTTAGATAGTCATGAAGCTATGGAATTTGCATCCACTTGAACAAGAAGGTCCTAATTTTAGGAGAAAACAAGCAACACCAGCTGAGAGACTGATGGGGTAGTTCTCAAACACATATTTTAACATTTTTCTGGCATGCAGAGGCAGCTAAGGTGCTTGGATGTGAAAATTTTAAAAAAAGATGCTAAGGTAGAAGGGTTTGCATTTTTTCTTTAAAACCATAGATGGGCATATATGATAAAGTTAAGGTCCTCTAAGCATTGTGGATTGGAAAGAAAAGATAGTAAATTACTGGAGTCTTTTAAAATCACAGCTGAGACTTCATTCTCTGTTAAATAACTGCTATTATGATTTGGAAATCATAATATTGAAACTCCTGAAAATGTGTTCACACAAAATTTGAGTCATAATAAGAGTGAGTCATTCTGTCTGAAGTATCTAATTTGGAGAGTTAGTCTCCATATGCTTATCTCCTAGTCAAAGCAGTCTCCAGAGTCTCCAGAACTCTGGGCTTTTCAGATCTGAGTCTGTGGTATGACCCATATCTTTCCATTGGCTATATAGGAATTACAGGAAAATTTATATTTCAAGGTCATAAATTCAGCGCATCAGATCTTACTCCTCATAATGTTGCTCAGAAGTAATCAGCAATAGATATGGATATGGAACTACGTGATAGATAACAAGTCTGCTTTTCTTTTCAGAAATTGTAGTAGATGCTTAGTATTTCTTATGAATACATGACTTTAAAAAGCGTGTTTAGCTACACAGTGAAAATAAACATAACACAAAAATACCACGTACGGATGCAAATTTGGTTTTGTTCTCTGTTATTTTGGTAAAATCTGAGAAATTGTAATCAATAAAATCATGTTATGTGCTTTAAATAGACTGCACATGCTCCCTCACCTACCTTCTTAATAGCTAATTATTAATTTCCAGTTTCTGTATAACAATAATAACATTTTAATTGCTTCATTAACTGAGGGAGAAGTAGTATATATAGAGAAAGTAGTATATATATAGAAAAAAAAGGTAATTAAATATAATGTATTCTTGAAAAAGAGGCACAAAAAATCTTGGCAAAATTTATAGCAAATTTGAACTGTTCAGAAATGTTCTTTGTTGAAAATTGTCAGATTTAGAATACATGATATACAATAAATCCCTATTTTATTACCACACCTCAAAGATTCATGTCTTACTTGCTCAATTTGAATACAAAGTTTGGAAGGGAGAACTTTATATTCTAATGTAAATGTAAAGTACTATTCATAGGGCAATTTGTGGGCCTTATGAATAAGAAAATGCTCAAAATGATCATGTTATCCCTTGTTTCTGTAAGCTCATAGATCACTTGGGGCTGTAAGAAGACAACTTCAGCTCCTGGAGGTATCACAGAGCCTTAAATCTTGGCCTGAAGAACAGACTTTCTCATCCACAGTAGATAAGTCATTGGTCATGCAAAAAATAATGCCTCCTGTTTACTTCCATGGAAACTACAACAGATACAAACAGCACAGGAACACTATTAGATGGATTAAATTCTCAGCTACAAACCACTATTCTTCAATACAGTCACCACCATTTAGCTAGCTTTTTTTTTTTTTTTGTCAGCCATGAAAACAAGCCTTCCTGCTGCACTTGTAAAAATCTCCAACAGCAGAGGTGACTCTCTGTGCCAAAAGCACAACAGCATTCACCCCCTCACTGTGCTCACATCTTCTGTTTGGTCTCCATAAATGTTCAGCAAGAGTCATTGAATGTCAATGGGTGCAGGTTTTTTTTTTCCACATTCAGTGACACCCCTTTGCTTCATACACACATCTCTGTAAGATGCCATTTTGTCAGAGTGCCACTCTTTTGCCATCTGTCACACAGAAAAAAAAAAAAAAACAACAATGGAATACTGGGATGAAGGTTCGACATCACGGGCCAACATAATAAAATAGGAGGCATTAATTTTGGATCAGCTCTCATAGTTCATGTACAATGTGTGTATCTCTACATATGTATTTATAAATATGCACACGCAGGCATTTACGTTTTCTTAGACTTTGCTAAGCCACTTTGGAGCTCAATTATGTGAATATTTTTAGCAAATTAGTGTCTTAGCTAGAATTCAACTGCTAAGTTTAGTTCATCAGAGAGGTTATGGAGTCTCCTTCTGTGGAGATATTCAAAACTCACTTGAATGCTTTTCTGCACATCCCACTGTAGGGAACCTGCTTCAGCAGGAGGGTTGGACTTGTTGACCTTCAGAGGTTCCTTCCAACCTCTACAACTCTGTGATTCTGCTGTTCTGAGTGTATGAAGATATTTGTTTTACTTCTTCTGATTTCTTGATTCAACAGCACATTTTCTAAATCAGCTGCCAAAACTCAAGCCTTGCTGAATTTCCTAGGACATAAAAGGACATTCAATAGGACATTTCCTGGGAATCTGTGTTGCAAACTCTGCATATATTTTAACAGTAATTTGCTTTTTTCAGGTGTATAAACCAGTAAAAGACAAAATGTGACACTTAAAATGCAGAGTAATCCTTTCTTTCAGGACATTCATTCCAATGTCAATAACCAAGTTGTTAGAACTAGTTCTCATTCAATGCCTGACTGAAGGCTGAAGCATACAATTCATGACATCCCATACTGTCCTCTCCATAACATCTGCTTCTATACAGAAAAAAATTTACTTTTTTTTTTTTAATATGAAATCTAATTAAATTAATTGTAAGACTAGTTAGTAAGGAGCAGAAAGTCACAGTTACATATCAAATTAAATGAGTTATTGTTGATGTAGAGATGAATCTCTCTGAGAATTGATACAAATGGCATAATTTTTGTTTTGTTTAGTTTGATAAAGGCTTCCAGTTGTCTCACAATATAAGCATATAATAGAAACAAATATTTAGTATCCTCATGGAAATATATATATAACTAAAGAGTAAGTAAGTTTCACAACTATTACAAATATTAACATCAAATTAATTCTAGAAAACTATGAATTTCTTCATCACTTTACCACATATAAAATGCAAATATTTTTTGTTCCAATTAAGTTCATAGATGAATTAAATATATTGCTATATTAAAAATTATGAAAAAGTTCTGTGATAGCCCCCATCTTTTGGACAGAAATAAGTAAGTCATATTCACAAAATAATCCACTGATGTTGAAATAAACCAATTTAAAATTTTTTAGAATAGGTAAATAAATACACAAAAATAAAGCAAAATAAATTCTGTAATATAGATGGTGCTTAGTCAACCAATTATTATACTTACTACTACATATAAAAATGTAATTTATTGCAAATACTCTTTTGCTCTTTTTTAGTGTTTGAATTCTTCTCTGATTTATTGATGTTAAGTAAAAAAAATTATATAAAGGTGAGTGTTTCAAGTTAAGCAGACATAGCCATGATGTAAAGGAAAGACCAAAGCTATTATCAATACAAGATGTAGAACACTTTCCTAGCCAGAGTCCCTCAGTGTGTTCCCATCTACAGGAGAGAAGCTTTTTTTTTGTACCAGACATATTCTCTTCTCACTCTTGTGCTTGCAGCCTGGACAAGATAAAACAAACTGAACAGAAAAAGGGAAGGGAGAAGAATGGAGGATGAGGGGAGAACTGACAATACAGAAAATATTTCCTCCCTGTGTTCTGCCAGTCTTGCAGCATCTGTGAGTTTTTAAATGGGAAGTTTGAGGATCTGTTGTATGGAGCACCATAATCTGCAGATTATGGCAGGGGGGTTGACAGCTGCCAGTTCTGGGAGATAAAGACTCAGTGTCAAGCAGTGGGACAGGACTGGAGACTCATGCCCCCATGGGGAGACACAAAGAAATATTCCACGTCCCCATATTTCCCACTTGAGGTCTCAGAGCTCTGAGCAGCCCAGGAGACATGACAGTTGCTGAGGCCCGTAAAGTAATTGTGCTTTGCTGATGAATTGGCTGCATCTAGAAGCATACCCTGTGTGGTAAATGCTGTTCCTAATCTTAGTTGCCCCTCACAGATTTTTTCTTCCCCTCTGGTGCAATTGGTCCCATCAATATGTACAGCCAAAGAGATTTTTGTATTTTATTTTATCTGTTTCATCAGAATTGTTCTTGTGCACTGGGACAAAAGCCAGCCCCAGACAGAAGGTTGTTTGGCTGCTGTGTGCAACAGAATTGTGCCATCCTAATGTTCTTTGGTTCTGGTAACAAGGGACTACAGGGACTAAGGTCCATGGAGTATATGGCTTCTTTTGAAAAATACACTTCCAAATACGGAGGAGCTGAATGGGGTGCTGAAGATGAAACTGAGGGTTTTATAAATATTCAGAGCCCCTGGAACTGAATGAGTGCACAAGGGATTGTCGCGAGAGCAGAGGATGTCGGCACCTCAGGCTGCAGTTTTTGCTGAGCTGGGCTCTGGCACCAACCAGCTGCCGTAGGACAAGGTTGCCATAGGACAAGGTTGGTCTCGGGAAGGGGGTGATGGATTTCTCCCTGGCTTAATTCTTATATTAATTGTAATCACTTTATCGCATCAAATTTTTGTTACTCCTTTTGTTGTGAGGACTGCTGAGTGTGTGATCTGAATGACCTGTCACCAGATTGCTGTATGCACTGATCTGTTGGCTGCTCTGCTGGTGGCATTAAGGAAAATATTTAATTTAAAAAAATACGAACCTGTACGTTTTGAAAAGTATTGATGTGGGAAATTCTGTGTAAATCAGATAGTGATAATTCTGTCATCTTCATTTGCCTATTTTGCAGTGTTTGGCCTTGTACAGTTTTGTTTTTATGTAGCCAGAGAGTTTGAGAGGGTGTTTAAATCAGTTCTGCTGGTCTGTGGATCAGCTTCAAATACAAATTTAAAAGCCAGTATTCCGCATTTCTGACATGAGATGTAAGCACGTAAGTAAACACTGTTTTTCTTAAAGCAATCTTCCTATTTAGTAAGAATGAAGTTCAATATAGATGGAGTTAGTTCACATCAAGGCAGCCTGTCTGAAGCAACTGGGTCAGAGGAATAACATGGTGCTTCTGAATGAATGTGTGTGCATATGCTATAAAAAAAAATATCACATATACAATACTAACTATAGGTTGCACATTGATTTGGTTCCATCACTAAAATCAAAGTCTAAAAAAAATGAAATGCATAAAGAAAGAGGTTAATACCAATTATAAACTTGCAGCTCATTATATACTCTTCAAACTAATACAGATACAGCATGATTTAAGATTGGAAACTGTGGCTAAAGGAATTAGTCTGCTCGGCATGAAACTAGGTTTATTTAATCAATGTTGCTTCCACTAGAAAAATGGATTAGTTTTTCTTTAAGACAGAGTTAAAAGTTTTGCAGCTAATTTATTTTAATAAGCATTCAGTCACTGACTGCTGCAGAAAAAGGCTAAACTGTAATGAAGCGCCAGGAAAGAAAGCATGACTTAATTATTTTTCTGGGGTGGATAATGAATAAATTAGCTACGCTGTAGGCTTGCCGTTTGTATAGAATTTATTACTTTTGCTTTAAGAACCATATCATGACAAAGTCAATTTTTCTCCTGACTGCAAACTGATTGATGGGGTAATGTCTGGTTGTGAAAGACATCCTCTTCATCACTGTGTTGCCAATGCTGGTATCACAAAGTGAGTTTGAAGTTTTCCTGAGTGCATGTTCTCCTACGCAATTACAGATGACAATTACTTTAATTCTTTTTTTTAATAAGCCTTCTAATCATGTAAACTACAGACCAAATAACTTAGATGATACTAAAGATGTACACAGCTCAAAAAGCAACTTCTAGGTTGTTAATTTGTTGCCATAATGTTTTCCACATGAAAAGCTAAGTACTGGATTTAGAATGACAGCAGGTATTTTCCTGTGAAGATGTTCATGAACAAAAGGTCTTTGCTGAGGAAGAACTACAGAGTGGTCCTGCAAGTGTTAGAAGGATGAAAATTTTCAGGAGAAAGATTGATAATATGATATGATATTTGGGAATACAGGTTTGATTCAATTCCCACTAAAATCAGTGGGAGACCATTTTTTAAATGGGAGCTGAATTTGGTCTGCTAAGCATAAGCAATATGATGAATTTAAAATAAATAAAAATGTAGAATAAATATCAGGAGAAAAAAATAATTAATGAGCTGCATGATATACTGCAGTGTGAATCCTCCAAGCAAATTGAAGAAGCACACTCAGTTAAGATAATGAAAATGAGATTAAATAGAGCATTAGAAAAAAGTATTGTAGAAAACTACACCTTTGCAAGCAAGCTGACTGTCTTACAGTGACTGTTTTCCTCTTGATATGTACATTTGAGACACAAAGTCTTCAAATATATTGCTTATAAAATATTCTATTCTCTACTCCTCCTCAATCCAAGATACTAAAAAGATATATCAGGACTTTATTTTCTCTTCACTGTGGAATCTGCCACTGCATAATTTCAGACGTACCCTGAGTAAAAGCATTTATTTTCAATGATCTGTTTCTTGGTCTGATTGACAATTTAGCAGTGTATAATGTTTTAGTTAAAGAAGGGAAAGCATTCTATTAAACCGAAGTTATACGATTTGAATACCTTCCCGAGAGTGTTCGTTGAAGAATTTTGTTCAGGGAAACCAGTTACCTTCAACTTGCAAAGCAAAAATGAAAATGGTCAAAGTAGACAACTTGGCTCAGAAAGGCACATTACTAAGCTGCTCCCTATATTGCAGTCAAAGGTCCTCACTACTTAAGAGTCAGGAGAACTAGAAAGCAGGCTGAAAAAAAAAAACAGATAATCCTGTGGGTTTTTTTACAGTCCCCAGAGTGCTATACAGTTTTAGAGGTTGTTCATCAGCTGCAGAGGGCACTCGGTGCTTATCTGCTTATTTCCACAGAAAGTAATAATCTTTTATTCCTTTATGAATATAAAGCTAAAATCATTATGACTTATTCCATCAAATTCTATGCTGTCAATGGGAAAATCTTTGAGAAAGGTCAGTTGTTTGACTCTTAAGCTGCAGCATTTGCCGAATGCTGTTTGTAGTTTGTGATATTTTCTATATAACAGGTTAAAAGAAACAGCTGGGTATTTATGAGATTATTGTTGTGTTTTTATATGCAATTTAATGACAATTAAAGTCATTCTAATGAGAATTTTTCAAGTTTAGTAAAGAAAACAAAGTCATAACAGATTTTGCATGTTACAAGTATGTTAGTTTTCTTATCTATCATTGAATGTGTTACTACTTTGGAGGCCATTCCAGTCCACACATTATCTTTACTTAAATTAATGTAAAACAACTCACAGAATCTAAATTAATTACAGAATGATAGATAGATTTTTATTCTGTTCTAAAGAAAAATTGAGCCTATTTGTAGTTGTTTATGGCTGAAGTAAAGCAAAACAAAAAGCTTTTTGCTGTGTTCTCTCAAGAACGCAGTGCACTGCCTCTTGCTTGCTTGAAGTAATGACAAATTATGGCAGAATTCTGTCCCCAAAATGCTAAAATTCAACCAGTTTTATTGCAGGCTTGGCATCTGCTGTTAGGAAAAAAAACATGATTATATAATACAATTATGACTGGGAGGAAAAACCTGTTCCAAGTTTAGTGTTTAGAGGTTTATACTTTCATTCAGTAAGGAAAGATCCTATCATCATTTATTCAAGATCTAAAAGTATAGTCATAACAATGCTTTTTCTTGTGCATATGGCAATACTAATATAGCACAAGTCACCTAAAACTCTGCAGATACTTGCTTTTTCACTATAAGATATGTCTAGTTCACTACTGAAACAACATTAAAAAATATACAGACACAAGCTGTAAGTCCTATAAAACACACAGAACAAAGGTGTAGACTACAAGCAGGTGAAATAACAAATGCATGTTTAGGTTCTGCAGCAAAGCATGTTCAAGCAAACCTGTGTTTCCCAGTTTCTTCTTCAAACATCCAAGTTGCTCCAATTTATTAAGATGTCCCTTGTATTTAAAAATACAAGGACCATACACAAAGACAGGCAATTGACTGGAAAATGAAGTACTGGGGTATGTATAGGAGACCAGGCATCTTCAATGAAGAGTAGTTCATGAACAAAGTAAAGCTTCCAACTACTTAATGGTTATACTTAGCAAACATTTATTCAAATATATCATCAAAGAATTACAAATTTTTAAAAAGTCAGCTGCTTTGCAAATAAATTGAAAACATAAAGTCTAAATATATCAAAACCTTTATTTCTTGCACATCTTTGTCTGGTTCTCTGCAGCACTATCATTTACAAGTGAGGTCTTGCAAGATCTTACAGTGAGCAGATAAAGAAAGTAAATGGACAATGACAGCCATGTAATCCAGTGTCTGATTGCTTTTCCACATGTCACTGGTGAAACACACGACTCCCCCCTCAGCCTTATGAGAGTACTGGAGAATACTCAGACTCATTCAGTCTAATGCAGTCCATGTGGAGAGATATTATTTTGAAGGAATACTGTGCTGAGATTATGCTTTCTGGAAGTGTTTTGACAATTCCTCATCATTAAAAATACATCTGCAAGCCTGTGCAACAGATAGGAGTGAGGAACTACACAAAAAGAAACAAACCTGAAACTTTCCACCGTGAGTTGAAAAAAAAAAAAAAACAGAAATACTTTTATTAACATTTTTCATAAATATTTGATCCAAACGCTTGGTAACTTTTGATCACATCCTAGCAACTGATCCCTGTAAAACTGTAGTTAAATATTTTTCAGGAGAACCTGCCTCAGCTTTGTTTATGCTCTTTTAGTTGAACTTCACTTCGTTTTCCCTTTTATTGACAAACTGTTTCAAATTCCAGGAACGTTAGCCTACTCTTTATTTAAATTCATTCAGTATAGTCCCGGTGGTTTAGAAGTTTTTATAGAGCAATTTTCTTCAAAGTCCTTTTCTGCTGTTAGCCTTTTAGTCACCTGAGAGAGTTTTATGACTATCCACTGTCTCTTGATGCTGCAATTGTTCGCAAATCTGTATTTGCATTTCTGCATGTTCATTAAGCAATTATGAGAAACCAGACAAAATCTATGTAACCTGGTCCTTTTGCTTTTCTCACTGTCAGCAGCAAACAGTGGTGAAGTTTTGGTTTATTTGTTTTGCTTTCTAAAGTGGTATGGCAGGCCTGGTAGTGCTGCTGCTCCTGCCCCTGGACAGAGGGAGAGCCTGGAGGTATGGTAGAGTGCAAGGGTTCCCCAGCTGCAGGCAGGAAGGCACCTTTTTGTTGTCCTATATTGCTCACCTATCCAGGTTTTGGAGCTCAGAGTTCCAGGGGGTCTTCTGGATTCAGGACAACTCCTATTCTAGAAACCCCTTTGGATTAGAAAACGGCAGCTGCTTTTTTCCTTTTTTTTTTTTTTTTTTTTTTTAATATGATCTAGTGATCTTTAGACACATATAAACTGAAGTTTTCTGGATCAGCTTCATCAGCTTCACCATTGGTCACATATAAATGTGAAATAAAAAGCACAAAATTGTTTCATCCTATTTCCTAAAAAAACTCAACTGTTAAAAACATGTTTTCTTGGCAATATGACCTTTACTTCCTTTCTCAGTCACTAGATTGAAAAGATAAACTTCAGAGCTGTGTTTGTGTGCATATTGCTTTTCCTTTTCATGGTAGTATAACACTCCTAGCAATAATAGAGTTTGTGATTACATTTTGTGATTCTTTCATCTATTATAGTGGTACCTATTTCTATTAATAATATATATATTTGGTATGGCTTTTATATTTTGATTGTGAAATATTCTTATAACAGCTTTTTTTTTTTTTTTTTTTTTTGTGAGAATTAGACTCACATTAGCCTATGGCCACATTTTTAAAATCATATAATCCTTCCTTATCACCTTGCCTGTAGAATAAGTCAGCATTACTTAAAAATGTTTTGTTTTGTATTGTTTACTTCTGTTATTTTTAATTATTTATTTATTTTAAGAAATTTATATTCAAACAACAGGTCCAATTTTCCAATAAAGAGGGTTAATGGAACATGTAGATTTTGATTTTACTACCCTTCACATCTGGCAGCACGTTCAGTGCTTGGTGTTTAAGATTTCATGTTGATATCCACAGTGCTAAAAATATAGAACATTTCAGTGTTAGATGTAACTCCACAAATGCTTGTCACATTAATACAAACATTTCCACTAAGCAAAATATGATTACTCATATGAAAACAGTTGTTTAGACAGTAGTGGTTTATACTCTTCAGTATCCCTCTGATAAAATTTTTTTTAAAAAGAGAGAAAAAGAAAAGCTTACTAAAATGTTTGCTTTCTAGTGGGGTGAGGTCTTTGTGTTTGCACAACTGTCTCGATTTTAAAATGCTATATGTTTGTTGAAATTATAGCAAAAGAAGATTTTATTCATTTTTGAGAAGAAAATGCATGAAAGTAAGCATTCAGCTCATATTTTGCAAATTACTTCAGCAAGTGCTTAAATTCAAGCAGTTGGCCTACACTTTTGCAGGACAAAACCATAAGCCAAATCAACCACATTCATAATGAGATTACTGGCTTAAATCCATGACTCCATTTTCTTATCATATGTGTATGGTATACACTGAAGCAAAAATTATATGTATTTACTAAAATGAAAGCAAAATATAGTATATATGCATAAATAGAGAGATAAAGATGTATGTAGGTAGGTGTATAAATATCTACATAAATAAATTGGTAATTAATACTTGTTCAGTTAATTCCAGTATTTGAATATGTATTTTATTTTCTGTTTTTCTCAAAGACTGATTGAAATAATTCAATTTAATACATAATTAAGCGGAAGAAAAAAAAAAAAGCCATACACTATATAAGAGTAGCGAGAAAAACTAACCTTCAGGTTAGTGAGTGTCAGGAAGATGAAATCAAGACTGTTTTTTTTCTGTGGTATGGTGAGAGCAATAGGAAAGCAAAAATTAGCATTTAGTGAACACCTGAGGTGAATGCAATCACTAGTGCCATTTTTGCAGATGAGCAAAATGTGTCATTCAGGTGACTGCCCAGCCCTTTCAAAGCAGCTACTGACACAGCTGGCTGCATGCAATGCATCATCAGGCCTCACAGCCCCACTGCCAGGTGTGACCAGCAGCACCACCCCCTCGAAAGGACTCACAGCCCTACTGCCAGGTGTCACCTGATCATGTTTCTCTGCAGATAACAGAGGCTACTACATACACACTCCTCAGCAAACAGGTAGGAAAGTGGTTTTTTTTAATTATTATTATCATCCACACTGTAAAAGAGGAGCAAGATTGGTTCTCAAGCAGATGTCATTAGATTCCATTCTGTGTCTGAAGGGTTACTGCAGTGCTCTATATCATGTTATATTCATTCCTCTATTAGCATCTATCTACAAGGCACCTGACTTAAGATTCATAGTACAGCAAGCTCTTACTGCTAATATTGGCCTGTTCCTTCTTAGCAGTCAACATATTACAAGCCTCGCTCCAAAATATTCAGCTGTCCCCATAAATTGCAACAGGAGCCTGGGCATCTCGTTCAGGGCATGGAGCAGCTATGGGGAGCAGATGCTTAACTGCTCTGTACTATAGCTTTCAGTGTTGTGGCACATAAGCCCATTGATGGATCTAGCTGCTTGTGATTAACTAAGCTGTATTCACTACTTATTTAATAGAGACTTCATTAGGAACAGAAATAATAAAATTTGAAAACTAAGATTCTTGCAGCCATAATCTCTGTATGGGGGGGGGGAAAAAACACAAACCACCATCAATAAGAAAAGAAAAGTAATATCCTTACACTTACCACATCTAGAATATACAGCCCACTTTCTCATTTCTGTTTGACCATTACAAGCATTTCAATGAATTCTATGTATAGCAGTTAAATCATTTTAGCATCTCCAGTAGAACTAGCCCTCCAGCAAAGAGAAGCAATGAAGCTTACCCAGCAAACTGTTGAGATAGAAATACATTAGTAATGTGGAATGTGTTGGCTCAGTTCAGATTTTAGGTACAGAAGATGTAAAGTGGAAAGGAGCATGTTTGCAAATAACCCCTGTTCAGCATGAAGATAAACTATTAGCACATATAAAATATCATTCCTGCCAAATGAGGACACCTTTAAATCCATAAGGTTCAACTCATAGATAAAGAGCCATGGAAGTTAACTGTTGGAATAAAACAAACAGAAGGTCCCAACAGATTTCTCTTTTACCTCATTAAACTCTGAGTAGATAGTACAGTCATTAAGCAAAATTGCGGGAAACATATTTTTTTTCTGTTGTTTGATATGGTGATCCTCAGGTGCAGGTAATTGCCCATGCTTTTCCATGAACTCCATCATTGCAGCTGTGCTGACAGAGACATCAGGCAGGAAGAAAGAAGGGAGCAGGGTGGTGGGGTTAGTGAAGCATAGTCCTCTGATGCACTTGTTCAGGAAAGCATTCCTGTATCAGATTATACTGTAGCACATGCTTAAGTTCTAGTAAGACATAATAAGGTGCAGGAAATGTTCACTTTAGTGTCCTCCTGTATACAGTCTAAAACCTAGTAGTTCATAGGTGAAACCTTTCCCTGCTATGTGGTTTTGTCTATGTTGTTACTTGCAGCTGCCTTTCCAAGCCAGTGAAGTATCCATGTTTGGCACTTATCCCGCTGAACAGGAGCAAAGATACTCATTTCCAGTTATCCCCTATGAACTGAAGCAAAACAGAACTCTATTCAAAAAATGTGCCTGAAGGAAGCTTCAGCCTAAAAAATTAACTTGTAGTGTTAAATAATTATTTCATAACTTTAGTGGTGGTGATCACTAATATATGTTGCTGTAACTTCAGCACTAAGTATGACAGATCCAAGTGTTCATTTGCATGTTGCATTACATCAACAAAATTAAATGAGGTAGGAATCTTACCTTATTTAGATCTTTTAGTTGAAATAGAGGATCTAATTCAGTGCTACTCTTACAGTGTTTTGCTAGCAATCGTATTTTTCAGTCCAATACAAGTTCATTTCCATTTATTAAAAAACTGGGAGGAGGGGAGGTACTGTGTATTTTAAATTTAATTTGTTTTGTTATAAAGAATGGACAAATTATTATGAAAAATTTTAATTACAATGTCTCTTAGCCTGACTACGTAGATCTCACATAATGCTCTGTGGCCATGGGACTCCTGCCACTGAGCACTTGGAGAGAAGCAGGTCACTCAAGAAAACAGCCTCAGTGCTAGTGACCTGGCTCTTTAAAATCTCCTTCTTTTTTTTTTTTTTTTTTTTTTTTTCCCAATTAAGAATCAAAATAAAGATTCAAAGGGAAGATACATTTAAAAACATAGCAGCAGCCTGCTATGCATGCTAGCCTAAAATGAATTCTGTTTTTCAATGGAGATATAATTTCAGTCGGGTTTGTTACCTCTGGTTGTTGTATTTGAAGTAAGAAATAATGAAATACTGTTTCATCTTCAGATCTTCCATCTCCCAAGTAATCTTAATGTAACTCTTTCAGAGTATTTTTTGACTGGATTTGTAGTGGAATAAGCAGAACTGAAAAATGGCTATTTATCACAGCATGCATGCTTCCATTTACTGTGACATTTGTAGTATTTCTCATTCTCAAAAAGGAAACAATAAGCACTGCTATATATTTAACAACTATCAGTGATTTAATACCCATTTTTTAGTGTGTTCTATTGATGTACTCGGTAACGTTTCATCACTCTAATCTTTGCTAGAGTTAAAAATACAACACAAAAGTTCAAAATGTGCCTGTGTGTTAGGGTTACATTAGATCATTTTACTATAACTATCACTTGTCTTACCTTGTAAGCAAGAAAGAAAATAGAAAGGATTAAACAAGTATTTTCTTCAAAGATCCTGCAATGTTTTCTGTAAAACTGGCAAAATTACCCATGCCTATAACGATCAAATGCTATACTTATTTGATCAAAATAATTATAGGAAAACATGACATTTAAAGTTGAAATTGTTTCAAGCACCACTTTCAAAAAGTATTATATTAAAGACAAATCAATACTCTCTCTGCTGTCTTCAGGCAAGATCTTCAAAACCTGAGATAATTGAGTATTTGAAGAACCACAAATCACATATTGATCTGAAGAATTTAGATACAACACTGAAGAGAATGTGTTTTCATCACAAACCTCCATGTGTTGACACTTTAGCCACTTTGTTTCTCAGCAACTTTAGGACTCATCTACTAGCTGCAGAAATGTGCAGCCAGCATCATTGATAATACTGTGAAAATCAGAAAGTTCGTAAACTTATTTCCATATATGTTGTTGATGTGCAAACAAAATAAGAATGAAGAGTGGTTGATACATTATTCACTGAATTAAGGCTGAACAGAATGTCGTATGGTTTAAAAAAAAATGTGTGGCAGATCTGCCTGTAACTCTTTAAAGATGAAAGAAGGAAAACAATAAGAAAATAAGAAGTGTATTTCCTTTTTCTTGGTGTTCTGCACAGCATTTATTTTTTCAAAAGTAAATTTGCCTCTATACATAAACAGCTAAAATTCTTTTATCCCAAATTCAATCATCAATGTACTGTTGCTTATCATATCTGTTATGTCATCTAAGTTTCAAATTATTCATAAGGTCTACTGAACGTATACTGAGTGGTAAATGATGGTTTAACAAATTAATTCATATTTTAGATAAATTATGTATACTGCATAATAGATTTTTAAGACCTTATTTAATAAAAAAAAAAAAAAAAAAAAAAAAAAGTTTGTTCTCTGCATAGAGGTAAACAGGCAATCAGCCAAAACATAAAGAGGGGTATGCACTAGAAAACTTTAAAGGAATGTAAAGCAGACAAAAAGCATAATGAAAAACCCCAAATGAAGTCTGGCGAGCTTTCCAGATTTCTACATATCTTGTGTTTTCCCATATCCCATATTTTTCTGGAGTTCAGCTCCCTAATATCTGCTGTACATACATTCTTGAAAAAGTGGAAATGTATATCCTTTTCCATATTTCACAGCAAGCAATGAAGATTTTGGTCTTATTTTTTTTTGGTCCTGGATTCAATGAACTTTATAGGTCCCTTCCAACTTGAGATATTCTGTGGTTCATTGAATAGATGTGCCTATTCTTCTATAAAAGCATCTCTACAGGTCTTCCCTTACCAGCAGATAGGTGTCTGCTGGCCATCACCTCAAACCTGCAGTAGGAGGTCTGTTATCCTCCACTCCCACAAAATATTTTCCCACACGTGCATTTTGGTGTAATTTAGGAGGGAATAAAGGAAAAAGTTGTTACTATTATAAAATAAATTTATTTGAAGTGACTACTGTTTTCTGTAGTATTTACCCAGGCCAAAAAAACTGAAAAATATTCTGCCAGAGGCATTAAAAAAAAAAAAAAAAATCCTACACTAAATTTGAGCAACTCTTTTTATCACCATAGAGAGAAGGAAGGAGAGCCATTAGATTACAGTTTCTGTTAGGATATTCACCGGAAAAATAGTAATCATTTAAATAAAAACATGTGAATATAAAAGCTTACTTCCTTCATTTTGTTCTTGAAGGATGTGGTCTCAATTTTGTACAGGTGATTTTAACAAAAAAAAATGCATTTATTCCAAGTAAGTCATACGTATCTTATGTCTGTAACTATTTATGTCTAAAATCTTCTCCGGGACTCAAAATAACAGCAAACATGATTTTCATTGTTGGTGTTGTGATGTGCTAAGAGACTCACATTGCTGCATATAATGTAAAATTCAATTTTCTGTAATAGTTGGTTTCAACAACAGCTTCTAATGTGCATTGTGCAGGATAGGTTTCTGTTCTTAGTTACAAAGGCAGGTTGGTGCTATCTGTTATAAAACTTTGGTGTCCACTTCAGCAGAGAATAAGATGTCTACCTGCAAAAAAAAAAAAAAAAAAAAAAAAAAAAAGGGGTTGGCAGGGGGAGGCAGCCAGCCTAAACATATGCTTTGGCCTTTTATTTCAACTTATGGTGAGGAAGTATCACTACTAAAGAAGTGTTTCTGGGACTGAAAGTGCAATATTGGAAGCAATTAGGAGGCGATGATTTTTGAGTGCACTACCATGTTTTTCACAATCATAGTTTTTGTGTATATACATATATATATATATATATACACAAAAACTATCTATCTAATGAACTATCTATTAAAAACAAAAACTACTGTTCAATGTCATTAAATGCTCATGCTACTCAAAATGACATCTTTCTCCAGATTTCATAAAATATTTCACTTATATGCATAATTGTTAATACTAGCTCAAAGTTATTCATATTTATAGTTAGCATCTTTGTGGAGTTTTCCCTCCGAGTATTCTTTTGCCTCAAATGTATAGTCCACTGTCATGAGGCTGATCTTACTGAACAAAGACTAGCTAATTCAAAGAGATCACGCATAGACCATAGAGATATCATTAGATGATATGATAAAATTCTAGAAGGTTATCTCTTGGAAATACATAACTCATTAATTTTAAAGGCAAAGTTTGATATGTTGTCATAAACCTATACAGCAAAATGCAAATACGTTTGTGATTTTTAACTAATATGGCACAAGTTCTTTGGAGAATCAAACATTCTTGTTAAATTAAACTCATCTCTTTCTTGAGTACAGGATAAGATAACTCTTTTGAGTTGCAAATAAAATACAGCGTACTATGGAAATTCTATGAATTCATGCTAGAGTAAGTGAAATTTGCAAAATTAATCTGACATTCTGAATGCCTGTAAAGAACATCCCAATTTAATAGTATGATTGGATTCATTATTCTTTTCATATATGCTGGGACTAAGATAAACAAACATAAAACTTTGCTTAAACGTCTTTCTAAATTTTTTTTTTACAAAATTTTGGTGATATTTCAATCATTCAGAACTCCTCTGTTTCCTTAAATATCTTATACCTCTATGACATCAGGTACTAGTTTGTAGTTACTAAAAAAAAATAAAAAATAGGGAAGGAACACAAATGGAGGTTTATATTAAGTTTCCAGGTTGCATTTAAGATAAACTCTTTTTTTGAAGTAAATTAATACCTGAGTTATCAGGAAGGAAAAAGGATACTTTTTTTTTTTTTAAATACAAAAATAGATGCTACTTTCAGAGAGGATTGAAGTTAGGTGGTTCAGTTAACAGGGTAAGGGCTGGGATCCTGATTCCATCACAGCCAACATAAAATTTCCTTTTTGCAGACCCAGCCTCACTTCTGTTGCAGAGAATCTTCACTCAGTTTCTGTGAATAGATCTTGTGTGTGTGAATGCATGAGGTTTTAAGCCGCTAAGTCTGTGTGAAGTCTATATGCTAAGTTTTAAGCTCTAGGCTTTTAAACCTACTTTGATGTTCTCCAGTTCTCTTCAGGACCAGTGCATGAAAAGGTCTTTCATCCTCCATAAGCTTTTCTTTAGTCATTATTAATACTAGACTTATGTACTTTAAGATCTTTTAGGATTGCATATTGCTGAGCACAGTCAACTCAAGTACGCTATTTAGACCACTGGTGTTTTGACATGCCCCATTCCACAATGTGTCCCATGCTGTTCATCAAGCTGATACAGGCAAGGACACATTATAGAGAGCTCTAAGGATATTTTCCTATGTGGCTTCAATTCTATTAAACAAGCACTTCTAAAGATTTTACTTTTTTTTTTTGTCCTGCCATTTTTTCACCTCTCCAATTTCTGAATGCCTTTCATAAGTAATGAATCCATACCTAGTAGTCCTGCAGTACTGCTGTCATCAAAATCTGGCAATGCAAGCAGGTTCCCTGAACCAGGATAAATGATTTCTCACTTCCATGGGCCAAATGAAGCAAGAAAACTGGTGCTTTGGGAAAGAGTGGTAGCAACTGGATGCATCATGCAGTTAAAAGAAACTGAAATCCTAACAAAATGAGTTAAATTTATGTATTTATCTATTTATGTCTTTACTGATTTTGGCAAATAGGACCATGGCAATACAATTCTGTTTAAATTTGAAAAAAGATAGGAATGTTTTATAGACTTAAACAAATCTTAAAAAATGAATACCACTGGAATACATTTAGCTTCTGTGTAATCCAGAATTCAAAAATTTGCATTTCCTCTTGCCTGACCTAAACTTGATTTTCCCCGTAATATTTTTGTGTTCAGACACTGTTATTTACACAGCTGTGGATAATTTATTTTGCTTTCATAACCAATCTATTAGTAATTATAACTCTATGTGTAGTAAATCTTGGGGGGGGGCTGAGGGGAGGGAGGGGAGACAGAAATCAGCAAATAATTGAAGGAAAGAAGGCTTCATCTCTGTAAAGAGCACTGCTATTACACTCTACCTCCAGCTTATTTTGGCATTATAATTGTCATAGTTATCCCAAAGACAATCAGCTTTAAGGTGATCATCCTCCCAGTGTCATGCAGCTGATACTGAGCCTGTTGCAAATGTAATTTAAAAAAAAAGAAAAAAAACAGTGTTATCCCTATGTCAGCATTTGTAGCAGTTTTGCATCACATTTCAGGTGATGCTAAATTCAGTATAATATCATAAACAAAATTTTCTTGTCACAAATGGGACTAATCTAAGTTTTTACACATTGGATGATTTTTCATCAAGTGCTGTCATCAGAATTTCTTTGCGTTATCTGTATAAATATCAAACTACCTTTATTAGACAAAACAAAAATATTGAAAACAATTCAAATGTCTTAGCCCTTACATCTTATTCCTTTTTCCATTATCTGTAATATCTTGCTTAAGTCTTCTGCTTAAAGTCAAGCATTATGCTTATAGAATAATGACATTTTCTGTGGAAGAATAAAGAATCCAAATATTTCTAATATGAAAGATTTTTAAACTTTCTCACTGATTCCAATACCTGTGTTTCTGCTATTGGTAAGCATAATGTGTTTTTGAGTAATTTTGAATTACAAACCAGTATCTTCAAGTAATCACATTGCACATGGTGCAAGATTAATTGGATTTCTTCCTGCATATATAGCAACCACACACTTTCAATCTGTAATTGCTTTAATTTTAAAATAAGAATGATAACAATAGGAAGAAAATGGGAGAGCACAGCATGTATTCTCCAGGTAAAAAGCTGTGACAACTAATGGGAAGTTTTCAAAAATAGTAACCACATAGAGACTTGGGAACAAATGGCTATGTCTGCTTTTGGTTCACATGAATCTAATGGTGCTGGCCAATAAAAGAAAAAGTCCTCATCACTAGATTCCTTGAGAATCAAATTAAATTTCACAGATTAGGGTATCGTTAATAATTAGGGGACAAGTTCTAGAAGCTTAATAGTACACACAGTAAATTAAGAGCTCAACAAGAATATTTTTCCACTTCATCTTGTGTAAAATTGGCAAGTAGAAATGCAGAGACCACCAAAAAAAAGCTATGATCTGTGAGTATTTGAACTTCTTTCCATGACAATTTACAGCATCTTTACCAAAACCACCAGTGGTAAAATACTGTACAGACACTAGATAAATGAAAAGGATGCAGTTTTAAAATTCATCTTGAAAATATAAGCAGATCTTAAAATCATATATAAATCTAATAAATAGACTGGTTAGTCCATCCATAGCTAAAACATATAGGAAAAAAATCGCCATAAACCTCAAAAGCCTCTCTGTTAGGAGACTTGCTAGGATTAACTGTTCAGATTTCATTAAGATAACTGATAGATCTTCATCTGATGTATGTTGATGTCATGGAGCAGATGATTTTCATTTGAAGAGGAAACATATTGGCTCAGTGTTGTTGCTAGTTTAAAACTAGACAAGAAAAAATAAAATTCAAGAAAAGAAGCAATAAATGCTGTGGAATTCTCCTAAGTTCCTACTTCGAGTTTACGAGGTCTGAAAGTTAAATATTGGCCTGGTGGGCAGGTTTTTCAAGTTCTCATTACTTTAATTTACATTTCCTTAAGTATTTTGCTTTGTGACTTATCATGATCATTACTGCCAAATCAATCCTGACAGATACTTTCTGAAATCGTAGTTTCTTAAGGGGATATTAAAGTTTTCAGTCCTGCAATTGCAAGGGGGAAAAAATACTTTAAAAATTATTAGATTGATAAACAAAGCTATCCACACAAAACACACAAAGGAAGGATAGAGAATGATATACTAAGAAAATATATCAATAAATGCAGAACATAATTGAACATTAAAAATAATAATAATAATAAAAATTCTTCATGATCTTCTCTGTAACTGCAATCTTTCCAACTGTGACTGTAAATCAGAAATTTACAGCAATGATCTCCTGAGTTAAATAAATTTTTTAAGAGATGTCCATCTATGCTCGTAATTTTTTCTGTATATTAGTGAAATATAGGACAGTTATATTCTAAATTAAAAGTCTTTATTTGCAGAATCTCAGAATCATTTGGCCTTCCTGGTCTTTCTTTTGGTTGGATGAGAAAGGAAAAAAAAAAAAAAAGTTACTAGGAATTGAAAACATTAAAGTAGGTAATTTATAAACTGTGTTTTTGTATGAAAACAAAGAGAACCTGATCCTAAAACTTGTCTCAAGGCAGCCTAGCTACAATAATACGGAAGTTACTGCAGAAATGATTCTATCTTTTAAGAGTTCTTATAAAACATTTATTTACATTCTTTTATCTTTAAGTCAGTGTTCTGAAGTTAATTTTTTCAGATATCTGTCATGTTTAGATATTGGTTTTCTCGTCTAACTTGATTCACAGTTAGAATATCCTTGAGAAGTACGTCTGTTTGAAGTCAGTCTGAGTTCAGTGAGAAATCTATGCAAGAATGAACAAGAATCAGGGCCTAATTTCTCCTTCCCAATTGCTGCCTGGCCCTTACTGGTGCCTCAGAATTTGACTTCATGCGCATTAGTTTTGCATACAAATAAAAATGAGATTTGCCTTGAAAACTGATACTATCTGATTCTGGAAAAAAAAAAAAAAAAAGTTTAAAAATGTCAATATTATGAACAAACTAGTGTAAGCATAGAAAAAACAAATACATCATAGAGATTTCTATGCAGTGATACTTGCAAAAAAAATGCAATGTCCTGTGAGGAGTGCAATTTAAAGGAAATTTTTCATTCAAGATCTTAGGTTTTGGTGAAATAAAAAAAAAAAAAAAAGAAAGATTTGGAAGAATGTATTATTTCTAGTGTGAACTAAATTCTTTCTTCTTTAAAAAGTAATAAAGATGCATATTCTCAGTAATATTTACAACCTTTTTCCCATAACTATCTTTGTTAGTCAAAAGCTAATATTTACACGCAGCACAGGAAAATGCTAGTCAGCACAGTCTGTATTGTAAATAACATAAAACGAGGAGTGAATCAAATGGGATTACTTTTTTTACTGACTACTATAAGCATTCAATTGTTCGTGAATACCAGAAATCAGAGAGACCAAATGTATGTTTTCTGGTTCAGTGAATTCCGTTTGCAGAATTACTTTCATATCAAAAGGGGAAATGGTCAAGTTGATTCAAAAAATATTGCTGGAAATAAAGTTGAAAAGAAGCGATTATTTTGTCAGCTGGGCTTTGAAATAGTGGGGGGAAAAAAAAACACCTCATTTTTATCAGATGTATATGTGCTGATCTTTCTAAGACCTTGACAGTTCTTCCTAGAGAATAAGGGCCAACTCAGAAACAGTGACTTCTTTACTGTCAGATTTACTTATCAATGGTGGTTTAGGGCTAGACTGAGACTTTCAGACCAGTCATAAAGCTCAGGGATTTGGCCTACATCATTGTAGAGGCAGTCTTAAGAAGAGCTCTGGATATGAATCATTCCAACTTCCTTCTGGGTTCTGGGAAACAGTTATTTGAAGTTGAGTTATACCACCAATAAATTACTTTTTCTCTCCTTTTCATCCTCTAGGTTGGATAATATGGTTAGCAAGTAGCAAGAGTGAGGCTACACATCCGTACTTGCTCTCCCAGCGTGCTTCCTCTCCCAACCAATATTTAATGACCGTACTCCAAGAAGTTGCCACAGCAATAGAAAGGAAATTCTTCCCTCTTAGGGTCTCTTTTTAAAAGGATGCTTAGTTTAATTTTCAGTCCAGTCTCTGTGAGACCTCTTTCAATTCCAATATTGGCAAGGATGTGAGAGAATCTCTGTTCCACATGTTTTAACTTTCTGTTCCTCCTCAGTGCCAAAATGTCTAGTTTAAAATGGTGTGCAGTGGCACGCAGCTGTGAAAACAAAATGAGTTTTGGACATGATTGCATTGAGAACCAAATTTGCAATCTACTCTCACAGGTGAATATTCAGTGCATTTTTTTCCCTTACCCACTTAACCTCTGAAATGTAATACATTTGCAGAAAAAAATTCTAATTATTTAGCATCTACTGCCTGTATTCCTTCGTGTGCTTTTCAACATTCCCAATGACCAGTGCTAAGTATTTTATCAGATTCAACGCCTACAATAAACAGTGGAAATAAAATGTCCTACTCAGTGGAAATGAGACTAGGATAAGACAAGTTAAACTGTACCTAACGTAATGAGACTACCCTCATCAAAATATTTAGACTTTAAATTTTGATTTTTTAAATTTTTATAAGGGCATTTCTATGCAGTTCTGAAAGAATGAATTTGGCAGGAGTTCCTAGATCATGATTTTTTATCATGCTGTCTAAGTTAGAAGTCCAATATACATCTGAGCAATAAAATTCAGCCCTAATTCTCTAAGTTTGTTTACAATATTTCTAGTATTTTCACTGTAACTCCCTCAAAAAAGTGTTCTTTTTTTTTTTTTTCATGTTTTAGCAGAAAAAAACGGGGAACATGATGTACCTGAGAAATATGTTTAAATATCTATAAGATAAACAAGTTCAATTTTCGAATTGTAATTCAATGCTCAAAACAGATGATGACTAAACACTTTTAGTAATTGCATAACTAGATATCATTTGAATAATCATATAAATACAGTTGATTAAGAATGACTGTTCTTTAAGAAAGCAATCAAAGTAATGCAAGCAGAACAGCATGGAAGTAAAGGTGGCAAAATGCTGCATTGCCACAAGGAGTTTCTAAATGTGCTTACGAGCATGAATTTAAGCACTACGAATCTAACTGTAACATTAAGCACAATAAATAAATAAATTAATAAATAAATAAAAATCTCCTGATTGCAGCAGAAGTGTTCATCTAGGAAAGCTAAAAGGATTTTACCTTGTTTACCTTGTACCAGCTAGGCAAATCATTGGACCCATGCTTTACTTTCTTATGCCAGCCTCACTAAAAAAGCACACTTTACACTTATCTTAAGTCTCCAGGGATTTCCTCTAGACCACTCCCAAGTTCACTGGAGTCCTCCAGAGATAAACACCTAAATGTTCCTGAGGCATTCAATTTATGTTGAATGGAAACTAAAGCTGACTATGGAAGCAAGGATATCCCAACCTTTTCTTCTTGAAGGAAAATTTATCTTTTAACTTTGGCACATCAGTCACAAAAATACCTGAGACATGCATTGGAGAAACAGCCAACTTGAAATGACCTCAAAGTTTGTCAGTGTCAGCAGCAGGATCTACAACAGGAGGTTCACCTGTGCACAATGATTCATATGAGTGGAGAGGGAAGCCCTACAGCAGGGCAAGCCAGATAGAAGGCAGTACTGTCTGGGACAGAGACTGCTTCAGGAAGGTACAGAGCTCCGAAGGCCTCAGGTTTTGAAAGTGTCAAGAGGTTCTGAAAGAGATGCTTAAAATCTGCATCTTTCCACTTTTCACCTATCAATAAGATGCACTGAAAACTAAAACTAATGTTTTTAAAGACCACAATGCTGCATTCTCTGTGCACTCATCACAGATTCCTTGTTCACTTGGCTGTGCTGAGAGGCTGTGTTAGAAAATATGGTGGTAACTATGTTAATCCTGGTAGAACGGACACCAAGAAAAACCGCAGCTGAAATCTGGGAGGAAAAAGTCAGTTTTAATGAAGCCTTATTTTGTTGGTTTTTGGTAGATCCCAAGGTAATTTAAAATTAATTATATCATGCTATTAAAACAAGTGATACTACATGAAAGGATGAAAAAACAGATAAAATTTGATATCATGCATGAGAGAATCAAGAGAGCAGCTTGTAAAGAGATTAAATGAATGAAACAAAGGAATTAATAAGGCACAGAAAAAGATGACCTGACTCACGAGAAACAATATTTCATGAACATATTTCAGGTCCCAGATCTTTGTAGCCTTTTCAAAATGATTTTTTGAAAGGTTTTCCAAATGTAATAACACAAATAAAATGTTCTAAATGCTTTACCAGCGCTGTGCAAGCACTCTGTCATTAAAAATGGTCTTTTAAAATATTCAGTTGTTTGCACTGCATAAAGGATAATAAATACATACATGGATAAAGTGCATTCATTTTAAAAATTATTTTGCTGAGAACATAGCTTTAGCATTAAAGACAATGCAGTAGGTGGGAGAAGCAAATTATTTATTTCTGTATTCCAGAAGTTGTTTCATTTCTTGGGTAAAAATCCAGATATCTCTTTTTTTATATTTTTATTTTTTTAAAAACCTTCATTTTGATATTAAAACATAGTAGTGTAGAGCATCTTCTCAGACTTAGCTCAAGTTTAGGTACTATTAAGAGGATAATATTTTCTTATCACTGACTTTAAAAGTCGAGGTTTATCCCAAGCATTATAGTCCTGACACATCTTCAGATAGTGATTATTTTTTAAAACCCAGTGTTACAAAAATAAAAGCTGACTAATTACAGATGACTTTGTTTTTTCCTATAGATTTATGAGTGAATTTTCAAAAGAAGATATTTGATGAAGGGTTTACAGAGTTTTTTTTTTTTTTCTAAAATAATGTCAACATTCAGCAGCAAAAACCTACCTGATTAGGAAGACCTTTAGAATCCTATGTACATCTGATACATTTCAAAGCTTCGTTCAGGCATTCTTATATAAAGATTGCCTAAGATTACTTAGGAACTCTGTGTCAGAGCTTTCTTTTTCTTCTTTTCCAGTAGCTGGTCTTTGGGACTGTGGTTTTGCCCAGAAATGATGTGTGGGACATTAAGTGCCTGTGCAGGGCCCACATCCTCTCTCCACAGTATACTAGAACAGGCCATCAATTGTTGCCCTTTCTATTGGAATAATGTATTCCGGAATGCTTGGACACTTATTTGGTTAACATAACAAACAGTTCATCCTATCTAGTTCTATAAGCCTTCCATGAGAAGTTGAGATTTTTTTTTTTTTTTTTTTTTTTTTGTGCAACTGCATATATATTTTAAATACTTTAATTTAAACTTTTTATAAGCTGACTTTCCTAACGTATTATCCTTTCAAAAGGAAGTGGTAGCATTACGCTACAATACAGAATTAGTAGTAGTACTGGTAATAATAAGGTGTAACATTACTAAACACAGTAATGACACAAATGCTTTCTTTTCATATGGAAAATACTTAGATAAACATGTTTTTGTTCTCAGAAGCACATGATAGCTTCCAAATAATTTCTTTTCATAATTCAGAGTCTTCATAATTACATTTAATGATTCTATTCTTTTATCAGTGCAAGATTTAAATAATAAAAGAAACCTAAGAGATTGTAATTATTATAATCTATCTTTAGATGTTAAAAACATTTTTGAGAGGAAATAATGTTTTAGTTACTGGTAATATAGTGTTACTGCTGAGTTGCATTCATATTCCTCCTCCCTAATCAGGATTACAGAGTTCAAGAGTTTCTGTTTAGCTTCAGCAGCTAAAGATTTAGGATGAAAATAATGTGCACACAAAGTGAAGCACAAGCTCTACTGTTGCTGCAATCCCCATGCCTGATCTTGGGCTCTGTTTAGCTATCTTTAAGATTTTGAGAACTAAAGAACAAAAGATTTTAAACACTCGAGAAAGCAAATCCTTGCTTGGCTTGTCAAACTGTACATACTTGCTTTACAGTTTATCACAGCTGGTATTCCTGACCTGACTTCAGGCATTAGAAATCAAGAGCAACTGTCTTCTTACCTTAGTATGCTAGCACATAGAGGTATTTTCATGTTTCCTTTGAAATGTTATCTTATCCAAAAATAATAAGATGAAACGTTTTAAATGCTGAATGCTTCTTCTAGATTTTTGTTTGGGGGAGAGTGTTTTCTTTGTTGCTTTTTGTTTGTTTTGTTTTGTTCTCCACCTCGGATAATTTACTTCCCTATTTCTGTCTGTTAAACTCGGGTATTTTTAAATAAATTAAATTAGCATAACTATAAATTAAATGTCAGTGTCTATGCTATTTTGCAATTTATATTAATATTAATCTAAACAGAATGTGTGACTACAGCACTTTTCACATTAAAATTTAACATAAGACACTCTCAATGTCTTTGGGAATGTTTTAAGCCTTGTCGATATTTTCCTCTGTTGACAGAACATTGTTTGATGGCTAAAAAACACCCTTTTTATGTCTGCTGGAAAATTAACTGCTGGAATAGCAGGGAGAGCTAGTAACGAATGGTGTTGTTTTGTTTACATTAGAATCAGTGGTCAATTCAGGCCACTAAATTCATGACCTAGAAACACCACAGACAGCCTCTAGAGGGTATTCTCAAACTGAATTACAGCTCCAGCAAAATGTTTAATTTTCAGAGCAAGATACTTCTATTAATAGTCCACTGTTATTTACATATATGTCTCCACAAATAAGTTCATTTTTTATGTTAAAATTGTATGCATAGTCAACATTTGCTGTCTGTTTCTTTTGAGGGTCAGAAATCAAAAACAGACATTACTTTTTGTAATCTATGGAAAATAATTGACCCTACTCATTTCTCTTACATATTAATAGAATAATTTTTGCTTCTTTTTCCTTTTTTTTGCACTTGACATTTAGGAAATGGGGATTACTTCTTTGGTCAGGGTTTGCATTTCTTAAACACATGACCCATCTCAGGTGACTGTGGATTATAGCACTTCTGACAGATCTCTCTTCAAACATTTCAAAGAATCCCAAAGCTCTGAGATTATGTTAAACTATATTCATGTAAGCCATGCTTACTCTCACTGTGCTGCCTACCTGTTTGTAGGTACTTATTACACACTGTTCCTTTCCCATTTACTCAGTGATTGAATCTGGTAAGGTGATGACATGTCCATGAACTGCAGAAATTGAATCACAACAGACACGCACACAAAAATAATCTATATATATGAAACAAAAAAATATTGGATTCCTTTATTTCAATCTTCAGTGTAAATATAACTGATTTGTCTACATTTTCACATAATACATAAGGATAAAGATACATCTTGATTTTTATTTTCTCACTTGAATTTACATGTAGAAAATCCTAGATAATTTAATAAATTAGTCAAACATGTCAGTGTATATCCAAGTCTGTCAAAGAAAAAACAATTTCATAGTCAGAACCATAATGACTATTAACATTAACAACATTCTGTAAGATAAGAACTGCACGTAATCTTTAAAGTTTTCCTAATGGTAAAAATATCAGGGAGAATAGGTACTGTAATGCAAACCAGAAATTATGACTGCAAATACTGTTAGTATCATTCACTAATGTTTTACTGACTTTAGGATAAATCTGTACTGTCCACTTTTCTATTCTATTCCAGATTAATTTTTGCCATGATCTGATTACTATCACTTTCCATAACCTTTCACTGAAACCTGAAATGGTAGGACTAGTATCTTCCATGTATGTTTTGATTATGATATTAGAGTCAATTGAAACTTGTATATGTGGCAAGGGTAAGATTCTTTGGGAGTGGGGAAATAGTCTGCAGAAATAATCTCTCTGAGAATATGTTGTAGTTTATAGTTTGGAAATATAATTGAGAAACACTGTCGCTGTCACCAGCGACATAATTATACCATGGAACAAAGTTATTATATAGTGCATAATTTTATGAACATCAATGGTGCATTTCCTATGGAGATGCTCCAGGAGAGCAGAGTTTCAGTTCTTGGTTTGTTTGATGTTTTTTGTTGTTGTTGTTGTTGTTGGTTTTTGTTTTTTTTTTCTTTTATAAATAAGTCATCTTATGGCCAGATTTCCTAATTGCCCAGTAGAGTACTTTTTTAAGGTAAATATATTAAGACTTTTTACCTGGAGATAAAATGAAACTTGCTATTAAAATTCATTAAAGAGCATTATCCAAGAACCTCATAAACTACAGAGAAGAGTTTTCACTTCACTTAAATGAGCTTGTTGGTTTTTTTTTTTTTACTTTTTTTTACTTTTTTTATAAGACCTGGATGTTGCTATGGAAGTAGAAGGGACGATAGAGATAACAGCTATTGGTACAATCAGTATAATGTTAACTTTTGGTCAGAATTTTCATTGTTACAGACATTATTTAAATGAAACATTTCTGTTCAGTGATTTTGAAACAAGTGATTTATTTTCATTTTACATAAATAAGGACCTAAAAGTCAAACCATGCAATAGAAAATTTCATTCTAAAAGAAATAATGAGGACCAGTGCGAATCAAATTTTTACCTAAGTACAAACACGGGAATTAAAAATTCTTAACCATTAGTAGCTCAGAATTGGAGCTTCCTCATGTCTCAATCTCTTCAATTTCTTGCTGATAACTACTGTAAATAGTTTTGTAACACAAATAGCAGCAAGCAAATCAAGGCAACTTTGAGTTTTCAACCCCCTTCACTGTGTTCTTAAACTGTGCTTTGGATAAGTCTGAACTTTTTAACGTTGTTTTTCCAGTTAGTGCCTACAGGAGAGATTTCCACATGGAACTAGAGCAGGAGGAAAAGAGATGAGTCAGAAAGTGCTTTTTTTAAGGTGGAGGAAAAAGGGGGAGGAAGAGACTCCTGCAGAAATGCTACATATTTAAAAACCGTAAATCCTGTTACTACTCACAATGCTGAACTGAAGTTATGATTACACATCTGATTCAGGCTGTTTTCTGAATAAATAGTAATAGGGTTTTAATTCAGTTTTACTATTTATATCTTTTCAAATGCAATCTTTCTTTAAATTAATAGCCATTGATTCAGATGTCTTCAAAGACATGATATTAGTCTTTAAACAAAGAGCTCTGAGACATCAAATTGATATTCTAGAATTATTCTGTAGACAAAAACTGCTTGAAAGCAGAAAACAAAAACAAAACCCTTTCATTTAATTTTGCATGATACATTTCCTCCTTCATGGAACCCTTAATTTTGTACCCTAAGATTCAGGAACCTGCAGCAATTACTGACCTCACTGTTCATTTTCAAAAAAGAAAGCTCCCAAGACAAAGCTTCCTGAAAGGGTTGGTATGGCTACTAAAATACACTGTAATGCTGGAATGTGCACTCTACTGTAGATTTCCAATATTCCTCAATGAAATGTTAACATACAGAGTTAATGTGAAGGCTTTCCACAAAATAACTTAGTTCTGTAATAAATATTCAGCACCCTGAGCTATAAAATGGTTCTATCTCAGGGGAACAACCTGGCCTAAGCTGTGGCATCCATATACAAGTTGGCAGACGTAAAGTGAAGATGTCAGAGATGGTTTTTTGTGCATTAGAGAAAAACTGAGCTCTTCAACCAAGAAAAGATTGGACAATCGTGAAAAGGTTGCTAAGAATCATACGAAAAAAAAGCAGTTTGCAAATAATTTATTTCTTAGTTTACTGCTAACCTTCATACTTTTCCTCTTAACCAGGAACTTTTTAAAATCTCTAATATAGGTTCCATAAACTTGCAGCCTTATTTAGTCTTCCAGTTTACACAAACTCTAGGAAGATACTGGCAGTTCAGTACCACCTTCCCTGGTATTTCAGTGTCTTCTCCAACCAAAATATTGTATCACTTGTGTACATTGTTCAGGAAAGCATCTGAAAATTAATTAGGAAGTGAAATGCAATCAACATCTTATTAATTCTCCATTATATCGTGTTTGTGTACTAGAGGGTGGCTGTAAATGAAATGAGGAAGCTTGCTATTAAGTGGAAGCAGTAATCAGATCCTTTATACAAAGGAATCCCTAGTACTTCTGGTCCTTAAATATCTACTTTCTCATTTTGAAAATGGTCTTCAAGTTTTGTGTTGTTTTTTTTTTTTCTACTAAAGAAACGATCAATTAAAAAGATGCCTGTCAGGAAAAAATTAGAAACTTATCTTTCTATAGTTACAGAGAATTAGACAAATCAGTCTATCTTCTTTAAAATCAGCAAATATTTTTTTGTCTGAAATTCTCAAATTATGAAGTTCATTTTTTTCTTATAAATGTTGATAGAGCTATACATGAATCTAAATATGATTTACTATACAATAAGATTTTTTTAAAGCAAACAAAAATGTTCACATTTAGTGAGTTACTTATGAATCATTTGAAGGAGGCCAAATACATTTCTTTTAAAAATAAGTTATTGTATTTCATAAAATAACAATTTGCTTTGGACATACTAGGGCTTCTGACCATCTCTTTGCTTGGTGAGAAAAAATGTGTGTACAAGGAAGAAAAGAGAGATTAAAAAGTTACACGCACTTGTCACATTAGCAGTTTGGTATTTTGGGGAAAATGTAGCTATGCATCAGTTGTTTAATTGTTATCAACAAACACTCAAACATGGGGGAGATAAGAATGAAGCTTATGCTTCTTTGAGTTTGATTTGTAGAGAAAACTCATCATAGTAATTAAGATTGCAAACAGCAAAGCTGCCATATTGGTAATCTTCTCTTTTTCATGTGTAGCAAATAATAAATAATCATAAATAATATTCATTAAGACAAATTAATATCACTTGCCAAATAGCTTAGGGTGGCAGGTTTGACTATTACACTTGTCTGCGATGTGAGAAGACACTATTGAAATGGAAAGTCATTTATGACTTCAATTATCATCAGCCATCATCTTCATACTCAGGTTCAAGAAAATAAAACTGCCTAATACAATTAGGATTTTGTCACTGTTTCACCATTTATCATAAAAGATCACACAATCAATTACATTTTTTTTTCTCTAATGCATTATATTTTACATTTTTTATATAATTGGATTTCCTGATGTGAAATAACTTGAATTTGCTTAATTAAAATAAAATTTAAAATTAAATGGAGTTAGAAACAAGATGTGAAGTAAGTACAATCACAGAATTCTCTGTGCCTATATAATGCTTTCATATACCTGCTTCAAGAAATAAAATTAATTTCTGTGTATATTCTGAATCTATGTACATATGGATCTGGAGTGCATTATACTTGTATGTACCATCATATGTTTGTATTTCTTTTTAACACAGAAAGATTCAGAATAATCCTTTCTAGTACTGTATTCTTAAAATCATATAATCATTTTTTCATCATATAATTTATTTGATTTAGGAACATCAGATGAACGATAACATATATTGTAAGGATAATTTTTATCCAGCTTTCCTTCTTTATAATACTTGATATTAATCACTGGCCTAATTATGTAGATTTAATCACTTATCATTGCCCTGATGTCATCTATTTTAGTTATATAATAACTAGATATTCAGTCTGTACTAACACTGATACCAACCCTAGATGACTGGAAAGAGGGCTTACAAGTACCAGACAAACTGAAGGAGCTAACATTTAAACTTGGAAAGATTATGTTTATTTTTTTTTTTTCTAAAAGTGGAATAATTTCAGTAACATTGAAAATGAATTAGTGACGAAGTCTCTTAATTTTGTATATTTGGCATAGGAGATAAGATGCTCATTTCTAGAATTTGCAATTCTGCTGTTATACTGTGGTAATCCCTATGGATAGATTTTCTTAGATTTAGATGATAATTGTAGAATAACTATCATCTAGCTATAACATAAGATAATGGACACAATTCACCATTGTGCTGCTGAAAGAAATCTCACAATATTTAGTGTTGTTGTATTAGTGTGTTCTCACTAATTGTAATATCAGAGCAAGTCCCTTCCTATTTTAAATATTTAATCATATGTGTATAATATGTATCATATATATAAAACAATAAGCAAATCACATTGATTTACACTTCAATAATAAAACATTATTCTCAAATAATGAAGTATTATTTTACTCAGTCAGTACTGTGCTGAATTTATGAAAATGCTGTATGTTTAAACATGCAGTTCATGTACTTGCCTAAAGTCTGTATGTCCTAGTCTCTCAAACAGAAAAATGTCTTGAAACAGTTTGAAGAGATAAAACTCTAATATCAATTTTTAAAATCTCTTATTTTAACACATTTCATTATTTAATATTTACTTTAAAATTTTTCTCTCACGAAAACACAAGCGTTTCTGTAGTTACTAGCACATTTTGAAATATCCATGTTATATTTTATTCTATGTTTGTTTGAGGTACAGTATGTATAACTATTTAAAATAACAAAAAGCTGACTGATTTGCCGCTGTCCACACCAAGTAGATCGTTGTAAGTTTTCAAAGTCACAGTTACATCACTGAGGCATGACCAGATTTACATGAAGGGTTGTGATCTGGAATAGTAATTATAACAGAACTTTCTACATATTGGGCTACAGCTTGATACGTGCTCTCTAGATAAAGAGCCTCCTCTTTATCTAGTTCTAGGGGGGTTCCGAAGTACCAGGTGCCACAGTATTCCTATTTGTTAGCAGTTCTTGGGAACAACAACAACAACAAAGATACATTAAAGAAATTAGGTCTTTTATAATTTCTATTCTTGACCAGTTTTCTGAATATAATTGAGTATAATGGCCTGATAATTTTTTTTTTTTTTTTTTATGTTTAGCACAAGGTTGATCCAATGCAAAGAGTCTTCAGATCAGGCTTTAAAAACCAGAATATCTACTGGTTTAATAATTGGTATTAAAGTGGTAACTGCTATTACTGTTTGAGACACCTTCCTCTGCATCTGATTCAAGGGATATTGATAATACATATGTCCTGCTGTTTTTAAGACTGTTCTAAGGCTCACTGAGTATTAGGTATTTAAGCACATAATAAAAAATTAATCCATGTGTGTACTACTGATGGCATTTAAATCCTGTGTTCATTATCTAAATGTCATGCCGGACACTCAAACTGTTCAGATGATTGAGTAAAAGATAATTAAATGTAGTTTTTCATATAATTAATAAGTATTGACGTTCTGAATTTTGTGGATAAATAGGAATATTTTTTTAAGGTTACTGAAGACATACTTTTAGTATTGAGTAGTTCAACAACTTTGAAAGTATATTCTCCTCCTTTGTTATTGCTGTTTCACCATTTATCATTTATCCTTTTTAAACATCATGAATAACTATTTTCTGATCTTTTTTTATTCATTTAGAAAAGAAACTTCTGAGTTAATTCACTGTGAATGTTATTATTAGGCATTTATTTCTCTCTAATAAGCAAAGTAAGAATATTAAGATTAAAATTCACTAACCATCTACTGTACTGTTTTTGAGTACTTCAGAAATGAGCTTCTGAATTTCACTCAGAATATTAATGCTTTAAGGGGGAAAATCTATTTTATGTTATTACTATAATTACAGCAGGAAAACCCATATCTGACATTCATTAAGTTTTTTAATGGTGGATTTGGACAATTTAAAAACAATACAAAATGAAATAAAACAAAAACAAGCAGCTTAATATTAAGGCTAAAGAATAGCCTTAATAAATATATCCCCATCTAAAGAATTGGTTGATTAATTACAAATAGATTTAATGAATATTTCTTCCTGGCTGAATTTTTATAAATATTTGAGCATCGTTAGTCAACAGATAAATCCAGCTCCAAATCAGCAATACAACTCTCTATAAAGAATTTCATAGGTTTTTGGCAATTAAAGATTCAAATGGGTAATTATGTAATTAAGTAAGCAGGCTATTCCTACATGTTTTAGTCTTAGCATTACCATTTTTATCAGTAGAACACCCATGGCTGCTTATGCGTCCTGCTTGACAGTTGTTTTTGAAGCTGTTCCTAACAGTGTAGGTGCATTCCTACCTAACTACATAATTTCAAAACTCATATGCCTTAGAATTTGAGTTTGTCTCTGTCTAAAAAATGCGTGTATAAAGATAACATCTAGTTTACAATTCTTGATAAATTTATAGTTCTAAGAAATTATTTGGAGTATGTACTTCAAAGTTCTTTATTTGGACCAGAATTCATTTTAAAATCACAGGTAAAGAGATTACAAATAACTTTCATAGGAACTGAGAACATTTTTGAATTTGTATATGTTTAGGCTATTATTAAACAAACAAAAACCATAAATAGTAAAAATACAAAATATCAAAAAGTATTTACATATGTAAGGGATCTGTCTCTGGGCTGACATTATTCTGGCCTCTCCTTTTAAAAAAGTAAAATAGATTTTTCCATACCTAAAGTAATTAAAGTTAGCTAACTAAAAAGTGTGTGAAGAGGAACTCTGGCAGCCTTCATATGCAGCTGCTTGGCTCAAACACAGACTCATTACTGAATAAGAAAAACAACTTTTATAACTGGAAATTTGAAGAACACTCAAATTTAAATGTTGAAATTATGCCATATTTAGTACAGTGTAGTTAAATTAAAAATAAACATATTTATTTGGGTTTGAAAGTGGCAGGTTAAAAAATATTTAAACTATAAAATATGATCATACAGGGAAGCTGGTGGTCATAAAATTTTTGGAATTTAGAATAATACTTCATCTGGATGAAAAAATACCATTTGAGTACAAATCATTCACACTTGAACACACAGATTAATTTTTGACTAAATATATTTTTTTAATAACATTTTGTTATTTTGAAATCAGTTCTAGTTTAGGGACATACATTTTAATTTTATATTTTTTTTCTTCAATATTTAAGATTTTAACAGGTATGTCAAACAGATATTTTCTCTGCTTCTAGCAACAATTCTGTTACTCTCAGATATTATTCTAGAAAATGTTATGTAAGAATTAGAATAGCAGAGAATTAAAGCAATCACTAAGTTTAAAAGAAAATTCTTTGGCACATTCATTCACTGTGAAGACCAAACCCATTAAAAAAAAAAATGATGTCTATGATAAATTTATGTGGACAGAGAGATTACTGACAGAAATACAGAGAAAATATGCTACCAGTTTATGATCTGTGATGCTTAAAAATATATATATGTACATTACATATATTTTTATACAAGTTTATACCTTTCACAGTTCACAGTGTCTGTATACTTCTACTAAGAAATATATGAGTTAAATGGGCTCAGTTTCCAGGCTATTAAACATACACTTTTATAAACTGTCTTTCAATGTGCCTTCATTAAACATGAAAAATTAGGGTACATGTTCTTAATGAGGTATCATAATTTCAAGAATAGTCATCTATTTTCAAATAACTTAATTGCTAGAAAAATTTAGAGTTCATACCCAACTATTAAATACCTGAATGTTAGTAGCTGGTTGGATTATATCTTAACTTACCTATTGCTCTACAATTTTCCTCTGATGTCACAATATATTAGTTCTAAAGGAAAGTGCGCAAATAAATGTTCTCCTGCTGGAAGCCTGAATTTTATGTATTTATTTGTTTATTTAATTATTTATCCATAATGATAGCAGTTGTGCTTTGACTTTTCACTGAGAAAAGTTTTGGGGAAATATACTTTAATTTAGATATATCTGAATCAGGTTTATATGCAGAACAACACTTTCATTTCACTCTCACTGTAAACTGAGTAAAGTGGGTTGGCAAAAAAGAATTCAGAATCTTAGGCATTAGTAGTGAAGTGTTTTTTCTGAGCACCAGTTATTTAAACAATTGTAAATTTCAGACTCTACCATTCTGGGGAGGAAACAGTTCATTATTTTCTCCTCACATTAAAGCCTAAAGCAATAATGTATTTCTAAATAACAGTGAGTGAGTCTTTATATACGTGTGTGTGTGTATATATATATAACATTCTTATAATTTTAAATGTAGTTTTGCTAAGCTCAGATTCCAAGACAAGGTATTCTTTGGAGATAATTTTTTGACCTAAAACTATGTGAAAAAATGAAAGAAGGGAGAAACTGTTCTATTAACCCTCAGCACATGTCCCTTAAGAAGGCATTAAGCATTGTTATTGCCACTTTGAAAACTGAAAAGTGAGGTCAACACTTCACCTAGATCAGAAATAAAACTGAAAAACAGACAGTCAGAAGATGTTTGGGTCCACAGAACAACACAGCCACAGTGACTCACGCTCTGTTCTTGTTGGTCACGGACCAGGCAGCCCGCGGCAGCGTGCCCTCAGCCGTGTCTGCCTGGATAGCTGCTGAGGCTCCAGTCAAACTGCAGCAAAGCTGGCTGATGCATCTCTGCAGTTATGCTTCCCAGCTGCAGCATGGACTTACAGATGGAGGGTAGAAAATGAACAAAGCCATTTAGCAGATTTGCAACACGAACTCAGCAGTTTTGACAGCCAGCATGGGTCTTATTCTACTAAAACATGTTGTTCAGTAAACCCCTATAGCTAGCTTCTATTATTTCAAACTGTTTCAAAGAGCTCTTGCTACTTATGGTAGTTCTGGTGCTGGTTGTGACACATTATACTTGACAGATGGTGTAAGAAACAGTTCAGAAGGCCAGAAAGATTGTCCTGTCACTATAACAAAAGGACAGTTCTGTGTATTGAATCAGAAATATCCTCTATGTGGGAAAAATTATTTTGTGGTACACAAAGCCCCAAATCATTATGTAATTGACATCTTTTACACTAAATTTATGGCATTATGAGTTTACTGTATTTGGGTTTATTCAAATAATTTTACATATCTGGGAGAAATTGTATTTTATATGATGATTTAATCTAACCACAGCTGCAGCAATATAAATTACACTTAAGACTATGCTGATTGATTATAATCAGTTGTAATCATGTCTTATAATTACATTGCATTCTAGAAGCAAAGGACTTTTAAGCCTACTCAGCACCCTGCTACATAAAGAAGATTAGCTGTTACTTCTGACAATCTCAGCCTGCATTGAAATATGCACATAAACATAAGTTTTATAAATTTATTGTTCAAGAATTAAATGAATTTGTGTGTTGTAAAAAGGCCAAATACAAGTAAAAAAAAAATTAAAAGGCATATTGGTATAAAATATTCTCATTAAATTATTTATAGTCTATTTAGTTTGAGTTTTTTGATATTCATCTGACTATTCTTTTTAGGTTCCCACTACTCATGCATCAATATGGTACAAAATTAAGTATAGCATACAAAACCATATTCTGGAGTTAATAGCACACTAACACTTTAGCCAGTACTGAACGATGAGAATATGCCTGGGGTTAGGGGGTGAGCCACTGCCTTTATAGCAGAGGTGGGGCAGAGCCAGGACAGGTGGCCTGAATTAGGCAGGGAGTTGTTTCATACCAGGTGTGAGGAAGGCCACAAAGCCATAGGGAGTTGCCAAGGGTATTACTGTTTGGGGATTAATTGATAGTTGGCAGGTAGAGCGACCTCAGATTGCTAGCAGGGCAGCAATAAGCAGTTGTTTTACTAGCTGGACATCAGTTGGCTGATGGTGAGTAATCATATTGCAGATATATATGTATATACATATATATATATATGTATGTAGTTCTAATCATGTTTGTGTTTCTATTTTCTTTTTCTGTCTTAGTAAGTAGCTTTAACCTTTGCCCATAAATTCTGTCATATTTCAGATTTTCTTTATTTTTTTTTTTTCCTAAGGAAGATGGAGGATGAAGTGAACAAGCAGTTGTGTGATGTTTAGTTGCCTGCTAGGTTAAGCCACAACAAATTGGCATCCAAGTGCTATATACTAGTAGTAATTCTAATTAGTAATAATTCAGCAAATTCTGAGTCACTCTTTTCTCAGAATTCTTGAGCAGATGATCATATAATGGCATTATATATTTGGAGCGCTATGCAGATTGTTGATATTTAATAAAGAATAATTGCTAAATGGTTGAAATATGAATATTTTATTAGAATACTAAATAATACCTCATTATGTTTTTGCTTGAAAACATTGATTCCAGTTAATTTGTATTGGAGAACTCGAAAAGTGTTAACAGAAAAATGATTATATGGGCAAAATTATATGCTTGATCTGTATATATGTTGAAGTGATAGGTGCCCAATTAGTTCTTCTATTGGATGGCATGCAAGAGGGATTCCTGCTGCAACTTCCTTCTGGCCCAGATTGTTGACTTTTCTTCCCAATATAGAAGTTGTTGTGCTGTGTATTTAAATTAGTGGAATATCTTAATGATAAAATCCAGACCTGAACTCTCAGAAGTATCATTCTCAATCAATTTACGTACAACGTCAGAAAATTATAGCCTCATCACCTGGCTTTCTTGTTTGTTTTTATCCTATTTCTATCCTTGTTCACTTGTGGCCACATTTTGACAACATTTAGGGAGAAAAAGAAAATGCTGGAGAATAAGTTGTCGTTTTGATACGTGTGTTTTACTGATATGTTATCGTGTTCTTTAGATGTGATTTTTAATAAGACATATTGCTTTTTAAGTTATCGTTACTATTTTCCCTGATTTGAAGTGTTTAACATAAGTTAAATTATTCAAGCAAAATCAATGGATCATAAGTTTTCCTGTAAGCTATAATCATTTTATGCTCACGCTTGCGTACTACGTAAAATGTTTCTCACATTTGTCCTAGTATGTGTTACTTATGTCATGCAGGCTTGTACTTGAGGCATATATTTGTAGCTTCAGTTAACAACTTTGTGTTTCTGTGTAAACGTCTCTGCTAAGTTTACTAATTTACCTCTGCTCCTATTATGAAATTCTCCTTGGTATTTTAGAGAATGTCTTAATTTTTTTAAAAGAAAATACTTTTGTGCATATCTCAGTTATTCTATTTAATTCTGCGAATCGCTTACTTCACAAACTCTACCTATGATCTAAGTTGCTTAAATTGTATGGTATGTATGTCATAAAGTAACTGTTATAGGGGCTTCCAGTACATGCTCAACATGCTGAGAACAGAAATCGGTATAATCCCCAGTGTTTTGTTCTCTCAAATTCTGTTGTGAAGAACATTATTTTATCAAATCTGATGGGTATATGTCATGAGGATATGGAGACAAGAATTAGAAAACAGTAGCAAGGTCACTCCAAAAGTCATGCATTCTGTTTATTGCCTTGTGGGGGGTGGGAAGATACAAAGAGCACAAGAACACTATTTGATAGAGCCAATTCTCAGCTATGTAACACTACTTTTCCAACGTAGTCACCACCATTAGTCAATTCACAAGCATGAGCTGATCAAGACACTTTTCATTTCATGGTGACACAGCTGTGTGTGGCCATCCAGAACATGGCTCGTCTTTCACAATGTTGCCACTGCTAAAACGCACCACCCACTGCCTCGCTATGTTGACATCCACAGTTTGATTTCCATAACTGTTCAGCAAGCATTGATGTATGTCGGTGAGTGCCATTTTTTCCACATGGATGAATTCAATGACGCATCTTTGCTTCATATGCTCTTGTATGTCACACACCATTTTGTCAGACTGCTCCTCTGCTGCCATCTGTCACATGGCAACAAAATGTAATGGAATATTGGTAGGAAAGTTCAATCTTTACCACTGACATCTGCTTCTGATGTTGTAGACCAGCATAATAAAATAGGAGGCATTGCTTTCAGAGCAGCCCTTACAGTTCATCAATATAATACCTAAGTGAGCCCAAATCCAGCTTGATGAGACCAAGCACCATGAAAACAAACTGTCCAAGCTATAATAAGTGAGTTCTAGGGGAGATTAAATGAGATTTTGTTCTTCATTGTGTCAATATCAAAATAAAAAAAAAAACCTGCCTTCCTAGAAGAAATATGAATTCTAGTTGGAATTGTGAAGTGTTTTTTTTTTTTTTTTTTTTTTTTTAAACTCCTCTACAGTAAAGAAATAGAACCTAGTAAGGCCATCTTGCAAGCATCAGTACTATTTGGCTCCAGAAAACAAGCTTACCAAAAAGTTTTCATTAAGAAACTGAATCAAAAATTACAGTAAGGAATGTTTATGCATTAGTATTGCAAATGTTGCAAATTAATTTTATCTATATACAAATAGTTACATGGAAAAAGAAAAGCTTATTTGTAAATAAGGTGGGCACTAGTATGTAGATAATTCAGAAAGACATGATGATATTCCATTACTGAGCAATATGATCTGGAAATGCATGCTGACAATCATGGAGTAAGTTACTACATGAGAATAGGTAGGATGCAGACAGTAAGAGCTGGGAAAGTGACCTAGTTCATATGCGGGTGAGTGGAAAAAAAAAAAAGCGAAGAGAAAAGTAGAAGGTCAAGAAAAGGAATAAGTAAATGGTTGAGTAAATAAAATAACTGCCTTCTGGCTGTTGATGAATGGTCACAGTTGCATTCATCTTACATATACTTACAAGAAATAAAGATATTAGAGCAGAGAAACATTAAACAGTGACAGACTGGGAGAATGTTCTTGTAAAAGGATAGGAAATACCACATTTATGCTATATAGTGCATCATGAACTGGGTTATGAACCTATAATGAACTCTGTGTTATGAAGTGGTTGAGAAATAGGTTGTGGTAGGGAAATGAATCAAAATGAGAGGAGGCTCAGGAAGAAGGAAAGAGACATAAACTGTTCTGCCTTCTTTTGCCTATTTTCTTTCAAAATAGACCCCCAAGTCAACATGGTTATGTACCAGTGAGAAAATAATCAGTGCTTTACTGATACATAAAAATTGTTTTAATCTCAATGTTCATCACTTCTTTAGCTGATGCATTTGTTATTTCACTATGACTTTTGAGAGGTGAATTAACATCTTGATATCTGTGTTCTATTTAAGGCTTGAATTTTGAATAAGATTGATGCTCTTCCTTCATTACTTGATTTATGATGTTGTCAACATTAAAGAGATAAAAATGTTGTTGAAATTATAATAATGCCCTAAAATATCTATAGTTTTCCAACTCTGCTTGACTCCTTTTGTATAGCGTATGTTAGAATATTTTCAAATCTAGATAAAACTTGCTTGAGAAGCAAATTGTTCAATACGGACTTGAGAGCATTGATTATTCTTAAATGAATTTATCATCTTGCTAGCCATATATAAGGTCGAATAGCACATACACATATTAATTATTTCAGTTTCAAAATATAATAAAAGTAGGTTTCTCTCTAGAAATTAGAAAATTCCAAATTTCTCTCCAGAAAATGTGTTTATTCCAAGAAAAAATTCAGGAAATATGTTCTTGGAATGCAAATTCCTTAGACACAGACATTGTGGAATAGTGTATTGAAGGAACACAACTACTCAATATAGGATTTTAAGATTGAAATAATGCTTTAAAGCAAGTATCCTCTTATTAAGTAAAAGGTGGTCTTCTCTTTTAAGAAGAGTCAGAAATAATTGCATATAGAAGTACCAGGGCACAACAAGGAGACTGTCCTCCTAGTCTCAGGCAGTCAGCCTGATGTCCAAGAAAGTGAGTGCCATATTACATATTTGGGGCATTACCTGATATATCATAAACTTCTGTTAACTTCTGTTATTTGAATCAATAATTAATCCCTTTTCAATCTTGGTCAATGGTTCATCACAAAACAGCACACATTTCACAAACAATTAAAAGGCTTTATTCATATATATTTTAATATATACTTCTATTTAAAATTGTATAAAAAGTAATTTTTCCTTTCTTTACACCTATGCACCACTTTCTTTTTTTTTTTTTTTTTCAGAAAAGCTGATGGTCAGTATGTTTTTGAAAGCTAGAGAAATGAAGCAACTCTTTTATTACTACACCAAGTGTTTAACTTCAAATGAACTGACTTGAAGATAATGGCCTTCATCCATGCTTTGGTTTCCTCATCTGCAAAATAAACAGATGTATACTTCTTATGAAACAGAGATGTTTAAAATATTTCATGTTGCCAAGAGTTTGAGATGCTCATAAGGATGATGCTGGATGAATAAAATATATATTATCTTTTATTGCATGCACAAAACAAATCATTTTCAACTGTATTTCTATTATATCTGTTGCATAAATCCTTTTAAGTAAAAAAGCAAGATGGTATAATTCTGCTTTACTGTGGTTACTGTGCTTTAATGCCTATAATAGGATAGCATAATGGCACATTACTATTGCTCTATACTACCACATGAACTCATTCCATCACTTTAAGATGGTCTTTGAACAACTGCTCTGTCCTATTTCCTCTTCTTAACCTCCATTTCTTTGATTTGTACTGACCCTGTAATCTGTCAAAGTGATTGGTACTGGAGACATATTGCAGATTGGAGTAATAGTCTGCTGAATGCTGTTTATTACTTATACATTTATAAATATTGAAAACTGTATAACTATATATAGTTACATACTCATGTATACACATTCCCAACAGTGATTAATTTCAATTCTTATTCTAATCGTGCATTAGACATACATGCATATAAAATAATAACAGCAACCCAGGAAAATAGTATATAACTAATTAGAGAAAGCACCATATATCCTGCAACTCATAAAAATTTCCTTTGTAAAACTCCTATAATAAGATTACATTCAAAAACAAGCATTTGTACGACTGCATTAAAAGCCCAGGCTGGTGGTAGTACAGGATGTCACCTGGCATTGAGATTTGAAATTCTTGACTGGTGAATCAGCTCCTACTAATTTGTATATGAAAATGTAGAAGTGGTGCTTTCAGTTAGTATCTTGTTAGAGGAAAAATCTTGTATTACTCTTTGGTTACTTCTTTCAGAAACCAGTCGACTTATTTTCTTTCCAATTAAAAATAAATACTGTTACTAGTCAAGATTCCAAGTTAGGAAAGTACTGACATGAGTTTTTCTGCTAACACAGTGTTGAATAGTGTCCATCATCTGCCGAGGCTGGAATACGTTAAGAACTTTGCTTTTACTTAGCTTTTGAGAAGAGTTCCCATTCAGGCATTACATTCTGCCACACAAATATGAATGGCCTGCTGAAGTATGTCTTCATTGGAGAGTCATTGCTCTAAAAACATTACAGAGTAGGGTTTGGAAGCTGGTCCTGTTAAAACATGAATATTAAATTTACAGACTGTGGATCAAGGAGAGAGTCTGTATTTCAGACAGCAGTGAAAGAAAACGTGTATTAAGTGCTATACAGTTAGGGAAAGTTATAGTAGTTGGATAATAAAGTCACAAAGGTGGTGTTACCATTGCTTTTAGAGGAGAAAGATTCCTCACATATTAGCACATAAAGTGACAAGCTCCCCAAAAAAAGGATACAGGTTCTAATTTGTTCTTAAAATTCTATGAACTCTTAATAAAGGTGCATTACTGCTGCTGTCATACGTGAATATTCAAAGGCATATTGTAGCATATGTGCTACGAGGTTCGTGTCTTAATTCAGGTTAATTTCTCATAAGTTATAGCACAGACAAATTCCAGCCTTCACGGATAAAGAATGTAGTATTTAAGAATTATTTTTATTAGAGTTGACTTCTTTCACACTATAACCATCTGCAGAATATTGTATCTCCATGTTGAGTCTATAATGTTTGTAGTGGTTCCAGTTATCAGCTACTGAGACGCACTCAACTCAACTTGGCAGTAGGCTTCACAGTTAACTGTGTAGCACTCTCTACTTCCTGTCCTACTCCGGAAACACTCTGGGCCAAATTCTAGGCTTTCAAAAATTCTGCACACTTTTCTAAATTACTCCGGCTACTAATTATGCTAAACAGACATTATTGCAGTAATTTCAGGATAGAATGCAGCTTTGGCTTCATTTTCTGTGCCAGTCCCAGTCAAGAAGGTGGCTGGAGAATTATACTGGTGTTTGCCTCTGTGAGAAATCTGCTTACTCTGAATGATGCTTCTTCCATTGGTAAACACAGGCATAGGTGACTGTAGGCACTCGCAGAAGAAGGCTAAGTAGACTGGAAAAGAGACATTCTGTGCCTAATACAGAAAATGATGAAGAGTTATATTGCAAACTAGATATAATTTTGGAAGTTTTCCTACTTTTTTATTATATTATTTTTTATTTTATTATTTTTTCTATTTCGGTCAGCTTATTTAAAAACATATTAAAGATGTAATTACATTTTTGTGTTTCTAATTGCATTTCTTTAACCAAGTTCCTTAGTGATCTGACAGTATCTGTGACTTTGCAGTAGATGCCTGACAACTTCTACTAGATATAGAAGATAAGTGTTTATTTGCTATGAGGGTCATGTAACTTTGGGTTTATTTTAGGTATGCTCTTTAATGGCATATGCACCAATGATCAGTGATAGTTCTAATGTGAAAAAATAATGTCCCCAAGAGGAATTCTTACAGGTGCATGAACTTGTTCTTCTAGAAGATAAAGCAGACTGATATTAATGAATGTCAAATAATGCTTTGATTTTTTTTTTGCAAAGACAGAACTGCAGTTTTCATGCTAATGAACAAACACCTGTTGTCACTAAATCCTTCAAAAAGTTATAAAAGAATGTTTTCAGCTGGCGGGGAGAGCGAATGTATCAAACCAAGCTCAGGTAACTCTAGCCTATAATTAAATGTCATTTCCTCTTGGGAACAATTCTTCAACAATAGAGCAGCAATAGTGCCAAGAATGTGTCAGCAGCTGCAGCTCCAACTGGAAAAGAGCAGGTTATATTTCAGTGTCCTACTTTGTTGTCTTAAACCAGCCCTGAGAACTTCACGTTGAAAAACGTAACAAAGACAGGAGGTTGGATACGTCAGTGATCTGAAGCCAACATTAGTGAATAGGAAGCTATTTTCTGGCAGTGCATCCATAAAATCTGTTCCTTCTCAATTCTGTTTCTCCTTTACTTTAAGCATCTTCACAAAAAAAAAAAAAAAAGTTAGATTTGTCAGTTTCACTTTTAGATGAAAAATTCCAACTCAAAAGAAATTGCTGTCTTGGAATTTGACCCGAGAAGTCTAGATCAATGTTATTGATTTTACAAGAACCTTATTTATATATACTTATATCTATTTTATTACAAAAGTTTGCCACATGTAAACTAATTATTTTAGTAGGAAATTGTAACTAAGTCAATCATGGAAGAGTGAAGTTTACCTCAGGGCTGAAAAAACTGAGGAGAAAATAAAACAGGAAAAAAGGATGCTAGAAATGTACATGTGATTCAAGTTTCAGACCTTGCAATAACAAAATAAAAGGCATGTGGAAAACTACAATTATTTCCTGTTGGAGGATAATTAAATACAAATAATAAAGGCTGAGCACTGAGATTATACATCTCTCTTTGTCAGAAAGTATTCACGAATGACAGCTGTCACAGGCCTTAGCTTGATGTGACAAACTATTTGAGACTCTAAATGCACATTTCTCAGAAGACATGTCATTGCATATGATGAGTCCTTTTGCTGTGTTTGTAAAAATGTGTGACCACAACCTTGAACAACCAACTTCAGATGTGAAGGAAAATAATAGTAATAATTTTAGTTATATAAATATAATAATATTATTTATAATCTTAAAGATCACAATCAGTGCAAACTGTTCATAAAGAAAAAATCTAAGAAAGTGACTTTCAGCACTACTAGCACAAAATCGTCACAAGACCAAAACATATACTTTGACAATTAGCTTGAAGGGGTGGCATGTAACATAATGATAATCAGTCCAAAAATTCTGTGTCAGGAACCTTCATCAGTAAAATCTCTTATAATATGAGACTTACATGTAAGAATGTAAAAGAAAATCTTTCCTTATGCTATTACTAAGCAGTACCTTTCCCTTTCTGTTTTGATTCAAGAAGCTGTATATAAGTTAGAGCATGTGCAAAAGGGGGGGAAAAAAAAAAATTATATAGTTTTCTTCAGAATAAGCCAGAATTTATTGAAGCTCTTTTCTCTGAGAGAAAATCAACATGCATATTTTTCTTAGAGGGAAATTAACTTGGGTAATTTTGCAGTCGTAGGAGAAATCTCTACGTCTGAAGCAGACATGCAAATATTGCATACATACAGGGTCTGAATGCACAAAACAAGCCACACTTTTATTGTCTTAATGAAAGATGCTGGGAAATCTGTAAAATACATAAATTTTCATGTAGCATTATGTTGATTATTGGGTACAGAAAATGCTTCTTGAAAGATTTTGTAAGCAAGAACACACAAGTTGCGCTCTACTGTGCTTCATTCTATATACACGCTCTCTATATCTAAGATAGTATATAACAATGAGATAGGACAAATATTCCTATGTTTCTTCTTTTCTGTTTTCACAAGGCACAAATAGCATCAGGGTATGAGCAAGGTGAACACATACATACTGAGGAAAGAAATATCTGAAAAATGTGGGCAGCCTAGTTCTTTATAATTCTGTGGTATTTCAGGGTGTTTAGAACGTAGTCAATACAGCATTCACATTTTGGAATGCTACAGGCATTTTCTCAGATGCATCTAAGTGAGTAAATATTAATGCTTATAAAACCTTTGCCAAAGAAAACGTTAGGTCAAACAAAAAAAAATTTCTTATTCCAGTAGTTTATGAACATTCAAGGAAAATAAAGATTTTTTTTTGTATGTTCATCTGAGTGCATTTAGGACCTTTTCTTTCTATTGATGTAATGCAAATACTGTTGATTTTCATACTTAAAGAAAGGATGTGAAATCTTTTTTTCTTTAAGCAACTTTTCCCAAAATTGTGCTCATATTATTCATTTATTTTTGTTATGAATAAATACCTAGCAAAACAATAGAAGCATACAGCTTGATACATTACATGTCAGAACTTCTTCATGTTTATTTTTTGGGGGCTTAAGGGATTATCTAGAAGGTTTTGGCTTTTTGTTCTCGGGTTTATTTGTAGTTAGTTGAACAGTATAGGTAGACACACAACAGTACACAAAATACTTTAGACAGTTTATGGCTGTATTTTTATTATTATTGCTATTTATGATACTTTTAGCAATTTTTCAGTTATTTTCTAAGGCTGCTTTAGAAGCATCTGTTTATTTTATCTTTTTCAAATAGTGCAATTTTACCTACAAAAGTAATTATTTCTTTTTCTTATAAATTACAGAGATGCAGGACCATAATCCTCTACTGAATGTGATTTAAAAACAGAAGTAAGCTAACAGAGGATGATTACAAAACCTGAAATTGCTTTGACAGTATGAGTGACAGTACATTATTTATTTCTAATCTCTATTAGAAGTTGGTTGATTCTAGGTCCATTGAACATACCCTCCATTTACAGAAGTATTTAATTATGCTTAAGTGTTAATTGAATTAGCATTTAAAAATACATACATCTGGTGTTGTACTTTTGTAGAACATTTTGTAGAACATTTTTTCAGAAATTAACTGATTTTTTTCAGAAATTAACTGAATTTTTAAAAAATCAATCCAAGTCTTTGTCTCAATGGTTTTGATGTTTTTGTTTGTTCTGGATTTTTGAATAATTCTAAGAATGGTATCTTTGTATCACTTGAGATTATTCAGATAGGTCATCAATGTTATTTTAATAACTAAGTGAGGAAAATTAGACTACAACTGTATTAATAAGGAAGTCATCTTAACTAAGTATAACTTAATGCTGTTTGGATTGCTCATTATTGAATTATATTTCAGTTATTAAAATGTAGGTGTACATTCATTTAAGGCAATATACAATTATGCATCAGCTCTGATCACATAAACTTTGACAATCCTGTTGAAGAAAACTTGCACTGGTGGATCTCTGAGAGCATTTCCTCTTTCATCATGTCTATTAGCAGGCTTTTCTGCAGGAAGATGAAATATGGTAGCTTCCATAGGATGGATTCTACATCCATTGGTGATCTATTTCTCACATGTCGTTTTGAGAAATCATTGGAAGATTGGTATGTTTGATAACCACACAGTGCTTCACAGAAGTAGTGCTGAGATCTCTTCAAGCAGATCCTCCACTATGAGATTCTAACAGCAGTAACATCAGCTTTACTTGTAGTACCAGATTTGAGTCTAGAATTCTGCCTTAACTTTTGGTCTGTAATTTGAAATGTCTGATAACCTTCTGATTGAGCTTTCCAAGGTAATCATCGTACCAATTCTAAGATATGGATTCAATGTTTGGCTTAATTATACTATAATCGAAATATGCTACTGGAAAGTGAAATAATTATCCTTTGGCTTTCAGAGAGTTGCCTTAAGGCCTATTCCTGAAGTCCTATGACAAAGAAAACTCTCAGTGGTTCTCTTTAAATAGATTAATTGCAAAGAAATTTTTTGCCAGGGGTAATACTGGAGGCCCTTAAAGAGAATAGCATTGATTGTGACTGGTGAAAAACAATTTCCCTGTAATATAATGAGCTTTACAGAGTTTAGCAGAGCAAACATTTTCCCTGTCATTATATCATCTTTTTTCTTTCAGTAAATCTTCTCTCATTTGTCTACTGATTTAGACCTAAGCAAAACAGTCAGATGCTGCTGAAACGAGTGGCCTCTTATTTTAGCAAAAAATTTTTGTATTATGTTTCTTTATAATCAACCTGTTGTATACTTCTTTATTTGCCAATAAGGTGTAACATTTTTAATATTTATGTTATAACAAATCAGCTACACTGACACAGTTCTCAATACAGCTAACCAGTAGCAAAAAGTACATATACCTAGAAAATAAGTGTGAAACTGGAAAGAGGACAAAATACAATCTTCAAGAAATTAAGTAATCCATAAGTAAGGCAATATGTTATTTAGAACATTTCTGGAACTTCAGAACGCAAAATTATACAACAAAACTTGTGAAACTTTATTGGATGAAAACAAAAGCCAAGGGCTATGCCAGTCAAGTCTCGATGATAAAAGCAAAAATTCACCAAACTAATCAACTTGAACCTTTTGGGTTGTAAAAAGATTTTACAACTCCAGGTTAATTTCAAACTCTTTCCACTATGACAAGAATTTGATAGTGAATTAACAATTTTTTTTACAGTTCTTAACTGAAATATTTCATTTTTCAAGCTCAAAACATAATCTTGAAAAATTACATTAAGACTTTCAATTATGTACATACTAAAATGAAGTACGATGTTATATGATTTATTTATTCAAGCAGTTTTCAAACGTCTGCTTCATTTTTGCTTAAATACTTATATTTGATTCAGTGCAAGCAACATTTTAAACACTAAGAAACAAAGCTGTATTGTTTCTACAGCACAACACTTAACTGCTGTGAAAGTCTCCATATTATATATATTTTCATAGACCTAATAGATTGTCATGTGTGGGAACTTCAGTGATTGAATAGGTAAATAGAACAGGCATGCCTGTTCCTCAGCCTTTTTTTTTTTTTTTTTTTTTTTTTTTGACTCACAAGTGAAGATGAAGTTTATATTTGGGATTTTAAAGAAATGACCTACTCAGAAGAGATTTCAGAAACATAAAAAAAATAACTATCATTGCTTTTAAAAAATGTAAGACTTCATGTCTTCTCTGTTTTTTTCAAGCTAGCGAGTGTGAAACCTGAAAATACAGAGCTACTGAACCACAGATAGAAAAAGAAATATCTGCAACCCTCTCTCCATGTTTTAAGATCTGCATAAAGGCTGGAATGCTAGCTGCTGCAGATGCTGAAGCCAAAGGCACAGCCATGCAGTCCACATGAGAGATCTTGCCCATGTCTGACCTTGACCTTCAGATTATTTTTCTATAATATTAATATGAGCGAAAGCACAAATGTGGCCAGTGTTCTTAAACCTAAAATCTGTACTGTTACCAAAATGCAGCATCTGGAAAACAACATCTCTCAGCTGTGCTTGTCATGGCACACTAGACCATGGGCACCACGAGGGAGTTGGCTGGTGACCAAGGCCCATGGGGTCCAGCTTGGTACCTGCGAATCACCTTACCAAAGAGTGCAGCCCTAAAAAGCTGGGGATGAACCTCATAGCTGCAGAAGCAACAGCAGATTAGGTAAAGCTAGAGAAACTGGAGTGGTGTGTGTCTGATGCTACAGATTAGTTTAAGAGGAGTGTGTGGGGAAAAAATGTTTCTGTCATGCTTGCTAGGTCTTAGTTACAGTCCATCTTCACTCTGCTGCCTGCCCTAGGCAGTAGGGAGGAACCTTGTTCGTACATATATGGAACACTGTTCCATTTTTACATGAAAAGATTGTGCTCGTTTCAAATTATTGCATGGAGTGACAGTCAATAAATGTTTTTTCATTCTCTTCAGATCCCTCTGTGCTAGTTTCAAAAGGGGCTTAAGTTGTTTTTTATTACAGTGAAAAGAAAGGGATTAAAGAGCCTTAGTTGAGTTCAGTTAATGAAATCAAGCATTGTCTTTGTTTTTTATTTTTACAGTATCTTTTTTTGTAGTATGTATTTTCTTTTTGGCCTTTTAAATATTGAAACATGTATTTGACAATTAAATAGTGCAATTAGTCATGGCACCATTCGTAAAAATTTAAGATACCTTTATGAGGTAATGATAAAGGCAAGTGGGCATCTTTTCCTGATAGAAGTGAAAGAATTTCTTCCATTATCTTTGCTCACCAACCTCCAGGTATTGCATTAATCTGAAGCTATTATTACAATAGCTGTATGTATATTTCAGTTCAGATCTCACTGTTATAGATGGTACTATAAATTCTTTATCTTTGTAAGAAATATACAGTTTTTGAAGACACTCATAATCCAATAATTCTGAGAGAATCCACAGAAAATTGTATGATTTATGAATTTGTTTGCTTTAATCAATCTGCTACCAATTCTTAATGAAGAACAGCACTAAGAAAGTAGACACTGGTGTTTGGGTTTAGATTTCTGAAAGAAATAGGTGATTTTGTGATTGTGATATTAGTAAATACAGTGCAAATAAATATATCACACTAAAATAACACTTGAATTCTCATCACTGACTTTTTCAATGAAAAATAATAGGTGCAGACATAGATTGACAGTGTTTTTTTTCCTGAACCATGCAACACTGACGCCTATTTCAGCCATCACAACTGAATCTTCCTACGTGTGTGAGAATAACCATTCTTGTGACTAGTTGTACTAACCTGAGTTCTTATAAGTAAAATTACTTATTTTCAGGATAAGACAATTATTTCTACTAATTCTAGATATGAATTGTTGTGTATACTGATTTAGTGCTTACAAGAATATGTGGAAGAGCAAATGGATCACTTTTAAAATCCAGCTGTGTGGATAGTTTATTATTATTGATCGAATCATACTCTAATAACTTCATTCTGTTCATATTCATTAATATGAGAATGATTTGTTGCCCTTAAAAGGCAGGCAAAACCAAAATGAAGAACACTATTTACTGAAAATAATTAGCCTTTCTGTTACCATTCCTCCTGCAGAACCTATCAAAATACTTTATCTTTTGAATTTTTATGAAAAAGTAATGAGGAAGGTGTTTTCATTTTTTTTATTTTGAATTCTTTTGTTCAATGCAGTTCATTCTGGTGAGCTGAAAATCTGTTTTTAATATCAGCAATCCAATTTGAGTGTCCGAAATGGAATATCATTCAGGAAGCCTTGAAATGGCATATAGCTTTGGGAGAGCTTGGTTTTGCATGTATTGATTAATTTGTGAAAGCATCGTCCTGAATGCACAGGGGTCATTTAGTGCAGCCTTTGACACCAGTCCATTGTCCCTTGAAGGTGTCCATGGTTGGTGGGCAGGTGGTTTGCTGATAGTCTTTCACCTTATGGTTTCAATAACAAAAAAGTCCTCCAAGCTGTTTAGTGAAAGCTGTTAAATGCCGGAATCCCATATCATCTGATCACGGGTATCCGCTTGATTCACAAGAACAATAGCTGTGAAAGCAATACATTCAGCAACAGAAGGACAACTCACAAAAGATTCCTTAATGGTTTTGTCAGACCCCAAAGAATGCCTTCATTCTTCTCTTCATCTTGACCTGCCCATAGTATTTGGTAATGAGCAACTTGAGGATCCACAATACACCTCACCTAGCAGCCAAGTAGAACTAAAGGATAAATAATAAGAATGAGAAACGATGCAAAGCAAAGTGCAACATAGATATGTAGTGATCTTGATTCTGTGGATACTTATAAACTGTCTGCAACCTTAGGAGCAGTGAGAAGATAAGGAAAAGTTACAATGCAGGCAGTAACACTAAATACATGGCATGATGTATATAGAAAAAAAAAGAAGAAAAAAAAAAGCCCCAGGTATTATCACTGTAACATTTATATCAGGGGAGCTATGACAATTTATGCTTACTGAAGATCTGGCCCTCAACATCTTGGAAGTTTCTGTGCACTGCTGAGACAGGAAAATATTCTTGGCTCTTATTGACACAGCACCTATGCTTACTAACTAGCTTACCAAGCAAATAAACAAGCAGTGCTCTCCAAAAGAGATTCTGCAATTAAAGAGATTTAAAAGAAAAAGAAAGTCAATGAAATTAATAAAAGAAATCTGCTTAAGGCAAAAACTTCCCCAAAACAAACAAACAAAAAAGAGCAGGAAGATAATACTCACAGAAGATGTTTGATACATGATCATCATGAAAAATATTTGTTTCTATGTCCTACCAGATAAGTTAAACCATTGGTTGGATATGAAAAAAAACATTCAAGAAAATGTAAGTAATTCCCTGTTCTCGTTTGATAGGAAGCATGAACTGAGAAATTTAGAACTCAGCTGCCTCTTCTTCATTCAGAAACGTGTCAAGTAGTGCTTGAAATGGATCAAAATTATTCCCTTCATCTTTCTGCATAAAAACATTCTGGTCTCAGCTGCATAGCTTAATATACTGCTGAAGCAGTTTGTCTTAAAAGACAAATCATAGTTAACATGTCAGATCAGTACTTATCAACATTTACCAAGAGAATATTGTATTTTTTTTAAAAGGAAAAAAAAAAATAGTGATGTTGCTCTCATCCAGTAGTTACAATAAACTTCAACAACAAAAGGTAATTTCTAAGTCTACCAATTATACTGTATTTCCTTAAATATTTAAGAACTTGTAGATATGCTTTATCAAACAGTGGTTCACTGTGTATGGGTCTGCTCTACACTACTATAATGTCTTCCTGTCCATAGGAGAACAAAAAGATTTTCTTCCCATGGAAGTAAATCCACTGAAATAAGTGTCAGATTTGTTGTTCTATTTTTTGTCTTCCTAAATAGATTTCCTTTTTAACTTTTAATTCCCTTTTAATTAATTAATTCACTTTAAATTTACAGGAGAAACATTCGTTTCACTATAATAAAATTTAAGAAAAAACCTACAGTTGACCTGAAATTAAATCTGAATTTTTGAATTTTCCAAATTATATTTATGAGACTAGAGTTTCCTGACCAACAACAGTTATTTTCCATTGAACTATGGATGAGGACAAAAGACATCATATAAGCTCTTCCACATATGTTGAAACAAAATGCTTTGAAACATTGCTTCAAATTTTAAACATCATATGTCCAACTCAGATACGACTTCTGCAGTGATGCAGTGTTCTCTCTATTGAGGCTCCTACTTATATTACATCTCTTTAAAATTATAACCTTCTCTACTTCTTTACCAGATAGCCTTATATCCATAAGCTTTGGGATGCTGTAATTGTTGGAGCTTGAGAGTGTTTCCACAACAACTGTGATATTGTTACCATAGCATGAGAATGTAGCAAGGCATCAGTTCAACACTGGGTTCTATGAGCATATATGATTGATGTCTAAAAAACACTTTGCAGGAGTAGATATTGAGCAGTGATACTGTATGCTAAAGGACAATGCAGTCACAAGGTGACAAAATGAGGATGGCTGTGAATGTATTTAGCTGGAAATGAGACAGTTCTAAGCTATTAAAATAATGTATTTCTGGAACTACCTTCCAAGGGAATGAGCACAGGAGTTGTCTAATATTTAAGGAGATTTGTTGGTGGATTTTTTTTCAGTACTTGCAAAAGTTCTTGTGGTTACATCTGTGCTTTGAATGGAGAATCTATACTCATCAAGAAAATGACATAGTAAAGAAACTAACTGCTTTGCATAGGAACCCTAATCTGAAAATTCAGAAGTGAAATATGGTTTATACCCAGACATACTCTACATCTTCTTGCCTGTCTGTGATCATATTTTGAAATACTTGATAGTTTCTTTCTATATGTATAACTAATTGAAAGTAGTAACAAAAAGAACTTATTTAGGAAAAAAGTATATGCAAGTTATAAAACACTATTATCTATTGTAAAAGAAATTGCAACTGGACAGTTCAAAAGGAAGGTAGTGATATAAGTGTGTTAATATGATTAACAGTATTGTATAACTACATCTAGTTTTGACTGATCTTGCATCATTATCTCTTAACAATCTTCAGAAATGATCAAAAATGTGTATCTTCTTACATCAGTTCTTCAGAAAAGAAATGTTTCTGCACCTGGAAATTTTTTTTCTACTGAATTTTCATTAATGAAAAAACAAGTTTGGGACATAAATCTCAGCTGCAGCTAGCAGAGAAATTCCACCAGAAATAAGTACTTACAATTCCCTTTTTGATTTTTTACTGAATCAATAACCATCATAAATGATCTTTTGTGTTTCTTAGAGCACAGTCTATGGGTAAATAAATTCTGCTTTCTCTTCAAAAGAAAGAACTGCTTTGAAGAAAAAGAAGCTTTATGAATTTTTTCTATTTTTTCTAATTGTTTAGAGAATAACGTTCCTTCAGAAATACAAAGGTGCATTATAATTGTATGCATATCCTTAAGCATCAATCATCAGTAGACGTTGTGTGAAAATATCAGGTTAATGAAGGAAAAGAAAATAGTTGGAGGTGACCTGTAAGTTTACAAGTGTATTTATAAAATCATGGAATGGTTTGGGTTGAAAGAGACCGTTAAGATTGTCTTGTTCCAACCCCCATGCTGTAGGCAGGGACACCTCCTCTAGGCCAAGTTGCTCAAAGCCCCATCCAGTGTTATCCCATTTCCAATAGAGTCTGTCCTTTAGACAGGTAGCTATGTGCTGTATATAACATTTAAAACCAGAATGCACAGAGAACTTAAATGATTACACTTATTTAATTCTCTCCCTATTCAGGAAAGCCCTTAAACATACACTTTATTCAGGAAAGGCTTGGTCTTTGATAGGAGTATAAGCAGAAAACAAATCATAAATGAAAATACATTTAAATATAGAAATTGGAAAGAATTAGAGCATTGCATTTGAAAGACATTCATCCAGAGAGGATTAATGAAAGAAATTCAAACTTCACAAATTTTGCAAAGATTTTTAAAAATAAAAACTACATATGTTGTAAGAGTTCCATAATTCTGGGCCTATGTTCTCTTGTCTGTAGCTGTAAATAAACTTAAATAAAAATAAGTGTCAATAACCTAAAAACCATTTTTAACCTGTCTCCTGTACTACCTTGACATCTACAGTAATGATCTTCCTCAGATGGAACACAGCTGATCAGGGTCATTTCCTGATAAATGTATTTCAGAGGATTTTTCCCCTCTATCTCAGTTTGAAATTTTTATCCTATAATGGTGTGTCCTTGCAGAAACTGCTTTTGACTCCCAGCTTTCTACTTATTTGTGTCTAGTCTTTGAGTTTGGCTGGTATCTTTCCATTTCAAATGTATATGACTAACTCTCATTTACACACCTACAGCTATAGAGGTATTAGTGTACAGATTACATTATATTTAGGAAGAAAAAGTCTTCAAAGATCATTTTATAAGAAATTTTAGAGGATTTTTCAACAGAATTTGCCTTAAAACTATTTTTTTTCTTCCCATTTTTGCTGGTAACAGAAATGAGGCATCTATGGTCCTATCATTAATATCATCATAATTATCATTATCACTATCATTAATAGAATCATAGAATGGTTTTGACTGGGAGGGATCTTTAAGATTATCTAATTCCAGCCCCCCTGCTATAGGCAGAATACCTCTCACTAGACCAGGTGTCTTGCTCCAATTATTGGAGGGAGAGGAGATTCCTTGATATATTATATGTATACCTGACAGTGAGATTAAGACACAACAGGCCAAATGTTTGCCAGACCAGTTTAATAGAAATCCTAGTCACTTAGAAGAGATGGGGAAGGGAAGACAGGTGATAGGAAAAAGATAGAAAGTAAAAGCAAGGAGTCTTTCTAGAAAGCAAGAGATATAGTCACCACCACAGTTCCAGCATTGCTCCTAGTGTCAGATGGTAAGCTTCAGTAGTGATAGGTCATGGGAGGTTGTGTTGTTCTGTAGATGACTCTTTCAACGACATTACAAACTCTTACTTATAGTCCAGAGTGGTCCAGTCAGCTTTTTTGGAGTGGCAGCTTCTGGCTTTTGGATCTCAGCAGGAACTTCTTTATTCTTGTCTTCCGGGCCTTGCAAATTTAAGTCAGTAGATAAGAGGAACTAGGGAGGCACCAGCTTGCGTCCTGTCTTCACAGGATATAGAACACAGTTCACACAGTTCTTTCTTTTTTCCCTTGCTTTACATGTTCAATGTAACCAGAATTATTATTTTTTCTTTATAATGGTATAATCTTTCCCTTGAAGCAAACTTCTTTCAATCTTTTTTTTAATAGTAAGGATTTTGATTTTGCAGATTTGTGATGATCCTCAAGGAAAACATGGCCAATCTTTTCTAAAGTGTTACAATGCAGCAAGAGAAGCTCTAAATGTTGTTGTTTCCCATAAGGCTATCAGTAAGTCAGGAGATGTCATAGACAGCATCTTGGATTTCCTACAACTGCATTTTGAAGCTTTTAAAGTTTCATTTTCTCTTTAAAATATTTCTTTGAACATTACCTATGCCCAGAGGAATAGTTTAAAAATGAAAAACAGGCTTTTAGAGCTTCAGTTGCAGCCACAGGGGACTCTGTATTCTTCCACAGTTGCTTTACTCTAGTATTAGCTCAAAACATAAAGACATGATAATGCAAGGTCCTTTGGAATGGTGAAGATTAACAAAGGGATTTCCAACTTGGTGGACTTCCAGTTTTATTTATTTGACACTGCATTACATTTGTTGTATGTGTTTTCTTCTCTCTTGTATAAAGAATTTCTAATCATAACAGATTAATATTTTGTTCATTGGCTTTAGACAAGAAACAGACAAATTAAATTTTTAACCATTAACTTGTAATCTGAGATGTATTTTATTGTTGTCTGACATCCTTTTCTAAGTTGAGTCTTATCCCTTTTTCATTATGTCTTCTTACAGGCTCTACAAGAGATGAAAGACGTCAACTATTTTCTGATCAATTCCTTGTCAAGTAATTCAGGTTGCATAGACATTATCACTGCAAGTGCAATCTGCTAGAAATAAATATGAAATGCATTGTATTAAATAACTGTACTAAAGCATGTCAGGTAGTGAGACATATATATGATGAATTCACACTCCATATTATAGAAAGATTATAGTACATTGACACATGGTACATCAGTAAGTATTCTGCCATATTAATCTATAAATTTACTGCTATATTTTCTGGGAAAAAAAATCATAAACTTATTTCAAAGGATGGTGAAAGCTTGCTGAGCATCTAAAATATTCTGGGCCTTCAGTCCAAATAGCAGATGCTCAAGAGATCAACAGAATATGATCCAGAATTATATTTAGATTTTTATAATAGTTCTGTCACTCTGTTCTCCAACAGAAATATGCTCACTGCTTCTGTTACATTTTTCTGAGCTGGATGTTTCATTCATCAGCCAAAGTATTTTCTACTTCTCATGGTCTCAAGGGGAAAGAAAAGCTAATTTAGGATACCCCTACAGCTTAAATATTGGTTGGTAGAAATACAGACGTGTCATTTTGAATGCATAATAACCTTGCTGATAATTATAGCTGAATATGCTAGTGGCTCAGAGTTAGGGATAATATCTACACTGTTAGCTTCTATAAAGTCTCTGACCTCAGATCTACATACTTGATAAATTATTTTCCTTTATATTAAAAATAGAGGAGACAACTCCAATTCAGACATGCTCAAAAACTTTCTCTGTATTTATCTTTGTCCTGAGACTGTCCGTAGTGATCACTGAAAAAGTGTAAGCTCAATTAGATATGTATATTGTACACATTATGATGTTAAAGAATGACTTACGATTCATGGATTCATTTTTTGTAAGACCAGAGACCAGACCCTTGAACAATCTGAGCTCTTGTTTAAAGCAAACTATAGGATTTCCCTGAATTGATCCTCATTTGAGCAGGCTATTTTTAGGGGAAAAAAATCTAATCCTGATTTAAATATTTCCATTAGCTGGGTTCTCCAATGCAGCTCTAGTTCTTGTTTCTAGTTATCTATGCTATTTAAATTGTACCTGTTGTGTCTAGACTGCATTTCTATCTCCAGCTTCCAGAAACTGGATCTTACCATGCGTTCCTCGCATCACTTATCTTCAACTATTGACATTTGGTTTCTTGTATAATTATTTATACACTGTGATAATTCTGAGATACTAGTGAAGTCAGACTGGAACACAAAACTGGACATAATACTCCTGATGCAGTCTCAAATGTGTTGAATAAGGGGAATGTCAACTTCTCTTTACCTGCTGGCAATGCTTTTGCTAATATATCACAGTATGTGGTTAGACTTTGCCACAAAGGCACATAATACATTAGTATCCATTTCATTGACTACAGGGATCTGCACCTCCTTTCCTCCAAACATCCTTTGGAGGATGCTGCTTTCTATCCAGTAGAACTCCAGACTGTACTGATATGATTCATTCTGTTTCTGGGGTAGGTCTTTGCATTTACCTTCATGAACTGGCATCCCATTTCTCCAATCAGGGACTCTCTCCAAATCAGCCGTATCTTCAGTGCATTGTCAGCTGTGTGCAGTTTGATGTCTATGTATTTGATGAGGTGCTTTTTTTTTCTCATCTTCAGTAAAGACATTGAACTATTACTTCTGCTTACTATGCTAAAAACAACATTATCGTGTATTTTTTTCTGTGCTGTTTGCAGTCTTTAACATCCTTCCTTAGCTGAAGATGCTGACAATAGAAAAAGTGTTTCTAAAGGAGTAAGACTAGTGCTAACTGACTTCCTACACTTTTCAAAGGATCTCCTTTCTGTATGTACTGCACTTGCCTATTGTTACATGAAATTAAGTACAGCTGCTTATCTGTCATATTGCCCATCCTTTTTATTATAGTGACTATTTAGAGGATTTCTGTTAGATATGCTTCTTTGTTAATCTGTGGTATTATTAAAGTGTACATTAACTATTTATACCCAGTTTTTATTAAAGTGTATGTTAACTATTTATACCCAGTTTCCAGAGCAAACAGGAACACATGGTGTCAGTTACTTCTTTTCATTTAAAAATTCTCTCAGGATCGTTTGTAGAAGCTTTTTGTATATTTTTTTCCTACTTCATGGGTCAAATATTTTAATAACAGTGATAAGCATCTCACTAGAAATATGTTGTAATGTTTGCAGCCTAACAGCAACATTTAAATCTATTCATACTGTACCTCTTGATTAAAGTGACAAAACCACATCTTATAAATTACCAAATGCATTATATCAGCACTACTTATTTCATACATTTCTCACTTAATCTGGATCTTCTACGTTCTTCACTCCCAAGACCGTTTCTTACAAGATACTTTAAAATTATATTCTTCCTTGGATTCCCAAGAGAGGAAAAGGAAGTTATCCTGTTTACAGATAATTCAGTCAGTAGCATTGTGAGAAGAAAAGTATTTGTGTCATTGTTAGGCACCAGAAATACCAGCCTTTTTTCCCTGTGATCCTCTCACTTATTATATTTTATGCTTTCATTGTCTTATCTTGAATAGCCAATTATGCGAAGAAAACTTTGTAGACAGTGCAGTTCAGTTTCTAACGAACTATCAGACATTGTGAGAATGTAGTTTTATTTATCATTGTGTATTCTCCTACAATCCTGGATTTTTTTCAGAACGGTGAGGATCTGTTGTGTATGCCAGTTTTTATGTTGGCATAAGAAAGCATAAGGACAATTTTGTGCTTAATTAGCACATCACTGTTTGTAACCAGTCTATTGCAAAATAAGACACCTCCTGTCACTTTGAATTAGCAACCTACATGACATGCAGGTGATAACTGCATTTTACACACAATAGAAACAGTGCCCTGTGGAGAAAATTTCTGAATGCAACTCTGTGTTTGTGTTTTGTTTTGTTTTTTTATAGTGGGGTGCACTATTAAAATATGGAGTAGCATATATACTATTCAGAGAAAGAATAACAAACCAACAAGCACTAGCTATTTACCAGTTATTGCTTATGCTGGTCCTGAGTACTCTACATTTCATGCTCTTCTGCTTCAGCATAAAGTGTGCTAGATGCCATCACAGAGGAATTCTCTAATTCCTCATTCCTAACACCTGTCTAGTTGTAGAAACATTTTCCTTTCAGAGGCAAATCATTCTGCTCATATGAAAAGACCTGATTTTTTTCTTGACTTCAGCAATTTTGGTCATAGAACACAGAAACCTAAAAGTAAAGTTCAAAACATTTTTTGCCACACTATTCATTTCAGCCGTATAGAGCATAAATATGAAACATTAGAAATAATCCAGGAATACAAGAACTAGAAATCAGGAATAAAAAGCTCTGTTTGTTTGTTTTGCAGTTACTGCACTTATTCTGGTTTCCTCACACTGATAGAATTTGTTCACTGAGGCATGTTCAATTCTACATAGAGCACTTTCGGCGACTAGAAATGGAAGTATCTGTATAATGTTTTGGCGATTAAAAAGATCCCTAGTTCTTGATGTGCATAATTATATGAAATTACTTTGTATATGTACTGTTCTAAAATAGTTTTAATTTTAAAATGATTTTACAGATTCATAAGATATTGCCGTATTTCAGTTTCACAATTAACGTGAATACTGGAGTCCATATGGCAGATGAGCAGTATTTAATAAAAATAGCCAACCGACATTCCAGAGAAAGTGGTGAGGTTATTGTGGAGAGATCTGTGCATTACATAATTCATGATTTTTTGTAGAAGACATTGCGTTATGCCTAGAAACTGTTTCGTGTTTACAATCTAACTAAAGTATACCCAGCTCCAGTAATGAATAATGCAGATAATATGGTGCTTTCGGTGAACTATAGAGCAGAAAAAGCAGCTGACTATCAGCAACAGCTCTTTAGGGGGAAAAAAAAAAAAAATTAAATGTGAGCAAAGCATATTACCTTGATGGAGAAACAGAAAAAAAGAGATTTCACGACACAACTGATTTGTAAAAACAAGCTTGCAAATTTTGTAGTTTCTAAAGCCTTTAGGCAAACAGAGAACTAATTAAACAAAGGTGATCTCTGTTCCATGTTTTGCAGATGAACTGGTGTGGTGTTTCATCATGAAAGTTTATGTAATGCAAATGTAGGCCATCAGTGGTAAAGTATTTCTAACAATGAAACCACCTCTGTGAAACACACACTGGGTCTGATTCATTAGAGATAGCATTGCTGTTTGCAATCTAGGATGTAGTTAAGATGTATCAGCACTTTTATTATGTAACTTCCTATTTGGGGTTGTTTGTAACTTAGCAGTAAAAATTTACTTCAGGCTAAATCTGAGTGCACAAGGTTTTGGGCATTGTTTTTTATTTTATTTTTTGTTTGTTTGTTTTTAAATAAATTTGACTATTTTATACTTTGAATTATTTCATTTACCACTGGAAAAAAAATTGCTGTCTGTAAAATGTACTGAGTTTACAATCTTGTTTGGATATTCAGAGTATTTACACCATTACAGGTAATGATTGTGAGTACCATCACTTTTTTTTTTTTTTTTTTTTTTTTACAGCTGATAATTAATTTTTAAATTAATTGTCAAATTTGTTCAAACCTTGGTAAAGCATAGAACTGTGATGGTTAGCATTAATACACAAATGATAAAAATAAGGACCTTAATTTCAAACTATTTGTATTAATTTCAATTTGTATTGAAATTAATTCAAGTTAAAAATAGCTCATGTTCTGAGTAAATCCACATAATAGTTAATCATGTGGCAATGTTTTTTGTGTATTTCCTTACTCACATTATACCATCTTCATTTTTCTACATAGCTACAATCTGGAAAAAATCTATAAAACACTACACCAGTGCATCATCTGAGAAAACCCCTAACAGTGAAAATGTCAATGGTTAAGGAAAAAAAACGTCATAGAACACCTTCCATTTAGAATGATGACTGGGAATAACTTCATGCCAGATGCCAAAAATTCTCACATAGGAGTTGTGTTGGGTGGGTGTTCAGAGTGAGATTTCAACTTCTACAAATGCTCTTTTTCTTCAACAGTCCATAGTCTTTCTTGGGCTGATGTGTGGGACTGAGAAGCAAAAGCACGTGGTACTACTGTCAGAACAGCAGTAATACACTGCTGAAAATATGGTGATGTGCCAGTTTTGCCATCTTAGAATCTGCTTACTTAGCTTCTGGCACACTGTCTTTTTGCATCCTTAAGAGCAGTCACATGAAAATAATTTATGGGGGCCACTTGCAGTAGTTTAGAAGTGGCATTCTAGATGTGGCACTGTAAATACTAAAGTCTTCCTCACCAGTTCAACCAACAGTACAAGTATCATATTAAACTGATGAAGGACAGATTTTATCTTATGCCCTGGTTTCCATTTTTTTAAAAAATTGATTTAAGGGTAAGGGTGCTTTCAACAATGTAGTCTGGTCTACTAAGTGAATAAATGATGAATAGGATATCACATTCTTCTCAAAAAGTGTATTTAGATCTTTTACATAACATAGCATTAGTGATTTTGAAATCCTACTGATAATAGTGAGCATATAGAAATCAGTAATTTGTTACTCTGGTGAAAGAAACTTTACATTTTTGTCCCAATTAATATAATGTATTAAAACAGAAATCTGTTGCTTTCTTTCTCCATCTAAATAGTTACTATGATAAACAAGTGCAAATATTCCGTCTTCTATATATAGCAAGGATTTGTACATGTCAAGAAGAAAGAAAATACAATGCTATTCTTTACTTGCTGTTTTAAAGTAAAAGAACTGTGTATACAGGTAATCCTTTATTTATTTGTTTATTTATTTATTTATTTATTTATTTCTCTCTCTCTCTCTCTTTCATTTAGCTTTCAAGGATGGGAAAAAAAAAAAATTAATAGGATCCACTATTGATTAGAACTCATTTCAGTATTCTAAAATCTTCCCAGTGTTTTTTTTTTTTTTTTTTTTTCTTTCTTTTTCTGAGAGGAGGAAATATTGTCGGTTTGCTTAAGAAGAAACGGCAATCTCCATTCTTCTGTTCAATATCATATCCTTTAATAATCTTAACCATCTCTTCGGAAAAACAATATTTCATCTAATATTGCCACCTTTTCAGAAAAAAAAAAGAATAAAGATTTTGCAGGACTCTTTTACGGGGCTAGTAGCTTAATATGTAGACTGTTTTTATTTTTACCTGTATGTTAACAACTGTTTTTGATGATCATTCCACCCAAGATAGCATTTTATCTCATTCTTACTCATACAGTATTTTAACCGAATCTTTGCATTTGGCAATGAAATTAATCTCCACTATAGATCAGATTGTTAACAGTTTACAAATGGAATTGTCATGAACAGGAACTAGTCCTTTTTACAGTGGCTGTTGTATTAATGGGGAGTTCATTAAAGTGAATGACTAGGAATCTGGTGAGTGAATTTTCAAAAGAAGACACAAAATTGGAGTTTAATCCTAAAAGTCTGATGGCTTTATTTTCACTGTATCTTGACTGTGCTGTACCTTTGAATTTTCTAGCTTTTGTCGCTTTGGCACCTTGTATCACAACCAGATTGAGAAGGTTTCTCTTCTCTGTTATTACTGTTATTCCTAATATATGTAATTGACCTACTTACATATAATTTACTCAGGAAAGCTTCAATATCTTTCTTTTTTGCATTATAAATATTTCTGATTTGCAATTAATTAAACCTTTCCCATAGCATATATATCCCTAAAGAGTAGGCAAATTCCAGAGAAGTTTGAACAAAAAGGAGCAAATGCAACATGTTTAAATACTGTATGAAAGACACTAAAGGATTAGACCAGTCATGCATCCGTATATTACATGGCATTGAAATATTACAGAATCCTGGAAAGATTCACATATTAGGACAATGTAGAAAGAATTTTGTACAAATGGAATCAAGCCTAAAGTATTTCATACTTCCCTCAATTTGGATAATTTATTACTCCCAAAGACTGCATGCTTTTTAAGCTTTCAATGAAAATGAATATAGTTCCTTGGCTAATTCTAAGTGCTAAATAAGCACCCCTTTTTCTGGGTTTTTGTACTGACTTAATAAAATAGTCTGTATAGTATCAGAAGAGCTCTCTAATAAACATATATTTAATTATATAAACATGAGAATGGACAGAGAGCGTTAATAATTTCACACGGAAGTTAGAAGAAGTGTTAGTAACTGCAAATAAGATGATGAATACAAATGTTTATGTAGGAAGATTACCTATAGGCAGGTGTGAAACTACTTTAATACATGGTTAAGGTAGGGGACTCCTTTTTCTGCTTGGAGGAACTGACTCACTGCAGACTAATGAAAAGAAATAATTGCCTGTTTGATTTAGTTCTTGCATCACTTTCTACAGAGAAGAAATATATAAATAAGACTGGGTTTTGGGGTTTTTTGTTTTTTGTTTTTTTCCTTATGGATTTGAACTGATATCCTCAAGGAAAATATTCTAGTTTTGTTAAGAAGTTACTGTAGAAGATCTTTTGTTTTGAAGAAGTTTTGAAGGTTGCCAGTGTAGTTAGCCAGGTCAAGCCAGAGACCCACAGGGAAGTAAATCTCTTTCTAATTCATTGCCCTGTTCAAATATGCCTTTGAAGCCCAAAGTCTTCAGGGATGGCTTCATGAACAGAATAATTATCAAAGCAAATAATTTAAAGGCAATCCTGAAAGCATTTGGAACCAGCCAGTTCATCACTGGCTCACAATGAAGTTGTGCATCTTGTTGAACTTTCACCTTTCTGCTTCCTTAAAACACATGATCAAACACTTAAGAGAATGTGGAAAGTGTGAAAATGTTTAAGTGTAGTTGCTGGAAGCTGTTTCAAAGATCAGATCATAATGCCACCATTCAGTAAAAATTGTTCTAATAGAACAGCATTTAAATCATGTTATACACTTTATTTTAATTAATTTTTTCCTTAACTGTGTTTGTCACTTCAAATTTTATTACACTAAGATAAAGCTGATTTCTCAAGTAAAGTACCAATTTTAAGTATAGCTATAGTATAACGCTAGCGTTTTTTCAGCAAATGACAAGTTTTAATCATGTTGATGATTATAAAAATAGCAAAAAAGTTGTTAAAACCTCTTTTCTGTCTTTAGATAAGTATGTTGTGAGTCAACTAAGATTCATAACATACTTTTAATTCTTAGGAGGAAAGGAGCAAAATAATTGCTGTGTCTAACTGTGTATCTGTTTCAAAAACATCAAAAAAATACATGCAATAGTTTCCGAAGGGGAAAAAATTGTACTATAAAATGGTAGCTGATAATATGCCCACCAGGTAAACTTTTTATATGACAAAGTTAGAGATCAACGTTACAACTAATAATGTATTGCAGAAGACTGTAATTGTCTGGAATACACTCTGATTATGTTCTGATTTCAAAAATAATATTTTTAAAATACTACTTTGAAGTACTGGAGAGCTCATCTGAGGCTCTACTAGATATTAATAGAAACATGTCCTTTAGTATAAGTAATCTCTTCCACATAGGGAGAATATATTGTTCAAAATAAGAAGACATGTTTCATTTTATAATTGGTTGAAAACTCCTGAGAAATACTTGTTCATTCTGAAAAGTACTGTAGTGAATAAATTGCCTCTTCTACTTCAGAACTTTAGAAATCTTATCTTTTTGATTCAATGTTTTCCTCAAAAAGTAAATTGTGAGACTGGGAGTGAAGAAAATTCTTTTCCTATCTTTTATGTAGAAAGCAAAATATTAAAGGAAGTGATATCAAAGATCAAATACTGTGGATTTTGTTTTGGTTTATTTTGGCAGTGAACCTATTAATGCCCATTCTTTTGGATTTCTTTTTCTTTTTTTTTTTCTTTTTTCTTTTTTTTTGGAGTTCAGTAAAAATGGATTCCCTCTGAACTAAATCCTAGCAAATCTAATCAAAGGCAGCCACTTCACTGAGGGGGAACCAGGAGGGGGGATGGAACAAAATTACAACTTGCTTAGAGATCCTAAAAAGCAAAATGGAAAAAAGCCATAGTCAGTATAATAAAGCATAACATCATACAGCGCTTATTTGAAGGGAGTTAAGCAATACTGATTAAGGAGGTGTTGGTGTTAAGGTTGTAATCAGGAAGACATTTCAAACCTTACTTTCACAGCCTGCTAACAAGCAGGAATAACATTTGCTTTGTGAACAGTCCTGCACTGATGTCAGAGAAAGATGAGGAAGCAATTTTTTTTCCATCTTATTTCAGCTGTTGAACAAAAACATGTAAAATAAATACTTTGAGTTACAAAATGAGGTCTGTTTTATAATTTTTCACCCTGCTTCTGGATGAAACTGCCTTTTCCAAATATGCAAATTAACATCTGCAAAATCAGAATCTGGAAAAATTAAAATGGACTTTTACATTCTCACATTTACATCTATGTTTGTACATATGAATGTGAATATGACAGCAATATTCTTCCAGGCGGGAAATCTGTAACTAAAGGCCTTATTTTTCTCTCATATTGTGTAAATTGAAAGTAACTACGCTGAATTCTAGAGCCCAGGTTACTCTAAAAGTGGTATGTCATAGAAAAGAATCAAAAGTGACTCCTTGGGCTGCTGCACGTCTAGTATTTAAACAGTTGAAAAAGAAATCTAATTTTCTTACTAATTTGCATAGTCTAAATAGCGGTATTAACAAACTACAAAGAAAAAATGACACTGTCATGTACATCTGTTGAAGAACATCATGATGGAACAAAAACGTATTGTTCCTCTAGCAAAGCTGCATGTGTGTCTGTGCAAGCCCAAGTTGCATAGATGGTAGTTCTTTGTTTCAATTATGTATATGCCAAATATGCTGTTGATGAATCTCATTCTAGCATCCAGTTTTTACTGCAGCTACTGAGAACATGTTAGTGATAGTATCACCGCTGTAATCTTGTAGTCCATAGGAACTTGATGAGATGTTAGTTATTTAAGCATTATTGTATACTAAAAAGTATTGCCCTGAATTAAATACTGACATGGAAACCTTCAGCTAGCCTGAATGATTTGAGAAGGTGACTGTTTACTATGTCTTGTCATCAAAGAAATTTTATTAGTGATTTTGTATAAAATCATTCCAGAAATGATCCATGTTCCTAATTTAATTTTCCTCTAAGTTAAATACCCAGAAAATGTGTAGAAGAGTAAGAAGAAAGTTCTAAATGACCCAGATATGACCAAAGAATAATCACATATAGGAAAGAGCCTGATGGAGCACCAACACACTTCCTAGGCAGTACCCATGAGCTGTGTTCTTTTTCTACACCTCTGATTTAGTATCTCTCAGAGAAGAAGGTAATGCAGATGAAGATGAAAAAATAGGAAGAAAATCCACTCACCAAGCTAATCTTACTCTAACTAACTTTGCTGTGACTTTTTAAAATAAAATATGAGGTCAAAAAGACTAACAAATAGTACACATGAATTAGGGAAACAAAATTTAAAAGAATCATCATCAACAATAGGGGAAGAGCAAATGTAAGCAAGGAGAAGCAAGTTGTACTTCATCTTTCTGAACATTAGTGGATTAAGAAGCAAGCCTAGAAGGCACAAAGGTTTTGATGAAAACAAAATGAGTTCCTGGCAACCTGTCATGACAGTTATGTCAGAAAGATGGTTCTGATGGATACAGGAAACATGGATACAGAGGAAAATGTCTGTAACTGTAGAGAAATCGAACATGATTACTGAATGTTGAGACTTGATACTTCATGGAGTTTGAAGTAAAGTTTGGAGTGAAAACAATGTGTTGTGCTAATAATTAAGATAATGAGTTCGTACACCAAAAGTGTAGGATACTTGAAATTTCCAATGTCTGGTCATGTCTATTATTTGGGGAACTGAAAAATCAAGGTGAAAGTAATTACTGTGATCCAGAAATTAAGTGAAAATTCAGTGTGGAACCTTAGAAGTGTTGTCTCAAGATCTCTAATGGAGAAAGTCAAGAACTGTGGAGCAATTGAATGGCACAAGTATTAAATATCAACTTAGCAAAAGCTTAGAAAAAGTCAAGAGAACGAAAAAAGTAGAAAGCCATTCTAAAAATGCATTATTGTACTTGCTAGGAATAATGAAAATTCTGTGAGATATGAGTCAGGTATTTCATATGGTATTTAATTCGAAAGTAAGAAGACTACAATGCAACTGATTATAGCAAATTAACTCTCCACCTTCAAAATTTATCATATATACTAGAGAATAGGACCTAGGACATCTAGACCTAATCACAATGCGCTAGAGGATTTGGATTTCCTTTTCTTTGTTGTTGTTGCAGTATTGTTAGGAGAGCAGAGTATTAGTGTTAACAGAAATTACTTGTCTGGTGGTCTATTGGCTATTTATTTTCCAAGCATTAAAAACCATGAGTCCATATCTACATAGTTCCTAAAGCTGGATAAAAAATAATGACTTACATAGCATTTAAGTTTTCATCTGCTTCTTATTTCACATTCACACATTCTAGTTTTATTCCCCAGAACAGTGAAGGTTAGAATTTTTTTTCATATTATAATTGAGGACACTACAATCAAAGTGCTGATAATTGTATATAATTACATGTTGGAGCCAAACTGTGAAGTGAAGGTTAAGCACTTCGGAAGAAGAAGGAATGTGAGATTTGCAATTTCTGCATAAGCACCCCGGAGAAGGGTCATCCTATTCTTTGTACCATTGGAAGGCCAGAAAATGACCTTTTAGTGTGTTCTCAAAATATCAGTGACCATCTTTTTGAGAGATTGAACATAAAGTTTAAAAATCATGGCTTTATCCTTTCTTCCAACTGGCCTATGAAGACGGATATATTAGAGACAATTGGAACACAGTCCACAAAGCCACCAATGTGAGGCAGAGATTTTTTGCTACTGTTTAACCTAAAGTATTTAATATGTGGACATGTGTTCTTCACTGATCAATTACAGTAGTTCCACATATTGTTATGGTTTGACGCCTAGGAATGCAGCATTTTATAAAGGACTTCCTGAGCATGGCTAATTGCTTGCTGAATCAGGTAAACTAGTGGAGACACAATTTTTACAGCTGTCTCAGCCTTTCATTCTAGAAAAGCCTCAAAATTCTTACCATTGAATTAAACTCTATGGTAGCTTATTGGTAGATTTTTGCTGAAACCGTTCCTAGAACAGTATAATTCCCATTTCCATAGCAAAATCGTATTTTACTTATCTAGTTACTTGAAAAATGGTATTAGAGTGGATTCATTTCAACAATTCACATTTTCATCTATAAGACCTGTTTTTAAAAGCCTGACATATTTTGAAAGACAATCACAATGTTAGAATGGATCATTTTTACTTCTTGGCAATATCAAAACAAATATATGTGTATATACATACATATATATATGTATGTTCCATTTACTCGGAACTGTAATCTTAATAAATTTATTTTTTTTTCTCTCAGACCTAAGCAGAAAATATTCAGTCACTCTGAAAAAGTAGAATCTTTCAATTTTTAAAAATATTCAGTATACTCCTGTGCAATGAGAAACTCAGATTTGTACTTTCATATAACATGCTTTTCTGTAGAAGACCCAATTTCTGAGCTGCTCATTTGCTACTCTCACTCACAGAATTTTTTAATGAGACTCATTGCATAAATAACTAAATATAAGACTATACTTTTGAACCTGAGAAATTATTGCAGAAGTGGAAGGAAACCAAATAGGCCTCTCTCAATCCACCTCAATTTCCAGAAGTACTGGACATTTTAAAAAAGATTTTATCTAATTAAGTTAATAAATAATATTCAACTGCTGAAGTCTGAAATTCATAGACATGGACTTTTTTCATAAATGTATTGGAAGAAGTGGAGACATTTCACGTGGTGTAACAGAAATTTTCTTGTTTCCTGTTGAAGCAGAATGTTGTTTAACACAGAAATCACCTGATACAATTTTATGGAATAGAGTTTTAAATAGGTGGATTTGGTCATTCCATTTGATCATACTATCACTTTTCTATCTCTTTGTGTCTTTTTTCTTTAACAAAATATTTATTGTTATTTATAATCTGGAAATCAAAGTTAGCTAGCAAAATGTGACATTCCCTCCCAACTACTTAATCTTTCTTTATCCATGTCTCAAAAGAATGACCATATAAACTCTTAATCCTTGAAGTTTCAGATTAATTCCAGCTGGCTGTCCTTTACTTTTGTAGGCATGCAATATCATGCATAAATTGGAAAGAGTATGTGAGGACTCAGATTAGTGCTATAAAGAATTTTCTGAAATACATGACAATTAAAAAAAAAAGAATTGTAACGTATGCAATTGGGAAAAATATTTAAAACCCAAGCTTCCATTTCTGTTCTGTTCTGTAATTTCAATACTTTTATGGCAGCTATTACCCCTAATTATCAGGAAGCTCCCACTAGTCATGACTAGGGACTCTCCTGTGGCAGCAGTTTGAACCAAATTAGTAACTGACTAAAGCTATTACAAACCAGGCTTTTTCTTACTGGCAGATGGAAGTCAAGTTTGCAAATGGGAACAAAACCCCAAATGCTTATAAATAGTGATGTTAAATCATTGTACAGGAGGCATATCTTGCAAAATATCTTGTGGATATAAGTATATGTATCTTTTATTAAGATAATGATTTAGTAACTATTAGCCTTTCCTAGGACTCTGTAAGTATGCACATGACTACTGAACAAGTAACAACTTGATATTCCAGGTTTATCTTCTCTATTTCTAGAAAGTACATTAGATAATTTTTGTTGATAGCATTCTAATGACCCTCAGCTTCTTTCAGACTCCCTCAAAGTGTTAATATTTTATATGCAATCATACTTGTGAGCTGTAAAAATGTTTATGACTGTGCATAGAGCAACAAAACATGTTTCACATTTTAGTTGAGTCGTTATACTGACAGACCTAAACACAAAACATCCCATATGAAAGAATCTTTTACTGACTGGATTCTTGACTCAATCCCCAGAAGTTTAAATTGGGATGTGATTTCATGCTTATACACTTCAGGCGCTAATGCAGTGTCTTCCTTTTATTTATTTGTCTGTTTATTGGTCCATTAAGTTGATGATCACTTATGTGCTCACATATTTTACTGAGCCACTGAGCTGGGGCTAAAGAGATAAAAGGTAGAGTACCTCCAAATATGAGTAAGTGCAAATATCTACTGAATTGTTTAAATAATTTAGATTAATCTTTCAAAAAGTAGGATTCACAACTGAGAAAGACACCTGTGGATTTTAGAAACCAGGACTTCTGGCTGATTACAGTATTCTGAAGAATAGCTTCTTCAAAAGCTTTAAACTTACAAGGCGTGCAAAGAAGCACAATACTTCTACTGAGTGGGCAATAAGAGTTTGATACTAAGTTAAACATCTCACAGAAATGAAAAGGTAGCACTCGTAACTTCTATTTTAGCTTACTGTAAAGAAAGCTCATGAAACTGAAGGATCAGCAAGAAATTTGAGATAATTTGGTCAGTTTTTATTTGTTTGCAGCATGCAGAACTATTAAAATAATATTTTATTTAATGAATAATTAGGAGACAACTGCAGCATGAGCTAAATCATTTAACTGCTTCAGCACACAAAAAAAGAGCTCATCTTGAATTTCATGCAAAAAGCTTTTGACTGGAGAAATTAAGAGCTATACTTTTATTCCTAATTGAAAGGTTTTCTTTCTAGGATAAGCTGCAAAAAATTTATTTTCACTTGCACAATTGCTTTGCACACAAAATGTATTTAATAAGAAGGAGATCAATACTTTGCATGTAAATTTTTACATTTAAATTTCCTTTCTTCTCTCTGAACATTGGAGGGCCAGCGTTCTTTCTTTCATAATTCTTTTCCCTGATAACTTTAAGTTTCAATTAGTCTTATTCTCAGTTTTTGCATTTGGCTTACAAAATGAATGCATTAAAAAAAAAAAAAAAGAGCCCTACTTCACACAGAAATTCAGATAATTCAACATTATTAAGACTCATAAGTACATCAATAAACTAATAAATTCAGATGCATTATGTCACAAGAAAAACACTTTCTGCTTCTGACAACTGCTGACTAATAGAGACAGTGAAGATTAAATGAACTGGTTTAAGTTAAAAGGAAACAAGGAAATTCTGGCCAAATAACACTCATTTTGCTGAAAAATCAATTCAGTAACAGAATTATTTTGATAATCAGAGTAAGATAATCTTCTGATATCACTCTTGTTAAATTGTGAATACTGGTTCTTTGTTCTTAGTGGACAATTTTATTTGAGTGTTAATATATACATTTTTTAAAGTAGGATTTATTCACAAAGTTTCATGAGCTCTTTCTTTTCTTATCATATAACTAGGAATAATACTTAAGAAATATCAAAGGCAAAAATATGTTTTGCTAGGAAGCATATCAAAGAAATAAGACAATTTGTTTTTCTTATTTAATACTGTTATGTCGTGTAACTGCATTGACCTGTGACAATGTCTGAGTTCTCAACATATCTGTAAACATACAGTGGCTAAATACGAGTTTAAAAACCTAATTATAAATGTCCATTAAAAACATAAACTTGCTTCTTGTTCACCTTCAAAAAACTAACACATTTATTTAGATTTTTTGTGCACCTAGAAAAATCATTGCTTATTTATTAGTACTTTATGAAATATTTAACAGGTGTTTTTGAGTTTATTGTGCATGTATTTTTTTTCCATTTTCTGGCATTTATTAGGTGATATAATTATCTTTCATGCCTACATAACAATTACAGATTCTGAATATGTACTGATATAAACAGGTGGGATTAGCAGGTGAATTAATCTGTCTCCACTTCACAGGTGCTGTGGTGAGGGGAATCAACTATGGCAAGATTCAAGCAACCCAGATTTTTAGTGATTTGGATTTTAGTGATCTGGATATATTCCATATGAAATACGTGATATTAATATTCCTTGTATCTAAGCTTGGAGGGATTGTAACAGGGAAGATTTTTCTCCTTTGAGTGTTTTGAACTGAAAAGTATAGCATGTATCAAACTAATGAGCATAATTAAACACACACACAGGAAAAAACAAATTCAAAACGATAGTATGACTACTAACTACATGGTTTATACATGGCAGAAATATGTTCTGTGCCTGGAATTGTGCTTTACTTTTCTGTACTGATACAAGTGAATGTATTATCTGATTTTTTTTTCCTTAATGGGCTATTGTTGCTTTCCTTGACCAAGACGCTAAACATCCTTAGTGAAAGCAGAGGTAACAGTAGAGCATTTTCATGTTGACCTGAACATCTTGACAACACAGTGACTCAACAGTTTTATTGCCTCATGTCTGTCTGCACAGTCCTCAGGAAGTGCTGAGCCTATCTATCAGTGATGGGAGCAGGAGTCAACATGCAGTATGACACCTGTGTCATCTGCTCTGCTCCCTGGGTAGCTCAGGGGATTTTATCTACCCCGTAACCCCATGTTTTGTTTCCTCACAGCCAGGAGTTAGGGAAAAGGCACTGAGAGCTACTTTTTTTCCCTTTTTTTCCCTCTAGCTCTGACCTTAAACAGAAGGTCTCGAAGCAAACAGGTATATGCACCTTGACTTATTCAGGAATATTTTTGACCCATGACATGAAAGTGACTATTATAGAATATATCACTATTATAGAATTTGTCCTCCTGTTACAGGTAGATTTGTGTGGTAAAAGCATGTTCTTGCAATTGAATAGGTATGCTGCCATGTCATACTAAACTGTGTGACATTAATCTATATGGGACACATTTATATTGTATTAGTAGTTATTGTTTGTGGTTTGTTGTGTGGCATGATTTGGATCTCAAAAAAAAAGATCACTTAAAAAACATTATGACACATGGTTGCAGTTTTCAGCACACTAATAACGTGTGATGTGGTTCCTTGTCACTTTCCCTTCTACTGCTCTTTCAGAAAAAAGGTCATTGCTTGTTTTCTTCATTGAACTTTTTTCATCAAAGTGACACTTCGTCCTTATGGAATAGTGAGTTTTCTAGTAAACTTCTTTATTTACCATTCTTTCAGATATGACCTAGAGAAGATAATAAGGAAACAAAATGAAGCATTCATATTCCTCTGCCTCCTATACTCAAAACATCTGCTCTCGGTAAACAATCTGAATAAATAAATAAAATAACTATTTTTCTTCTTGTTTCCTCATGTCTGACTTATATTGGTATATAGTCATTCTTTATCTTACAAAGTGAAGATCTTTTTCCTTAATTGTGATGAATAGTTCTCTTTGACATTTTTGAATGTTATGCATGATCAGATGTGGCAGAAACATACAATTTCTGTGCCTATGCTTGATACAAGAAAACTAACTAGCTGAACCTACAATAACCATATGCTGCTATCTGAAGATGTATTCAAATTTGGTCTACATTTTCTGAATCTCCAATCCTTAAAAATTTTTTTTGATTAATCTAGAAGACTGTATGGCAGATTTTTTAATTCACATTCTCAAGTATTGAGATAAACTAGACTTACATTTTCAATACTTCAACTAAAATTCTGTTAAGTACATTGTTCTACCAACAGCAAATGTGATGCAGGATTTCAATGTGAGAATCATGCACAACTGGAAAAATAAGACATAAATAGGGCACAATTTCCACATATTTCTGGATTTTCTTTTTCAGTAAAGGTAATTCTATTGCAGTTGATTTTTTGGTTGAGATATTTTTTATTCTAGAAAATAAATATTTGTTGTCTTACACTTGCAGGCAATTCCCATTAAGTAAATAAAAAGGTTTGTAGATATGTGCCTTCATAAAAAAATTGATTTTTGAGCCACAATCTGCTCTTTAAAAACTTACATATAAAGTCTCTTGATATTCAGTCTAGAGAAGAGGAGGCTCAGGAGTGACCTTATCGTTCTCTACAACTATCTGAAAGGAGGTTGTGGTGAGCTGGGAGTTGGCCTCTTCTCTCATGTAACTAGCAATAGGAATAGAAGGAATAGCTTCAAGTTGTGCCAGGGCGGAATCAGTTTGGATGTTAGGAAATAAGTCTTCTCCAAGCGAGTGGTAAGGCGCTGAAATAGGCTGCCCAGCGTGATGGTTGGAGTCACTGACGCTGGAGGTGTTCAAGAAACATTTAGGTATTGAAGTGAGGATCACAGTTCAATGGGAAATATTGGTGATAAATGGACAGTTGGACTGGACAATCATAGAAGTCTTTTCCAACCTTGGTGATTCTATGATTCTATGATATTAGTAATTTCTGTGTGATTTAAAAACATAGCTAAGGGAAGAATTTTCCCTGGAAACAGGATTCATATGTATATATATATACACATATATATGCTTTTCCTTTATTTTTCTGCATATCAGTAAAAATTTGTTTAGAACTTCTATCTTTCAATTTGAAGCAAAGATGTGTGACTACAGTAAATTGATAGGTGATAGGCATTTCTCACCATTACAACAGCAATCAGAAGAAATAATTTGAGATTGAACTCTGTATATCATTTCAGATAGCTGACAACTTGGTACTATGTCAAGGAGTATCTTTTTCTTTCTTTTCCTTTCTTAAGAAGTTGTGCAGAATAATTAAAAGCATCCCCCAGATATCCTGCAAAGCATGATCTTACTGGACATTATTTTAAAAATGTAGAATACTTTTATACACTGAAACTCTTGGCATCTCTAAGAAACATTGCTAGATTCAAAAGTCCACCCAGAAACAACTTAAAATTGCATCTATGCAAAGTAAACTTGATGTATTCCAAAAAGACATGCATCAACTGTATTCTATATTTTAATAAGAACATAAAATTTCAAGATGTTTTTCTGTTGGAAACTCTTTCTACCATATTTTTAACAGGGATTAAGCTCTATTTTCAGGAACACATCAGTCCTGTGTTATGATATAGTTCCACATAAACTGATTTTTTATGAATCCCTGCATATTCTTTAAAGTACACCCAAAGTTCAATCTAATCTAGATGGCATCATCAAATTTTTATACCATTACTATAATTACATTTGCACACACAACTCAATTACCAAAGATATGGATCGTTACCTGCACAATTTGATTATGAAATTTAAATCAATATATTTGATATAATTACAGTTAAGGTTACAGTACATTTTGTCACAAACCACATTATACATTACTGTCTTGTTTTATGCATTTTAATAATTCACTTTAATCCAGTATACTTCAATAAAAAGGGATATATTTCTTTTGGAGTAATTTCACTAAATGGGAGGAGATGGGAAAATGTACTGTACATTAGCAAGTAAAGATAAGCAAATAATCTATCCTGCATTTTGTTTTAATGATCTATATGCAAAATGCTGTATTATGATAGCAAAGAAATATCCCTGTTTTGCTCTTTTATTCTGTGTTCATAGAATCTGATCCATAGGAAGGAATTTATACAAGGAGACATGGAAAATTAAAGCCAAATTGGATGTTATCATACTACATGTGCTTTAATCTGGTTGTCCAGGTGCCCATGAGTGTCAGATTGGATTCAGAGCTTAAATTTAGACAGTCTGAACTAGCAAATGTGTGATAGTAATTCGTATATGCACAGTAATTCATGCATGCACATTAACTGTCTCTACACAGCAGGGAATCCATTGAGAAAATACAAATATCCACTTTTAAAATAGATTAGGACAAGAAGAAATTCAAGATTATTTGATACTGAAGAAAAATTTTTTTAGGTTATTCCCATGCAATCTCATTAAAATTAGAGTGTAATTTGGTTCAAAATATATCCATACCTGTGCTGAGACAAAGCTAACTGTATAGTATGACAAATCTTTTGTATTTTGAGATTACCTTTGTGATTTGATATAATTTCACTTAAAGTGAAATAGTTATTCATTTGCTTGAGAGGAAAACATCAAATGTGTTTCATCTTAATCATCACTTTAAATGCCAAGGTGCTTCATCAAGCTCTATGTTTTTATCTCCCTTATAGGTCAAATTATTAACAGTAATTTAAGATTTTTTCATTAATATGCATTATTAACAAACACAACAGTAATGTTTATGCTATGTTAATTAATGTAGTATACCTCTTGGCACCTACAGATCATGGCAAATAATTTATTGCAGCCTTCACATAGCCTGTTAAAACTGTCCTTGTAATACTCATTTATTTTATTTTTATTTGGATGATTTGTGTTTAGTGTCTTGTCTAGTGTCACAGACAAGAGGCATATTTAAATGTGAAAGGCCAGATTTTCAAAAAAAGCGTGTAGCAGAGCCTGTCTGACTTTACAGTTGTATATTTATTTTAACATAGAGAAGTTAATATATTCCCATCTTTGAAAGATAAACTATGCTATCTTAGAAACTGTTAAATTCTACAATAATATACAAAAATAGAAAGATTTGCTTTAGTTCAGAAGTAATGTTATGTCTATTCTTTAACCAATTTGATTTCTTTATTAGGTCTCAGCCAAGTATGGTGTTAGAATTTCTCTCTTCTCCAGAAATTTACATCTTCTATCTTCTTTCACACGAGTGTTGTATGGGAACTCATGAATCATGGCCTGAACCTCTGATTGATCACCTGAGGCAAACAATGAGTCAGCCATGGGAGTACAGGTGAAGGCAATTCACCTGTGCTGTTGGAAGGGGTGGAGCCTGGCTCCACCTCTCCTAGACCCATTTAAGAGCTGACTACCAGGGGGAAGTATCTCTTCTGGAGATCTTCTTCTCTGGAGTTTCATAGCAAGCTAAAGATATGGGTAAGCATTCTATCTATTCTCTTTGGGTATAATAACTGCTTAGCCAAACTCTCTGGTTTATTTCTTAATTATAACATCTGTACATTCATTGATTATGCAAGTGTTAAAGCAGAATGATTATGAAAAGTCATTTTTTTTTTTTCAAATCAAGGATTTAAAAAGTCAGGCAATTTCTGTAAGAAAAAAAATCTGTTTCTTAGCACTTTCTTGAATATTAATTCAAAGAAATTTTGGCTTTCAGCTTTTAAAGTTGCCTTGAACCTGGAATAGCTCATTATTTTTTGCTTAATTTCTTGTTCTGATGTATGTGTTTTTCATGTCCTCCCAGCGTCTTGATCCTACGATGTTTTTCCTAATGGTTTTGAGGTTGTGAATTAATTACAAGAGGTGAATACATGTGTACATTCAAGTGATGTTTATGCAAAGGCAAATGCAGTAAATTAATCTATAGATGAAGCAATTCTTACTTTTCTTTGTAGCCTTATCAGCCTTCTGTATACTGGCAAAAAGAGAAAGAATGGGTATTTCATAGTCTTTTATTATAGGCAGCTTAGTAACTGGTATTTATTATTTAAATCACATTTCAGGTTCCACAGTGCAAGATAATAAGTTATCTTATAGGAAAAGAAACTATATTTTTCTTCAGACTTATTAATATACTTTCAAGTGGAGATCTACAGAAATGTACTCCAAGTCTCTGACTGCAGTATCTTATAGCTAAGTAGGGATAAAATATTGTTATATTCCTGTGAATGGATTATCTTGTCTGTATTGAAAGATGGTTTAACAACACAAATTAAATGAATGTTAGAAGACCTATTATAATTCTACTTCTTTATTTAACTACTTAAGGAAAAAAAAAAAAGAATGACTGAAATCTACTTATAGGGGTTTTTTTGTTTGTTTATTTACTTAAGTGGGAATATTGAAGAAAGGGAAAAAATCACATTTTCCAGATTATCAGCTCATATTCATGTATTAATTTTTCAGGGCTTACTCTTTTATCTATGTCCCATTAACATCGGAGATCACAATATGCCGAGGAATAGTTATGTTATTATCTCAAGTTTTATCTTCGCAAGTCTTGAGCTGTTGAGTCTTGACTTTTACTCTCAAGGTCATTTAATGAAAAACATATTTCCAGAGTTACAGCTACCTGTGGCTAAAATTGAATTGCTTTGCCAAGTCTACCTCTCATTTGAACCATATAAATTGTGACAAGTATTTTTTATAGCTAAAAAATAGCTGTTTTATTGCAAGCATTCATGATATCTGCTATATGAAACTTATGGGAAGGTCTACATTGGGATTAAAGTCTCCTTGCTCAGTAGAATGAATGGAAAGTTTCATTTATTCCTTTATCATTTGAGGATGTTACCTAAGTGTTCACTTCAGGAAAAAAAAAAAAAAAGGAAATTTCCCACTCCCTAAACCGTTACATTGCAATAGCTCTCTGAATGGAATGAATAGGCTATTCTCTGTAATACAGAGCACAAATTGAGAAAATATTCCAGCTGTGTTCTGTCAAGAATAAAAACGGTGCTTCTGTATGTTTCAATCTGGAAGAGTTTATAAGTTAAGGCAAACCAAGGTTCCTGTATTTAAAAGCAAAATTCCTATAGACTTTAATATAAAGCCAGATTCCATACCTTAAAACTGCATCAAGCACAGCAAAGGACAAGGAAAATAAAAGCAATAGATTGCAGATGTAATATCCTGAACAGATTCTGAAAGAAGTCCAGAGCACTTAAGATAAACTTTGAGATTATATTTCTTACTTGTGAATCTCGGTTATCTTTGGTAAAATTTGATGTAGGCTTTCATGGTAGGCTTTTTCCAGAAACAGATAACTTATTGTACACTTTATCTAGATCTTTTCCTAGGTCAAAAGAGTCTGGCATTGCTTTATAAAACATAGGAACAGGCTGATTTTAATATTTTAATTACAGACTGTTCAAAGCCTCTCTAATGAGATACAGAACCAGGCCAGATAGTTTTCTCAGTATTTACAGTGAAATCACCTCAGTGAGCATAGTCCATCTAAATTCTGTAACTTTATATACTGAACAGCTCAAAACTAAGTTTGTGTTATATCTCTCCATTTATTAAAATAAATAAATTGCATAATCTGTTAAATAGTTTAGGCAGCTCAGCGGCTGTAATGGACCTGAGGCCTGTGAACTGAGAAAAGTAGGTGGCCACAGAAGGACGGACATGGACAGATGTTTATTCTGTGAGCATCTGTAGTGTTTTAACATGTTACCACCTGTAGCTACTGATTGTTGTCCTGTTAAGGAAGATCATTGCTATTGCACCATGGAGTAGGTTGCACTCCTAACCTAACTGTGCTGTTTAAACTGATTAAGTATAGCCTGAGCTAACAGAACTAATTTCCCTGTTAAGATACATGGGAGTGTTCACACAAATGACTGCCAATGAAGTGTGCAACATCCAGCAGGTGGGTGGAAATAAGCAATGCAGAGTTGGTGGGGAGAGGGAAATAACTCAAGCCAGCATTTCCAGATAAGGAAGTGGACAACAGGCTGCAGAAAAGTATGCGCTGCCATCACTAAACAGATGCCTTCTTTGTGACAAGCTCCAACAGCTAGCTCTATTGTGCTAAAAGGCTTGATATCAGAGTTTTGATTGAGGGGAGGGGAAAAGGAACAACGGTAGCCCCCAGATATCTGCTTCTATTTATAACAAATGTTGTGATGCTCATTCCCAGTTGCTGAAAGGACTTTACAGTAGTCAGAATAGAAAAAATGCTTTTATTAAGAACTTCCACTATCACACCAGTCTTTAAATAGGACATCTAACTTTGTTGAACACTTCCTCTGCATGTAGTGAAATAATAGTTATGCTTCAAGGGGATATTCGTCCCACATTAAGCTCTTTCCTTACATTGATAAATGCTAATCTATGTTTAATAAGACCAATTTGGTCTCAGTTGATTAAAATAGTGTAGGTAAGAGTCATGCAGTAATCCAAAAAGCCTGATAATAGTCCTTGTTTAATATCTTGGAATCAACTTTAATTAAAGAAGTAATGTCCAGATCTTCAGCTGGTGTAAAGTGGCATTAGTTTTAATGGAATTATACTAATTTTCACCCACTTAATGACTGACCCCATGACTATGCCTGGTTTGTTTATTACTAGGTTTATTCTCTTTCATTGTTAATGAAATGTTTCCTACTTAATTTCCTGAATAAGAAAGTCAGATGAGTGAAAAAAAAAAAAAAAAGCACATTGACTATATGGTTATTAGTGATCAGACTTTCTCCAATGCACATTGACACTGAACTCAGTTTATTGGTTTATAAGAGTTGAGAAGTTTTTTGATAAGCTTTTAAAATAAAATCCTAAGCTTGAACTTGGTATAATAATTTTACCAGTAAAATTAAATCAAAAGTTAATATTTCAGATTTTACGTGAGTATACTGTTTCACCTGTCAGTGTGTACATGGTTTACCTAAAGTTTTATTATAGTATATATATGAAACTAAAGATGTCCTGTTTAGCTGTGTACTCAATCATTTCCCACAGAAAGATATGCTAGTCAAGTGCCAAATAATTCCTTACATAAAGAATGATTGAAAGACCACTTTTAATTTATGGAAATTCTAGAACTCAACAGAATTTCATTATTCACTTATTACAAAGCATCTTTCTGAAGGTGTTAAAAAATCTGTTGTCTGCAAGTGGAGAGCTTATGGGAAACAACATTCATCAGACTTCATCTATCCATTAAAGCTGATGTTTACTTTAGAATGATCACTCCTAGTGCTAACTTTTTTTAATCTCTGTCCATGGTTGGTTATTAAAAACCAGCTTTTCAAACCGTAGAAATAATTAACCTCAAAAAGAAACCATGCACACTGAATTAAATATAGGCTTTGCATGTATTATTCAATTAAGGGCCTGAGTAAGAAAGTGTGGTCAAATCTATTGTCAAAGACTAATCACATTTGAGATGTTCAGAAATTTAAAGAGTGATTGAATTCAGGGTCAAATGAAAAAAAGAGTTCTCAAAAGAAACTTTCTCCTCCATAATATGGGAAAGAGTTTCCAAATGACCAAGGCATTTGCATGGCCCATGTTCTTGTCTCAGTGAAAAACTCAAAATTTTTTCATGTAATAGCTTAATGTGTCACAAATTCAGCTATTAGGATGAAATCTTGGCCCATTGACTTTCCTGTTGACTTTGACACGGCAAGAATTTCACTTCTAATGTACTCAGCTTTCTCTAAAATCAGATAATAGGACACTCTTGCTCATCAAGGATGACTAATCTTATGATGTCTAAATATCATGGATGTCTAGCTTGATACTTCCAAAACTACTTCTAGAACACTATTAAAAAAATTTGGCTGCCATCCAAGTGTACTTTTTTCCTACATGTCTACATGAGACCTCTACGTAAATGTTGCTATGTGATATACAGAAAATTCCTCTTCATTCTCTGTTTATATTTTGGGAGTAAAGAAGTGGGGCTGGCTTTAGCCCAGCAGTTCCTTCTGTTCAAACACTCTGCGTTCTGGGCTCCGTCTGGGGTTCGATCCCACAGACAAATTCTCCTGTTACAAGTGGTGTCCCCCCAGGGGTCGCTACTGGGGCTCATCTTGTTTAGTATATTTATTGATGACCTAGATGGAGGGGATTGAGTGCACCCTTAGTAAGCTTGCAGATGACACCAAGTTGGGAGGTGGTGTGGATCTGCCTGAGGGAAGAGAGGCCCTTCAGAGGAATCTAGATAAGCTGGATTGCTGGGCTGAGATGAATGGGATGAGGTTCACCAAGGCCAAGTGTCGGGTCCTGCACTTTGGCCGCAACAATCCCAAGCAGTGTTATAGGCTTGGGGATGAGTGGCAAGATGATTGTGAAGAAGAAAGAGACCTGGGGGTGCTGGTTGATGCTTGGCTGAACATAAGCTGACAGTGTGCTCGGGTGGCCAAGAGGGCCAATGACATCCTGGCTTGCATTAGAAATAGTGTGGCCAGCAGGAGCAGGGAGGTGATCATCCCCCTCTACTCAGCACTGGTGAGGCCACACCTTGAGAATTGTATTCAGTTTTGGGCCCCTCACTATAGGAAAGATGCTGAGGCCCTGGAGCGTGCCCAGAGAAGGGCAACGAAACTGGTGAGGGGTCTGGACCACAAGTCTTATGAGGAGCAGCTGAGGGAATTGGGATTGTTTAGTCTGGAGAAGAGGAGGCTCAGGGGAGACCTCACTGCACTTTACAACTTCCTGAAGGGAGGTTGGGGTAAAGAGGGGTTAGGCCTCTTCTCCCAGGCAATGGACAAGACCCAGGGAAATGGCTGCAAGTTGTATCAGAGGAGGTTTAGGTTAGACACTGGAATGGCCTGCCCAGAGAGGTCATTGAGACACCGTCCCTGGAAGTGTTCAAGAGGCATCTGGATGAGGAGCTGCAAGATATGGTTTAGTAGCTTGTGGTAGCAGTGGTAATGAGAAGACAGTTGGACTCGATGATCTTATAGTCTTTTTCAACCTTGCGATTCTATGATTTTAAGTAAGCCAAAATAGAATGAAAAAATGGAAAACATTTTATTAATATTTAGAAAAAGATCAAATAAATATTGGGCTGAAAGATTGTTTTTGCAGAAAAAAAATTAGACAACTGTTTTCACTGTTGCCACTATTGAATTCTTTAAAAACTAGATTTCTAGGAGCAGATGGGACTGTGGTTATAGTAGAGTATCCCTTTTCTTCTGTTCTAGATCATCTCAGTAGAAAACTTAGTAGAAACTACATTACTTCCATTTTCTTTTTTACTTTAAACCTTATATTCATTGTGTGCACATGTCTTGCACTTAAACTACAGTTCTACGGCTGAATCCACACAAGTACATGTGGCTGTGTGCAGTGCATTCATGTAGTGGTTGAATCTACTGTGCTTGTGCTAATGAGAACACGTGTATTGCTGTGCATAAATATGCTAATGACTCAAGCTACTTTTAATAATTATCCTCAAATATTTCCTCTACTCCATTTATATTTTAACTTCAAAACATTTGCAATATTAAATGTCCTTGTGCTCAAACTGTTCTTCAAAGGAAAAGAATCACTTTATCTTCAAGCGTTCTAGTGCATTTTGGGAAAAATAAAGAAGTGATTTAGTTTATGAATCAAATATCCAGCTTTAGAAGCTGAAGTAATATTAAATTGTAATACAAAACAGATCTTTCCTATGTGATATTTTTGACTGACTCACTTGCAACAAATGCTATAAAATGGATCAAAATACTCCCTTATGTCCTATAAGACTATTATCTCAAGCACAATAACCAAAATACTATACAAATAAAAATCACATATAGAAATGTAGAACATTTTGTTGTTGTTCTTTCTGAGTACTGTTTTTTATGGCCGCTCTTGTACTTCTAACAGAATTACAGCTTTTGGTCTTTGTATGTTTTCAAGTATTTTGGAAAAGCATTAAATTTGACATGAAGCTGATTGCTTAAATTTTATTCAGTCTATGAAGATAAAGTTAAAAATTAAGCATTAAGATCTACCTGCACAGAGAAGGAGATTGCTGAAAAAGAGATCTCATAAGATCTCTTGGTATCAGTTTGACTGTGCTTACTAGGCATGAATCTTCACAAAAGCCACAGAGGCTATCCTCAAAGAACATGGTTTGAAAAATAAATAAATAAAATTCCAATTTACAGGCAAAAAAATTAATTTTTAAAAAATTCCAGAAATTTTCATGTATAGTTAAATGTTGCATTACTTCTGATACAGATATACTAAGGGAAAAAAGTAAAAACAGTATTTAAACGAACAAATCTATATTCACTAAAGCATAAACTTCAGGAAGCAATTAGAGCTAAGTACTTGGCTATACACATTTCTCAGAATTGAATTATAAGTTATGAATTTAGTGTTACAATTTTGAGAAAATATGAAACAAAAAATGCATTATTTGTCATATACTTTAAGATGACATTTTAATATCACATGGGAAAAATACACTGTACTCACCTTTCAGCATTATCACTGCTAAATGTCATTATTAGAACATATGTGCTTGTATTGCTATATGATAGTAATATGAGAATTCTAATCTATTCTAAGTGAGTAACAATTATGACCAAGAATTCCTTCTTATTCTTTTTCCCCCATAAGGACTTCCCCCTCCACCTCCCTTCCCAGTATGTTCCTACAATTAAGTTACTTCTGAAGTCTTTACTAGCATTTTTTCATGGACCTTTTGAGTGGAGACAAGCAGACTTTCTTTAGTTTTCCGAGCCATTTTTAGCAAGGAGACTCAAAGTAGTCTCTCTCACCGAACAAAACAGGTCTATTCATATCATTATCCACACAAGGCACTTAGAGAAGCCAGGACAAACAGAAAATGGATGGAGTCATTTGCAGAAGAGCACATTAAATTGCTGATAGCAAGTGACATAGTGGTGGTTACTGGGGAAAGTGATGACTATGGCATTTGCAGTTTATGATAGTTATACCAGCTTTTGGATAGTTTTTGACTGCCTAGGCCTTCATAATGCATCAGACCTCGTTAGGGCAATTTGCTCATGTCAATTCCTGTTATAAAAGCGGTAGGCACACGGATGGAGCACTGTAATAACAGCCTGTCTCGGAGATTGTGCTGAACTGCTCTGTGATGTGACTTGGATTTTATAAATAATTGAAAACAATAAGTGGCAGGAGAGCCAGCAGCAGGAAGCACACAACTCACTATAGTCTGTGTGTGAGCAGCTCCCCTGGACTAAACAAAATCAATAATCACCAACCAGCCTTCCTTGGGTACTATAAAAGCTAAAGATCCCATATTGCCTTTTATAAATGAAAACCAAGTAATTGACAGCAGTGACAGCTGCTGGGAGCACACCACTCACTGCCGTTCTCAGTGCCTCTTTCCTTATCCCCACCAGCAGAAACAACAGATATATTGCAACCATGGATGACTGGCATGTCTGTAGTACACAAAGAAATCACTTGTTGCCAAGTCATTGGAAATGAAAAAATGGAAGCACTGTCAACAAAATGCTGTTAATGAGGTACTCTCTGGACCCTGATTTTAAAAGCTTGATTTTGCCTAAATCAAAATAATAAGGGAAAAAATCCTATGGGATGCTACTGAGGATTTTGATGTATCCCCTCTATTACCATCTAGTTCTATGTATTCCCCACTTTCTACTGGGGATAACAATAGGAAGGAAAAGTACCGCCTGCCTCAGTGTACTGCTGTGAGATTATTTATTAATCAAAGTTTGTGAAGTGCAATGAAAATGAGACTCTGCCAATAAGTTTTAGGTATATTTTCACAGACTCATTGTCCTCCTCCAGCCTTGCAGCCTATCCTTATTTTCTTCTCTTTTGGTATTACTGTAACATTAGAGTATGTATTTGGGGCTTATCTGGACAGCATACCTGGATTCCTACCTGCGGTAAGTTTACTTTTGACAAGATGCAATGTCCATTGTTTTGGGGAATGTCTGAAATTTGTTATAATTAATCCTAAAAAAAATAATTTCTTTCCTAAGTTTTTCTTCTGACTATCACAAAATTAATCTGAAAAATATTTAAGACAGTAACTAATCTACTCTATACTTCAGGACTGACTCATTATTACCTAAGAGCATGGCTTTATATCCCAGACTGATTTATGCTACTAAATAAGCAGAAAAAACCTGCTACATTCAAACTGGATCCTTCCTCAGAGTTGCTGGAGAATTAGGGCGCACATGGAAATCTTTGCTTTTTAGAGTCCATGATCTTTATCATGAGAGGCTACAATCTCCTTTCTTGAAAAAGAGCCTAACACCATCACCTCTTCTGTATCTGCAAGAATATCTTGAAAACCCTATTCAAGAGATTCTAAGACACTCAACGTCTTACTCTTCATACTCATCGTTCCCTTTTTCCTGTTCAGGTCTTTCTCTTGTGACTAGAATCTAAAGAGAACGGAGAGATAGAGAGCAGTATGCTCAGCCACTTCCCAGACCACTCTGGGGAGAATAATTCTGTTAAGTGCCAGAAGAAGTGAGCCACAGTAGGTGAGAGTGATGTGAGGAACAGAGCTGAAGAAAGGCACAGGTGACAAAAAGAATTTGACAAAACGGGAAGAAGTCAGAGGTGCTAATAAAGGCTAAGGCCTTGTGTAGCCTTCAGCCAGCAAATTCATGTGTCAAGCTGTGTCTAAGTAAAATGCTATTTATTTAAATCACACATTTTGATAGTTCAGAGTCACAGAGGATATCTCATGTTAAAAAATACCTTAATCATTAAAGTAAATTTGGGAGCAATTCACTGCTCCCAAATGTTAGATTCCAGCTTAAAGTATAAGAAAAGCCTTCTCTCCAAAGATTTTGGAAAGAGCTGGTTCACTGCAATCAAAGAGCCAAGAGAAGATCTCTATGAAATACACAAAAATGCTATCGCTTTAAAACAAGCTAAAATTTAAAGATTGTTGAAGCGTTCTGATAATCTGAGATGTACAAACTTAACTGGGTATTTTTAACAGAGAAATAAAATATTTCTGAGAAAGTGCAGTTTAATATGTAGTAAATGCTTTCTTCCCTTTTTCTGCAGTATGATTATAAAGAAGTGATTTTGCTTTAAATGGACAAGTTAATATATTTCACATGCTTGAAGCCATTTGTGCTGTGAGTGACAAGAGGCTATGCTAGTTCCCTATTAGGAAAAATCAGATTTTCTATATAATTGTGGATAGATTAAAAGGACTTCACTGGTCATTGTCCAATTGCTCCTTTCTCTAAGGAATTATGCTTTCAAATATATAGACTCTTTTTTTTTTTTTTTTCCAAGTCAGGTTTCAGCCCAAGCTAGCATTTTGTTTGATGGATCTTCTCTTTAGAAAGAGCAGGGTATGTGATATGTTAAACTTCTGTGTGATGGACAATGCTAAAATCTGAAAATCTTTCAATGACTGACAAAAGTTGAACTCTTAATGTTCTCAAATATCATTTGCATGATGCACTTTTTTTCTCAGACTTCTATTTCAGGATGGCTATTTTGGCAATTAAAGAGTTTGATAGTAAGAGACCAGCTTTGTTAAGAAAGTTGAGCTAGTACCTTTCAAATGTACAATGCCCAAAACCTAAACATTCTGATGCTACTTTAGCAAAATCCCGTGAGTTTGTTCCATGTTCAATGTCTTCACATTCCAAGTAAATGCACTGTAAAACACATGGAGAAATTGTGGTGCCCAGTTCCTGGAGGTGTTCAAGGCCAGGCTGGATGAGGCCTTGGGCAACCTAATCTAAAGCCTGATTTATTGGTTGTCAACCCTGCCCACAGCAGGGGCTTGGAATGAGCTGATCTTTAAGGTCCCTTGCAATCCAAGCCCTTCTGTGATTCTATGATTTTATGATTCTGTGATCTGCAACAGATATGAGTGAAAAATAATAAATTTGAATGATTTGTAAACTTGAGAGAGGGGAGGGTGTAATTTCATTTAACACTGAACAGTTGTCACTGCATAAATATGTCATTTGGCAGACTGGGTAATTATTTAATAAAATCACCAGTGGCAGTTTTCAATGGACTTTCAGCTCAGGAAATTGTGGAAGCTAGAAGATTTATAAGAGAAGAGATTAATCTGTTTGTAATTATCTGTTTTTTTTTTTTTTTTATATTCCTCCCTGAATATCTGCTATTAGTGTTGGTTAGGAGAGAATATTAAGCAAGGTGGACCTTTGGTCTGGCACAGTATAGTTCTTGCATTTTTATCTGGCTGGTAAATGCAAGCTCTGTCACTGTGGAGTTACGTAAAATTCCACTGTGGATATATGTTCATTTAAAAGAAAACAGGAAATCTGAGGATCTCTCTGTCTCTCTCTCACTCCTGCCCCCAGCCACCAAACATAAGCTTCTGCTATGAAATGGCTAGGTAGCTTCTTCCTCAGGAGAGCTGTGTACAGCTTCATTTATGTGCAGCATCCAGCACCTGCATATGAGCTGTTTTCAAAAGTCACTTTGGAGTAAATAACTTAATGGCAGTGCTGCAGGCTGAGAGACAGAAATTAACATATGCAGTGGTAACACAAGTTATTTACCACAATAGCATGAAATAATGTGAAAGTATGTCCACCATAACAAGCAGTTGAGTGAAGAAGTTATTTAAATATTGATTAAAGGCACCATTTGTGTGAGTTTAGCTGCATTACACTGGATTACTGTTCTGTTTTGTTCCATACAATGCCATAAAATCTAACAGTTGAATGATGAATTTTGAAAATTTTCTGATATCAGTTGCCACTACAGTTGAGGTTAAATGCAGCCAAAAACAACTGTATCATCTACTGTAAAGTAACGTGCATGAGAAAATTGTGCTTAGAGAATTACTCTGGGTTTTTCAAACAATTAAGAATTCTAAAAATAATTCTGAAAATATTAATCATATTAATATCACATTACTTCTCTTTTAATGTTTACTATCTCTTTATGTTTTTGTCATGCATTATTGGTCAAATTAAAGAAAATATAGGGAAACTTTCTATAAAAAACAAATGATGAATTCTATAAATGAAAAAACTGTAATCTAGGCTTACTACCGGTGGGCAGAAGAACATAATAAAGACCATGTGTCCATTTTAACGAGCTCAGATTTCAAATGTGGGAATACTCATAATGAACTGCTTGCAAACAAGCTGAGGAATTATTTGCAGACATGATTTGGCAAATTCACTGAATAAATTATTGACTATGAATTATTCACCCAACTCTATTACTTAGCCTCATCAGGCATTAAAGCCATCAAAACTTGAGCTTTATTGTTAACCATTATAATTATGAATTATAATTAATTCTTAACACTGTTGTCAAGAGACTGCAACATGACAGAAAAGTGTGCAACATTCCAAAGGTACCAATGACACAAATAATTCCCTCAATGCAAAACATGGTTTTAAAATAGGCTGAAAATAAATTGTTGACAATGGGTAAGAAATATTTGCTACTAAAACAATTAACGTTTCAAATGCTAATTCATTTATTCTCCACAGCCCTGATAACAATGATTCACATAGCTTGAGAAAGCTGCAAGCAAATCTAACTGGGCAACACAAGGGAAAAACAGCTCCTTTGGAGAATTTACCTCCTATCTCTTTGTAGCAGTTGTTGAGCAATTTTTAAAACATTATTTACCTTATGAATTAGTGCTACTGAGGATTACACTAGATAACTAGTGCTTTTAAAACGAAAATAGAAATAATTTTTTAAAAAAGATTATGACCTTTACATGTGTTCATTATGGTCATCCTACCTAAGAAAATGTTCATTTGAAATGCAGCATAATCTCCTCTAACTCTTCATAAGGTAAACTGAATATCTATCTATGGTAGTTGTATTTGCATCTTTACAGCTTTTTCCTGCAGACTTGTTCTCATATTTAATTAGTTACTTTTTAATGATATTAACAAACAACACTGTTTCCTTGCTGTAAGAGTGTTTGATCTAGAGTTTGGAGGTCATTAAAATCTTCTCCATTGTTTTATGCAGTTTCTACTGTATTTTCAGTTGAGATAATCTTGTCACAGTAATTGCTGCTGTCATCATCAGTATTGAGGTTCAATTTGATTTCTTTTTGAATCTACATGTTTGCTTAGCTCTTCTAGTAGCATGACTAATCAGGCTATTTGAGATCTGAGCTTCCACTATTTGTGTGGCCATTTGGAATCTGGAAGCTAGCAGATGTTTCATTTCTTGTCTAAAGAATCCTATCACTATAAAGCTAACTATCATTGCAGTTAATCTTACAAGAAAATTTCTAATTATAGTTATACCATCTAAGTTTCACTCTGTTACAGACCATTTTGATATGTGCAATTACAATGCATTTTATTCTGTTTGTTCAAATTGATATGTTCATGTTCTTTTTAAAGCCACACCAATAACTGTTAACAAATAATTGTTGAACAAGAGGGAAAAAAAAAATCATTAAACACTTTAATTTGAGGGCAGATTTTAATCCTTTATTCCTGTAAGTGCGTGGAGACAAATCTATGAAGGCAGCACTGAATTTGGATGAGGTTACTCTAAAAAGAGAAAATTATAACCAACAACAAAACAAAAAAACACATGATACTCAACACTAAACAACCCTCAAATATTAGGAATACTTCCACTCCCATTTCTCCTATCCAAATAGCTACGACATGATTATCTGAGGACTCTCATGATTTAGAAGCTTTTTTATTTCTAATAGAGAAGACGGTATCAATAAGTATTATAGATTCTATGGATATATAGCAAAACATTAATAAAATCAATTATGAAAATCTGATTTATTCACCATTAATTTGTATTTTTCTTAGCTAAAACCAAACAAAAAAGTGACCTGTCAAGCACAATTTTAAACATAAACTGAACATCATAATATTTTTAATATGGGCAAAAATTTCTTATTCTGATAAGCAAATATGACTTTGTATAAATGTGAAAGATATAATCTGTTGCTACTATAACATTTACTGGGGGGGGCAGGGGTGGAGGAAGGAAGAAGGACTATGTTAAGTAGATAACTGCATCTTGAAAGTTCATGGCTATGCATGTTGCTTGAATGTAGTGGCAAACTAATTTAGTTCCACTTGTGATCTTGCAATAATTTCTGTCAATCAGGATGGTATTAATAAAAAACCTCAATCTAAACAGAAGTGCTGTGCAGCGTGTATAATGTATACACTCGTTGAAAGAGGCTGAAAAGATTGCAGTTACACAATTAGGGTAACATTTGACAGCTTTAATCACTTTGAATCTCTTCACATCACTTTTAAATGTCAAAACCACCTCCAGAGATCTCATCAGAACAAAGCATTACTTAAATTGCAAATGAAACTATCCAAATTCAGCACACTATTATTAAAAATATCAAAAATGCCCCACATTATTTTATGAAAAACATTCATAAAATTTTATGATGCGACATTGAAATGAGCAAAACAGGAAACAACTATGGCTCATTAAAAAAGGTATAAATGCTAAATTTACTCTCTATTAGCATGTCACAGGATGTTATTTTTCACACTGTGCTGTGCTGTCTTCCCCAAACAACCAGATTTGCTTCTTCCATAAAAAATACTAAGAGTATTTAAAGCATGATATGCTTGTAATTTGGAGAGGAAAGACAGATGGATCTAAATAAGTTTTTGTACTGATGTCATATATCAAAAAACAGTTTCATTTGTGCTTTTCTTGGTCCTTTTTGTACAATTGTAGCTGGCACTTCTGTGATGTACTGCCAGGTATTCTATGTGACTTCTTTGTATACAAAAAATAGTGATATATATTTATGTTCAAAATGTACCCTTTAATCTATAGTTTTCTATGTTCACTGAACTATATATTTTAAGAATTTAAAAATTCATTAATGTAAGAATGCATTTAATCTACTTCTAATAAATCTTTTTTAGTCAATCTACAATGTCCCAGTTAGCTAATTTTTATATTATCATTTTAAAATTTAGTTTATTTTCCCACCTAAACAACCATCCAAACTGAAAGAAAAAAGGACCAAATCTCTTTGAGGCTGTGAAGTATTTTCTCCAGCTATTACTCTGAAGATATTTTTGTGGTGTAGCCAACAGCACTTTGCACACATCATTGTATTCTCTGATAGCTTTTCAGACTGATAAGAAAACCAAGTACTAGAAAGTTGAGGTCCTAATAACAGGTCTAAGGGTGGATATTTCTTGTGATCCTTTGTAATTCTCTTGGATGGTCTCAGAGTACGTGCCTGAGTAAAATATCAGCTCTAGGTTTTTTCTTTTTTTTTTTTCCTAGAAGTTCATGATTTTCTATTTTTAGAATATGTTGAGAAAATACAGTTCTACTGTATCCAACCTGATTTTAGTGGAAATGATATTTTTCAGTACCATCAAAAATCTAGGCTGTTTAAGAGATATGAGCTATTGTATAGCTTACAAAAATAATCTTAAATTTATATTTTAGTTTCATAATTTACAGCATTGGAGGTTTAAAAAAAAAAAAACACAAACACAACTTGCTGGTGTGCTGAGTTTGGTTTAATTATCTGAACGTTTATGTACCTTCAGTGTGAAGGATGAAAAGAGGGAATAAAACAGTAAGAAAATTATTAATGTTGGTACGTGTAGGAGTCACTTGCTACTGGGAAACATTTAAAAACCATTGCACTAATCAGTAAAAATGTAAATAACATCTTGTTTGAAAAGGATACATTTGATCACTAATATATGGACTTACAGCCAGGAGAGACCACGCAAAGCACGTCGTTAGCAGGTCACCAAGTTTCTTTCTATCTGTCTCAGTGAGCGGCAGCTAGTTTTCTCACTCAGCAAGCAACACACAGCATGTGTAACTTTGAACAATCCTACACTGCAGGAAATATTTTGCAGAAGCTACATGATAAGATTTCCAAGTGGCTTACTCGTTGCTCTCTTTGTCCTTGGGTGTATTTCCTCCAGTGATGGGGCAAATACAGCGCATGACATAAGGGAAGGTTGCTCACCTATGTGCCACACGCTCTATATTGCGTTCGGGATATTAGTAATCATGAGTCTTCATTCTTCTAGGCCTAAGCACACATTCCTTCCTTCATAGGCAGCATGTAATCACATCATCTATTTTTTTTTTAACAGGTTGACAAAATGACCAGTGCTTTGTGATCTGCTCTGCAAGTAAAATCTTGGTGACTTCACTGAATTTCATCTGTATTGTATAGTTAGTTTTAGATGGCAATGCAATCCTAATGTACTTCAGTTTTGTTGTGACCTTGAATGAGTCATCTTACCTCAGAGGATCTTGCTTTGCTCATAGGCAAAATACCCAGAGAACATTAATATTCCTCATTTTATTATCTTATGAATTTCTTAAAAGACTCAAAGGAAGTGCAAGTTACTGCTCCAATTATCATGCATATAGTGCTAACCAGAAAGGATATTTTATTTAGGTGTTTTTAGATCTAAGCTGTGGTACCCATTCAGGCTGCAATCTGGTTGTTTACTTTCTTTATCTCATAGTGTCACATACGGTCACATGTTTGAAAAAACACTGAGGTGACTGGAAAGTCCTCCCATGGGGACAAACACTCTAATGTGAACATATATTATTCACTAGGTTATAAGCAAGAGAAAGCAATTACAGCAGAAAGAAAGAAGTGCAGCAGTAGTATGTTGCAGACAGAAAACAGAGGAGTACTGAAAGTCAGGAGTGGGATAAACTTATCATCTGTTGCCACCACAGAACTGGCCAAACAAGTTTCAAGACCTTTTTAAAGTTGATCTGTACACACAGTAGAAAGACAATACCTGACTTAAAGAACTTGCAATCTAATGAGAAGCTTGTTATGAGAAAGTCTCTACAGAGGGATGGAAAACCACAAATGGATGCAAAGGGGGAAATAGAGACAGCTTGTCTGCTCACTTAGATGTTGATTCAGTGTTTTCAGATCAGCTCTGAGTAAGACAAACAATGCCGGCAGGAGTCCACACTTCCTTGTGGCCAAGTATCACACCAAAATGATGAAAAAGTTTCTGAAAATGAGGTCAAAACAGGAATGGACTTAGCAAACTCATTTTGAGAGCAAAGCAAGTGGTTAGTGGTTTTGGCCAAATATTTTAAACGTGACATATCATCAGAGATCCTATAAGCAGGTTGTTTGATGGTACAGTAGTATTAGAGTGTTAGAGAGCATAATTATTTCCTATTTAGGACTAGTGCATAATTTGCCTAAATGGTAGCTGTAAAGTTTACTGTAAAAGAGACTCTCTTTGTAACTTCAGTACTTATGTAATTTCACAAATGCAACTAAGTTTGCCTTGAACAACAGCTTGTCTGATTTATTTCATGATTACTGTCTATGATCTGCACTGTAGGAACTTCTCATTGGTACCCGAAGCAATGCTGGGAAAATAAAGAGATTATGGATTTTCTGTACTGTCATAGAAAGTGTGGCTCAATCAGAGACAACATTCTTTCCCAAAATTCTTGGAAAACATTCATGATAACTGTTTGTGGTGAACTTTCTTTTCTTCTCTGGCTTGAAAAACTAATGAAACTATAATAAGAAAATAAAAAGTGTTCTGTTTTTACTGTTAATTGATGAGAAGTTGACCTGATATTGAAAATGCTTGAAATTCAATTGTTTACTTTGTGAAATATCAAGCATTTCTCATTTTGCTGTGTAAATTACGTATCTTACTACTCACATTTCTTAAGAAAAAGTTTTTGCCAAGCTTATACTTGCCTATTGCCACATCTGTTGTCACCATGAAAACTGTTCTTTCCTACTTCTTTTTGTATTATCAGTGCCTAATGTGTTTATTGAATGGCAGTGGGCATTTTCTTCATCTGTTAGCATAGGAGTTTAAGCATTTGTGTGTATATATACAAAAAATTAAGCTTTTTATTGGTCAATTATAATTCAGAACTCACCTAACGACTGAAAAAGACAAATTTATTAGCTAAAAATTCTGAGTATGCCCAAGGCTGATGTCCTGGTGAGGAGGGAATTATTTTAATAAGTGTGAGAAAGAGGTTTAAGAATCTAGCTTTCCCACTGGGAAAAGAACTGAGCACGGTATGAATCAAAGTTCTGAAGTAAACTAAGCAAGATAGACTGCTACACCATTTAGCAGGCCAGCTCTTTAAGTTATATTATCCAAGCTTTTGGAATGTAAAGGATCTTTCTTCAGGGATGAATTATGGATATCATGTTAAAATTATAACCCACTTCTGTTACAAAGACCTATTTTAGCCTCTTGTCTAATTATGATTTAGAAAATTGGTTTGGCCTGAAAATTGTCTGATTTACTCTGAAGACAAAGGAGAATGTTTCCACTGAGTACAAAGATAATTTATGGTACAGTTTTTCAGGCAGAGGTCATTCAATTATTTCCTTAATTTAAAATTTTGTCTTTCATCTAACATTTCTTAGGCTCCACCTAGGTAAAAAATTGCTTGTTGTTATCTCTTCAAATCTTTTTATTGTTTTAGTGTAGGAGGTTATTGAACACTTGTGAATTATAGTTCACAAAACAAATAACACATTCATCACTACTATATGTAGACCATCATCACAGTTCTATATATTAGAAAAAAAAGCTGTAATTAGAGAAGTTACTCTGGTGTTTGCTGTGAACAGTGAATGTGTCTGTGCTTTTCTATTATGCTACTAAAAATTAGTTCATTATTTAATGGAAAAGATTTACCTAGTTATGGCCTTAATAAACTTAGTTCCAGTTTAGTGCTGCATTAGACATTTCCAACAAACGTGATAATGCTAGTTCTTTTACTGTGAGAAAGTCAAGTTGAATTCTATCTGAGAGGATCTTAGCTGTGTTGTTGACCTGGGACATTTGTGAGGATTTTCTGTGTCTTATTTAAAAATGTTTCTCATTTTTTTGCTGTCTTCTGTCAAATATACTTCTCATTTGAGAAACTAGTTATTTATACAGTCAGAAACAAGGGTAACCAGCAAGAGGATAAGGCAGTAAGAGAAAGGAGGGCTGCACTCAGCCAGAGAAGGGAGAATAGGTTGAAATTCCTACTCTAGTAAGCTGTAAAGCTGTAAGTGCACCAGGGAAGTAATAGGTTTTTTTTTTTTTTTTTTTTAGTTCAGTAGCTTAGAGAGTTAAAATAAAATTCATTATATCATTATATACAATTATTAAATTACTATGGGTGAAATAATGACTTCCATATTTTGGTGAAAAGAGATTTTGGGATACTGTTGAAAGCAGATTATAAAATATTTGTTTAAATATTTTTTTGTTGATTGAGATAAACCAACAATATCTATTTTGGAATTATGCCAATAGCCAGCTTCTTTCTGACTGATAATTCTAAATTTACATAAGTGATATACTCTCAGATGCATGTAGCAAAATTTTAATTTTGATTTCTTAAAATATTTTATATAGAGGGAGAGTTTGTGTAATGTTAGTTTTAACATTATACTTCATACAAAAATAATTTCAAGTAAATTCAATCATACGAAAACTGATAATCTTTAGGAGTTTTCTATACCAATACCAGTGTCCTGCTTCAAAACCCCAGCAAGATTTTTTGCTTCATTTCATTTCCTCTAACTTTGGATCTCACCTTATTGATGTCATCAATTGGGAACAAAAGGACTCTTCATCTTGGACCTCAGTACTCCACTGCTCCTACTGAGACGATTGTAAGGGAGGCTCCCAGAGACAAATCCAGACTCTTTTAGAAAATAAATTACAAATTGGAGACAACCACAAACTAATCAAAATGTAATAGGAAAATAATTTCACTCTGGTCTATGTCTATTCAGTTAATTCAAGCTTGATTCAATAATTCTACTTTCTGTTTCTCATTGACAGTCCTTGTCACCCCATACAAATCATTATTTGAAGCTATTTCTTGGATGAGTTCTGACACAGATGCCAAAAAATAAAAGAGAAAAGGCAAAAGTTCTTTAAAGCTCAAAAACTGTCTACAGAGCTGACAGGCAGAGAGTAGCCTTTCTATACATGCCAAAACATACAATTTAATTTTTATTTATACAAAGCTGTTCATTAAGTCAGGAAAATGTGAATGTAGTGTAATCTCTTTAAACTGCTCACATTAACAACCCCCCACCAAATTTCTTCTTGCAGTCTTTTAATCTGCACTGTCTTTGAGTGATCTATTAGCACACAAAGGTATAAAAAGGCACCTTTCGAAATGCTCAGAATGTCTGTAATAGAAGGTAGTGAAAAGAATTAAGACCTAAATTTACATCCTTCCTATATTTTCCTTTAGAAAAACTATTCTTTAAACATTCCTACCAAAGGAATTTCCTTTTCATCAAGCATTGTCATTCACACAGCTGCTGTCTGGCAAATTGCAAATACTGGATTTGAGTGACTTGGTTCAAGGCGTAAGTGAGGCCGAAGTTTGGGAAAAAGGGTTTGCAGATTGCAGATTAAACTGATACATTATGAATAGTAAAAGAATATTTGGAAAAAGAAAAAAAAAAAAAAAAAAAGGACAAGAACAACAACAACAACAAAAAAAACAACTCGGTTATGCCCTGAGAAGCAAGCATTTTTAATTACTGTGTTTCCCTGTTTCCCTGCCTGCGATGTGTCTGTGACAGATGTGACAAAAGTTTCTCCTAAAATGTAAAGTGTGAATGCTAAATATTTTGTAGACTAAAAAGGAGTGGTATAGTCTCCTTTTGCAGTACAGCTGTCATGCCTTCTCTCTAGTTCTTTCTCCCTTTTCTCTTAACCCTGGGCAGCATTAGTCAGTGTAGAGTCTGCCAAACAAGAGGTGAGAGATGATGGACCCCCTGAGGAATGAGAAAATGGAGAGGCTGACTGCACACATTGCACATGAATAGTAGGAGGAGATACTATTCTACTCCGGTTCCTTTCTGCCATCTAAAGGAACTTAGCATTACATATTGCTTTGAGCAATGAACTATGAGTCAGGAATCCTGGGTTCTATCTCTCACTGAATAATTCTGAATTATTGGACTCAGTTTCTAAATCTGTAAAACACTTCTTATGATTATCTGTTGAAAACTGCTTTATGATTTGTGGCTGGAAAGCAAAATAGAAGTGCAAAATTTCTTTATAGTCAGCTCTTCATTAATGTAGGCGTGAAAATCTGGGATAACCAATGTGAAGGAGAAATGCAAATATTCATAGTGCTTGAATATCAGCACTACCCCATGTTTAAGTTAGCTTGGACATCTGTCTCTATCCATTACACAGTTGTGTATAAACTGCTTATCTGCTCATTGTAATGGATAGTTGACAATAGGCAGATAAGACTATTATAAAATAAAGAAGGGAGGAGGCAGAGAAGAGTAAGGTTAGCTGCATTTTCAAAATCATGAGGGAAAGCAGGAAGATAAGCTTTGCATGAATTTTGTAGCTACCACTCAGTCCCTGTGATTTGTCTTCAGTAGTTGATATTGAATTCACTCACAAGGTGCTCTTTGTGTTTTTTCATAATATTTTGAAATTTTAGTAGCCTCTGTCTGCTTTTACTAGCAGTAAAAGTCTACTCCTGTGTATTCATCTCCTATATTGACATAATTATAGGTTAGTATATTTGAACACAGATTTCCTTATGAAAAATACATGCCTTAATGAGTAAAGGTAAAAGTGTGTACCTTGGGGCTGCTCAGAATTTGAGAGATAGGAAACTGCAATCACTGCAAGGACAACTTCGCTATTGAGTCGCTTGGACAAAATAAAAGGGTGTAGTTCTTTCTCCAGGAAAGTCATGTTGAGAGAGATCATGTCCTTCTTTTTTATTCTGCATATCTAATTTTTTGTTACTCTTTCAAGTTAAATATAGTGCCATACTCCTTTGGACTTTACAATTAGTTTCTATGGATATATCTGTTCTTGGATAAGAACCCACCTTACTGATCCCTTGGTCATGTGGTGGCCTGGCTGATATCCTTGCTGCTCAAGTTTTTGTGCCCTACTAAGAGAATGTTTAAGATTGACTGTGTCTTTACTGTACATCAGCAGGAATTTGTGATGCTGTTATAATTCTCCCATTATCTTTTACTTGGCAATACAAGCCCTTCTCCATTCTGAGTTAGCTGACAGGAGATCAAAGCCTGTGAAGATATTAAGGAAGAAGAAATCAAGTTCCCTAAGACTGCCATATATGGCACAGCCCATGTCTACACCGTGTATTGGGTAGATCATCTGTTAGGCTGTCCTCTAAACTATGGCAACTATGCTGAATGGACAGCTTGATCTGACCTGTGCTGGATCTGCAATGATAGCACGTACAGCAAGAAACACAAGTGTATCTGACTGGTACAGAATATGCAATTATGCAACAAACTTAACAGCATGCATATACGCATGTGAAGCAACCCAGTGTCACGTTTCTGAAGCAGTGTAATAGTATTTTCCTTTCTCATACACTTGTTGTGGTATACAACATTTAATGACTGTAAAATGTACTGACGACTACAGTCTTAATTAGTAGCTTTCATTGTTTTTCTGCATTCCTGTAGATAAAAGGATCAGCAGAAATCAACTGAGAAAGGTCAGCCTGTTGTGAATGTCTTACTACCTGTTATGAAAGAATCTGGACCAGATCAAGAAAACTCTATTCAAAAAGACAGAAATGAAATACACGAGGTAGCTGGATGCTCTGCAAATCCACACAGAAGAGTCTTCATTCGTTTTAAAAGAAGAAGAAATGCATAATAACACAAAAAGAAAGCAGTAAGGATAACTGCTGGTTATTTCTGCTTAATATTTTGGCATCAAATCTGAAATTTAAAATCAGTACTAACATGTAAAGAATCCAATAAAAAATGTAACCATCACTTCCTCATTCATATTTTTAGTAAGAGGTTTTTTGATATGAGTATTTTCCTTTTTGCTACATTTAATGGAAATTTTCCAAACAGAAAAAGGAAAAATATCTAAAATCATTTTTAAGGTAAAGAAATGGCTTCTCTTTGTGCGTATACTACTCACACACACACAGTCAGACAGGCACACAAGCATACAACACAGAAAAGTTTCAGTGCAGACAAGTAGGGATGCTTTCAGAAGGAGACAAAAACAGATACGTGATAAAATAATTGAACAGTTATGGTCTACAAATGAGAACAAGAAGCCTTAATATCAGACACTGAGAAAAAGGTGGAAAACGGATTTGGTGATAAAGTTAAGCTGCCTGGAGCAGCAAATGATGAAGATGCCTGTCGCACCAGATCTATGTGATATCAAAGAAGTACAACAAAGACAGACTTTGGATTGTCTCTGTAGTTTGCTCTAATGAAAATAATCATATGGATCCAAGTTTTAGTTTTGTGTGAAAGAGGCAGAAAGATAAGTACAAAATCTTGTGGGAAAACTATAGAGTGAGCATCTAAAACCAGCCTAAATGTTCAGGGGAATGGTCTGAGAGGGAACTCATTGTTCTTGCCTAAACAGAAAGGATAGAAATGGTGTGAAAAAGAGAAACTGGAAGATGTCTTTAAAGGCGAGCATACATTTTTATTACATTTAAGTTGAAAATTGCAATCTGGAGAAAGACTATTATGGAACTTACAGTGAAAAGAAACACGTATTCGGTATTGATAAGATTTGGTTGTGTTACCAGTTGCAAGTATTTTGTGAAGTCAACTTTTTTTTTATAGTCTTTTCAGTGCCTTCGTGAAAAGCTGAGAAATTTTGCTAAAGAAATATTTTTGTATTCCTCTTTCAAATCAGTGGAAAAATAGAATATTTATAAGCACAAAAGTGTTCTAATGACAAGAACTGAAATGTTTACTGAAAAAAAAAAAGTCATCAGTTCCTTTGCAATTGTATTTGTCCTTGAGGTAGTGATTTTATATATGACATTAAAAAAAAAAAAAATCCTCTAAGATCATCAATCATACTTCTCACTAGAAAATTATGACAATTATCTGAAAATTATTTTTTTTCTCCTGATACAGAATAGTAAAACTTGTACTGGTCTGAATGAATATACATACAGCAAATTCTGAACATAGGGTAGGATTTAATTACTAACTTGTAGCTCAATTAAATAAAATATTTTAAAGGTCAAGGAATAGCATTACACAAACCTCAGTGGTTAAATTGTGCTTAAAAAAAAGAAAAAAAAAAAAAGAAAAAAAAAAAGAAAGCCTAAGCCATTGTATGATTCTATGAAAAAGTGGCAATTTTAACTATTTCTTCTTGAGTTAATATAAAACTGAAACGCTGAGAAAAGCTCAGACAGAAAAATGATAAAAATATATTCATAAAGAATTGTTCTTTTTTTTTAAATCTACCTTAGATAAACTGAACCAGTGCTTTTACTTGTAATGTACTCTAGTACTAAAGCTTTGGAGAAGGTAAAGAAAAAATCTCAGCATATTAAATACATGACTCATAATTGTTCAGGGAAATGTAAACTAAATCCTGAGTTTCTTTAAAGCTTTCTTTACTTTTTAGTTTCAAATTCTCAAATAATTATATTTAGCAGATTTTCATATTACAGTGGAAAGTAGTAAATGGCCATTATGGAAAAAAGGATCAACAGTTGCTTTTTCTGTAAACTGTCTAAAATACACAGGTAAAGCAAGTAATACAGTGATGGCAAAGGATGGATCACAGATTAGGAGTTCAAGTAAGGCAAATTTTAAGGTCTTTTAAGGATAAATGTATTTCCACATTTCTTTGAGGTATCATAAGGAAGGCTGGAACTCCACCTAATAGGCTAACAGAGGTTGTGAGCGCCTAAAAGAAAGTTAATTAACCCCTAATCTCACAATCTGCTCTGTCAAACTAGCCTGCTTGATGATACTGTACCTCTGACTTTAATGTTTAATACGGTTCTGAAAGATAGTGCTAACTGCAGTGGAAAAGCTTAGAGATTGTCATGGTTTTGTGTTTTTGGTTCTTGGTATTCCACATCATAACATCATGTGGGGCACTGGGAGTTTAACTGTTAATGCTCAAATTGTGGGTACCTGCCCAGAAGAGAAAAAGAACTACATTCCTCAGGAGACTTTGCAGTCACAGAGAGGAGATATAACTCCTGGCAAGGTCACCTGATGTGCTCTTCTTCGTCGGCCTCCTCCTGTCTCCCTGCTGCTCATCCAGACTGTGCATCTCATCTCAGCATTATGGTGAGGCCTATCCACCTTTCGTACATTCTCTCATTATATTTGATTTATTAGCTTCAATTCTAATTATATTGTATTATGGTGTGTTATCTTGCATTCTGATACTATATTTAGTAAATTAGTTTGTTTCTCCTCAGATCATTGCCACTGTTTTTAATAATTTTGGAGTCCCCTGTTCCCTTTTTCCGGAGGCGCGGATTTTGTGAAATCCCTCCTCCCCGCTAATCACTGGGCCGAACCAGCCCATAAACTGTTGACAGAGATATAGGCTAGATTGTAAGGTGACTTATTCTGATTTTACATCAGGAAATGTAGGAAGTCCAAATGCCATTCATATTCAGTTACCAATTAAACTAAGTAACCAGCAGCTACTATGCACAGAGCAAAAATCCTATGCTTGGTTCCTGCTGAGCTGCATCACTTTTTATATGACATTTTCATTGTAATCTTAAAGTTTTATATGTGTTTTTCTTCTGCGTGCCCAAGTGGAACTGACTTTCTCAAAGTTTATCAATGAGAAACAGCTTGTTTAGCAAATGGAGCATCCACTCCTCGATTATTTTAGTGTTGTACTGTGACTTGCGCTATGACACCCTATAATGCTTATTTCATGCCTAAAATTTAAAATTGGATATGCTCAGGAAGTTGGCAAGAATTTTTCATTTTAAATGTTCCCTGGATTTCCTTCTGATAAGCATACTAAAGTTGCAGTTGGGACTGCATCTTAAATGGTTAGAGGGCACACTTTCAACATTCGACTGAAGTTGGAGCTAGGATAAGGAATGGCCCAGCAGTGATGATGAAAGCCACATTTCAGAATCCTGGGGAAAACGAACATGTCTGGTCATCTTCATTTTTGTTGTAAATGATGAAAGTAGAACTATTTCCATCAACTAGTAAATACAGGATTGCCTTTATAAAATGTATTAATAAGTAGTACAGTGAACATATAATAGATGTTTCTATCTTTATTTATCTTCAATAAAGGAAAGTATTTTTATAGTACCATCTTACAAAGTTTTGTGAATTTATTGTCTACAAAGTACTCTCAATTGCAGTAGTCAGTAAACCCCACTGAGGTAATAGCTGAAGTTTAATTTATAAATACATTTGCTTCTTTCTCATTGTGTAGGTACTTAAGCATTATGATGGGTAGGCAAAGCATAACAATTACTATTATTCACTATTACAAATTATGTCTAAAGAAAAAAAAGATCTGTTATGATTCTCAAAAAAATGTCAGAATTGACTGAGACACAAATGAAGCATTTTGTTAAGTGTAAGTACTGATTTTTCAGTAGAAAAAAAATCAGGAAAAAAATCTTTTAATAAAAATATGACTACACATTTAAAAACATTCCATATACATTGATAGATAATTCTTATCCTTGGTTTGTTTTTTGAAAACTGAAGAAATACTATATTTGGGAAATTACACAAACATACTCAGTAATGTTTTTACAAGCCTTATTCATTCATTATTGAAGTTTAATTTTACTGGACTCCTGGCACAACATCTGTCCTTCAAATCAAACACCACTGCTGTTTTTATGCAAGAAGTTCCACTAGTAGCCAAGCCTTCAATCATGTCTCCTCATCTATACCTCATAGTTCTCGTATGCCACTCATAGCTCTGTTCCCAGAACTGTTCATTGCCAATCTGCTCTGCTGAAGGGTTGAGAACAAAATGGTGTTCTCAAAGTAGGATGCCTTAGTTCCTGAAGTAGGCACTGCAGCAACACAATAGCACACCAGAGATAATCACACCTTTTAAAAGTGGAAGATACAGCCTTGAGTGCAGTTTCACACTGCAAAAAATTTAAATATGTAAAAAGTAATAATTATTATATGTATAAATAATAATACATAATTAATTTAAGTAGAAACAAAAAATATTTTGTGAAATATGGAGCTGAATAGCTTTGAGGGCATCAGTGCAGAGCTCTCAGATGCCAGTGAGCTATTTGGGAGGAACAAAAAAGAAAGAGAGATGCTAGTCCCATAGTAAACTTTTGGGGAGAATTGAGTCATCTGGATGGGCACAGAGCACATCAATACTCTCATCTCCAGCACTAGAAGCATAAGGAAGGATTATTTAGTGTTCAGAAATAGGATTGGTCAAGGCTTATGAAAAGCAGTGAAATTCTATCTGTGCACAAAAGCTCATTAAGCCCCAAAATCTCATGATTTCACACTGACTGCTAGGGCTAGTTAATCAGCTACTGCCTGCAGCTTGCCTCCTACTCAGGTGTTTCCACTTCCACTGTCAGCATGGCTGTCTGCAGGCCATGGAACTGCATAGCAAGGGATCTATGTGAGTAAAAAATATCTTCTTTTGCATCCTTCTACTACTTCTTTTTTTTTGTATTCAGCCCTCACTGAGCTGGTGTGGTTCACTGTGCATCCTCTTACACAGACATGGAATAGCAACAACAGAGGGGCTTAATTAACTAGGCTGAGCAGTAATTTTTCAGGCTAGTACTGTTCTCAAGGAAACTTGTGAGAAAGTGGAAAATCAGTTCCCATATCTGCCTTGTAAATAATTTGGGAAATATCTTATCAGAAATGATTTTATTACATTCCATAAGAGTATTTGACGTTACCTTGTGAAAGTCCCTCCCACAAAGCTGGAGGGTGTTAAAGTGAATAAACCGCTTGTTTTTGAACATAAAACTCTCTTTGTGTTTCCCAGCTGTTTGCAGCAAGTTTTTCTGCTACCTGAAACTAGTTAGTCTACTTTTGGAGGCTAGTGGATCAAATTGCCTTTTCCTCTCATGGACACGTATGGCTTCTGAGTTAAATGAATTAAATAACTTTTCAAGCAGTTGAAATGCCTACAGATCCCTGGTGATCCACAAGGCATGGCATGTGCGTCATTGGCTAGTCTTGTTTTGATGGACACAGGTCCTCGCTCTTTAAAAGAAGATATGCAAAAAAAGATTTACTGAAAACTTTTAAAAACTTTCTTCTACTAATACATGGAACATCCTTTTCTACTTTATCTGTGGTGTATGTCTGTATGTCACCTCCCAATATATTCTCTCTAGAATATTGAATGTTCTTTTTAATGTTTTCATGTGGCAATCAATAATTATCAATTATATACTTTGTCATATAGTGCCAAACCCTTTCATTTAATGCTTGGTTCATCAATTGTTCATATATACGTTCCGTCAAGCAGTGTAATGATATGATTGAATTGTGTGCTATTGATTTTCTATCTGTCAAGTTTATGCAGTGATTTGGAAATACTGGGGCTATCCACTGATGTAATTTCCTTGACTTCAATGGAATCATTATTCTGTTGGCATAAGAGTCTTGATAATCAGATTGCCAAACATCTGGACTGAAATACATCTTTGGTGAGGGTGTAATACTGCCCTCTACAGTCTCTTCTCCTAATTAGATTAGGTTCTAGTTCCTTTTAAAATGTAGGAAGTAATTAAGTATGTACTTGATCACATACTAATTGTATAAAAATCTATATGAACCTTCATTGTTTAGAAATACATAGATTAATCCTGAGAGAAACAGGCCTGTTGGAGTATGTTAAAAGGATGCCGTTATCTTTAAAAAATCAAAATAAATAAAAACCTTATCAGGAATTTTGCTGCAAATGTGCAGATCACAGTGCTTGCACAGATTATTTACAGTGGATCTGAGATACACTGGCGTGAAACTAGTCAGTTCACGCATTTAATACCTATTACTATAAAATTAGCTAGGTCAATTAGTCATTAGCAAGATGGCAAACATAAGGCTAATAGGAATTTGGTACAGTCAACAGCTCTTAAACTACTGTATTCTTAAGGCTGTTACAGTAGATCCTTTTTTGACTGTTCTGAAATATAACATTGAAAAATAATCCAGTGTTTCTTTTTCTTAGTAAAAGAAGTAAATTGGTAAATATGAGATTAATTAACTGACAAAGTTATGTAGAAACAATAGAGTGAAGATCAAAGGTACTGAATAGTGTCTTGAGCACATGCATTCTAAATACATATATATATATACACACACACATAACATAAAAATATCTCTCTTTAAATACTTCTTTATTTCCTTAAATGTTAATCTCTTCTCTTGCCAGGAAAAAAAATAGCAACAGACACAGATCAACCTCTACATAACTGACAACATTTTGAATGATAGCATGTGGAGCAAAGGATATATATTCAATCACTTCAGTTTTGTAATGGGTTGCTTTTCATATTCAAATAAATGCCCACTAATAAATACCAGAATCATAAATGCATCCCACAAGGAAATCTCATTAAAAGTTATTCATCCCATCCTTCTATGTCCTCTCCAAATGTCAGAGATAAGATCAGCTTTATAGTACTCCTGGAAGATCAACAAGTATAAATTTTGTCGAAGAAGTTTGGCAAGTAAATCTTAGTAAAGAGACTTTTCTGACAATTTGTCCCTCATATTTAAAATATAGAAATCAGAACTTAGGTCAAGTATTCTCAATTTTAATGGGAGGAGACACATAGAAAGGAGGTCTCAGCCTGAAAGCAAGCTGTTATTGTTTTCAAAAAATTAGAATTACCTCATCTGTGTTATTTGACTGACTTCATTCTTGAGACTGGATAACAGCAAAGACTTCCAGAAGAATCTCCACTGAGAGGGGAACAATTTAAGAATTAAGGGAAATACTCTGATTCAGTGTCTGTTTACACAAAATAAGGTGGGACTTATTCCACGAGGGAAAACATGCAAATGTAATTCCATTTACAGCAACAAGTATAATTTTCTAATTCATATATATCTGAAAGCAGAATTTTTTCTCTGAAAAAAAAATTAGCAAAATTAATGAAATCTGAAAAACTGTGTGGATTGATACCAGCACTCCAGATTCCCAGTTCTTTTTCTTGACTGTGAGGTTAAGAAGCTACATCCAAACTAGTACTGTTGATACGGTCTTTATCTTAATTTCTCTTAATTAGTATATACCACTTCTGTGTGAAATAAGTATATCAAGAGGGAAGCAGGATTAGAAGTGGGCTCCCAAATCTCGAATATTAAATTTTCACTGAGCTATCAGTTCTCTAGTTATACTTCTAAAGACACACAGGTAATATAATACTGCAGCACCAAATAGTGTAAGTAAGGATTGAAGATTTTCATTGACCTTTGAAATTGTATTATTAAATCACCATGTTTCTTTTTCTGTAATCAGCTGATTTATGTCACTGGTATTCTGTTAGCTACTTCCAACAGTAAACATGCACGCCCAGGATGAAGGGCATTCCTAAAATGCTGTCAGTATGAAAAGGTAAAGTTATATAATTTGCTTTGAAATATAGTGAAAATAACTGCAGTACATAACATCTAGAAATGGGTCTACCTCAAATTTTCAGCTGAGTCTGCAGCTATTAAGGTTATTCAAAAACATATGTGTCTCTCTGAGCTTGAAATTACACCACGAATCTCCCCAGAACTCTATCCAATTGTTACAATTATCTCCTACTTGTAGATAGATCAAAAAAACTTTGTTGCTACCTTTTTCCCCTATCTGTGAAGACATTGCAAAGAAAAGTGAATCAGTGTTTATGAGAGGCAGTGATTTGACAGATGTAAAGATTGATATTCCCCATTTATGTAAAACAGATCATTGTAGCCTACAAGATTCAAAATTCAATGCAAGAATGTAGCAGATACCATTATAAATCCAGGCCTATGTGTAGGGCAATTCAAATACATCCACACAGTTTAGCAGTTTTAGCTTAACTCTGAGTCAGAAGGGTCCACCTCCAGAGCAGCAAGGCAAGTCTGCTTCACTGTGATACCAATTCTCTAAAAGAGGCATGCAGCACTGTGACATCTCTGGGTTGATGCTACAATAAACAGCAAAATCTTTTGCTGTCCAGCTGTTCAACAACAATTTCAAATCAAAGATCTTCTAATCCCATATAGTCTTCATTCTTTCACTTGAATCACTATATACTGCAGAATAATTTAATTCCTTCCAGAAATGGCATTCTCTATAGTGAGAAATACAGGAAAACCACATTAATCGCAGCCCTACTCCTTATTACCAATCTTTGCAAAACTTTCAGGAAAGTTTTGCATAGTTTTATTCTTGTGGAAGGGGGCAGGGAAAAAAAAAAAAAAAAAAAAAAGGAAAAGAAAAAATATCCTAGCCAATTCGATTAGAATATATTACTGTGTCATATTCCTGAAATATTTAAATTAAATTTCCATATATGTCCACTGAAATGCATGTTAGCGTCATTCAGTGTTTCTAAAGTAAAGCAGTTTATAGCATGTATAAATACAAAAAGCTCTGATGATTGTGCTTATGATACACATCTCAATTTTAAATTGCTCTCAAGATTCACCAAGGATTTTGAGTGGCATCTGAAAAATATTTATGGAAGTTCAGGAAACCATCCAGATTTTCCTCACTGTAGGTAACATACACTATTCATCATTATTAGATATATGCTATATACCTGCTAGAGCTCTGTTTTTATATATCAAGAGGATATCTCTCAGATTACCCACGTTCCATCCACCTGATTTGAAGGCAAATTTCTCTTTTCTGCCAGAATGTGTTTTTTGAGCGGTTGTTTTTCCTTCTTGAACTCACATACTCTGTTTACCAAGAGCCTTTGTTTAATAGTTCTGTAACATAGTTACAAAGATTAACGTTCCTATGATTTTATGAGGAAGTTTTTCACACGGTGGGTGGCGAAGCACTGGAACAGGTTGCCCAGAGAGGTTGTGGATGTCCAATTCCAGGAGACATTCAAGACCAGGCTGGATGTAGCTTTGGGCAGCGTGGTCTAGTGGATGGCAACCCTGCCCTTAGCAGGGGCTTGAAATAGGCGATTTTTGAGGTCCTTTTCAACCTAGGCCATTCTGTGATTCTATGATTATGCCACTTCACTTATTTACTGGAGAGCATGTTAAAAGTATTGCACAGAGCCTGAGGGTCCTTAGGCTCTACCTGGAGCTGAGTAGGTAAAGATCTAGTCCCAGAGCCTCTTTGTTGATCTTATCGATTGAATTGCAAATGGCGTGGTTAGCAATGTCTTTGGAACATTCACATTAAGTTGTTGTTCTTTATTTTGTAAGAACAGGCAACGCTTCCATAGGCTGTTGTACTTGAATCAACTTACTGACAAATCAGACAGTTTGTTGCAACCGGCAAGATAAGGAAACAGCTTCTCTCTGCTTTGCATTGGCTTTGCTGTCGCCTATATAGGAAGTGGGGATGTGAAGGTCATCAGTGTCTGGCTACGTTTCTAGATTGTCTTTTTGTTTGTGAATTTCATTTGCTAATTTCTTTAGTCAGTTGCAGAATAAAATTACCAGTAATTAGTAACAATAGCAATTGTGGGTTTTTTTGTTTTGTTTTGGTTTGGTTTTTTTGCAGTTTAGTACAATATCAGTTATAACTGCAATTACTAGTAGAGCTCCATATTATTTTTCTAGCAGCAGTTCATATTTATTTGTATTATGTAAATCCAGTATTGTCTGACTGAAAACATTTAATACTCAAGGGACTTGCTTCTTCCTGTAGAAAAAAAAAATTCTCACAGTTTATTTCTTGATGCACTTTGAGCTAATTAATACTTTTAAGGATGAGTCCACAAATAAAAGTGTCTGAAAGAACATAGAAATTGCAAAGAAAGAAATCCCTCCCCTTTAGATTGGAAACTCATTTAAAAGAAAGCTGAAGAAATGCCAGTTGCTTATTCTGTACCTGTCTAGTAAATCAGTGGAAGTTCTGTCTCCAGAACTGTCTGTCACCTTTCACAAACAAACTTCTTTTTTTAAGAATGAGCCAGATATTGCCAAGAGGTTCCTGTACTATGTACTGGAAAAAAGCCTCTGTTACTATCACTTCCAAAAAATTGAAGTGAGAACACCTGTCTTGAGTTGACTGTAAACTCCTATCCAATTTCCTAGAAAATTAAAAATTAGGGATGTGATAATCCAGTGACTGAGTATTATTCCTGTGGTCAGTTCTTATTAAACCAGTTTCCTGGAGAAGCTGCACAGAGTCAGTAATAAATCATTATTCATATTTTGCTCTGAGGCACAGAGGAACCAGCCTTCAGAAATGTTCAGTAGTGCAGTGAATTTTCTTTAAAATAATGAAATCATACTTACATAGATAATTTCAGCAATATACAAGCTGAAACCTTCTGTAGCTAGATGATAATAGTTGGCTGGATAGCAAGTTTGACTTTGTGTAAATGATGCTAAAAATAAGACACATTTTTATTTTAGTAATGGATTGTTTTTTGCACTGGCATTGTGTTAATGACAGATATTCCGAAACAACTCTTTTATAGCTTGGTTTACTTGTGCATTTGGCAGTTGGAGTGCAGAGGTGTGAAAAAAACTGAATTAGGAAAGAAAATAGTGTGTTTCTGTTATAGGATTCACTGGACTTCTGCAGCAAATCAAGTAGTGACAGATTATTATAATAAAGTATCATTTAAGTTCATATTAGTGCTTGACACATCCTGTATGTTGGTTTGAATACTGTTGATATTTCAAGTGTAAACCTACCAAGTGAATAAGTTGAATGTAAGTGTCCTATCTCCACTAGAGCCAGCTGGCACAGAGTGATCTTTGGCAATATGCAGTGTAGGCATACACATGCACAATACTTGCCTGCAATCCTGTCAGCTCCTGATTCTGTTTTCTCTTACATTGGTTGTAGTCCTGTCTGTTCAGTAATTCTTTTTTGAATGATTGTTTAGTATTATATTTTTTGTCCTGCTCTAAAGGTATATTTTTCCGTCCCTAATGTTGGATGACTTCTATAGTGTGAGTAAATACAAAAACTGATATCTACTTCTGGGAAGGAAAAAACATACAGAAGTGTTGTCTTAAATATTTTTTACCTTTTTATAACTCTCCTGATTTCCCTCTTTTTTCAGATCTCTATTCATATATTTTCTACACAGTTGCCTTGTCTATTTCAAGAAGAGAAGGTATTCTCTTTATTAAGATTTGATCTGTGAATAGAAAAGCTTTAGGCAGATAGAGCTGATCCTAAAGGAAAAATGACAAAACTTCAGTGGATATTTGACAAAAAAAAAAAGTACAAATTGAATGCCTTTAGACTTGGATGTTATTAGTAGAAACCTTGCAGTTGCAGTATGAGTTGGTTTCTGTCCTGAGTTTGTCATATATCTGTTTTAAACTCAAACATTGCATTCAAATTAACTTGGAATTAATTGAGGTTTCAAAAATTTAAATAAAATAAAATGTATGAAACTACAAATGTAGCAGCAACTAAAATATATCCAGTATTGGAAACTATTTTTTAATCTATGAAGCAGCTAGCATTCATGGCTTAGGAAGTGGGTTCCTGAACACATTTTTGTATTTGTACTATCATAGCTATGATATCTACAAATGGTCAGTAGATTGAATCTATATTCATTACATAACAACCTGGAATGGATATTAACATGACTCTTATCCCTTTCTTCAAAATAATCTTTGGTTGATTAAGGGAATAGCAAGAGCTTGCTCAGTTTACTCACTGGAAATGATTATGAGAATGGACATACAAAGTAAATTAAAGAGCAAAGTAAGAATGACAGTATTAGAAAGTCTTTAATATCTGTTTGGTTTCCAGTAAACGCATTAATAAGCAGTATACTAACTACCTGAAGAATAATTTGTTGGAGTACCTTAAAAAAAAAAAAAAAAAAAGAATTCTGTCTTTAGTATATTTCAGGGGAACATGAATGAAAGGCAGATGAAGTAGCACTAATAGAAAAGTGTTGCTGAAAACTTTTGAAAGTGGTTTCCAGGAGATCATCAGAGAGCAGATAGTGACAAAACTTTAAAGAAGTAACTTTTGAGTTTTGGGGACTGATCTTTCATCTTAGCTGAATTTCTATGGAAACTTATAAGAATGCTTTTATAAAGGACATAACTGAAATATTTTCCACAATTGACACGGTATCCATCAAATCTTCCTTGACACACGCACATTGTTTTTCTGTGCAGTAGCACTTATTTCAAAGCATTTAATCATTAGAAAGACTATATAATGATTTACGTTGTTTATGTTACAATATTATTATGCAAAGCCTGTTTCAGTGTTTACCAAATATCTCTGATATGATAAGGATCTTTGGAAGCTCTAGACATCCTACTACTATTATATATAGATTGCTCTGAAAGTAATGCTTCATATTTATTTCCATGGAAAGTAGAATAAATACAAAGAGTGTAATCACACTAATTAATAGAGCAAATTCTCAGCTATAAACACTGTTTTTCAACATAGTCATCACCATTAGCTGTGCGTTTTCACCAGTGATGAAAAAGAGCCTGCATGCCATGCGTATGAAAATCTGCACCAGCAGAGGTGATTCACTCATAGCTGCAGTGACTGCTTAGTCGCTAGGAAAATATTTCCCATGCAGCCCATTTTTCATCAGCCTAAACAGATGGAAGTCAGAACTGGTGTGGGGCTTGGCACTGTCATGGTTTTATGTTTTTTGTTTTTGGTTCTCAGTATTCCGCATCAAAACATCATGTAGTGTACTGGGAGTTAAAGTGTTAATGCTCCAATTCCAGGCACCTATCCCTGTACATTACAGAAGTCATGGGATCTGGCCCTTCCGGGTGGGATGGTCTCTTACTGCCTGGCAGTGGGTGCTGGAGGGTGCTTTCCTAGCCATTCCAAGCTTTTCAGGTTTGAATCGGTCTCGGGAACTCTCTCTCTCCTATTTTATTTGATTTATTAGTCTCAATTTCAATCAGATTGTATTATATTGTGTTATCTTGCATTCCGATATCATAGTTAGTAAAATAAGTTTTCCTCCATAGATTGTTGCCGCTGCTTTTGTTTTCCTCCCTTCCTTCCCATTTTGTGGGCTGGGAAGGGGAGGGCAGGGGCCTACCGCCCCCTGTCACGGGTGTAAATTGATCTCGTTAACTCCATGACAGGCACTATCAAGTTGCAAGAGGAAGGTTGTCTTCTCTGGCCTGACTCAAGAAGTTGTCAGGCTTCAGCTTACTCAGCGTCACAGTGTAGAAGTCAGAGTTTGCCTATGTTCCAGGAAATCTGAAAAGATCTCCCCATTCCTATTCAAAAGAGAGTTCATATCACTTTACCCAGTGAGGGCTGCATCTTGATTTTTTTTCTTTGATGAGGAATTCACATTTCACAACTCCATGGGCTGCCATTTTGATATTTGATTTGTAGTGGTGACACCATGTTTCATTACTGGTAATGATGTGATCTAGAGAACTGTCTCCTTCAGTCTCATAATGGTTTAATAAGGTGTGACAAACTTGTATATGATGTTCTTTCTGTTCCTGTATGAGCACTCGTGGGACCCATCTAGCATAAACGTTGCAATATTCCAGTGTTGCCACCATTGTTTCCAATGCATTGAAGCTGATGTTCAGCTCTGTACAGTACCCTTTTCTATATTCTAATAGTTTGCATGGATGAGGTGATCAAGATGCTCTTCAAGTTGTGGTGTGACAGCTGTACATGGCTGTCTGGAATATGGCTTGTCTTTCACATTGCTGTCACCACTGCTGAAATGCACAGAACAGTGCATCACTGTGCCAACTGCAAGTGTTAATGAATCATCAACATGGCTTGCACAAGTGCAATTTTTTCTTCATAGAGTAATTCAATGACATACCTTTACTTTGTATGCACATCTATGTCAGATGTCATTTTTCAGACCACCCCTCTGCTGCTGTCTGTCTCATGGCATCAAAATGTAACAGAACATTGGTGGAAAGGTTCAACATCTACTGCCATACAAGAAGAATCCACCTGCAACATCATAGACCAACATAAAAAAATGCATTACTTTCAGAGCAGCCCTCATACTATAAATTGCAGAAAAGTGTTGAAAACATCTCCCCATAAGTGGATCTTCGAATAGCTTTATAAGCTCAAATGTTTTGTCTCGAGAGATGTTGAAAAAAGGAATATTATTATACAATTCACTATGTTGGTTTGTTTTCTTAAGGAGAAATTTGAGTGATGATTTGATAGATACCAAACAAATATATTTAGTAATACACCAATATATTATTATTATTTATTTATTTGTTACTATTATATTAATTTATTAATAAAAGCAGGTATTTTGTTTTGCTGTTTAAAAATAGCATAAGCATTTGATTCAACGCTAAGTTATTTTGTCTCCTTTGCAATAAAAGTTGTCTACATATCTTTATCTACACAGAAGTAAGAACTCCTGCTGATTTCCATGAATTAATGTCTACTCAATCTAGGAATTTTAGTTGTAAATTAAATTGCATACTGTTCTTTCTCTAGTATCAGTGAATAAACCATTTTCCTCACATTTCTCGTTTAAAATGTAACTTGGAGTACCAGAAAAACTCTTAAATATAACATAATATAATTAAGGTTATTTTCAGTAAGTCAGCACTGTTTTTTTAGTTCTTGTTTTCCCTTTGGAACAAAAGCAATGTAGGCAATTATTTTAAATTAGATTACACGAGAATATTATTTGTGTAACAAAAATAGGTTTCTTTTTGTAATTAAGCTTAATTGATCTTTCTCCAGAGCTGAACTGAATCAGTCTTGAAAATACTGGCTATCTCCAGCTATAGATGTGTTTGAAGGTAGATGACTACAATACTTAAGATTGCTGGTGCACTGGTACTGCAGTAGTTCCTTACAGATTTCTACTTGTATTAAAAATACTGTCAAAGAAATCTCCAAAATCTCCTGTCTTTATCAAAACTTCTTTTGTTTGACTTGAATTGATTGAATTAATACTGTAACTTCGGTTAATTTGATTTCTGAAGGGAACAGGCTTATACTGGTTAAGTACTATCTTTGAAGATCTTTTTTCTTTAGTTAATGATGTCTGTAAATGTTTCAGAATTTGTTTGTTTTTGTTTTGTTTGAGCTTTCCAGATTGATATGAAGGTTTAGATTATTTTTTCTCTATCCTATGGACAAATGTGTCAGTGTACTAAGTTATGCTGCATCAAAGACATTTGATTGAAAACTTTCCACAGTAACCCAGAACAATGAGTTCTGTATAAGAATTAGATCACTGATGTCTGGTGATTCAAGAGAAACTGTAAGAGTATCTAGAATAGATCTATGTAAGAGGAGCTGCACATTTTGTATATAATAGTGATAAACAGTGAAAGTCTACCACAGTCCATAAACTGGACATAAGAAACATGATTCCCTTTATAGAAAGCGTCAGAAAAGATAAGACAATAGACACTAGGGAATAGATCTGACAACTTATTATTTTTGCTGCCATACTTCTGATATTTGATGTTCTTCAAACTCAGTTTCTTCTTCCTGAGATTTTCACCTTGCACATATATTGTCTCTAAGAAAACTAAATAAAACAAGACAGTTGAGAAAAAAAAAAAAAACAATTTCTTAATCCAACAAGTTAAACAAGATTGGATATATACATAGGTTGCTCCAAAAGTAATGCTTCCTATTTATTTCCATGGCAACTACAACAGATACAGTGCAAGAACATTGTTTGAAAGACCAAATTCTCAGCTACAAAATGCAATTTTTTTTTTTTTTAACACAGTCACCATCATTTTTCAAGTGATTAACAAGAGCTTTCGTTTTCTGCTCATAAAAATCTGCAGAAGCAGAAGTGACTCACTTTCATGATCGCTGCTGCTGAAAAACACAGGCCCCTGCCTCACTGTGCCCAGATCCACTGTTTGGTCTCCATAAGCATCCAGCATTGTCAATTGACAATGAATGTCAATGGGTGCATTTCTTCCACGTGGAGGAATTCACTGGCACACTTCTGCTTCATACACACTTCCATGTTAGATGCCATTTTGCCAGACTGCCATTTTGCTGTTCTCTGTTACATGGCAACAATATGTAGTGGCACATTGGTGGAAAGGGTCAAATTTTACTGCCATAACATCAATATTTGCCTCTTTATATGTGAAATAAAGTAATTAGATCTCATGGAAAGAAAAAAATTCAGATAACGAAAATAAGAAAGAATATAAAGAACAAAGTTGGGAATGTTTTAGAAGGTAGGGGATCAACCAACCAAAAGATTGGTTGGTAATAAATATTGGTTGGACAAGATGCTTAACAAAAAGTAAAACAATAAACACACACACACACAGTTTATTCAAATTTTAGTAGGTATTAGTGTTTGGGAATCAGAAAGAGAAGAAAGAATTAAACTTCATTTCTGGTAATGTTCTCTTTTCCTTTCATGAAATGGAAGGTGTGGGTGTGAAGGTAGAAAACAGCAGCAGTAATAAAATTAAAATTTTAGCAGATATCTAGGAGAAAAACACAGATAAAAGTTTTATACCTTATTATAATTAACAATGTGTAAACTTGACTTAATCTGATGGAATAAGGAATGATTTGATTATGAAGATCAGAGAACAGAAAGAGGGTAAAAAGTATTGAAATGAAGGTAATTTTAAAGTCAGAGCTTTAACAAATTGTTTTTAGAAGATGCCTTTGAGGACTATTGCTGAAAATTTCTTATTACTAGGCATTATTTTTTTTTTCCCTCTGCATGGATATACTCAGCTCTTCTTTCACATGAGAGATTTAGAGTACATCATCAAGATGACAGTAGCAACTGCACACAAATGAAGATACTCATTCTAGGTGATCAGGATCACATATCAGAGGTATAGTCACATCATCTTGTACTATTTACACACACTATATTAGTCTGGACGGAGCTGTGTTATCTCTGTTAGTAACTATATCATGCACTTAAAGTTAATTCAAGTGTTTTATGCACAAATTTTTACTGTCCATGTATATATTTCTCTTTAAAAGTCTCTCCCTGATGTTCCATTCAGTGTGGTTGCTATTAATCGCAGTTGTCACTAACTGCTTTTCTGTCATTGATGGAACATCTTGCAGAATATTTCAGTAATGTTTGCGAGGGTCATAATTTTTCTTATTCTGATCTAACTTTATTGATTCTCCCCTGAGAGGAACAGCACCCCTCACAGCTTTATAGGACCATTCAAACAATCTAAGAATGATTTATACTACCTTTAAGGAAAAAGACATTGAGACTGGTTACTCACATGCTGAGATTTTACTTGAGATCTCAAGCTGTCAGAAGTCTAAACACAAGTCAGTATATTTCTGAGTAATGGAAAGTGCTGCAAAAGTTTTTAGAATTATTAGGCTACATGTCATAATTTTTTGATGCTTCCACTTACTTAACATGAAATTTATTTTATTCAATATTGATAAGGTTTAATGAATGATATATCTGATTCAAGGTTTTGATACAAATGTATTATCTTAATTAACAAGTGATATATTTCATGCCGTGAATCTGATTTAATAGAGGATGCACTCTATCTGCACCTGAAGTTGTCTGGCCTTTTTAGTGAACAATTAATTCATTTCAGAAGATGATGTATCACTTTCAATATAAACAAAATCGAGTTTATAATACAACATTGTAGTATGCAAAATAGCACAAGGAACAAGTTTGCCCTCAAGTGGACTTCACAGGCATACCTTTAAGGCACCAAGGAGGTTGAATTAGTGGTTATTCATTTAAGCTGTGGTAAGAACCAAGTTCTGTTAAGCCACTAACATGTCAATCAACATTTGCTTTCCTTCTAATTAAAAATAAAGTTATTTGATTATAAATATATTAAAAAAACATATTCTGTTTTAAGATGAATTGACACTACTTGACAGATTAAAGATGCAAAAGCTATTTGATCTTGAGACATTAATGAGGTAATTGACAAAAGAGATCTTTAAGCATTTATTTTCCTAGGCCAAAAAAGTAACTTGGTAAACTGTATGGTATGTGCTTTTATTTTACAAATTACCAATACCACTGCTTTTCCATTTTGCAGACTGTGAATTGTCATTTATTTGCTAAATCATCAGAAAGAGTCAGTGGGAAAGCTTCAGTTTAGATCACTGGAGTTTCCAACTCTTGTAAACAGACAACTAGGCAGGTTTATCACATTGAAAAGGAAGGCTATATGGAGTCAGTATTCTATTTCCAATTTCTGTAATGTGAAACCTCTGTGTTCACTTATTATTCTATCATGCCTTTATTTCTCTTTTCACAGCTCCATAAATTCAATACTCTGTGCTTTTAATCTAATTTGTTGACAAGTGAAAATGACCCAAGTTCAAGACAATGCCAGCTAGTTTTTAAAATTACATATTTAGAGCTAAAAAAAATTACTAGGACATGCAATGAGTATATAATGGCTGTCATACTGGTACATAATATTCCTAGCAATTTAATTATAAACATCTGACTGTTTGGTATTTAAACAGGAAAATGGCAGTTTAAACAGGAAAATGACTGTTTAAGCACTATGCAGTTAAAGAATAATAAACCTTCTGGCATATTCTTCAGTCAAAATGCCACACTTAAAAATAAGATCAAAACAGACTCATCTGCAATGAGAAATTATCCTAAAGTGAACCAGTGCTATATTTCTAAACACATTATATAACTATTTAATGTATGTACATTCAAACTAGTGTGTATCCAAATTACAAACCTGGAGATAAAAAATTGGTCTAACGGGAAAATAAGTTTAATTTCTAGCTATTTTTTCACTTTTTCACTGAAAAGTGAAATCTGCCTATTGATTCTTAGCATCAGGAATGGCACTAATAAAGCATCGTGATAATGTTCAAAACAACAAAATTTGAAAATAAAAAATAGTATCATACTGAATTATACTTTTCAGAACAGAAAAATATATGTACATAGAATGCTCCAAAAGTAATACCTCCTGTATTTACTCTAGTTTCTGTGGAATTAAACAAAGAGCACAAGAACACTATTTGATAGAGCAAATTCTTAGCTTTATAGCCTTCTGCGCCATGTCACATGATATAGAATAATTCTTTTTGTAGTTCATGCCAGCTATCTTTATTTTCAGAACACATACAGTTTTTTTGAAGTGCCTGTATATTGTCTGTCCAGGAAATTGTCATTGCCAAAGAGTAAGCTTTGCTATGAAACTGGCTTTTTTCTTTCTTTTTTTGTAATTATTGTGAAAAATTGTCACTAAGTATTTTACAATTTTATGTAATATTTTAATATTCACTCTGGATTACCCAGACTTACATTCATTGCAAAGCAAAAATTTAAGTTTTTTTTTTAAATGTACAATTTCTTGCAGTTTTCATTCAGTTACAGTGTAAACAACAACCATTTGAAAAGGCCAAAATGATGCCTTGTTCACCCCAGTGAAAATCAAATTTAAAAAAATCTGTGCCATGAAAAATCAGACAATGAGAGAAAGTAGATAAAAATAGTTTTGTGGGTAGTGGTACAATCTTAATTTGATTGTGCCTTTGTATATCTTCAAAGGAGTAATCAGCAGAAGCTGTAAGGCATATGAGAATCCTGTTTCATAAAACAGGATTATTAGATGAAGTGTTTTTTTAGAAGAGGGCTAGTAAGGGGCATAAGAGAGTCTAAGCTACCAGAAAATAGGAGGAATAATTGTTAAACCTATTAAATAGTAATACTGGTAGAAGAGAATTAGAGCAGAAAAGGTAGTCAGAATGACCTAATATTAAACAGAAAGAAGGGTAAGGTTTACTTTAATTAATGTCATGCTTTCTTCAAGATAAAGGTTATGCAGTGTCATTAGGAACTACTAATTCATAATTGTTGAATAGAAATGTTAGGAACACTATTCTAATCATATTTTGATGGAGTTCAGTAGTTCCATTTTGTTCTGACCTCAGGTGTCCCTACCTGCCTCTAAAGAGAAAATACAAAAGGTGACACACTCCTCTCAACTTATTCTTATCCATCTCATCTCTTTCTGGCATGCAGGAGAAAAAGAGATGTAAAATTAATGTTTTATTTAAAGAGGCAAAATACTACATCACCATCCCCAGTGAAATGCTTTATTTTATTTCTATTTATTTGCTGTCCACCAGAACTTAACTCCCTCTCTGTAATCTTTGTTTATATTTGTTTACGGATACAATTACTAATTTACAACTAATATCAAATAGTGGAATAATAGCAGAGTAAGATAATCTGGAAATAATTACAAAAATAAAGAGAGCCATGCTGTCTGACTATGAACTGTGAAAAGCAAAAGACCCTATTATAAGTTATTGGCTTGGTAAGTATTAAGATTCTTTAGAATAGTTTGAATAAAATCATCTCACAAAGAGGAGCTAAATACTGCAAATCATTAATAATACTAATTATGTAATGAACAGAGGAGCATTTTATCTTAAAACAAAACAAATATAGGCTTTTTCAAAAACAATGATTAATCTCTTCCATAGATTATACCATATCAGATAAAAACAGGCATGAAAATATCCTTTATGTTTGGAATTATTAACACTTCAGTAAGCATCCACCAAACAACCCTGGATGCATAGCTCAACATAGAATGGTACAGAAGAATTTGGAAATTAAAACAAACATCATAAAAGGATTAACATTTCATTTACATAAGTGTTCAAGAGACAACATATATTTCTTTTCAAAAAACAATTTTTGATTTTCTGAACTGTGATTCATTAGCTAGAATTATACCCAATTCCACGCTAACAGATTCTCACTAATCCGCAAATTTCCATTAAGTCAAGTGCCTTTAGATTGTCTCCTTTTTCCTTTGGAAAATTTTGTTTTAACTAGAGTTTCTGATTCCTCTACCATAGAGAATTTGCTAACATTTTTTGTTCAAAAATAAATAAATGTTTATCTGAACTTAGAGGTCTGTACTGGGAAAGGCTTATTTAGGTGTTTATTCATTCAAAGGCAGTCAGATTAAAAAATTTACATATTTACTCATTCTCCCATGTACATATATTTATTAACGTATCACAGTGAACACAGGAACCACCAAACTGAGATGAAAGTTCTGGGAAACTATTTACAGCAGTCTTAGGGAATCTCAGTACTTCTACAGAAATCTACTAAGAGTAATGTTATGTACTTCTTTGCATGCAGTAATTTACTGTCTGATATATTATGACTTGAATCAAATCAATCATTGCATTACAAATGTTATGGAAAAAAACAAGACCTGGGAAGGAGTGGAGAAACAAGTGATTAAACAGAATCAATAACAATGTCTCCAGGGTCTGAAAATGCAATAATAGTTTCGAGTTCCTCCCAGGAAAAATTTGTTAAAACCTGTCTTCTAACAAGTACTGGCTCCCCTCAGAAATTCCTGTTTGTTTTCAGTATAATTTCTTTCATCTCCCAAGGATTGCAGGGCTAACATACTTTTAATTTTAATCAATAGTGGAAAAAAAAAGAGTAATAGTTTTTCTTAGAATTGTTTTTCATATAAGTTACCTTGGATGCAAGTAATCAGAATAAATCTTAAATATGTAGTTTTTCTCTATACTTTCAGATAAATCAGAATTTGTCCAGATTTGTCTGGACATTTTTATTATTATTATTAAGTTCTTGATGCTAATCGCACAGTGTGACACAGGTGCTTCAGAAAATCAAAATATTGAATTCAAATAATGAGAAACCTGTCCTTTTCACTTTGTAAGAAACTTCTATATATGTCACCAACATTTCAATTGCTTTACAGTTTATGATATGAGAAGTAGTACAGTAAGTGATGTTTTATCACTGTTTAATTATGCTAAAGTAGCCCAAAGATGCTTCACTCTTTCAAATACAAAATAGAAAATGCTCAACATTACAAAAAAAGTTAATCATACAAGTATTCATTTACATTAAACAAAATTAAATTTTAACCTTAAAATTGTAACATTTTTCTTCAGAAAGAAATGAAAGATTTTATAAGGAAGGACACTTCATTGTTAATGATTTCATAGCTAGAAAGGATAAAGCTGTGCTCCTCTTCTATTTGCTTTTCTTATTCAATTTCCTTAAATCTAATGTCTAAGCCAGTGACCTGAACTATGAGAGGTTATTTACAATAGAATTATCAATACTCTTGAAATTTAAAAAAAAAAAAAATCAGAACTCAGTGAATGGCAAAGTCTTATGATCTCATGATGTATTTTATATGGTATTTTTTTACTGGATGCTATAGAATTTCCAGACACAAAGCTTTAAGCTGAAGTTAAGACTGAGATTTATATCAATCACTAGCAGAAAAAAGCATAAAGAAAACTACAATCTAAAGACAGAAAAATGAGCTTTCATTAAGGAAAGGTCTACTTTCCTACTAATGACTACTGGTCTTCTATTACTAGCTTTCCCTGATTACCTGCACATTCTTGATCAAGCCATATAGTACTTTTTATATGGAGAATGATATTTACAACTCATTTGAAAATCGTCAGTCTAAGATTCTTGTATTATTTTCAATATCTGTAGTTACAGGTATTACGGGAGAAATTTGAGGAACTCTGATTTTTCCTCCACCAGTTTAGGGATATAACTGTGACAAAAAATACATGATCAATTTCTATTTTAAAAGTTGTTTTACATTTATGTCTAGGGTTTTGATTCTGCTTTCAAAGTTCTGAGCATCCACCTCTCAAGTTAAACTTGCTGTGGACATTTGTAAATCTGCCAGGTCAAGTTATGATGTCTTGCTGCCTGTTTAATATTTTGTTTTTGCAGTTCCAAGACGTTAGCTTAACAAGATCTTTGAGATGCTCATTAATGTGGTGACAAATCCAGTGACTTTCCAGATGTGAGGAATGAGGATCTGTTTAGAACTGCTGTTGCCATAGGCATAATGACCTAACAGATGAGGTTGAACAAAGATAATACACTATTTTAAATAATGACAATTAAAAATGAAATATAGCAATAACTATAAAACCAAATAGAAATTTATTTTTAAAAAAGCTAAACTTTTTGACCACAGCATCAGCAGTAACACCTCATTAACTATAGTTTGTTCTTCAATAACTGTTGAAGATTTTTCTCTAAAAAAATCTCATGTCATAAGTGAAGTGAGAGATATCAAAATCATAGAAGAATTATAGAATCCTGAGAGTTGGAAGGGACCCTTAAGGGCCATCTAGTCCAACTCCCTGCAATGAACAGGGACTAAATAGCTAAATCAGATTCCCCAGGGCTTGATTCAGCCTTGCCTTGAATGTCTCCAGGGATGGAGGCATCAACTACATTTCTAGGCAACCTGTTCCAATGCCTCAAGATTGTCTCTTATTTGCTCTTAGTCCTGAACAAAACAGATTTCACCTTCCTTTTCAAGAAAATTCAATTGACTTACCTGTTCAGAGACTAAATGATATCAGACAGTCTCATGATTTAATGTATTTTGTTAACACTTCTAAGTGAATTTGTTTCCACAGAAGATTCCTCAGATGATTTTCATGTGCCCAGTTTGAAGCTCAAAAGTTTCTTTGTTTTAATTAGTCTCTGTTTTGCAGAGAAAAAGGGAGAATTGTATCTATTCAAGATCACTTCATTGCATAAAGACGGCAGAAGAATGAAGTATTTTATGGCCCAGTTTATCATCTATGACTTTGACTACTATCTTCACTGAATTTTAGGTTCACACTGCAGGTCTGTACTAGTGTAATAAATTATTCACTTCAGGCATGTATAGATGAGCATGGAAGCTGAATATCCATTATTGAAAAACACCCAATGAGAAATGAGCAAAGTACCATTTTATCAAGTTCCAGAGCTCAGAATTTGTTCTCAGGAAGAATTTCCTGAAATGATTAGTCATTTGGAAATGAAACCCTGTTAAGCATGATAGGAAGAAATAGCAATTGACAGCAAAGTATAGAGGTCCCCAGTCTTCCTTTATGCTATCAGTATTGTTTGGAAGGTATATGTAGCTATTAAGCCAGATGATATTTTGAAAGAATTTGAAATTCTAGTGCACTGTCACTTCTCATTCTGACAAGTTCGTATCAAATATAAATGAAATGAAATATCTTAGGCTTACCTCAGGTTAAGAGTGGCCTTGATGGTTTCAGTGACTATGAGCAAACCACTGAAAACATTTTCAAGCTAAACTCTTATTGAAATATTTGAATAATATATATATATTTTTCTTTTCTACAAGCTTAAATAAACTATGCATTGAAGTATGCATTCCAAACAATTGTAATAGCGCTACTTTGGGCTAAAATTAATATTTTCTCCTCCTTTTCTTCCAGCAATCTTATCTTTATCATCCTTCATATACAATAAGATCTTAAATCAGATATCTTATACTTTAAGACTCCAAAGTTCCTGCTGAACAGAGGAAAGGATTCCTACTTGATTGGCAGCACTGGATAATGTTTCCCACTCTCTCAATTTGAATGTGACTATGTCCTGACAAAAGAATAAGTTTTGATGTTATATCTGAAAATTAACAATTATGGATAACGTTTGCTTGATCTGACAAATAAAAAGGAGACAGAAAAAAAGGAGATGTTAGTGTAACCATAATTAAGACTCAATTATTTATTTCTATAGATCCTGACCAAGAGAACTTCATAACAAAAAATCTGGCTTTATATAAATTTAATCACAACTGGGTGTATGTGTAAATTATTAATGAACTATTCAACCCGCAAAAAACAAACAAACAAACAAAAAACCACAAACAGCAACCCTAGTTAATTTCAGATAATCTCTGCTCATCTTTGAAAATACTACTGACTAAAGAATTTATGATGTTCCAATGTTTACAACATTTATACAAGTTATAAAATGAATCGTTTATAAAATAGTAATTGCTGTTATAAAATGTACCTGTCTGTCCTGAAAGAAATATTATTAGCATCTGTAGTTGTTAATTACTGGTACTACTGACAGTTCAAATTGATAAGGAACGGTGTCATCATTTAAAGAGAAAAAGGTCTGCAGATTTCTAAAATACATGTATACATCGAAATGCAGTTTATTTCAATTTTGTTCTTCTCTGCTTGAATTTACTTGCTCAAGAAATTTACTTCTATTTATCATAGCAGTGTGTTAAATGGGAAGGAGATTCAGCCAGATGCCTTGAGCAGACAGTGTATTTACAGATTAAGCCAGACAGCTAGGAGACAAGTGTAACCTCAGTTTGTTCACCACAAGATTTTTCCCAAATCATTCTGGAGCTTGAGGGAGATCTTTTTTGTGTTTTAAGATCTATGCTGCTCAAATGTGTCTCACATGTGCCACTATTTGCAGCCTAACACTACATAATACTGACTTAAGACATCTAATTTAGGCTGCTTTGAAAAAATCTTCAAACGTGATCTGGCATACAAAAATCTGGTGATTTTTAAATTGTGTGGTTGCAACTCAGCCTAAGTCATGCCCACATAGGGCCAATCCTATGTCTGCAACCCACCAGTCATAAGAGTGCTTTGGAGAACCTTCCAGAAAAGCTGCCTCTGTGTACCACAGCTGACATCAAGGTGCTACATAATTCAGAGCTAACCAGGTCAGATGCTCTCTGCCATCTATAGCAGGGCTGGGCCTAATGAAGGGCTGACCTAGCACAGGTGCTACAAGGTTGTTGTAGCACCACAGGACTTGGCATAGCCTAGTCAAGCACAGCTGAGTGGGCATTGTTGTCCTCTGTCACCCACCCAACCGGCTGTTGTCCTTCCTGACTATCTCAGCCTCTACTGTGGTACAGGTATGTCCTGTAAGGAATTGTATGCAGGTTTGCTGGGCTTCTCCTTTTGGCCAGAGATAGTTGTGTTGCTTGTCCACAGTTTATTTCCATGACTATAAATTTTTTGATCTTCTGAGGCAATCCGTTCCAACTCAAATTGCAATGAGGGGATAAGCATTTACTGTTTTAGAAATGGTATCCTAAGTAGCCATATTCTAAATATTCAAAATATTTTTAATAGCATGTATGGAAAGACAGATAGTCTTAGAGCTCTGTTATAACTGAGCCTTTAAATGTCAGGTGCATATATGATTTAAATGAGCTAGAAAGCCTGAAGGAAATAGAATTTATTCCAAGACATGTTTCTTTTGGTTTGGTTTTCCTCAGAACATATCTTAGTCACACTGAGAATGTAGGGTAGGCTTCTGTGAAGCAGTAAATAATGATGTCAGTAGCTCAAGATGTTTACAGTCTTTTCCTTGGTGTAGTGAAGAACAGAGACGTTTCTTAGGAAAGTTTTTCTTTCATCTAGGAATATTTCTAAGATGAATTCTTGAAATCAGAGGAACCAAAAGGTATTACAATGCTCAAATTTCAGACAGGTATTGTAGAGGTTTGAGACCCTGGTTTGGAAACTTCTCCGTTTCTACCTGCGGATGTAGGCTGAGATCGTGCTCAGTGCTACTGTATCCAGGCTGATGGGCCCCAGATAATTGCCAGAGCTTGGGTCTTGCAGTCACTCTTGTCAAACCTCCTGTTCTCAGCAGGATGCCTACAATTCTGACAACGCACTTGCTGCAGAGTCCCTGCTGTGCTCAACATCTTTAACCCAGCCATCAAGACAGACACTTCCGTGGTTGTGATGATGCTTTGAGAGTTCCCTTTGAGTCTCAGAGCTCAGGGATTTTGCACAATGAGTAATTTCAATTGAGTTACTTCAGTGACTTTAGTTCTTATGAGCAGTGGGGCTCTCTATCTAAATATGGGCTTGTACTATTACAAAGCAGTGCTTTAAGTAGCATTGCTTTAGTAAGTCTTTTATTCTTCCTTCATTATTCCTGAAAAGACTAAATTTGAATCCATATGTGAAAGCACCATTTGTATTTATCTTAAGTAGATCCAAGTCTGCATTAATGTTTTATATGATTTATTAAGATAGTTGAATTTATAATTATAAAGATATGTTTTCATAGTTGCCAGACTGTGTATTCTTATGATCCGACCTACCATGTAGTCAGAAGATCTGGTTAATGTTCCTCCATACAGCTTTCGTCACTCAAGGCAGCTTAGATAAAATCAAATGGAATCATAAGATTGTTTGTGTTTTTCCTTTCTAAAATTAGATAAATTCTGCAAAGAAAGGTTTGTTGGATTATCAGTGAAGTGAATGTTGTTTGTGAAGACAGAAATTGTACATTGATTTTGTCCTTATTTTTATCTGCATGTTGTAAATTAATGTTGTATGTTCCTGACATCACTAGCTGGGAAACGAAATTGGATCTTATTTATTTGGCTGTTTAAACTTATTATCTATACCTTATTTGAAATACTATTTGACTTTCATGTTCTTGATCAGATTGGGTGTGTTGGGGGCAATTAATTTCTGGTTGCACATTTGACGTTAAAAACTGGTAAACATTAGCAACTGTGATACCACAGGTTTCTGCTATATTTCCTATACTGTTGCTGGAGTTGCTGGCAGTATATAAAATATCCTGGGATATTGGTTTGTTCCAACATATAATGGCAATATCTAAAGGGCATTGAGTTATCTAAGCAGGGCAACAGACTATGTTATTCATTCCATCCTGGTCTGAATTTTCACACAAAGCAAAATAAGATATTAGTAAGGAACAAGGCTGGGACTGCTACAAAATGGAAATCAAATAGCTGAGGGCCACAGCGCAGGCTGAGCTGTGCCTGCCTACTACTTTATAGCCCTAGCTCTGCTACTGGGACAAAGCTGGTGATGTTAACAAATCATGGCAAATGGTGTACTCAAAGGACCCTGTCAAGGGTACTAAGTAACAATTAGTGAGTAAATTATGGTCAGGTTTTTCTATTCATACCTTTTTGTGACATCTGGATTCCTTGGAAACACTTCTGCACTACTATATCTTCTTTCTGATAGAAAAATAATTAAAAATAACTAGTATTAATGGTAATTATTATCTCAAAATTGTGTGGTAAAACTTAAGATTTGCTATAGCACTCATACACTATAAGAAATAGGTGCTAACTGAATGTACTTCTTTTTCTGAACATTTCTCTGAAACCTTTACTTAAATAATATGAGTTGATGTGATTTTAGTGTTTTCCTATTTATTTCTTTTTGATCCTCTTGACTTCACCAGCAGTTAGCAGATAGAGGTCTCACATGCTCGAAGATCCTTTGTTTTCTGAACTTAAAAGTGATGTTAGAGAAAAGTTTCCTAGCCTTCTCAGCTGCAAGCACATTGGAAAACCACAGAAGAACTAGGAGTCTTGTTTTATAATGCCTGTATTTTTGCAATATCCATCTCCTCTCCTCCTTGAATGTGATACACAACAATAATCTGGGAAACTTGCACTATAGACTGTTGTGATAACCTTCAACATATTCATTTCATAATGAAGAGAAAGACAAACTTTATCCATGTCCTTTGGGATTTTTTGATTTTTGTTTCCTTTTTTGTTGCCAACAGATCCCACCTTCTGCTTTTGCTTATTTTAATTAATCAACCAGGAGATCTTAAAGTATGCTCCAATAGAATAGTCAGAGGCCTATATGGTCAACCATGTGACATGTTGGCTAAGAGCCAACTTTTGTCCTTATTCACACAAATAGACTTTGGATTTCATGTTAGTCTGCCTTGAGAACTACCTAGATGAACTTACTTTTGGAAAGAGCTTGTTAGGATACTGATTTTTTTTTTTTTTTTTTTTTTTTTTTTTCTGAAACTATTCTGAATGGAAAGTTATCTACCATGAAAGCAGTTGCCTAGAAGAATTCTGAATGAATCAGAAGTTATTCTGTGTTGTCATAGAAGGAATGTTTTACATCCCAATCATAACTCCTAGATATACAGTGTTGATATTTGAGGTGCACTGGAATTGTTCAAAAATTAAAATTCATATAAATTGCAGTAAATTTTAATGCATCAAAACATTGTCTAATCGATACTACTTCATTTGATATCTTTTAAACAACATTAATCACCGTGAATATATTTAATATTAGTGCAGAGGTTGCAAGTGCTTCCATTGAACTTCCACTGCAGTTGAGTGTTTACTACTTTTGCTAAATCTTTCTACTAAAGAATACTTAGAGACAAAAAAGTAACAAAGTGACGAGGAGAATGGTACTTTAATATATCAATAAAAAAATGTCACGTAGTTTTTGCTTTAGAAGTTGACCCTATTAAGGAAGATTTATGCATTATGCAAATGAACCTGGAAAATTTGTTATCTTCAGGTGAACATAAAAGCAAATGGGTTACACTATCTTGTTGCTATGGTATCTGAGATATTCTTTTTTATTCTTTGCTGGTGCAGCCTCACCTCAAGTACTCCATGCAGTTCTTAGTGCCACAATATAAGGATACAAAACTCTTAGAGAGTTTTTGTATTATAGGAGGGCTATGAATATGGTGGAGGGTCTAGAGGGCAAGACGTATGGGGAGCAGCTGAGTTCAGCCCAGAGCAGAGGAGGATGAGGGGAGGCCTCATGGTGTGCAGCTCCTCACAGGGAGCAGAGGAACAGCACTGAGCTCTGTTCTCTGGTAACAGTGACAGAGCCTGAGGGAACGGAATGGAGCTGGGACAGGGGAGAGTCAGACTGAGTGTTAGGAGAAGATTATTCACCAAGAGGGTTGGGCACTGAACAATCTCCCCAGGGCAGTGATCATGGCTCTGAGCCTGACAAAGTTCATGATGCTCTCAGACATCAGATTTGAGTTTTGTGTTGTTGTGAGCAGAGCCAGGACAGTAGCTGGACTCAGTGATCTGAGTTGTCTTCAGATTTGGAAGCAGCGCAAAAAACTTTGTGGATACTCACACAGTTTATGTGAATAGGAAATATGCTACAGCTTATTTAGGGCCTGCCTTTATGATAATTGCAACATTTTTTTCTTGAAAAGATGGTAATTCAGATAGTGTTTGTAAATTTCATTGCTAATTTTGTTTACAACTGTTACAATACTGAAAGTTCTTGTACAGTGTTCAGGGTAATGGGAAAGATTGGCATGTTTAAATAAATAGTGTATCAAAATATATTTAATTATTAAGTTTCCATCAAAGCCACTTTGTTTAATTCTAGCTTGGTATTGCTTTTCAGCCAGCTGGGTCTTTCAGTGACATTTGATGTTATCAGTTAAGTAATCTTTCTTGATCAATCTTTTCTAATGTCCCATCATGCAGCAGTTCGTGTTTATGCTTCTATCTGATCGGATCATTGTCTTTCACTCTTCCACTTAGTTTTTCTGAATAACTTCTTGTTTGTTCTCCACATAATACTTCATAAACACAAATACAAAAAATGTTATTTCTTGGGTATTTCTTCTATAATATTAATTTTGAATATTTTTATTTTTAAATGTTTAAGTATTCATAATCATACTTTTTATGACCGGGATAATTAAGAAGTTCAGGTTAATCTTAGCCCATAACGCTTTCAATAATTCAACTCTTTAAGCTTTAGAAATGTGGGCAATGAAATTTGTCTAGAAATCAAAATAAAGATTATGTGAGGAATGGCACTTGATAAGAAGAAAAGCCCAGGAATAACATAAATGAATAATGGCAATGTTTTCTTGCCAAAAAGTTTTAGAAAATCTGTGATTTTCATGCGTTGCTGGAAGATACTCATGATGATCAAATTCTGAGCTTGTAAATGTAAATATTCATCCTGAAAACCTGATTTTTAAGGACTTCAATCAGAGAACAAACATCCTGTATAATTCATGTATCTAATCAAAGCTAACCAACACAGCCTGAATTTCAAATGTCAAATGTTTGCAGTAGGCAAACAGCACACAAAAATTCTTCATCTGTGCATATTCAAAGAATCTCTTAGTGAATCAAATACAAGTTGCAAAAAGAAGTGATATTCATCAGAGTGTTTACTCAATGCTTGCGAGCAATGTGAACAGCTACATTACCATGTTTCTGGTGTTTGTTTCAATTGGTCAATATTGCACTAGCAATTTTACTTAATGCTTTTCATGTCAGTTTCTTATGAGGAATATTATCCTGGTAGCAGTAAACATGAGAATTAGAAAAATCTTTCTTTTGAAAATATTCCTTTGCCTAATCTCAGTAATTTGGATACCTATAGCTTCCAATATTTCAAATATATTTTCTCATCTGATATATTACAATTACAAGGCACTCCATTATCTTTATCCACATTACTCCTATTGCGACCATCTACAGTCTAATTTAGATGTCAGTCTATTTCACTGTTACACCACCCCTTAAATCTCTATTGGTTCTTGTTAAAACATCCCATTGATTTAAAGATCTTGTTACTTACCAGGGTATGTTCTGATTCTCTGACCTCTTCACACTCTTTGGTAGTGACTTCACTTAATTGCATGATTACCAGATGATAATGCTGTAGCATTAAAATGAATTAGCATGTAATTACTGTAATTCCCAAGGGAGGTGGAGTACTTAAAATAAAGCAGCGCATGTTATTTCGTGGAAAGCATGAACCAGTGTATTTCCAGTGATATTCTCAGATATCCACAACTCTTGCTTTCCACAGTGTGTCCATGGCACAAAATCCTAGAGGATATTTGGAAGTATCTGAGAGACATCTGCTTTTGCATCCTAGGGTATTCATGCCAGCTCTAGGCTTCTTTAATTTTTAAAGGTATTTAAATAAGTGATTTTGTATAGTCTCATTTGCACTGTCTCTCATTCAGCATTTGTTTATCAAAAATATTAATAAGATTAGGCATTTTAGACCCTAATAATGAGTCACCAGGAGATTACTTTATTGAACTAATTAAAATTAACTAATTAACTTTAGTATTTTCTAACTTCTGTTTCATATTTAATGTTTGAGCAGAATGTCATATTTTGAACTCTAAGAAGATAATATGACCAGAAAGATGCTTAATTTATGAGATGTACTGGTTATGTCTTCATTCCTCTGAAGAATTTATCATGAAGGAGTCCCTGTGTCAAGGTGTTCTTACGCAGGATTAATGGGGTGAAATCCTACCTGTCTCAAGAGCAGTGTGCTTATGTCTACTGCACTTAAGAATCTGCTCAATACAGCAGGAAATTAAAGGGAAAACAGTTTGTGTTTTAGGATTGATTCTTTTTCTGAATATCATGAAAATCACAGTTTACTGCTTTACTGTTTTCTCATGAGTATTTCTTTCTTATTGGCAGTATGTAGATATAGAAAATGTAAATACATTGATAAGGTATAATTCTAAACCCTAGGTCCCTAGGTATATTGCTTTGATATACATCTATAGAATCACAACATTAGGGTCTATGAAAAAAGATGAAGAACAAAAAAATGAGTTACACAAGACAGTTTACTAATATTGTGTAGTGCTTCATTGAAAAAACACTAAAAGATTATGCTCCCCAAGCCTCTGGTTTCAGTGACGAGGGTCAGCTTTGGTAGGGAAAGCAGTAAGGATTTTTGGAAGTGTACAGAGCTGAATGTTGAATTTTAAATAGTGACTATCCAGAAAGTCTAAGCATTTCGTTTGTAAAATCACTTTGTAAACGTTATAGGAAAACATGATAGGTTCTAAACTGCAAAGTACATAGTCATTTTGTGCTGTTACAGATAATGTATGTGAAATGCACAGTGCTAAACTGTTAGTAATAATGGAACAGTCTTGTCTGATATTTTCATAGGTTCCTGACAATGCATTTGAGATGTCAAAGCATTTATAAGTTTTTTTTCCTATGGAGCCTAAATGGAAGTATATATCTTTTTCAGTGTATTAACTTATACAAATATGACTGAGAAAAGGCAGTGAGACACAATGATCATAATGCATCCATCCATTTTGTAAAACAAACTCCTATGGAAATGCTTAACATGCTTGGAGGAGAAACTAAATCAGAATTTCATTTTTAACTGAAAATAAACAGAAAACAAAAATCAACACTTTTGTTTGCAGGAGGGAAAAGGTGGAAAGACAGTTGATTATTCCCTATTTGTGCTGCTATTTTCTTTAGCTGATTTAGAGTTCAGAACAAAATAGTTTATTATTGTATGCAGAAGTAGCTAAACTTTTACCTATACAGGGTCTGAATGTTACAGAAGCATATATATACATATATATAATATATATATAAGGCCCACAAAGTTTTAAATAGAATTTAAAACTTATTTTAAATCATTTTATTAGAGTTATGATTAGGAAAGTTGGGCATACAACTAAAAATGTACATTTGTAAGTAAAAGCATAAATGATGAAATGTAATTTATTTTCATACATATAAACATTTTTTGATACTTTGTAAGCTTTATCTACAAACATATACTGATTTCTCTTCTGAATGCTACGTTCTTAAACTGTCCTGCACTGAGAGCAGTAAAGAGTTAACTAAGCTTTGAGTTGATTGTGAAATCCATCTTCAATGGGAATTCAACATGGAAATCCCGAATATTTTTAAATTAATATTTTACTATCGCTTTTCTTTTTGTTCTTACTTTAGCATATATCTTTTCCTATGTGAACGAAGAAGTGATTAATAACTTCTCTGAAAAGAAACCAAATTTATATGAATTTACACATATATATTGAAAATGTTTTATATCTTCATATGCAAAGAGCTTATTTTTTTGATATTCTTGTATGTGTGTGTATGTAATATGTATGCATATCTTTGTACACCTTAGACTGCTTAGGAAGCACAGTTTGTGTGGATATGGCATGCAGTTTTCATAATTTTTTTCATAATTATTAGATCATTGCAGCTTGGGAGAGTTGTATGATAAACAGACTTTTTGGTTCTTATCACACTGTGCAGCTGATGTTGGGATTTTGTATGCATGTTAGATTGCTCTATCATTTTTATCAGTCTATTTATATATCAATAAAAAGAGTTTGAATGCATTAGATGGGAATAGGCACAGATGGGAATTAACAAACAAGTTTATAGAGAAATATCATAGTGTTTTGTAGGTATAGATTCATCTATCCTGTCTGAATCTCACTGGTCCAGTTTTCTTTCCCCACAGCATAATGATCATAACAATCATGTAGTCTGAAAGTGCTTTTAAACTAGAAGAGAACAGAGTGGCGTTTTCAGAAGTTGCATCTCTAGCCTCCAGATCTGTCACTGAACTCACCTGGGATGAACTGGATACCGAACAGCAAAAGCTTTGTTAAGTACACAGAGCTCGATAGTTGTGCCTGTACCTTAAGGAAGTTTAAAATCAGGTATCAAAGAGCTATCATGAGAAGGGAATCAATGGAAAGCCTCCTGCTTGCTAAGTGTTTATTTTTTGCAAGCAGGTTTGCTTTGATGACAGGGTTGTTAATGTTGCCACTAATTAAATAATTGTATATGTGATTTTGCTTTTATGTCTTTGTTGAACTTTTGCATGTAAGTGTAAAGTTAAACAGGAGCTGAGACTCTCCTACTATTTTGAGAGCATGGTGGCCTGCCAATGAATGTTTGGCAGTGAATTCTAAAAGTCTGATATAAGGACTAAAGGGAAATTATAGTTATCAAGGGCAAATTTACATGACTACTTACTTCTTACACTGTTCAGCTGGACTCACAGTATTGGATGTTGCTTTTTTGCACAGAATATTTTAACAACAGGAAGCAGTGAAGATTTTCTCTTTCAGGTGAAACTTTCTTGCTGAAATCAATTCTTTGCTTCTATATTGCATCTAGCTAGATGAATTGGGTGTTGAGAGGTATGAGAAGAGGATGCTGTTTAAGATTAATTATATCTACAATAAAATGCATATGGAGATCACGTAATGCATCCTTTCTTTTCTGAGGGAGTATTTCCAGTGTGATCTATTTTCACACTGTTATATTCTGTTAGTTCAAAATGCCGCATACAAAGCAGATTTACGTTGTAAAAGGAGGAAAAGGCAACAAACTCAATGACAGCAGCATCAAGATGAAAATCCGGTTTTGATCAAAGATGCAAAAGAAAAATCAACAAAATACCCAATGGAGGCAAGCAGTAACGTGAAGTTCAAAAATCTGAGGTTAATACACCTCCAGGCAGTAGCTCACTTATGGATTCTGAAGATTGGCAGGCCCAAATGTTGCTGCTCATCATAGTAACTACCACAGGTAATGTCAGAATTTTGTAACAGGCATTGAATAAGGGAAAAAGAAAGGCAAAAAAACAGAGAGAAGAAATAGAAAATTGCTTTACCATTTCAAAAACTACGTTTTATGTTACAAAAATAATATATTTTTTCACACGTGCTAGTAATGTGATGCAGCATAGGATTTCAGAGATTTAAAAAAATTAGAAGCAGATTTGCATTTGCTACAGACATACCTAAGGAATATTTTATTTTTTCTTTTTTTTTCATTGCTTAATTAATTTGATATGCAGCCTCCTAGTCGTTTTATAATCATTGTTTCATTTAAAGAAGAGAAAGTAGGGGGAAAGAAAAAGATCAGAAAAATTGCTTTCACAGAGGCAGCTCAGATATGGTCTTGTGCTTAACATTAGATAATGGATTCAGCTTTCTGGTTATGGCACCCCTTGGCAACATTTTTTTTTTTTTTTTTTTTTTATCAGCCACCTTGCAGCAGTGTTTCTGATTTTTCTGTTCAAAAGGAGCTTAACAGGCATCTTGTTAGATCTTTGGTTTCTTGATACCCAGGCAGCAGAATAGGCCAAGGTTAACTATTTCATTTGTGCTTTCCTAGAAATGATGTTCATTCTTTTTTTTTTTTTTTTTCTTCTTTCTTTTCCCTAGATATAGATATTAGAAGTGACATCTTTTTCTTATTTTTTATTTTTTAAATTCCTGTTGCATTATGCTAGAATGCTGCCATCCATCTAATACTGTTTTTATATTCTCTAGTTGCATATGTAAGCGCGCAGAGAGTTATTGTTCATTAAATGACATTTGGTGTCTTGTTTTATTGGCATCAATTAAATGTCTCTCTTAAGCAGTGGTTGGTGGCATGGTCATCATATTGCTTTGCCTCACTGAATGTCTCTGTCTCGTATGTCATCACCTGAGCAGCTGTGTGGCTATATCTGTGCAGCTGGTACCCCGTTCAGAATTTTTTATCTTGGTCCTGAATTGCACTTCAAGTAGTTTCAGGCAAATATACTTTTGAATAAAAAACCTTACAGAACTATCGATTCAAGACTGATTAGCTCAGAAACCTGTGATTTTTATTTATTTTTTAAAATGTCACTGAAATTTGATTAACTGCTTTATGTAGTGTTTTGATTGCATTTTGGAGATGATTTGGAACTAAGAATTCTTCATAAGCTACTCTGATTCTCAACTTGTAGTCCATCCTGGCATTTCAGAGCCCAAACTTGATGAACTTGAATTTTTTTCCATTTTTTTTCCCCTTTGGTTAGCTTTTGAGAAATGTACACTGAAATATCTACTGTAAAACATACTTTCATTCTGAGCTCTTTTTCCATAGGCTGTTCTCATATGAAATCGATTTTTAATGAGATAATATTTAAAATATTGAACTTTGTGTCTTTCCAGAGTTTGGATTCACTTCAAACTTAAAAAAAAAAAAAAAAAAAGCAAAGTTTCCTTCTTTAATTTCCAGCTTGTTACTTCTTTCATCTGACATAGCAAATACATTTTAATTATGCATCTGTGATGATAAGAATGGAAAGAAGTTGTAAACTAGTAAAACTTTTAAAAATCTGTATCAAGTTGTTTTCCTTTGGTTTGTGTCAAATCTCAAACAATAACAATTAATTCTCCTATGCTTCCATGTAGAATGTTTTCATTTCCTACTTAGACAGGACCGGTCTCAGTCCCATGAGCCAAAGCTGAGATGTAGATTGCTTGAATTCCAGTTCTGAACTTTTAAGCTTCAGAGATTTTTGTTTGTTTGTTTCCACCCCCCCCCCCCCCCCCCTTGCAATTTTACTGCCCTCAGCAGTCAAGTCCAAATACATCATAAGCCGTGATGTTGGTGACGGCCTTAGCATCCTTTATCAGAGAAAAGCTAATGATACCATTACGACTGAGCAGCTTGTTTGTCAAAAAATCCTTGACATTTCCTAAGGTATCTGCTTCACTGTGAGTTACCTGTAACAGCTAAGAATATCGTCTTGTCTATGTGAACTGTTCTCAATTATGTAAATCAAAATTTCCATGTTGAAAAAAAATATGCATGTGAGAACAAGGGCATCATGAAAAGATTTCTCACCATTAAGTGCCAACTTGTGTGTTTTCCACCTCATTGAAAGTAGGACAAATTCAGTCCCAGAAGCGTTTTTCCTGCAAGACCGCGTTTCTTTCCTGAATAAAAATTCTGAAGATTCCTGATCTTCTGTTTCCTTAAGTACATCTACCAAGAATTTTGCATGTTTGCAACATAGTTTCTCTTATTTATTGTTGTTTCTTTTAATGACCTGCTCAAGCTCCACTGTCACGCGCAGCTCTGAGAAATGTTATAGAGATCATTTTTTCATACATCATATAAGCCTGGAAAAATGAATATGGCAGTAAAAAGATCTCTCTGCCTTTTTAATGGTGCTATTTACCTTAATGATAATGCAACCACAATAGCAAGATTTGAGTTCCTGATTAAAACATGAATTGGTTAAGGAATTCTTCAACAAACTCTTGTGCCGTATGTTCCTGATTGTCATGAAATGTGTAACTATAAATTGAAATTCCTTTTAAGTGAGAAGCTCTGAGAACAGCCTTGAGCAAAAATAATTTCATGAGATATAGATCCACACTACCCAAGCCAATTTTTACTACTTCCTAAGAATGCCAATAGCCAGTTTTCTGGCTAGGGAACTATATCTCTGACCATTGACTCAACCATGAACTTCTGCAGGCAAGGGATGCTTGACAGCTGGTGGATGAGTCCTAGACCAACAATCAGAGTAGGAAACTGGGAAACATTCGGTATTGGAAATGCTCTGTCCTGTAGCATTTCTTAGCACAATAAAATGTTTGTAGGATGCTTTTTCAAGCCTATGATGATTTTAAGGAGAAAAAAAAAAAAAAAAGTTTGCCTTAAAGAGCAATATAGAATTGGTTTCAGAAACCTGGAGATGTTAAAGGTTACTTTGTGAAAAACCCAAACATTTTTTTTTATTCTGCAGTATTGAGAGGTTTGTGTAGGACCAAGATCCCAGACCTTTTACACTAAATGCATACAGGTGAACCACAGCACTCCAACAAAAAGAGCTTTTGTGTTTCTGCTGGAATTCAGATCTCCCACTAACAGGTCTACAAAGAGGTAAATGCTGTTACAACCCTATAATCTGTCTCATCTAAAATGATTGTGTTTCTGTAAACATCATCAAAGATGTTTCTACTCATTCAGCAGCTTGCTTTTTATCTTCCCCTCTTATCAATGTTGAGACCTTGAAAAATGTGGTGCAAATCTGAAATACAGAAATAGAACTGTAATTTTAGTAGAAAAAAAACTGTTAAATATAAATAAATTAGGTAAACCTTACGTGTATTTATGCTAATTAATTAACACAATGGCAGATAAAATCTCTAGTAGCACCAGCACTTTTTCTTTCTCTTCCATTTTTTCAATAGAAGAAAAATAATTTAGTGACTTTGTTTCTGTTTAATTTACTATCACAATCCGTTTTGCTAAAGCATGCTGCCTTTCAGCCCTGTTCCTTATTATTAAGCTGCTGTGGAATTTTACAGAAAATCCTAACATGGCTGCTTGCGTAGCACCTGTCACTTAGAATCTTATAATATAAACCCTACAGATTCTCTTGGAAACATAAACAGAATACAGATTTCTGAATACAGCAAGCATGTTTAATAATCTGTAGAGACTGTAAGTTCTCAATGTTACCAAAATGTCTTTGAGCCTTTTAACAAAGAATAGACTTTGCAGTAAAAAATCAGATGCAATCTGAAATTGAAATATTTTTCTTAAAATTTAATGTGATATTAAAGTACACTATGCTTTCATTCACCACATAGTCTCACATTAAAAATGCTAAAAACTTATAAAATTCAACTTCTTAATTTTTTTTTTTTTAATTTTATCAGGGTGTTTAAGATTATTTCAGACCTTACTGCTTTGGCTTTTGAATTACAAAGCAGACAATTGTGCCTTCTGTCAAATCAACTGAGAAAAGTTTGACATTTTATGAGCTCACTGCTTGTGCAAGACATCTCATTTAGAACACTTAGTAAGATCCACTCTAATCAAACCTAACATTTGAAACCTGGGCTTGCTGCTAATGGTTCAAAAATAGACCAGTCCCTTCTGGACTACATTTGCCTACAAAATGCTATCCTATTGATGTTTTCTTGAAGCAACTGCTTGTCTTTGTCTATCAAGAATATTAGATGTCAGTTTGGAAGGAATAATTATAAGAAAGCTCGCATTTATAAAATTGCAGTGTTAAACCTGTAAATTAGCTGTCAATGTATACATTCTAAATCTAAATCTTTCATAGGCTATATGCAGATTTCCAGAATGCAAATCTAAAACTGTCCAATTATTTCAAACCTTCTTTCCTTTCTCTCATAATTTTGATTCAAGGAGGAACAGTTCTTTGCAAATCAACAAAATCTCAATGGATGTGGGGGGGTAGAATGCAGCTGGCATTTACATGACACCACAGTGAAGCATCTTTTCAGTGTCAACATGTTATATAAGTGATGTCTAAGAAAAAAACTTAGCAGAGAGAAGGTGACATTAAAGGGGAAAGTATGTCTTGTACTTTTGTGAAATCAAGGTAGTATTGTAGAAAGTATAATGAGAATAACAACTGATTATAACCTAATATTATGTATCAACTAGGATTCCAGCTTAATAAATGTTATTTAATATGAAATTCCTAAGGTACACTGTGTGCATTGCACTAAAAAAACCTCTGTGATAAAGCCATTTATTTTTTTTTTATTGGATATAAACATCCAATGATTTAATTCAACCTGAGAAGTGTTAATTTTTTCTTCATGAACTGCTGAGACTTTTTTCATGTGACTGTCTAGAATTAGAGGGCCAACTAGTAATATGTTTTATGTAGCCAGAACTCCATCTGTCTTCAGAGAGTTGCAGTTGTAAAAAGTTGTAGCTTAAAATATCTTGGCTCTGACTATCCCTCATTATCCTCAGCAAACTTAAAATGAAGGGATGAATGTGAGTCTTCCTTTGCTGCAGTGTGTTTCCTAGAGTTTGGTTTTTAGCAGTAGGTAGGGTTGAACTATACTTGTTCTGATCTTGCTTTGACATGCATCAAGTATCAAATGATATGTTCTGTATCCAAATGAATAGAGTGAACTGTAAAGCAGCTTTTATTGATTATACGTGTTATGTACACCTCTGCTTAACTTCTGGAAATCATTCACCTGGACTGTGAAGCTCTGCTGAATGTCTGATTATAATGTTGTCCTTGACATAAATTGTAGCTAGGCATATACTATTTAAGGGTATTGTGTTTGTACTTTATCTAGATGTTCACACCTGGAAGAAGTGAATCAGATAGCAGCAATCCCACTGTGCCCTATTTTTCATTACCCAGTTATTGGAATTGGAATTCAAGTGATAATTCCATAGTTCAGTTGCTCTCAATCTTAAAATTATCTAAGAACTATCCCTGATAATGATTATCTGGCATAAAACCTTGTCCTGGATATCTATAAACTAGAACTTCATCACTGCAGTCTTTTTATGGTCATATGTGTCTGTGAAGTCCTGTTCTCAGGGGTTATTTAAGTAGGCAGAGCATACAGGTCTTGATTATGTCTTCTTTTGGGTTATTACTAAATAATATTTAACCTTTTGCCATTTCACTGAAGTGGAGACTTCTTATTTTTACACTTCTCTCTACCAAGTTTGGAAATCAGCTTATAGATTGTAACAGCAATAGGTGATTCTGTCAGTGTTGTGTTGTATGGATGACAGATTTACCAAGCTACTTATTAGTGGTTGCAAAGAAACAGGATGCTGAAAATTTCTCTGAAACCTTGTTAAAATTTCCACTGTTAAGGTCAGGACATGATCTATGAGGATCTATTTCATTACTAAAATTTCCAGTAAAATGTAAGTCTAAGAGATCTAATGGTGGTTGTTTTCCCACGTAGAGGAATTCAGTGACTCCCCTTTTCTTCATGTGCGTTTCCATTTCTGACACTTTTGTCAGACTACCCCTCTTCTGCCATCTGTCATGTGGCAACAAAATTTAGCAGAATACTGGTGGGATGGCTCAACCTCTACTGCTATTCCACCAACATCCAAATCTGACATCGTAGACCAAAAAAAAAAAAAAAAAGGGGCATTACTTTTGGAGCTGCCCTCAAATTTGAAATACAGGTCAGATTTGAACCAGTTGTATTCTGAGATATGTTTGGAATGTAAATAAACCTTTTGATTGTTCTAATAAAATAGATTTTGCAGAAAAAAATACACAAAACATCAGTGCCAGTTAAAATTTTTTCTTCATAGTAAAAAAAAAAAAAAAAAAAAAAAACACTACAAAACAAACAAGCAAAAAAAACATTGAATGTTAGCATTTTCTTTAACTTTTTAGAAGCTATTCAGCTTGTAATATTGTTCATTTGATTTCTTTAATAAGCATATACCTGTTCTAATTCCTATTTTCAACAAAGATTTGTGTTACTTTTGTGGAAGTATTGCCATTTGTTTTGTATGTGGTGGCACCTTTTTGAGTACTTTAAAAATGTAGCCTCCATTTGAAACTGTACTTTAGAAAGTTGTGTAACTCAAAATCCTGAATCATTCTGTATTTATAATATGTAATAATAATAATAATGTCTCTATATTCTTCATGTTTTAGTGTAGATATACTGTTAATGTATTCTCTTAACATTGCAGTTTTGCATTTATACTTCTCTTAAACGCACAAAAAACTTTTCAAAATATGAACATTCATTGCTTGATTAGAAACATCTGGAGTCACATACCTTTAAAAGTGAAAAGGTCCCATCTTTCATCCCATCCCCAGCTTTATGTTTTGTGTTGGTTCCAGCATTCACCATGCTCCTGGAACTGCTCCACTTTACTGAGATACAGAGTTTACAGAAAGAAGAGTACCACAATGTGCAGCTGAGAACAAGAGAGCAGCCAACACTGAAGATTTGGAATTGTTTATGTTCTTGCCTCCAAAAGTACAGAAGTGATCTAGTAAGAAAAAAAAAAAAAAAAAAAAAATTCTGTTCTGGGGAAAGGCCAGTGAGAGTCACATTGGAAGATATAGTTGTCCTTCGTATGTTGCATGTATCTCACACATCTTTATATGTTTCTGTATATCTGTGTCTCTGTAAATGTTTTGTGCAACTTATTCAGATGGCTGTTGACTAAACAGTCATGTATATCTTATATACCTTCTCAGCATAACTGAGCTTGATGTGTTTGCAAAGCAGTACTGTATTCTGATTTTATTTTATTTTTTCTTCTGTCCTTGGGATGAGAAGTAGGTAAAAGTATAACATTTCCCTGCTGTTTCTGACTAAATGCAGTTGCATGAGGGGATTATGCAGTTAAGGGAATTCAGCTTCTAAGCAGAGCAGAGTATGGATTTATCTTTTTCAAAAATCCTTGCTTTGAGCTACAGAAATATTGTATGTGCTACAGTCTAATTTAACTGCAGCAGCATTTTCTGTGTAGCAACCTCTTAAAAAAAAAAATAATAATAAATTCTAAATCAACTCAAAGCTGTTATAGTTGCTGAACTCTTTTATGCATGGATTTGTAGTTTTTGAGCCTGAAGAATGCTTGCAGCCTTTCGAGAGTAAGAAGGGTCCTCCTCCCTTCACTATCTGTGGTTCTCTGCAGTAGTATCCACTCTTCTTGCCACATAATAAAACTTCTCTTCCACATCAAACTTACACTGTAAGTAATTGTTCTGTCTCCTACCTAAGGAGATAGTACCGAAAAGAATACAAAGTTATCATGCATCTCACTGTTCTGCAGGTTACAAACTACTGGTATCCTTGGGCTTCCTCTTTCCATGTAAAACTTCGGTTGTATTACCTCATTGAATTCAACGGGTGTTGTCCAAAAACTGAGATACTGAAAACGTTCAATTTACATGTGCAGAAACACTAATCAAGCTTATCCTACCCTCCTCCTGCCACCTCCTCCCCTCTTTCTTTTTAAGTCAAAACTAAGTTTCTTGCAAGGTGGTTTGTCTAAATGGATATTACAAAATTGTGGAGGTGGTTCTTTTTTTTTTTTTTTTTGTGTGTGTGTGTGTGTGTGTGTGTGTGTGGTTTGTCTGTTTGTTTTTTTTCCCTGTTCAATCCTCCTTTCCTCATCTTTGTTTTTCTTTCCTCTATTCCTGCATTCCTCCTTTGATATGATTCAGTATCTGATTAACTTTAGAGATTGTCTCTGGAGGGATCATGAGGAACGTTGCCTTTGCAAAGTTCTTGGAAAAATTAATGAAAGCATTCTGCAATATGTGAAGCTCTAGATATGCTTTGAACTGTTTTTATGTCTTGTTTTTCTTTTGAATGCTCATGACTTTGATATTTGGTACTGACAGAAAGAAATACACTTTATATATCTCTAGATCCCATGTCTCTAAATTGCACTTTCTGAAAAACTGGCAATTTCTGCACGGAACACAGAGATTGAATGCAAGGCTATAATTCAGCCTTGGTTTTCTGCTGATGACATAAACCTCAAGAGCTTGTTGGTTTATGAACAACAGCAACAAGAGTACACGGACACTGAATTACTGCCCGTATATTTGATTAGTAATAATGTGGTGTTGCCCACATTCCAAAAATAATATGTACTTGTGCTTTCCAATTTAATTGTAAGGAGGTAAATGAAGGCTACTCAAAGTGGAATAAATGAGTTACCTAAAGTCATAATGGCTGCCTAGTCTTTATAAGTAAAGTCTAGGATATGCTTAAACAAAAGCATTTTGTTTAATATATTTTAGACAGGAAAACATTAAAATCGTATTGGCACCTTCTCTGCTCTCTTTTCAACTGGAAGGCACGTTCCCAAAAAGGAATTATTTTGTGACTTACGATAGCACTGCATATAGCTGGTATTCAACTATGTTTCCTCTAAATATCTTTGACACAATTAGTGACATCATAGCAGCACTAGCTAAAATTAGAGCCATTTCAGTAACACCATGAAGTGACATAATGTAGTAGCTCCTTGAGAGTGAATATTCTTTGATGTGTTCCTTTTGCAGCAGTCCTGAGGCTTAGTGATCAAGTATCATTTGCCAAATGCAGCCAAAGTCTTAAGCCAGTCATCTTTTTTATGCGTTGTGGCAGTAGTGAAGAAAAAAAGTTGTTTGGATTGCATTTTATTACTTTCAACCAATATGCAGCCAATATGCATCAGAAATAGTAGAGTTGTCCCAGCATAAAATCATCTTTATACTATAATTTTAGAAGAAAATAATGAATGTTATGTAATTAATGCAGGTTATCTATTATTTTTTTCTGTATTATGCAACTTTTTGTTGTGGGTGGTGAATCATATTTATAGAATAACAGTCATGTTGATTTCTTAACTGTATTATTCTCAACAAAGCAGCCAGGAAATAGAAACACTTGTATTGCTGATTGATAAAAGAACAATTAGTAGCATGACTAGGTTGCTTTTTCAACTCTGAAGTCCTAAATAAACAATGAATTATTTTAGCTTTTTAAGTTCGCTTTAAAATTCTCTTTTTTTTTTCTCTAAGTTAAAAATGAAACAGAAAAAGCAGAAGTAACATAAGTAAACTAAATCTGTCAAAGTAACTTGTCATTCAACATCCTTTATATTTTATTTTATGTAATGAATGCACTTAACTTAGCATATCTTAAATCATGTATCCTTTATTTGTTCTACCTGTGTTGAAGTTGCATAACTTGTGCATAAGAAGTTGTAAGTAATTACCAGAATTATTTATTATCACACTTCTTACAGTGTATTTCATATGTAGAAGATGATAGTCCGTCAAAGAGCTCAACAGTCTCACAGAGCCATATGATTAGAGAGTTATCCATCTGATAGAACATATTGGTAGGCTAGCTGCAATTTCTGAAGAAACGCAACCTATTTTCAAGTACCACCATTATTTCATTTAAATTTCCACCCCCTTCAACTTAATTTCATATTCTACTTATTGTTCTTTATTTAGGGTGCATTTTTATTGATACTGTATATTTGAGCTCAACTTTATTCTTAATTTGAAATTTACCTCAGATTTGTGTAGTAGAATGTAAATGTTAGTGTATTAACCAGGAAAAAATAACAAAACAAAAGGCATTTTTTAGTTTATAAAATTTCTCTGGAAGAAATAGCATGTTCTTAAAACTCTAGTGATATTAAGTTCCATGTTTTGAAGTTCCCATATAACATGCACAATGTACGTGTTTTATTTGATTGAGGTGAATCTTGGGTTCCCCTCTAGGGCTTACTTGTGAGTAAAATCTTCCAGATGTGGATCCAGTATGCAATGATGTCATCTCCATACATTTTGGAAGCACTAACCAGAGAAGCATGAAATGCTTTTTGTCATCTTGATGTGGTGTTAAGTGTAGATCCTAATCACAGAATTCTTAAACTATTTAATTTTCGATCATTTAACAGAAACATCCAAGTAATGATCTCATCAAAAAGTATAAAAGCCTTCCATTGTATCCATAACAGGCATAACCCCAAGCCTGACCACAATCACAACTTCACGTAGTTGTGAAATTTATACAATAGGAAGGTGATAGGTAGATAATTTCTGTCATCTACTTTATGGATTTCATACAAAATTTCACAGCAGATGAAATGTGCAAGTATTTGGATTTACTTCATATGTCTGTTCAGTAATCTCTTAAAAACATAGCAACTTTTCAATTCATTTTGTCTGGACATCATGGATTGTACAGGAAATTTTATTTTAATACAAAGAAGAAAACAAAGCCATGGAATCACCTGATTAAAAGTTTCCAGATGTTAAAACACAAAGGTTATTTGGATGGCAACTTTGGAGAGAAGTACTGGAAATAGGAAACTGTTCCTATATACTCTTGGAAAGGATTATTTGCTTGACAACACTGTAAGAATTCCTTTGAACATTCTTTCATTACCTTGCTGTATATTAGACTGCTCTCTTGTTTGCCACTAGTCACCATTATACTAGCAACCAGACAGGCCATGAGTATACTCATACATGTGTTACATATGTTGAAGGATCAGAACTTTTTATTTTGTTTTGAGTATCTCGATGACCAGATTATGGGTTCACCACACTCTTGAGGAGGAATGTCAGGTTGTTAACCGATGCACTGACCCCCACAATTACCCAAACCCATAACTGTAAATAATGCATTTATGTCCAATATGCAGAATAAATCATATATGTAAGTTTATGAAAGGCAATTGAAGAAATGAAACAAACGAAAAACAGCTGCCAACACCAACCAAAAAAATAAAACACATCAACTACTGCTACCATTTATTTAGTTAAGTTACATGTGTGCCCCTTTCTTATCTCCTTTTCAGTCAGCTGAAAAACTGACTTTTCTGAAGACACTTGATCATATATCACTGTCATTTTGCCCACCTAGATGGTATTCATTAATTTCAAGGAAAGAAACTTCCTTGAAATTGAGCTTTTATACCTAATGATCTTTTGAGACTCCTCCAGGAAGTCTGGATTTAATTTTTCTCTTCTAAATTTATTTATTTCTTTATTATTCAAGTTATAGTTTGGTAACACGTCTCAAGTAAAATAAGCACTCTTTCTCTGCTTGGGTGGTGCAAACATCATTTTATTAGACAAGTTGTCATCTCGTGAGCTGGCTGATCACTTTTGCCTCAAAGAGCAGCAGTATCTTCCCTGTATCTCTTGATACTGTTACAGTAATGGATTTACTTGATGCAAACATTTAAATGGAATAAGACAAGTTGTTCACTCTTCACTGGATCTAGACAGGACAGTAATCAAGAACCTTCTGAAGTAATCACAAATTTGAAGTGTTTTATATTCTTGTGACCTTTCTTCTAGCCATTATAGCACCTATAGGTCATAGTTAGAACAAACGTGTTGTGCTGGCTGCTGTAAACAACAGCAAAGAAAGGTACAGACTATTTCTATATGTATAGATTAAGATATGCATCTATATTAATATATAAATATTTATATTAATGAAACACCATTATAACTGTTCAGCAGTAGCATAGGGAGTATTCTAATCAATCAGAAACTGACAAAGGAGAGATTAAGAGAGAATTATTAGTTGGTTTTGGTTTGGATTTTATTTTTTTCTAAAAACTGAAAAACAAAGTAGAAAGATAGCAAGGCAGAAAGCTTGATGGGGTGTTTTGGAAAAATTAAAATTCAGTATGGGGCCAAATATGTTGTACAGGGAAAAAAGTCAGTACCTCGATATCAAATGTATAGTGACAGATTCTGCAAACTAGGCATAGGAAGAGTGCCAGTGAAAAGAAGAAAAGTGAGTTGAAATTATCAAAGTAGCAAAACATAAAAATGATCTCTGTAGTATGTGAGAGGCACAAGATTTTATTTTCCAAAAGACCAGGGAAAGTGATATTTCTGTAAATGAGATGAAAAATGCTGAACATTTGAAAGAGCGTAGTGCCTGTTTAAATTGAAATGAAAGACCATACCTTAAAAATGTTATGCAGAAAGCAACCTAGGTTTTCGAGTGACAGACAGCATTGTGGCATTATAAAAGGAAGGTAGCAGGAAAGAGAAGTGAGGTTGAGTGGTAGAGAAAAGAGTACGTGGATAAAAAGTTGTTTATTTTTGCCAGGACAGATACAGCACAGGGAAAAATGGGGGAAAACATTTAAAGTGATAACAGTACCATAGAGCAGAGCACTGTGCTTGAAGAAAGCTCTTCAGTTCTACATAGCTGCCTCTTCATCGAGTTTATGCCTGTTAATAACAGACATATTAAAAAAAAAAAAAAAAAAAAGTGTTATACAAAATAATAACATAAACATACATGGAAACTAACCAGAAATGTCATGATAAAGATCGTAGGAGAATGTAAATTTGTTGGAAAGAGAGAAGGAAATATTCTCTACTGCTTTCAGGTTGAAAACTGACCTTTTCTTGAAATGAACACCTAACAAAAATATATCTTTCTTGCTGTAATTTCAGATAGAATTCATTCATTCTGCAACACTAGTTTGCAGTCATTTTTAAGAAGTTTTTTTAAAAATTCTTTAAGCTATTTGAAGATTTTCCCCTATTTTTCGATGTTATTTCAATGTATTTGGAGCACTGGTTTCTACCTAGCATTTGATAATTTGTTCTGCTTGCGTTAATGTCAGACTAAAGGTAAAGAGGCAAGACTTAGTGATAAAAATTCTCAGAAATACAACAGTTATCACTCAGGAATTAGACCTTAAATTAATGTTTCCCACCAAATATAAACTGCCTGAAGTGATTCTGGAATTAAAGTAATCAAAAGGATACTTAAATCTAGAGAAAACATGAGCTGGTCAGCAGTGGACCATGTTATTCTTACAAAAGAATGAAGTTCTGAAATATTGGCAAACAGAACCTTAACAGAAGCAGAGGTTAAAGACTGAGTCTCTGAAATCATTGAATCATAGAATGGCTTAGATGGGAAGAGAATCTTAAAGATCATCTAGTTTCAATTCCCCTGCCATGGACAGTGTTGCTACCCACTATATCAGGCTGCTCAGGCCCTCCATCCCTCCAGGGATGAAGCACCTGCAGCTTCTCTGGGCAAAGCAGGGATATAGAATGCCTCATTTTTATAAGAATTTCTTTCAATTTATTTTCATAATGAATATACTAATGTTGCTAAATGCAGGGTCTGATAGCGTAATATTTCTGGGTTTTTTTGTTATTGCTTTTGGGTTGTTTTTTTCTTTTCCTGTTGATTTGATTTCATTTTCTTAATACATTTCAAGCAATGTTAATTTAGAACATTAGCCCTACCAGTGTATGACTAATTATTGATATTTTGAGAAAGAATCCATGCAGATTTTATTTTTTTTATATATTTCATTTTATACTTTATTTTCATTTTTAATATACATTGTATTATATATATATTATTTTACTGTGGAAGTTAAGGAAATCTTTTGAAAGCACTAGAATCATGTGGAATGGCTCTTGTTATTTCTTTTTAAGGATCGTGTGTTTTTGGCACTGGTCTCTTTAGTTTTTAATAAGTTTTTTTTTTCATAGAGTCAAACTTTTTTTTGGGGGAGGGGGGAAGGAGAGGGGGAAATGCCACAGCATTTTTGAAAGTGACAGCTACATTGGTTCCTGCTACAAATCAGAAGAATAATCAGAAAACACCCAGGCTTTCCTTTTCCCTAAGAAGACTTTTTGAATTTATTCTAAGACAAAACTTATGATTTTCTAGTGCAGCACACAGCTGTAAGGTAGATTTGCAGAGTTTGCAAATGCTTAGCTTGCCTTGTTATATAGAGGCATTTTTGTGAACATGCAGTTTTCTCTGAAATTGCTGAAAGCACTCGAGAGGCAACTGCTCAACCTGCTCTTCCATCAAGTGCCAGTCACAGAGCATTATTTTAGGCAGAGACACAGATAAAAGAAGTAATATTAAATCTCAATGGGTGTTATAGAACTGTAATTCCATCCGATGCATATTTAAAGTCATATGTTCTAGGAGCAAATTCCAGCAGTCTTTCAGAGGAATTCTGAGTTGAACTGTTGAAATGGCAGACTTTATAATCTGAGAGAATGTGGGTTTTATACATAATAACATTTTAGGAATTTCCTGCCTTTTGTTTGAGCTGTGGAAATTTCAATGCTCGTTAGAAAACTGTGTTTGAAAAATGAATGAAAGTGGTGTATGGGAAAAACTTAACGTTATACCAAGTTGTTATAACACCAGCTAGGCAAGGAACTTTTTATCAAGTCCAGAGATGCAGCAGATATCTTTGTAATCTGAAACATGAGATTATTTTTGGTGGTGTAGAAAAAAAAAGCTTCTAAAATATAGATTATCAGAATTTAGTCATCAGCCTCTTAAGTATGTTGTAGACCTTTCTAACTAGATGTAAAAGATATATTCCTTGAACTAGATGTCATAGTAGCTAAACAAGCTAAAGCAACTGAATAACAAAGAATAAAAGTAAATGTCAGGGGATACTGTAAAGTTGCTATTCATTTTTTTCCCAGGGCTTCTATGATGGCATAATTGTGGAAGTAAACTTGAGAATGTTAGATGACAGAAACCCTATGGAGAAACAAGAGCTCTTATAATGTTCTTTAGTGTGTATGAATTATATGGAACATACTATTGTCCTTCAGCCAGGAAAACAAACAAACAAACAAATAAAACTTAATTAACTTCATAACTACTGGAATAATGAAAACCATCCCCAGATTTTTGTTATATGTTTCCTTCTTAAAGTCAGTGTCAAACAGAAGGTAATTCTGTTTGATAATGGCTGTTTTGGCAATGTTCTCTGTCAGGAGTTACTTTCACTAGGAGACTGGAGTGGACCTTTCTTAAGTCATTTAGAAGGGTAATCTTCACTATAATAGGCTTCTGAAGTAACTGTTATTTTTGTTATTTTAATCTTTGTAATAAGAAGCATTTACAGAAGGAACTCTCATCTTCTAATTACTCTGTGAACATTAATTAGTATTTGACAAGGTCACATATTTATGATGAAGGCTATTGACTCTGAGAAGCTAGTTGACTATGAGAAGTACATTTCTTCATTATAGTACATGATTTTCTTATCACTGGATAGTATACATCATGTTACTGACAACCTGAAATAAGATACACACATTTTTTTCAGTTGCTGCTTATGTGTCTTGAAAAAATTGATACAAAATTGGGAAAGGCAAATGCTTCAAAAATTGCATTCAAAAGTAACCTAATTGCATTTAAAAGTGAATTTATGATTTTTAAGGCTTTGGTTTTTAAAAGAAATTGCCTGAAATGTCTTTCAGCTTAAACTTTGAATAATATTTTCATCCTGCTTTCAGGTGCATATAGTTAAGACCACAAATACCCACTGGACTGATGTTCAAAACCTATCTGATGTTAAAACCTGTAAACCAATTCAGTTTTGATTCTTCACAGCAAAGACTTCAATTGCATAGCTTTGCAGAACAGAAACATGCGGTGTCAGATGAATCTGCATCTTCTCAGCCAGGCTTGTGTGGATGCCTACTGAACTGAATTGTAAGAGCAGGAGAATGGAGAGTGAGAACTGACTTTTATATTTAGGGCTGCTACTTCTTTTAAAGGTTTGAGAAAAGAAGGAAATAATTTTAAAATGGGGTTGTTAAGTTTTTAATTATTTTAATTCAGCAGATTTATGAATATTTCATCACAGTTGCAGTCTATTTCTTTTAAGATGCTGAGTATGTATCTGGATAGCTTTTGTATTCCTTTCTTTTCCTTAATAGTGTGCATTCAATTGGAATCTCTGACTGGCATACTGTGGTTTTAAATACTTTGTCCTGTGTTGCTCCACTATGCATAATAAAGTCATACCGCACTTTCCATGTTCAATATTTGACATGTTACTGATTCTGCTTTAACATACCTACTTTAGAATATTTATCTAGACTGTTTAACATAGTGCCATTATATCACTAATGCTACATGGAGTGTTAGAGTTCTCTACAAAAAGACAGAGGCACGTGTCTGGTAGAGATTTGAAGGCAGATAACCGAGTAATTAATTATTATAAATATAATATATTGTCATATATATCATATATGTTATATATAACAACATTAGGATAGCCTGTAAAGGAAATTATTTCACTTGCTCTTTTAGGCACAGATCTCTTGTGAAGTTCGCATTGAACTGATGTTTCTATTTGTTTTCATAGATATTACTCACTGTATTGACATTAGCAAATATATTGCAGATCCGCCACTTACTGCTTCTATGTGAAAGAAGTATGTAAGAAACTGCTAATGCTCTACAGGTCACCTACAGGGTAATGATTTTTCATGAAATTTCCAGTAGTAAACTTTTTTCCTAAAGATTGTCAGTTATAATCAGAATAAATTTGTAAAGATAAAATGGTTATAGTGTACTCATTTATTCAATGTTGGAAAATAAATGAGGCAACTCAGAGCTTCTTGGAAAATGAAATTATTTCATCACTTCTGAGAAACTCTGAATTTTCACTGGCAAATGTAAGCCAAAAGTCACAATTTTCATTGCAGCTTTAGAAGGGATTAAGCAAATTTAGCAATTGGATTGCTGCTTGTCAGTTTGCTACAAGGACTCCAGCAGTACAAAACAAAATCTGTTGGAACAGAAATGTAATACCTCATAACATCAGTTCTAAAATTATCTCAAAGGAGTGATCAGGGTACTAGAATGGAATAAGATATTTCTGTTAGTACAAGGTGTGTATGAAACAAGTACAATTTAATATTTTTAATCCAGCAAGATAGTTATGCACATGAATAATTTTGGCTACATTCACAGTGTGTTGATCTCATAAATTAGCAGACATACTTTAACTGTCTTATCTAGTTGACCACCTCCCATGAAATCAAAATTTTAAAACACATTTAAATGTTCTGGAAAAGTACAATCTCTTCTTATCCTTATGTCTTTTCATAATATATCAATAGCAGATCAAATTCATTGTAATTTACTTCCCATCTACTACAAAATATGGGTATGTACAAATTCCTTTTTCTTTCTGTTGAAAATCTGTTTTCCTTTTGGTGAACATGTTCGAACTATTAGCTTTAGTTTCGGGTAGAATAACTATGGTAATAAAATATAGATGATAGGCATCCTATACTACAATTAAAAAACATATATTGTGTAAAGTTCACTATGATATGAGGATAGAGAGATGTAAATAACATGGTTGTATGATTAAAAACCATGCATAATAGGAAATCTGCTTACCTCCTGCAATCTATTACTATAGGTAACTCAACCTTTCATCGTTCTATGAGTTATGTACACTTGAAAAGGTAATATATATAGAATTAGTTCCCAAAATGATGCATGCTTTTTCCATCATTTTTTATCAATTTAATTTTTTGTTTACTTGGCTTGTGAATTTTATGTTCTTTACATTATATATTTCTATTCTGTAACAGAACATTTCAAATTAACCTATGAGTAATTAACCTACTCAGATATGAGTAGAATTTCAACACATCAGCTTGTATTCATATATCTCAACAGAAATACATTGTTATGAACATAGTGGGGTTCTGATTTGTGTACACAGGCAGACTTTATTGATCATTAAGTGGAAGCAAACTTCATGATCTTTTAACAGGCTGCTACTAGCGTTACTGTAAAATGAGGGCCAAGATAGTAAAATAAATAAATAAGAAAAAGATGTAATGTATAATGCTTAGTGTCTTTGCTTCTCATTTCCTACATTTCCTTCTTTAAAATGCACGTGCATGCTGGAATGTGTATGTACACCATATGACTGTAGAATTTTCTCCTCTGGGTGAAGGCCATAATTTATGGTATTACTTGAGAATCACAGCAGTTGATCTTAATTGACAAAATATATTTGTAAAATTCTATAGAATTTGTGGGATTTATCTATCGTAGAATTACACAATCTTTGAAACACTGTAACACTTTAATTCAAAAGTTGGTTATAAATAATTAACAAAACTGCACAATGGACAAGGACAGCATATTGGAGTGCTAATTAAAATTAAGAAATGTATATCATGCTTAGTTGAAAGTATTACTATTTCAGATGATCAACTAAAATAATAGAGCACATTCACTAGATCACTATAGTGGTCACGCATAAATAATATTATCTATTCCCAAGATTACTTTAATTTTATTTTTTTGAGGCAAAAATATCTTCATATTTTCTCCCCTGTATAAGTCTGTTTTAGATGCTTTCAGATTAATGCTTTCTTCTTTGCATTCACTTTTGTCCTTGTATACCCTTCAGGTTCCAGACAGATTATTGCTTCCATCAGAAAAGGGATTTGATTAATCATCTGATCATATGTTTTATTCAAAACTAATGCCCTCCATACTTCATCCAGAGTAAATTAATGAAAAAAAAAATCATATAATTTGCACAGAATAGTTTATTAACTGCTTTTTTTAGTCTTGTTTGTAACCTCTAAATGAAAACTAAAAATCAGGAAAGAGAAGAATTACATTTAGGGTGTTGATTTTTGAAGAGTAGATTGAAAGGAATTTAAATCTCATCAGATACTCTTAGAGAATTAACTGGCTACATAAATGAACCTCCAACAGCAACGTACTTGGAGATTTGAAGCATGAAACACTCTCTGTGTGATTTTTCTCTTCTTGCACATCTTTGCCATTTATAGGAAAAAACTGCCTTTTTGTGGTGCAAGTATTAAACGTTAAGATGCTACTAAGGTATATAATATTGGCGATGAAAAGTGCTGAGATTTCAGCTCTAATTGTTGTGGATGTTCCAGTTTAGAACAATCTAGAGCACCTCTCCCATGAAGACAGGCTGAGTGAGCTGGGCTTGTTCAGTCTGGAGAAGAAAATGCTCTGGGGAGAAGTTATTGAGGCCTTCCGGTACTTGAGAGGAGCTTATAAACAGGAGGGGTATCAACTATTTATATGGGTAGAAAATGAAAGAAAAATGGGAGATAGTTTTAAACTAAAAGAGGGAGGATTTATATTAGATGTTAGAGGGGAATTTTTCACTGAGATATTGCCCAGAGAAGTCGTGGATGCACCATTCCTGGAGGCGTTCAAGGCCAGGTTGGATGGGGCCCTGGCCGAACTGTCCTAGTGTGAGATTTAGTGGTCTTCCCACAGCAGAAGGTTGCAACTAGATGATCTCTGAGGTTCCTTCTAACACAAGCTATTCTACAATTCTATGACAATTTACTAAAGTGTATATGCCCTGAACACTCAGGAAGTCAGGCCATCAAAACAACTTGAACAACACAAAATGACCAGCCTATTCAAAACTCTATTAATGAAGCAAATACATTCTTGAGATTGTTAACTACAAATTTCCTAGAGAAGAAAAAAAAAAAGGACAACTCTCCCACTATGTCTGAGTCTAAGCATTGTCTGATATGTAGTAGGTTAAATATTGGTCATCACAGACGTGTGATTGTGAGCAGAAGGAATTGTCTATATCACAGTTTTGTCTATCTTTTCATTATAATTTATTACTGTATAAGGTACTGAAATTCTTGAGTTAAAAGCACTATGGGAAAACTAGTTCTAGGTATTCCTTAGTACTAAATATTTGTCTTGTGTTGACTTTTCAAACACTGCCGACCTATCTTAGACTTTTTCCATCCCTTTTTATTGAAACAGCTATTCCTATTGGAAATGTTGCTATTTGTCCATAGTATAAGTGAAGTAATTGTCCCTAAGATAGTGAAGGAGTCTCGTGGTTGCTCCACAGAAGTGGCCACTCCTTGAGAAGTGGCTTGCTCAAATTCACACAGATTTGTCAGTATGTTATGTTACATATAATCATTTTTTCTTTAAAGTGAATTTTACTGCTGTGTCTGCTTTTCAGACAACAAGGTGTGGAATGTGGAGTAATGCAAGCAAATCTTTTTCATTACCAGATAGCAGAGATCACTAATGACACTATGTAGTAACAGTATTTTGTCAATACTTTATGATATTCTGCAAATCAGTTTCCTGAATCTGTTGGAGGGGAGCTATTTCCTTGATTAAAATATTTAATGATTAACAATAATTACTAAAAAATAATTTTCCTACAATATACAATTGCCTTAAGGCTGGGAAAAAAAATAAAACTAAGTGTGGATCTCCCCACTAGGAACCACAGAATGAAGGAGTTATTTGATATTATAAGCCAGAACAACTGAAAAGACACTTAGTTGGGAAGTTTAATAAGACAAACATATAAAAAGAGCTGATTTCTGGTTGGGCTTGAAAGAAAGGGCCTAGGGGAAGGAGAAAGTGACAGAAAAGAGTCAGAAGGGAAAACCTATCTCTGGGTTTGTTGAAAAAACTGGGTCAGAGAATGGATCAATTTCAGAAGACGGAGGTTTTTAATTACTTTTTATTTAATTGATTATAATATGCTATTGATTATATTAAGTTTACTTTATATTTTTAATGAAGTAGTTTTTCTTTTTATTTTTTTTATTTTTTTATTTTTTTTACTATTTCCCAAAGTATATATTTAAAGAAATCAAAATTCTTCCCACTCCCCGAGAAAAGGTAAATATATATATATGTTATAAAATATAAATATAAATATATAAATATATAAATATATAAATATATAAATATATATATAAACAAGTTACCAGATTAGGGGAATGTCATGGGAAGTCTTATTTCAAAATAGGATTATGATGGCTGAACTAAGAAATATACATTTTTCACACCACTTGTAGAAGCGTATTAACAAATGAAAATCTATTAAGCTAAAATTTAATTAAGGCTGCTAGTACTCCTTGTTTATGATGTTTTAAAAATATGTAACTAGCAAGTTAATATACAAACTGATCTTTGTTGTAAGTATAGCTGTGTTTAAAATGAAGTCTGTTTACAAAGATTTTACATACAGGTGTGTATGAAGATAGCCATTTCAAAATTTTCTTAAAAATATAGACAAGTGTATGATGCTTTTAGATTCAATTTGATTGCAATACAATGATATATGAGGTTAGGCAATGTTTTATAAATAAAATTCAAATGTCAATTCAAAATTAAAAAAAAAAAAAAGTAAAAAAAGTGTCCAAAAAGGACATTCCAACATTGCTGTGATGTAGTCTTATTTGAAAACAAAATAGCAAATAAACTAATGAAATTCCATCAAGGAGTTTCATTTTAATACAATTGAATAATCTGTCAAATACTGTGGAAATTCTTTTTGTTGCCATTTATTCACTGTTGTGTTACTCTAAGTTCATTTTAAGCATTTCCAAAAAAAGATCAAAAGGAATCTCTGTGACAGTTTTGTCTCGAATGTGCAGCAAACAGAATGGAACACCAACAATGAGATAAAGATTTATACCTAAGTTGGCTGTCATTGTTGGAGCAGAAACTAAACAAACAGAAGTCATCCTTACAGTATTTCTGTAGAGTGAGCTTGTGAATGTCACCCAGCAGTCACACTCCCTACTCTAAACTGTCCTTTCAACCCTCTGGGGAAGTCACTCTTCTGTCAGCATATATTAGTAAGACAGACAAAATGCAGAAATAGAAATGAACACAACACTGACCAATTAGTTACTCGAGGGTAAAATTGTAATGTGACGTAAATTCACTCCATCAGTTCTGCCAAACTGTTTTTATTCTGATTGCTATGAATAATGTGGCTGTGAGCTCATAATTATTAAGAGGCATAATTATGAGCAGCCAGAGGCATAGTATGTCTGTGCTAGGTACCAGAGAAATATCTACTGCTTTCTAAATCTTGTTATAATTATTATCCTAATAATCCAGATCACTGAAATCAGAGATTTCAACATGCTATTCTGAAAAGAAAACAAAGTTTGAAAACTCTTTAAAATGAAATATTTAGTGGTTGCTCTCCATAGAAGAAATAGTAAATACATCAGTTCTATGAATTTTTTCCCTGAAGTTTCAGACCCCAGAGCAAAGTCAGTGTTCCCACAGACGTGTCTTTTCTCAACTACTTTGACATTGTGGCTTATGTGTGATGTCTTAGTAACTGAGTATTTTTAATGTGTTTTTGTTGTTGTTTGCTTTTTTAAAAAATAAACAAAAAGTCCTAATTCATCTTAAAGAATTGCCTAGTATTTTTACTTCTTACCTAAAGAATGAAGAAACAATTATTTTGCTCCTGCTGAATTAAGAATTAATCAGATCCATATTTATCTAGCTGATCAGCTGAAAACCAACTGCACCAACAGAAATAATAAGCTAGAAAGTCTCTTCTATATGTTGGCAAACTAGAAAATTTTGCTGCAAAAAATATTCAGTGTCTACAGTGTACTTTTGTGTTCATAGAGCTGAGCAAAACCACTTCTTTGGCCCTTCACACTAAGTGGCAAGCTACTTAATTGCAAGAAGTGTAAAAACTTTATTATATAAAGGGAAACAAAACCATGGTCAGAAGTGCTTTCACTTTTTAATTTTAATTCAAAAAAGATGTAAAGAACTTTCAGACATTTCAAACTAAAAAGATCCAAGCCATCATTTAGAAAAGATTAAAAAGGCTATTTGAACTTAAATGTCAAATCCAAACATGCATGAGAATCATTTAATGCTCCTTAATCTCAAGCACTGTTGAAAAATTTGCCCTGCTGTATTCAGAGACCTCTATCTAGACAAATGATAGTCCCGCTTTTTTTATAACTATCATTACCCCTTACCCAAATGCTTACTTTTGCACTTTGAACAGGCTTTCTACTAAGTTTCCGGGCTTTTGTTCATATTCTTATCCACTAAAGAAAGAGTGGGGAACAGGCAACCTACAAAAGCTGAGAGATAACTTCGGTATTTTCTAAATTCTAGAAGAAAAAAAAAAAAAAAAGAATAGTTTAGCCTTTGCTTTTTAGTATAGTATGGAAACAGAGTTTTGCAGCCTTTATTTCTCCCTGTTACAAGTTTCTGTCCCGGAAGAGACTGTGTGTAATCTATCCGTGTTACACAGGCAAGACAAACACAAGATTTTAGCAGCTATGGATCATTTTGTTCTGTATTTTTAGAGAAGACTATCTGTGTATAATCAGGTTTAACACACAGTTTTAATCAGAATAAAAGCATAGTTCTGTCCATTTAATCTAGATGAAACCTTCTGGTACTGGGTTTATGTAATGTTGGAAAATGTACTTACTTGTAATCAAAAGAATATTTACTTAATAAAAGATAGTGTCACATTCTTAAAACTACAGCACTTAGTGGTTACTGGCCAGAAAAAAGTTCGAATAAGTGCAATTTTCTGACCAAGGCAGATAATGCAATATATTCCCCTTGCAAAACCTTGCAACTTGTTCCTGTGATGTTGGCCTCATGTAAGAATTGCTATGTGTAAGTATCCGACCCACTTGCCCTAATTTCCAGGAAAGGAAATAAGAGTATTTCTGCACTTTCCCTAGACCTGCAGAAACATTTTAAACAACTTACACAAAACTTAGGTGAATCTTGAAAGAAATGAATTTCATGTAAGTTTATTTTGATTATTCTTTTGGTTCCCTTGACTTGGTAATCCTACTATGCTACAGTCCTATAGAATAGAATAAAACAAAACAGAATATTCAAGGTGAGGCTGCAAAATAGCGATTTTGATATAATGTTTTCTTTCAAAGTAAGGAGAGAAGCAAGTTCATGTTTTATGCTTTTTACTCTCAATTCCACTGCAAGTCATCTCCTTATTTCCCCATTTTTGATGATATGTCTGGTTTTCCACTGCCTATTCTACGAGGCTCCTATCTCCTTGTTTGGATCCACGCTGTTTTTTCTCATAGCAGTTTTTCTTTGATGTGTACAGTGGAAGTTAATGAGCTCTGCCAGTACAAACTGGTCTTCTGTGAAATCTTTGTAGAGTATGAGAAAGCTGGTTTTACTTAAAATCCAGCCACATGTAGGCTGGGGATCTTCTGAAGACATAAAACAAATGTTATGTATATGTCCTCTTTCTCCATTCGTAACCTTGGAAACTGTTAAAAAGCATTATCTTTTGAAAATGACACTTCTATGCAAGCAGTTCTGTACAGTATTTTCTTCTGTGTCTCTATCTGAAGCTGACAGAATCCGTACCTCTATTCCATGCCAAAGAAACTGAAGTTTTTATTTTCCCTTCTAGAAAAGGTTTTTTTTCTTTGATTTCACTATGATCTTCCTTATCTTCCACTAGCTGTTGTTTTTTCTGGCTTGCTTTGGTGTAACTGCTACTTTTCATTGTCTGAAATCTTTTACCAGTTAACTTCCCTCGGTTCCTGTTTCCCTGCCTTATTCTTGTTTTACTCCTGTTTTGTTGTTATGTTTCCTGCTGCTTAGCTTTTCTAGCGGTTGCTTTTCTGGGTTTGTTCTTGCCTTGCTGCTATTTGTGATTTCTGTTAAAAGTCTCCTACTGTTTAACTTTCTCCAGCAGTTGTTTCTGGGTTTATTTTTTTCTCTTGAATTTGTTTTTAACAGTCTCCTACTGTTTATCTTCTTCTCTAAATATGACTTCTATAGACGATTCTCTTCTCCCAAGTATTCAATGCGTTCAATATCTTGACAAAAATTTGGGCTGAATTTAGAGGATTTCTGCATGTTGATCTGAGCAGGAAGAAGAGAGAGGTCTGATTCAGTTCTTAAGCACTGTCTAGAAAATATACAGGTCACTCAAAGTAATCCCTTTTATTTACTTCCACGGAAACTTCTACTAATAGAACACAATAACACTACTTGATAGAGGTAAAAAAACATTTTTCAATGAAATCATTACCACTAGCTATGCATTTTTGCTAGCAATGAACAACAGTTTTCATGCCCTGCTTGCAAAATTGCACCTGCAGAAGTGGCCCACTGTCATGGTCATCACTGCTGAAATGCACCACTCACCACCTCACTGTGTTCACATCCACTATTTGCTCTCTGTAAATACTCAGAAAGTATGGGTGCCATTTTTTATGCATGGAGGAATTTAGAGACACGCCTTTACTTTAGGTCTTTACAGGGAGCTGGGCTTGTTCAGCCTGGAGAAGAGAAGGTTGTGGGGTGACCTCATTGCAGCCTTCCAGTACCTAAAGAGAGACTACAGACAAGAGGGGAGGAAGCTCTTTACAAGGATAGATAATGGCATGACAAGGGGAAATAGTTTTAAGTTGAAGGAGAAGAGATATCAGGGGAAGATCTTTACCAAGAGAGTGGTAAGGTGCTGGAACAGGGTGCCCAGAGAGGCTGTGGATGCCCCATCCCTGGAGGTGTTCAAGGCAAGGTTAGATGGGGCCCTGGGCAGCCTGGTCTAGTATTAGATATGGAGATTGGTGGCCCTGTATGCGGCAGGGGGGTTGGAGCTTGATGATCCTTGAGGTCCCTTCCAACCCAAGCCATTCAATGATTCATGTACACTTCCATGTCAGGTGCCTTTTGGTCAGGCTGCCTCTCTGCTGCCATTTGTCACATGGCAACAAAGTGTAAAGGAACATTATCAGGAAAATTCAACCTCTACTGCCATACTGTAAACATCTGCCTCTGACATCTTGGGACAACATAAAATTTAGGAGGTGTAATTTTCAGCGCAGCCTTTGCTACATATATATATATATAATATATAAAATCTGAACATCTTCAGATTAGTCCCTGCAGTGGAAAGTGGCCTTTCTTGGGCAAGGTGTCTAGAGAAGAATTTTGCAGTAATAGATTTCAATAGAGTAGAATGCTTATCTTCTGTAAAATGTATTTTTCTGTAGAAAAGCCAAACTTTAAGAATTTTAAGTCACTGCTGATATTTTATTTTTGAGATTTAAAATTCTTTTCGTTTTTTTGACTGATAATTAACAATATGATATTCACACAGAATCAAATGTATATTCATCACGTTACCAGATCATTTGAAAGTAAACCATGAATGAAACTTAACATCTCTAGCTGGTTTTAGTCCATCTTTGGTAACTTACTTGGCCAAAGATATCACCACTGTTCAAGTGCCAATACTTAATGCCCTTATTTTGGAAGAGGAAATTGGTATTTCAAGTCTGTGTTCCAATGAACATTTAAATATTGATATGAAGTGGAACGGTTCCAAGTGGAAAGGCTGAGAAATACTTATTTCAGAATACCTTATAGCTTACTGCATTATGAAGTACAACTGAAACTACAACTGCATTTCCCATATCCAAACTGGTTAACAAATTAGTTGTTCAGAATTGGGCCTTATTGCTATTATTTATTTTGAAAAATATTTCAAAAGGTTCTTATTTCATCATAGTAGGTAGTGAAGCATGTAAAATATCAAAATTTTCAGAGAATATTTCATATTCCATTTGGTGTCATTCTAGTCCCTTCTTAACTGTTGGGTAGTAGTAATCTTCTAATGTAGCTTGTAGGATACTGTATTCTTAATCACTGACTAAATTAAGAACTCTATTATATTCCAATGACTGTTACAAATCTTTAATGAAAAGGAGTGTTTTATAACACAGATAGCATTTATCATTCCTTCATTCTAGCATGGATGACACCCCCTTGCCTGGCAAATTATGACATACTTATTCTAAGGAAAAATCCACCATATATTTGCATTATAATTATGTACAATGTGAAGAAGTTGCAGTTTGCAGAAACCCTTCTGGAAATCTACAGTCTCAATGTACGATTATGAAAATATAAAAGTGAGAAAAATTTTGAATGCTTTTAAAAGCATTCAAGAATAATAATATAGCATTTTTCTTTTATTCTCTTTTCACTCATAATATATTCTACCTGCAGCATTAAATTGTATATTTTTATTTATTTGTTTACAATTTTGGAATTTTGCAGAGTTCAGTAAAATGTTATAAATAGATCACATTCATTCTTATGGACTTTTTTGGACTATTCCAGTTCTGTTTATCATGATCGTGGTAGAACACCCTTAGTTAAGTGAAGTAGTACTTACTTCTTGTTTCCTGTGCAATATTATAGATAGACACCCACTTGTTTTTGTTGTATGCTAGCACAGTAGAACACATCATCCCCATCTCATTCCACTTTATTAGACTATCTTCTGTATAATCAGTCTAATGTAAAAATACTATATTGGCCTTTTTCTTTTCTGTGATTGCATTTGATAATATCTAGTGGAGGTACTAGGGATCTTAATGTCCCAAGGTTTTAGGGTATAGAGATGTAAAATTTCAATTTAGAAAATGACATGTCAGAATATATTTTCAGAAGTGGTATACCATTAAATGCTATTTGTTGCCCTCAATATCTCTGAGGAAAGTCACACACAAGTGAAGATGGACAGTTATTTGAGGGAAGAAAATTCTGAATTTGTAGTTGTATCACCTTACTTAACAGCATGCTAGTTACCACATCTCTAATGAGTGAGAATTTGAGAATGTATGCTGAGTGTGTTTGTACTTAACATTTTGCTATTTTGTGATGCTAATAAATCCAAAAGGGAAAATAAAAAGGAAAAGAACACTTTACTGCTACACTGCCAAAATCTGCCTCTGACATCATGGTCCAACATAATAAAATAGGAAGCAGTAATTTGAAGCAGCCCTTATTATTTTTAATCAGAAAATTTTCAACGTCTTTTTGTTTTGTTTTGTCTTGTTTTTTTTTGTTTTGTTTTGTTTTGTTTTGTTTTTTGTTTGTTTCATTTAAAAATCAAGATGTTTTTTCCTTGGGGGAATGAGAGGTTTTAAATAAAAATAAAAAAAAAACACCCCACCCACATTATGAACACTGTGAATATGCCTGTGAAGTTAAATTACATTTAAGATATCTTGAGCCACCTTGTAGAAGGGGAAAGAGAGCTGATTTCTCAGTAGAATATATTTTAGTAATGCAGGAATATAAGAGCAACTCATTGGCTTGAAAATTCACTCCTGTCTTCCAAGATACTTACCTTCCAATTTCAGCAATGTATGCCTGAGGCATTCACAAAGGCTATTTGCATAATCAGTGTGGCACTGGATCCAACCTATAAAAGAGAAGCTTTTTACTCACTTGCAACTAACAACAGAAATGAATCTACACTTTCAAAGATGAATTCTTTAGCTGTCAAGATTTTAGACAGCATCACAAACAAAATGTGTATATGTTTTCTTGATAAAAGCACAGCCACACATGCTGATAAAGCTATGGTTTGAAAGCATATTCTTAACTATTGAAAAGGTCTTTGAATGAGAAAATTGTGAAGCTTTCAGTTTTAATAATGCCCTAGTAAAGAATGAAGCAAGGAACTAAAATCAGTCAAAAAACTCATTTCTTATAGACATGAGTGTCAAGGGCATTCATTGTGTTCTTGATAACGACAAACATTGACATCACTGGTGTTCCAGGTCAACTGCAGTATATTTACTTGTTATGCCATTTCCTCTAGTACGAGTGAAAGAAGTATAGCAAGGTCATATAAAGTAAGCTGTGGCAGCTGGTGAATGTTTTTACTCATTTCAGAGAAGTAGAAAAATCTTTTTTGATTATTGCAATTGTTTCAAATGTTTTCCAACTCCTGTCCGAGAAAAAAAGATTGGCTAACAGAGGTTAAAAATTATGAGTTGAGGGAGTGAAATACTGTAAAAAAGTTGAAAACTCAACTCCTATGGACTTTGAAAAGTAACTGGGTGTTCAGTTGCCTTTTCTTCTTTTGAAAGTCTATTTATTTCTCCATTAGCTTTGATGTTTCCTTGGTTTTAATTAATAAGGAAGAATGAAAATATCATCACCTGGAAAAGAAGGCTGAGTTAGAAAGGGTTCAGGAGTTGTGAATAAAACTGGAGACTGATAGAATGCGGATGAAAAGTGTGCATAGTGCAATAATAAAAATTTACGTTAGGTCCAAAAATGTTATCCTGAACTTATCCTTGATAACTTCAAAATTCCTTACTTATACTTACGTAGATCTATTTAGCATTTCTAATCAGATTCTGAATTTTCCTATTACAATTTGACTACTTCAAGTAGCAAAAAAGGGCTGGATTCAAATTTAAAGAAAAAACTGATAAAAAATACTGTGGAAAAACTTCCCTCAACTACAGAGGCAATGGTGGCTGAAGTTTTGTTTCAGAGCTGCTACAAGATTTTTGTAAAGATGTTTTTCTTCAGACATTTTGCTTGAGTGTGGGCTTTCTCCAAACAAACATTTTTCCCAGATATATTGTGAATTATGTAGGTTCTGTCTACGGAGTTTCTTCTTCAGTGTCTACAAATGAATAAATACACACGCGCACACACACACACACACACACACGTATATATAGTGTATATAATAATATAATATTATATTATATTAATTTATATTATATTATATTAATTAATTTACTTATTTACTTATTTATTTATTTATTTTTCGAAGCATGTTGGTTCTGATTGGTAAGCCGTAGAAGGTAGTCAGCGAGTAAACCCATAAATACCAAAGCGCTGGCAATCCAAATTTTAGGTATAAGATTTCTGGAAGAAAAAAGGTTGCTTTCAGAAATATAAACACATTTATTCTTTCTACATATTACGCATATCCAAAATTAAACTTTTTTCCCCTGTTTTCTGGAGGATAGCTCAGTATGAAGTTATATTACAGAAATGCACAAGTATCTCCACAGACTTTTAGCCCTAAGGAGAACTTCAACTTACCTCATCTGTCCAACACAGAACGTTTAATATTTTTTTTCTCATTAAGAATTAATGAGAACTATTAAAACTATATTTAACTATTAAAAGAATATTTATTCATATTCAAAATTTGAACTGCTTCTAGTTACAGAAAACAGAAACTTTTTTTTTTAATGTTTCTCGTTCAATAAATCTATACAGTTTTTGTTGTTGATCCTTTGGGTTTGTATGTGAAGTTTTTTGTTTGTTTATTTGGGTGGCTTTTTTTTTTGTTTTATTTTTATACAGTAAAGAAAATGCCTTTCAAAATTGCTTGAGAAGGATATATTTCTGAGTTATAGTTACTTATTGTTTCTACTATTACAATGCTACTGTGGAATTTTGTTGATGTATTTAACCCATCCTTCTACAAAAGGATCTATGAAAAATAATCACCTCTCAGGAGAAAAACCATCTGCACTTTAATTGACATTTCTACTTTGTCATAAAAGAGCCTGCAACTCTGCCCTTAAGGGTTATCTTTCACCTTGTCTTCCAAAAAAGTGTTGTTTGAATGCTGCTCCAACACATGTTCATTCACCCTGCAGTGAGTATGCATAAGCTTCAATATACTTTCCGCTTTTAAGTACCTAAAGTTGCACAGTTCAATCCTGATGTTGTTGTTTTTGTGTTTGTTTTTTCAATTATTGGAGGGTTTGTTTCCTAATTAGAACTCTGGATTTTGTTCTGGTTTATTAGTCTTTATTTAGACAAATCTCTTATTGGTTAGATAACTCAGACTGCTCTGATATACCTGACGTTACAAATAGACTTTTGATAGCAACTTTAAGTCATAATCCAGATATAATAGTGATTAACTATAGACTATTGCAAGCCAGGAAATTTTCATAGTTGGGAAAGTTGTTTAAACTTGATTTTGAAGTGTGTAATTTTGTGAAAATTCATCTTAGATCCTATCTATAGTGTGGTTAACTGAGAAAGGCTTCACTAGAGGAACATCTAGGGATTTGAATCTACCCTAGCCTTCTGATGAGGATAATGTCTATGAGAAAAGATGCTTCAATGCAAAATTGCCACAATGCATTACTCAAATATGGAACGTCAAACTGATGTAAGATGTCTTATCACAGAACTGACTAAGTAATTCTGGGCCTTTCCTGAATTATCAAGATGATACATGTTCGGTGAAAGATTAAAAATTGTTTATAAGGCAGATAATTGTGTTGTCTGGACACAGTAAGACGATTTAGTACTTTGAAAACACTTTTAATTATTAACCTGCAGGTAAAAAAAACAAAAACAAAAACAACAAAGTAGATACTTGTTCAATTAGATTTCATAAAAAACTTCCTTCCAAGTTTGTTGTTATTCTTTCAGTCTTTCTGTGCCATTAGATCAAAATTTGAAAAGAAACATATGTATCAGAACAGATGCATAAATGTGTAAAACAGATGTTACAGAAGCTCAGAAAAATGCTCTGAATTTTAAAATTTTAGCATAGCTGTTTTGTTCCTCTTATTTTTACAGAAAAATTAGGCAAAATCAGTGTAGTCAGTTTCATTTGCTTCTGTTAATTTTCTAATTACAAAGACAATTTGTGCATGCGTAGATGTCTAATCTGGTTAATGAACACCCAAGCCAAATTACTGTGGATTGATTATCCATGAAAAGTGGGTTAATTGAATAATAGCCATTGATAAAAATGGCTAGTAGGTATTTTATTATGTGTACATCTCAAGTTGATATATTTTGCTGCAACATAAACATAGTGAAAAAATATATTGATTCTCATTAAAGCTGATTAATCTACTCATTTGTGTAATTTAATTGTCTGTAAAGTTATCTGATAACAGTAGGAAAAATTAGTCATTTGTTATATATGTCTTTGTTACGGTGAAGGAATGATTTTATTGAGTGTTGTACACATAAATCCCAGCTTCCCTAATATACATATTAGAACAAAGGGTAGTGTCATTTGCAATCACAGGAAATAGTCTGAAATGACAACAAATAGCTATGCACATTATCAACTTAGCTAATTATCAGACTTACTGTATTCAGCAGTCTATGTTATAGAGCAGTTAAAAGTGAAAGCCACATAAAAGAATTCATTATCAATAGGAGAAAAGAGGACCTAATTGAGAAATGCCAGCTACTGTCTGCATCCTCAATAGAAGAAAAATGAACCCTATCACATAATGCCAACTGTGGCCATGTTTCTTAATTTTCTTTTTGAGGACACTAAGCAGTAGATTGGATTTAAAAGGAACTGCCAAAGCCATTATCTTTCACTTTCAATAAAAATTCACTGTGCCCAAATGAAAAATGCCAGACTTCAACTCTGCTTTCTTGAGAAAAATAGTAGAACTAATTAAAAAAAAGAGAAAAGCCTGGTCTGTACATCTTTTGCATTTTATGCTTTCGAGGAAAGAGCAATAGAACACTAAGTCATTAAAACTACAATAGCAAAAAAAGTTCTCATGAACTACAAATGGATGAAGAAACAGAACATTAAAACAAAATTAAAAGGCTTGAAACAAGGCCACCCAGCAGGTCTCATTCTGAGGATATTTTTGAAACGTCAGCATCAGAACCTAAAATAGTTATTTTGTTTTATTGAATTTCAAAGTACAAATGTCCGTATCCTATAATTTCTTAGGCCAACCAGCGCTGTTAGGCCTTAGCAGGCACCTTGTCACATCCGACTATTTTGCTCAGAAAAACACAGAAGGCTTTGTTGGTTACAAGTAACAAATGTGACGGTATTCATATAGGGATACTTTGTCAACAATGCTCATCACACTTATTTTTCTTTTAAAGAGTCTCCTAAGGCAGAGGCCTAAGCTGCGATCTGGTGTCAGGTGCTAAAAACTACAACTATTTTGTTTCTGATTGTAATTCTTGCTGGAGGTAGAGGAAATGCCCAATTTCTGGTTTTCATCTGAGAGAAGAATGCCAACAGCAGCACTTTGTTAACAGCTGACTCAAGCAATTTTCATTCTGCATTGAGATTTCATGAAGTAGGAGGAATATTGTAGTGTTTCCAACAATGTATAACCTCTGAAGTCCAGATCAGCTAGTCTTATGGTGTACCCAGGATCATTTCTGTCAGCTGCTGACTTCATGTAACAGCGTTAAGTGAAGAATTTTATTTGTTTAGGTATATGTAAAGGGAGAGCGCCCTGTATAACCTTGCAATCCTACTACTTAGGTGAATGTATCAGAAGAAGAATTCATATCTGAAGGAAATGTTGTGTATTTATTGGCCAGGTGTCATGAAGTGAAAGTCACCCTGGTTACTTGGGTTCTTTGTGTATTCAAGGTCAGCTGAGAAGCAAGCACATTTGCAGACTGTTAAAGAGGGATGTATTTGAGAAGTTATTCAGTAGATGCTGTATTTAAAAAAAAAAAAAGAAAAGAAAAAAGAAAAAAAAAGAAAAAAAACCCACAGCATTTTATTATCTCAGCAGTCTGCCACTCCCTATTTCAGTGAAAAAATCTAGATAAATATGCCTACAGCTATACTCTGCCATTCTGCGGCACAGTACTGATGACAAGGGAGAAATACAGATTACTCTTGGCCATATTGCTTCTCATAATTACCTTGATTCCTTATCTCCTTCCTTTCTTAAATTATGGTATATACAGATATCCACAGAGCACATCAGAAAGACTGTCACTAAAAGGGAAGTATTTTAGCTGAATAAACAAGTATGAATTTCTGTAAGACAAGCCCATACCTTTGCAGAACACATATTCTATCCTTTTCCAAGCCCTGAAACAGTAATTCACTAATGAATGTTTTGAAGTTTCAACAATGGCATCCATTTATGCCACTGAATTACATTCTGCTTCACTTTTCTCAAGAAGTTATACCGTGGATTTAATAGTTTATAGCAAGTAGACACACATTGCATAGACTACAGCATTCTCCACATTCTTCACTCTCTGAAAAGCTGTTTCTCCCTCTTAAAAGAATAAAATAAATAAATAATTTTTTTTTTTTTAATAATTAAGCATTAAGATCCCAGGGGATTTTCCTGTGCAGTTGTGAGATACTGAGATTATTTTGGTTTTGTTTATGCAAATTGTTTAGTTTATGGTGCTTGTGAATGCATCCTTTAACATGAATCCTCTCCAATCTGTTGCTAAGCAGTTATTGTTACTGTGGATTTTGTGAAATAGGGTCTATGTGACATACATAAAACAGGAAAAACATATTTTCATCAGTTGTAAAAATATTTCTCACTAATGGTATTTTTTCCTCTTAGAATATTTATCTCAATATCTATTTTTAATACTTAGCTCTTCTGTAGAAAACCTGCACGATATAAAAGTCTATCTATTAATCTTCTCATAGGTTTCTAATGTTGGGTGGGTAGCTTGTGTGTAAGAGAATTCATGCTGACTTATTCACAGATAGTTCTTTTTTTGATCCACATATACAATAAACATAGAAAAAAGGAATTTTTGAAGTTCAAATTTCTCTCAGAAGTGAGAGTTTAATAAGAAACCATGGCTCTCGGTTATCTCCCTATTATAATTTATATAATATTCAGTCCTCTGAAATGAAGACTGAAAAGCACGGAAAAACTTCATAGTAAGAGGCTATCATCATTTGCTCAGCACTACAAAGACAAAAGATCACAAAAATTATATTTTGTAAATGCTCCTGTGTAGTGTTGGAATAAACATTATTTCATGAATAGAGATCATTTTGCATGCATCTTTGTTTGGGTAACTGATAAAAAGATGAAATAGTAGGTATCTGGAATTTGTTATTGCTTGGAGAAGATAACAGTGTTTTGCTTTCCCACACTTCACTAACACAGTTGTCTATCCACTAACTGATTAATTGACCATCTATTAGGCTTCTCTATTGTACTTGACTTTCCATCAAATTAGATAATCCTGTTCTCCAATTGTTGCTAGTGGCAGTGGAAGTTCAGTCTATTTTAGAAACATTGTAGTCTGAGGAGAGCTATAAATAGTGGCATGTTATTTTCTATGAGGCTTTTCAATGAGTATCATAAATACCTGATGATTTTAATTTAGTCTTATTAAGATATTTAATCTCCACTGATTACATAGCAAATAATAAAATTGTATCTATTTAACAGCTCTAAAAGGAAAAGTAGGTATTTATTACATAGATTTTACATTAAGTAAACACATGCAGTAACACTTTGGGGTTCGTATATTTAACACACATCAGTTTTATGTGTTTTGCACCAGCTCAAAAATACTATAGCAAGTATTTCAAATAGGCTCATGGTATAGCATAGGTTAAAGACCAACTGAATATACAAAACTCTTGAAACCATCATTTTGATATATATTATATAATTTTCTTTTAATATAAGAACATCTGTTAACACAGAGGAGAAACCATTAATACAAATAACAATTTATATTTGTCTTGAGCCTTTTTGAGTTCACACCAGATAAACACTGATGAGTTTTGATGGGTTTAAATTTCAAAATCAAAGCCATGCAAACATGCATTTTACATAAACTTCAGTTAAGCATAAATGATGAAGACCGGTTATTGATATACATTTATTTGAGTAGACTGGCACTTTCTGAAGTGTGGAGGGTAAATATAAATATATTAATATATATCTCATGGGTAACTGTCATTGACTTGTCATTTAAAAATTCATGGTTAAAAAATAATGCTTACATTTTTTTTTTATATTAGCATGTTGCAAATGTAATGTTTTGAGCAACTGAAACCCAACAAATAGAGAATTAGAACAGGACACTTATTTTATCAAATCCCTTTATAAAAAAGGGATTAAAATGATATGTAATCTATTCAATCCTAGTAAATAAGGACACTTATAGGCAAGTATGGGAGCACAGCTATAAAGTATATAGAAAACATATGGGTCAGGGAGACTACTTAAATCCACCAGCACATAGTATAACATAGAAGTTTAGCAATGGCTTTCAGGATTCTGATTTTAGCAAACTTGTACGGTGAGCACCTTAATAAATTATATGCATATTATATACTAGCAGTATCCCCACAATCAAGCTGTCAAGAATCTTCAATTTTATTAATATTATGTACCTACTTGATAAGAAAAAGAAAGTTACATAAAAATTAAAAGGAAAAGCAACTTTTTTTTTTTTTTTTAATCTATTAGGTTTTTTCTTGCTGTGAATGCATTATAACTGTAAGGAACAGAGTTGAGTAGAGAAATTTAATTTACATGCCTTTCTGAAAAGCTATATTTGCCTTAAAAAAAAAAAATAAAATAAAAAGGAGAAACTATATGCACTGAGTAATAAAATACAGCTGTATGTTGAACATTATAGTTGTTCCTTGTTTCCCTTAATCTTCTGTTTCACTAAATATGTATATTATCAATTAGATAAGATTACAAAAATAAAATTTCTAAAACCCTCTCTGTGTGTGAATACAAATTAGCTATAGTACATACTGGCATATGAATGCTTTCTAAAAAATACATCTTTCTCAGAATTACAAATTGGTAAATAAATGTTTTTCATGCAAATACAGTTTTCCATGTGTAGCTACAGTCTGTAGTCTTTTTCACTTATTTGGAGTTTCAGGTATGAAATAATGTAGTGACAATATCTTTATTCCTTTGCCTGCCTTCAGAAATAAATTCATTTTGTCCTGAAATTACTTTTCTTTTTTACCACTTAAGAGAGTACCAGACGGAAACAAAAAGGAGAAAAGGTGGAAATTGAACAGGGGGGGAGAAGAGAAAGAGAGAAAAAAGAAACTTATTTGCTTATCACAAGAAGTTTTGGGGACCACTTCCACACTAAAACACACCATCAGATGATACCAGCTTCTCCTGAAATTCTCTGATAGTTAGACTTGCATTTTACCTCATCTAATCTCATTTGATGTGCGATTACTTTTGACTCACACTTTAGATTATTATTTTGAATTTTCTGGTTTTAGAAGTTCTATCTATTTTACACTGGTTCTGCAAGTCCCAAAAAGTAATGAAAACATAATATAGACTATCAAATGATGGTGAATTAGTGAAAATTTTCCAGCTTCCTTATATCCTTTGCTATAGTATCCCTCTTGATTTTTTGCTAGGCTTATGACAGTAGCAAATTCATGCTAGAATTTTTCAGTTCCACTTTCTGAGAACCTATTCTTTCTCAAGCTGTCTATTCTGTTACATCAGGATATCAATTCTTTCTGGAAAATGCAACTTCTTTCTTTTCTAAGAGGACTTAGCATTTATTTACAGGTATTAAGAAAGAAAAACCCAGTACTTTCATCCTGAAGTGAAGCATTAAATTTTTGTTATAAGTGACTGCATAACTTCACCTCTCAACTCTTTAGGTTTAAGCAGTATGAGAACAGACTTTCTTTCCTGGAAGTCCTAATACTGAGTACTTTCACACTTCAAGCCAAAGAGAGAGGAGCATCCACATGGAACTCTTGTAGGATTATTTGCTTGCAGGACTGGAGGCTGAGGATCCAATCTACCTTGATTGAAGCTTGTTCAGGATTCACAGTAACATTTTAATGGAGTGTTTCACAATAAATGGATTTATGGAAGTACTTTCAGTACTGTCACTTATTTCTTATTCTTTCCTCTCAAGTACACTCTTGGCTCAAGGGGGACAATTCTCTTTGATCAGCTGTGCTGTGTGGCTTATATATCAAGCACAGCATAGGTTAATAAATACAATTTTTGAAATGATCACAAAGTTTCCTAGAGTTTGAAGCCAGAAGGGACCCTCAGATCATCTATATCAGATCATTAAGTTTTACCAAGGCTTTATGATAAACTTAAAGGTGTTCATTAGACGAAAGAATTTTAGACCTCATGAGGTTTAACTATGCTATAGGCAAAGACTGGAACTAATCCCCAGTGTCCCTACGATGGAAGGAAATTAATTGGATGAAATATGCCTGGATGAGACAAGACAATAATCTCACTTATGGTGATGAGGAAGACTAAATGAAAAATAAAGGTCCAACTTCTAATTCCTGGATTATTTATGTACTTATCATCAAGTATAGAAAGCTCCCCAATACTGCAAATCTTTTTCATTTGTAACTACCTACATGCAGTAAACATAGTGCTTTGACTTTTTTCTTAATGAACTGAATACATCAAACTTCTTAGTATTACATAGCAAAGCTTGTTTTCCAGTGTCAGAATCATTCTGGTAAATCTCTTTTAAACTCTTTCTAGGATTACCAGAGCCAGCTCGGGATTTATTTGGAAAGTTGCATACAAAGGAGATGTAACTTTTCTCTTTTTACCCTGTCTTCCACTCTGTTTGTCTTCTTGGATCACATTTGCTGTTTATGTGACAGCACTGCATAAGTGAGATCATTATCTGTAATGACCCCTAAATACATATTGAAGACACAACCCAGGGCAAGCATTTATCTAGAGAAAAAAGTAATGAGTGTAAATTCTATACTGAAGGAAACAATTATTTTGTGAGACAACTGTACTAGTGGTAAATGCAGCACGATGAAGCAGCTGAAACTCATAGGCTCGTTAGAAACCCACCTGGTTCAATGCATTTCATCCCCACATTTCTCAATATATTTATTGTTTGATTTCTTCTGGTAATTGTTAATGTTTTTTGTTTTTGCATTGCAACTTTCAGTCAGCTAGATTTCGACTGCCTGAATCTTTGACATCAGCCATATGTTGATTGACTTCAATATTTGGTAATAATATTTCTTGTTTCACTTTCTTGATATTATTCAGAGTTATAAACAGTATTTTACAGACTTTGCTATTTTTGTGAATGTGTGGGCGTTTAATTTTCACTGTAGGCTTTCTGTAGATGTCATAAGGATTTTGTCCTTTAATGTAAGCCATTTTGTTGCCTCTTTCCTTTAATGTTAATTGCATGTTTCATTGTCAATTTTTAAATGGTTGCACTCCTTTCTGTTTCCCACAAATGATTAGGGTCAGAATACGTTTCTAAAGATTCATTCTATTTTCTATTTGTGAAAGGGAGATGCAGAGAGGAACTGCTGATACTGATACTGAATTGAAACTTTGGAAGAAATTCTGAATAAACCTGAATTGAAGCCAAAGCTGAAACACATTGTAAACATTCATATGCATGTAGCAGGCTCCAAGTGTTCTGCAGCAGTCTGAATCTAAGATCTGGTGCCTTTGTTTTTTTGTTTGGTTGGGTTTTTTTCCTATATGTACCACATGTTTATTTGGAGATATGCCACCAGGAACAGAATCTTGTTTGATCTTCTAGGATAAGCAATATCCAGTTAGGTTGGTGTTTGAAAAGATGGTATCCCTGGGAAATCTCAGCTGTTTGTTTAGAGTGGTATATTTCAGTATGTGCCATTCTTGCTGAAAATTGAACTTCACTTTGGTCATGTCTTACAAACCTGACTGGGATTTCTCTTACTAGGAATGTTTATATCCAGGTGAGTCTCATGGGTGTGGGGATTTTTGTGATACATATTTCTATAGCTCAACAGGGCAAGGTCCTGGAGTTGGTTCAGGGAGTGTCAGTGTCAGTCACACTCTGATTGATGCTGGCATTGGATAAGCATGTATGTATCCAATTTTGATTTGCTTTGAAGCAGCATAGAAGGCATACTGCCTTTGATAATCCTTCTAATCCACTCAAACTTTATGTGAGTGACAGGGCAGATGTTAAGTGTGTGAGAAGGAAAGTAGTATTATGGTAGAGACTCTCTGCTGCTTCTCAGCCTTTGTTTCCTCCAGACTGGATCCTCACCACTGTATTCTAATTGTGTTCTTGGTGTTTCCAAGATGCAGACCTTTGCAAATGCCACTTGAAGGAAATATTTGTCAGTTATCCTGCTTGTATAACAGCCACCTTCCCTCATTGAAACACTGAAGTATTTCTTAAAAAGGAGAAAAATTGTCTCCATCCATTTGAGTTTTAAGGAGAGTCAATGTTAGTCTATAAAGCAGTATGTCTATTTCACTATATATTCAGCAAGTTTTCACAATAATCAGCTTAAATACATAAAGTTTATACCACATGGCACTCTTGCTTCAGTGAATCCTTTACTGCTTTTAGGTGGGTTTTTAATGTTTCTATTTATTTGTTTGTTTGTATTGCTAAATGTCTGTGTTTCATTATGACAGTTGGAAATAACACTACTTTAAATAAAATGTAAGACTTGGGCACAGTAACAAGGGTAATTGTAACTTCAGAATGTGATTTTATTTTTTATTTTTTATTTTTTATTTTTTATTTTTTATTTTTTATTTTTTATTTTTTATTTTTTATTTTTTATTTTTTATTTTTTATTTTTTATTTTTTATTTTTTATTTTTTATTTTTTATTTTTTATTTTTTATTTTTTATTTTTTATTTCCTAAAACAGACAAAATTTAGCTTTGAATACTAACACAACTCTAGGCTAATTCTGGCAAGGTGGCTGGCAAAAGACCAAAACATGCCCTGAGCACAAAAAGACATCCTAAATTGCTAGAATCAACAACTGAGTAAGAGAGTCTGCCCACTTTTGATCAGAATCCTTCAAATTTTATCAAAAGGCTAATATTGAATATGTTTAATTAAAATAGAGATCTACAAGACAGTAAAAGCTTGAGGGCTACCATGAAATAGGATTTGCATACTACAGACAGTTTTTTAGATGCATACTTAGTTTTTAAAAATGTTTAGAGGTCAATGCCTTAGTCAAAGACAAAGTGTTGCTCTTATTATTGAAATAAAGTTAAATAGGTATCAAAGGTGGAACAGTTGTCATCAATGTCCATAAGTGAAAAGAGGTTAATATTAAGTACACTTCTGGTTGCAGAAAGCAAGAATAAAATATAGATGAGACATTTATGATGTATAGCCTGTGTGTGCTTGCAAACCCATGCAAACTTAATGTGACAATAAATTAATGACTAGCAATCTAGCTCTGCCTTTTGACATCTTCAGCATCTTCATGAACTAGATTTCTAAATCCTTGGTTACTCATTTATGACTGTAGGAGAAAATTTCAATTCCAAAGTGTCTTCACCTCAAGTGGATGAGCTTTATAAACCAAGTGAAATAATAGTATGGAATTTCAAACCATTGGAGGAGGAAGAGCTTCATCAGCTGACTGAATTACCAATAAAGACACAGCTTCTGTAAATGCTCAGACATTGCTTGGAACATATTGCTGCTTTTTAGATTTTATATAATATAAGAATTGTTTATTTGGAAATTCAAAAGAGAGTTAATTATTCTGACTTTGTACCTTTGTTCTGAAGTATAGATATGCTACCAGAATGCATTGTCATTTTTCAAAAAGCACTGTAAAAGTACCAAAATTTTACACTTTTTACAGATATTCTCTTTGTCTGGATTTCATTCAAATAATGATGGGAGTCATTCTCCGACATTATTTAATAAACATGTTGGTATTCCATCATCAAAACCACTCCCCTTCATTACCTTACCTTAACAGAAATATGGAAAAATGAATTAAATTGTAGAGAGACTTACAAACCCAAATCCCATATTAAGGATTACAACATGGATGTGAGCTATCCATAAATATTAAAAATTATCTGCTTCTCACAGATGTTCCCTCTGCTTATTATCTGCAAAATTTCTGGATCAAATGTTCAATATGAATATGTTAGTATCCACTAAAGATTGCTTTTGGCAGCATATGTGTTGATATCAGCAGGAAATAAATAGGAAAACATTAAAAGGTATAAAACTTTAAAACAATAGCTTAAAGGTGTTTTATAAACTACAGATGGCTTATATCGTTCAAGTGGATGTCTGGTGTAGAATGAAAAGCTGAAAAAACTGGAAAAAAAAGTGGAAACAACTAGAAATAATGGGTCCCATGCAATATGTTGTATTTAAAGTACAGATAAGCAAAATGGAAATTGCTGCTCTTGTACAGATAGTGAGTCTATGCTAGCATGAGTGAATAAGAGTGGTCCACTTTTTTTTTTTATATATATAATATTCTAAAGAATGAAACTTGTCACTCTGGATTCTCTTCAAAAACAGGAAAGCTATCCACAGTAGATCATTTTTCTGTGCTCACTCATACGTTCTAATCATTGACATTACACAAAGAAAGTGTTTCTGTCGTGTGAAAGAACTGTTGAACTCTGTAAAAAAAAAACAGGAGCCGGATGAAGCAAACTTTCTTTTGTCAAATTATTAGCATCATTGGTAATGCTAAAGCTACTGTCTGTCTCTAGGCCAAACAGAGTAGATAAAATCTTTTAGTAGATTTTTTTTCTTTGGTTTTGTCTTTTCAGATGCTAAACCTGATTGAGCATGGATAGAGCTTAAGGGTTTCAAAATTCCTCTCCTAAAATGCACCAGCACTGCAAACTCATCACTGTAGAGAGTAGTACAGGCAAAAGAATTAGCACAGCCAAAATCTAAAAGAAAAGCAAATCTCTGGTGTTTTGACAGGCCTACTGGTATGAGCAAGATGGGAGGGCTGAGCGAATGCAGTGTTGATAATTGACAGATACCTAGAACTGCATCACCAATAGCAACAGAAGGAAATAGTAAAATAAAATGTATAAATGGGACATAGACAATGAGACATATGAATTTAGGAAAATTTTATATGGTAGTGGGGCATTTCACTCCAACAAAAGTGGTAAGTGCAATATTAAGAAAAATAAAAAGGAGCGATGAGCGTCTGTTTTTTAATTATTATTACTAAGAAGATATTGACTTTTTTGGTCATTAATCCTCTACCATCTATCTAGAGAATGGAGAGCATCTGCTTCTTTCTCCTGGTAAAATTGCATGTAATTAGCATATCATTACTTTTCATTTTCTTGTTTTTTCTTTCCTTTTTTGTAAACAGTTGTGCAGCTTATAAGAACTGCTTTGTTTCATAGTATCAGTAAGTAAGATGAAGTGCATGCAGTGTTTAGTCTGCAGTTCATTATATAATAAGGCTGATTTAAAAAAGAGTTCCAGAGCAGTGAAATGATCAGTAGCAAAGAGAAAACCTTGATGGTCATCACTGAACACGAGCAGTTTGTTTTAGGAGTTAAAATAACTTTTGCACCATATAAATATATCTTTATCATATATAGAATGTCAAATACCATTTCTAAGGAAGACTCAAGTAAAGTCTGCCACAGACTACAGGAACAAATATTTTCCCTCTTCTCCTCAAGGACTAAGCATTTAATGAGCCATTTGTAAGGACCATACTCTTGTCTGCTGAGTGCTCTTCCAGTGCATACAAAAGACAAGATTCTCAGCTGTGCCTTTTGCTATCTTATAACCACTTGTCAGAAACTTCTGAACAAGGTTTTCCAATTTTTCAGCTTTCTTTCAATCCAGTCTTTCTATCAGAGGCAGTTTAGTCTCAGCGAGTGTCTCAGGTGATGGTGACATTAGCAATACTGATTGATTTTACTTTGTAGACAGGAAAATCCTTTAGCAGCTGCACTGAAGGACAATTTCCTTTAATAGCTGACAAAATGTCACCTCCCCGATCTCCAGTTCCTACATAGAGACAATAGTTTACTTTCCTCACTTTGACAAAGTATTCTGCTCTATTAACTAAATATGATATCAAATCAGCCTCTTATACAGGACAGAGGAGACACTTTTTATCTACTGCATAAGACCAGTACAGGAAAGTCATTCATGTGCTGCTGGAGTCTGACAGTCGTCAAAATAGCTCTTACCTGGTGTCTAACAGATCATTTCTGTCAAAGATCAGTCTTGGCTTAAGAGCTATTCTCACTGTGTGCAATCTAGAGGGGCTGCTCTGAAATTATTGTTTCTCATTTCATTATATTTGGCCCACGACATCAGAGGCAGATATTGGTGGCACAGCAGTAGAAGTTGAACTTTCCTGCCCATATACCACTACATATGGTTGCTGTGCAACAGATGGCAGCAGAGGGGCAGCCTGACAAAGTGGCAGTTGATATAGAAGTGTGTATGAAGCAAAAGCGTGTTATTGAATTCCTCCATACAGAAAAAAATGACATTCATTGATGCTTGCTGAACTTTTATGGAAACCAAACAGTGGATGTCAGCACAGTAAGGTGGCAAGTGGTGGATTTCAGCAATGCCAACAGCAATGTGAAAGATGAGCCATGTTCTGGATTACCATGCAGATTTTTTATGAGCACAGCATGCAGGCTGTTGTTGATCACTGGTGAAAATGCATAGCTAATGATGGTGATTGTGCTGGAAAAATAATTCTGTAGCTGAAAGTTTTCTCTATCAAATAATGTTATTGTGCATCTTGGATTCGTTGTAGTTTCCAAGGAAATAAATAGAAGATGTTACCTCCAGAGCAAGCTATACACTTACCTTTCTTATCTGTGGTTCCATGAACTTGCTAGTATTACTAGCGCAACAACACATCATCAGTAGGGTAAAACTAACCTGTCTCACGACGGTCTAATCCCAGCTTACATTCCCTATTAGATTTCAAGGATCACTTGAAAAAAATGGAGCATCCGTACTAGTTGCATATGTGATGGAGACGACTGTACACGAGTAGCTTGCAGTCTGTTCCCATATAAACGCTGAAGACTCCCTCTCTTAACAATTCTGCTACAGATACTTAAGAAAGACAAGTTAAGTTAAAATATATCCCGGTTGCTTCTATCAGATAATCAAAATTGCAGCTTCAAAGAAGAAGATCCCAAAACATTTCATCTTTAGTTATGCTTTGGACGTGTGGTACAATTTCAAAGGTGGAATAATTTACAAGAATCTATGTCCAAGTGGTAGGTTTAGTAAATTCCACATGTAGAACCTATATGTTTATCAACATGAAGCCTTTGGAAATGCACTCCAGAGACAGGCTTTTTGCTCAGTATAATCAGGCAAAGAAAAAAACACCATTTGATGGTAAGACAAAAGTTCCAGTGGGAGACACAGAAAAGACGACTGATTTTTAAGTACTGTTAAATTCACTGATTCGAAAAGTTCTTTAGGGGGGGGGAAAAAAAAAAAAAGCCCTATGCTGGCTTTCAGGGGTCCTGCGTTGTTGGGCACTGTCTTTATATTGCAGGCCAGCTACTTTACAGCAACTCCAAAATCTCAATATCCCAGTAGTACAGATGAGTAGACTTGCTGCAAAATGCTATGACTGCTTACCAGTCTCTATGTCTGCATTTCCTGCTGAAGGAAACCCTTGGTGTGATAGCTGAGGAATGCCTGTAACTACATCTTATACCCCTTTGCATTAAAAACACAGCTGGAACTATACATCTGGAACTAGGAGTTTATGAGCTTTCTTGCACTGTTGTTTATACTGAATTAAAATTTAAACACTTAGTCATAGTACATTTATAGTTTTTATATAATCCAAGACTGTCAAGAGTCACTGAATACTGTACTTAACATGGTATAACGTGCTTTAATTTTTCATGCTAGTCAAAAATAGAGAATTCTATATATGTAATTGAAGTATAAGTATATGACAAATACACCATATGGAAAATGTTCCATTCCTTGTCAAGGGCAAGAAATACAGTAGGCTGGTTGACAATGCTAACCTATGATTTTTTGAGTAATAATAATTTATACAGATAAAAACATTTTCAAAAGACTGAACAAAAAAAGTCTAGTTAACAAGAAACTATGTATAAGTTACCTCACTTTTCTTTTATTCTCTTATTAATTTCGTGTTTACAGCCCATTCAGTGCACTGAGCTATATTCTCTAGAATAATTTCCTTTGAATGCTATACAAAGGTTTGCAGCTACATTGTTTTAATTGAAATTAATATTATATTTTGCATGGGTAGGTTTTTTTTGTTTGTTTTTGTTTGGTTTAGTTGTTTTTGTGGTTTTGTTGGTTTTTTGGTTTTTTTTTTTTTTTGCTTTTATCATCAATGTTCCAGTTTTCTAGTGCAGTTTACACAAGCACAGATCTGTGGTTCTTTAAACCTTACAAAATAAAAAAAATGTAGAAGGCTTTTATTTAAGGGGAATTAAGGTTAGAGGGATATATTTCTGTAACAAGAAAAAGTGAAAGACACAGACAATGTAGACTGACCTTGCTTATTCAATATGTACCTAAGCACAAACCTGTAGACGAAGGACTAGAGTATCTTGTGGTAAATGCCTCTGTTCTGGGATTGTTTTTTACTGTCAGTCATTACTTTTCTATTCTCAGATTCAAGGCGCCTTTTGCCTCCAGGCATGTAAGGGAGAATCATGATGGTCACAGATTCTGTGACCATCATTGACTTCACTATCTCACAAAACACAGCTTAAAACACGACACATCTACTTTCTTGTACAGCTTTTGATTCATACTTTAACACAAAGCTTCATCTTACTTATTGATTGCAAAGACTTTTGGGGACAGATTCTCAACCCTTTGCCTGCCTGCAGCACTGCTTTAGCAGAATAAAGAATGAAGAAAGCTTTCTTTATTAAAGTGTAGGTACAGATCCGTCAGAGCAATATTTAGCCTCTGAACTGAGCTTGTCTTCAATGTCAATACCCTCCTAGCAGTCAGTGAGGAGATATGGATGCCTCTAAAGGTCCATTCAGACTCCAACAATGCGGTATCAGCACTTGGTGACATCTCCATCTACTCAAAGCTTTTAGAGGCATGTTGTGGCAAATCAGCAACTTAGAAGAATTAAGTTTAAGGTCTACCTATGTATGTCTAATATGATAAGATGTGAAGTATAAAACACCATAGCATATTAACTGCAAAATCCTTAGTGGAACACTTACAGACAGCATCATATGAAACAGCCCTGGATACCTCATACTCAATCTTTTTGTCCCTCAGCCAGATTGAGTAGAACACTTTCAAATGTCAGTACCCTGGAGCACAAATAAAACATTTATCTCCTGATCATAATTTGACCCCATCTCAGCTTTGTGAAGAGCTTTGAATTTTTTTTTCAAAACGTCAAAAAAACTCATGCAAAATCTTCAAAATCGTTCCAGTGGCATTTATTCTCTTTTAGCCGTATTAAAACCTTCCAAAAATAGCTTAGTGCGAATTGAAGGTACCATGAAATCTGATAAATCTCATTGTCATTATATTATAACACAGTTATGAAGACAGAGTGGGAACATCTGTGATTATTAAATTGTGTTATTTTTGAAGGCGTTCTGGATAACATTTATGAGTGTTACAGAACTGCGCCAAATCGAAACACCCTCAAGCTGAAAAATTGATTTCCTTGGAGCTACTGTGTGGAAACATGAGACTATAGCAAATTAAATGTTGACTCTCATGTATTAAAGTGTTTTGCAGGGGAATGTTTTAAATGTGATTCTTCATATGCATTGTAATCAAAGATTGCTTATGTCCTCCAAAAATGATGTCCTCGAATAAGAGCAGTTCACTGTCAAAACTCAAATGAAAAGCTGTGTTTTGTTCTGTGAAGGAAAAAAATTCAATTTCAAATTTTTTATATTGATGCATAATTCAGACAAACACAGATGCTTATGGGCATTTCAATATCTTCAAAATCCATTTGAAATTCATATAAATAGGACAAATAATTTATGTTGTTTTCACATAGATGATACTGTCTTGAATACAGATGAAATAAAGTAGTATACTCTAGTATAGTCTAAACAAATGTAAGCCCAGGAGTTCAGTGCATTTCTGTCTCCTAATCCAGATGATACCATGTCATATCAGAATTAAAGCTAGCAGCCCATGGTATTTTTTTCAGGTTTTAAGCTGCTTTTTTTTAATTAAGATAAAGTTAAGTCTGTTGTACTGTGAGGTTGCTATGGAGCCTGATATCTTTAACCGCTACTTCAGTGTAATATTTCCCCCTAAAATTCGTTATTCTTTGTGTAAATGAGAGTCTTTTTCCTATTCAAAATACATTTTCATTTTTGTTTCTTACTTTGTTTGTGGATAGGAAGGTATTTTCCAGTCCCATTAGGAACTTTGAAAGCTCAGGCTTTCCTGGTCTTAGTTAGAATAAAAGGTTGGCCTGAACTTTTCATACATATAAAATTCAAAAAGTAACTAAAACTACTTCAGTCAAAATACTTCATATTACTTGATAATTTCAGTCCACCTTCAACACATTCAATTTACACTTTATTTCTTTATGCAATGTGTTTGCATTTTTAAAAAGTCAACTTAACTGAACTATTCACTAAACTAAAAACAGAAATTAAAATGTAAAATAATTTCAATGTTTCACTTTTCCCTAAATACATTTTCTTACAAAAGTGTAGAGACAGTAACGGTTTGATCTTTGAAAAATGTGGATTGGGCAAAAAAGTCTAAATGTATACTAACAAGATTAATTTTTTTCTAATCTGTTAATTTATCAAATGTTCTCATGCATTGCTATAGTAATGGTGATTTCTGAGAAGACTATGTTTCAGCAGAATGGTGGAGAGGATGCTGAACATTCAGCCTGAAGAATCATCATTAGATTAAGGCATATGCTTTCTAATTAATTTATTTGTAAAAATGATATTACGTTATCTGTGCTTTTCCTGTGTTGTTTTGAGTGCAACCTGATATTTTTAAACAATAAGAATCATGTAAAGCAATTCTACAGTTACTGAAGATGAAATTTCTAATAGTTTCGTTAATAATTCATAATTCTAGAGTTTCATTAGTACTCCAAATCAGAATAAGTCTTGTTTTTACTCTGTCCATAGTGAAGAAAATTTCCCACCTAATATACTTGTGCACTCAAGTGTTTATGTGTTTCCTGTTAAACAAGTGTATTACGGCCACCTGTATTCATTGCAGTGGCAGGCAGAACCTTTTCCTTCAGTTCTTTCTCACCCTCCTTTCTTAGGCACAACTTGGCACAGAACCAGCCATATTCTCTCAAGTACTATTTAAATTTGGTTCAAATTATATAATGTCTTCTCAGTTCACAACACTTATTTCTATGAGGATATTGTAGTTGGATTCTTTTTGCCTCATTTGGTTTGCTTTAGAAAAGTGATAAGACAACACTCCTGGCTAGAAACAGTACAACATTTTTTCCACTCTGTTAAAATTATGTCATTCTTTAAACTTAGAGGAAAAATGTTTGGGTTAAGTTTCCAAAGTTTTACCAAAGAGAATGTTTCTGGTGAATCTAAACCATATTTTTTACACCTAATAAAAAAAAAAAATACTTCTGGCTTCCATCCTGAGTTTGGGACATCTTTTTTTCCTCTGAACATGTAACCAAAAGGTATTTGGAATTTTGTGTAGATGGTATTCAGGGCAACAGTAGCCACAATGAGCAGCGATGACAATAAGCAATTTTCTTACAGAAATTCTAGAACATGATATAAAATGCTGCAGATTATTTGTTATTTATCCTAACCTTCTGTTCCACCTCCAGTGTGTAGACAGTGTTCCCCTAGAGTGCAACATATTAACTCTATAAAGTTAACTTTTAAAGCAATTCAATAAATATGTTTCTCCCCATTTTCTACAAATTTGAAATCTTAAAAAATGTGTGCAAGTTCAAAGCCAGAAAAAGATTATGCTATGAGATAGTCTTAAGTCTCTTTATGTTAAAAATCTGCATGGCTAGAATGGCTTCTTCGCACTTTTGGAAAAGAATTATCAGGTTTTCATTGGGTATATTGCGTTCTAAAGATTCACATTTTGATGCAAAGAAGTTATTTGAAATCACATTTAGAGGGGCACTTGTTATGTTTTTTAATGACTTTTCTACTTCATAAATGCAAAGTAATTATAACTCTGATATTAGGGACAAGAAACTTTATAAATTAACAATTCAAATTAAAATAGCAAGTTTCTTCTCTCTAAAAATCTAGTGAGAGACCAGATTCAAACCTTTATCATTATGTTTTATAGATTTCTATGGCACTTATTAAATACGGTTTTCATTTTTGTTCTTCAGATCACATCAATTAAAATTTTCATCAGTAAAACATTATTTTGTTCTCTAATAGAAAAAAAATATAACTAGTGTATTGGTGATATACCTATGATAAATTGTAAAGTCTGTATTTGACCAATGTACTTTTATTATCAATTTTTAATACTTGTATTCTGCTGTTATTTTCTGAACAAATATTGTGGCATGGAATTTCATGATTATCTTTCATGTGTATCCTTTCCATATATTTGGTTTGAAAAGAAAAAAAAAACATAGTCCTTTTAAATTGAGATTCTTGCTAGTAAAATAGTTGAGACTACCTAACTGAAGAGACCTAAATACTAATAGCTATTATAGATTTTATTTGTGGATCATTTCATGATAAAAAGCCTGAAGTTGGAAAATTTTACCTGTACATCCACAGGAAAATTTCTCTTTGCAGTGAGGGATTGTACCTAATATGAGAATTGCTTAATATTTGACATCTGATAAAAAATCTGTGGGTGGAGATATTAACATTCTTATGATCAAGTTTTTCATTTTAATATGATTTTTCTTACAAAAAAAAAAAATCAGCACTGTGTTACAATGAGATCTATAAAATCAGAGGGAGAAAAGGGAGGAGGACAGAAAGAAAATAATGAGACACAGCAATATGACAGTTGCTCAAAATAATTAGAAAGTGCCTTTGAGGGTACTTCAACTTTTCTTTTTCAACTTAAATCAGGAATTATACTTCAATTTCTCAGTCCCATGTGAGCTTGGTACCACACATATTATGCTCCAAATGTAGGGCTAAATAAAGAAGAGTGCTTCTCTTACATCCATAGCAGATACATTTGGTTCTTCTTACTTCACACTTGCATGAACACTTCATTTCACTGAAAGAATATTTTCTACTGAAGAATTCCAAGCAAGACCTGTGCAGGCTTATCCCCAGTAAAGTGTAATTCAACAGTTTATCTTAGAGTTGAGTGACCTGACCTTTATATCAGTGGTCATACCTCTAAAAACTGGCCAACAACTTCTTACTGTTGTAATGTTGCCAATTTAAAGTCAGTAGTCAGTGGTGCAAAAAGCACAGAAACAAAGAGCTCAGTAGGATGCTATGATAGAACAAAACCAGCACGCAGGGAAAGACTGAAAGAGAAAGAATGGTAAAAGAAAGCTGAAAGCTTTTCGATAAGTTTAACTAGAAGAAAGAAGGAAGGGAAGAGGAAGGTAGACAGAGTTAAGTTGGCTAATTTTCTACCTGACTGCCTGGATAAAAAACAGAGATGTACTGACCTTGTACATCTGTATTTCTTAGTTCAAATATTCAATCTGTTCCCGTTAACCAAAAAGCTTAGGTTGAATAGTCACTAACTGACCCTTAATCACTCATAAAATGTTTCTTAGTATTACAGAAAGGTCAAAAATGTTCTTTGCAGGTATATTCTGCTACTCATCCTGAAAATATCACTTACCAATATCAGATGGGTGAACAGCTTTTGCTAAAATGAGCAGAATCTTAATTGTCACAGCTCACAGCTAACCATTTTTTTTCTTCCCCCCACAAACTCAAAATAGCCTTGTACCTTATTGATATGTTTTTTGCTTTCACACTTCATTTCCTATTTCTTGCCATGATCAAAGCGCAAATACAATCATCTTGAGATGTTTGAAATGTGGTCTTTTAGGTTAGATTACCTCAAGTAAGTTTGGCACTCAGATCCTTGTGTCTATGACTTTCTAGCCAAACCAGAAAATTATTGAAAATCATTTCTTTTTTTTTAATTTCTTTTTGTTTATTTTATCACATCTTGTTCAAAAGTACTTATTCATTATCATTCTTTTAAAACACTTTAACCTTCTTCCTGTAAAAGTACTATTAACAATTTGTATAAAGCTAATCTAAATAACCTCTCTTGCACCAGTAAAAAATAATTTCTGAAATACAATGGGACTGACGGTTTGAGTTGATTAATGTTACAGGAAAGTAATAAAGTTGATTAAGAGAATGGTGCACCTAACTTTCCACATAAAATTATCTGATGCATTTCCATTTCTACTTTCATAAGGATCTCTACAGGTATTATAGAAATTATGTAAATGCCTTACCATAACAGGATTTGAGTCTAGATTTCTGTAATGTTACAGAGAAAAAAAGAAGAGAAAAAAAATCTTCTGCAGAATTAAAGATAGAGCCAGGTGTCAAGCTCTGTGCCTCCAAAGAAGGACCCCAAACAATGAAATCCCTAGATAGTTATGTCTTTACACTCCACATTCCCAACCCTTTACCTGACAGTCCAGATCTATATTACTAGCATTGGAGATCTTTATGTTCTGGATTGGTTCCTATCATTGTGTCTAGGCTTGCTGCTTTCACTTATCTTCACAGCTAGATGCCTACTCATGGTTTAGATTCTGCCAGTGTAATCTTTCTCACTTTCTTATATTCTGTTTCAAGCTGATTTTGTGGTCTTCTTTACTTGTACATGGGTACAAGACTTTGGCTAATGTAGTGACTTATGATAAGCAAATTCTATGCAAAATTTGTGTACATCAGTAACATAACAAATTGCACAAGGGAGACATCTAGTCATGTAAGTTTTTGATTGATTGAGCACTTGAAAGTGTTATCTTCTATGGCTGCTAGTTTATGAAGCAATGCTCAAGGATGAAACAGCTTTCATTTCACAAGAGACTCATCAAAATATTTCCAGAATTAGGTCATTTATTTTGGTTTGGTTTTGTTTTTAAGGGATAAATACAAGAATAAGTTCCCCCTCTAAACAATTAGTTCCTAACACAAAACTAAAGTTTGCAAGTCCCTGTCAGGTACGTGCCAAGATTTTTTGAAAACCTTAGTCAGGAAATCAAGTGCATATCAAGAGTTTGCTTTTGCTTCAGTTTATGCAATCGCTATTTTAAATCACTGGATCAGTGATTTATATAACAGGTGCCAGAGGGAAATCTTCTGAATCTCACTAAAAGGGATTGGTATGGGATTGGATTGTCAGCTGGAAGAGTCAGGTCTTCACTCCTGTTAATTCCTAACTTAAGCAGGAGTGTAAGCACCTGCCTTCTGAAGAGAAAAGGTACTGTAGACAGGTTACAACACCTCTGAGAGACATCATTTCATGTCTTCAGGCAAAGGAGCCTGAAATTGTGAGTCATTCATAGTAGACATAAAATATGACATTGCCCTGTAGCCAATATCTACGTTGGTGGAACAATTAATCTCTGACAATCCTTGACAGAATAGGCTTTCCATTCTGTTTTTCTTAAATAAGAAAAATAAAATGTTACTCTAATAGGTTTCAATCAAATGAAAAAGAAAAAAAAATCAAGTTTTTACCACGAATTTCAAGAGACATTTGACTTCAATAAGTATTAAAATATGACTTCTGGGGGGGAGGAGGGGGTATAGTTGATTTAACAATCCTAGCAGCCTTCCTCTGTACCTTCCAGTCATTCCAGGAAGGCTAACAGTAATGGGATCTCTCTCTCTTTTACCACACACTTCTCAAATTGCCACTGTTTCTCAATTCCTGAATTGTCCATGATTACACACTGTGCCTTAGATTGCTACATTTCACTTTGGCAATTCGAATATTAACCATGAATCTATCACTGACCTATTTACATCTGGTATTTATTAAATGTTTGGGGACAGTCCAATTCCAGCAGCCAATGATCTTTTTCACAAGATGTTTATTTTCTTCTATGCTTTCCTGTTTGGGATTCTTGACCACCTATTGGACTGAAGGACATGTCTATGTGTCTTGGCCACCCATAGAGATATTAATTGCTTAACCTCCCCGGTCCACCTTATTCACTTCAAGACCTTTAGTTTCGCCTTCTCTCAAAGCAAAACCTGGAGTATTTGATGCTGCCCAATCATGATATTCACTCCCAACTTTCACCAACTTTCACCTTCTTTTTTTTTTGGGGGGGGGGGGGAATGGGGGAAGGGGTATAGGAAGGAAGGAGTTGGCTTTTGCATAATTTTTTTTTTTTTTTTTGAAAATTCACCAGTTCTAGGCATGTTCTGTGGCATCTGAAAAGGAGCTAATGTACCAAAAGAGTAGAAATGTAACCTTTCTCCAAAAGCAAATGACTGTTGCTGTCATGGCTGCTTTGACATTTCTGACGTTAAACTTGTTAATACTACTGATAAAAAAGGGGGTTGGGGCAGTCCTGAAAATTTTGTACATTGTTGTGTCTTTTTAATATGGAAGTGATTAACTACGAAGTACCTAAACCTAGGAAATGGACTTCTGAGGAACATAGCATTATGTGTAATGTACACCCAGCTGAGAAAATGTAACTGCTCTATGTTGAAATGTAGGCAACCTACTGCATTTCTGAGACAGACAGTGCTCTAATAGTAAATTCCGTCATGTTTGGTGTGTGACCATACTTACAGTTTCTCGCAGTTTATTGTGCATTGTAAACCAATATTTGCCTTGTCTCTAAGGCAAGACTTCAAAGAAAGAAAAATCCCAGGAAACTGGACAGTATATTTTAAACGATTTAACACCTTTTTTTCTTCTTTCATTTTCCCCCTTGGTATTTTTAGCTTTATTTCCTTTTGGTCTATCTCAACTTGTGGCAGGCATGACTGATCTATTTTATTAAAGTCAGTAGGATTGTGCTCAGTATAAGCAGATGATTTAAACTTGTTTCTTTACTATCTTTTTCTGAGACCATTTGAAAATTCTTAGTCCTGAAATGACCGTGGATCATCACAGCTTACTCTAAGGCAGAAGGAAGGAAACTCCTAATCACCATCCATTGATGCTAATGCTCATGATAGTGAACTGTGCATCTTTTGAGCATCTTTTGACATAAAGTTGAAACTCTTGGCTGATAGCCATTTCTTGAAAAGACTTTGAATTTAACTTCCGAGCAAGAGTTTTTATTTTCCCCTTCTTAATTGTGGAATGTATATTTAATTTATTTGGAGTGGATATTAACCTTTCACTGAAAAACATTATGACAAATTATTTATAAATGTTGGAGCATCACCAGATTTGGCATAAAAATATTTGTAAATAATATTAGAAAATTATTTCGGGTTTGCAAACAAGGACCTGGGAAATACTTCATTAATACTAAAAGCAGTAAGATTTCTAGATCTGCTCCTTGGAAAATGTTAAGTATTGCATCCAGGTCAGGGGCCCCCAACACAGGAAAGATGACAAGTTCTTGGAGAGGGTACAGAGAAGGGCCATGAAAATAATCAGAGAGTTGGAGTGCCTTTCCCATGAAGACATGCTGAAGAAGTTGGGCTTGCTCAGTCAGGACAAGAGAAAGCTGTGGGGAGACCTCATTATAGACTTTCAATATTTAAAGGCAGATTATAAAAAGGAATATCAACTTCTTAACTTGGTTAGATAGTAATAGGATAAAGGGGAATGGTTTTAAACTAAAGAAGAGAAGATTTAGATAAGACAAAGGGGAAGTTTTTCACCGAGAGAGTGGTGAGATTATGGAACAGATTATGGAACATTTTTTAATGGGAACCAGATTTTTGTAAGTCTTCTTATTCATTTCAGATATAGCTAACTACTCAGTGGACTGCCCATTAATTGTGGGCAGGTGTAAACCTGTCTCTGAAAATCAGAAATCAGAGTTGTGGCAAAGGGAAAATAGGTTGTATCATATCAAAGGAAAAATTTTAAAAGTGGGCAAAAGTGCAAGTCAGTTGTAATGAAGAAGATGCACAATGCCAAATAATCAAAGGGAAAAAAAGGCTAAAATATATTGAATATGATGTAATAAGAATAAAATATTTGGTGTCTTATGATATACTGAAATTGGACGGGATCATCAAAGCATGATGAGTTCAGATCTTGTTGAACTATGTCAAAAGAGATGTTGAAAAAAAAATGAAATTTTAAAAACATCTATTCAGCATTGCTGGAAACTTAGGAAAGTCTTTAGAGCCATTAATAGTTGAAGGAAGGAACTATGAACAGTTAGAGCATAGCACAGAAATGGCAGCAGAGATGAGGAAACAGCATAAGTTCATTTTTGGTTTATTGCACATAAGTTTTATTGCCTAATAGTAACAATAAAATGTAGAAAATATAAATTCAGTATGTTAACTTGAGAAGCTGAGTATGTGAGGCAAAGTTTGGCCATGATTCTTTTGTTGTATTTTAAAACACAATTCTGCAGTCATAGCAGAGCATATGCAGTCACTTCTAAAAATATTTTTAATATTTATATATGCTCGTATTGCACATAATTGCTTCTCTGAAAGCAGTTGAATAATGACTTGCTAATAAAGCAAAAGTCACTTCTACTCAAAGAGACATTAATAAATAGTTGCCAATCTGATAGCTACTCTGTTGTCCTGTTTAGCGTTCTGTATCTTTGTCCATTGCAGTGTGGGTTTTGTAATTGAGCAGAAACCTAGCAGCAGTGAATTACATTAAATTGGTGTGTTTTGTTCAAAGTCCTACTTTATACTTTGCACTTGGTCAGTGCAAAAAGCAGATTAGGACATAGCAATATGATCGTGCGGTCTTCCTTTAACTTATCTATGATTTGAACCTGTCTGGTATCATGCACAATGCTTATCTCTCAGTGTGGTGCAGGAAGAGAGACAGTCAGGATTTTGATGCTGGCTGTTTTGTGGGAGGTCTTTCCTCCCAGTTCCTGTCCTTATTCATTTCTGTGGGAATGAGAGCAAAATTTTATTTGTTGTAAACACTGGAGGAGAGGGAGATAAATTGATGATAAATTATTCTGTGTCACATTGCAATTATTTTGAAAACTATGGGAATAGTCATTCCTCTGGATGTTTTTATCAGAATTACCAAGTAAAAATGTAAAATAAAGTGATGTCTATTTGCTCTGGTGCAAATTTACTGTTTAGAAATATTATTTTAAATTTCTACTTGTGATAAGTGCTTTACCAAGTATTGAAAGTTCACAGATGCTCAGAAACAGAGCAGAAACCCTTGCATAACTGATTTGTTATTTTCATTTCAGAGATAATATAAGACTAAACATAAAAATCATAGATTTGATCACCTTCCCTCCTTTCCCCTTTCCTTTCCTTCCCTTCTGCCCTTTTGTATTCCAGCATGTGAGAAAAAAATGCAACTGCCTATACAACTCATAGATAACCATCCAGAAGAGTGCAAAAATTGAAAAAAAATCTCTCAGGTTTTAAGTTAAACTGATAACAATAACTAGTCTAGTTTTGTGTTGCTCTTGCTTTAGGAGTAAGAATTCACACGATTCCAGAAACTGCAGGAAGTTATGGACAAAGAGCTCTTAAGGCCTTCTACTAGGTACAAAGTACCAGAAATACTGTACTGACAGTGTAGGGAGGAGTTAGTATTTTATTAATTAGCTTCTCCATAAATATAAAATCATATTTGGAGGCAGATCAACTAAATGTTAAAAATGAGCCTCAGCTCATTGAATTTCACATGGTTATTTCTGTTTAGACCAGGAAGATTTTACTTTTCATTATTACAATGTTAAAGATTTCCTTTATATACATATATGCATACTCTAAAGTTACCTAGACTTTTAAGGAAGACATATTAATAAATACCTAAAATTATTAACTGAAGTGAAAGACAACAAGCTGGACGAAAATCAATTCAAAAAGGTGTCTGGAGCATCAGAAAGTTATTTCATCCTGAAGATTTCAATGCATTCAACTTTATCTACTGTGGCAACCTTTTTGTGATGACTTTTGCAGTCAGACCTCTTTTTGCTTTTTCTGCAGATTTTTTAGGGTGTGGGCTGTAAAAGTAGGAATAATTGGGCTGCCCTTGCAATTAATTTTCCATATATCCAATGTGTAAAATTTCATTGGTCAAAAATGATTCCCTATAATTATCATTGAAAGCAAGACAGGGATAATCCACTATTTTCCCTTCATTCCTGCCTGCCTACCTCTTTTGTGGCAATATCTATATCCACTCCAGTCAGAACCAGAAAGAAAAGACTGAGGGGTTATTACTTGGGACCCAATTAATGTGTTTGTGACATCTAAGATTGAGTCACTGGAGTGTTAAACTTTGGTAGTCAGATCATACAGCATACACTGGCAGTACAACTGTCTCTTATTGTCATTTTAGAAAAGTGCAATAAGTAGCTCCAATAAAAGTCATTCCAGAAAGGAGTAGTTCAATCCTAAGTAAATTCACACAGAGAAAAAGCCCTTCTGATTATTATGGCAGCAAGAAACAACTCATAAAAACTAGAAAATTCTCAGGTAAAAATTGAACCTGGTATGTAAATAAATAACAGATTGTAACACTTCCATAATATTGATTTGATCCCCATTGCAACTAGGATCAAAATTTCAGTCTTGACTTGTGACTTTTATTACTTTTGAGGGTTTGTCTCAGGTTATTAACATCATTTTATTGCAGTACTTCTATATAAATGGAAAAAAAATGTGGAATATGCTAGCAACTATATAATTATTCCTCCACTTTCACAATAAAGCACAACTGAACATATGGTAGACATGGTTATCTCTACTTTATACTAATCTCTGCATACTGTTTAGCTCTCCTGATTAACTGTACATGGTATACTAGACACTGCCTTGCAGAGAAAAATTAGGGTGAAATCCTCTGTATGAAACATAAAATGCTAAGAGAAGAAGAAAATCAATGTCGTTCTTACTGTATTATGAATTCCCTTTCCTCCCTACTGTTTGTTTGTTTTTTAATATTTTTAAGCAACTATTCTTCTTCCAATAGCAAAGTCATACGATCTTTGGACCAGATCTCACCTCTTTTTATCATTAGAATACTGCTCATTTTTCTGATTGTTATATTGTTGCAGAATGGTTAGGGAAAAGAAATGTTGAGTTCTTTAAACATTCTTGTCAGAAACTAATCTAGTAAAGGATCCACAATAAATTCCAATGGATAAATCTGGCCAAAATCTGAAATTTTGAATGCTAAAAATCTGCTTTTGAATTGGACAGAGTGAAAAAAAAAAAAAAAAAACCACCAAGAACAATAAGGTGTTAAAAATAAAGTCACATGATGAATAACTTGTAAATTGTGGATTTATTGTACAAAATAATCAAATTCAGAAAATTAGGATTTTTCAAAAAAATGTTGTTGTTTTGTAAGATATATTAGGTTATGAAGAAGAGAAAATTTGCCAAAAAAGTATGTTGATGTTGCATAAAGATTAAAAAGAATTCCCCTATATATAATCCCTAAAATTCTTTGGATTACCAGTTAACTAATAGCAAATTGGACCCAATTATCCTTAACACCAGTGCCTAATCTTTTATAAGGAATACCTCAGACTCCTTGAGTAATTATATACCTGCTGACCAGTTTCAAATGTGTTACAGAAATTATCAACTAGCAACAGCAGAGCAAGCTGGGGAGTACATTTCCTAGCTTACATAGAGATGTAAGGAGCACTAAGATATGAGCATTATGAAGCATAGCACATTCCTCTGTATAGTAACTTTTCTTAGCTTGGCCTACCTTCGAGGTGAGGTTCTGAAGTACGATGTGGAGAAGTCCTCTTTATGGTAGCCTCCTTCAGATGATGTTGTTTTAAATTGCTGACAGTATGTTCAGAGCCTATCTTGCTGTCTCATCAAACAGTAGCTACAGTTCACATCAGCTTTGTTTTCTTAAGTCTTCAAGGCTAATCTTTTCTAGAGATTTGTGTGGCAATATTACTTTTGACATAGCAAGGATATCAAAGAACACGTCCTCAGCCAAAGACAACAATCACAGACCTGTGTATACATGATAGAATACATATATATAGTTTCTTATTGCAGCTGTCTGATCTTCTATTGTACCAACTGAGACCCTTAGGGCTATCTTGATGACACAGTAATCAATATATTCCCACAATTAAAGCAGCAAGTATTGCTTTTACCATTTTGTCAATCTCAATCTCAATTGCTTCAGCCTTGTCTAGGGATGACTCTCTATCTTGTTCTAAAGCACTCACCAGTGTTTGACCCTTTGGCCGATTGTCCAACACTATTTCCTTTAGAAACCTTATAAAGAAAACCAAGCATTCTAGAAACCAGATGTGCAAACACTTGACAAAATTAAAGACTTTTTTCTTCTTTTATTTATTTATTTACTTTCTTATTGGTAGTGCTTATAAAATAGATACTTTTGATTTCTACCATGGAATTCTACAACAGTCTTTTGTTTACAACATGGTTGAGTACTGGAATACTTCAATATACATAGGTTTTTGTACGCTTGTTGTATGAAAGTAACAACCTCATGGAAACCTTACGTTACCAAGATAGCCTACTGTAAGATTTAACAAACAGCTTATCTTTCCTTTGTTGTCTGTATGCTGAATACACTTGCTTCTTCTTCATGCACTTCATGCTGCTGCCATAGAGGGTTATGACTTAATTAAATGTCTCTTCCTTTTTCTTGAGGTTTTATTTCAGGACCTTAAAAAAAAAAAAAAAAAAAAAAAAAAAAAAGAAGAAGAGAAGAAACAACAGTCAACCGCTTGCCTCTGATCCACTTTTATCCCTCTCATTTACAATCTGAGAAAAAATGAGCACACTGGATACCTCCTAGTGAGTGGCTGACAACTAAAGATGAACAAAAACTAATACTTTGTTATTATCTAGCCTACAGAAAAGTTTACAGGATAACCAGCTATTGACCTTTCCAAGTAAACATATTTAAGAATTCAGTGGTTGTGGGGAGCTTAGACAAGCCACAGCGTGAATCCGTCAGGAAATGTCCAAATGCTTGTACTTGAAGTTTAACTGTATCACTGAAACAATTTTATTATTTTTTTTTCCCATTTGCCTAACATTTCACACACAGTGGAGCTGACGTGCATATAATTTTTCACATTATATGCACTATAAATTAGGTGTACAGTTTGAATCTTTCTCAAACAGCAGAACTGCACTGTAATAAGCACCCTTCACTCCCTAAACTCTGAAAATTATTGTAAAGAAAATATACCCTGCTCCTTTCCCTTTTCCTTTTCCTTTTTTTTTTTCTCTTTTCTTTCAAATTTCCTTATTCTTGTCTTTTTCCTTTTCCTTCTCCTTACTTTTTTTCTCTTTCTTTTTTCTTTCTTTTTTAAAGGGAAATGCAAATAAACTTGTTTAAATTAGAATTCTATTCAATTGAGTATGAGCAGGATTAAAGCAGAGTATTTTTTTCTACAAAATAAAAAAAATAAATAAAAATGTATTTTTCATTTGCTGTCTATTCGCCATGGTGAGTTCTGTGCTGCATGTTGATATACAAAGTGCAGGGGATTGTTTTCCGACACGAGTAACCAGAACAGATGAGCTTTTCAAGGTTGTTGCTTCCCTTAACTCTTCAGAAAAAAAAAGGTTGAAAATTCACACAAATCTCATTAGCTGTGAACATATTTGCTTTAAAAAAACTTTCATTGGTTGCCTTCAAGTTTTTCCATACCTCTCTATTTGCATTGAAAAAATACATTCAATCTAGTATACCTGCATGTCTTTTGTTCTCTCTAAATATTGCACTTGCATTGTTCTGTTATCTTCCTCAGGACAGCAATGTGCAAAGAGATGTGTTATGTCTGATTACTTTACGTACTTTGGTATACCTTATTCCTGCATATTGCTTTATTCTCTTCTTTATATATCTATATATATTAACTACATTGTTTATTTTTATGCTAGCTATACCATAACGTATGATTCCTAGTTAATTAATGTTTGCAAGCTGAAGCATACACGTGTTCACAAATCCCAACAATAAATAATTTAAGTATTTAAAGAAGCATGTGTTTGTGTGGTAGCTTTGTGATCGTACAAATTTGTAGAGCAAGATCTTATACTGATCTATAATTATAACTGCCACTGACTAGCATGATCCTCACTGAATCAGATTAATTTACACATTAAGCCATCTGTAGAAATTTTCATAATACCTTGTATGCAATGCCAGGGCTTACATGGAGATTCAAAAACTAACTTGGCCTCTACGGGTATGTTTTAGCACTCTATTGGATACATTTACTGTGAACAAATGACTCTAGACAGACACCTTGTACCCTTTGTCACTTTTTTGTATTATGATCAGTGGAAGATTTCTAATATTTTGTATGTATTGACATAGAAAATGGTAAACTAACAGTATTATATATATATATATATATATATATATTATGTATGTATGTATGTATGTATGTATGTATGTATGCATATATGAATTTAAAGTCCTTGACCCTACATTAAAAATCTTAGCAATGCCAGGACAGATTTCCCACAATCTATAGTCATAAAAGATTAAAAAAAAAAAAAAAAAGTATATATTTTGGCTAGGGTAAGAAACATATTGCAATCCTGTTGTTGCTAATTCTGTGAAAAGAATAGGGTAACAACTGCAGTGTTGCAATGAGAGTGTTATACACAAGTGTTTTCTAAGTAAGTGTAACCTGTATGCTAGAAATGGAAGACAACAAAATCCACTTTATCTGATAAATAAGATAAATAAAATGTAGAAAGTATAAATACTTCTTGTTTACCCAGTTTTTCAAAAAGAAAATTGTGTTCTCCAGTTATCTTGAGTCAAATGAGTGAACAATAGAGCTGAAGTAAGAAAATGAAGATTATAGTCCTCATTTCTGTGATCAGTTTGTTCTGTAATGGACAGTAAGTCACTTCATTGCTAAGCTCAGCTTTTTCTTTTTTCACTTTTGTATGTTTTACCTATTCAGACTACCAGTGTTTTTAGAGAGAAAATGTCTTCCAGTTCTTCTAAAGTGTCTACATCATGGGGCTTTAATCCACATGGGAGTTCTAAGCATTATTGTAATACTAGTATAAATAACTGCTATGAAACAGCAAAAGTACAATCACCTGCCAAATTTAGTCACAAAAATAGGTTCTGCAATATGTAGAGGGCTGTGGTATGTAATAAAATATTCATGATACTGAGGCCAAGAAAGTCATGGATATTCATGGAATAGATCCAACAATAATATATTAAGTCACTTTCCATCTTAGAACAGGGCTTTTAAACGAGGTGGAATGACTTAGGATAAATCTGTAATATTGAAGAGGTTCTAACTCATGGCAGAAGAGAATCCAGCATGCCTACTTTTTGACAGAACAGTATACAAATAATAGTTACAGGAGTACATCAAAACTAATTAAATCTGATTAACAAATACACTAGAAGGAATCAAACTAATTTGTACGCGTGTACACATGCAAAAGAGTTTAATGTAAGTGAATAATTTGCTAACTCTTGCTAGAGTTTCCCCAAAACATCAGATTATGGCAAAACCAAGGAGAGTAAGAGAAGTTGAGCTGCCACAGCAAGGATGCCACTCTGCGTAACTTCAGAGTATCAGACTCAATCAATCAACATCTCTTTTCCAGTCACTGTAGGCTCGCATGCAGATTCTTCAGAAAAATATATTAGACCAAGGTAAAAATACCACATTTCTAGGTTGTGATTCAGTGGTTCATAGTCCCGAACCTCATCCAACATATTTAACAATAACCAGTAGGGATTTTCTTCAAAATCTTCACATTCATTTTTGAATGAATTTTTCTCTTGATAACTAAAGCAGCTTATGATAGTGAGATCCACAATGGCATGCTATATGAATGTGTTCTTTTTGTTCATTTGTTTAACATATGAGTGTTTTATTAGAATGCTTTATATCCTATTTCATTAGAAAGATTAAATACAATTATTTCCTATTCATATTCTCACCATGTTTGTATGAGTCTCTCAGCCATAATTTACAGAATGAATTCTCACTTCTTTTTTTTTTCTAATTTTCTGCTCACACAGAGACCAACTCAGCCCTTCAATAATTCTTTTCCTTCACCAAACCTTCCATTCACCAACGCTCCTTATACAGATAGTGTGACCAGAATGGCACACCATAATTGAGAGGAGTGACACAAACCTGCACAATGTCATTGTGTTTTCCATTTTGTAGTCTTTCCAGTAATTTCTAAACTACCAATATTCCATAGCATTATGTTTTTTTCTTTCAGATTGCTTTTGAGGGCTACGCATGGCATTGCTCACTTCAGACTGTTTTATCTCTATAGGAATTGAAATTTCTGCTAGCAGTAACTTTTCAAAGTACCTATTCTGAATGATATTATCATGAAAACTTTTTCTACATCACTATCCATCTGCCTTTCTATGCTATATAGAAATATGTTGAATAACTCATATTTCAGCAGTGGTCCCTAGAGGATCCCCTTAGAAATCTTCATTATTAAAAACACTCATGCACCTAGTTTCTTTCCTTTTAACCAGCATATGAAAATACTTTGTAGTATTCCATTGCAGCTTAATTTCTTTAGGAAGCTTTGGCAAGAGAGCTATTGTAAAGGAAATGCCCAGATTACTCTTTGTCTTACTGACTCTCAACTAATTCTATGTAGGTACATAAAGCAGGACTTTCTGTAGGGATCTTCTTAAATTTAGCTACTCTATTTTATTTCCTTTGGCACAAAAGATTAGATATAGCTAACTAATCTGTAGTTGTGGAGGTCACACACGGAACCTAGACATTTTCAATTTCCACAACACTCGAACTGATTTAAGTCACAGATTAAGCACACAGTTTACTAAGCAGCTATTTCATATTTGTAGTCCTTCAGAATTCCTGAGGAGCATCTGGAAAGCTACTACCATTTGTTTTGTTTATTCTTAGATCTTCTTCACTGATGCCTCACTCTGAGGCAGCTGCTCAGGCTTAGTATCTCCCTACCTTGTATCTTTATTTCCTCATTTCCTTGGGCTCTTTTTTTAGATCAGTCTTGCATAAGATCTGTTACATGTTCCACAGAATCTTCTTTGCAGTAATGCTAATCACATCAATATTGAGCTTATGTTATTTATTACTTTCCCCATCTGTCTATGACGTTCCCTTTTGATTTCTAAGAAATTTCCATTAAGAAGAAATTCTTTTACTCTGGAGTTTAGCCAGATTATTGTATTTTATCATGTTTACCTTCAGACTTCCTTTTTTTTTTTTTTTTTAAGTTATGTATAGATCACTGTCTACTACTTGATTCTGAAAACTATAAAATAAAGTTGGTGAGCAGAAGAGGCCCCTTTCTTTGCAACCTGTGCCCTCATAATACCACAAACCTTCAGAATGCTGCCTGGTATTCAGAAAGTTATACTGCAGAAGGATTTGTCACACGTGGTAGTAGAAAACAGCACTGTCTTTTCTGGGCACAGCAGATTTTCTGTCTTGGGATTCTGGAGAGGCTTCCTTTCCTCCGTGCCTCATCAATATAGTTTGCTTGGGCTAATCCTACTCACAATGCTCATAATGACCCCTAAGAAAATCTACCTATAAATTTCTCTCTCTCTCTATTTGTCAGTTTGCCATACTACTCTTCTTGTTGCAACAGATGTAAAATTGTGGTCTTTATGTAGAAACAGACCATGATTAAACAAAGAAACTAAGGTTCTTAATGATGTTTTATAGATTACTATTGTAGTATAAAAATTGAGTAGATTATTATGAAATATATTATGGTTTGAAAATCAACTTCCAATTGCATAACTCATCTTGAAATAAAAATTTAAAAGGCCTTTTTATTAAATATCACAACTTGCCTCTTCTAGCAAAAACTGGGAACTAATCAAGTAATGATAAATAGACATCAGATAAAAATGCAGCATGGGAGAAATTTTATCCATGTATATAAGAATAATTGCCTGGCAAGGGAGAGCTTTCTCTGAATTCAAAGATGATTTGGAAGCTGTACAGATGATACAAAAATCCTTAGTAGAACGTTCTCTTCTGGTCAAGACCAAGAGCTAAAATATAACACAGGATATGCAAGATCTCCTGCTCTTTTTTCCCCACAGAGGGCTATGAGGTGAGGAACAGGTATCCAAAAATGCATTACTCTGCTTAGTCTGCTTTCCTAAAATACAACTTGTCGTATAGGATTCAGAGGAGCCATAATTCGCAAGACCTTCTTATACTCTATGGAATAACTATTTACACAGTCCCCATTCGAAGGGTATCAGTGGTTCAGTCTCAGATTGCTCAGAAGAAATAAGTTGTGGCAGATCAAGCAATTGATGCAGGAACTAAACAGGATATAAGTTCATCTAAAATTACAGCCCCTTAGGCCTGTACTTCAATCCCCCTAATCTAAGAAATGTCTAACATTTACTGTGAACCTGCTTAGAGCATTGCATCAAAGCATGCCTTCTGGTACAAGCTGCATTGCTCCAGAAATTACAGTCAGAGTTTAGTGCCTCACTGCAATAGCAAGGTAGATTTGCACCTCAGCAGAGACCTGAAGGCATCAAGAGTACTTAGAAGAGAAATACATAGTACAAGGGAATTGAAGTGCTGATTAGACACTTTGCTGAACTTGTTGCATTGCTATTTTGAACTTACATACACAAAATCTTGATTTTGGTAAGCTAAAGCCAGCCTTTTTTTACTGGAAAACCAAATCCAGAAAAATAAAGTCAATCTACCATAAGTATGACCTAAGACAAATACATAAATGGAGAATAGTAAAATTCATTATGCTACCTATAATAAATGCATCTAAAAGCAAGGAAATATTGTAGATAAAAGTGAATTTTCCTCTAAACAGAGGAAAATTAGCAAGATTTGAAAGGTTCCTTCTGTACTGCTTTGCCTGGCAAATGTCTTCCATGTGATAATATTTGAAACTATGATTTCAGGATTATTAACCACCTCATATACCAATAACCATTACTTTTAGTAGAAAGTTAAAATGTAGTGAATGTTTGAAGAGTAAAACCTAAAAAAGGTGGTCTTAACCTAGGTAAATTGGGAGGACAGGCCGAAATTTTAAAATCTATTACAATTCGTAAACCAGATGGCTGAGAGGGGAAGTTAATTGTAATACATAAAATCTAATATGCCACAGGCAGTCCATCCAGATTGCTATTTTTCCCCTAAAACAGATATTGCAGTAAGAGGACATACTGTACACTGAGATTGCAGAAGAACTCTAAGACATGGAGAAGCAATTTTTTTCTTAAATAAAAAGTATTTTGCAAGACAAATGTTAAAAAAAAAAAAAAATTCACTTCACTGCAGTCTTCCAGAAGCAATCAAATGTTATTATGGAGGAAAGTTAAGACAGAAAAGTATGCCTTAATTTGTCAGCTGTTTTGCATTAAATCCAAATTTTTTAGGCTATTATATTTTTCATACTGTGAATACATATATAAACAGAGAAGGTCATTTGTGTGGTGACAGTTTGGAGATACAATAAAGAATTGCAAAAAAAAAGAGAAAATATAAAAGATTGTGGGAGGAAAATGATAATTATTTATTTCCTGAAATAAAATATATCTGGGGAAAATACATGGAAATTTGTAGACAGGCACAAGCTTACTCAGCCTGCTGTAAGCTAGTTGGAAATTCACCACATTTGGTCCGGGTCGGTATTGCAGTACAGTGTGTTTTAGGTGAATTGTTCTGCTTCAAGATCAGTTTGCATTCATCTTTGCAGACATGCCCCAAGTGAAAAGAAAAAATCTGAGTTTGCATATACTCCTTGAAAAATTCTTAGAGCTTGGCAGCTAAACTCTCCCTGGACTCCTCTGCATTAAGCAAGTACTGTTCCTGGGCTGAGCAGGATTCACTGCAATTTTCTCTACAGTTATTTCCCCTACTATCTAAACTCAGGGAAAATTCTCCTCCCGAGAGCCAGCAGTCTTCTCCCTGTTGTTCACACTATCACAGACTGCTTGAAGTTGGAAGGGATCTGTGGGTTCATCTAGTCCAGCAAATTTTCCAGCAACAACTTTCAGAGCATGCTGTCCAGGACCACATCCAGGCAGTTTTTGAAGATCTCTAAGGAGGAGAGGCTCCACAAACTCTCTGGGCAATCTGTGCTCCATACAGTACAGCAGTGCTTCCTGATGCTTTTATGGAACCTTTTGTGTTCCATTTTGTCATCTGGGTGGCCCTCATTAAACTCTCCAGTATGTCCAAACTTCTTTTGCATTGCAGGGACTCTGGACACAGGACTGCAGGTGTGGCTTCCCCAGTGTTGGTTAGAGGGGAAGGATCATCTCTCTTAACCTACTGGCAATATTTTGCCTAGTGCAGCCAAAAATATCATTAGCCATCTTGGCAGCATGGGCACAAGTCATGTTCAACTTGGTATGCACCAGGATTCCATGGTCATTTTCTGTAGAGTACACAGCACGTATACCATAGGCAGCAGGGCTGTGACTCACACCTAGACTGCAGCCAGTGTCATGGTGAATAAAAACACATATCATGGGAGCAGTGCTTAAATTTCCTTTCCAATGCATCATTTTCTTGTATTCATCTCTACTCTCTAATGTATTCATTTGTAAGAATCACATCCATTAGCTAGAAAGTAAAAAAGACTGAACTCTAAAGACTGTAAGTTCTTTTGCAGCATCATCCATCCACTACAGTTTATGAAGATAAGGCTCCTTTGAGATCATGAATTTGAAGAAGAGTTAGGTCAGATTGTTATGCTCCCCTTCAAAACTCTATACAAAGGAAGTGTTTTCTCAGCCCTTTTACAAATGGAAATTTATTGTTAGCATTTCCTAAGTGGAAATTTGAGAGAAGTTTCTTCATAATTATCTGTCCTAAATGTGTCATGGTCTACTGTCTGAGGAGCGATGTTCATGGAAACGCACTCAGAAAGCACTTGGAAGCAAAGAACAAAAACCTGACTATTTACTCAGACTGCTCAGGAAGAAAAGATTGAAGAACGCTGTTCCAGAGTACATTTGTGAACACTCAAAAAGTATTGAAAAAAATTATTCAAGAAATAATCTGCAATAATAAAACTAGAACTTCTGTAATGTTTCCAAGATCCACAAAAGCTCAGATGCAAGGTATCAAACTATTCATATTTATCCTGCCAGACCTTTGGAGAAATGGAATATTTTCTTTTTCCCTTTTAATGATTCATTTTAGCTATTAAAAAAATTATCAAATCATCATTCTTTATTGGAAATAGAAATGGAATTTGAATTTTTGAATCCATGTGCGCAGGTTTTTAATTTTTAACCAGATTTTTGAATCTAAGAAAGTATAGACCTCAGCTATTCCACTTGTACACAAGAGAGCTGTGATCTTGCTGCATGGACATGCACAACAGTACAAATTTAGCTAGCCTAGGTTCCTCTTCCTGTGTTTCTTACTGGCTGCTTGGAGGCTTTCAGGGGCACCTAGCCAGTAGGAAACATTAGAATAAAGAATTTATGTGTTATTGAAGCCATCTGAATCTGGATCAATGTCTTGTCATTACTGCACCTATAGAAGTGCTTCTCAGGAAATTCATTCTACCAATTCATTTTAATCAGCTATTGTGATCATTTATGAGCATTAGTTAATTCCTCATAATTGCCAGTAGTATGTAACAATGGCAAAGGAATCATGGTAACAGCAATGTAGTACAACTCAAGTCTTTCAAACAAATCCCCCATGTTCATTTAAAAAGTTGATGGCATATTCTGTGAAGCTGATAAAGCCAGTAAGGTGCTGCTGTTTATAGCAACATGGCTAATCAATGCACATGCATCTTTTCCTGCAAGGATGCTCAAAGTAATTAGTAACAGTGATACAGGGAATTAGAAAGCAAAACTGAAAAATAGTGGATATCAGCTACAAAATGCTCAAACATAAGGACAGCAGGGTATGGAAAATTCTTGGCTACCAAATACTTTCTTCATGGGGGATTTTAGCTGCTCATAAATCTGCTGGGAAACAGATACATCCAAGCACGCTGTGTCAAAGAGAGAATTTCATCATTTGAAAAAAAAAGGCAAAACTGCCCTAGATCTCCTGTTTACTGATAAGACGGAGCTGCCTGAGAGTGTGAAAATAGAGAAATACCCTGAAGCTAAGGACCATAACCTGACTGACATTAGTACCGCAAAGAATGGATCCACTGCAGATTACAAGACAAGTGAGCAAACTCATATTACAACATCTAAGCTAACTTCTTGGCCCTTTCAAACTTGGTATCAGTGTTATCATTTACATCAGGAGGTCCAGAGTTTCACTTCTGATTAATTAAATGCAGGGAAGGTGATGAAGGAAGTATATTAAGATACTATAATATTTTAATGGTCTTAAACAGTTAGTCAAAATTGCTTCACAAGAAAACTGCAAGAAGTGAGGATAATTAAAGAAGAGTACTTTGTAGCCAACAGAATGCCCTCCATCTGTAGGATAAAACTTGCAAAAGAAAAGAACTTAAAACAATATTTAGGTGCTTTTAGAATACAAAAGATTCGAAGTTTTCAAAAAAATACTAATGAGAAAAAAAAGGTCTTTTCAGTAGAAAAAGATTACATTAATAACAATTCAGAATTACAAAAATGAACTATTATTTAAAAATATGCCCTAACAATAATAAAAATGAAAAGGAGTGGAAGACACTAAAGATAAATGCGAACAATTAAGGAAGAGGATGTGGCAAGAATTGACTCACAAAGAGCAGGTAAGAGCACATTTCACAGATTTAAACATAGCTGAGTCAGCCCTCCTTAATGCATTAAGCGTTAAAATATATAAGATTAAGATTTATTAAGATATATCTATTTATTATCTATTATCTATTTATCTATTTATTAAGATATATAAGATATCCTATAAATATGTTTTGTACAACTGACAAATATTTGCTGAAAAGCTAGTGGAAGTAGGGAGGAAGTTTGTCTAGAAGAAAATCACAGGAAGACTAGAAGTTATCTTCTACTTAAAGTAATCACTGAAGTCCCTGGTCTGAAAGTCATGGCTCAAATTAGATTCCCACAGACACATATTCCTCTTTCTTAGTGTCAAGACTATAAAAAGCAAACAAACAAACATGCAAACAAACTAAACCTCTTGTCCAGGCAGCAACAGTTAAGGGAATTACTGTAAGGAATAAAACTTGCCAAAGTACTTGATGTAAATTAGTAAATTAGAATTGCTAGGTATCTCAGCATGTTAAATATGGGACCAAATAGAGGACCAGGAGAATCCCATTGTGAAATAGAACAAATTCACAAAAGAAAGTAGTCACTTATTTTAAATTGGATCTTTCTGGAGAATCATAGAATCACTCGGGTTGGAAAAGACCTTAAGGATCATTGAGTCCAACCATGACCTAATCATACTACCCTAACAACTCCCTGCTAAATCATGTCCCTGAGCACCACATCCAAATGGTTTTTAAACACATTCAGGGATGGTGACTCACCCACCTCCCTGGGGAGCCTATTCCAGTGCTTAACAACCCTTGCTGTAAAGAAGTTTTTCCTGATATCCAATCTAAGCTTACTTTGGCCTTTTTCAAGGCCATTTCCCCTCACCCTGTCACCTGTCACCAGTGAGGAGAGACCAACCCCACTCTCGCTGTAAGCACCTTTCAGATATTGGAAGAGAGCAATAAGGTCTCCCGTCAGCCTCCTTTTCCCCAGTCTAAACAGCCCGAGTTCCTTCAGTCTCTCCTCATAGGGCATATTCTCCAAGCCCTTCAGAAGCCTTTTTGCCCTTCTTTGGACCTGCTCCGGCACCTCAATGTCCTTTCTGTATAGAGGTGCCCAAAACTGAACACAGTACTCGAGGTGACGCCTCACTAGTGCTAAGTACAGGGGCAAGATTACTTCCCTAGTCCTGCTCACCACGACATTTCTGATACAAACCGGGATGCCATTGGCCTTTTGGCCACTGCTGGCTCATATTCAGCTGACTGTCCATCAGTATACCAAGGTCCCTTTCCATCAGGCAGCTTTCTAGCCACTCTTTCCTAAGTCTGTATGGTTGCCTGGGGTCATTGTGACCAAAATGCAGGACTCAACATTTGGCCCTATTGAAATTCATACAGTTAACCTTGGCCCATCGATCCAGTCTATCCAGATCCCTCTGTAGTGCCTTTCTCCTCTCAGGCAGATCAACACTCCCTCCCAACCTGGTGTCATCTGCAAATTTACAAGATTTTTAATAAAGGTGTTAAATAGAAGCAGTCACAGTACCGAGCCCTGGGGGACACGACTCGTGACCAGCCACCAACTGGATTTAATTCCACTGACCACAGATATTTGGGCCCAGCCATCCAGCCAGTGTTTCACCCAGTGAAGTGTACGCCCATCCAAACTACAGGCAGCCAGCTTCTCCACAAGAATGTTGTGGAGGGACAGTGTCAAAGGCTTTACTGAAGTCCCTGTAGACCACACTGACAGCCTTACCTTCAACCATTAAGCAGATCACCTTGTCGTAGAACAAAATCAGGTTTGTCAAACAGGATCTACCATTCGTCAACCCATGATGAGTGGGCCTGATACCCTGGTTGTCCTCTAACTGATCCATGATGGCTCCCAAGATTATCCATTCCATAACCTTCCCAGGCACCGAGGTGAGACTGATAGGTCTGTACTACGAGGATCATCTCTTCATCCCTTTTTGAAGATGGGTGTCAGATTTGCCAGTCTCCAGTCCACAGGGAGATCCCCAGTTAGCCAGGACGGCTGAAGAAGGACAGAGAGTAGCTTGGCAACCACATCCACCAACACCCTCAGCACTATAGGGTGCAATCCACCTGACCCCAATCCTTGATGTTCAACAAATGACAACAATTCCATCACTTAAATGATGGTAAAAGCTTCTTTCTCTGCTGCCTTTATATCTGTAAATAATTTGGTTCCAGCATTTTGACAACAAAAACTGCTGCTAGTGTTGTTTTCTAACATCCTCCCATCATATCACTTTAGGCATTAACAGTCAGGAATCTGATAATCTGCAGAGCGTGATTTAGCTTGATTAATATTAAGAATGTATCACTTCTTTATTGGTTCACTTACTAAGAGGGAAATTCAATGAACTTCTCACTTGGCTTTGTTATCCACCTTTTCTCTTAGTTTAAAATACAAATGAAAAAAAAAATGCTCTTCTGCAGATCAACAGCCACTGTCACAGGAGTGATGCTGAACCAAAACAGCAGCCGCTCCCAGCTCCAAGAAAAGCCACCACAGACATTGAAGGTGATAAGGGTTCCAACCCCTAACTCAACCTCCTCCCCAAGGCGATAACAGGACTATAAAAGCATGATGCAGCAATCTGTATATTTATTAGTATATATAATGAAAACATCTATTCTCTTACTCTTGCACTCTCCCAGCACAGGCCCTGCCACTAATCATGCTTCTATATTTGGGAATTTCTCTGCAGATGGAGAAGAGGGAAATACCCCTTCAGCTTGTATTTTACAATCTTGTGGTCTGCAAATGCATCAAACAAATCTGACAAATTGTTAATCCTCTTCAAGCCAAGTTCACTCTATTCAAATTCTAGTTACAAATATCCAGGAAAGCCATACTGTATTAAATTGGACTAACCTTGCAAAACAGCTTTCACAGAAACACAAATGCTCAGTATGCTGGTTATGATGTACAGAAGGACTGTGATATATAACACCGGGATTCAAGTAAAGCTTCTCCAGAAATAATCTACAATATGAAAAAATGGAGGCTACAAAATCATTGAAATATTGAATATCAAAGACATTTCTGATTTACTTACAGCATTCAGTATAACGGATTTATTAGCAGCTCCTATCTTTATGGTAAATGATGCGTAAATGATGGCAAAGGTGTACAAGAGAACTATATGAAGATTCTTGCAGAGTGAATAAATTGGTTGAGTGCCAGCTTTCCTAAGGGTGAATGGTTACACTGACTTCTTTGGGGCATATTATGCAATGATGAATGTAAAATCATGTTTTAGAATGCCAGGAGTTCAAGAGAAGATTACAAATTTATGGAGGACAACATTCTTATTCTAATAATCCGGACACATGGCTACTGCCTCTCCCTGCAGAGGAATCATTTTTCTATTCTAGGTTAGGAGAGATGGAACAAAGCACCTTGTATGCATAAGATTTTACCATAGAAAGATGAAGTTCACTGAAGGCCAGACATCTGTGTATTCTTAAAGCATGTGCAATAATGTTCTTTGAAAATGAGACCAGCATTCCAGTGAGCTTTCTTGCAGCATTCCCAGCTTCTTTTGTGCCATAGTCTATTGCTATTTCCAGAGGGCTTTTATAATATACATAGGGAAAATGTCAATTTAAATTCAAAGACAGAGAATACCTTTTTGATGAAGCATCCAGTATATCATGTACTAGCTGGAGGTGTTCTCTGTTGCTTGACAGTGAACAATGACATGACAAGCAGGCAGAGAAGGAGCTTTTAACCAGTTTAATGTGCACAGAGTTGGCACTCACTGAAAAGTCATTTGCCTGTTTTTATTTTTTTCAAGTATGTCTCTTTTCTTTGACTTGTCATTACTCCTGTAATATACAATTTTGTCTTCTGTTTGTAATTTTCTGCTGCAGTGATTCCAAAGGTTCAAAATAATCTTTTTCTATCTTTCAAGAAATAAGATAAGCAAATGTGTGTCTAAATAGTTTGCTTATTCTACAATCTAAATGAAGTCCCATTTAGTATACCTTTCACTGCTTACTGCTGCTGCAGAGCCTGTAGACGAGGTGCAATGCTCGTGCTTTTCATAGTTCTCGGGAGTGATTTGGACCAAAGGCATTTTTCATAACAGAAAATGGTCAAAATTTGCTATAAACTGCATTCTGCTGAGCGCTTTCGTGAACAACAACAAAAAAATAATAATTCAGCAAGTCATTGCCCTTTTCTTCTGGGAGAGAGAATTCATCATAAGAAAACACAAAATTCTACTTCAAGCTAAATAACATATTTTGAGCTCTTATCAGACACTTTACATGAAATTAAAGACAAAATCTAAGAGTTGGCAAAATTTTTACCATCCTGTATGCAGTTTATTTTTCAAGTTAAGCTTTCAAATATTGAAAGTTCAAATTCAGTGCCTTGATCAAAAATGATAAATGAACTACTGAATTAGAAGAAGATGCTGCTATTATTTTAACCAGTAAACTAACTCAGGGTTAATCTGGGTGTTATTTAGCCTATTGAAAGTGTTTTGAGTGAACATATGGTTTCTATTGTGAAATCAAGGCACAGTTTTAACTGTGAATATAGATAATTACCCTTTGGACTTTAAACATTTATATGTGTCATGTTGTGTCGGAGCATTTTTCATGGTCAATAGGTTGAAAGGTTATAGAGTCGAAAATGTAAATTCCATGTGTTCGAGTAAGACTATCTAGGGTAATGATAGTACAATTCACTACTGCTCTCTCTTGGAAAGAGATGGTAATAACACTGAGTGAGCATGTGAAATATAAAGGGCTATTTATTTAAATACAGATTGCTATAGTAAAACATTTTAATATGAGAATTACAGGAATTCAATCATGGTATATATAGCTTGAATATCCCTGGTTACTGGAGCTTAATTTGATATTTACACAGTATATTTGGGGCCTAATTATAATGCTCACAATAAAACCTTTAAATAAAGTGTGTTTGCATGCATGTGTGTGCATGCATGTCTTGGCACTAGGAACGCTTTTATATGCCCACCACTACATTCCACTCCTGATTTAGGCTTGAAAGCCAGTTTAGTTTCACACTCCAAGTTCAGCCCTTGGCAAGATCCCCTTCCGAGGAGCCAGATGTTCTGTATGTGCCCAAACTGCCTGAGGATCCTGTGTGTGAGGAGCACTGATGTCTGGGTGGCACCACAGCTTGCTCACAATATCCCCACCACCATGTTACCACTTAGGCGCATTTCTGGCCCAGGTCTCTTCACAGTGTGGTCCATGATGAGACAGTTTGTGATGAGGTGAGGTGCCTCCCCAGCCCAAGCAAGCACATTTTCACCTGCTGTGACAACTGGGAATATTCAGTGTGAGGTAAGCAGCCTCCCAGTCTATGTTTTCTCTGTTGAAGTTCCAGCCATTAGTTGCCTGGAAATACATGACCCAAACCAATTTTAATCACAATGAATTAATCATTAATACACAGTTTTTGAGTATTTAATGTGTTAACATTCACAGACTACAGCATTAGACTACAAACAATTTCTCCAAGAAAACTAAGCACTTCCAAATGCACCAAACAAATAAAATGTTTATTCTTACTACTATTATTCCATCTATGTTTTCTTTTATTATGTTTTAAACACATAATTCCATGCATTTTATCAAATTTTACATGAGAATGCTGTCTTTTCCATGCACACTAAAGAGCAATAAAATCCCCTTCTCTGTTGCCCACACATACTTTATGTAATGGGAGCCATTTCAATTACAGCATGTCTCATTCCTGCTATTCCCCGTATCCCAAAACACATACAGTAGAAGTGTTTTTTAGTTATTTCTAGAAATATGCGTATGCAAAATATCCTTTGATTACTCTTAACACCACTGAACTGCATCCAACCCTGCTTAACTTATATTTTGCTTTCCATGGTAGTCTGATTTTTAGCACTTCCCAACATTATTTTCTAACTTCTGAGGAGTTGCTTCTTCTCTTCCATCACAGGTAGCCATTCTTATTCACCCTAAAATCCCAAATACTCATATTTTGGAGTTTTATCTTGCAGCAGGATAAAATGTTGAATTTTTTTTCCCATCAAATTTATAAAAGTTAGGATTTTATTTTTTTTTATTGAAGAGATGATTTTTCAAGATATTAACTTGAATATACAATCGTATATGCTTCAAGACAGCTCAGTCTTACACTGCAGCATTGCCCTACAGTGGTTTGCTGCTTTGGGGTATAACTAGGTTCTCAGCTGAACTTCAACTTGCAGTAAGCCCCAGCTGCTAAGTGACCCCATATCCTCCAGTGGATCATACTGTTTAAAAATGAATTTCCATGAACCCATGCCTAGATTTTGGATGAACTGACATGAAATGTAATACTTTCATGCAGTTTTTCTGATATGAAAATTGAATATCATTGGCCAAGTTGAAGTGTATCAGCGTCAGATAACTGCCATTTGTTGTTATAAAACATTCAGGAGAAAAATGTGTCTTTCCCAGCTATAATTACTTCTGCTCTTTACTATTTGAGCTGCAATAGTATTGACAGGCCTAAGCTTAGCACAAAGCTCTACATTTTCAGACACTGTAAGAGTACACAATGGAGCATCCTTTCTAAATAAGTTTAGAATATTTGTACAGAAAATAAAGAATGAAGAGAGGATGCAGAAGTAAAAATGGAGGAGGCCAATAACAGACAGAAATGGGTTGTTTTTGTTTTTTTTTTTTGTTGTTCTGTTTTATTATTTTACTTTAAGTTTCAAATCTGAATAACATAGTACACCATAATTAGTCTTTTTATTTAAAAATATATTTTGAGTATTGTACTTGTGAGTGCCACTTTGCCTTTTTCTGTGGGATTTGTTCCTTCTTTTCTTCCTTTCTTCTCCATCATTTAGTCTGAAAACCATTTTCCTAAAACATTCAGTTCTGTCATCACCCATTCAGATTAGTCTTTTATATAGGTCACTCTGAAAGTAATGCCTCCTGTTGATTTCCTTGGAAACTGCAACAGATACGAAGAGCATAAAACACTATTTGATAGAGAAAATTCTCAGCTGTAAAATGTTATTTTTCAATATAGTCACTACCACTCACTGTGCATTTTTGCCAGCAATGAATAAGAGCCTGCATGCTGTGTCCATAAAAATCTACATTTCTGTCTGGAACATGGCTTGTCAATCATGTTGTTATTGCCACTGCTGAAATGTACCATCCACCACTTCACTGTGGTCACATCCACTGTTTGGTCTCCATAAATGTTTAGCAAGTGTAAATGAATGTTAGTGGATGCCGTTTTTTCCACATGGAGAAATTCAGTGACACACCGTTGCTTCATAGACTCTTCCATGTCAGATGCCATTCTGACAGACTGCCCCTCTGCTGCCCTCTGTCACACAGCAACAAAATGTAATTGAATATTGGCAGGAAGGTTCAGCCTCTACTGCCATCCCACCAACATCCACCTCTGACATCGAGGGCCAACACAATAAAACAGGAGGCATTACTCTTGGAGCAGCATTCTTGTCTTGGACAAGTATACTTAACTCCTCTGAAAGGAAATATGTCTTTGTTATTCCATTCCTATATAAAGTTTTTGGGTTTGCCTGTTTTTTTTAGTTGTTCATGTTCAGACTGGACTTTTAGATTAGAGATTGTCAAATTCTTGGGGGAAGACAATATATATATATATATATATATATATCTGAAAATTTTATAACTCAATAGTGCATAAAACAAATTACCATGCTTTTCTTTTAAAAAGACAAAAGGAAGAAAGGAGCCACCAGCTTATCCAGCAGTTGCTCCTTCCCACCAGCTGGCACTGGAGGTGAGCCTGGAAAGAAGTGACAACGGCATTGTGTGTCAGCTCTTTGAATGAGTGTTTCTCTTTGAATGAACAATTGCATTGAAACAACCATCACATTGAAACATAATTTCACATACCCAAGCAAGCTCTTTCGCCAACCAATTTTCAAGTCACTTAAGTGACCATCGTTTTCAGATAGCATCTGAATAGAAAGTCTCCCAGAAGCTGGCCTTGGCGTGTCTGTCGTTGTTTGTGTTTATGAGGTGTTTTCTGCTGTAGCAGAAAAAAAATACTGAAAAATATTGAAAATGGGTCCACTACATGTTTTTAATCACACTTCTGACTCCTACCAAAAAGATTTATTTTTTTCCGCACTAATTTTCTTTCCTATTTCCCTCCTAATAAGCTTATCTTGCTGATAGTTTGACTAAGCTCATGTTGTATTCAAAACTCAAAGTTTCCTAATTAAAGTCCAATTCCACAATTTCTCTTTAGATATTCAGTACTTCTGCACACTATGAAGAAAGATATTTTTAGAAAATATGAGCCACTTAATTCCCGTTAAGTTTTCTATAACAGATGGCATAGTTATTTGATTTATGCATTCACCTTCACATGGCCCTGCTGACAGCCAGTTTTTTTTTAAACCTCTGAAATTCTTTTTTGTTATGCACTGAAACTTCACCTTTTCCACTGCATGAAATATTAGTTTTACTTAGAAAATCTAACTGCGTGCAATTTTCATGTTACTGAAATTGTGCACGGTCTGGTGATTAATTGTATTGTCTTGATCACAGTCTCAGTCTGATATTCAGGGCTCATTACAGCGGGAGGAATTCGGCAGAACATCATTCTTAACCAGGTGTGGCTTATTAAAGTGGCAGTGCCCAATTTAAAGACTATAAAGGATTTGTATCAAAATTGATGCTTTCAGCTACTTTTCCCTCCCAGGATTGTAGAGATGTAATACAAAAAGGACAACGTAGCTTGCTCATGAAAATCACTCACATCCATCATGTGAGAAAGCTGCTCAGATCTGTTTCTCCCTTGAGTGGGAAGAGTTGCAATATACCTTCAGTACAGCACCTTCATACCAAATACCATCAACACTTTCCTAAACTTGACATAGATTACACTTCCAAATACACAGTTTGCATTATTTACTGAATCATGAATTTCTCATCTCCCAGGAAAATGCTTTTTCTTTCCTCTTAAGATGCCCTTATAGCATCAGTACAAATACGGAGGAGAGGTACATCTTGTAGAAGCTACCAACAGCATTTACCTTGAATACAACCTAGACTTCAAAGTTCCATTTCATAATTTATGCAAGCTATTCTGATATGGGGAAAAACAGCATAGAGAAACAAAAACAAAACAAAAACAAAACAAAACAAAACAAACAAAACAAAACAAAACAGTTTTTAGTATCAGGTGAGCTTACATTCACCCCAGTACCAGTGCTAAATCCCTCACAGCTGATAGTAATATGCTAATGATAAGCTGTCGGATGCCACCAAGGCTCATTTCTATCCAAGAAACAATATAGCTTGCTGTTCACCCAATTTTTGGGAAGTTTTCAGAAAAGAAAATATGTGTTTTAAGTAAGTTGTGTAATGTGAACATGTCTTCATTGCTGTTGTGAAGACTACAGCTTGACATTTCTCTGCCTCCTAAACGTGAGTAAATCTTTACACCTACTCATTGCTTTAGAATAATGAAGTCTAGATAAAGAAGCTATGTTTTAGAATGTAGATTGTTGTCATTTCATCTTACTCTGTTGGTGGTAGGTGAAAGTATCAAATGTGCCTACGTGTTCATTGGTTGTTGTGTTTGAAGGAATTTCTCTTTTGAGGTTATTGCTGGCTTGTTCTTTAAATTTAGGATGTATATTCTCCTAACATTAGGCATGGGATTGAGGATGCCGTGGATATTTCAGGAGGTCGTAGGGAAAGACTTGTGTTGTTTATGGCTATAAAGGATTTGATCTCTGACTTGATTTCTTCCTATTATGTGCCTCTGAAGTGCTCACAAGAAAAAAACTGGGAGCTCCAAAACCTCAGTATAAATATTGTCTGATTAAAGATAGTGCCTGGTAAGATTAGATTCATTGTTATCAGAGAAAGCAAAGGAAGAAGCTGAATGTCTTTAAAATATATTTAAAGCTTAAATTCCAGTGAATCAAAAACTTTTCACAAGGTGATATTTTCCTTCTTTCACATTCTGCGTTATCACCTAAATGGGTTTGTAAGCAAGTGGGTTACCTTGCTCCCTGTCCACTGGAGGAGTAATCTGAAATAATTCTAGTGGTTACTGGAGAGGAGAAAGATGATAATGGCGAGCAATTAATGACAAAAAGTCATTACAAATGTAGGTTATCATTTCAATGTCTTCTTGTTTTTGCTTTCATGATTGTATTTAAATTCAACTGAATGCTTAGAGATTACAGATGGGGTATATTTTTTGAAGAAGGAAATTCTTTTCTCAGATGGCGTGTAAGAAAATGCTTTGATTCTTCATTATATGTGGCTGATCTGGAAGCTTGTCATGGGTTCGATATTCATTGTCTGGAAAGAAGTTAGTGAGTGGAAAACAGGTTTTTGAATAGTTGTTGTTATGGGAAACTCAAATAAGTATCAGAAAGGACAGCACCTGCTGATAGCAGGGAACTCGATGCAGTCTGGAAAGGAAGGGAATTCCCAGGCATCAAGGGCTGAGCAAGTCATGCATCCTGCAGTTATTAAGTAAAGGAGTATGCTAGGATGCTTACACTGTAGTGTCTCAAGAATTGGTGAGATAGTTTTGGTGTAAAGTTTGAAACAAAATGGATCCCAGAGTAAAGGTAGCATTGTTTCAAAGCTTAGGAGTATTATCTCAGTAGGCAAGAAGGGGAATTTAGGAAGATGTTGGTAATGCAATCCTTAGGTATAGAGAGCTGCTCAAAGGTACAGCAGTGTTATCTGCACTGCGTGCATGAATTACACATGCGGAGTGTGAACAGCATAGTGATTTTATCTGTCAGAATCTAAAACCAATTGTTCCTAAATCTTGTATGGGCAATTCCTTTTATAGCCTTTTAGTGACTGAAAAGTATACCACACCACCAGCCACTGTGTCTGTTTCTTTAAGAAGGTGCTCTATAGAGATATCTTAGAGTTTGCATGTGTATCATGAGACACAGAAGTTGCCATGGTAAGTACACATTTTTTAATTGAATAGCAGACTAATAGGCACATAAAGCCTCCATAACTTTTTGGCACATAAATTACCTCTCCTGGGGCTGTAGGTGATTAAACATACTTCTTTCCTAAAATTCTTTCCAAGTTTTTTTTTTTTTTTTTTGTCTCTTTTTGTTTAGATCAGAGCCTCTCATATTCCTTTCCTTCTTTCTCTCAACAATGCTACTTGGTGTTCTTTTGTCCGCTTTAGTTTATTCTGTCTGTCTTCTCTCTATCCTTTCTTTTCTTGAATACAGTACACAACGCAGAGCAGGGTATTCAGTGTTATTCAATTCTAGTTGCTTTTTCTGGGCACAAAATAGTGTGCAACTTATGCATTGTAACTCTCTGTTTGGACAAATAAATAAAAGTGGCATTAAATCCTCAAAGGTTTGTTAAAATCAAATATATGCATTAAAATGCTACAATGTAAGTAGGTGTTTTAATAATCACCTTTATGCAGTTCCCCACAGAACATAAGTTTGTGACATTTTGTAACTTTAGAAAACGTGAAAAAGTGTAAATCTCGGTTATTTCTTTTGCTTCATTTGAGCTATTCTCATTTGAACTGGCTGTCCAAGAGGTCCTTTGTTCTTTTCCCTGGCAGTACTTTTCTCATTGTTCATGGTTTTTGCTCTTCCACTGGTGCTATGAGTACAGCATTTGTCTATGTGCATGGTTTCTAAAGTGAACATTGTCTTTAATCTCTTCAGTGATACAATAAATCATAAGCTGAGGGTACTGCCTTCTCATTCCAGTTCTTAAAGATATTTTTTTCTGGTTATACAGTTGTTATAGAGAAGCAAATAGTTATTTGTACTTGCTCATACCTCAGCTATTTTTAGAATCCATATTGACACATTTTCAAGTAGACATTGTATTTCATAAAGAGCACTGCCCTGAAATCACTGTGGCTTGAACAATATGAAAATTCAAGACTCCAGGGGGCCAACACAACAGGATATCCATAAGTAACAACGCCTACTTATCAACAAGGGGTGAGCTTAACAGTCTTGTTCCAAGCTGTGACAAGTGGTGAGCAGAATTCTTAGCAAGCCAGAGAGCAGAGAATGAATGCACAAGATAACTAAAGAAAGATTAGGCGCAGCTGACTTGGTCTGTTCCTTTTCACAAATCAAGAGCAATTTAAAGCAATAATGACTGATAGTTTTCCACAGCCATCCTGACTTTTATCCTATTGCAGTACAGAGTTCACCCACCTTCGGTTTTTTCTTTGATTTTGTGTTCATTTTTTATGATTAAAGTGATCTTATCTTGTCTTGAAGGAACAGATGAGTAGTCTCCTTTTTTTTTTTTTTTTTTTTTTTTTTTTTTTTTCCCCTGCGTAGTTCAAAGATACCTTTAACAGCTTGGAACAAAAGGAAATTATCGTACAGATCAAGGGATTACAAAGAAATGTTTTCACAGATTTAAAATAAAATATAAACAGCTGTTGAGAGATGAATGGCACAGAGACATTTGTTGCCAATTCATTAATAATACAGACACAAATCCACTCTGTTATGTTTTTAACCCATGCTTGTCAATAGGGAAAACAGTCATAATTTGAACTTGTAAAAATAATGAATGTATAACAGATAGGTTTGGTGAAGAGATTTGAGAATACCAGGATGACTAGTGGTTACCATCTGTGTCTGTGTAATCAATATTTTCTAACAGCATAATGAGAAATAGCTCATTTATATCTTTGCCCCTCTAGCCCAAACAATTAGTCAGTGTTTGTTGCCTTGTAGGCTTATCTGCATTAGGAGGAGAATCGAACATATGCAGTCACATGTATTAGTACAACAGCTCAAATGAGGAAAAAAAAAAAAAAAAAAAATTGTGCAAAGTCTGTTTCTGATGCATTCAAGAAACAAACTTGCTACTAGGCCTCTCCTGTGCATGGAAAGCTCTGAAGTTGAGCTCTCGGGTCTATTTATTCAACTACTTTTCTTGCTGCTGCTTTCTATTCAGCCTGCCTAAGTGTCCCTCTCCACCCCCATTTCTGCATGGAGAACCCTGACCAAGCAGCTCCTGCAGCCTGTGGCTTTGGGTTGCAACTTCATGTTGTTCATTTTGTGAAGTGCTCACCCCAGTAGTTTGCAAGAGGGATGTTTAATAGTCCCATCAGTGTGATCAAATCTGTGGTGTTAAATGAGAAGCCTGATAGTTTTTATGATATTTTGCTGTGGCACAATTTCTTTCATGTGTGATTTCTATCGTGATGTGACTGCTAGTGTGACTGTTCAGCATACTAGAAATAGTACTTTCTCATGGAGCAGTACTAGAGCAATGTGATAGTGATCAGGCTTGAGTTCTTTGAGCCATATGACAAGTGCAAAGAGTATCTGGGACAAGCAAAGGTAGCGCATCCTCATCACCTGCTAAGGGCATTGCCACTGCAAAAAGACTCATGGCTAAACAAAAGCTCCAAAGGGATTCTGAGTACAGGACAATGCATCTTGTAATGGAGTGGCAAACTGCATGAACATCATTGCTCTAATCTCACAGTTATGTAACAGCTCTTACATTAAAAAACACTTAATTTCACATTATTGCAATTTCCATGCTATAAAATTCAGGAATTAGACTGTCAAATAGATGTTTTCTTAATATATATTTTTTTTTAATCCATGAAGCTCTTACTATCTCTGTAAGGCAGACAACAAATTGATAAGAAGCTACAGTTAATGCAGAATAAGAAGTGTGTTATATATATATTTATTTATTTATTTATTTATTTATTTCTATAATATAAAGAAGTATTGCTAATATTCCATTGTACACAGTGTTTTTTGAAGCTGTAGAGGTCTTTAGGTTTTACAGAGCTCAGAATTAGATTGATGTTGATGATGGTGACTATTCTCTTTCTAGAATATCATTAGATCAGTCATGTAATCTCTAAAAGATCTCCCCAAGCATCAGTGTTCTTGTTCTTGAAAGGATGCTTACTGGAAAGAACAGTATTTAAGAATAGGATCCCACAATACAAGAAAAGTGGATGTTTGGTGTGGGTTTGGTTTTGTTTTTTTTTTATGTTGTCTTAAACATATCTCCCTGGAGTACAGTTACAGGGTTTTGAACACCTGACTTTAGCTGTCAGACCCTGCATTGCAGTAGCAACCATCACAAAAGAAAGTACAGGTATCAAGTTTCCACAGTGAAGTTATTTTTCTAGATGTTTTCTAGGGCATTAGTCTGGCTTCTGGAAGGTTTCAGTTTAATGTCATTCTTGTGGTACAGCCTTTCTCTTCCTTGTCCCTATATCAGGATTCTTGAAGATACCCGTGCATTATTGAAGAAAGGTGCCGCCCTGGCCAGTTTATTTCGGATGAGCTGTGTAACTGCCTTTACTTTTGCTAAAGTAAGCCTATTTATGCTTTCTTCCATCTTTCAGGATGGGGAAAAAAAAAAAAAAATAGTAAGCATCCAGACTCTCTAGACACTGAAGGAGAATGCTCCTCACAACTGAGAATAAAAAAAGTGTAGAAAGAGGCAGTTAATACTTACTGAACTGGATGATGTGTTTATTATTTATAAAATATTCCAGGCCTGATACTGTTCCTACACAATCTCTTAACTGTTTCTTTTCTGTGAGTAATTCTACTACCCCTGGAGGGAGAGAGGACGGTAAAGAGATCCTGAGTCTTTCATCAAAATTTCCAATCACCACTCAGCACTTATCTTGGCTTAAATAAGCTAAATTAATGTGCTATGAGAGACTTGAAAATCAGCTTCCCCAGTGCCCACAGGTGTTCCTCCAGCTATAAAAAAATTTAGCCGTGTTTTATCAGCAACATTAATAGTAAATGCTTACTCAGGAATCCTTCCTGAAAGCATATATTTAGTATACTTAGTAACATGCTATGATGACTCTGATGGAAAGGTAACTTTTCCTTGATACGAGATCTTAAAAAGCCAGAGCATTGCTCTTGCTCTTATGGTGCCCTAAAATCAGGTTTACCTGTTAAGATGAGCTGAATTTATGGTATACTTGGACATACGCTCTGTAGCATCTTTCATTTTCAAGAACTATATATAACAATGCTTTTAAAAATCAATTTAATAAGCCTTAAGTAAAATTTAACTGATTTATGGAAATAAGGAAAACATCCATCTCCAGAAAGCAAGATTCCCTTGAAAAGCATTATTTTAGGTACCAAAATAGTCTCTTCAAACATTTCTTCTTTATGTATCCTAAAATTCTTCTAAAGTATGATGATTATTAACTGACCAAAAGTTGTGTGATTGTTGGACAGGTTGGAATAGTGTGCACGCTTCTATATTTCCATTGTAATGTAAGGATAGTGGTTTGTAAAGGCTCATTTTTATTTGCTTTTGTATCTATACGCTTTTCATTCTCACACTGTGGTGCCTGAAATGAGTAGGTGTTCAGAGCATAAATATCAAAATAAATAAAACATATATTAATGTGTATGTGTTCCTACTTTTTCAGGGTGCTTTTTCCATAGAATTGGTATTTAAACTTTGCATTTTGGACACTGAATTTTTCTAGGAAGTTTATGGAAGTTTCTTTTAAAAATAATTAACTGTGAAATGTTTTTGTTACATAACTGCACCAAGGACACACTTGAGTGATCTACTGCACTTATCAGTGATCCATTCTGAAGAGAGTGAATGAAAGCTGATATCCAGGAATCCAGGAAATCTTAATACTGGATTTTAAGATGGTGTTAATGAGAAGAATCTGGAGAAGGAGAGGGGATTTTTCCCTTGGGACCATAGGCTCCTATGTGTCTTTGATGTAGTCTCATCTTTTCAGAGACTAGACGCATTGTGCTGAAATTTCTAGAACAGAAACCAAAGAAATTTTATTGGGGACAGATGGTTGAGAGAGTGAAGACTGATTATTTTGTTGTGTTTTTTTTGTTTGTTTGTTTGGATTTGTTTTTGCTTTGTTTGTTATGCCTCATAGATAATTGCTCTGGGCTTTAAAGAACCTTTAAAATTTCATGTTCAAGACAATTACAACCAAGTGTCTGTATGAAATATGATTCCTAGTCTGTCTTGAATTGTCAAATAACGAATACTTGTTCTAAATATTTTAATAGAATTAATTTAAGCATGGTAAGGTAATGTAATTTCATAACAAATTACATTTATTGATACCAAGTGAGAACTTATGTCATTAATGTAAAATGACAGGTCTTGCCAGATAACCACTGATTAATATTTGTAACAAGATTTGTGTTCTGTTTGAGCAGTGAATATTCCAAATAACATATTTTTCTGATACTGATAGCTTGTCTATTTTAAAATAATATATTCCAAAGCAGTAAACATTCAGATTTTTTTGTATATCAGGGCACAGCGCTGAGTCCTGTCCTGTAATGAGCTGTTTGCCATAATTTAAAGGGCTTAGGGCACTGAACTAAAGCAGTGCAGTGTTATGGGTAAATATCTTCATGGCAAAATAGGAATTGCATTGTCTTTGTCCAAATATAAGGATAACATCTAGACAATATAAGAATTAATTTACTTTACCAATGCTCCTTAACCAATATGACTTCTGACCTTTTATTATTCAAGTGATTTTTGGGATCTTCTGTGAAACATCACACACATCACATGTTCAATGCCGGACTGCAAGAACTATGTTTGTGTTCAAATTGTGACATATAAGACAAATAGTAGAAATAAGCCAATATCTGCTCTGAAGACTTGATCATGCAACTGGCTCTGTATATTTTGATTTCTCCAAAACTTCCAGGATTAAGACAAATCCTCATTGGCAAAGACGGCATGGTTTACATGATGTCTCTGGCTATAGCTTTTGTGCATCTGGCACATGACTCTCTCAGGCTCTAGTCTCTCTTAAATACAAGATAACACTTTTCCTTGTGACAGGTTTCTCATTTCAGGTGCTTTCAGCATAACAGCCCAGAATTTGTCCCTTGCCATCCTTTGAATCAATAACTTTAAAATAATATTGCTGTTCCCATCTGGATTCAGGTCCAAAGCTGCAATCCAATGTAAGGTGAATTTCCAGGATGAAAAAGGGTAAAAGAAGGAGCAACAATCATCAGATTAGTTCACTGAAATTGTAACCTGCATGTCTTTTTTTATAATTTAAAAATGCAGGTGAATACAAAGTACAACCATTGCTATACAAGAGGCATTATAAAAGGCGAAGAGGAAAGTGAAACTTTTGCTTTGGATGTTTACAGAAATCTGCCTTTTAACCCCTTTCTTGGGTGATTCCTTTGTTTTGGGGCACTTTGTGCTCAATTCCTCCAAATAAATAAATAAAAGTAAAAAAAAATAAAATAAAAATAAAAAATAGTAAGTTTGCAGTAAGTTTACTTGTGAATGGTTTCCTCTTGAAAAAGTTACCCTATCTGTGTGCATCTTCAGGGATTTTTGGACAGGGAGAAGGGGAAAAAAAAAACAAGAAGCAAAGACACTCTTTACTGATATAGGGCTGTCTTTCAACTGAAGTCAATGGAGTTTAATTTCATTAGCTGAATAATTGACCCCCATGCCGTAACAAGAAGCTCTAGTTGTGATATTTGTAGGGCTATCATCTCATGTATCTATTGATGAGAGAGATTGAGAGAGACAGTGCGGTAAAAATCTGTGTTATGTGGCCTGTTTTAATTGAAGTATCTCAGAGAAAGCTGTCTGGAGATGAGAGATGGATTAAACCACAGTAATGAATCAAAATGTTGTCTAACCCTCATTCCTGCAATATGTCCAGTACTGCCCTGCCTGGCAGTTCTGTTCCTGTTGTGGGGATGGGATGCAAATCCATGAACCAGAACTGGCACTGGCCTGCACTTTGAAACAGCCACAACTTTAGCTGTCTAGACTGACATTTAACATTGGGGAAATAATGTCCAAATCACAAGTATGGCCCAGAAAGTGACAGATAAAATACAGTGCTTTCATACTTCCTTAACATAAAGGCTATGAGAAGCTGGTTCTGGTCCTAGTGCTCTGAGTTAGGGCAGGGGGGGGATCTGAACACATCTCAATTGCACCTGTCTTTAAGGCTGCTTGGTAGGCAACAGATACAGACACAGATGAGGGTAGCAGCCAACAAACAAAACACAGTTTATTTCAGATATACATTTGATCCATTCCAGTAGAAATTCTGCGCTTGATTTACCTGTGGGTGAAGGAGTGGCCAGGAGCAAGGCATGTCAGTGCTATTCCTACAGTAACTTTTGCAAGTGTGACAGATTTACATCTACCCTGTATTACTGCAGAAATCAGTATCTGCCCTAAAACATATTCCTGCTGTTAGTTAGGGCAAATAAGTTACTGCACAATGATGTTGTAAACATTAAAATAATATAATAGCCTATTTCTGAAATGTACCTTTTAGTTTTAGCTTATTTCAGGTTAACTGGTTTAGCTCTGTACTTCTCAAGCCATTAGAGGAAAGCAGCAATTTACAGCAATAGAGTGTAACCAAATACCATTCTGCAAATTATTCATATTAAACACAGTTGGGCTACAGGTTAGTGGGAAGAGAGAGATGAGCTTGGAATTGGTGGCATTGATAGAAATCATGGAACCCCTTTATGTGAACAAAAGAAGTGAAGGGCACGGTTTTAATTAGAAGTCTTCCAGATAGTAAATTGTAGTAAGATGTGACATCTAAGTGAAAAAGTGACTTCTACTGCAGCTGAAATGCATGCCATGCCACTGCACTGTGTCTTATTGGAGATATAATTTGATATAACCATATATCAGAATCCCTCATCTGATTATATTTGGTAATGTTCTCTGTGATAGGTGAACCTCTGATAGAATAGATTTGGATCAGCAAAGCTTAATCCTAAGGTGTTTTACTAATTGCAGGAACCCTTTGAGTTTCCTCTTCTGCCCATCTCATTGCAATGCCCTCTACAAATTTGAGGCTTTATCCCTCCTTTCTACTCACCTAATCCTTCCATTCACCATTATTTCCAGCTTCTTATGGCAAGCGTTATCTGCCCACAGACATGCCTAAGCAAGGCAGTGATCCCCTTTCACTGTACCTTTTTATACTGTGTTGGATGTTGCTTTTTTTCTTTATTTTCTTTCCATCGCTCTCTTTGGTAATTCTTGAGAAAAGAAAGGTGCTATGGGTAGTCAAGATTATGGTTCTTGAAAAGGAACAAGCACAAATCATAAATGTTTTAGTATGAAATATTGGCTGAGAGAAGCAAATAGTGGATAGTGTCAGAAAACTGAAGGTGAAAATTATACTGAATAAGAATAGATGCAGAAGAGAATAGTTGTATAGAAAAATATGTAAGAAAAAGGTTTAAGAGGCACAAGGAACAAAGCATTGGAAAAGAAGTGTCAGCAGGGATAGGCAATTTTTTGTGTGAATTAGAATTGGATTAATTATGTAGTGTAATGTGCAGGCCATGATGGACTGGTTATATTTACAAAAAAAAAGTTCCCTAGCAAAACCTGTAGTGCAAATGTTGTTTTGTTAGAGTAGAGGAAGGATCTGAGGCTCTTGAACTATGAAATTTCTGATTTACAATATGACCACAGTTCTCTACATAAGGCACAATTAATTATTTTAATGATAATAAACTTAACATAGCCAATGCTCAAGACAAAGATAATCACTTTCTAATAGTGACACTTTAATGCTGAGTCTCTTGAATTACAACATAATGCAAACATGCTTGTGGTTTGAAAAGGATGCCTTTGAGTTTGGGAGTTTTGTTTGCCATTTCATATTTTCTTTTTCTGTTTTAGCAGAGAAGCTGAGACTTTGACCAATGTGGTATGACAAGTATTTGCTATCGCATTTCACTATCCTGCAATGGTAGTTCAAATGAAATCCAAGCTTTCTAGGCTCAGCCCATCCAGGCTCAACACTTCCATCTGTGACATCCTTCCACTGTAGTCAGAGTGATGCATCAGAAGAGTTGATATATATGTGAGAAGAGCCAGGTTTTTGTAAAGGAGTCTTGAATTTTCAGTTAAGGATATCTGACATTCCCCCACATGGCTAACCTGAGCTCAGAACCGCACCATGGAATACACTTTTTCAAAGCCAAAGTAAACATAAGCAAACTTTGTTGAATCTAAGCATTTGAGATGGGTATCCAAATTCTTTTGTTTTCTGTTTTTCTTTCTCTGTCACAAGCAGAAAATGATTGCTACATGACAGGTAGTCTCACTAGCAGAAACACAATAAGAAATATTAAAGAAAAGTTTTGACTGTCTGTCAGCGTGTCCCCTTAGGAAAAACTGACACATAATAGCTGACACTGGTCCTAGCTCCACATATCTATGCCATTTGATTTGATGTGTAGCACAGTGAGTTGCAGCTGGCAGATATTATTGCAATATTGAAGTATTTTAGAGTAATTGTACATACAGGCAGCATGGCATATTCCTAACAGTTTCTGTGTACTTTCAGTTCAACAGCATAATTGTGTGTACAGATACTGAAGTGCTGTCTGTATTTAATTGGCAAGATCTCTGCAGTGATATACAGTACAGCATGTTACTGTACTTACCACTACTCAGGTAAACTGACAAGAGAAATATAATGAGTTTAAATTACAGACCACACATAAACCATATCAAAACCTTTAGAAGTGGATTGAGTAAGCTTAAAAGCTTGACACTTCATGAAAGGATCATATAATCATTCAGGTTGGAAAAGACTTTCAAGATGATAAAATAAAGCTACCCACCTGACTCTACAGTCTACCACTAACCCATGTCCCTAAGTCCTCATCCACATATCAGTTAAGTATTTCCAGAGATGAGGACATCATCACCTCCCTGGGCAGCCAATTCAAACGCCTAATCACCATACCCATGAGGAAATTCTGTCTGATATACAGTCTAAACCTAACACCACATATCCTCCTTCCTAACCTTATTGTAGACAGATATCACATTCACTGGCCTCTAGTTCCGCTTAGCCAGGGCTTGTTAGTAATTTATTGGAAGCGAATGGGCAGGCATTTCTTCTAGCTCCTTCAGCACCCTTGAATGGATCCCATCCAGCCTGAGAATGTTCTTGAAAATTTTCTGAGTAGGTTCAGGACATAACTGTCTGGCACACAGACTTCAACAGCATTTCAATATTTCAACTTTTAGTTTTGGAAGAAAACAGAGATGGCAAAACCAAAGATAAATGAAGCTTTAAAAACCTTGTCTTGATGTGGTTCTTTGCACACATTTATTCATACAGCAAATGGTTCATCTTTGACCTATTTTAGTTTTTTTAAAAAATTTAGAGTGCCGCTAAGCTGCAGGCCATTACCAAGGAGCAATATACTTCTTGTTTCTCTTATTAAGTGTTTAAAAGAGTGCTTGGCACATTCCAGCTCATTTTAAACTTTGTTATATAAATTATTCAGAAAAGTGGACTTATTCTAGTCTTCTGGAACGTTTGAGAAAGCTGTCTCAAAATGTGAGTCAACATAGTAGATCTTAAAGTGTTTTTTCCATTGAATTGTTCTTAATTTGTTCAGAGCAGTCCTTTTCATTGCTCAAAGCATACAGTATCATGTACCCAGCAAAAAAGCCTTGCTACTGAGGAAGTATTCCAAAGATAAGTCAAGTATAGTGGCTTTCAAGGGTCAAACTTCAATGGTGCTTATTCTATTCTACTGTTTGGAAATAGAAATAAAATGCTACTATTATTATGAACCAACATTTAATCAGATTGTTCTTTCAGCATTCATGCAGTGTTTGTTTTGGTAAGGTACTTGCCAAGCCTGAAAGCCAGAAAACCTGAGAGAAATGAAAGGAATGAGGAATCTAGAGATTACTGAAAGGTCAGTAATTTTTCTTATGTTAAGAGGCTATGGGAGTGGGATGCTTTTGGCATTTGTGGAGGGTTAGGAGGAGGACATAAAAGAAAATAACTTATTTGTAGCTTTCTGAAGCCTGAAGTTTTGAATATTTCACACAGTCAGAGGTATATTAGGGGAACAGTATAGCTAAGTGTAAGAATGCATTGCTAGCTTGGCCAGGATGAAATAACAGCTGCAGGCTCACTGTACATTAGATTTTCCTAGTTTCTTTACTAGCTAAAATTTCCCTGTAATTTTCATCTTTGTGTTCATTGCAACATTACTAAAAAGAAAATAAATTTTAAAAATAGGTGGTTTTCCTTTACCTCTTTTTACATTAAAACAAGTTGAAATACTTCCTCAACAAGTTGTTTCAATAATAATCCATCAAAAATTTAGAAAGAATCAATGTACAGCCGTGAAAAGTTTCAATTTTATCAAATCATCATTTTCTGTTGGAAAGACTGTTCCAGTGGAAAAAAACTTCTGCAAGCTTCAGTAGAAAAATCCCTGGACAATTATGCAGTCCAATAGCTCAGCAAGAGTCTCTCTCCTGCCATTTTATATTCTTTTGATGAAAGCTTCTGCCTCCTGTGGTTTTTGCAGTTTATTCTTCTACTTCTGCAGTGTATCTGGTCAATAGAAGAACTGTTCTCTCTAAACACAAGAGAATACTCCAAAAAGAGAAATCTATGGGTATCTGTTTCAATTGTGCATGAAGTCTCTTTGGGCTAACACCTTTCTTTGTGTTATCCTATTGGAAAGCAAGTTTTAAGGCCAAATATTCATGGAAAGGAAGTTTATAAATCACATGGGAAAGTCTTTTTAGGGAGAGTACATATTCACTCCCTTCCTCACTGAACCGAGCAGACCCCTGACAAGCTGAGCAACCACAGCTAACCAATCCTGCTGAGATTCAATATATATTGTCATATTTTTGTGTAAACAGTTTGCTATTAGACTGTAGAAGAGGAAAAACAACTTGAATAAATCAAGGAAAACTCTCTTGGTCTCAGAAAGTGAGAGAAAAATACCCAACACTACACTGAATTTGTCAGGTAAACAAATCATTATAAACTATTTGCTCACGTCTGAAACTTTTATAAATGTGGAGGGTGTTGTTTGTTAAGGGTGTTCAGACTTCTTAAAGCCAACTTTACACAGAAGTTAGTAGTTAACTCTACAATTAATATTGTGATTTATGTTTGCCAAGTGCTAACATGCCTTCTCACACTAAAAATAATCACAGCACTTTTATTTAAACCTAGGAAATAAAAGCAGTTAACAATTTTATTCATTAATTGTTAGTTCAGTTGATTCATCTTTATGTCTGTAAGGGGAGGATGTTTTTTAAATGCAGAACTTGTTAGATTACCTTCTCCAAATATTCTCTAACTACATTTCTGTTTATCTGACTTTTTCAGCAGAAGTGAATATCTCAATGAATATGAAAATCTATGTTACAAATGGCTTTTTTGACTGTAAATGGGTGAAAACTAAAATATCTGAAGCTCCTTAACCTAGTAGAGAAAGCTACCATTGAATAGGCTATATGTCTCATGAATGTCACTAGCTCTAAACTAAGGTCTACATAATTTTGGTTAGTGACTCTAATTTCATTCTCAATAGCTCAACATCACTGCTCTGCTTTGTTCCAGTTTCTCTAGACAGTTACCAGTTGGAGAATAAATTAAGGAGGGAACTGACTGTAACCATGCATGGGGCATAGACCACCTCACTAGGAAGCCTGCTCCAGTGTCTTTACCATACAGGTGGTTAGACATTTTTTCCAGTCTGAACCTTCCCAGCACATTTCTGTGTCATTCCTGTGTCACTGGTGACCAGGGAGGAGAGTCTGGCATCTCCCTTTGCTTTCCTTCCTCAGGGAGTTGCAGAGAACAATGAGGTCACTTCTTGGCTTCCTTTTCTTAAGACAACCTAAGTGTCTGCATAGTGATGTGGGAAAACTGTCCAAACCTCTAAACGCAGATATTTGTGAAGAACAAATGCCACTCACCAAGAGAAGACTTTTCATTCGTAAGGGCAAACTGCATTAGGAAATGCAGGTTCACAAATGAGGATTTGCTGGGTGGGAAAGCTAGGATGCTGAGGTCCTACTGTTCAGGCCAAGCAGGACAACCAGCCTGGGGCAACACTTAAAGAAGTGGGAGCAGCTGGAAAGCTTTGAAACCAGTGAATATCATGTCATATAAAATCAAATCTCACCAGCCTCCAAGCAGGAAAAAGAGATAAAAATTAAATCCCTACTGCTAAATGTGGACCTGCTGAAGCAGAGTTTGGCCTTGGGCTGTGGGGTGTGCAGCAAGGATTTAGAAACCATGTGGCTTTCTCAGGGCTTTTTCTTCCCACTTCTTGTCTACTTGTACTATAAAACAGAGAGAACATTAGCTAGTGTGTATCACTATGCAGTTGTGAAAATTTTCTGTGTAATACTGCTGTCTATAAAAAGGAAAACTGGCAGGTACTAGAGAAATATTCGGGAGATTATGTATTCAAGGTTGTTACTGTCAGCAGTGACAAGCACAGAAAAGTCAACAAATATGGTAACTCTAAAACTCAAATATGTCCCACTCTAAGCACCTGGGCAAAGTCTTGAAAACCACAGTGATTGCAGGGAAATAGGCTTCCAGAGTCAATGAAAATTTGCTGATGTCCATGGGGATTACAAGCCTGGATGTGTTTGAAGAGAACTACATTTTTTTTCTCAAATTATTCACCCTGAGTTTGACTAAACTCAAGGGTAAGAATGGCCTCCTTTAAGCAGTGTAAGCTCATAATTTTCTGATCAAAAAGCAAGAAAATGTCTGGAGAGAAAGTTAAGGTATTGACTCTAGTCTTCACAGAAGCATATACGTTTCCTTCCCTGGCTCCCAGATGAGTAAACCACTTGCTACAGGGATATCTTATGATTTGCTATTTGGTCAGACAAAATTCGCATTGAGTGCTTTTATACTAATTGTGACGTACTACAAACAGTCATAAAATTATAGGGAGCACATAAGCTTAGTACGCTTGAACTGAGAAATATATTGAATAATTCAATATGTAGTGGCTTGTATTTTCAGTGAAGAATGATTATAACAAAATCTACTACCTATATTTGGATTCATGGGAACTGCACATATGTGTGCTTCTGCCTCCGTAAACACTGGCCTGGCTTGCACTTCAGTGAGAAGGACTGTAAAAACAGACACTACTTTATTATTTCATTGATAATACTGCAAGGCATTTTTGTAGAATGAGTTAAAGGATGCTTGGCAATCACAGATGATTCCACATGTTTATTTTTCATCCTTCTACCCTTCCTAGATAATATCTAATTGTGTTTGAATTATCCTGTTTAACCTCAACAAGCTGCTAGCATTGATTGTGCAGGTCTACTGTGTTGCTCAGTTCAACTCTCAGACTTATGACAACAAAGAGGAATTAAAAACAAAACCAAAAAAATGAAAGGAAAAGAAAAAAGTCTAATACACTTGCCTTATGAAGTGGGGATGTGAGCGATTCTACTGGGCAACCAAATGCCCAAGCTGTATTGTTTATGCCTTCCATCATCCCCAGGAGATTGTCCCCAGTTGGCCACATAGCTTATAGGTACACACAAAGAGGCAGATTTTGTCCTGTAGAAAAAGGATAAAATCAATGGAATTTCTTTTTAAATTATTCTTCTGACAATAACTTAAAAAATAAAAGAAATAATAAAACAACTGAGAGAACTAAATCCTTTTGATAAGAAAAATCACTATGATTTGATATCAATATGTAACGGGCAACTAGGAAATTATTGCTATTTCCGATTGTTTAAGGTGAGTTATCCCGTAGGTTTTGGCTCAGTTCTTTTGGAATTGTGTAATATTCTCTTGTAACAGAAGTATGTAACTGGTATTTGAAGCCCCAGGAAAGCTCCTGTTGCGTTTCCTGTCCTGGAGATTGTGTGCATTGCTAGATTTTCCAAATGATCTGTGGGGCAAATATTTCTGTCAGCTTACTTCATACATCTAGTGAAATAAATGCGTGAGAAGAGAGAAATCATTTCTGATTTCTTCATTTCCACACTAGCATATAGCCATTAATCCTTACCTCCTGACTGCTTACAGTGTGTTATTACCTCACATATGCTGGCCTGGGGATAGAGGAAGCCAAATTCTATTTTAAAAACAGATGGCCAAAACCATATACTTAGTAAAATATTAAGCAGAAGTCAATATCAATCTACCATCCCAAAAGTTTTACCTTCTTGCTCTCATGGGATCTTTCCCTCTTGTGTATATTGCACATACTGTATTGCATACTATATAGAGGGTCCTCACTGTTCTTCCCTTCTTCCTTTTCAGAAGACATTGCAGAGTTAGGGGCTTTTAGTTACGGTTGCAGCTTGGGCAGTCCTCTCCACAAGAGATCATTTGCTTTTCAAGCCTAATATTTTCAATTCTGAAATGTTGATATTGCTGTTAGCTAAAAAGGCTCCACCTAAAACAAGAATAAATGAGCACCTCTAAGATAAAAGTGAGCTTCTCTAAAGAGTATGCTTGAACAACATTTAAGGCAGTTGTTGGATTGTTTATTTCTGTCCTTTGGCAGGAATGAACTAAGTAAACAGTTCAGATGTGTGGCTACGCTTTATAGGAAAATACTACCTAACAATTGTACAAATTTGGCCATTAGGGAATAACTCTTTTGTAGTCCTTAAAGATGTTTATAAACATTACTTTATTATTTCTACTCTTTTGTATGGGCAAATTCTATAGATTCATAATCCCTGCAGAAAAGTCAGCCCCATCTCATCAGGTTCATCTTCTGTGGTTTCTCTTCCAGCCATTTTTTCTTCAAACTATTCTGCTTTCAGACATATTCAGGTTTTATAACTGTCAGTGAAAAGGAAAAAATGAATGCATTGTGGGGGGGAAATGGTTTGGAGGAAACCTAAGAGTGAAATATTTGCTAATAGGCAGTGACTTGGCAGCTCCGGAGCCAAGGAACATCAGTCTGAAAGCAAGCAAATAGCATGTCTATGAATATAGAAAGTAGAAGCCTGAAAGAGAAAAGAGGGACCCAGTCATGACAGCAAAGAGCAGAACTGAGAACAATTGATCTAATTTAATATTTTTTTCTCTTGCATTTTCAAAGCTTGTCTTGAGCTAGAATGTGCAATTTCTTTCTCAGCACTTCTACACTTTTTCCTCCTTTAAAAGAAAGCCATGAAGTTCGAAGAAGAGGAGATGATAACAATCTCAAATGTTGTTAAAAGTGAGCACTTATTAATATTTTAAATAACTGAATATATTGCAAGTTCTGAAGAATTAAAATTAGTTTTAAAGGCTCTACAGATCAAATTAATTTCTTGAGTAGAACTAGAAGTGTCCCTTTCAGGATAAGAAACCACTGAAAAATCTCCTTGATACTTTTCTAATTCTCCTCAATACTTTTCTTATTCTTCTCTTTCACTGAAGGAGATTTATCTTTTATTTAAATTGCACAAGATATGTTTCACATAGAAAACTAACTTCAAAAGTACCCAGCTTTCTTCTTAGCATCAATTATTAGAGCCCTCCAGGTGTTTAGTCTCTGAAATTTTTTTAGAAGAACTTGATCAGATTATTTTTTTTTATATATAGATTCAGAAGGGTTTGGATAGCCAAGAAATTCACCTCCAACCTCAAAAGATCTATCTGCTCAAAGCAAACTGATTTCCAGCCATCCTCCCCCTCCTCTGAGGCCCATAATCCCTATATATTTGTGTATAAAGTAGGAATTTACTCAAGATGCTATAAAGATCTCAAAAAACAAAAAACAAAACACCATTATTGACATACTTTCCTGAAATCATGCCACAAATATAAAACTCTTGCAAATGGCAAATGTAAAGAATTTCATTATCATTAAAGGGAAAAGTGTGTGGGATGTGCCACCCTGATCATAACCAGACCAGGAATGACTGATGCTTGATGTGCACACAAGGACAGCCTGGCTAAATGCTGGGGGAGTAAATAGAGGTGGTTTCAGTGAGATGAGTGCTTGTAGCACTGCTGCAGACACAACACCTCTGAAAATCAATTTGGACTTGTATTCTTTTTCTATTCTATTTCTTTCCGAGATTTATTTCAGCTGAATGGCTGCCAGTACTCTCTTTATTACTGTCTCTTGGAGCCTACAGCAACTTTAGTCAACCAGCCCTGTCTAACCCTGTGTTTTGAAGTTGTTTTGGCTGAAGGAGGAACCGATGATTATAGAAGAAAACTCTTTCTCTCCAATCTGATACTGGCCTTTAAATTTTCTAACGCTGGACTCAGATCAGAAAAGGGGAGCAAGGGAGCACCCCAAAGCCATTTTTTGACACTTCTCTTCCTCCACCCCCATCACAGCTTGTTTGTGAAGATGAGATTTTCTGAGATGCCACAGCTTCTCTACTCATGCCAGCAGGATCTGTAGAGCCCTGGCAGAAGCATGCTAATATCTTTGGGATAGTTACTTTATGTTCATTTAAAATGCAATTAAACAGAACAAATACTGTGAGGAAATGGACAAGATTTTACATTTGCATACAGAAATTAGGGGGAAGATCTTTTCATCACATTATGAATTTTATATAAACATTTTGGAAAGGAAATATGTGGTGATAATGTAGACTGATATAATGAAATAACTGGAATGATAGTACTGTTGTCCACAGGGTCAAATGTTCTAGGAAAGAATTAATAGTTTATGGAAGTATTTATCCCTGTAATTAAATATTGGAATTTGGAACCACTTCCTGCTAAGTTGTTTTAGTCTACAAAAATTTGTTCTAAACTCCAGAAAGAGAAATTTGAGTGGAAAAGTTTGTGTAGGATGTTACTGAATTTTCTGTCTAAAGGGAAGGTTCCTTTGCTCTGATTTGGAATGGGAGGCTTATTTTCACACAAAAATCTGGATGCAAGTAAAGGAGAAAATGAAACTCATCATGAGAAGAGAATTGGAAATGAGGAACAGATCTATGCTATTATATTTCTATTGTACTTATATTTAAGGATAATAACATCTCTTTACATGTTTAATGTCTGTAATGCTAGACACTTTGGCATTTCAAACACACCTCTCCAGCTATTGATACACATGACAAAGCTCCTGGTTAGGTCTTTAATGAGCTTGAACGAGGCACTTTCAGCACAAAGTTACATAACTAAATTGTAACGGGAGGCTATAATATTGAATAGCATGTTCTAGGGACATCTTCTAAGCCAGTATCACCTACATAGCTCTTAAATAAGCCAAGAGTTTAATTCTAATCCAGAGTAAAGGGATGAATTCTCATTTCAATGAACTTTAGTTGAATGCAAAAGCAGAGGCTTAGCTTTTGGCAGGCTACTGCCCATATTTTTTTCTGCCTAATGTTAATGAGTTTGATATTAGCATAATATAGCCACTGCATTTAATTTCTAACCTGAATAATTAAAAAAATAATGAAAGGAACAAAAGCTGGAGGCAGAGGGATAATGGAGGAAGGGGAAAATGGCTTGAAATACAATTGCCCTGACTTCAACTCTTAGGAACTAATATTTCTTGGCAAGCTGAATGTGCTGAGTTTGTTTGTGTGGCTGAATGTGTAGCACAGAACAGGTAAGCTGGGGCTAGAAACATGAATTCCCCCTTGCCACTGAGCAATTGGCCAAGCAGGTCAGCGCTACAATTCCTTATGCCCCGTAAATCTACACAGAGGTAGGCACAGGGGACAAATTATTTCTCAGGTAGCCAAGAAATATTATAGTAAAAGAGCCTGAAAATGCTGTGTGCTTATGGGAGTAATGGGAAAAAAAAAAAAAAAAAAAAACAACAAAAAACTAAAGGACTGAATTCCTCACACTGTCAGTAGGTCTGGAAGACCATGGAGATGCATATGATACTGTGAGAGCCACAATTACTTAAGTATGATCCATACAGATCACTGATATATATGGATATTAAGTCACGTCCTTCTTCATTACTGCTACAGAAACACATGATTAGAAGTGCTGCAGATACAGACTATTAAAATTCTTTTTGTCCAGCAAGCACTGACTAAAACATAGCAATGTGTTCATCATAGAAAATCCATTATTTTGAGCAGCGTAACAGTGAAAGGCCAGCATGCACATTAACTATTTTAATTGTCAACTACAACAGCACTGTGGTGTAACATTAAAGGTGCTCTAAAGTTTGCTGTTTGCTGACAGTGCCTGACAGTTTTGCAGACCACAACACTTTCACAAATGTTACCTTAGGTAGGCAAAATATATATGTATTTTTTTTTTTTTGGTAGCTTGAATTAACACAAGTTTGAGAGAAGATAAGATGGCTGGATTGCTTTTAGTCCCATACACACATAATATTCATATAGAATGAATGTGAATTTTACTTCTGAAAAATAAGAATTGTCTTTTTAAAAATAACAATAATAATCTCATTCCACCAATTGGTTAAAACATTATTTTTATTTAATTTGATTGAAATTTCATGGAAACTACACTTGGTTCATTTTGTAATTGACCACTCCCCTTCCCTATAAACAGTCATGTTAGGTGTCATTCTCCTCATCTGCATTTGGCCTTTTTCCCGAATGTCATATTTTAGAATCCCTTTTACCCTTAAAGATAGAGAGAATTCGTTGAGAAACTGCTTGGTTGTGTTCCTGCCCTCAGGCAATAACCCCCCTCTCACTCTACTACTTCACCACCACCCAGCACAACACAAAGTACCCTTGCTTTAAGAAAAGCATGGAGTAAACCCTAACAGTGCATTTTTTCTCTAAACGCAACCATTGCCCTTTGAGGTAGCATTCCTTCTTCACACAGGTCTCTCTGATTCTCTATTTTAAATTTTGCAAACCTATGCTTAGATTTCTTGAGGTTTTAAATATTGTTACAAAATCATACTAGCCAGTCAGTGTTTGCTAAGGCTGCAGGCTGTTCCTGCAGTCAGATCTAGCCTTCTGTCACCAGCGTCTTATAAAAGCCTTTTTTCATTGGTGATAGCGTTTGAATTCAGAGGTTGTTCTGTAGTTTTTTAGTGTTGATGAGATTATGGAAGAGATTTTCAAAAGCATAAATCAGACTTATATGTCCAAATCCCATTGGTTTTCAGTGGGAATGATGGGTACCAGAAAGTTTTTTGTCCTTGACAATCTTCCCCTATTTCTTAAATAAAGGTGGTACAAATGAAAGGTTCTTTCATTTTAGAGGAATTTGTAGAGATCATAAATTAAGGCTTAGATAGATAAACAATTTAAACCCAGTATACTTTGTAGTGGAACTATGCCCCAGTGTACACTGTGTACAAAGACCTGGAGCATACACATGTAGCAGGAGCCTCTGCTGATTTTCTGCCAGATGTGCAGGCCCATGAGGATATCCTAATGCAGAGAGGAGCTGAGCAAAGAGTTAGCTGAAGTAGGACAGAGGACTGGCGAGGGATTTGGGGGTGGCAGGTGTCCAGTGTCAGGAAATGGAATTTTTCTTGAAAAACCAGATGGAGTGAAGATCTCTATTCTTCTCTTGCTTCTCTCTTAATTTGAGGAAGTCTCTCTTTCTACATTACTGTGTGACACAGAATTTGGCAGTTGTGGTGACTACTATGTGAGGAGATTGCAAAAAATATCAAAATTTCCAGTATGTGAAAAAGCAATAGCATATGAGCTACCTAATGAGTTTTCTACACCTCTCACTTCAGCAGATTGAAGTACTTAGGCATATACTATTTGTTAAGTAACATTCCACTGCTGAATTCTGTTTATCAGGTAAAGAGATGATTTTTTTTGTCACTGTTCCAATTAATTGGTGTTTCCTGTGCACATGGAAAGAATTGTTAAGCTCTGATTCATCACAGTGAGTCCCCTGCTGCTGCAGATAATGGTGGAGTGGGGGTGGGTTTGGCTGACTAGTATGCCATAAATGCCATCTGGGTTATAAGCTCTCAAGCCATAATGATTTTTAGGTAGTCTGTCATGTGTCATAATGTCACGTCACATAAGGTAAATATGACTCATGTAATCCAGTTTGATACGTTGCTATTAGAATATGCTGAAAGTTGTTGTTTGTTTGGTTTTTTTTTGTGCAGTTGAATAACCCACATAAAGTGTTTTCCCCCTGAATTTTGTGCCTACCATGGGAAAATTTTCAGGAAAGCTACCAGTTCTTCCTGTTAGACAGAAGAATCTCAAGAGCCTTTTCAATGTCCCATGACATGTCCAAGTATTGCATGGTTAAAATGTCTACTGAAAGCAGTATAGAAGTGGCAAGTTTTGACCCTCAGAAAGACAAAAGTATGGCTATTTTAAGAGAGAGAATCTCTTAAATCCCTCTAGTAAACAGCAGGAGTTGCAGTCTGTCAGTGTCTCGAAGTCTCTAAAATCTGCTGAACCATTTGGCACTGCTTCAGAGTTGGAAATATTTTTCTTCTTCATATGATAATGGGAAAAGAGGGATATTTTGGGAGTTCTTGGGTCTTTCTCTCTCTCTATTATTATTTAATGTCAAGGAGACACCTTACAGCATTAAGGAGTTGTTTTACATAGATATTTACATAGTTTTCCCCTTTCTCTTGCCAGGTAAACACAGTGGTTGTTTGTTGTTCTAGTTAACAGGAGGTAAATAGGGAAACAAGGAGGCATTTCAGTAAGGAGGTCACCGCTATCTCTTAAAAGTGGTTGCCAAAAAAAAAAAAAAAGGGGGGGGGGGGAAAGAAGCAAAGGTAGTACTTGCATAAACTATAAACTTCTGGAACAATAGAGAGATTGCTATTTCCTCACACACTGTGGAGGGGTGGAGCCGCTGAGATGGAGCTGATACGGCAGCTGCAGGGCAGTGTGGCACTGCACAAACAACGGAGAACAGGCTGTGCTTTCCAAGGGGAGCCTTTTAATTGTTTGGAGTCCACCAGGAAGTCAACTCTGCCCTGATTTCCAACGTGATTCAATAGGCTATTTTCCAGAAATGTCCGGAGCCAGAATGCAACCAGCCTGATAGGGCCATGGAGAATATTCCCATGATTATAAAACCACAGAGAGAGACTAGTTGTTTTGTGAGGTGCGCTGACAACTAACGATAAAACAGTGTATGCGTTATCAAGCAGATACTGTGTTCTTAAATAAAATGCTGATAATGCCCAGGCACACAGGGCTGCTTTCTGCTTGCTGCTGTAAAGGGGCCACTCCTCCTGACTTCAAACAGCAGCATATAATTCAGAGGAGAAACTCAAAGTTTTTCCCCTGAGCTGTGCTTTATTTATTAGCAATTTTTTCTCTGCTCTCCACTCTTCAAACCTCAGTGAATTCTTTGAGCTGGACTGTAGCCCTGTGCACTCCAAAGAATAGGTACAGTGTGAAGAGTTTTAGTGCCAAACTGCAATCTGATATAGTTACAGGGGAGAGGATCTTCTGGCATCGGGCTCCTCATAGCGGAGCAGGAAGGCACCAAGCATTAGAACTGCCTGCCCTGCCCCTTCTGTCAGGGGCCCATGTCACACAGAGTGGTCACAGTGTCCCCTGTCACTCCCTCTGCAGCCTTGGAAATTCCCACTGACCTGTGAATATCTGGGGTGTTCATGACTG